>NC_064616.1:64698928-65946071 GCF_023898315.1 Schistocerca nitens
CTATCCTTATTGACAAAACACCAGCATGGTTTTAGAAAGCAAAAGACAACCACCACAGCTATTTATGAGTATCTCAACGAAACCTTAAAAGCACTGGATAATAAGGAAATCACTACTGGTATCTTTTTAGATTTATCCAAAGCGTTTGATGTAATTGACCATACCATACTCCTTAAGAAGTTAGCAAATAAAGGTATAAGAGGAATTGCAAACAAATGGTTAGAATCTTACCTGTCAAACAGATTTCAAAAAGTTGAAATTAATTTTGAAAAAAAGAATACAACCACCCATCAATCTACTGTCCACTCCTCTGACACAATGCCTATTAGATATGGTGTGCCACAAGGCTCAATCCTGGGACCCATACTGTTTCTGCTATACATTGATGATATAAGCACAAAGCTTACTACAGGACATACCACACTATTTGCCGATGACACAAGTATTCTAATAACGGGTACTGATACAGAGGACCACAACCAAAAAATTAAACCGCTTATGTCGTCACTCAGCAAATGGTTCAAGGAGAACAAACAGATTATAAACATACAGAAAACAACCTACATCAACTTCAGACTATCATCCCAAAAACAAGAAATGCCTGATGTGATTCTAAATAACCAAGAGCTTATGTGTGTGGACTCCGTCAAGTTTCTTGGCATATGGCTTGCAGAAAATCTTAAGTGGGAGACACACACAAATTATATCTCAAAAAAGCTCTCAACTGTGTGTTACATTTTAAGGGTACTCAAAAAATCAGTCACAAAATCTGTTCTCATACATGTATATTATGCTTACTTCCATTCTACATTACAGTATGGAATCATATTTTGGGGGAACTCACCTGGAGGTAGATATATTTTCAAAATGCAAAAAATGGCAATACGCATAATATGTAATCTAAGACATAATGAATCATGCAGACAACGTTTCAAAACAAATGGCATTATGACACTGCCTTCTGCTTACATTTATAATATCGTCTCATTTGTCAAGACATACCTGTTAAACAATGACTGCACACTAAAATTCAATGGAGATATTCATAACTATGCAACAAGGCAGCAATCTGACCTACATATGATTCAGTCCAGAACTACCTGCTACCAAAAAAGTGTTTTAAATGTTGGGATAAAAATGTATAATAATTTACCCAATGAAATCAAAGAAACAAAGAACCCAAGAGCCTTCACACATAAGTTAAAAAAATATCTCTTGGACCATTGCTTTTATGCAGTTGATCATTTTTTTGAAAGGGGCTAAAAATGTAAAAAATATGATAAATGTTCAATTAGGTCTGAAAATTATATACTGTGCATGTCTATGAAATACACTGGACTACTTTACTATTACATTTGTATTGGCTGTTTGTATTTTACCATACAACATTTGCATTTACTGTTTTGTTAAAGATAGCTAACTTCCTCATTGCAAAATGATGTAAAATCAATTTATTAAATATTAGCTGCAAATATGTTCCCTTGACCTATCCAATATCATATGTAAAATCTTACATCTCTTTGATTTGTATTAACAGTTTTGTTGAAGATAGATAATTTCCTTGCTACAAAATAATGTAAACATAAATTTGTAAAAATTACTGTAAATAGCTCTCTTGACCTATCCAATATCATATGTACAGCTGTACAATACTATGATTGCCTGGATCAATAAAAATACAATACAATACAATTCATCATTATAGAGAATTCTGTTAATTTCACTGCACGAAAGATTTTCTCTTGCCATTTTATATTGTAAACTATTAAAAATGATTTTATTTATTTGTTTTGAACCTCTGAATCATACATTGTACAGAAATGCACGTCATGATATAGGACAGTTCATTTGATACATGTTAGGCATTTATAAGAAGAGGTATATGTCTATAAACCTATAACATGTTTACATATTTATATCACTATTACTATGTAAGTAGGCTGTTTAGGTTTTTATGTTGGTAACGCCACATAGCGCTCTGAGTTTAGGTCTTATATGTATTCTGTACCAGAATTTAGCATTTATACCAATAAAACCTTCATTCAGCTATGTTACATAAGGTCAGTAGTTTGGGATCCATCATCTGATGTTTTTGTTGAGCAGTTCCTTATAGCAGGTTGTTTTTTAGGAATTCACTTGTGTAATGTTCTTCACTGCTATTGGGAGATGATTGTAGAGTTTTATTCCCATATATTTGAGACCTTTACTGTATAGTTTTGTTGGATGGGGAATTATTCATAGAGAGTTCTTTGACCTTGTATCATGTTGGTGCCAGTTTGAGTTTATACCTAAGTTGCTAATATTTTTCTTGGTGAAACATAGTAGGTCCAGTATGTACTGACATGGGAGGGGTAATATGTCCACATTCTGAAACAGTAATTTACAGGATTCTTTCTGCTGTTTGAATAATATTATTCTAACTACTTTTTTTTTTTTTTTTTTTTTTTTTTTTTTTTTTTTTGAGTTTGAACAGCCTCACTGCTTCTGCACTGTGGCCACAAAAGATAATTTCATAGCTTAATATAGAGTGGAAAAGAGCATAGTACATTGACGTGAGGGTGCTGGTATTAACAATATTACTTATTTGTCTAGTCATGAAACATACTTTACTCAATTTGCTGCAGGTTATATCAATATGACTTTTTCATGTAAGTGTGTCAGTAATGGTAACCCCCAAAAATTTGGTTTCCTTTACATAGTTGATTTTATCATCACTCAGTGGTATATTTGGTACTGGTGGGTTTTTATTTTGGACTGTGTGGAAAGTAATACCAGCTGTCTTTTTTATATTTAGTAGTAGTCTGTTTGAATTAAGCCATGAGTTTAGTTGTGCTGTGCTCCAGTTTATTGCATCTTGAAGATGTTCATCTGAGTCGGATATCAAAATTGTGGTATCATCAGCAAAGAGGAAGGTTCTGTTATTATGTAAATTTAAGGGGAGGTCATTTTCATAAAGTAAGAATAATAAGGGTCCCAACACTGAGCCTTGGAGAACTCCATGTTCTGTGATTTGGGTAGATGACTGTACAGTATTAGCAATTCTGGTCGATTGGTTACATTCATTTGGACATATTGGTTTCTGTCTCTGAGGTAGCTTTTAAACCAGTCATGGCCAGTGCCCCTTATTCCATGGGTATAATTTTTTTGGGTCAGTATATTGTGATTGACCACATCAAACGCCTTTGTTAGGTCAAGAAAAATGCCTGTGGCTGGAAGCTTCTTGTCTACTAGTGTTAAGGTGCAATATAGGAGTTGCTGCATTGCATCAGTTGTGGTTTTTCCTCCTTGGAAACCAAACTGAACAGGTGATATGGCATTTCTTTTTTTCAAAAATTTTAGGGATTTAACCTTTAGTTCCAGATTGTAGAGATTCATAAAGTTTTTGAAGTTTACCTGGTCGCTATCTTCTACTAGGAAATCTATGTTAAAATCTGTAGCATTTCCGTTTTGTTAGTTTTTGTAATACTAAGGCCAAGTTCTTATAGAAACAGCTTAGGTTGCCTGAGTGTGATCTATATACTGATATTAAGTAAATACAATGTTCAGTGAGTTCTATGCCCAATAATTCTATGTCTTTTTCAGTGCTGTGGGAGATGAATGTGTCCAGTGGTAGAGCAATAGTATTGTTTTTCACAAATATGCAGCTCCCTCCGCCCCTGAATTTTTTTCCTTCAGAAATGATTTATCAGTTTGAACTGTGGTATCATAACACATTCAATTTCAGAACAGCTCATAAAGTGCTCAGTAGTACATAGTATTTGGATATTTGATAATTCACTGTTACTATTTATTAAAATTTCTATTTCACTCACTTTGTTTCTGAGTCCTTGTACATGCGGTTTTAGGATATCACAGATAGTTCCCAAAGTCACTCAGTGATGGCCTGCACCCAAATAAAAATGGGTTTGCACTGGCAGAAATTAGTAACGTAGGTCGAGCTGGGTCTGACAGATCTGCAAGCTTTATGGAAGACCATCAAACAGTGACTAAACAAAGCAAAACCTCATTCACGACACGAACGCTTTCTCTTGTATGTTTCTGGAAGCTGACAGAATTCTCAAGTCATATCAGCAACTATAAGAATATAAATTCAGTGAAACAAAAACTAGTGGGTCTCACAGACCCAGCCCAACAGTTCTATGGTTAAAGATACATTTTCCTTTTGGTGCACCCCTACCACCTGTGATTCTGATATTTCTTATGGACAGAAACAACAATTCTAAATTTGCTTCATGTCACCACCAGTAGTTTTGGAGTTCTTTAGAAGTTTAAAACCCTGGCAATGCAAGACTATCGCCAGGATTTTAAACTTTTAGGGGCGATTAAAAAGAGGCAGTAGGCCTAAACTGAAGCTATAGTGGTGTACATCTAAGAAGCAGGTAGGGGTATAATGCCAGTGGTAAGGAGTAGTGCTGCTCTAGCTAATAGTGTTATTCTGCCACACCTGTCTGCAGCTTCCATGATGGGTCACATAAAGCAAACATGACAAGTATTGGATTAAGAAGCAATAGTATTAGCTTCCTCAGTATATAATTTTTCTCAAGAGGAAGCAGAAAGAATGATCCAATACTGAGGGATGCTCAACATAGCATAATTATGCTGCTCTTCAATTGCATTCAGTGAACCTATACATGGGGTCATATGACCAAATGTTGATCAATATACCTATTGACACTAATGTGTATCACAGTTAACATAAAACTAACACTGCTGGAGAAACAACCCGGAACAGAATTGAGTAGTCCTGAATACAAGCTTGAGGGCAAAAAGTGAAGTGGGCATTATTCTGGTCAACAGCAGGTATCTGGAGTGAATGCAACAAGTTTGTTTCAAACAAAACACACAGCACATACTCTCAACATTTGGACTGTTGAGGAGATATTTTTAGTGCAATGCAGGTGCAAAGATAAATGAGAGTAATAAACCAAATGAAATGCAATGAATGAAACGAGCAACCAGAGATCGTGGATTGCTTACACTACCAATGTGAAAAATGTAATGGTTTCTTGATTCTTTCAAGATGCTTAATTATCTTTTTTCAAGCAGTTTTTATATTTTATATATTTTGATCATCAGGCAACTGACTATAGCCATGAAAGAGGATATAGTACTGGTGAAGAACTTTGAAAACGATATACATCAGAAGTATTTTGAACTTCACTTCCATAGTGTAATATCTTCTCAAATTTGTTCATCAATACTGAACCCTACTGATAAAAGTCATCAGTTATAGTCTGATGATGGCCTTGTAACCTGAAAACCAACTAACCAACTAAATGTTTTTTATTCCAGTCTTTGATCACAATCTCAATTCTTTAGATGATGACCAGTTTCAGTCCATAATGACCATCCTCAGATCTACAATATATATATATATATATATATATATATATATATATATATATATATATATATATATATATATATATATATTATTATTATTATTGGTGTTTTGCCCTTAAAGAGCGCATTTGGACTAAACTACATGGCCAGTTCCTTTTGCTGCCTTCCTTGCTGCCCAAACTTCCCTCATTCGCTCGCTGTGTTTCTGTTTCCGGTCCTCTGTCCATGCTTTTTGTCGGCTTTGTGTCTTCGGCTTCATCTTGATTGCCCTTTTGGTTGCCCATATTTCTTTCATCTTCTGGCTGTGATCTTGCTTGCGTTCTTCGGTCCATTTTATGCCTGTTCGTTTGTCACATTGTATCTCATGTAGTTTACTTTTCTTAATGATGTTTCTGAATTTTATTCTGTCGTTTATTGTGTCTGCTGTTATGTTGAGTTGGTTCAGGTCGTTTTCTACCTCTGCCACCCATTTGTTGTTTCTAGTGGTTACCCAGTCAAAGATCTGTTTGGTCAGCCTGTGTGATGGCATTCTGTATAGGTGTCCATAGAATTGTAGTCTGCGTTTTCTAATCTTTTCTGTGATTGTCTCCGTATGTTTGTACAGTTCCTTTGTAGGTTTCTTGATCCATATTCCATTGTTGTTAGTTGCACCAAATATTTTCCTAAGTATTTTCCGTTCTACTTTTTCTAATTGTCTGATACGTGTATGCCCTAGGATTAGTGTGGTCTCTGCTGCATATAGTGCCTCGGGGAGCACCACCGTGTCGTAATGGCGTAATTTGGCTTTTTGTGAGATAGACTTTTTGTTGTAATGATTCCACACTACTTTGTATGCCTTGTCCAGTTTAGTCTTTCTTTCTTCGTTTGAGTCTCTGTTATGTCCACTCATTTGTAGTGTTTCACCGAGGTATTTGAAGTTTGCCGTTTTGTAAATCGTGCCATACTTTGTGTTCAGAGATGAGAGTTTCTTTGTGCTCATAAACTGTGTCTTTTCGTAAGAGATCTGTAGTCCAGTTTTGGAAGCGATTTCGTGCAGTTTTTCAATAGCGTCTTTTGTTTCCTTTATACCTTTCGTGACAATCGCCAAATCGTCTGCAAAAGCCAGGCATTTTATCTGTAGGTTTCCTAAGGTTATCCCCTGTTGTGATGTTTCCCATTCTTTTATGACCTTATCTAACACCAGATTGAAAAGGAGAGGTGAGAGGCCATCGCCTTGTCGGACACCTGTGCGAATTTCAAAGGGTTCTGATAGTTCCCCACAGAACTTTACTTTGGAGGTCGTGTTGGTTAAAGTTTGCTCTATGATAGCCCGTGTTCTGTTGTCTACTTTGTATTCTGCTAAAATTTTGAAGAGAGTTTTCCGGTCGATAGAGTCGTACGCCTTTTTGAAGTCAACAAAGGTAATGATCAGGTTCTGTTTGTGTTGTAAAATCATTTTCAGATTCCAAATTTGTTCCGCACAAGACCGCCCTTTACGGAAGCCTGCTTGGTATTCCCCAATCAAGTGGTCGGTCTGGCATTCTAGTCTGTTCAGTAAAGCTTTAGAGAGGATCTTGTATGTGACCGGTAGTAGGGATATTCCTCTGTAGTTGTTCGGGTCAGTCTTGTCACCTTTTTTGTGTAGTGGGTGTATCAGGGCAGTTTTCCAGTCGTCAGGAATTTTCATGGTCTTCCAGATGTCTTCCAAGATCCTGTGGATGTCTTTGGTGAGTTCTGGGTCTTGTAACTTCCAGATTTCCGCGATGATGCCATCTTCTCCTGGTGCTCTCCGATTCTTGAGTGACTTAATTATCTCTTTAACTTCTTCTAGAGTTGGAGGTTCACTATCTGGATTGTATGTGCTCGTTTCTGTCATTATTTCTTCCATAGGGGGGTCCGTGTTGAGCAGTTTTTCAAAGTACTTTGCCAGAATGTCACAATTGTTTTTGGAATTGGTTTCTAGGGTTCCATCCGGCCTTCTGAAGCACAAGTTGGGTGGTTGATATCCAGTCATATTTTCTCTGAACGTTCTGTAGAAGTTTCTTGTATTGTTCTTCATGAAGTCCGATTCGATCTCTGTCAGTCGCCGTTTGTCATACTGTCGTTTTTCACTGCGAATGATTTTGCTTGATTGCTTCTGTGTTTTCAAGAAGTTCATCCAATTCTCTTGGGATTTATGGCTACTAAATTTTTTCCATGCACTGATTCGTTGGTCAATAGCTTGGTCACATGTATGGTTCCACCAACGGTGTTTCCGTGTGCGTGGTGCTTTTGCTAGTTTTATGGCCTCTCGGATTCTTCGTGAAAGTTGTGTCCAGTCTGTCGTTTTCTCCATTTTAATTTTGTGTAATATTTGTGTCTGGTTTAAAGTAACGTATTCTGGATCTGGTCTAACAATTTTGTTCTTCTGGAGCTTTTTCTTGGGCAAAAGGCGAATCCTGATCTGTAGTAGGTGGTGGTCTGAGTCGAAGTAGCCTTTACGGGTGTCTATGTTCAAAATTTCTTTTTGTGAGTCTTTCTGGACTATTACGTGGTCGATTTGTAGTTCTTGCTTTCCGCTGGGGAATTTCCATGTGGTAAGTTTTCGTGTTGGTTTCTTGAATTTTGTTGACATAATGGTGAGGTCGTGGCTTTTGCAAAAGTCTATCAGATGTTTTCCGTTTTTGTTGGTGTCCTTGTGTGGAGTATGTTTTCCTGTGATATGTCTGTATATCTTTTCTTTTCCGAGTTTAGCGTTGAAGTCTCCCACTATTATTTTGACTCTATGTGCAGGAATTTTTCTGATAGTTTCTTCCATTGTCGTCCAGAAGTCATCAATTTCGTCCGGGTTTTTCCTGTTGTAGTCATTAGTCGGTGCATGTGCGTTGATTATTGTGTAGGATTTATTTGCTGATTTCACTGTGATGGCGCTGATTCTTTCGTTTGGTGACGAAAAGTCGATTATGCTGTCCGTTATGGACCTGTGTACTGCAAATCCTGTGCCAAAAAGCCTTAGGTTTTTCAGTTGTCTCGATGGTTTTCCTTTGTATATTCTGAAATTCTCCGTGTTGAAATGGTCTTCGTCTGTGAATCGTGTTTCTTGCAGTGCACATATTTTGATTTGAAATTTTTCGAGAGTGTCTGTCAGTTGTTTCATCTTTCCTGTCTTCATCAGTGTGTTCACGTTGAGTGTGCCGATGTAGTGTTTGCGTTTGGTCTTGAGGGAGTTTGAGAAGCTCCGATTCTTCTCATGATGTCCGTGAGCCCCCGGAATCCGATGCTCACGACGATCCCAGTCAATTAACTGGGGCCCGGGGTAATGAGATTTTTCTCGATGTACCATCATGATGTTTAGTAGTTGGATGTATGGCAAGCTGCCGACTACAACCTGACTTTCCAGATCAGGAGGTTGGTTGAGGCCGCCACTGACATGTGGAGCAGACGCCTTTTGTAGCCGCCCACTGTGGGAACAGACGCTACTAGTAGTTTTGGTCCGCCCCGAGTATTTCATTTCCTCGGTACCACCTATATCTAGGAGGCATTCCCCTATCCGCCACCTGGGGAGGCGCTCGGTTGCGGGTCTACTAACCGCTATATATATAGTGTATCTTTCAACATAACATAGCAATACGTATCACAATATACTATCATACAACCAGGGAAATGTACAGATAAACTATGGTAAAATGTACCTTTTTTACACCATGTCCTAAAGTGCTAAGGCCATATTGGCATCATAAAAACATATAAATATAATCAGCACAGCATCGTCATATGGATCTAAAATAAGGTGTAGAATAAGCCAAATCGTCCACACAATGATTACTGCAACTGGCTGCTGAAGTAACAGTACCTACCAGAAATCTGTTTGCCCACATCCTCCCTAGATGTCGCTACTGTGGGCTTAGAAGAAGTCATCATTTAACGCAAAAAAACATAATCTGATAAAAACACATTATATAAAATACATGTAACAGACCTTTAAAATTGAAAACTATCATGGAAACCAATTGTGATACATTAAAAGACGAATACAGTTACCCACATAAAATTATTAAAAGGAGATATATGAAGAGAATAGGTCCAACCCTTTTTATGGTGAATTTATGGTCAACAATTAATGTACGTAATACATTGCCTGTAGCAACCTATAAATTTCCTATGAAAGATAAAATGTCTATATGACAGCTGAAAAAGACAGATCAATGATCAGCGCTCTCTGTTGGGTGGCCACCAGGATGTTATGTAGGCGTGCACCAATGGTGCAAAAAAGGTATGTTTTACTGTAGTTTATCTGTACATATCCCTGGTTGTATGATAGTATATTGTGATACGTATTGCTATTTTATGTTGAAAGACACACTGCTCACTAGGTGTATATATATGTATATTGTAGATCTGAGGATGGTCAGTACAGACTAAAACCGGGCATTGTCTAAAGAATTGAGATTGTGATCAAAGACTGGAATAAAAAACATTTGACAGTATTGGATCACTGTTTGTATCCGCTATTATGTCGCAGATGGTGAACCAACTAAATTAATATTGTAGACAGTTTACACTTTTGTGTTTTTCATATATATATGAGAAATTGTTCTACTAAGAATGTTTGAAAATATTTGTTAAAACAACATTATTCATGAGAATTCAGGTTTCCGAGAACACTTACACCCATATAAAATCTCCACTTCACTTTATGTAAAAATGGTAACACTTGAAAGTAAAGCCGTCTTCAAGGAAATACTGAACTTTCCCTCTGCCACTTGTGTGGTGCATATTAATGTAGAAACGGAAAAATACAAACATTTACCTGTCTCAATGAATATTTTTTACTGTCATAATCTCAACTGCTCATGACTGAAGAATTAATGTTTTTCAAATCTCCACAAATAATCATACAGACAATAATGTTGAAGCTGACAGATTCTACATCTACATCCATACTCCACAAGCCACCTGACGGTGTGTGGCGGAGGGTACCTTGAGTGCCTCTATCGGTTCTCCCTTCTATTCCAGTCTCGTATTGTTCGTGGAAAGAAAGATTGTCGGTATACCCTTGTGTGGCCTCTAGTCTCTCTGATTTTATCCTCATGGTCTCTTTGCGAGCTATACATAGGAGGGAGCAATATACTGCTTGACTCCTTGGTGAAGGCATGTTCTCGAAACTTCAACAAAAGCCTGTACCGAACTACTGAGCGTCTCTCTTGCAGAGTTTATCTATCATCTCCGTAACACTTTTGCATTTATCAAATGATCCTGTAACGAAGCGCACTGTTCTCCGTTGGATCTTCTCTATCTCTTCTATCAACCCTATCTGGAACGGATCCCACACTGTAGGATTCTTCCAATGAATCTCAGTCTGGTATCTGCTTTACCGATGATTCATTTTATATGGTCATTCCATTTTAGTTCACTCCTAATGCCTACTCCCAGATAATTTATGGAATTAACTGCTTCCAGTTGCTGACCTGCTTATTGTAGCTAAATGATAAAGGATCTTTCTTTCTATGTATTTGCAGCACATTACACTTGTCTACATTGAGATTCAATTGCCATTCCCTGCACCATGCGTCAATTCGTTGCAGATCCTCCAGCATTTCAGTACAATTTCCCATCATTACAACCTCTCGATATACTACAGCATCATCCACAAAAAGCCTCAGTGAACTTCCGATGTTATCCACAAGGTAATTTATATATATTGTGAATAGCAACGGTCCTACGACACTACTATTGAGCTACTCAATGAAAATCTTTATGTATGTCTGGTCCCAGTTGTGTGTACTAACAGGAAATCCTCAGGATTTCTTGCTTGTTTAGTAATATCTGTCCTGTAGACTGCATTGTAATCCACAATTTACACCCATCCTTTAGTGAAATTAATAATTCTGTTTCAACAGCAGGACTATCAAAGTACAATGAGGCTATTAATTATTTAACTTTATTTCTGTTTAATATAAGTCTGTCATTTTGTTACAACAAAATGGATCATTATAATCTGAATTTATAGTTCTTACAAAAATATGTTCAAAATTTTTCTACTTCTAATGCTACTATGCTGATGTTACTACATCCTCTACAGTTACATTATTGTGCAAGAAATTTCCCTCTCATATTAGTTTTGTGTCTCTTTTTGTTGCATTAACAATTAGTGCCCACTAATCTCAGCATTTACTTGATGTGATCTAGGAAAACGATTGAAAATATGACTCAAGATTGATGGATAGGCATTCGAACAATGATCTTCTCCTTCTGCAACATCTCACTTGACCATCAGATTAGTATTACTTTTTCTAGCTGTCAGAGATTCATTTCATATAATGCTTTTCTAACAATGGCATAGGCTTCAGTAGCCAATGGTTTAACGATGATGTTCTACTTCTTATAGTTCATGAAATCCCTGGTTTCTTAATCCTGCAAATGGTATACTCACACAGAGTATTCATGAAATTGCATCATTCCATTTACTAAAGTGATACTGTGGTTATTTTCTATAATTATTTTCACTGTCCATTAATTCCCTTCACTTAGAATTAGTTTTCTCTGTACTGCCTAAGCTCTCAATATTTATAGTGCCCATTATATCAAAAGGTGGCCAAGTTTTGAACTGTTCATTTTATGATTATATGATAGCGGAACAAACACTGGTAGCAGTTACTTCTGTAAAAATCTGGGAGTATGAATACGGAACAATTTGAAGTGGAATTATCATATAAAATTAATTGTTGGTAAGGCGGGTGCCAGGTTGAGATTCATTGGGAGAGTCCTTAGAAAATGTAGTCCATCAACAAAGGAGGTGGCTTACAAAACACTTGTTCGGCCTATACTCGGGTATTGCTCATCAGTGTGGGATCCGTACCAGGTCGGGTTGACAGAGGAGATAGAGAAGATCCAAGGAAGAGTGTTGTGTTTCATCATAGGGTTATTTGGTAAGCATAATAGCGTTACGGGCAGATGTTTAGCAAACTCAAGTGGCAGACTCTGCAAGAGAGGCGCTCTGCATCGCGGTGTAGCTTACTGTCCAGGTTTCGAGGGGGTGCATTTCTGGATGAGGTATAGAATACTTATACCTCCCGAGGAGATCAAGAATGTTAAATTAGAGAGATTCGAGTGTGCACGGAGGCTTTCCGGCAGTCGTTCTTCCCGCAAACCATACGCGACTGGAACAGGAAAGGGAGGTAATGACAGTGGAACGTAAAGTGCCCTCTGCCACACACTGTTGGGTGGCTCGCAGAGTATAAATGTAGATGTAGATGTACTCATCCATTAAATGCTGGCAGCCAATGAGGTTTAGTTTCCTTATGGGCACTTTGCTGTGATCATAATGGGACAGTGATACCTACTCTCCTACAATATCCGTACCCAAGTGGCAACACAAGTTCATTCATTGTTGTGCCCAGCAAAGCTTTGTCAACATTGAGGGCATCTCTCCATTAATATGTGGAATAGGTCTCTGTCACTGTATATTTCATTAAATCATTCCTATTGTGATAAACGTGAGAAGTTTTTGAACACAGGTTATTTTTATTTTTGAAAATCATTCCAAAATCTGACATTCGAACACTACAACACATTATCATTCTTATTTCATAAAGAGAATTATTTTCTCTGTGTGGCTTATATTCAGTCAGCAGGGATTTTTGTGTAGCCTAAATTGTACTTAAGGAACTAGAGTCGTAAAATTTAAAATTAGACTCACTTCATCTTGTTTTTACTAATTTTTGTTTGCTGTAACTTTGAAATGTTCCTTTTGTCCACACCTTGGAACTGCCTTTGCATGGGAAAGCACTTGCAAATTATTTCGAATCTTGCTACATGGGCAGAGCAACTTTGTTGATCCCTAAGGACCTCTCACTCCCAACTTTATACATCTGGCACCTTTTCGAAACACCAGCTCTGCCCCACAGAGACCATGATTCTCTTGCTACCCTCATAAAGTCTGCTGGCTGATTTTCCCTTTTGCGAGCTCCAAAAACTGTTCCACAAAATTATTTTAACAATCATGGTTTCCAACCAAAAAATTCTAACACTTCCAGCTCCCACTTAACATCACTCAGCAAAAAAGCTACTTCTGACAGGGTTTTTGAAAACTTCTTTCAAATGGGTACCATCCTCAAACACAGTGCAGTTGGCCCAGACCAGCACCTGTTCAGCAGTCTGGCCCATTCACTCCAGGCTGAACAAAAGCATCCATCAAAAGCATCCATCCCCACATCAGAGAAACCAGCCCTGGTCTATGTAATAGACACAGGACAGGAACACAGGCATAGTCAGGAAAAGATATGTTACAACCTTACTTAACATCATTTAAATTCTTTGTGCTGTTAAATGTTCACTACCAATCATATGGATAACATGCCAGGTGACATGGTAGCCCTGGGTTAATGTCAGTGGGATACATCCTAACATTTTCAGTAATTTGTAAATGCCATTTTTGTAATATTTCTGCCGATGCAATGTATGGTCCACTAGTAACTAATCATGGACTCCCCCCCCCACACACACACCACACAGAGAGGGGGAGGGGGGGGAGAGAGAGAGAGAGAGAGAGAGAGAGAGAGAGAGAGAGAGAGAGAGAGAGAGAGAGAGAGAGAGAGGGGGGGGGGGAGGGAGAGTGAGAGACTGAGGGGGGGGGGGGAAGAGAGAGAGAGAGAGAGTCGAGATTGATTGATTGGTTTATTGATCCATTTTCATCTACAGCTGCACAATGTGCAAGAGATATTTATGTTAATATTAACAGTTTTACGTATAATATACCTTTGTACATAATAACACACATTAATATATCAATTAATGATGAATACTTAAATAAATGTTGTTACGCTATATACAGAGAGATAAAATACAAATGTTCTTCTGAATGAGACTACATTGGGTTAACATAGAAAAATTTAGTTTTGTAGGTGTTCATGTACTGTGTAAAAGCAGTGGTCAACCAAGTACGATGTAAATTTAGATTTGAAGTGACCAATGTTTTGTATGTGTTTAATGGTATCTGGTAAGGCATTGTATAGTTTGATACTAGGATGGATAAGGCCATTTTGAAATAACTTTGTGTTGGCACTTTGAACATGTACATCCAATTTTTGTCTTGTATCATAGCTGTGTATTGTGTGATTTTGAGTGATGAGTGGTCTTTTTGTATGTAAGTCTTGCTTTAAATACATTATATTTTCAAATATATATATGCAAGGAAGTGGCAGGATCATCCTTTTTTGAAACAATGGTCTACATGATTTGCGATTATCTACCCCTTCCATTATTCTTATAATTTTTTTTTAAATTTTGAATGTTTTGAAGGCATCTGCAGAATTTCCCCAGAACTTAATCCCATACCAGAGGTGAGAGTGTACAACTGCGTAATATACACACTGAAGGATGTTGTAGCTGGTACAATTTTTTAACGTATGTAACACAAAACAAGAAGCACTTAATTTTTTGTTCATTTGCTCAATGTGTGCTTTCCATTTCAAGTTGTCTTGTAGATGAAGTCCAAGAAATTTGGTACAGGCTGTTTTGGCAATTGTCTCTCCATATAGCTCTAGATTGGGTGATATAATATTTTTTGTTTGTGCTGTGTGTATATCTACAGCTACAGTTTTTTCAGTGTTTATTATTAAGTCATTGTCATCAAAGTAACATGTTAGCCTGTCAGTGGCTTCTTTTATGTTTTTTACAAGAGTTTCCTTTAATTAGAACACTCGTATCATCAGCAAATTGAAATATTTTACTGCGGTCATTGCTTATGTTTGGCTGATTTACATAGAGTAAGAACAGAACAGGACCCATTACTGATCCTTGTGGCACTCCATATTTAACAGTCAGTAGTTTGGAATTATATTTCCTAATGACATTGCCCCTTGAGTAGGAAGGCTACCAAAGAGTGAACACAAACTAAGTATGGGCAATCTGCAAGCATGTGTGAAAGGATAAATGAGGTAAAAACAGGTAAAGTCCTGTGGCATTGATGTGTAGGAGCATTTTGAAATGTTGTTCAGTTGCCTAATTGGGCAGGCCTTCCTTCCTCACACAAAAAATAACTTTCCCTTCATGAAGAGTGGGTGTAGCTGTCTAGTGTAGATGATTGCAAGAAGTATTTGTAGAGCTTAGTGTTGTGTTTCTGCAGTTGATGGCAATAAGTGAGGAAAGGAAGAATGAAACCAGTGCAGATGCACAACCTACTCATCTCATATAGCCACAAAAGGGCTGCCTAGCTTACAGTCCCCGTCCAGGAAATTAGTGTAATATCTGCTGATAAGGCACTATACATCACCACCTTTCCTCCCCTTGCTGGACAAATACTGGTGACGCAGATATCTTCTACCACCAGGATTCCAACAACCTATGAGTCAATTATCACCACACAAGTGTGCATTAGTGTTGTGTGCAAATACAACTGAAGTTAGTTGCCAAATCAGTTGTTAAATAACACTGGCAAGCAATGAAAATGTTTCAGGCTCAAAAATGGTTAATTCTTTTGCATTTCCATCTGATGAATTCAAAAAAGTGACATGTCATTTTTATAGTCAACATTTTCAGTTTGGGGGAAATTTTGTTTTTGGAGTTGGCACAACTATCCAATAACAAAACACAAATGTTCTTAAGCTGTTTGTAAGTCATAAACATAGATACTGTTGCTGTGACTGTTTCATATAGTTTCTTCTGTAATTAAAGCAGAATTTCTGGTTTGAGAGTGCCTTTGTAGCATAAAATTCACGAAAATACCATGAAAATGTTTAAATAAGGGGAATAATTTTTGTTACATTTGTGGTGAAATAACATTTTCCTCATAGAAACGCAATCTGATGCCTCTAGTGAAGACTGCCTTTCAGCATTATTTCGGTGTGAAAGTAGGAGACCAGAATAAGTCTTGGGCTTCACATGTATGATGCAATGCACGTTCAGTTACACTGCGAGATTGGCTGAAAAACAAGAAATGATCTGTGGCTTTTGCTGTGTCTACTGTTTTGCGGGAGCCTACAGACCGTACAGATGACTGCTATTTTTGCTTGACTCGACCTATAAAGGCAGGATTGTCTATGAAGGAAAGAAGAACAGTGCAGTACCCAAATCTTTGAGCTGCTAATCTTGAGATAGTTTACCAGTTCCTACTCCACTTGAAAATTGTGTGTTTGAAGTAGAAAATGAAGACAGTGTGGAACAAGAAGAGGAAGAGGAAGAAGAAGAGGAACCAAGCAAGCCTTCCACAACCCGTGACCCTGACTTTGAGGAGAAAGATGATAAACTGCACAGACTGAGTCAAGCAGAATTGAGTGATCTCATTACAGACCTCGCTTGACCTGTGAAAGGAGACGGCAGAAATTCTTAGCAATGGAATCTCCTTGAAAGTGGTGTCACAGTACAGAAAATATCACATGGACTTGCTTCCCTTTTTGCAGAAGAAAAACGATCTTGTTGTTTGCTGCAACATTATGGCTTGATGATATCTTTGAATTTGAACCATGATCCCACTGAATGGAGGCTATTCATAGAATCCTCCAAGCTTAGTTTGAAAGCTTTGTTATTTCACAATGGCAACTGCCTTCCTTCTATTCCTGTTGGTCATGCAGTTCACATATGCAAACATGACAGCCCTCTTGGACTCAGTCAAATATCATGAACACAAATGGAAAATTGGTGGTGACCTAAAAGTCATTGCCATAAGCTTAGGAATGCTACTTGGGTACACAAAACATTGCTATTTCTTATGTCTGTGGGACAATGGGGATAGGAAATCACATTATATTAAAGCAGACTGGCCTGCAAGAAATCTTAACCCTAGCGAGAAAAATGTCATTGCCGAGCCTCTTGTGGACTGAAAAGATGTTCTTCTTCCGCCATTGCATATCAAGCTGGGTTTGATGAAAAATTTTGACAATGGTATGAACCAAGAAGGGAGAGCCTTTAAGTACATAAGAGAGAAATTTCTGAAATTAAGTGATGCAAAAGTTAAGGAAGGTATTTTCATCAGGCCACAGGTTTCAGAACTTGTAAAGGATTCTGCATTTGACCAAGTTTTGGAAAGGAAAGAAAAGGAAGCTTGGAAAGCCTTCAAGTGAGTTGTTTTTGGATTTTTAGACAAAAAAGTGATGGTAACTACACCCAGTTTGTGACAGTACTCCTGCAAAAATATCCTAACCTTGGATGCAACATCTCCCTTAAAATCCATTTTTTCCACCCCCATCTATATTTTTTCCCTCCTAGTTGCGGAGCTGTCAATGATGAAGATGGAGAAAGATCAGGACATTTCTGTTGTGGAACGAAGATATCAGGGCCATTGGAATGAAGCAATGCTTGCGGATTACTGTTGGTCTTTGTGTAGGGATGCTCTGGGACTCCATTACAAGAGGCAAGCTAAAAGATGATGATCTCATGAAACATCACATGATTCTCTTCAGACCCAACAATCTGTGAGGTATTCTTCAAGAAGTTTAGAACTCTTAATATGTAACTACCTGTATCATTTTAAAAAATTCAAATACGCTTTAAGTGTTGTTAGCATACGTAATTAAAATGTATCTCTCTCTTTTAATCCATTAATATGAAATACTTCCACATCATGTGTATCACAGAAACTAGAGCTAAGGAAAATTTTTCATTGTCATATTCATTTTTCTTGACCCAAAATTAGTGTGAATTGACTCATGAAGTACAGCCTGGTGTAATACGAGCCAAAATGGCATGCAGAATAGTAATTACAAGAAATAAAGGTAGAGAGCAACTTTGTTTTGTCACATTCTCACATAAACATCAGCAATCAATATATGTACACATTTACACCCCTGTCCAATGTCCAAGATGCAGAAAAATAAATTTGGTAAAAAATGCATGACATAACTGAGAAAAGTACAAATTGAAAGAGGAGATCTTTAATAATACTCATTAAAGATGTGTGTTCTACTTGGCAAAGGTATTCAGACAAACTACATAAAAGAACAATAGCTGTAGCTCATAATAAAAGCCAATGTTGAAATTTATTATTAAATGACAGATACTATATACAAGCTGCATTTGGAATTAGTTAAAATTTTGTGCCAAATTTCTTTGGTGATGTGAAAGCTACAACTGAATTATAAAATTAAAGATGTCATCAAGTTTTGGGAAATACTGAGATAGAAAATAATAATAATAATTACACCAAAATATCTAGTAATGTACAAAATAAGCTTTATCAAAGATTTGGTGAAATAGATGCTTAGTAAATAAATAAATACTTTCATAAAAAGAAAACAGAAGATTTTGTGTGTGATTCAAATAATGAAAAGTTTATTCTGATTTTTAGGTGCATTTACTCACATTAATATTCTTGGTGATGTTTGTATGTGTGATTTTATGCCTCTCTTGCATTTTAGATGTCTTATTTAGGTTATTTTGCAATTGGAAATCAGACAAAATGTTTCTTGGACTGTTTGTGTATAAAAATAAGTACCTGTTACAGTTTTTTATTACTTAAATGACAAATGACACAATTGTAGGCTTTCCTGAAACATTATTACGAATGAAATTAAGATTTTGTTTGTTTTTTTTAGAAAATTTATCAGTTGCCTAATCTTCCAAAGTCATCTCTTATACTTCCTCTCTGTTTGCGGATACTAAATGTATGTCAATGCAAACATTTTACAAACAATTGTGTCCATAACTAATGAAGTCACAAATTCAGAGGGGAAGGAGAGGTAACATTCCCAATGAGATGTAGTTGATGACATAGCTTTTTTGTAGATCTGATAAAAAATTATGGAGTATAAATGAATTTAAAATTGAGATTTTCTGTTCTTGAAGTGATTTAGATGATTAATCACCTGAAAAATTATGATCCTCTCTCAATAGTAAAGTGCCTAGTCACAATAGCTGTTTAATGTGTGACTGAAAGAAGTTCAGTGATATCAACATCCACATGTAGCAGGTTTATTTTCATCTAATAGCACATAAAAACAAGTAGATATACTGATGGTTATGGGGCACTCGAGCCCCATTCTGACGCCCACAGCCCCCTCACTTATAGGCCTGTGAATGTACTTCCGTGTTTGCCCATTTAATTTTCTCTGTGTTAGTTTCCCACTGTCTGCTCTGCCATTCAGTAAAACAACTGAAAGTCTTGGAGTGATTATGCAAGCAAGTCACTAAGGCCTGTGTCACTAGGTAGACACAGAAGCACAGAATGAGAGGAAAATCAACATTTGCAAAAGGAGGAACACTGGAGTAGCCAACAAAAGAATTCCAGGAAAACTAGAGAAGAAAAAATAAAAACAGTAATACAATTTGGAAGTATTATTGTGCAGCAAATAGGCTCGTAAATATATTTCACACTTCAGCTCACCAACAAAATAGACATCCTTGAACACAAACACATGCATGCGTGCTTGTGCAGTGCTTAAATAGAACCAAATGTCAATACATTGTCTCCTGTGGAGAGTCTTTCTCAAGACAAAAAATATCAGAGTATAGAATAATTGATAAGAAGGAAAAACTAAAATGGGAATGGTAAGAAAGAAAAGGCAGAATGGTAGTGATTGTGGTTGTGATTTTTGTTGGTCCTCTAAATTACCTTTTGTACAGGTTTGTGCTTGTAGCATAGGACATGTCGTTATTTTACAATCTAGACAATATACATACAATGGGTTACACAGTATAAACACACAATAGCTTGCAAAGTGTATACATAACACTAATGATGTACAATATAATCACCCGAGTTAAAAAATACATTTCTTTGAGTCTTATATTGTACATGAGTAGTACTATTACATGAGAACTACTAGCATTAATTTGGAATTCTAGCTTCTATTAATGAGGTATATGACATTTATCACTCACAGGAAGAACTGTTGCTCACTGTCTGCTCATGTAGTCAGCCACACTATAGATTGTAGATTTCTTCTTCTGTTAGGAACGTTTTGTTTTTTAGGGATGCAAGGAACATTATCTCAGTTTTTATGTTTTATAAGTCTCTTGGCAGTGCTTGTATTAACTTTATACCAGAGTATCTAGGTCCTTTTTCAAAAATATGTATGAAATGAAAGTCTGTATGAAATGCATCGCAATTGTCTTCTGTTCCTTGTGTTATGCGAATGAAGAGTCTCGTTGGTTTCCAGTTTTATGGGATCTCATAATGCAGTCACAGGGGTCTTGAATATACACAGGGATAGAAACGTCAAAATATTAAGATCTTTGACACAGTTTCTGCAAGATTCTTTTTGCTTCTTTTTCAATATAATTCAAATGGCTTTCTCCTATAGTATGAATATCTTCCATTCTGTGATCCCATACTGCATGTATGGTTCAAAAAGTCCATGACAGAGAGTGTACAAGAGGTCTTGATTGCATACTGTGCCATAACAAATAACTGTGAGCTTAGCTTGTTGGAAACAGTATATATCTGCTACTTCCAATTTAGCTCGCTGACCATTCTTATTCCTAAGAAATTAACTGAAGTTACTTCTTCCAGTTCTTTTTCACCTATAAAAACTTTTGTGTGTTCTTACTTTTGTTCAGTGTTGAAAACCACGTATATATATCTTCTTTTTTTTTTCAGGTAAATAATCAACTCATGGTCCATGATACATTGTGATGTATTATTGACTGATATAAAACTGCTTTTCTCAAGCACTTCAGAACTGTTGGAAAGATTTAGCATACTCATATCATCTGCATATAGTATCTTATTTTCATTTTTATCTATTTGTACGTTATTTACAAATATATTGAAGAGGGTAGGTTCCATAACAAATCTTTGATGTACAGCATACTTAATGCTTCTAACTTCTGATTTGTTTAAGTTGTTAATGGTTACATATTGCCTCCTGTTTCTGAGATACGATGCTTTCCAGTATGCTGCTTGTCCACAAAAACTAGTATTCTCTAGTTTCTTTACTATGACTGCGTGATTAACTGTGTCACATGTCGTGGCTATGTCAAGAAAGACTCCAGACACTAGCATCCAGTTGTCCAAAGACTCCTGTACAACAAATGCTGTTAATGAGTCAATTGCTATTTCCATTGATTTCCCTTTATAGTATCCGTGCTTCTGGTACAACAAGAAATTAACAGAGGTAGAGGAAGAGTTGTAATATTGATATACAGGGTGTTAAAGTATTCCTTATTTTGAGAGGTGGTAGTATGGACTAAAACAAGACAAAAATGTCCATTAAACATGAGCTCCAAAGTTCATGCCTTAAAAGCTATGAGTACTTGTTCATCATCACTATTGTGAAACACATGTCTTCTATGGCAAGCTCTTTGCTGTTACAAATGACCTAAGGAATGCAGTAAACGAATGAGAGCACAAACCTCTGCATTGACATTGTATGCAGTAAATATATATTAGTTTTGTTACTGTAAATAATATTCACAGTTCTGCATGCGTGTGGCAAATACATTAGTTATAGTGGAACCCATTTGTGTTGTGATAAGTTTGTGAAATGCTTTTACATTGTGTTTTTATCTTTGCACTTACCAGCCTAATGGGAGCCTACTATTGCACACAGGAAATGGCAGACATGATCTTCTGTTATACACTGGCAAATGGAAGCAACTGTCAAGCCCACATCCTGTATGCTGGAAAATATCCAGAACACAGGGTACCATCTGCACAATTATTCAGCCATCTCCTCCAGCTACTTGCAAACTGGCTCTGTAGCTCAAACAGTGGTGGAATGTTGGAGATCTTACACTATTTATACACCTGTGGTGGCAGAGCAACTGTTGCAATGAGTGGATGAAGTTTCTGAAATGGGTGCATGTAGAATTTCAGCAGCTATCAGGTTTAGTCATCCCCTAGTCTGAGCAATCTTGCATAAGCAGTTGCTATAGCCAAATCATATACACAGCATGTCCAAGGCTTCAGTCATGAGATTAGCCTGCCATAATGCATTTCTGCCCTTGGCTGTTGCAAAGTTGTGGTGCAAATCCACTTTTCACAATAAAGATACTGTTCAGACACGGGTGATTTAACATGAGATAGGATTGTCAAACCCCCCATGAACCATGGACCTTGCCGTTGGTGGGGAGGCTTGCGTGCCTCAGTGATACAGATAGCCGTACCTTAGGTGCAACCACAATGGAGGGGTATCTGTTGAGAGGCCAGACAAATGTGTGGTTCCTGAAGAGGGGCGGCAGCCTTTTCAGTAGTTGCAAGGGCAACAGTCTGGATGATTGACTGATCTGGCCTTGTAACACTAACCAAAACGGCCTTGCTGTGCTGGTACTGCGAACGGCTGAAAGCAAGGGGAAACTACGGCTATAATATTTCCCGAGGGCATGCAACTTTACTGTATGGTTAAATGATGATGGCGTCCTCTTGGGTAAAATATTCCGGAGGTAAAATAGTCCCCCATTCGGATCTCTGGGCGGGGACTACTCAAGAGGATGTCGTTATCAGGAGAAAGAAAACTGGCATTCTACGGATCGGAGCGTGGAATGTCAGATCCCTTAATCGGGCAGGTAGGTTGTAATGTCAGATCCCTTAATCGGGCAGGTAGGTTAGAAAATTTAGAAAGGGAAATGGATAGGTTAAAGTTAGATATAGTGGGAATTAGTGAAGTTCGGTGGAAGGAGGAACAAGACTTCTGGTCAGGTGACTACAGGGTTATAAACACAAAATCAAATAGGGGTAATGCAGGAGTAGGTTTAATAATGAATAGGAAAATAGGAATGCGGGTAAGCTACTAGAAACAGCATAGTGAATGCATTATTGTGGCCAAGATAGATATGAAGCCCACACCTACTACAGTAGTACAAGTTTATATGCCAACTAGCTCTGCAGATGACGAAGAAATTGAAGAAATGTATGATGAAATAAAAGAAATTATTCAGGTTGTGAAGTGAGACGAAAATTTAATAGTCATGGGTGACAGGAATTCGGCAGTAGGAAAAGGGAGAGAAGGAAACGTAGTAGGTGAATATGGATTGGGGGTAAGACATGAAAGAGGAAGCTGCCTGGTAGAATTTTGCACAGAGCACAACTTAATCATAGCTAACACTTGGTTCAAGAATCATGAAAGAAGGTTGTATACATGGAAGAAGCCTGGAGATACTGACAGGTTTCAGATAGATTATATAATGGTAAGACAGAGATTTAGGAACCAGGTTTCAAATTGTAAGACATTTCCAGGGGCAGATGTGGACTCTGACCACAATCTATTGGTTATGAACTGTAGATTAAAACTGAAGAAACTGCAAAAAGGTGGGAATTTAAGGAGATGGGACCTGGATAAACTGACTAAACCAGAGGTTGTACAGAGTTTAAGGGAGAGCATAAGCGAACAATTGGCAGGAATGGGGGAAAGAAATACAGTAGAAGAAGAATGGGTAGCTTTGAGGGATGAAGTAGTGAAGGCAGCAGAGGATCAAGTAGGTAAAAAGACGAGGGCTAGTAGAAATCCTTGGGTGACAGAAGAAATACTGAATTTAATTGATGAAAGGAGAAAATATAAAAATGCAGTAAATGAAGCAGGCAAAAAGGAATACAAACGTCTCAAAAATGAGATCGACAGGAAGTGCAAAATGGCTAAGCAGGAATGGCTAGAGGACAAATGTAAGGATGTAGAGGCTTATCTCACTAGGGGTAAGATAGATACAGCCTACAGGAAAATTAAAGAGACCTTTGGAGAAAAGAGAACGACTTGTATGAATATCAAAAGCTCAGATGGAAACCCAGTTCTAAGCAAAGAAGGGAAAGCAGAAAGGTGGAAGTATATAGAGGGTCTATACAAGGGCGATATACTTGAGGACAATATTATGGAAATGGAAGAGGATGTAGATGAAGATGAAATGGGAGATATAATACTGTGTGAAGAGTTTGACAGAGCACTGAAAGACCTGAGCCGAAACAAGGCCCCAGGAGTAGACAACATTCCATTAGAACTACAGACGGCCTTGGGAGAGCCAGTCCTGACGAAACTCTACCATCTGGTGAGCAAGATGTATGAAACAGGCGAAATACCCTCAGACCACAAGAAGAATATAATAATTACAATCCCAAAGAAAGCAGGTGTTGACAAATGTGAAAATTACCGAACTATCAGTTTAATAAGTCACGGCTGCAAAATACTAACGCGGATTCTTTACAGGCGAATGGAAAAACTAGTAGAAGCCGACCTCGGGGAAGATCAGTTTGGATTCTGTAGAAATATTGGAACACGTGAGGCAATACTGGCCCTACGACTTATCTTAGAAGCTAGATTGAGAAAAGGCAAACCTACGTTTCTAGCATTTGTAGACTTAGAGAAAGCTTTTGACAATGTTGACTGGAATATGCTCTTTCAAATTCTGAAGGTGGCAGGGGTAAAATACAGGGAGCAAAAGGCTATTAACAATTTGTACAGAAACCAGATGGCAGTTATAAGAGTCGAGGGACATGAAAGGGGAGCAGTGGTTGGGAAGGGAGTGAGACACGGTTGTAGCCTTTCCCCGATGTTATTCAATCTGTATATTGAGCAAGCAGTAAAGGAAACAAAAGAAAAATTTGGAGTAGGTATTAAAATCCATGGAGAAGAAATAAAAACTTTGACGTTCGCCGATGACATTGTAATTCTGTCAGAGACAGCAAAGGACTTGGAAGAGCAGTTGAATGGAATGTATAGTATCTTGAAAGGAGGGTATAAGATGAACATCAACAAAAGCAAAATGAGGATAATGGAATGTACTCGAATTAAGTCAGGTGATGCTGAGGGAATTAAATTAGGAAATGAGACACTTAAAGTAGTAAAGGAATTTTGCTATTTGGGGAGCAAAATAACTGATGATGGTTGAAGTAATGAGGATATAAAATGTAGACTGGCAATGGCAAGGAAAGCGTTTCTGAAGAAGAGAAATTTGTTAACATCGAGTATAGATTTGAGTGTCAGGAAGTCATTTCTGAAAGTATTTGTATGGAGTGTAGCCATGTATGGAAGTGAAACATGGACTATAAATAGTTTGGACAAGAAGAGAATAGAAGCTTATGTTAAGACATACAAGAAAATTTACAGGAAGGTGATCAAAGAAGCCAAGACAATGCACAATGACAGTGTAATTGCTGGGTCAGCAAACAAATCAAAAGCTATATGGAATATAGTAAAAAAAGAAATAGGCCCAAGCAAAAATGTTAGAAATCCAGATGACTGTTTTAAAGGATGATCAAGGTATGCTAGTCAGAAATCGTACTTTAGCAAATTACATTAATGACTACTTCATAAATAGTCCAATCAATCTGCATAAAAATTGTTCTAAGATTAGTAGAACATAAATCCCAGAAGAAAAAAGTGTTAATTCATTATTGCTACCTCCCACAAACAAATTAGAAGTTAATCGAATAATAAAAACAATGAAGAATAAAATGTCCTCAGGGACTGACGAGATACCTTGCTCAGTCATGATGAGATGTGCTAGTGTCATATCAGACCCACTCTCACACATCATAAACATATCATTTTCAGGTGTCTTTCCACAACAATTAAAAATTGCAAAAGTAAAACCATTGTATAAAAAGGGCAATATACATGAAGTGGGAAACTATAGACCAATAGCTTTATTATCGATATTTTCAAAAGTAATAGAGACAGTCATGAAAAACAGAATTACAAATTACCTCGAGAAATTCAATCTATTGTCTGTAAACCAACACGGCTTTCGCAAAGGAATGAGTACAGAGTCAGCCATCACCCAATTGATTGAAAATATTGTAACGGGGCTAGATAAGAACAACAGTACAATAGGAATAAATTTGGACCTCTCAAAGGCATTCGATACTGTCCAACATGATATCCTGCTAGACAAATTAGAATATGTCGGTATACGAGGAGTAGCTAAAAAGTGGTTTCAGTCATATCTCCATAATAGGAAACACGTAGTAGAAATTGCAACAACAAACAGTAAAAACCAAAGTATTGTTTACAGATCGGATAATCAGACTGTGCCAATAGGTGTACCGCAGGGGAGTGTTCTAGGACCTCTCCTATTTCCTCTTTACATAAATGATATCAAGATTCCAGTAAATGGTACTCATATAACCCTGTTTGCGGATGACACAAACATTGTAGTAACTTACATAAACCAGGTATTGCTAACATCTGCAACCAGAGTTATAGAATATTTGCAAAATTGGTTTGAAGTGAACAAATTAACCATAAATATCTCTAAAACTAATTATATCCATTACAGGAAAGCAAAGTCACACTCTGATCTAGATCTCAGAATACAAAATAAAGAAATTGTGAGAGTTGCTACCACAAAATTCTTAGGTGTACATATAGATGAAAATTTAGACTGGAAATCCCATATCCTGTATCTCTCGCATAAGTTAAGCTCTGCTTGCTTTGCTTTACGCGTTATTAGCTTTGTATGTAGTAGGGAATGTAGCAGAGCTGTTTACTTTGCTTATATACATTCTGCTATTACCTATGGCCTCGTCTTCTGGGGTCATAGTAAGAAAAATCATAAAACCACCTTCACTCTACAAAAACGAGCTGTTAGAATAATTACCAACAGTTCAAGGCTAACTCCCTCAAAGCAATTATTTCAACAGCTGAATATTCTACCCCTACCGTGCCTCTATATACAGAAAAGCGTAATTAATGTAAAACGAAATATTAACAATTTCCAATCCAACTCGGATCTACATACTTACAACACAAGAAAGTGCAATGACATTCATATAAAAAGAGTTAACAAGGCCTTGGCGCAGAAACAAACAAACATACAAGGAAGCAGATTGTATAACAAACTACCAGTAAAGATAAAAGAAATAAAAAAATTGTCTTCATTTAAAGAAGCAGTACTCAAATTTTTAATGACAACTGCTATTATAGTGTAAAAGAATATCTGGAATAGCTTCATACTAAACAATTATATTTATGTACTCTGTGCCAATAGTAATTTTTATCTGACTGTTGCTATGATCTAAATAAATATGTACAAAAGTGCTAGAATTGTATGTGTTATATCTAAATATCAACTGTGTATTCCATGTAAAAAGTCTTTCTCATACATCAATGTAAATAATCAAAGTTGTACATGCTATTTCAATGTGGTCTGG
This sequence comes from Schistocerca nitens, assembly GCF_023898315.1. Lineage (NCBI taxonomy): Eukaryota > Metazoa > Arthropoda > Insecta > Orthoptera > Acrididae > Schistocerca > Schistocerca nitens. Next base: position 64,726,242 of record NC_064616.1, read on the forward strand.
TGTTATGTAGTCTACTATGCACGTCTGTATTTTGTATAGTATTGTTCACCATATATATATATATATATATTTTTTTTTTTTTTTTTTTTGACGAAATCCATGCAATGTAAATTGTCTCTGGATGAATAAACTACTACTACTACTACTACTACTACTACTACTAGCTTTCGAAATGTGGTGCTACAGAAGAATGCTGAAGATTAGATGGGTAGATCACATAACTAATGAGGAAGTATTGAATAGGATTGGGGAGAAGAGAAGTTTGTGGCACAACTTGACTAGAAGAAGGGATCGGTTGGTAGGACATGTGTTGAGGCATCAAGAGGTCACCAATTTAGTATTGGAGGGCAGTGTGGAGGGCAAAAATCGTAGAGGGAGGCCAAGAGATGAATACACTAAGCAAATTCAGAAGGATGTAGGTTGCAGTAGGTACTGGGAGATGAAGAAGCTTGCACATGATAGAGTAGCATGGAGAACTGCATCAAACCAGTCTCAGGACTGAAGGCCACAACAACAACAACAGGATTGTCAATTTTCATAACCAACAAGTGTGGAGTGATGAAAATCCACATGCAGTTGAAGAAGCAAGGCATAAACACTGATTTTCAATTAATGTATGGACAGGAATTATTGGTGACATACTAACAGGATTTTACATACAACCAACCAGGTTGACTGGTGCAAGATAATGTCATTACCTGTCAAATAACTTGCCTACCCTGTTAGAGGTACCAGTTCAACAAAAGCTGGAGATGTGGTTCATGTGTGATGAAGCACCAGCCCATTTTCTCGAAAATATCTGAAAACTCCTCACAGACATTCAATGGTCAATGGATAGGGCTGTGAGCCCCAGTACATTGGCCAGTTCATTCTCTTGATCATAATCCCTTGGAGTTTTGATTGTGGGGACACATGAGATCTTTGTTGAATGCAAGCCTCATTAATGATGTACAAATATTACAGGAATGCATCATCAACATCTGCATCCATGACCAATCTGGAGTTTTTCAGTGTGTGCATGATTTCCTAAGATGTCAGACAGAAGCATGCCTTTCTATAAGTGGACACCATATTGAGCACCTCCTTCAGTGATGGCTCACAAGTGCAGGTTGTATGTAATAGCAAGCAGATAACATTACAGGCTCTGATCTTTCACAGTAAGAGAATAATGTGTTCTCATTTGTTTAGTCATTTGTCTACTACATTCTGTAGGTCATTCATAATAGCAAAGAACTTTCAGTAAAATAGGTCCACCTCTGAAAATATGGAATTCTTTTTTAACACCCTGTATTTTAAACCATAAAATAATCTTCCTTCTTACACTTTCAAGTAACTTCATCTATCATCAGATTTATTAATCATATACAACACAATAAAGCAATGTTAGCAGACAATTTTATGTGACAACAAATGAACATGGTCCAAGACAATGATGGTGAATGAGCGTTATGTGATGAGATGCAACAGAGAGATAGGAGTTGGAGATTTTATAGCAAATGAGGCCTTTCTATCCAAATTACGGTACTTTTTTTTTATCAATGCTACTTTGTGAGTTCAAATACTTGTGGTTTATGAGTTAAACACAGTCAGCCAGATGAAGAAAAGGACTCTCCATACCTCCCACTGTGTTAACATTGCTTTATTGTGTACTGTATGCTCAATAAATCAAATGATTGACTTAACCATCACTATTTCAAGTTTGTAAGATGAATAAAATAACTTCATCTATACTTTCAGCATAGATTGTAAAAGTAATGAATTCACAGTATCAAGCTCACTTTTCTTCTGGAAATCCTGTACTATTCTGGTAGTTTGCATATTCATTTTATTCAGTTATATTATCAATATCATCATCATCTTGTATGAATAGTGTTTAAAAACAGTCATTGTCACTCTCTAGTAGCTCCATTCCTTTTATATCTTGTTACATCTTCTCATGCTAAATCATATCAGCAGACATGTGTCTAGCCAGAGAAATCTTGTGTATAGCTTTAATGTGATCTATAAAAGTTTCCGGACTTTTCTTTTGAATTAAGTGATTGAGTGAGTCTTTTGCATTACACCTTCAGCACTCCAAGGACTTACTCAGCTAAGTCAGAATCCAGGGGAGATACTGATACTTTACTCATATGTCATACTGAAAACTCATTCATTATTATTATTATTGACAAGAATTGTAAAGTGTTCTCAGAAGGCAGCTAATGAATTAATAATCAGTAAAACATTTCCACCTTTATTGGCAGTTTTTAGTATTGTTGCAAGACTTCAACTACATGTATACAAATGTCCATAATGTTATTTACTTATAAATAACCTAGCATAAAATAATTTATTATGATGTTATATTTTGCCTTCTGTTTCTTCTTTTTTAGAGGGTGATTTTCAGCTAAGCTCTTTGCTTCAGATAGTTCCTGAACCATGTAAGACATTGTAATTCTGTTTTCACCTAAATGAATTTTGTAAGTCTTCACTAAATGAGGCACACTCTCTTTTGATAGCTGTATTAATCACACAGATATCATTTTTTCAGAACTATAGTAATTTCTGCTGCACAAATCATAGTTCTAAAAGAGATTAATTGAAACATATTTCACTCTTCAAAATCTGATAATTAGTTTTGTGGTAATTGCAGTATTTAGAACTGAGGATTTATCAGTTTTGAATATGAAAATGATTGCTGTCTTATGCAGAAGTTCATTTCATCGTACAGAACTATCATGCAGTGAGGTGCTCCAGCTTGATGTAGCTAAGATAGTCTGTTTAAACAGGTGCAATAGTGGAGAAAAGTTTGACTTAAAACTGGTACTAATCACACATCGCTACATGTGGTTGAACCAACACACCAGCTGCAAGGGAAAGGATAAGGCATCTAAGGATGATTCACCAGTTAATTATGATAACAGTTCTGTTTCTGTTTCTATAAGAGTCTTGACAGAAAGGTGCATGTCAAAAATTGCATTTTCTATGAAACAGGGAACTGATGAGTAAAGATTGTTAAATAATAACTTCATGTCATGCATTCCATTATGTCACAAAATGTCCAAAATGCCCACCATGGCCTCAGCAGCCAGATGGAGCATACAGCCTCGGTTATTTATATCACATGTAATTTGAATACAGTATATGTTCCTGATGATCCTGTGAGTATACATGGTTTCACTTGAAGAGAGAGAGAGAGAGAGAGAGAGAGAGAGAGAGAGAGAGAGAGAGAGAGAGAGAGAGAAAACTGAAGATCCTAGTTTGTATCCAGGAGATTTATTTTTATAGAGTGTATATGTTTCAGCTAAATTACTTAAAACAAGGTGTTTTTGTTCATATGTATTTTTGCTGGTGCTCACTTCATTTCTTCCCAGGCATTATTCCTGACTTTTCATCTGAATAAAAACTGGTAACACTTGATACAGTGCAAAAAGTAATGAGTGCCTTCCTCATTTTTGCCCAGGCTTCATTAAAATACCCTTCTCAATTACAAGAGCTCTTGCTTGTCACACTAAATATTCAGAAACTTGAAATATGGAATTGACTTTTTGTGGAGACGAGGTGTCTGCCACAAAAATCAGCGACTGAATTTTTTTCCTGATTATTTGCCTGTTCAGTTTTTTGTTTCATTTTACCCATTAGTTCATTGTGATGTTTTGCCTTTTGTTGAAGTGTTTTTAAAAGACTGTAAGGGTTATTACTTGCATCAGTAGCCAGCATGATTTGATATACATGTTTAATGTTAGTTTTTAGTTTACCAGTTACTGATTCCAAGCTATGTTTGGCTGTTGCATACCGACTATGGTGATCAAGTGAATGCAGTATTCCAGAACATACTGATAGGCTAGTTAAGCCAGTATTGAGCACAGCTTTCTTACTAGTCTACACTTCCACATTACTGACATTTATATCATTGTCACTTGCTTGTTTTTAACCAATTATTTTGGTACAGATGGGGCACATTTTTTCCCCAGAAACAATGCTAATGCCTCTAATTCTGAAGTCCTTTGCCTTTTCTAAACAAACCTCACCAATCCAGATGAAACAAATGGTTTATGGCGCTTAAAGGAACACAGCCAATTTTCATAGGTAGAGAATCTGTGTAGGTACCAGTCTCTGTGTTTAACACACACATATGAATCAAACAATGGAAAATCCAGGACAGAATAATGATATTATGAAAAGGATAGTTGCTACTCACCAAATTGCAGAGATGCTGAGTCCCAGATAGGCACAACAAAAAGACTGTCAAACAAATCTTTTACCCACACAGGCCTTTATCGGAATGGGCAACATACACACACTCATACACATGGAAAAGTGCTGCTTGTGGGAGCATACAGGGACGAGGCGGGGAGAGGATAGGGCAGCTAGGAGTAGTCGGGAGGTTAGACGGAGGATTGGGGGGGGGGGGGGGGGGGCAGTGCAAAAGGAGGGAACTAAAAAGACTGTGGGTGCATGGTGGAAAAGAGGGCTGTGTAGTGCTGGAATGGGAACGGGAAAGAGGGGATAGGTGGGCAAAGGACAATGATTAATGAAGGTTGAGGCTAGGAGGGTTACAGGAACATAGGGTATATTGCAGGAAGAGTTCCCACCTGTGAAATTCAGAAAAGCTGGTGTGGTGGGAAGGATCCAGATGGCACAGGCTGTAAAGTTGTCATTGAAATGAAGATGGGCAGCGTACTCAGCAACTAGGTGGTCCAACCGTTTCTTGGCCCCAGTTTGTTGGTGGCCATTTGTGCAGACAGGCAATTTGTTGGTTGTCATGTCCACGTAGAATGCAGCACAGTGGTTGCAGCTTAACTTGTAGATCACATGTCTGGTTTCACAGTGCCTTTGGTGGTACGGTGATGGTTGTGACCGGACTGGAGTAGGAGGTGGTGGGAGGAAGTAAAGGACAGGTCTCACATCTAGGTCTGTTAAAGGGATATTAACCATGAGGCAAGGGGTTGGGAGCAGGGGTCATGTAGGGATGGAGAAGGATATTGTGTAGATTCAGTGAGTGGTGGAATACCACTTTGGGAGGGGCGGGAAGGATAGTGGGTGGGGCATTCCTCATTTCAGGGCAAGACAAGTGGTAGTCGAAACCCTGGCGGAGAATGTGAATCAGTTGCTCCAGTCATGGGTGGTACCGAGTTATGAGGGGAATGTTCCTCTGTAGCTGGATGGTGGGACTTTGGGAGGTGGTGGGTGACTGTAGAGAGAAAACACGGGAGATCTGTTTTTGTACAAGGTTGGGAGGGTAATTAGTCTGTGAAGGACTCAGTAAGACCCTTGGTATATTTCGAGAGGGACTGCTCATGTGATGGCCATGGGGATGTAGGCTGTATGGTGTGGAATGGAGATATTGCTGGTGGTTGGTAGAATTGGTATGGACAGAGGTATTGATGTAGCCATCTTTGAGATGGTGCCTTGTTGGGTTGAGGAGGCCCAGGTGAAGCAAGTAGGGGAGAAGCTGTTGACGTTCTGGAAGAATGTGGATAGGGTGTCCTCACCCTCAGTCCAGATCACGGAGATGTCATGAGTGAATCTGAACCAGGTGAGGGGTTTGAGATTATGGGTGGTTAGAAAGGATTCCTCTAGATGGCCCATGAACAGGTTGGCATAAGATGGTGCCTTGTGGGTGCCCATAGCCATACCCCAGATTTGTTTGTAGGTGATGCCTCCAAAGGGGAAGTAATTGTGGGTGAGGATACAGTTGGTCATGACGACTGGGAAATAGGTTGTGGCTATGGAATCCATCAGGCATTGGGAAAGGTAGTGTTCAATGGTGGCAGTGCCATGTGCATTAGTGACATTAGTGTAAAGGAAGGTGGCATCAATAGTGATAATCAGGGCACCATGTGGTAAAGGAATAGGAACTGTGGAGAGTTGGTGGAGGAAATGTTTGGTATCTTTTATATAGCAGGGTAGGTTCCAAGTAATAGGCTGAAGGTGTTGGTCTATAAGAGCAGATTCTCTCAATGGGGGTACAGTAATTGGCCACAATGAGGCATCCTTGGTGGTTGGGTTTACGGACTTTAAGAAGTATGTAGAAGGTAGGAGTGTGAGAAGTAGTAGGGGTGAGGAGAGAGATGAACTCCAGGGAGAGGTTCTGGAACGGGCCTAAGGATTTGAGAAGCGACTGGAGAGCCTGCTGGATTACTGGAATGGGGTCACTGTGGCAAGGTTTGTTTGCCAAGTAATCCTTGTGATTCAAAACAGAAGTGGTGGAGCCTTTGTAAGCACGTAGGATTATAAGGTTGGTATCAGTTTTTAGGTGGTGGATTGAATTTCGTTCTGCAGGTGTAAGGTTAGCTTGCATGTTGAGGAATTTGGGGAGTGATGGTGATGCAAGGTTATGAGGTTAAGAAATTCTGGAAAGTTAACACGGGGTGATTTGTGGGCAGTAGGAGTGGATCACGGTTGGATGAAGGAGTGAAGTGACTCAGGCAATAGATGCACAGTATGAATGACTGTCACTTTTTTCACTATGTAAGTTCTTGTTCTTCATCAGTCAGTTAATTCACAATTGTCAGAGCACTATCACATGAATCTTGAAGGTGCTATTCAACAAAAAAATGCTGCCTACTTCCATTTTCCACATTTTTTCATACAGAAAACCACCATTTGTCATAAATAACCCAAAAGATGTTGGCTTAACCTAAAATGTGATTAAATAATGACTAAATCATTCTATTCCATTGTTTCATTACAAAAGTATTTCAAATTATTATTTTGATATTATTGTTACTATTTACAATAAACATTACTTGCTTTTGTTTTGTAAGCGAGTAGTTGAAAAATTGCAACAACTAAATTTATGACCTGTGATGCAGCTCAGTAGAAGAACTGAGAATTGCATAGGCTGTGAACACAACTCATAAATAAGGAAATGCATGATGCAATACCTTTAAAAAATTATGATGCCCATGTACTGGTATTATTTAAAAGAAATTGTTTTCAGTTTTTTTCTAAGACACAGATTATTGCTATTCAGTGTAAGGAACATGGACATAAAAATACAAACCTTCTCCTTTCATTAAAAAAATTCAAGCTTCTGCTGAAAAATTGTGGACACTATTGCATTTTTAAATTAGTAAAGTGCTCATCTATGAAAGCCCAAGTTTCTGAATCCATATAACTTCTTTACATCACAACTGAAAATGTACTTTACCTGCAACATTTAAATTTTGGAACTGTTCATATATCTGAGTAAACTTCAATTACACAACATTTCAAGGTTTTGTGTGAAGGTGAGTGTCATATCCTAATGTTACTACACTCCTGGAAATTGAAATAAGAACACCGTGAATTCATTGTCCCAGGAAGGGGAAACTTTATTGACACATTCCTGGGGTCAGATACATCACATGATCACACTGACAGAACCACAGGCACATAGACACAGGCAACAGAGCATGCACAATGTCGGCACTAGTACAGTGTATATCCACCTTTCGCAGCAATGCAGGCTGCTATTCTCCCATGGAGACGATTGTAGAGATGCTGGATGTAGTCCTGTGGAACGGCTTGCCATGCCATTTCCACCTGGCGCCTCAGTTGGACCAGCATTCGTGCTGGACGTGCAGACTGCGTGAGACGACGCTTCATCCAGTCCCAAACATGCTCAATGGGGGACAGATCCGGAGATCTTGCTGGCCAGGGTAGTTGACTTACACCTTCTAGAGCACGTTGGGTGGCATGGGATACATGCGGACGTGCATTGTCCTGTTGGAACAGCAAGTTCCCTTGCCGGTCTAGGAATGGTAGAACGATGGGTTCGATGACGGTTTGGATGTACCGTGCACTATTCAGTGTCCCCTCGACGATCACCAGTGGTGTACGGCCAGTGTAGGAGATCGCTCCCCACACCATGATGCCGGGTGTTGGCCCTGTGTGCCTCGGTCGTATGCAGTCCTGATTGTGGCGCTCACGTGCACGGCGCCAAACACGCATACGACCATCATTGGCACCAAGGCAGAAGCGACTCTCATCGCTGAAGACGACACGTCTCCATTCGTCCCTCCATTCACGCCTGTCGCGACACCACTGGAGGCGGGCTGCACGATGTTGGGGCGTGAGCGGAAGACGGCCTAACGGTGTGCGGGACCGTAGCCCAGCTTCATGGAGACGGTTGCGAATGGTCCTCGCCGATACCCCAGGAGCAACAGTGTCCCTAATTTGCTGGGAAGTGGTGGTGCGGTCCCCTACGGCACTGCGTAGGATCCTACGGTCTTGGCGTGCATCCGTGCGTCGCTGCGGTCCGGTCCCAGGTCGACGGGCACGTGCACCTTCCGCCGACCACTGGCGACAACATCGATGTACTGTGGAGACCTCATGCCCCACGTGTTGAGCAATTCGGCAGTACGTCCACCCGGCCTCCCGCATGCCCACTATACGCCCTCGCTCAAAGTCCATCAACTGTACATACGGTTCACGTCCACGCTGTCGCGGCATGCTACCAGTGTTAAAGACTGCGATGGAGCTCCGTATGCCACGGCAAACTGGCTGACACTGACGGCGGCGGTGCACAAATGCTGCGCAGCTAGCGCCATTCGACGGCCAACACCGCGGTTCCTGGTGTGTCCGCTGTGCCGTGCGTGTGATCATTGCTTGTACAGCCCTCTCGCAGTGTCCGGAGCAAGTATGGTGGGTCTGACACACCGGTGTCAATGTGTTCTTTTTTCCATTTCCAGGAGTGTAGATGATTTGATATGGAATGACCCAATTTGCAGTTGTTGGAGCAAGGACTTCTGGACAAATTGAATTTTCTACAATATCACTGCACATGCCAAAACAATGTGATGTTTTAAATTCTTTTGGATCATTGGGACTTTTTCATAGGCTTCATCTTTGAGTTTATTTATATAAAAAAGAGGTGTCAATTCAAGGTGAACTGATAATGCCTTCATGCCTTATCCATTAACCAGGAAAGAGCAGAGTGACTACTTTCCTTGCCACAAGTGAGTAGTGAGCTGTGCACCTGTCATGCTGGTATCACATATACCTATGCATTTCAAGTGGTATTTCCTTAATGATAGCCAGTAGCAATTTGGTACAAAGCTGTGTGTATTTTTTAACCATTAGGGTTTCTTCAGTGAAGTAAGGACCAACCACATATTCTTCAGTAATACCACACTAGAAGTTCACACTCTACTGTGTCTGATGTTCAGCCTGGGTCAACCAGTACCAATACTCAGTAATGCACATTTCTTACATGATCTGTTAAGGTAACTTCATCAGTAAAGCAACTTCTCTGAAGAAATAACTAGTTGCCATGATTCTATGAATGTGTGGTGCCTGTTGTTTCGGATATGTCCAAAGGAACAGACACCACACATTAATAAAATTCATTCACCTGAATGGGCTATAATCTACCACCTTCAGTGCATATGCATAATCATGTTCAGCATCCTGTGGGAATCTCAAAGCAGCAAGCAAGGGGGACATGGTCAGGGACTGCAGATAGGTGGCACTATGTAGGAATGTGGGTCATCTGAGGGGCATATGGAGATAGTCCACACTGTGATAAACACTGTGTCTGGATGGCGCAGTGGTTAATGCAATTGTCTAGTAAGTGGGAGATCCTGGTCTGGCACGCATATCCAATCATCGCCACTGACTCTGCATAAAGTCCCGATGCAGCTGACATCATGAATTCCTTTTCTTTCCTTTCATTTCCTTTCCTCCTCCCCCCTACCTTCCCCTGCCCCCAACCCCTCTACCCCCTGTTTACCTACGATTGTCCTGATGTCACATCAGAACCAAGCGACACAATTCCGTGTGTCTTCTGCAAATCCTGGTTAATCTGTTGGTGAAGTAACAAACTGTTTGTGTGCAAAATACGAACAACACTGAACTGATTTATTTCAGAGGCACTCATGATTTCTCTGGAGCTAACATGTATTATGAGCAACAGCTGCCAGAACATGTGTTTCTTTTGCTCTGTTCATTGCGGGCTCACTCCTTACCCTCTGCATAGTATTGCGGTGCCCTTCCAACAACAATTTCTTGCACATTTACTGAATTATCATTCTTGTTAGACACCATCTGTTGGATACCTCTGTGCATACAACTCAACTGTTCTCTTTACATTCCATCTGCATTCTCCTTAAAGAAGAAACATATATTGTTTCTCTCATTTTGTGAAAGCAAACAACTTTTTCAAACAAACAAGCACTTGACAAATATGATCAGCACAGATGGAATGAAAGCTACATTTCCTCTGTGCACCTTTTACACTGGTATCATGGCGGTGCAACACTCTGCTTACTGATCATAGAATGAAGGCTTTCACGGCTTGATGACTTATCTGCTGGTAAATCTTTCGGGATGTGAGGTCATGGTCCAAGAAACTCTCCTGTTCCTGACGTTTCGTCCAGGACTGCACTGGACATCCTCAGAGGCGCTCCTCCAGTGTTGCCGACTGACTGGTCAGACATCTGAGAGTGACATATATCCTGTAGAAAAGGGGGCGTGGTTGAAGTAACACATGATGAGCAGAGATAATCCTGTCAAAGATAAAACTTAACTATCGACTGTCGTCTTGTCAAAGATAAAATTGTCTAGTGATTCTGCAGAGCTACTTTCCATATGTTGCTAAATTTCATTGCCTCCTCTTTCCTATTAAAATTATCCTGATGCTTATAAATTTCAATGTCTTCTCAACAAAGTCATGGCTAATAATTTAACATTGTAGATAAAATTTCTGTTTCAGAAAACTTCACTTTGTGGCTTCGTGACTGAAGAACATGCTCTGCTACAGCTGATTTCTCTATTTTTCCTGTTCAACAAAGACTTTTGTACTCATTTAGCCATGTATTTACACTCCTCTTGGTAGTTCCAATATGAACTTTACCACATGTACATGGAATTTTGTAAACACCACATGTCAACAGAGGAGGGCGTTCATTCTTCACAGATCGGAGTACTTGACTTATTTTCTTTGTTGGTCTAAAGACTGGTCTGATGTCATGTTTCTGTAAAATCTTACTGATCTGATCTGTTACTTTTTTAATAAAAGGGAGAGAAACTGTAGTTTTGCATTGTTGTGGTTCATCCTCCTCCTTTGGTCTTCTGTTCCTTGGTCACAAAATTCTCTTTACCTCTTTCCCTGATTAGCCATTTTTCTCAAAGGCTTGCTTCAGATGTTTTATTTCAGCATCCAGATGTTCCAATGTGTGTATCCATTTGGCTCTATCAGCAAGACTTTTAATGACACCTCTCGTTTGTTGTGGATGGTGATTGGAATTTTTATGCAAATATCTTCAAATGGTTCAAATGGCTCTGAGCACTGTGGGACTTAACTTCTGAGGTCATCTGTCTCCTAGAACTTAGAACTACTTAAACCTAACTAACCTAAGGACATCACACACATCCATGCCCGAGGCAGGATTCGAAACTGCGACCATAGCGCCTAGAACCGCTCGGTCACCCCGGCCGATCCGTATGTGTTACTTTCTAAAACACTTAAGGTTACAAACTTCCATATGAAATGGTCCAATGGAAGAATGATTGTTATTGTTGATTCTTAAAACTGTACATCATGAATGCCTGTTAAAATGATTAATTTTTAGACTTTATGGACAATTGAAATAATTTAACATTTTTACACATAATGTTTTTCTATCAAACTCCTTTTATTAATAACTAATTTGTAAGTTTATTTCCCATCCTTGTTAAAATATACCAATAAACACTTGAAAATATGAGTGAAATACAGGGTCATCATAACCCTCCACATCGCTGCTGTATTTCTCATGTCTTCACCAGGTTAAGAGGATAGGGAGGTTAGAGAAATTAAAAAGGGAAATAGATAAGTTGAATTTAGGTATAATGGGAATTGGTGAAGTGTGATGAGAAGATGAACAGGACATCTGGTGAGACCGATAAAGGATTATCAGCGTAAAATGAAATAGGGGTAATACAGAAGTAGGTCTACTAATAAATAAGAAAACAGGAATGTAGGTAAGTCGCTATGTATAGCACAGTCAAGGCACTACTGTAGCCAAGATAAACACAAAGCCAACAACCACCTCAGTAGTACAAGTTTATATGTCAACTAACTCTGCAGATGAGGAAGTGTCTGAGAGGATGGATGATGGATTAAGGAAATTATTTACAAAGTTAAGGAAGATGAAAATTCAGTTGTGATGGGAGAATGGTATTTGATACTAGGAAAAGAAACAGAAGGAAAAATAGTAGGAGAGCATGGTATAGGGGAAAGAAATGAAAGAGGATGCACCCTGGCAGAATTTCACACAGAGCTAAGACTTCATTTAAGAATCATGACAGACAGCTGTATACATGGAAGTGACCTGGGGACACTGGAAGGCTTGAGACTGGCAATAACAGTAACACCAGGATTTCAAAATCAGGTTTTAAACTGTAAGACATTTCAGGAGCAGATTTGGACTCTGACCATAATCTATTGAGATTACAAACAAAAAATCGTAAAATGGTAGGAATTATGGAGATGGATCATTGATAGTTTGAAGGACCCAGAGGCTGTTGAGAGTTGTGGAGGAGGCATTAAACAACATTGGACTAAAACAGAAGAAAAGATTACAATAGATTATGAATAGGTATCTTTGAGAGAGAAAATAAGGAAGGCAGGACATATTGAATTTAGCTGACGAAAATAAAAAACATAAAAAGGCAACAAATGCAACAGGTGAAAGAGAATACAGATGTCTAAAAACTGAAACTGACAAAGTGCAAAATGGCTATGGAACTTTTTAATGGCCACAGGACAAATGCAAGGCAGTAGAAGTATACATATCTAGGGGAAAGATAGATTCCACCTATAAGAAAATAAAAGATACCTCTCAACGAAAGAGAAGCAGCAGTGTAAATATCAAGAGCTTAGATGGAAAATTAGTATGAAACCAAGAAGGGAAAGCTGAAATGTGGAAGGAATACGCGGATGGTCCATATAAGTGAAACAAACTTGACGATAGTCTTACAGCAAAAGAGGAGAAAATAAGTGAAGATGAGATGAGAGGATTTAGAAGCATATATCGCTAGGGGAAATATAGGTACTGCCTACAGAAAAATTAAAGAAGCCTCTGGAGAATATTGTGAGCACCACTGGAAAACCAGTCTTAAGCAAAGGAGGAAAGGCTGAGAGGTGAAAGGAATATATTGAGGGTCTTTACAAGGGAGATGAACTTGAAAGCAATATTATACAAATGGTAGAGGACATATATGAAGATCAATCGGAGGTACAAAACTGTGAGAAGAATTTCACAGAGAGCTAAAAGACCTAAGTGGAAGCAAGAGACCTGGAGTTCACAACATTCCACTCACAGTTATTGAGACCCATGGGAGAGCCAGCCTTGGCCATAACAAAACAATTCCATCTGGTGTGCAACATAGATGAGACAGGCAAAATACTCTGACTGCAGGACAAATGTAATAATTCTAATTTCCAGGAAGGCAGGAGCTGACAGATAGGGATACTATCAAATCATCAGTTTAATAAAATCATAGTTGCAAAATATTGACCTGAATTATTTACAGAAGAATGGGAAAACTGGTAGAAGGCAACCTTGGCGAAGATCACTTTGGGTTCCAGAGAAGTGTAGGAACATGTGAGATAATACTGACCCTATGACTTATCCTAGAAGTTAGGTTATAGAAAGGTAAATCCATAATGAGATTTTCACTCTGCAGCGGAGTGTGCGCTGATATGAAACTTCCTGGCAGATTAAAACTGTGTGCCCGACCGAGACTTGAACTCGGGACCTTTGCCTTTCGCGGGCAAGTGCTCTACCATCTGAGCTACCGAAGCACGACTCACACCCGGTCCTCACAGCTTTACTTCTGCCAGTATCTCATCTCCTACCTTCCAAACTTTACAGAAGCTCTCCTGCAAACCTGCAGAACTAGCACTCCTGAAAGAAAGGATACTGCGGAGACATGGTTTAGCCACAGCCTGGGGGATGTTTCCAGAATGAGATTTTCACTCTGCAGTGGAGTGTGCGCTGATATGAAACTTCCTGGCAGATTAAATAGCAGGGATAAAATACAGGGACCATAAGGTTATTTACAGCTTGTACAGAATCCAGACTGCAGTTATAAGAGTCAAAGAACATGGTATGGAATGCATAGTTGAGAAAGGAATGATATAGTGTTGCAGCATTTTGTTGCTGTTATTAAATCTGTACATTGAGCAAACTGTGAAGGAAACCAAGGAGAAACTTGGAGAGTGGATTGAAGCTTACGGAGAAGAAATAAAAACTTGGAGATTTGCAATGATGGCTCTGAGCACTATGCGACAACTTCTGAGGTCATCAGTCATTTGCAATGACATTTTAATTCTGTCAGAGATGGAAAATGACTTGGAAGAGCATTTGAATGGACTAGATAGTATCTTGAAAAGAGATGATATAATCAACATTAACAAAAGTAAAATAAGGGTAAAAGAATGCAGTCAGATTAAATCAGGTGATGCTGAGGGAATTAGATTAGGAAATGGGACATTGGAAGTAATAGATAAGTTTTGCTACTTACACAGCAGAATAACTCATGATGGCTAAAGTAGAAAGGACATACACTGAAGAGCCAAAGAAACTGATACACCTGCCTAATACTGTGTAGAGCCCCCACAAGCATGCAGAAGGGCCACAAAACAACATGGCGTGGACTTGACTAGTGTCTGAAGTACTGCTGGATGGAATTGACACCATGAATCCTGCAGGGCTGTCCATAAATCTGTAAGAGTATGAGAGGGTGGAGATTTCTTCAGAAACAGCATATTGCAAAGTATCCCAGATATGCTCAATAATGGTTATGCCTGGGGAGTTTGGTGGCCAGCAGAAGTGTTTAAACTCAGAAGAGTGTTCCTGGAGCCACTCTGTAGCAATACTGGATGTGTGGGGTGTCGCATTGTCCTGCTGGAATTGCCCAAGTTCGTCGAAATGCCCAATGGCCATGAATGGATGCAGGTGATCAGGTAGAATGCTTATGTACATGTCATCTGTCAGAGTCGTATCTAGACATAGCAGGGGTCCCATATCACTTCAACTGCACATGCCTCAAACCATTACAGAACCTCCACCAGCTTGAACAATTCCCTGCTGACATGCAGGGTCCATGGATTCATGAGGTTGTCTCCATACACGCACATGTCCATCTGCTCAATGCAATTTGAAACTAGACTTTTCTGACCAGGCAACATGTTTCCAGTCATCAACAGCCCAATGTCATCATTGACAGGCTCAGGCAAGGTGTAAAGCCTCACGTCGTGCAGTCATCAAGGGTACACGAGTGGGCCTTCGGCTCCGAAAGCCCATATCGACAATGTTTTGTTGAATGGTTCACACACTAACACTTGTTGATGGTCCAGCATTGAAATCTGCAGCAATCTGTGAAAGGATTACACTTCTGTCATGTTGAACGATTCTCTTCAGTCATCATTGATCCCATTCTTGCAGATTTTTTTCTGGCTGCAGCTTTGTCAGAGATTTGATATTTTACCAGATTCCTGATATTTACGGCACACTCGTGAAATAGTCATACGGGAAAATCCCGAATTCATCACTACCTCGGAGGTGCTGTGTCCCATTGCTCGTGAGACAACTACACTCCTGGAAATGGAAAAAAGAACACATTGACACCGGTGTGTCAGACCCACCATACTTGCTCCGGACACTGCGAGAGGGCTGTACAAGCAATGATCACACGCACGGCACAGCGGATACACCAGGAACCGCGGTGTTGGCCATCGAATGGCGCTAGCTGCGCAGCATTTGTGCACCGCCGCCGTCAGTGTCAGCCAGTTTGCCGTGGCATACGGAGCTCCATCGCAGTCTTTAACACTGGTAGCATGCCGCGACAGCGTGGACGTGAACCGTATGTGCAGTTGATGGACTTTGAGCGAGGGCGTATAGTGGGCATGCGGGAGGCCGGGTGGACGTACCGCCGAATTGCTCAACGCGTGGGGCGTGAGGTCTCCACAGTACATCGATGTTGTCGCCAGTGGTCGGCGGAAGGTGCATGTGCCCGTCGACCTGGGACCGGACCGCAGCGACGCACGGATGCACGCCAAGACCGTAGGATCCTACGCAGTGCTGTAGGGGACCGCACCACCACTTCCCAGCAAATTAGGGACACTGTTGCTCCTGGGGTGTCGGCGAGGACCATTCGCAACCGTCTCCATGAAGCTGGGCTACGGTCCCGCACACCGTTAGGCCGTCTTCCGCTCACGCCCCAACATCGTGCAGCCCGCCTCCAGTGGTGTCGCGACAGGCGTGAATGGAGGGACGAATGGAGACGTGTCGTCTTCAGCGATGAGAGTCGCTTCTGCCTTGGTGCCAATGATGGTCGTATGCATGTTTGGCGCCGTGCAGGTGAGCGCCACAATCAGGACTGCATACGACCGAGGAACACAGGGCCAACACCCGGCATCATGGTGTGGGGAGCGATCTCCTACACTGGCCGTACACCACTGGTGATCGTCGAGGGGACACTGAATAGTGCACGGTACATCCAAACCGTCATCGAACCCATCGTTCTACCATTCCTAGACCGGCAAGGGAACTTGCTGTTCCAACAGGACAATGCACGTCCGCATGTATCCCGTGCCACCCAACGTGCTCTAGAAGGTGTAAGTCAACTACCCTGGCCAGCAAGATCTCCGGATCTGTCCCCCATTGAGCATGTTTGGGACTGGATGAAGCGTTGTCTCACGCGGTCTGCACGTCCAGCACGAACGCTGGTCCAACTGAGGCGCCAGGTGGAAATGGCATGGCAAGCCGTTCCACAGGACTACATCCAGCATCTCTACGATCGTCTCCATGGGAGAATAGCAGCCTGCATTGCTGCGAAAGGTGGATATACACTGTACTAGTGCTGACATTGTGCATGCTCTGTTGCCTGTGTCTATGTGCCTGTGGTTCTGTCAGTGTGATCATGTGATGTATCTGACCCCAGGAATGTGTCAATAAAGTTTCCCCTTCCTGGGACAATGAATTCACGGTGTTCTTATTTCAATTTCCAGGAGTGTATAACACCACGTTAAAACTCACTTAAACCTTGATAACCTGCCATTGTAGCAGCATCTAACAACTGCACCAGACACTTGTTATGTAATACAGGGTGTCCCACTTATCTTGACCACCCTAAGTAACTGTTTATCCAGATGCAAATTACAGAATGTTTCAAGCAAATGTTCTTTAGCCATCAGGTCAATATCAATCAGCAATATGTCTTTGTTGTAGTTTTGTTTTTTACAAAGAAATGAACAGTGGTATGATTTTTTAAATGGCACCCAGTATTTTTTATTCAAGAATTCATTTCCTTTCCTAAAGACCTGTTCAAAAATGTATCACAATGTACCATTCACTGAAACACAACGTTATTAATTACATAAAACAACACTGATGTTGACGCTCCCAGCGCTTAGTGCAGGTACTCGGGGTAACAGAACACATTCATGTGCTGACGCTGACAGAGGAAAAATGTAAACATATGTAGAATGCACACCTGTCATTCCATCAACCATCGTCAGTTGAAGTGTTGTGTGAGTAGAATGTACACCAACAAAGAGAAGGTAGAATTGCTACTCATCTATGGGGAATGTAAGTTAGCAGAACAGTAACGGCAATACTGTTTTCTTATGTGCAGGTACATTTAGTACAGTAGTTTAGTCCTTTTAAATACTGTTGTGTAGAGTAGGCATACAGTAAAGGCTGTCCTTACTACAAACTGCATAAACGTAACATTTCTTTTATTGTTGTTGTTGTTGTTGAAGGTAGACGAAATGTTACCCAGGCAGCAGAACTGTACAGAGAGCGATATTCTGACAAGAACCCACCTTCCCAACAGATGTTTAATCATCTTGTTGTGATGCTTCAGGAAAAGGGAAGTTTCTACCCACGACAATGCAATCGTCATAGCACTCACACAGACAAAGCTGCCAAAGCAACTGTTCTCACTTCCATTGCTATGAATCCACATGTGAGCACATGACAGCTTGAACACGAGATTGGCATTCCTAAAACCATTGTACATCGTATTCTTACAGGTCACCAGTTCCATCCTTACCATGTACACCTACATCAAGAATTGCATGGGAATGATTTCCAGAATCGTGTACAGTTCTGTCAGTGGGCACAGCAGCAAATCCTTGCCAACCCGAACTTCTTCTCCAATGCTCTATTTACTGATGAATGTTCCTTCCCAAACAAAGGACAGGTAAATACAAGGAACATGCACTATTGGTCCAGTGACAACCCACGATGCCTTAGACAGGTGGAACATCAGCGTCAATGGAGAGTTAACGTCTGGTGTGGGATGCTTGGTACTACAATTACTGGCCCTTATTTCATCAATGGTAGTCTAAACAGCACAATTTATGCCAGCTTCCTCAGACAAATTCTTCCTCCTCTTCTGGATGAAGTGCTGCTAAGAACCAGAATGCTTATGTGGTATCAACACGATGGATGTCCAGTACATAATGCCTTGTGTGCACATGATGCCCTGAACCGAAAGTATCCTGCCAGGTAGGCTGGTTGAAGAGTTACAGTTACTTGGCCTGCTAGGTCCCCTGATTTAAATATTCTTGACTTTTTCCTTTGGGGGTGCATTGAAGACGTTGTCCATCACGATATTCCAACAACTCCAGAGGACATGCAGGAATGTATCGTGCTTGCTTGCAATTCTCTTCAGCAGGCAACACTGGAAGTAGTAAATAATTCTTTCATTCAACAAGTGGACCAGTATATCAGTGTCCAGGGTCACCACTCTGAGCACCTTTGAATGTTCTACTCCTGGGCAATCTCACAGGAGAGTCAGTCAATTTTGTGTTATGCTTTTACTTGGTTTACATTTGTTTTCTGACAACTCCAGAAAGTGGACGAGTTTGTGATCCCAGCCTCAAAGTCAATGTTGTGTTATGTAATTAACAATGTTGTGTTTCAGTGAATGGGACATTGTGATGCATTTTTGAATAGGTCTTTAGGAGAGGAAATGAATTACCGAATAAAAAATACAGGGTGCCATTTAAAAAAGTCATACCGCTGTTCACATCTTTGTAAAAAACAAAGCTACCATGAAGGCAATCATGCTGACTGATGTCCCCCTGATGGCTAAAGAACATTTGCTTGAAACATTTTGTAATTTGCATCTAGCCAAACAGTTATTTAGGGTGGTCAAGATAAATGGGACACCCTGTACAGGTGTTGCCAACCGCAGCACCATATTCTGCCTGTTCACATATCTCTGTATTTGAATATCCATGCCTATATCAGTTTCTCTGGTGCTTCAGTATAAAATGCAGACTGCAATAACAAGAAAAGAATTTCAAAAAAAGAATTATCTTTTTAACGTCTAACATAGAGTGTTTAAGGTGTTTGTCTGGAGTGCAGTCTTGTATGGAAGCAATGTAGACATAAGAGGTCAAAGAAGAAGAGAATAGAAGCATTTGAAATGTGGTGCAATAGAAGAGTACTAAAGATTAAATGTGTAGGTAAAATAAAATATGATGAGGTACTGAAGCAAATTGGGAAAAAAAGTTAATTATGATGCAACTTGACTAAAAGGTATTGATACAGATGAAATATCCTGAGGCATCAATGAATTGCCAGTTTGTTAATGGAATGAAGATGTTGGTGAATGGAAACTGTAGAGGGAGACCAAGGCTTGAATACAATACGCAGGTTCAAATGATGCAGATTGCAATCACTAAGTGGAGATGAAGAGATGAATTAGCATGGAGAGCTGCATCAAATCAATCTTTGGACTGAAAACCACAATGGAAATGTGCCAAGAGGCTGATAAGATAAGAGCATGTCTCAGCAAGCATAAACTGTGGCACAACCACATTGAAAGCAGTCAATGGATGGTTTGGGAACTGCACGCCACGGTTTCCCCTGGGAGCATTGAGCAGATGGTGTGATATCAGAGCCACACACAATTGAAATGTCACAGACACATGGCATTGCAAATATGCTGAACAAATGAATGACATATGTCCTTTATGCTACACAGTAAAGAGATTCATTAATTCAAAAATATCGATGAGGAGAACATTGTAAGACCGAGAAATGTTCTGTGTATTGTATACTTGAAAAGTTATACACATCTAAAGTCATCATTTAATTATTATCACCATGATTTCTGAATGTTTTATGCTACAGGTAAAAAAGATGTTTTCAGAAAGAGAAAATGGAGTGGCATCAGTTGGTATAGCCAAACATCCTGCGACTGATCTCACATTTAAATGATAACTCTAAATTTGCAGTGAAAAAGTAACCAAGTAATTACATCCATTAGACACTACAGTATATGCCAAACAATCTCTACAGCCATACAGATTGTACTTCTCAAGTTCAAGACTGCATATGTGTATGGGAGATTTATTACAATTTAAGGTACTTTCTTCTTCATTAATTACAGTAGCCAACAAAATTTTGTTACAGAGAACGCAAATGGTATTCTTTGCTGAGTCCTGGGTGATGAACTCAAAAATGAAATCCGTTTTTGATTAACAAGCTCAGACTTCTTATGATACATTACCCTCTATCTAACAAAATGCTGCAAAAAAAAAAAAAAAAAAAAAAAAAAAAAAAATGGCTCTAAGCACTATGGGACTTAACATCTGAGGTCATCAGTCCCATAGACTTAGAACTACTTAAACCTAACTAACCTAAGGATATCACACACATCCATGCCTGAGGCATGATTCAAACCTGCGACTGTAGCAGCAGCGCGGTTCCGGACTGAAGCGCCTAGAACCGCGCGGCCACAGTGCCCGACAAAATGCTGCACTTACTGGTTATTGTTCTGTGACTTAATATACGTATTCTGTTTATTTAAGTGTTGAAAAATATGTACGGAAATCTACCTCCAGGAAATAACCGAGGTTTTGCAGCACTGCCAATGAGTCATGCTTGAACACATACTAGTTTTGTCAGTTGTTTCTCAGCAACTAGTCTCCTGTCCATTGTTGGCAGTAACTGCTTATGTTATAAGCTAGTGAAGGGTGGCATTATGAGTTAATTCAGAAGAGCAAATGTCTTGTACCTGTGTAAATAGTGGAAATTCTTTTCGTTATATCCGGAAACTTAATCACTTTCTTCATGTTGGGTACCACAGCCATACGTTTATTAAAAGACATTTTAAAGTTTTCCACCTTGGCCATTTTTGACAAGTATTCACTTTATCACATCTTGTGTGATCGGTCAATTTCAGCCTTACAGACTATTTTCAAGTGTGGTATGTGCCAACAAATTGTGAAATTATCTGATTATAAAACAGCAGACATAGCTGATCCAAAAGCCAGCACAAATGTGCAAGCATCAAAATTAAAACCGGAATGCTTACTGAGTGCAGTAATAGTCATCTTCATAACTAATACTGGTTAATTAAATGACTATTGCTGCACTCAGTAAGCATTACTGTTTTAATTTTGACACTCGCAGTTTATGTGTTCACTCTTGGATCAGCTATGTTCACTGTTTTATAATTGGGTAAACTCACAGTATATTGACACCTACTGCACTTGAAAATGGCTTGTAAGGCAAAAATTTGCAAATTGTGTAAGATGTAATAAAGTGAATACTTGTCAACAACAGCCAAGATGGCAACCTTTAAAAATTTTTTTAGGAAACACAGTCCTCTTCTAAATAAGTGCTATGAACTTTATTTGGTGGTAAGGTTGGTGACAAGGACAAGAACTTGCCCCTCCACATATTCTGTTCGTAATGTAGTACACCCTGGATCCATTATTTTTGTCTGATCAAAACATATTGCCTGAAAAAAAAAGTGAAGCACACAGAAGAGGAGTAGGAAACGAAATGAAATTTCATGAGTTGAGAAGGTATGTACCATTATTTCAGGGATTACAATATAGAATTCAATCACAAAGAAATTGGCAGTATGAGCAACTTATTAGTACGAAATTGCTTCCCTTCTGGCCTGGATGGATGTACGGACTCAGTTGGAAAGGGTGTTATAAACCTTTGTATCCTCTCCTGAGGCAAGGTGGCCACCAATTGTTATAACTAGTCCTTGATATCCTGGATACTGCCACTGGGATGGTGTTGACATCCATGCTGGCCCCACCCAAGTTCCACTGGGGACAATTCTGGGGATCTTTCTGGCCACAGGAGTACCTCAACAACATGGAGACAGTTCATAGAGACACATGCTGTGTCTGGATAAGCATTTCTACGTTGAAAAATGACATCTCAACTATGCCGAATGAGAGGTAACACATGAGTAGGCAGGATGTCCGTGAAGTACTGTTGTGCAATCAGTTTCCTCTCAATTACTACCGGCCATGACCTGAAGTTGTGTCCATTTCCTTCAAACACTATGACACAAGGAGTAACACCGATGTGCCTCTCTAAAACATTGGAATAATGTGACCTCTATTCAGGTCACCACCATCCTCACCAATTATAGCCATACAAGATAGAGGAGAACTGCACTTCACTGCCGAACACAATGTGATGCTGTCCATCAACAGTCCATGATTCCCATGCACAGAATTACTCCAAACCTAGCTTTATGTGTTGTGGTGCTAATGGCAGCCTACACATGGATGTTAATTCTCTAGTCGCTGACCTGTGGTGCACGATAAGACAGAATGATGCAGGGAGTCCATTACTTGTTCTCAGATGGCAAGTGCAATTGTGATGAGGTTACAGTGTGTTTGGCACTAAGTATCGTGATTCTCACTGGTGGTTGTGAGATGTCATTGACCAGAACCTTGGCAACAAGTTTGCCTGCCCTTATGTTCCTATGCTGTTCAACATCAGCCCACTGTCACATCTGAATGCCCTAAAAAACTGAATATTGCATGATTCAACAATCCAGTCACATGGAAACCCACAACGAGACACCTCTGAATCTCTGTCAGGTGCTGATAATGCTGTCTCATACAAGTAGGTGGCATCTTCATGTCCTTCACAGCGATCACTCCACATGTGATGCTGTTCATGCCCTTTATATAGCCTTCTAAACCTGGTAAGAACACTAAACATGAGCACCACTCTGGTGGCTGTTCTACCTGCCACAGGGAATTGTAACTCTCATGATTTATATACCTACCAGTGATGTGTACATGTATGAAGTTACATTGACATCTCAGTACTTCACTTGTTTGTCAGGCAGGGTGTGTGGAATTACCTCATAAACAAGGAGCACTGTACCAGATCATAATTTACCCTTTGCTATAAAACCTGTACATCATAATGAAGAATTACTGATACCAGTGCCTCCCAGGAATGTGACAGTGAGCAAAGACAAATACAGTGATATAGAAAGATAGCAAAGTATACATGCATGTCAACCCAACAGTTCAATGCCTCTGTGAATCACATATGCCACACTTTATGCCTCAAGGGGATCTCACAATCAGTGCTGTTGTTCATGCTTAAAATTTATTGAATCAACAGGATGACCTTTTAATTAAATGATTAAAAGAACATAATCTTCTCCTTCAAAATACAGAAATGAGTGTGTATCACAGCCACCATGCTATTTTTACTGAATATTTCTCCAAGGAAGGGGACATGATTTTTTTGTAATGATTCAGAGTGCACTGACAACTCTTTGCCATGTTTACAATGTAAATGAGTGGTGCCCATTCACAGACTCCACAAAACTTATTCTGAAAGCCATACTTGTCCACAATGAGAAAAATTTCCTTCTGTTCCTAATTCTCATGAATGTAACCTGAAAAAGACACTTAACAACTGTAAACTGCCACTTACACTTTTCCAGTGTGAGATATACAAATTGTGTACATTAGACTTACTGAAAAAGAAATGAGTCAGAGGCAGTAGATGAAAACTGCTGAAGAGATTGTAGTGGCATTGCCTACATAAGAAGGTGTGGTCTGAAAAAGAGTGCAGAGGCCCCAAACTTGCCGCTAGAGGGACACAGGTGCACACCCACTTTACAACAGAGTGAGCAGGTGCATGCGTCGACCATCTGCTGTACACATTTGCGCTGAAAACAGAGGAATGGAGGCTTAAAAAGAAGAGCAGTGTTTCCTTAAAGTGGAAAGAGTGTGGAGAACAGAAATTCGTTGAAGAATGGCTCAGCTGTATGGAAAGCGCTGAATGCTCATAGTAGTTACAATGCTCAATACGACCTCTGGGACAATGGCTGCCACCGTAGCTCGCGGGCCTTCAACAGTGAGGGCATCCACCTGGTAGACAATGGTATGAGTAATGTGGTCTAGTGTTCCAGGCCACATGTCACTAGCTAACATTCACCCTTCTTTGAATCGCTTGTGCCACGTCTTGCCCCTTTCAACAGATGTTCAGTTCTCTCTGTACACTTCTGTGAACTTCCATTCCCTGCACTCCTGCTGTCAGAAAATACACTACACGCCTTTGCTGTTATTTTGAAACCTTTATTCCTCTGTTTCCAGCATGACTGAGTGCAGTGAACAGTTGACTTGTGCACATGCTTGATCTGTCATCAAGTGGGTGTGCACCCATGTTCTTCTAGTGGCAAATTTAGGGCATTAGTGCTCTTACAGGAACCACAAATTCTTCCACAGGCAATGGCATTACAATGCCTTCAGCAGATTTCATTTTATAGCCTGTGGCTTGTTTCTTTTCGAATGAGCCTAACATGTGTAGATCGAAATGTAACTGCAATTCTTCTTGGCCTGTACCTTGGGTACACAAAGCACTGGTGCTTTCTATGCAAATGGGAGAGAAGAGACATTAAAAATCAATATCACACAAAAAAATGGATTGCTCAGAGCGAACTACTGCCTGGGCAGAATAAGGTGGCAAATACTCCTGTTGTTGCCCCCAGAAATGCACGATTACCTATCCTGCAAACTGAATTGAATCTCATTAAAAACAATGTGCAAACCACAGATAAAACTTTATGTAGATTGATGTACTTGTGGGAGAATTTTCCAAGGATCAGTGAAGAGAAAATAAAGAAAGGAATATTTTTAGGACCACAAATTATGGAATTAATATCTGATGAATATTTCATTGAGTGATGTTAACAGACTGGTATTACCATCTTTCACAAGCGTCTGCAAGAAGCTCTTAGGTCACCATACAGCAGAGAAGTTCCTGAAATTGTACAAGATTGTACCACCTTATGGGGTGTAACATGTCACTTAAACTGCATTCCTTGAATGATCATTTGGATTTCTTCTGGATAACCTTGGTGCCATTAGTGATGAAGCTGGAGAAGAGTCACATCAAGATGTTTATCAAATGTAAAAGAGTTATCAAGGGAAATGGAGTACTGCTGTGTAATTAGAATTGTCTGTGTTCACACATGTCTTGCAGTATCTCTTTAAGCACCTGGGAATATTAACAACAGTCTCACACTACATTTATTCACTTATGAAATTTTTTATCAACAATCCAACTAAGTTTGAGAGTAACAGAGATAGTCACAAGTTTAACACTACATATATAAAGATTTCAATGCAAATAAATCACCACCAGGTTCGGATGGAACCCCATTTCAGTTTTACAAAGAGTACTCTAAGGCACGGGCCCTTTACCTGGCTTGCATTTATCATGAATCTCTCACCCGCCACAAAGCAAATGGGAAAAGGCACAGGTGACTCTAGGATAAGAAAATAGACCCATATAATTACAGACCAATATCTCTAACCTCGGTTTTCTGCAGAATCCTTAGCACATTCTCAGTTGAAATATAGTAACCTTTCTTGAGATGGAAGCTTATGTCCAAGAACCAGTGTGGTTTTAGAAAGCATTGCTCATGCGAAACTCAGCTTGCCCATCTCTCACATGATATACTGCAAACTGTGGATGAGGGACACCAGGCAGATTCCACATTTCTAAATTTCCAGAACGCATTTGCAATGTGAATTATTGCAGGCTGTTAATGAAGGTATGAGCACATGGAATAAGATCACAGATATATGAGTGGCTCGAAGACTTCTTGAGTAATAGAACCCAGTATAGTGTCCTCGACAGCAAATGTTCATCAGGGACATGGGTATGATCAGGAGTGCCCCAGGGAAGTGTGGTAGGACCACTGTTGTCCTCTATATACATAAATTATTTGGTGGACAAGGTGGGCACCAATCTGCAGTTGTTTGCTGATGATGCTGTGGTGTATGGTAAGATGTTGAAGTTGAGTGACTGTAGGAAGATACAAGATGATTTAGACAAAATTTCTAGTTGGTGTTATGAATAGCAGCTAGCTCTCAATGTGGAAAAATGTATGTTAATGCAGATGAGTAGGAAGAACAAACCTATAATGTTGAGTTACAGTATTACTAGTGTCCTGCTTCACACAGTCAAGTAGTTTAAATATCTGGGCATAACGTTGCAAAGCAATGTGAAATGGAACAAGCACATGAGAACTGTGGTAGGGAAGGCGAATGGTCAACTTTGCTTCATCGGGAGAATTTTAGGAAAGAGTAGTTCACTTGTAATGGGGACCACACATAGGACACTGGTGCAACCTATTCTTAAGTACTGCTCAAGTGCTTGGGATCTGCACAAGGTTGAATAGAAGGAAGACATTGAAGCAATTCACAGGCGGGTTGCTGGATTTGGAAGTTGGCAGGTGTGTTTCTACATAGGTATTCAAATTTCACACCTGTTGCATAAAAGTGATTCTAGTAGCACCACAGTGAGGATGCAGATCTGGTTTGCCTTAAATACACACTTCAATAGTAGTGAGTGTTAATTACCTTTGAGATTCAACATGATTAGTTGATGTTAAACAAGAATTCATTTAAGGCAATAAATATGCCATTATCAACATCTCACTGAGTCTGAATGGGGTCATGTAATAATGCTACAAAAAGCTGGATGTTCCTTCTGCAATATTGCAGAAAGACTTGCAGGAATGTAGCCACTGTACATGATTGCAAGCAGAGATGGTCACGGGAATGTACAGACGAGGCTCCAGATGGGCATGTGGCATTACCAAGAGGGAAGCCTGTCATATTCGGTGTATGGCACTGGTGCATCATACTGCACCTGCAGTAGCACTTTTAGCAGCAGTTGGCACCACAGTGACACAATTAACTGTTACAAATCAGTTACTTCAAGGACAGCTCCATGACAGATGCCATGTAGCGTGCGTGCGTTCCACTGACCCCAAACCAATGCTATTTGCAACGTCACTGGTGTCAAGCGAGAGCTCATTACAGGGCAGGGTGATGAAAGATGGTTCTGCCTCAGTGCCAGTGATGGTCATGTGTTGGTTAGGAGGAGGCCACTTGAGGACCTGCAACCAACATGTCTGTGTGCTAGTTGCAATGGACCTTCACCTGGAGTTATGGTCTGGGGTGCAATGTTGTATAACAGCAGGAGCACTCTTGTGGTTATCACATGCACCCTGACTGCAAATTAGTACATCTATCTGGTGATTCAACCTGTTGTGCTGCCATTCATGAACAGCATTCCAGGGATTGTTTCCCAATACGATAATGCTTGCCCGTATACCTCTGTTGTTACTCAACATACTCTATAGAGTGGTTGACATGTTGCCTCAGACTGCTCTGTCACCAGATAAGGCTCCAATAGAGCATATATAGGACCACATCGGACGTCAGTTCCAGCGTCAACATTAACCATCGCTGTATTGACAGACCAAGTGCAACAGGTATGGGCTTCATCCCACAAAAACACCAGCACCTGTACAGTACAATGCATGCACATTTGCATGCTTGCATTCAATATTCTGGTGGTTACACCTGTTATTAATGTACCATCATTTTGCATTTGCACTGGCTTATCTCACACTTACATTAACCTTTGAACTTGCAAGGTTAATCACTTAAATGTGTTACCTAGACAAATGTATTCCTGAAATGTCACTACTCTACATTAATTACTTTTTGATGTTGTAATTTTTTTCATCAGTGTAGTTCAGGCTTCAAATTTTGCAATACAGTATGTACAACTTACAGTAGCAAAAGTTAAGAGACTCATCACAATAAATTCGTATGTTGATTTTGATCACCTTGGAAGTCATCAGAAACTTATTTGTACTGTCAGCAGGCCAAATAAAGCTAAACCAGATTTCCTTTCACAAGCATAGGAATGTTTGCACAAATTATTGGTGAATAAACTGAAGTTTAGTGGACCTGTAGTTCCAGTGTATGTAATTTATAAATTTCATTATTTCCACCCTAGCATTTATTGAAGTTTAAGCACTTGATTAACAATATCAGAATTTGTATGTGTGTGTAGTCACCATTAAAGACAAATGATCATAAACAGACACACACCAGCCCCATTTGGTGAGACAAGACTGTTCACAGCAGTTAACTCATCTCTCAGGTACAAAGGCATAAGGTGTAGGACTCAGCTTAGTGTCACAAGGTCCATAACACTCTCATCAGCCAACCACTAAATTATCTACACATGTCACTGCTTGGAAGAGGATCGAATACATGTCTGAACACCATTTATAGTTTGTATGATATGATGTTACATCACATCACAATCTGCACTAGATAGCAAAACACTCCAGCTCCTACTGGATTCTCAATTTGCTGTATTTGAATTTTGCAGCATAGTGATTCCTCTATGACAACCCAATAATCATTTGAATTTCGGTCATAAGTGCAATGTATGATCCTGGATCTGTTGATGGCAAGGACCTGCAACAGAGCACAAGTTAAGAAGTCAAATCACTGAGAAAGCTTATAGTATTTTCTCTTTATCATCCACATATCATACATATCTGCTTATGAGAGGTATCAATTGTATCTTTGTTACAAATGACATTGATAACACCATTTCATTTCTGCTTAGTGTTCTGCATTACATATTGTATGACACAATCTTCACACATAATTTCTTGAATGAGGAGTAACAAGCACAATGGATGTGTATAAATTGTACACGTGGGTCATAATTCCTTTTATGCTGATAATTGTTTAAGCCTCTCGGTTGCAAAATGAGACCCTTATATGGATATCAACTGTGGGAGCAGAAAGTGACATAAATTTACAAGGCTTTTAAAATTGCTAAATAGAAGAACACATTTTCACTCATATAGTGTAAAGATTCCTCTTATAATTACTCAGCAATTACTTATGAAGGCATGAGTGATTCATAATTATCCACTGATTAAAAATTGATTATCCCTTCTTTTTTCCAAGGCTAATTAAGCACATTGGAGTTTAGTTGATGTCTAAGATCAGATGCACATGTTGTCACTGCTCTAAACATCTTAACGGGAAAGACAATGTGTGGCATATCACTCAGTTTCTGTTTTGAAGTTATGCCGAAATAAGACATTATAAGAGTACCATATTTAACAATGACCATATCAGGTCAATAATGATAAAGTGAAGAAGTCAAACAGTCTTTGCTGGCTACTTACACACCCAATAAATCACAAAAGATCTTAGTCAGTTTAGCAACTGACAGTATTGGAAAATAAAAACTTAACTGTGTAATATGACAGATTTGAAACTTTGTTTTGAAACATAAAATATGACAATAGAAATGACTACACAAACAGCAAGAGGCGCCTTCCATAGATAATGGTCATATGGATTTTGAACGGCATGAATTGTGGCTATATAATCTTGAGACACACACACACACACACACACACACACACACACACACACACACACACACACACAGGGCTCTAAAAATGCCAGATATTTTATGCTATCAAAATGTGTTTAATGGAGACAGGATCCTTGATGCAGTTTAGTACCGAAGGGAATCAATAAATTGTTTTGGCTTGTAAAAAAGAAGATGAGCTACATAAATAATAGGAGATCCTCAAAAAAGCATTTGAAACAAGTGTAAAGTGATTTGTAGAGGTTAGCTGCTTTGATACACTCTTATGAAAAATAAGCACCACACGGAATATGTTTAACAAATTATATCCACTGGCTATGTAAACTATATGAACTTCTGCTGAGGTATGGAAAAAGTGTACAGTGGTGATTTATTTCTGGAAAACATCAAATTCACTGACAACACAAATTACATTATATGTTTGTCAGTAATTATAGCGTGCATACCTGGGAAAAGGAAATCCTCATGCCACGGAAGTAATAAAGTATAATTTTCATTGCACAGTTGGTGTAGCATTATTTGTACCTAACATGCCACAAACATTGCTGTTCACACTGTCTGATGTTCATGTGGCAGAAGTTTATTGAAGACATGAATTTGGCTATATGAACTGGAGTATGATCCCAAAATGTTGCCCTTTGTCATTTTTGTATGCAAGTAATAAACCATAAGAATATCACTTAGGGCTGTAACTGGATTGATGTGGATGTGGTTGTCTCGTGGTTAGAGCACTAGGCCCTTGAGGTCTTGGATTCAGTCCCTGATAGGGACAGAGATTTTTCCTCATTCCAGTCCCTCCAGAATGGCCCCATGTTCATTCAGCCTGCTGTCAAAATGAGTAGCAGGTAACTTTCCTGAGGGGGAAACAGTAGCCTGGTGAGGGGCCCAATATCCCTCCTCCTAGTGCCTTGACAAATAGGAAGGTTGCACTATACCTGCAGTCAGGCTGATAGCCCAGTCACAGGCTTGCAGCACAGGCTTTACCTTTACCTTTTAGAATAGGGCTGATGGTATGGTTTTGTAGATTCTCATAATTTTATCACGCTTCCTAGGGCTGCTCTGGTGCACATTAAACATAAATCTATGAACTGCAAAAAGCATTCACCATGTATGTTGCTGTAACTACTACCAGCTTTGTGAGTGCACCGCTTCATAGTTTGTGCACGAAATTTGTGGTGGTTTTGGCCACTAGAGGCAACACAGCCTGCTAATGTGACAGTAGTTGCATGCACAGCCCACCGGCAGCACCCCCTGTTGGATCTAATGCCTATAAAGGATGGAGTGCTAGGCTCCACCAGCCACTTGCATACTGCTAATGTACACTCCTGGAAATTGAAATAAGAACACCGTGAATTCATTGTCCCAGGAAGGGGAAACTTTATTGACACATTCCTGGGGTCAGATACATCACATGATCACACTGACAGAACCACAGGCGCATAGACACAGGCAACAGAGCATGCACAATGTCGGCACTAGTACAGTGTATATCCACCTTTCGCAGCAATGCAGGCTGCTATTCTCCCATGGAGACGATCGTAGAGATGCTGGATGTAGTCCTGTGGAACGGCTTGCCATGCCATTTCCACCTGGCGCCTCAGTTGGACCAGCGTTCGTGCTGGACGTGCAGACCGCGTGAGACGACGCTTCATCCAGTCCCAAACATGCTCAATGGGGGACAGATCCGGAGATCTTGCTGGCCAGGGTAGTTGACTTACACCTTCTAGAGCACGTTGGGTGGCACGGGATACATGCGGATGTACATTGTCCTGTTGGAACAGCAAGTTCCCTTGCCGGTCTAGGAATGGTAGAACGATGGGTTCGATGACGGTTTGGATGTACCGTGCACTATTCAGTGTCCCCTCGACGATCACCAGTGGTGTACGGCCAGTGTAGGAGATCGCTCCCCACACCATGATGCCGGGTGTTGGCCCTATGTGCCTCGGTCGTATGCAGTCCTGATTGTGGCGCTCACCTGCACGGCGCCAAACACGCATACGACCATAATTGGCACCAAGGCAGAAGCGACTCTCATCGCTGAAGACGACACGTCTCCATTCGTCCCTCCATTCACGCCTGTCGCGACACCACTGGAGGCGGGCTGCACGATGTTGGGGCGTGAGCGGATGACGGCCTAACGGTGTGCGGGACCGTAGCCCAGCTTCATGGAGACGGTTGCGAATGGTCCTCGCCGATACCCCAGGAGCAACAGTGTCCCTAATTTGCTGGGACGTGGCGGTGCAATCCCCTACGGCACTGCGTAGGATCCTATGGTCTTGGCGTGCATCCCTGCGTCGCTGCGGTCCGGTCGCAGGTCGACGGGCACGTGCACCTTCCGCCGACCACTGGCGACAACATCGATGTACTGTGGAGACCTCACGCCCCACGTGTTGAGCAATTCGGCGGTACGTCCACCCGGCCTCCCGCATGCCCACTATACGCCCTCGCTCAAAGTCCGTCAACTGCACATACGGTTCACGTCCACGCTGTCGCGGCATGCTACCAGTGTTAAAGACTGCGATGGAGCTCCGTATGCCACGGCAAACTGGCTGACACTGACGGCGGCGGTGCACAAATGCTGCGCAGCTAGCGCCATTCGACGGCCAACACCGCGGTTCCTGGTGTGTCCACTGTGCCGTGCGTGTGATCATTGCTTGTACAGCCCTCTCGCAGTGTCCGGAGCAAGTATGGTGGGTCTGACACACCGGTGTCAATGTGTTCTTTTTTCCATTTCCAGGAGTGTATTATACCTTGCCTTATACATGTGGGTACTGTTTGAGCAATAAATTACAGTGTTCTTTGATTAGAACACTGGGTTGGTGACGAGTATGGTATTCAGCTCCAGGTGTTCCACTTTAGTCATTGGTCCTGTGAGTTTAATTTCCCTGGAGGCAGTGCTTAAATCTCTTCTCGAGCAACAGCAGGTGCTGACAGTTGCTATCTCCAGTTTAAAAACTACATTGGCACAACTGCCAACAATATATCTGCAGCCATTCCATGTATGCAATGATGTAACAAAAGACTGGGATGCTTATGAAAAACATCTGCGGAAACATTTCCAGGTATTTGGGTAACAGACATAAACTTGTGCAAGGCCCCTTTTTTGTTGTGGATTTTGTCATCGGCTCACCCCCTTACAAGAATCTTCAAGTCTTTCTTTGTCAGCTTGTCACCTTACAAGAACCTTAAAGTCTTTCTTTTGCACAGATGTGCGAGTTACTTTCTACTTGTCGTTATAAACTTACATTATTGCTGCTTGTGTGGAGTTTCACCACTGTCAATACAGTCATACAGGGCATGGGCACCAGAACTACATGGAGTTAGCCATCATCATCGTAATTTTGTGACAAGAGTTCATAAGGAATCCTATGCAGATCAAACAGTTTCTGATGTAATCGTATGTTTTGCTTCTGACTTGGGAAATTCAAGAGTGAGTTTTACAGTGTGAAAATTCCGTGCTTTAGGAAGTATTGTGCATAACTCAGTCATTTGAAGTTTCACAGACTGCAGGTAGTCCGATAGAAGCCTGGTCGGAATTTTCAGAAATCTGTTCCTCTTACCTCTTCCAACCTTCAGTCAGTTCACAAGGGAATGTAGACACTTTTGCAGCAGTCCAGCAGACATCTCAGTGTCATATAGGTAACTGCCATTCGCGATAATAACAGTCTGCATCACAACAATGACAGCCTCAGGTTCCACTGCTTTCATGTCCATACTACTTCATTCAATATGAACAGATCACATGTCCCAAGTGCTGGGCAATGTGTAATAGGTGCTTAAGAAAGGACACAATGCTTCTGTATGTAACTCCTTTCCACACCAGAGTCAGGATGAAATGAATATGGATGTGAACAGTGTGTCAGCAGTGACAGTGTCTTAAAGCAAGATATACACTGAAGTGCATGTTTTTAAACAAACAATTGAGAATGTAGGTGGACACATGTGCAGCACCATCATTGGTGGATTCTCAGACTTATGTGGATTTGGCTTCTCCCACTTCGACTCCAGTGTCATGGAGGCTGGTGAGTTATACCAAACAACCGATTCCCATTCTTGGACAGTTTTCTGCACCTGTGACTTACAAGGCTGTGGTTCATTTATTACATTCCTAGTTGTGGAAAATGCTTACACTAAAAATCTTTTTGGTTTGGACATTTTTAAAAAGTCTGGATTGTCCATCAGTGATGAAGTGCATTTGTTTTCTGATCAAGTAACATATCAACAGTTACATGCTCTCTGTGTGAATTTACCTCTCTATTTTTCCAGGACTGGGTTGTGCAACAGAATTTCTGGTTCATATTATGATGAAACAGTCTGCCCGCCCTCATTTTTTCCAAGGCCCGTCCAAGAGTGCTAACTTTACAGGATCAAGTATAAGCAGAATTAGATCATCTTCAGTCCCTTGATGTTATTCAACCTATTTCTTCCAGTGAATGGTCAACATCACTGGTGACTGTGAACAAACCTACCAGTAAATTATGCCTATGCGGTGATTTTTAAAATTCTATTAATGCACAGTCAATCATTGATACCTATCCTTTGTCGTGTCCTGATAAGCTGTTAGCAAAATTCCTGGGGGGGGGGGGGCATTATTTTTCAAAGACTGACTTGGCAGAGGCATATCTACAGCTGCCACTCAACCACTCAACTAGGAATCTAAATGCCTTCTAGTTATCAATAAGCCATTTGGGCTTAATCAATACCAGTATTTGCCTTTTGGTGTGGCAAACGCACCTGCTATTTTTCAGTGCTTTTTAGAGCAACTTATTGTATCAGTTCCAGGCTGCATCAACTATTTAGATAATATAGTAATGTCTGGTGCCTCTACAGAGGGACATTTGCAGAATCTTTGTGCTGTTTTACAGTTTGCAGGTTAAAATGCAGTTTGGACAAGACACAGTTTTTTCAGCTATCCATTATTTATTTGGGTTTTGAAGTGTCACAGGCTGGCATTGATGCTATTGCCATGTTGCCACATCCCACGTCTGTCACGGAATTACAGACATTTTCAGGCAAAATAGTGTACTATCACATATTCAAATCAGACACTGCCACTGTAACACAACCACACCATGCATTATTTTGTAAAGATCTTTCTTTCCACTGGTCCCTGGCTTGTTACGAGGCATTCAAGCTGTTGAAATCTGCACTGCAGTTGGCTCCTTATTTGGTCCATTTTCAGGGCCAGCACCTTGTGTTTGTGAACCGACGCGTATCAGTTTAGCCTTGGCGTGTTCCTTGCTCGTAAGTATACGGATGGATCTGAACGCCGTATTGCATATGCTCCTAATGCAACAGCATTTCTCAGATAGAGAAAGATCGTGTATGCTCTAAAAAAAATTTCATATTTTACTATACAGGTTGAAATTTCACCTGATCACAGACCACAAATCACTTGTATCTCTTTTCAACCCTTCAGCATCCTTGCCGGATAAAGCAACACTTCACTTACAGCGGTGGGCTATTTTCCTGTCACAATACAATTATGAGATACATTTTCGACCAAGGAGCACATGGAAATGCTGATGTCTTATCGCAATTACCGATTGGTCTGTATCCAGAGTTTGATAAAGAAGAATTACTTTGATTTCATTTATATGTGGAAGCTGAAAATGATGATGGTTTTCCTGGTACTAGCACTAAAATTGCATCCTGTTTTAAGTAAAGTTGTTTCTTTTGTGCAACATGGCTGGCCCATACAAACCTCCGGGTCGTGCTCCTGATCCTTTGAGAAATTATTTTGCATTACAGGATCATCTTTCTGTTTGGGATGGAGCACTGCAGTTAGCTACAGAGGACACTGCTCTCAGGTTGTAGTCCCGTCCCCCCTTCACTGTCAGGTTATGCATTTATTACATACAGACCACCAGGATGCATCAGATCCAAAAGCGTTAACATGCAGGCATGGTTTTTAGCCAGGCATTGATGGGGAAATAGTGTGAGTTGTTGCAGCCAGCCCACAATGTGCTATCCACCACGTGGCACCCCATGCTTCTTTGTTGCCATGGCTAGAGCCACAGCAGCCTTGGGAATGACACCATGTACTTTTTGCGGTACCTTTAATTACTACTGGCTTGTTGTAATTGATGCTTATTCTGAAGTTTCCATATGTGATGCATTGTCTGTCTGCTCCTGCGATGACAACAATTTCAGCTTTATCAAAAATTTTTGAAATGCAAAGTCTTCCATATACATTATTTACAGACAATGGCCCCCAGTTCATATCTCAGGAATTTGAAGATACTGGTTTAAAAAAAAAGTGGTGTTCACCATGTCCCCCTTTCCACCCTCAATCGAATGGGGAAGCAGAATGACTAGTAGGAATATTTGAGACTCAGATGAAAAAATTTGTTTCGGATGTGTCACTGGAAGTAGGTCTTGACCGGTTCCTAAGTTGTTATAGGTTCGCCCCTGTTGGCAATATGAGTCCACCAGAGTTGTTGCATGGTTGTCAGCCCCGACTCTGCTTACATCTGCTTCAGCTGATGCCAGCAACAGCACTGCAACACTTCCAGCCTGGCACAGCTGCTTGGGCTCGCAGGTTTCGCTGCCAGCCAAAATGGGTGCAGGCAGTAATCGACAGTACCCACGGCTGACGTGTGTCGTCTGCATGGCTGAGAGGAAGGCTTCGTGACACGTCGACCAGCTACAACTTCACGTGGGCAGCTGCGCACCTGAAGTGCCTCCGCCACCCATGCATCCTCCGTCTGCCCGGCTCTCCCTTACATTTTAGCTGATGCTCTCACCTTCTCTGCTGCCCTCACTTTCTCCACTGCCACTGCTGACATTTTCACAACTGTCTCCTCCCTGTGGGTGCCCCCTTCAGCTGTCAACGAGCCACGGCGGGCCCCTGGCTTCCGTGCTGCTGAATCTGACACCTCCAACACTGCCACCTCCATTGAAGCTAGCACGACCCGTTCCGCCGCCACCTCCTTCCCTGGATTTGGACGTGGAAATAAAAGCTGCACCAGTGTCGCCTGTCCTACCGTATGGCCTCTCACAGCGGAGCAGACGCCACACCTGTCTGCACTCGCATCATTCCGACCTTACACACTGACAGTAGTGCATTGCACGACTCTACAGCCTACATTGACCATAGAAGAAAGGGACGTGAGCACAGTGCTTTCTTCGCTGAGGAGGATAAGTGCTGTTAAGTACCAATTTTGTGTGTGTGCCACTTAGCATTTCGCGTGTGAAGCTTGTGTTTGATTCGCCCACTAGGCCTGCTTATATGACAGCAGTCGTGTGCGCAGCCTGCACCCTGTTGCAACTACAGTCTATATAGGATGGAGTTCTATGTTCAGCCAAAAACTTGTGTGTTCGTAACTGTATTGTACTTTGTCTTCCATGTGTGTGTCCTGTTCGCGCAATAAATTACAGTGTTCTTGGGTTAGAACATATGTATGTGTGTACTTTCACTTTCTGTGAGTAAAAGAGCGGAAACTGTTCATTTTTTTGTATCGCTCAAATGCAGCATCCTGAAAAGTGCATGGCACAGTAAATGTTTTTAAGCAAAAATACATAAAATGAACAATTTAATATCCTAAAGCATAAGTATTTCAGTTATTTTTTCTAAATATGCATGTACCACAAACACGCACAGCAGTATACTACACATACATCAACTGCCACATGTTAACAGAAAGGTGAAAGGTTGATAGTTGTGCTACAACATGTATTAATTGTATACTGTTTCCTAGACTTGTTGTTTAGAATAAATCCTGGCAGCAATTATTTTCCAAACACAGAATAAACACAAAATGGAAAAAGGAACTATTTGCAAAAGATTGCACTTTTATTGAGAAAGTTTCCACATACATTGCAAAACACCTTGTATACATGAAGCATAAATAAAAAAAAAAAATACTGTTAGGAATAAGCACAATGTATCAAGCTGGTAGACAGTTTGCCTTTGGAGGTCGTACAAACCCAAATGACAAAAATAAATTCGTCAAGCATTAAAAGCGTAACACCTACTTTGGACTTAAATGTGATTGTCTCAATGTTCGATAGACAGATGAAGGCAAAGAATAATGGGTGAATAGAAAAAAATTGAGTGACAGAAACTGTGTGATTCAAGAGTAAAATAATAAACAAATACAGAGGACAGTTGAAGGTGTAATATTAAACAATTTATGAAAAAGCAACGATGCACATCTTAGGTTTGGCAGCTCATATCAAGTCTAAATGACGAAGGAGTGTTCACAGTACACCCAGTGACAAGGTATGTTATTTCTGGCTGCTGGCATTAAAACTGAATATTAATGTATTATCAAAAAGCTTGGCAGGTACTAATACAAGAATTGCTCATCGTAATAGTATTGTACCATACTGATTCTGCACTCCGCTTATAATGCAAAGGGCAGAATCAAATATACTGAAGGATGCAATAAGGATGAGCCAAGACATAAATAGAGAGATGGAAGAGTTGCACATTGTGATAACCTGCTGCTCTGTGGGGCTATTTTCCCATCTGGTCTGGTCCTTGTGAACCAGGGACAGGACGTGTCCCACTGCAAGGTGGGGCCTGGCTGCTGCGTCAAGGCCTCATGCACCTATTCAGAGCTGTACACTATGTTCGAGCTGCTGCAGATCACATGCTGCTCTTGGCCAAGAAACCCAGACAGTGAAACTCTGTTCACTTGCAGCTCAAAATTAGTTCATGAAGCTGGCTGTTCATCATTGTCAGAGTGAAATGAAGGATTACAGAAAGTTGTCAGAGAGGTGTTGAGCCAACTTCCATTATGTTATGACTGAGCCGAATAACCCAGTGACAAGAAAAGAGATGGCAGCAAAAATCCTGATGTCAGGTAGTTTTTAGTTGTTAGCTACAGACCCTCGAATGGAAACAATGAGATGTATTAGCTCATTTGCAATTCTTTCAAAAGTAATTGCATTGTTTGATCACACAGAGGCCTTAATGAGGAACTGAAGCATTTTGTATTTCAAAAGTCACAACAGCAACAATCTAA
The DNA here is from genome assembly GCF_023898315.1 of Schistocerca nitens. NCBI lineage: Eukaryota > Metazoa > Arthropoda > Insecta > Orthoptera > Acrididae > Schistocerca > Schistocerca nitens. The sequence continues at coordinate 64,764,700 of NC_064616.1, forward strand.
CAGGAATCTCTTCAGGATTTCTCTTCAGTATCAAGCACTGATATATTTCCTATTCAACTATCAATAGTAAAAAGCACATGATCGATCAACATATCAAGTCTGCACTCCATGTAATCTTCACTGGAAACACTCAGTAAAAGGAGAAATTCACATATAATAGAAAAGTTTGAATGTATGCACACAGAGCTTGGTCAAAGTCTATCACCTGCCACTGGTAACAGCACTAACATAATGGAAAGAACATGAAAGCTTCATAAAGTTACCAATGCCACACAAAATTCAACACCAAGAAAATTTTCCAAGTAGTGTGACACATCAGTCTCGAGGATACCGTACAAAAGGATACTGCCAAGACCACCCACAGTACACTGGGACTGAACAGTGAAGATAAAGGCTCAATCTGCATTTAAAAAGTTCTGTTCTGTCTGTACGTATCCATAATAAATGTTTTTTCAGTGCTGAGTGTTGTACGTAATTGACAAACCTGCTTTCAGATCTGGATTTGACTGTGGTTATGATGTGGCACTATAAAGGCTAACTATATTCCCAAAAACAAAATCATCTTTCCTGTAATAAGAATTGTAGGACATCTGAGGTCTTGGTACAACAGGAAGCTGTGTATGTAAATATTAGCCTAGTGTGATGGAAAAGTACATTCTGCACTCAAAAGGTATGATACATCATCTTATGGGATATGGGCTGTGTCCTATGTACTTAACCCTCCTCCCTCTTTCTCTCTTTCTAAGAAGGTTCTCTGTAGCTGACAGTAGGAGTTGTACAATAGATTAAAGTCAGAAGACAGTGCATTATGTGATGTACACTGATATTCACTTGCTTCCAGTACACACATAAACTTAGCTTACAGTACATGTACTAGCAATGTAATATCTATGCAGTAACTTCCATCTGCTTCACTAAACATTTCTATATAACTATGGAAAGTAAGGAGCAGTGGAAGAAAGATGCATTACATCATTCAGGTGATACAGTCTGGTTTACTGATTGGTAGAAAACAGACAAAGAAGCTATGGCCAGAGTAATCCTTGACTGAAAAGTGCAATTCCTGCAGGGAAGCTGGCTGTGGTATTTCAGAGGGGGATATACACTAGAAGAGTATACACAGAGGAGAATCTACAAAGATGGTACAAGAATTGTAGCATCTACATTTATTTGGACAACCAAGCAACTCTGAAATTTTGTATCAGCCCCTGCAACAAGATCAAAGAGCATTGCAGAATGTCAAGTACGCTTTTGAGGCTAGGGGAAAGCAACAGGGTAATCCTGCCATAGTTTGTTGACGATTCAGGAATTATTGGTTATTAACAAGTTGACAGGCCGGCCAGGGCAGGGACAATTACCCCATTTGTTGGATGGAACCTGTCTTAACCATCACTTATGCAATGGTAAAATCTAAACTAAGTAGTTCGATCAGGAGGCAGCATGTAGAATATTAGACTAAAACCTAACAACAAAAACAGTGCAAGCAATGATACCGTTACCATGTTTTACGAGAAGTTCCGTAAAATGGGTTTGAACAGGAGGCAGTTTAGAGTCAGGGTAGATGTAATGACTGGCCATTGGAACTTCAGGAAACATATGCAAATGATGAGAATTGAAAAAGAAACCCCTAAGTGTCGACAGTGGTATGGGAGATGAAGCTGCAAATCATTTAATCTTCCAGTGCAAAGCGTTGGAGACAAAGAGAGACAGAATATTTGAATCATTAATTCCTGAAGAAATTTTGGCTGACAGAGATGTAGTAGAGGGGCTCCTACTACTATTTAATGGTACTGGCTGGCTTTTCTATAATGATATGGAGGGATACCACACAGTAAACTTAGTTTCACTATTGGCAACAAGGGGTTAGGACCACAGTTGTTTTGTCTCCCTGGTTAAACCAAACAAAAAATCAAAAGGTGGTACTATTGTTAATGCAAGGTTTCTATATGATCTGCATCTCAAGTCACCACTTGTGCTGTGTGATCTGTTATTGTTTTATAATTTGGGGGGGTGGGGGGGAAAGGTTAGGCAGTTACCAGTCCATCAACTCTCATTACTCTTAACAGAAAGCAATCAGTAATATGAAGCCAAGCTCATAAAATAATGCTAAATATCATAAAATGCCTTGACACAAAAAAAAGCAGAATATACTGATCAAACCCAGTTGCACAAACTATGAAGATGAGCTGCTTTGAAACTCGGGTTGACTAGCTAGTCCCCTGGGACTCGTGACTCCTAGAAATAAGAAGCTAGTTTCATTTATTATCCTATTCCACAAGCCTTCAACAAAGCTTTTTATTCTGCCAGAATTACATTAATACATGTATGCGTATTCAAGTACTGCCAACTTACAATGTAGAGAAGCATAGCTGCATATTGCTTGGGCTACTAAATTTATTTTTACCTTATTTCACAGTAGTCAGTGGCCAATACACAATCTGGTCATTGTTTCTAAGGGATCTTTTATTTATCATTCTGGTAAAATGGAAACAAAGTTGTTTGTGTTAATAGCATGCAAAAACTTCTCACCGAGATTTCATAGTGGAAGTGTAGACTGATGAATAATTCTCTCAAACAAGCTCAGCTTCAGTTCCAACAGCAACTATTATGAGCAGGTGAACTCAGCCAGTAATGAAAAATGCATTCAGTGATTTATGCCGTGAAATCTTCCTCTGGTTTCAATGCCTGTCTTAGACAATTCACCATACATTACACAGATAAAAAAATTGTAACTAGATGAATGATGGTGAAAATGAAATGACTGAATTGTGCAGAGAATCTCACAATGATTATAACCTGAGAAGAAAGCCTTTACACAACTCAGCTCAATTAATAAGCTGTGAAACATGACTGAACTCCCAAGAACTCAAATTAACAGGCACTTTAGAGAGAGTACTATAAATTTGAAAATGATTCTCTTGTTTATTATTGCAGAGGACTCAACACTGTACTGCTGCAAGTTCGGTCATTTTGAGATGAAACTTGAATGAATGATGAAATAAGCTAAATTGCCACTAACAACATTATTATTGATGTGTGTACTTCTCACTTCAGTGATAGCAAATCAGAGCACTCCAGTACAGACAGAGGGCAAGTGATGGCTGGAAGTGAATGGAATATTGGGCGAATGGTGGAACAAACCAAGTTGCCTCAATGACACTATTATCGTTCCCAGATTCTTTTCACTCCGGTACAAACAAAATGGAAATAATTGGCCGAAATGAATTCATCCCGATCTGTAATGTCTTATTTAGTTTGTCACACTGTAAATGTAGAAAAAATTCCGAAAAAGTCAAAGTCCAATATTCGACAGGATATTACATTGCAGCGTTTTCAAATTCACTAAAATATAATACAGTGTTATATTAAATGATGGACCCATTTTCAAAACTTCATATTTATTCAAGTACAAATCCAAAATGAACAAGCTTTATACCAATAGAAAGAGGTAGTTTCAAAGTTTTTTGCGGGGAGGGGGGGGGGCGGCAGTGGGCAGACAGTGATGGTTTCAGAAGCGGCCGGTAGAGTTCGCACAGCAATAGGGCCGTCATTCCATGTCAGTTGTGAGTGAGATGACGACTGTGGAGCACAAGGTTTCCTGCGTTCTTGAGTTCGCGAAAATTGAGACGCAAATTACAGTGCAGCAGGCATTTAGTACCAAATTTGGTAATCAACCACCAACTCGCAAAAGCATTAGCTGTTGGTTTAAGCAATTTAAACGTACTGGAAGTGTGTGCAAAGGAAAAAGCACAGGCCGACCGTGTGTGTCCGAGAATGATGTCCGACTGACTCAAGAAAGTTTGTGCGCAGTCTCATTAAGTTTACCAATAGAGCCAGTCAAGAACTTGGAATATCCCAACCAACTGTATGGAAAGTTCTGAGACACTGTTTGCTGTACAAGCCCTACCAATTACAACTTGTGCAGTCTCTCAACCCCAACAACAAAGTGAAGCGTCTTGCATTTTGTGGTTATGTGCTAGCAAAGATGGAGGATTACGCATTTCTACAACATCTAATTTTTAGCTATGAAGCGGCATTCCACCTTAGTGGAAAAGTCAACAGACACAATGTTTGCATATGGGGTTTGGAAAATCCACATTCACCATAGCAACACGAAAGAGACTCACCGAAGATCAACGTGTTCTGTGCCATATTCGGTACAAAGGTTTATGGGCCATTTTTCTTTGCAAGGGCTGTTCCCTCAAGTTATGGAAGATTCCCAGGACTTCATTTTCCAACAGGATGGAGCTCTACCCCATTGGCACCATGATGTCCGAGGCTTTTTGCGTAGCTCCCTTCCTCAGTGCTGGGTCTGTCGCAGGGGACTTTAAGACATGGATCTGCACTTCTGGTCACCGAGATCTCCTGATCTCACACCCTGCAACTATTTCTTATGGGGTTATGTGAAGGAAGCTGTTTATCTCTACCAACTACTCTGAATGATGTGTGGAACTGGATCACTGCTGCAGTGCACTCAGTAACAGCAGATACGTTTTCGCGTGTGTGGGACAAGTTTGGGCACCATGTCAATGTTTGCCATGCAGCCAACGGTGGCCAAATTGAACATTTATAACATTTCTAATTATTAAAAACTAATTAATTGAAATTATTAAATTGATATCAAACATTATGAAACTTCCTCTTTTCACTGGTATAAAGCTTGTTCATTTTGGATTTGTACTTGAATACATACAAAGTTTGAAAATGGGTCCATCATTTAGAATAACCCCGTATTTCAGCGATCTTTTAATCATTAGCCAAGGTTGGGTGCATCTAGAGAGATGACAATATGAGACTTGGCCACTTGATCTTCATTGACACAGGTACTCCGGTCTGCCATCACACAGTGTCTTCTTGAAGTGCTTGTATATGACAACCAAAAACACAAAGAACAGAAAGTATTGATAAAATCTTAGTGTTACATTAAGAAAGGAAAAGCACCAATACAGTTTCAGCAGTCCAGCTGAAAAGCAATACATCCTACAAGTAGGAAAACACCAATGCTCTGCAGTGATGCACCACCCAAATTCAAATTCAGTGAGAGATTTATGAGAAATATTGGCAGATTATGTAAGTTACACCATACTCAATGACATGGCTCACTTAGAATGTACTTGGTAGAGGTAAAATGAGTTATTCCATTCAACTATATAATTATTACAGCAAATTACCACAGTGAAAATATTTTGTACTGAAGAGAATTCCTAAGCAGTTAAAGGCTGTGACTGCACCATGTAATTAACAAGAAAACTTTACATAGCCACTACATATTATATGCAGTTAATGATAATTATTGATGATTACACACTTGTTACCAGTGAAGAGAAACTTACTTGTCACAAAGAAATTTTCTCTTGCCCATACACTATGTGCCTATTATTTTGATCTTCAAAGTTTCATTGTTAAGATTATAAATACAGTGCAAAGTGGTGTGTTTATTACTGCAATTACACAATAACATGCTGACCAAGCCAAACACGTTAATGTGCAAAAACACTGAAATCAGAGGCGGGTGGGGCATGGATGGTCCCTTCGTAACACTTGACTGCTTTCATCAGCTGAAGAGCCCTTGCATCTAAGATACGCGTAAGTGATTCAAAATAAACAATAGTGATTTTTCTCTGTATTAAAGTAAGATTATGTAACTGGTAACAGAGAAATGGTTTTCAATTTGTTACACATATCTGCAGCACGAAAAGCTTGATAATTTTTTTACAACTAGTGTAAATACGGTTTTCTACAGGTCTGTGTACAATTACTAGATCTTATGGTGTAGGGACTTTTGAAATGTATCTACGATTACGTGCTCACATGTGGATGAACTCTGAAGAACATAGAATATAGCTTCCCTACACTTACGCATCCATCATATTTTCTTCATTATGTAGGCAGCAGTTTTTAATTTGGTTTCGACATGGAAGTATTTCAGTGGTTAATGGTCCACACAAATAACAGTTATTTCAATACCAAGTTTACAGGTGAGATGCAGCAGAAAGGAAGCTCTTTTAAGATGTGTTAGTGGAATGGAAATCAGATGGAAACCTGGAAAGCTTTTTACATCATAAGGTAACCTAAAAAAAACTGTATTAATTGATTCCAGAAGTGTGTGGTACTAAATACAACAGTACAATGCTCAAAAGTGTCATGAAACAAAGACATTTTGTCTCTGGTGGAAAAAAAGCTGATGACTGCATTCAAACATCTAACATAAATGAGCACTCCCCAAAACTAAAGACTCAGAATGATTCAATATAGAGCATTCCTTCCATTCCCTGGAGCAAAATGAATACAATACATCATATCCTAAGTAATTTTTTTTTAAAAAAAAGAAAGCTTTATTATATAGTAAAAGTGTCACAGGTGGTACATTATTTTTATTTACACTTGCATCAGCTGAGGCTGATCTGGAAGGTCGTTGACATAAGTTGAAAGTGCTCATACATACTCAAACAGTGGGCCTCACAACTATATCATTTGTATCACTGACTTGGTATATTAAATCTCACACTCAGGTACAAAAACGTGGAATTTAAAGTCATACCACTTCACAACATATCATTCCATTTATTCTTTTATCTTAGTGGACAGAACGATGTGGTGATACAGTGCTCCAGACAGAATAAGGAGCCCTTTAAAATTTCAGTACAGCAATTTTCACTCACGTTTCCTGATATACCTAAATTACGGTTTGTAACCTCTGAGATGATTCCTTCATCCACCTTTGCAAAAAGTGTTCAAGTGGCCCAATTCTTGAACGCTGTTACTCCTCACATAATTAAACCATTAATAAAAGAGTGTAACCTCTTCTTTGTACAATTAACAGAAACAGTTTACACTCTGGTGAGACTGAAAATTTTTGTATTTCAAAAGTCACAACAGCTATGATCTAACAGGAAGGAAAAAAACTGAACAGCTATGGTACATAAGTAAAAGAGCAGCTCCATTTGTATTAATAAAAAGCCTAATGCACGAGTAAAAAAAAAGAGAGAGAGAGAGAGAGAGAGAGAAAAGAAGAAGAAGATATTAGACATATCTTCACGGAAAGTAAATCATAAAGTTACACCTCAAATAAAGTAATTTTGTAACTGACAGCTTGCAGTAGAGAACGCAGCATTGCCACCGCACAGCCAGCCATGCTTGACAAGGCTATCCATGTACTTATAAAAACAGGCAACGCATCAAGCATGTGGCACTTGAGAAAGTGCCGGCAAGTAGCCCTGTCTCTTGACTCACTGAATGTTTCCATCCTTTCTGATGCCCTTTATCCAATCAATGATGGACTGGGACTGCTACGGTACTTCAATTTTCTCACAGAGACCAACCATACCTGTATATAGGCTATTATTGTGATGGGGTCACCACGTCCAAAGGTAATTGAAAGCTAATGCCAGCTTCCCCACACAGGCCCTTCCCCCTCAGAGGAATTCATTTATCCCATCTGTCTGTATCTAGTGTAATCACATGATGAAATGTGACGCCATTTTTCAAAGTATTTGTTCATCATGTATCTGAGGTGGCATGTAATCCATTATTTACCTAGGAGGATATGGCAAACACCTAAAAACCATATCCACGCTAGTCAGCGCACCAGCTCCCATCGTCAGTCTGTGAAGCAGATTCGATTCAATCTGTGAAGCGGACTCGACTCAGGGCTTGCACACATCCACTGTTCCGGAAATGGTCACTATCGTGGCAGGTTCACTGACTGAATCATCAAACATAAAGCTATTTTAATCAAATTAAAAAATCAATTTTGTTGTCCAAATTCTGAAAAAATAGCAATAACTGCACAGACAGTTTAGTCAAATTATGAGTAATACAGGATAAAAATACATAAGTTATAACATCCCACATAACACGAAGATATCTGGATCTCAAAGAGACACAGGCAAATAACTTGGCCCTAAATGACCAAAATATTTCAGCTTCATTGACCCACGTGGATGTAACTCAAGCTATGAGCAAGTTGCAGCAGTTTCTAAACAAACTTCAAAACAAGACTCTCTTAAAAGACATTACATTCCATATACAAACTGATTATATGTATTGAATGAACAAATTCAAATGAAGCCCAATGTGGTACACAACTACAGAAACTAGAGTTGTACATTTCATTGCAAAACGGAATTATTTTTGAAATGTACAGAATCTCATGTCGGATTCTGAGATCATACACTGAAAAAGCAATTTCTCACCAGGTTAAATATTTGTTGAGCAGTTGAATACTAAAGCTAATATGGGACTCAGTAAAAATCTCGAAATTTGGACGGTGTGTAAAAGTGATTTACTCTAATGCCGCTTTATCGGCATTTCCATATATAATAGTTATTTTTTTCATGTTTTAAAGAAAATCACATAAGTTATTGGCAATATTCACGAATCACTCCTCGATCTGTGTGCTCCTGATTTTTTACTGGACACTGCAGGTAAAACATTCTTCGATTTAGGTTCTGATGAAATGTTCTTGGATTTAGATTCTGGTGAATCATTCTTGGATTTAGATCCTGATTTTTTTGATTTGGAATGGTGTTTCTTGGATTTCTGACATTCATTATCTGTGCCATTTGCTGGCTGCTGTGAGGAAACTGCACCAGTGTCAGTATCACTATTGCTGCCACTGCTACTGGAGGTGCTACTGCTACTACTACTACTACTGCCACTGTCGCTCTCCTCTGAGTCACTACTGTCACTGTCGCTACTGCTATCCCCACTGCTCTTCTCACTGTCACTACTTGAGCTACTGCTACTACTGCTGCTGCTTGTGCTGCTGCTGCTGCTCCTCTCAGTGCTGCTACTACTGCTGCTGCTGCTACTATTGGAATCGTTTTCCTCCGACGAACTTTCTGACGATTTTTCGGTATCTTGTTTAGCAGGTTTGTCCTTTTTCTTTTTTCTTTTCTGAACTTTTTCTTCTTTCTTCTGAGTATTCTCTCTGTAAAAATTAGAAAACAACAATGTTAAAATAAAATTCAACAAAATTCAGACACTTCAAAGACACACAATGCAAACATCTATTCTGGCACAAGGTTCACTCTACTAAAGAATATGTTACTATAAAACCAAACTTAGTGCAGTTAACTAAAATGCCTACTATTACTTCCAGAATGCAGAAACTACACAAAGCAATATGAATATCCATCCTAAACAACATGAAACATTCTAGGGATTCATGCAATTAAGTCCTGAATAGTGGTCAATGGTGTTTTATATTATTTCCTCAAAAATAAACTGTTTCATACTGGAAAAGGCCCTTAACTGTTTCCCAATGTAGACCATAATTATGTGAAAATGCATTTAGTGATTGTGAAGGTCATGTCAGACCTTTTTCTTCACACTCTTACTAATGAAACCGATCTCAGGACATTTAAAATTATGTTGGTGAGTGTACCTTAGATGATGTAACGCCTTCCTGGGGGAAATGCCTGTGCCACTGAGTGTGATATTATTACTTAATATGGTTAAATTACTTATTATTACTTAATATGGTTTAATATATTTTGCAAGTTAATTTTCCTCCCATTTTAACCACAAAACCTATTGAAAACCCTAAAGTCAGGCACAGATACAAGGGAGCAACATGACACCCCCCCCCCCCACCTCCACAGAACATTTTAGTAAAATCATTTATATTTTTACACTTGTTGGTTTACAAGTTTCTTTGACGACTTTTAGAGAATAAATAGTATGAAAACTAACTGTCTAGAATATGGCAAGAAATTTTAGGAATCACACACTATATTTACCACAAGATTCTTGTCAGTGGTTTGTGAGAGGATTAGTCCACTTGCACAACTTGTGGCCCGCCCACCTGCAGGGAACATGTCAGCCGCGGAAAGGCATCAATTCCGAGGCTGACCACTACTGCTCTCAGTACTCTCAACAAAAAATATGACATTTTTTGTGGGTGCACAAGTAGGAAAAACAGAAGGGGGCCCTTAACCCAAGAACGAGAGAACAAGTAGACTGACTTTCCAAATGTAGGCAGGAACAACTGAAAGAAACTGTATTTCCCCCTTTATGTGCCTGCATTGCCATATCCTGCAGACCTATCTTCACAATCTTAGAGCTAAGTGAAACACTAACAGTGGTAAGCACACATTTTGATTTTATATTGTGTAAATTATCATGATGATGAAGCTGGGAAGAGCTTGTTGCTATTACAGTTCTTAAGTAAACTGAATAATACAGGCTCCATTCAAATTTTCAAATGAATGCTTTTCTAATTATGCATTTCTCTCCAAATTTTAATTTCTTGGATGTTATGCTATAGCTGTGTACTGAGCACCAATGTCTTTATTAATGTAGTCAAACATTTTATGTATTTCATTGTTCTAATTATAAAAATTCTGGCATCTGTGGCATATTAAAAGTGGAAGTGATGGTAAGTTATATTTGATGGATGTGTGTGTGTGTGTGTGTGTGTGTGTGTGTGTGTGTGTGTGTGTGTGTGTGTGTGTGTGTGTGTGTCAGGTCACAATTTATGCTTCCTCTGGTGTTCTTCGTAAGTAAATGTTGTCCTTTGGTTGGAGGCAGTGTACAGGTAGATTCATCACACCACAATAAATGTTGCCCACACTCAATAGTGCACGTTTTGTGCTCCTAGTCAGCATTTGCTTGGTTTGCAAGAGGCTAGGAATTCTAATTCAAACATAAAGGTTATGCTTACAAACTGCAAGTCATTGTTTTTGTTGATCCTGTTCTCTACGTATTTCTTATGCTTGCTTGTCACTTTCACGACAATAGTCTCTGTATTAGACTACCAATCTTTTTTCTTCATCTACATGTATACTAAACAAGACACCAATACAGCTGACTAACAGCAAGTTCTTTTCCAGTATTACGTTCAGAAGAAGTTTCTTCATTGACACTTCCAGAGCAGTTTCAGCACAAGGGGGGAAAAGACCTCACCAGTAATTTACAAGTTAGTCAGAAACAGGCTTAAGAAATGAGGTATTTGTATGAGACTGCCCACATCTTTTGGGCAAAGACTATATGAACAAACTCTTTTTCAACTCTTCAGCTTGTTGGTTGGTTGGTTTGGGGAAGGAGACCAGACAGCGAGGTCATCGGTCTCATCGGATTAGGGAAGGATGGGGAAGGAAGTCGGCCGTGCCCTTTTGAAAGGAACCATCCCGGCATTTGCCTGGAGCGATTTAGGGAAATCATGGAAAACCTAAATCAGGATGGCCGGACGCGGGATTGAACCGTCGTCCTCCCGAATGCGAGTCCAGTGTCTAACCACTGCGCCACCTCGCTCAGTCTTCTTCAGCTTGTTCACTGATACTAAGTCCAAACTATATACACTCTCAATCCTCACAAAAATACTCGACCTTTTAATATCTTGGTGGTTTATTTGGGTATAAACATGCAACCAGTAACTTTTTTGAATTATTAATGTAATTTATTTTCTGTGCCATTAACTAGTTTTTGAGCCACAGAGGCACACCATCAGATGGAGTTGTTACAGGAACATTAACACTTCCCTCTGATGATGAGCCTGCAGTGGCTCGAACACTAGCTAGGCTTGCCAAAAACCAAAGAAAGCAACTGGTTGCATATTTATGGACAAATAAACCAGCAATTTAAATCACAGTTGCAGTTCCTCATCCGTAATAGATGTAATGAAATTACTTTACATACCTTTTTGATTAAACTTGAAAGCTGCAAAGAAATATGAGCTGCAACCTAAAACTCCAATAAGCAAAAGTACCATCACAGATGAAGTACCTACATTTCCACGATACACACCAGAAGACAGATTATTAGTAATTAAAAATTGAAAATCTTCCATTAAACAGTTGGTTAATGACAACTACAAATTTGGGTTGAGATAAATATAAATTCATGCAAAGATTATTGTAAACCAACCTAACCTAACCTGATGACAAAGGTTACTTTTGCTTTTATTTTATTAAATTCGGTGTGGAATGGTGGAACGGAAAAGTTCAGCATATTTACAAGTTGTATTGCATCCTGAACACCTCAAACCCTTCAGAATTAAAAAGAATCTTCATTCAGGAATATTTCTACCTCTACATTACTTTGCAATTCACATTTAACAACAGCAAGACACTACTTTCAAACTAAACCTCCACAGTTTCATTCTCGAATACTGAGTGGCTAAAATGAACACCTAAATCTTACTGTATAAACTCTGTTTCTATTTTCTCATGTGGTCATTCCTCCCTATGTAAGTGGGAGATGACCAAATATTTTGGTGTGCAAGATCAATTTGTGTTCTCTCATGATAGCTGTTCCACCCTGTATAAATGATAGGCAACAAAGTACTTTGGTATTTGGAGGAGAAAGCTGTTGATTGAAACTTCATGAAAAGAAATGAAAAAAAAACTTTGTTTTAATTATTGTCATCTCAGCTCTTATCACACCTGTAACATCCTCTCCCCTATTTTGTGATAAAACAAAATGAGCTGCCCTTCTTTGAACTTTCTCAATGTGTTATATCAGTCGTGTCTGGTAATGATCCCTTATTGCACAGCAGTATTCTACAACCATGGTGCATGTAGTTTCTTCAGTAGATCTGTGGCCATTGTTCTGTCCATAAAATTCAGTCTTTGGTCCACCTTCTCTACAAAATTTTATACATAACCATTCTAATGTAAGTTAATCCTAGTTGTAGTTCCCAAATATTTAGTTGAATCAACAACCTCTAAAATTGCCAATTATTATGTAATATAAATTTAACAGAATTATTGTTCAGGGCCAATGATCAATTTTCATGCAATTGTGTTTGAAGTTTAATTTACTTCGCAAGATGGTAAACAATGGCATCATCTGCAAACACTCTGATCTAACAGGGCTGCTTAGATTCTCTCTTAAATCATAAACAATAGCACAGAGCCTATCACACTTCCTCGGAGAATGTCAGAAGTAACTTCATTTTAACTAGGTGACGTCCTGTCAACTACTATACAGGGTGATTCTTATTAATGTTTAAAAATTTCCGAAGAGAAGTAGGTCATGCAGAGATAATTTAATATAAGACGTCGGACTGAAAAAGGTCGGGGAATATCCCAAAAGCGAATGAAAAATATTGAACTTGTGACACTGTCCCATCAAGTACATTGGCGCACGTTTGAGTCTCTCAATCTGTTGCATCTGATCATCCCAACCCAAGCATTCATGTCAGTGTGGCTCTGGGCCTGTGTGCCCGAGTCTAGCGTGTATGGCCCAGGGTTCGAAACTTGCATCTGGCGGGTAAGACTTTTTCATTGCATTAAACAGTTATTTCCATACATTGTGGTAAGATTTATATTTTATTTCACAGTCTCACCGTCTCTGCTAGTTTATTGCAAAGTACAGTGAAAGAAAAACTTATCATATTGCACCACAAGTAAATGAATATAAGCTTCTGAATTTCGTCATTACCAGAAAATGGTCTATGTTTTCTTTACTAAATAATGTCTATAAACAAAAAAAGAAGGGACAAAAGGAAAGAAACACTAAATAAGAACAGCTTTTGATTGTTTACAATGAGGACAGTAATTACGAAACTTCTACATTTCCAACAGATCATATGTACAAAAGGTGTTCAAAATTTGCACCATTGTGCTGCAACGTGTAGTACTGCCCCCTACCGGCAACTGTAGAATCGACAAGCTCAACCACTGCAAGTGTGGCAAAGTACATCATCTGGTGACATCACATGCTCACCCCTTGTCATCCACTTTTCGGGTACTTCCATGCATTTGTGGCCTCATGTGTCTCCTATCAAATTACTTGTTGCAGTGGTGTCTAAGCCACTTCAGATGTTTTTAAATGTTAATAAGAATCACCCTGTATACTGTGATAGTCATTCTGATGAATCTACACATATAGCTAAGCTGCTTGCAAGAAACTGTGTCAAATTACTTCTGAATAAACAACGTTGTTATCTATGAACAGCCAGAATGGGCTTAAGTCCCGATCAGGGTCAGCGTCGCCCACGACTGTTTCTCTACTTCTCATATGTTGGCAATGTGTCAGTTTTGTGTAGCGAGAGGGATGATCCTTTCATGCAACCAATGACAGGTGAGAAAAAAGGCAATGAATTTCTTCCCCATAATTGAAATCATGCTTTTCTTCACTGCTGTTACAAATATTTGACTGACTTTCTTTTCTGAATGTCACAAATTACGAGGTGCAACACCAACATGAGAATGTGACAATATTCCTTTGTCTCTTGCTTTGAAAGATGTCCATCCGCTACTCTCCCATCAGCTGCTTAGAACCAGCAGTTAATACATCCCTTCTCAGTCCCAATGTGGTTAAAGTGAGTACTGACAACATTGCTGCATGAAAAATGTAAGTATGCCACTGGTCCTGATCTAGACTTTTACTGCCACAGACAGCTAAAAACATTATATGCCAGGTTACTTCTACATGTCCTACCACAATGCTTCAACATAACCTCTTGAAATAAAGCAAATCCACAATTTGCGTGTCTTCAAAATGACTTATGCATGCACGCCAATAATAGGCCAACAACTGATTTTGAACATAACAAGCAATTACTCCCACAATGATGAGTAAGTTTCGAAGACCACTGAGAGAAACTCTTTACCCATATTGGTCACTGAGAAAATTACGTGACTACAAATTGCAATTCGAGGAAATGAGTCAGAATAAACTATAGGTAACAATTTTAGGATCTCTGGTAAGGGAAATTCTTCTGATTTACATTATAATGAGCCTCTGCCAAACTCAGAAAATCTGCATTTAAGGATTGGAACATCTCCAGAATCACCTACAAGAGACAACTGTGGAGGAAAGATCTTCAAAAGAGAAGTGAGTACGGGTACCACAAGTGTTTAGATCAATGAAATTTATGCAGAATGTAGGGTAAGATATAAAGTTTACTGGGAAAGTACCATGATAAAAGAAGTAACAATCTGCAGTGCAAATAATTTGAATAATCATGCCAAAATCCCTGGATGGAACTTTTATATTATTTTATAATACATAACATTATTTTATAATACCAGCAAACACAAGTCACTTAAAATTTCTTAAAAACATATCATTTTCCTATGTAGCCTGTTCTCTTTTATAATCAACATCACTTTATCTCATTATTAATTATTGACAAATTTCAGGCCCTCGTGTATTTTCACACTAGATCATGTCATATATTGTAGCACGCTGCTTTGCAGTGTAAAAACCAACATTTTATGGTATTCCTAAGTAGAGTTCAGCTTAACCACAGTATGTACAGGCACAATTATTACAAATGTAAAATGAAAAACTTACAACTTATATGCAAGTTTGGTCTTCATACCAGCATATGTAACACATTAAAATATGTCATTGTATCAGCACTGGATCTACAATATTTCTGAACCGGGCAAAAACTTAGTAGTGGCATGTGCGCCCCCCCCCTCCCCCAATCAAAAGCATTTGAGACAGAACATCAAAAATTAAAAAAAAAAAAAAAATCAATTTTTCATTAATAATTTCCTTTAGTAGCACACATCTTTCTGAAGAGTTTCATATATAAAGCATATATGTTCAAGGAACTGCAAGACATGTTATTTGGTCTTAAGTGTGCCAAAGTGCAGTGCCATGCCTCTTCACACAGTATTCTTCTATTGCATGTCACTGTATTTCGCTCTGTGGCATTCAAACATGTAATTTTGTAATGGAAACCATAAAATCCATACTAAGGACAGTGGAAATTAAAATGTTCTATGGTGCCTCCCTTGCTCCCAGGTGGCCAATTTAACTCCCCCCCCCCCCCCCTCCCCTTAAAATATCTCAATTTATACTGGGCGGGATTGTTTGTAATCAGGAGAGTAACAACTCTTTAGAAAATCTGCACTCTTTGTTGCCTATTAGCTAGTGACTTTCTCCTATGTGTGACATAAAATTAAATACAGAAAAAATAACACCAGTAAAGGCCAGAGACAAGCAAAACAACACACATTTCTCCAATCCTTAGGTCCCAACATTTTTTCTCTCTATCTTGCTACAGCTTTGTATGGCATGCTTTCCTTTCTGAGGCAGAATCTATCACCCCAAAGTTCATCATATGTTTTGCTACAGGAAAAATCAAAATGTCATTGTCTAATACTGAAAAAGCTGTTAATACAAATAGTACCCCAGACTGGCGTGGTTCCTCAAGTTGATTACATCTATTTTGTCACTGTCTGTTCGATAAAACAAAACAGGCCTTTCCAATATTGCAGAAATTGTAACACCTGCCACATAAGCAAGACTGTTTTGGCACAAATAGTCATTTTTATCTACCTCATTTACATAAATAACACAGCAGAATATTGTCACATAGAAAAAGGTGTAATTAGATGAATGACAAACACTAACTTCACTTAACAGAGGTTTATTCAGCACTTGCACATAAAAGAGCACAGAGTGAACTGCCTCCGGCCAGAACACATACGGTATATATACAGTTACAGAACATTCCAGTACAATGTTTTACAACCTTATAAGGTCCAAAGTAGCACCTGAGGAGCTTCTCAGAGAGACCAACCTTCTGAACAGGAGTGAAGATCCAGACGAGGTCACCAGGCTGGTAAACAACAGGGCGATGGCTCACATCATGCCTTCGGTGATCGTTTTCTTGAGCCTGCAGCATGCAGGGTCAAGCTAACTGCTGAGCTTCCTCAGCTCTCTGGCCGATGTAGTCATCGTCCAAGTCATCAGGATGTAACGGAAACACAGTGTCTATCGTCATAGTCGCCTCACACCCATATACCAGAAAAAATGGTGTAAATCCTGTGGTGTCTTGTTTGGCGGTGTTGTAGGCAAACGTCATGAAAGGTAGCACCTCATCCCAGCTGCTCTGCTCAACATTGACGAACCATGAAAGCATGTCGGCCAAGGTCTTATAAAGGTGTTCAGTATGCCCGATAGTTTGTGGATGGCAGGTAGTCACAAGATTCAATTGAAAAACTTTTCCTCGATCCGTAATTAATGACCTTGGGGCACCGTGTTTTAATATCTTCCACGATTAATTTGGCTACCTCGAATGCTTCAGCTGTTTTCACGGTTTTTGTAATGGCATAGCATGTCAGATAATCAGTGCAAACAATAATCCAGCTATTGCCACTAGCAGACGTTGGAAATCATCCGAGGAGGTCAATCCCAACACGCTGGAAAGGCGTTTCAGTTGGTGGATCTGGTACGAGTCGGCCAGGTGGTTTCTGAGTAACTGCCTTTCTCCTCTGGCACTCTCGACAGCGCGACACATAGTGACGGACACTCCTAAATAAACCTGGCCACAAAAATCTCTTGTGGATCCTATTGTATGTCTTAATAAATCCTAAGTGTCTGGTCTCAGGTGTGTCATGGAATTTCTGTAGAACATCTAAGTGCATGTGTTTAGGAATCACTGGTAGCCACCTCTTTCCAAACGGATCGAAGTTTTTCTTGTAAAGTAATCCATTAACTACCTTAAATTGTACTATCACATCCTCTGACCGATTTAAGGCAAGCATAATTTGAGATCTTGGCATCCTCCTTCTGCTCAGCAGAGAGAGCCTGGTGTGCAGCGAGGCAGTCACTATCTTCATCAAAGTCGTGATGGTCTTGCACAGGGTTTCTTAAGAGACAGTCGGCAGCTTGTTGTTTTCTTCCACTTTTGTACACCATGGTAATGTCCTCTTGAAGACGTAGTGCCCACCTGGCAAGTCATCCTGTTGGATACTTAAGACCTGTCAACCAACAAAGTGAATGATGGTCTGTAAAAACTACGAATGGCCTTCCATTGAGATACTGTTGAAATTTGCACATGGCCCAGATCAAGACGTGCTCTTTCTGTAGTTGAGTAGTTTCTCTCGGCTTTTGTAAGTGTCCTAGAAGCATAGGCTACAACCTTCTCTTTTCCATCTCAAATTTGCACCAGAACAGCATCGATCCCATACCCACTGGCATCTGTGTGTAGTTCTGTAGGTGTTCTCTCATCATACAGACCAAGTACAGCGTCAGTTGTCACAGCTTTTCGCAGCACATCGAAAAAATCTTGTTGAGCACCACCTCAGAGAAATTTAGCATCGGCTTTTAACAACTCTTGGAATGGCCTGGCTTTCATACAAAAGTCTTTGATAAAACGATGGTAATAAGAACATAATCCGAGGAAGCTTCTCACATCTCTAATACTTTTAGGAATAGGAAATTCCGTTACAGAGCTCACCTTTTCTCGGCGTGGCCGCACACCTTCGTATGACACAAAGTGTCCAAGTATTTTGATTTCTTTTGCTCCAAAGAGACACTTTCTTGCGTTAAGTTTCAGTCCGCCTTGTTGGAGACACTTAAGAACGGCCCCCAGTCTTTTCAAGTGTTCATCAAACGTCTCTGAGAACAATATAATGTCATTTAAATAACAAAGACACATCGTCCACTTCAGGTGACTTAGAAGATAATCCATCATCCGTTCAAAAGTTGCTGGTGCATTACACACACCAAACGGCATTACCTTAAACTCATACAGGCCCTCAGGGGTGATGAATGCAGTTTTCTCATGATCAGCCTTATCTACTTCGATTTTCCAGTATTCCGGGGTACATGTCAATGGTTGAGAAAAACTTAGCCTCCTTCAGACAATCTAGCGTTATCGTCAATTTGTGGAAGTGGGTAAATGTCCTTTTTAGTTATCTTATTAAGCTTCCTGTAATCAACACAAAAGCGCCAACTGCCATCCTTCTTCCTGACAAAAACCCCTGGTGACTACTATGGGCTCTGTGAGGGCTGAATGACATCATTCTCCATCATTTTCTCTACCTCGCCGTGAATTATTCGACATTAAGTTGCTGACACGCGGTATGCTCTCTGGCTTACTGGATGATAGTCTCCAGTGCTAATCCAGTGCTTCACCGTCGAATTGTCTAATTTGTTCTTCACCTGTGGGTTGAAGCATTCAGAGAACTCTTGAAGAATGGCAAGTAGCTTCTTCTGTTATTCCTTAGTGAGATCTGGTGATAGTCGAGCTAGAAGATCTTGTCTCGTAGTGGTAACACCAATTTCGCCTAAAGACTCGGCAGGGGAGGTTTCTATGATGCTCAGCTGTTTGGCAATTAACGGCTCAGCGTTTGTTACGCACATACGTCTTGGAAGGATCTGCAGTTCTCAGCGACAGTTAACTATCCACAATTCACCGAGTCTGTTCTTAAACAAGACAACAGAGGCTGGGATGACCAAGTTATTCTTCAATGGTATGCTTCTCTTACTTTCCCCTACAAGATCCATGGTTTGATGCATGGCATGAGACATCACAGTTACCTTTCTAGTGCTGACTGCAAGAATGATCACTTCATCCAGCACACAGTCTCCACACACTCGGATGCGCATCTTCCTGTCCACAGTATCTCATCTCGTCTAGCATAATCTTCGAGTGACCACAATCTATAATTGCCTGAGGAGCTTTCAAAAACACCCATCCGAGAATAACGCCATGACTACACTCATGTAAGATGATGAATTCTAAGGGATGTGTATGGCCACTTACACCCACATGAATGACACATCTTCCTGTAGGTTTCACATATTTCCCATCAGCCACCTTCAGCAGAGATGTTTTGTTGTCGACGAATACAGTTTTCTGCAACTGGTGACCGTACTTCTCCAAAATGACTGAATATGACACTCCAGAGTCCACAAGAGCTTGGGCTGGTCGGCCATCCATGAGGATATCAACGTAGTTTACTATAACTTTTGTAGTGATTGACGGCGGAGGATTTTTCTCTTCGGCGGCCTCACCTCTAAGGGAGGTCGCACCCTTTAGTTTTCCAGGTTGCGGCAGCTACGTGATCAGCTGGAACTTCAAAAAGGTGATGGAGACCTGGATCGGCGTGTTGGGGAGCGTCCTCTCCAGCATCTAGCTTGTGGCGATGGTGACCTATGTCGTCCTGCACCCACATCATCTTGTTCATCTTCGTCGTCCCAAAGTTGGCGTCAGCTGAGATCGGCTGTCTTCTGGCGCGGGCGTCATCATCAAATATCCGCCACCTTTCTCGACAATAGCGCATCACATGTCCCGGTCATCTGCAGTGGAAACATACTGGTTGGTTATCCTGGGTCCTCCAGACGTCAGTCTTCCTTGGTGCTCAAACCGGTTCCTCATGTGGCATTGTAGGAACGTAACTTCACCTGGGTCTCGACTTTTTCACCATTTTAAAGGGAAATGAAGGATGAGAGATTGGGTTCAATGTCTGTTCCACTTCCTCCCTTATGACATCTTGAAGCATCTCAGTTTTTTCCTCACCATGCAATCCAAGTGCCTTCTGAACTTCGTCTCTCACTATCTGACGAAGAACACTTGTGAAATCAGTTCCTTCCTCCATCACAGACATCGATATGACGTTTGGAAGCCGTTCAAACTTCTTGCTTGTAATTCTTTTTTGATGCATTGTCTTGATATACTGGCACCATTATATGAAGTCGTCAGCCGTCAAAACCTCCTTCAGGAGTAGGGCTTGATATAGGTCCTCAGCAACACCCTTCATGAGATGTGCAACCTTATCTTCTCCTTCATTCTAGAATAAAATGTTTTACACAGCTACAAGACATCTTGAATGTAGGATGCTGTAGTTTCTCCAGGTTGCTATGCCCTGTACTTTAATTTATTTTCAGCCTTGAACTTCCATCGCTGTGTGTCACCGAAATACTTGCGCAATTCCGCCTGGAATACTTCCCAGCTTGTGAACTTGTCCTCGTTGTTCTCATACCATTGCTTGGCAGTGCCCTCCAAGTAGAAAAATACGCTACCCAAACACACGGTGTCATCCCATTTGTTAAATTTGGGTATACGCTCATATACGTTCAGGCACTCGTTTCGATCTCGGCCACCGTCACCAGAGAACTCGGAAGGATGTCTCATGTGGTGGCACACAGTTGCTGTCATTGTAAAGTCCTCTTCTTCTTCTGTCTCTGACAGATTGTGATCTGTTGAATATGGCTCGAACTCGGGTTTCTCACCACGTAAACGGTGGCTCTGTCGTGGCCTGATGGGAGCCACTGTGTCGTCGATAATTAGCGCTATCACAAGTTCCAATACCCAGCATCTCCACCAGAATATCATCACGTAGAAGAAGATGTAATTAGATGAATGACAAACACCTACTTCACTTAACGAAGATTTATTCAGCACTTGCACATACAAGAGCGCAGAGTGAACTGCCTCCGGCCAGAACACATACAGTATATGTACAGCTACAGGACATTCCAGTACAATGATTCTTGACATCTGTGGATACTTCTAGAATGTACTCGAACTGAATATAGAAATTAAAACAAAAATGCAACAGTCTAGTATCATAACCACTACACCACGGTGACTGTGCTAGTCAGCTTCTTCTGCGGAAATATAATTCATGAAGTACCAATATGAAATGTCTATTAGGCCTACTACAAGTAAAAAGTTTTTTATCAGGAGAAAGTTTCACACTTTATTCATATGCTCCAGTTTCTCAAGCATGAGATCAAAAAATAATAGTATAAAACTTTTATATACATCTGGAATCGTCATATTCTTCCACATAATTTGTGTGATGTCCCCATTTCTTCTCCTCCCTCATTCTAACAATCTTGTCATTCTGTAACTATTCCTGCCATTGTCAAAACTCATTCTCAAGTTAACTACACTAACCCTGCAAAATTCAATAGTTTAGTTATCCCGCATTTGTTCTCCGGTTAGGCGTTATTATGTGTTCGTAAAACGTGTTTTCCGAGCTGTACCAAGAATTGAACTTAAGTAGCTGCTAACCACGCACTGTACAACTGGCCCTCAGTGCTGTAGCTATGTGGCAAAAATTTTCTGTCAAAATTTCATTTTCTTGGATACATCGAGAAAATAATATATATTAAAAAAAAAAATACCTGTTATTCCCGTTAGCCGTTTATTTCCACTCTGGTAGTCTGAATCTATGGATTTCGCTAATAATTTGCACACCCAATCAACCACATAAACAGACAGTAATTGGCTTTCACCCGTTCGGGTATATATGTCTCATCTCATTTATTTCCGTCCCCTTCCATCTGCGGAAAAGTTTTATATTTCTTGAAGCAACGGGGATTCCCCTGGCTGAGACATCACATACATTATGTATGCATTCAAAAATCAACTTATGATTCATTCAGAAATCAACTTAGAATGTGTTCAACAAGCAACAGCGATGAATTTCAAAATCATATGAATAATCGAAGACCAATTATTGGTGGATGCTGTGCACCTTGTGAAACAAGGTTTTTTCCTCGCAGAATATGAATTTGACGTCCCCTGGAATTGCCACCTGGGCCAGATACCCCACGTTGCCCCCCTCCCCCAAGATCTGGGCCAGCAATGTACCCAAATCTAATACACATATTTCAACATCTGGCAACCACCTCAAACACAACAAACCAAGTCAGGGATGAAATTCAGATTCAAAGTGCAATAAACCTGTTATACCCTGTCAATCTTCTTAAATAGGAGAAATAATTATAAGAAAGTCACAATATGCATCTATAAGTCACTTATAGAGCCAGGTCTAACACATGCACAAGAAAAATAGATACCGACAGAAAAAAAGGAAGAAGCCCTCACAATATTCAGGAAGAAAATTCTGTGTAAAATGAGATCACAAGGAAGATACACTAAGTCCCTACAAAAGGAAGAAGACCATCAGGACAGTTGAGACCGAGATACATAGATGAGGTGGACAAGGAACATTTTTTTTAAATTACCAACTGGAATTAAAACAATAAAAAAGACAAGTTAGGCAAAAAATGAGTAAATCAACAGCAAAGATATTACATACCTTGTAATAAGTAATATTAATATAACTGTTCACTGGGTTTAAGAGCTTAAAATATACAGAAATAGCATTAAGCCAACTTACTCTGTATTTGTTTCAGCATTTTCAGTCTTTTCTTTAAGTCTTTTTCTTAACACTGCTGTTCTCGATGATCTGTGGAGGTACTTGCGCTTGCCCTTACATTCGTATGTCCAGTGGCCATACTCGAGGCATTTTTGACACCTCACTCCCTGGGGATAAGCTGCAGAACTGAAAATGTAATTAAATATTCCATTTACAAATAGCTTCAATGTGTTTGCAACACTAACTTTTTTACGTCAACTTATCCACATAAAATGTTCCAGTTCCTCAAACTGAATGTTACATGAATGAGTAATTCGTATGTTTATTTCCAAGCTTCTCACAAGGAGTATATTTGATGGTTGTCTTTCTTATTCTTAAGTCCCTATCACATCTCCTACATTCTTAACACCACAACAATTTCTTATATAACATGATATGCTCATTTCACTTCACGCTACAACAGTAATGTATGTAACACAGACCCAAAATGAATGTGGTTCCCTTGATCCACAAGCACTGAAACTTCAAACACCTAACACATGATTCATAATTAGATAAGCTACTCCATGAAAATGAATGACTGTGTGCCATTTAACTCTATCTGTAACTGATTTACAGAGTGCAAAAGTGTCGTAACTACTACTCTGCTGATCATATTTCGATTACACTTCTCACTACTGGCCAAGCATCTAAGATGCCACTAAATGGTATCAGATCTACATAAATTATTAGCTTTTACTGCAGAAAAGTGTGTGGTAAAGTTATTTGTACCAGGCTGAACACCAAAGTTCTGAGTTACATTCAAAATCCTGCACAACATGCTATGGAGTAAGAGTAAGAAGGCTCTAGTGGTGAATCATTTATTAAATTAGAATTCATCTGATAATACAAAATCTCAGTCAAATCCTCCTTTCTCGTGATCATGAAAAATACAATACAGCATGAATGTCACAGCCATCTCCACTAAACTTTCACATTTAAGATACTAAGCTTTCATCTTTGATGTAAAGGTACCAAAGTAAACAAAGAAACATAACAATTGCATTTTTGCAGCAGAATGTAGATGCATACACCTTGGGACTTCCAGTCAACAATACCACATTCCAACTTTCGTTTCAGTGGTTGACCACATAGGCAAACATTTATTATTCCTCAAAATACTAAATATTATGCCACAATTTTGAAAGTGCTCATGCACAGAGGCATTATCATTTACCCTTCTAAATTAATTATGAGGCTCAGATTAGATTCTCATTGCAATTCTCTTTCCCTTACAACTTAGATTTACACAGTACACACTGAGGTCATTACTGACATAAAACTAGCAATCTTTTGCACATGATGAATGGATAGTATGGACCATGGCCTCATGGAAGGAATAATTCAAGCAGTTCAATGTAACCTACATGGACCACAAAATAAGGAAGACTGGATCATTATATAAAGGCAGTGTCTCGGTATTTAGCAAAATATATCACCATTAAGAGACTTAGCAACATAAAAATATACAGTTTGCCTGAGTAACTGTTGTAATACAATAATGTTAGTTACATGTTTCATACATAATTTTGACCATCCTTTAATTGAAATTATGTGGAATGAGTCAGTTTAAAGGATGTGTATACCTGGTTACTGTTAAGATATTTTTAGTCCTACTTATGCAACTACATTTAAAAAACGGTGGCTCTTTTTAACAGGCTACCAGTTTTTAAATAATAATTCTTGTGTGGAATAAAAGGAGTTGTCCACAAGAAATAATTTACATTGGATATGAAACTTGCTTTGCTACATGTCAAACATTTTAAGTTGTTTGGCAAATGATCGAATATTCCTGTTGCTGTATATAGAACTCTTTTCTGAGCCACTGGCTCTTTTTCATAATGCTCATATATTTAGACAACATTGTCTATGGAGTGCAGCGACCTGATTCTACATTTAGGTTAAAATCAACAGTCTATATCGCAACTATATTTGTTTATTTACTGGTTTCAGCTTATATTAAAGCCATCTTCAGAATTTATGGCCCCCTATGGCTGGCACTGGCAGCTCCTCGGTTTTCTCGTGATACCATGATTGTACCGTATTATCGTACTGTATGATCATGGCATCACGAGAAAACTGAGGATCCACCATGGCCAAAAATTCTGAAAATGGCTTTAACATAAGCCGAAACTGGTAAATAAATAAATACTGTGATCTTGACTGTTGATTTTAACCAAACCCTTTTCATGATGGGGTAATAAAGGTTATACTTTCCTCTAGTGTTGCAGATATGGACATCACTGTTCTTCTCAATGTGTGATAGGTTATTTGTGATGAATTTCACTAGCGAATGCAGATACGGTGAAGGTGCAGTTAAAATGCTGAACTAAATGTTGACCAGAGGTAAACGCACATTATTCTTACTGCTCATTTTTGTGCAATCAATACTTCCTTCCTGAGTAGTGAGTTAGCCCAAAAAACTATCCCATAAGACATCACTGAGTGGCAATATGCAAAATATTCCTGGATATTGATTCATCTGTTTCCAAGAGTAGCAATTATAGGAGAAGCAGCTGACTTACATGCCTCTTCCGGATCAAGTTTTTATCAATACATACACCTAAAAATTTGGAGCCTTCTCTCCTACTTACTGACTCGTGCTCATGTGCTATATCAACTGTAGGTATGACTACTTGTTGTTTACCATTTAATAATTCTTTGAAAAAAAAAATCATTAACAATCTCTTCTGCACCTTTCTCTCTAACAAGATTTATTATAACATCAATAATATCTACAAAACACCAATTCTGGTTGTGAGTGATAAGTGGAAGGTCATTCATGTATGTAAGGGCAAGGAATAGACCCAAAATTGAACATTGTAGGAAAGCATGATTGTTCCCATTACTAATTTTTTTTTCTCCTTTCAACACAGTTGGAATTATTCAGAACAACCTTCCGTTCCCTAAGTATGATTCAAACCAGTTGTGTGAAAAGCCATCAGTTCAAAAAAACTGTAACATAATCTTCACAGTCAAACACATGGAAAAATCACTAAAAATACCAACTGGTGATATTTCATTATTTAAGGCTTGTAATATTGGGTGAGTGAATGTAGAAATGGCATTCTCAGTCAAGAAACTTGTCTGAAATCCAAAATGTGATATGCTAAGTAAATTGTTTCTGCTTAAATGTGAAACTATTCTTGAGTGGATTATTTTTCTGAATATTTAGGAAAAAGATGTCAATACAAAAAAGAGCAATAATTATGTAGGTCTTTGAAACTTCCTGGCAGATTAAAACTGTGTGCCCGACCGAGACTCGAACTCGGGACCTTTGCCTTTCGCGGGCAAGTGCTCTACCATCTGAGCTATCAAAGCCCGTGAAAGGCAAAGGTCCCGAGTTCGAGTCTCGGTCGGGCATACAGTTTTAATCTGCCAGGAAGTTTCATATCAGCGCACACTCCGCTGCAGAGTGAAAATCTCATTCTGGATGTACGTCTTTCTTCTGACATTTCTTATAAAGAAGTTTAACCATTGCACATTTCAATCTGTCTGGAAAAACACTCCATGTCAGTGATACATTACTCATCAAGGTAAAACAATTTTTCAGAATTCTGTTTGAAATTCCATCAACACCATAATGGCTTTTGTTTTTCTAATTCCCATAAATTTCAGTGAAGGATGTTTATGTTACTTCTACTTGCTTAAAGTTTTGTGGAATGAAATTTTTAATATATTCTCTTATTCTTCTACTGAACCAAGTAATCTTATTTTTACTGCTACATTTACACTGTCCAGGCGCATAAATGTGGACCACCTGTCAAAAGCCTGAGTAATCACCTTCTGCAGCTCAGACCACTGTGAGACCTGCAGGAATAGATTCAATGAGGTTCTGGAAGTTACCGAGAGGGATTTGAAGCCATGCTGTGGTAGGTTACATGGTTGAGGATCCATGGTGCGAACACGCTGATTGAGGTGGTCCCACAGATTTAAAGCCAGGAAGTATTGTGGCCACAGGAGCATGGTAAACTCATCCTGGTGCTATTTGAAACACATGCGTATGTTGCAAGCTGTGTGACACATCGTGTTGTAGTGGTGATAGATAGATGCCACAGTGAAGAAGAAAAACAAATTGCATGCAGAGGTGGACATGGTCCCCAAGGATAGCTGCATAGTTGTGTTGATCCACTGTACCTTCTAGAATGACAAGAGTATCCCGGGAACGACACGAAAACATTCCCCATGCCATAACGCTCCCTCCTAGTTGCAGGGTGTTTGCTTTCAGATGTTTCATGCCACACACATCAATGGCCATCTAGTCAATGGAGCATAAAATGTGATTCATCTGAAAAGGCCACCTGTCACCACTCAGTTGGCACCCAGTTGCAGTAGTCACATGACAATTCCAGCCTTTGTCGCCAATGAACAGCGGCCAGCACAGGTGCAAGAGCCAGTTACAGAGGCCCATACACAGCAACACTTGTTGAACAGTTGCTGAGGAGACACTGTTGGTAGTACCCCATGGATCATAATAGGCAGTCAGTTGCTCAACAGTTGCACCTCTATTTGCCTATACACATCTCCGCAGCCTTCGTTCTCCCGTCAGCTATGGACTGTGGTGCACCACAATTCCCTTGGCGCCAGTTTTGGATAGCACCATTTTGCCATGCATGGCATACCTTAACCACAGTGGCATGCAGACAGTTTACAAACTTACCTGTTTCAGGAATGCTTTACTCTCCCTTCAAAAGCCAATGAAGAAATGAAATGAAATGATCATATGGCATTGTTGGCCGGGAGGCCCCATCCGGGGAAGTTCAGCCGCCCTGTTGCAAGTCTTATTTCACGTGACGCCACATTGGGCAACTTGTGTGTCAATGATGATGAGTTGATGGTGTGGACAACACAACACCCAGTCCACAGGCGGAGAAAATATCCAATCCGGCCGGGAATCCAACCCGGGCCCACTGCATGGGAAAAAAGCCAATGATCATGCCCTTTTGGATATCTGATAAATTGCTCCATTTCTGCATTACGATGATGGCTGGACAGCTGTCTGCAACTCCCCCCCCCCCCCCCCCCCGACACCCTTTGTATACAATCCACTGCTAGTGCTGCCCCTGCCATCAGTGAGTGTTTATTTGCAATTTGACATTGAACATAGGCAGTGCTCACATTAATGTCACTGGACTGTGTAGAAAGTGATTGTCTAAAAATATACACATTCATACATATACCGTGTGAACCACTGTGAAGTGCATGGCAGAGGGTATATCCCACTGTACCTGTTATCAGGTGTGTCATTCTATTCACATATGGAGCATGGGAAGCCTTTGTGCATGCTGTATTTAATTTAATCTTGTTTTCACAATGCCGATGGGAGCAATATGTAGGTGGTTGTAGTAAATTACTAGTCATCATTTAAGGCCAGTTCCTGTAACTTTGGTAGTAGAGTTTCTCAGGATAGTTCCCATCAACCTTCCCAAGAGCCTGTCAGCTAAGTTCCTTCATCATCTCTGTGATACTCTCCTATGGGTCAAACAAACTTGCAACATTTGTGCTGCCTTTCCCTGAAGGTGTTCAATATACCCTGCTAGTCCCTATTTGGTACGAGTCCCACACACTTCAACAATATTCAATGATGGATCACAAGAGTGACCTGTAAGCAATCTCCACTGCATTCTACCAATAAACTGAAGTTGTTACCTGTTTTACCCACAACTAAGCCTATGTGTTTGGTCTCCCTACTAAGTATTACACCCAGGTACTTGTACGAGTTTACTTGCAACCAGTGAATTATCAATCACAACACTGTCATTAAGTTTAATTGTTGTGGTATCTTGTACACTAACTGGTTGTATTTGTCTCCCGTTTCACAATATCTCGCAGGCTACAGTTTCTATCTCATTATCTGCATTATTAATTTCTGCCAAACATGGATACTTCTGTGCATTTTTGATGACTTCCCTGCAAATATTATAGTACTTTTTGCAGAATGCAAGTAACATCCAATCTTGACTTATTCTGGCATCTACATAAATTTCCCCTTTTCTCTTACATGAAATTTTAATCCTTTTAGTTAACAATGGCTTACTTTGTTTTAATGGACTTTTGGTTAACTGTTTAGAAAAGTTTTTTTAAATACAGGCAATTTACAATGGAATAAATTTAATTTCACATTAGCACCTCTTCCTGTATCTACCTCATCCCATACTACCTCTTAACATCTTGGCAAAACCTTGTACCCTCTCCTCATTAATAGGCCCTACTGCTTTGAATGAACATGCCTCAGAGCTGTAAGTCGCTACACTGTTGTTCATTTACAATTACTGTGCGTCATAATTAGGTGGTCCACTAACTGGGTGCACATTAATTGTTTCAGCACTGTCTATAAAAATATTACCAATTACTGTCCTGGTATCCTGCTGCACACAAGCTGAAAAATTTACAGCTGAAATCAAACCGAAACAGTCAAATAATGATAAACTAACATACAATGTTTACTTTCATTCTATAATGTCATACAGGATTAATTTTTGGGGTAATTCACCAAGCCAAGTTTAAGTTTTCCCAAGTC
Organism: Schistocerca nitens; assembly: GCF_023898315.1. Classification (NCBI taxonomy): domain Eukaryota; kingdom Metazoa; phylum Arthropoda; class Insecta; order Orthoptera; family Acrididae; genus Schistocerca; species Schistocerca nitens. Next base: position 64,794,067 of record NC_064616.1, read on the forward strand.
CAAAAACATGTAGGCCTAATAAGAACTATTTCTAGTACGGACTAAAGAATATCCTGCAGAGGCCTGTTTAGGAAACTTGTGATGGTAACTACTCCTTTCCAACATATTTATTCCTTGATGTAATTTATCATTAAAAAGTATGCCCTTTTCAAACCAACAGCTCAGTTCAGGGAATCAGTACTAGACATAATAATAATCTCCACAAAGATTTAAAGCCAATTAATTTCATCTGGAAAGGTGTCAATTATTCAGGAACACACATTTTCAATAACTTGCCGGCAGCCATTAGAAGTTAAACCACTAATAAAAGTTCAGCTTAACAGCCTAAAGGATATATTAGTGGCCAGCTCCTACTATTCCATTAATGAATTTCTTAGAAGAACCAATTGATGTGTATGTGCTACTAATAGTATCAAATAATGCGAGTATTACACCAAGTACAATCTGACTTCCATTAAAGAAAACAAGTGCAGTAATGTGCTCATTGTAAATATGTATAGTAAAACGTTTTTCCTATTTGATACCACATGGCTAAAATAACCTTAGCATTATCATATGCACGTCAGTGTATTAAACATTTACATGTTTTGTGACAAGATAATTACTACCTTTTAAATGAAACTGTGTTTAAGATTTTTTTTTGTTCCCATCACTTGGGATCTGTAGAAGACACATTAACATATTTGTTTTTATATGTAAATATTTACTGTGTATATATTTTTTCTGTCACCTTCTAGTTCATGAATGCTCTAGTTACTGTGTCATCTACATAACGAAAAGTTCATGAATATGATCTACTCTAACCGAAATTTCCACGAAGTCCTAAAATTTTTGTCTGGCATATAGCTTGATAATGCATTTACATTTCTCATAAATAGCTGAAAGTTTCCTACGAGGGCTATGCAGACTATCACCATTACAAGACGCTGCAGTAACAGAACAACTCAACCACATTCATAAATACTGCAGAAAGTGGCATCAAATGAAAATACACGAAACGAGAACAAAAGGCTGCACTGGAAAAAAAAAAAAAAAAATTGAACCAATCGGTGCTAACATTGGGTTGAGATCGTTTCAACATTACTTCAAAGAATCCACCTTCATCATTATTCAGAAAGAAATGAAATGCCTGATCTAATTTGTTGTACGGTAACTGAACCTGATGCTACTTCAAGTTTCGATTGTAATCAGCGACTTATCACTACCTAGGAAATGAAATAATTGTAAACGCTTGAAATGTGTGTCTAAAATTTAATAGCATATCGTCTCCACACTGTTCCTTCTTAAAGAGCAAACTTCTGCTGCCTCATAACTATAAACTGCAACGCGCCAGTGGAATTCGTCCAAATAAAGCTTAAAAGCATATTGCTCACTCCGTGAATACACTGGAAATACATGAATATACTGGTAGCTATAAATTTACATAATGATAACATCAGAGACGAAACTGAGTTGTTCCACGTCCGTTCAGATCAAACAAAGTACACATTATCTTTTTCTTTCCTTGGCAACGTTGGCACAAGTGAAAAAAACGAATCTGTAAAATCTTATCACTTACTCTTTCCGCTGCTGAATTTTTTGTGCTTCAGTAATTGGTGACATTTCTGTTATAATGGCAATCAATCAACTCCTCATTCTGAAACAGGAGCCCCAACACGAATTAAGGGCGCACTTTGAAACCAAATTTCTACGCTTCTCTGCATGACTACCTCTACTACTAAAATAAATAAACAAACAAAAAGTTAACAACAGTTCCGACGCCGCGCTATCCAATATGGCGCCTCAATGCTTTAATCTAAACTGACCAACCACGTTAGTTACATTTAATGACGTCATACACGGACCGCCAAATATCTTGTCAAAGATAAACCAAGCCAAACATCGTAAATTGTACATTGTACCTCAACTAAAGAACTTAATTAATAAATAAATTTTTAGAAGTCAACTGTGTTTTGTAATCTGATTACAATAATTTTGATCTGAAAACATATGAATGTATGCCCTAAACAGTACGTATGACGAAGAAAAAATGTTATCTTGTTATGTGCGTCAGTACATTTATTTGTGATGGCTAAAAAGTTTTATGCTAGATGATGAAATCCCATACTCCGTGACAGAGCGTAGGGGAACGTACTAGGCAAGGTCCTAGTGGAGGTGGTTTGCCATTGCCTTCCTCCGACCGTAAAGGGGATGAATGATGATGATGACAACACAACACCCAGTCATCTCGAGGCAGGGAAAAAAAGTCCCCCACGCCGCCGGGAGTCGAACCCAAGACCCCGTGCTCAGGAAGCAAGAACTCTACCGCGAGACCACGAACAGCGGGCTGCAGATTAGAAGCCAATAAGAAACGAAATAAAAAAAAAAAAACACACACACACACATTGTACCTCGTTCCAATCATGGAGGTATAAAATGAGAGTGGCTCTGACGTCGTAACTGTAAAGCCAAGGAATTCTATGAGGAATTCAGTGGGTAGGCACCTGATCCGACAAAAATACCGCCGTTATAAGCTTCTGTGTTGCTTAGTTTCTGGAAACATTTTGAGTTATAGTGCTGATGTGCGTAGTGGTTCAAATGGCTCTGAGCACTATGCGCCGATGGGCGTAGTGTTTGGGTGCGCGAATCGTTCCGAATGTGACGCGAAATCTAAAGGAATAACATTTCATATGTAATTTGTCTCGCTAACGTGTTATTTTGCCACTTTTATTACAAATCTGTGCTACTCCTTTACTTGTAGGGACCTAATGTAGCGTATTTTCCTCTCGTACTGTTTCAGACTTCGGAAAGACGAAGGTCGGAAGGACTTGTATACAGAGCCTGAAGTGCAACTGCGGCTCCACGCTTACGAAGCGAGCCGTGATTCTACGAAACGAGCCGAGCTATGGCGGCACATAATAGACGAACACTTCCGCAGCGCTAACACTAAAGCGATCTCAATTTTACTACCAACCACTACACTGTAACATTATTGGAAGTACATTTGAACACACTGAAATTAAAGCAACAGTGGAAAGCAGATCTTTTACTTGCTGCATTACATATTCGTTCTTAGCGAGACTTTGTTCCTTTCTTAATGAAACACTGCAGGGACCAATTCTTTGATGATGTGTGTTGGAATCAACAGCAACTAAAGTACCTTTCAGGCTTGACATCTGGCGTTTGAAACCTGCTGTTTTCTTGGAGAAGATGTGTCAATCAAATCGCCAAATTTTCTCTTCATTTTCTTCCTTTTGCTGATTTAATTCTCGGTAGTTTAATTTTCGCTGCTAAGTTCGACCAACATACTTTTTTTCTCATTTACTGATTCCCCTTTTTCATAAATATGTAATGCACCCTCTTAGATGTCGTAATTAACGTCACGGAAGTTATTGACGTCCGCAGAATTGGGTGTCTCATTTTTGTAGGCACACAGAGTGAGTATTTTTACACCTGTTCCATGTGACACTGGACTCTTCGCACGAGCATGTATATCGTTGTATGCAGGCGTCACACTCAATTCAAATCGATTTACAGTCGCAGTCGTGCAAACTTTTTTGAACAAAGAAAGTGACATACACTCCAGAAGTAGATAATACAAGCTAGCCATTTCCTTCTTCAACAATGAATTCACGAATCACCTCTGCACTTCGTGCTTTGTACGAATATCCTGGAGTTTACATATAAGTTTTCTCTTTGTCAGAATAATGAATCTGTCATATAACTTACCTCTGATGAAGCTGATTGATGCATGCACGGATTTGTCTAGGCATGTCACATTTTTACCACCCAAATATACACCGACCAGCCAGAGCATTATGACCACGTACCTAATATCCGGTATTTTCACCTTTCGCACGGATAACAGCGTCGACGCGTCGTGGCATGGAAACAATTAGGTCTTGGAAGGTCGCTGGAGGTTGTTGGCACCACATCTGCACATACAAATCGCCTAATTTCCTTAAATTCCGTGTAGGAGGGGGCGATGAGCTCTGACGCCAGTTCGATCGCGTTCAGGTCTGGAGAGTAGGGGGGGGGGGGGGGGGCAGCACATCAAAATTGGAACTCTCCACTCTGTTCCTCTAACTACTCCATCACACTCCTGGCCTTGTGACATGGTGCATAATCTTGCTGAACAATACCACTGCCGTCGAGAGACATAACAGCCATGAAGGGGTGTACGTTTTCTGCAACCAGTGTACCACGCTCCTCGTCCGTCATGGTGCCTTGCATGAGTTTCACTCGACCCATGGATGCCCAAGTGAATGTTCCCCAGAACATAAGGGGCTGCCGCCAGCTTATCTCAGTCATGCAAGAGAGGTGTCACGGAACTGTTCCCTTGGGAGTCGACGGATTCGCGCCCTCCCATCGACATGATGAAGGGGGTATCGGGATTCATCAGACCACGCAATGCTCTGCCACTGCGTTAACGTATTGTCGATGGTCACATGCCCATTTCAGTCTCAGTTGCCGATGCCATGGTGTTAACGTTGGCATATGGATCATCGGCTGCGGAGGCTCATCGTCGGGAGTGTTTGGAGCACTATGCTTTCAGACACACTTGAACTCTGCCCAGCATTAAAGCCTGATGTTAGTCACGCCACAGTTCGCCGCCTGTCCTGTTTTACCAGTCTTCCCAGCTTACGACGGCCGACAAATGTTTCCAGGGGTGGACGCCCAACCCCACGACGTGTGGTAGTGGTTTCACCTTGGTTTCGTCACATGTTGAGGAATACGACACATCTATCGGCACTGACATTTTTTAAAATAATTATATTTACTTCACAGTTTCTTCATAATACACTCAACACAATGAAGAGGAGCACTTTCCAGTTGAGTGTGCAAGTCTCAACATTTTTTCATTAGACCATACTGTCTTATAAAAATAACCGCAACTTTCATCATAATTGGAATGAGTGTACAATTCATTTTTTATTAGGTAAACTGAATATCTGTTTCGTTCATCCCTCCATTTAGTGCTCATAATGGAGAAAACTCTCTCCGTGAGTGCATTTGAAGGAAAGATACTGAAAACAAATGTAACTAAAACACTGCACAATTTTGATGCGCCAATCATTTCTTTAACGTAGACACATTTCAGGTCACATTACAGAAATGTGACTGACGCCAGAACAACAGGGAGTTACATGCATCGAGAATAGAAAATAGTGCATTGAGAATGGCTAGCCACTAGCCGAAATCTGGGTTTGCGTAATAAAATCTGAAAAGGGACCACATTGATGTCAGTGCTGGCGTAGCTTAGATGATGTTGAACTGTGTGAAACGGGAATGTAAGCGGAGACGCTATTATCCGAAAACGAAGAAAGAAGCACTAATAATAGTATCTTTTTATAATTGCCGAAACAGGTGCATTATTACCTTGAAAATTAGAAATGTTTAAATTAGCATGTACCTACTACATACCTTGCCTGCTTCAACAGAGTCCACCTTGTAGAGACTTTTCATCAGTGTGGTTTGTACTGATGTTAAGCGTCTGCGTTTGTGGCTGACACCGTTGAAAAGGGCCTAACATCGGTTAAGCCGCCGTGCGAAATCGAAAATCCCTCCCCAGCTTTTCCAACACATAAGGTACATCTTGCTTTATATACATTGCCTGGAACTGACTGCAATTCTGGAAATTCTTTTTTTCCGAACTGAACCATACACTTGCAGTCTACTATTCCGGTATGTGTTGGTTTGAATATCTAATTTTCTCTTAATGGGATTTGTCGCACTCCCATCCATTTTGAACGCACTGCTTCCACAAAGAAATAAGTTCTAAAACGTAAAATTTACAATGTCTCGCGATAAAGTGTTGAACCTGCTCCCGAAGTGGACGAAACAATGTGCCTTGTCGCATGGAGTGGAAGTACAGCTTGTTCACAAAAAGAAAAAAAAAAATTCTGAGTGGGTGCGATGTTTGGAGAACAAGCCGCACTTCCGTGACGTAGTGCTAGTACTACAATCGCACTTACATACCGGTGACAATTTATGCCCAAGGAAGGCAGTTCTGCTTCTGACGTCACATCCGTCTGACTCTGTCTCATTTGCCATCGCATGCGCTCCCTAGCATGAAACATGTAATGTGAATCGTAAAATTTGATGTTAGAAGATAAAAAAATATGTCATTATGCCTCATGTTCAAAACCGGAACATTTGGCGCACGGTTAAAAGTTTGCACCGTGCCCGGAGCAATACGGGAAAATTTCGTGTTGTTGTCCGCCTGCTTAGCTGGGTGGCAACGTGCTCACCTCCCATGCAAGCGGGCCCGGGTTCGCTTCCCGGCCGGGTTGGAGACTTTCTCCGCTCGGGGTCTGGGTGTTGTGTTATCATCATTTCATCCTCGCAAGTCGCCCAATGTGGCGTCGAACGAAGTAAGACTTGCACTCGGCGGCCGAACTTCCCCGAAGAGGGGCCTCCCGGCCAGCGATGCCATACGCTCATTTCCATTTTTTCCCGTATTGTTGTGGCTAAAACCGTACGTCTGGCATCCCCACTCGCTGCAGTACTCGAACACCCGACAAGTCGTGCACTTCCCGAAATGCTCGCGCCGAGCCTGCAGACCCTCGGTCAAACTCAGATAGATCGCTCGCCTTCCCCATTCTGCACACAGAAGGCACACTCACTGATACTACATGCACAGTGCGTGTGTCTGACTATACTCCGTTCATCGTAAGAATAAACCTGATGCAAAGAAACACAAACGCGATGATGTTAAATAAAACTTTAAGATATTCAAATCCGTTAACAGGTATCAACGTTTTCCTTAATCACACTTTAGCTAAGTTGTTTTTATTTTTAAAATCGTGTACAGTCACAGCCTCTGCACTCTTGTGCTCTGATTGTCGGGCTGTTAATACGCAGTATGAAAATGGCTGAGGCTGCTTCCTGTTCCAAGGTGAAACACGGTTAAAAAGTGCAGAGAATCCTGTTCCATGGTGAAACACGGTTAAAAAGTGCCGAGAAATAGGTAGTTCTTAATGTTTTTCTCAAATGTATTGAGATAATCGGCTTTGAAGTTTTTCGATGATGATGTCTGGTTGTGGGGCGCTCAACTGCGCGGTCATCAGCGCCCGTAGAAAGTCCCAATCTTTACACAATCAACTGTACCCACGTTCACGAATGATGATGAAATGACGAGGACAACACAAACACCCAGTTCTCGGGCGGATAAATTCCCCAACGCGACCGGGAATCGAACGCGGGACCCCGTAATCCAGAGGCAGCATCGCTAGCCACTAGACCACGAGCTGCGGACGAAGTTTTTCGAGAGACTGTATTAGATACAGTTTAGATACAAGAACCCAATGAATGCAATGCGGAGCCGGCAGCGCAATAGGTTGACAATTTACTGCAGTTCGCTGATTCAAGTCTCTCTCAAGTCTCGTTCAATTTGAAATACCTACATCTTGTAATCGTAAAATTCGTCATCATTTCTATGAATAATGCACGTCATCTTATTTCTGATTACATACTGCACGCGAAATTCCTGTCTCCATTTCAAATATAAATTCTTAATTATCGATATTTTATGAAAGACTGTTAATAAAGGTTGCTTAAATTAAGAAAACGTAAACATTTAATTTTTAAAGCAGAAATTAAAAACCAAATACTCTTTATTTGAACTATGTCCATTGTTTTATACCACATATGTACATAAGTGTCGTAGAAACATTAAAAACAATCATCTTCACTGCATCGAACACACCACACAAATGCTGCATTTTTACATTTTCCACTTTAATATTACAATATGAACCCAACAGAAGTGATCTGGAGCTATTTAAAGGGATTTGGTCCGATAAATAACAAGACTGTTAAGCTGCCAGGCGCACTGGAACTAACGCATGCAACTTTTTCACACGTCACTGCCGAACGCTGGCGGGATATAGAACAGCAAGTCATGAAAGAAAAGAAGAAAATGCGGCGCCTGGTTGGCTTTGTGGATTTTGTCGTTGATCGACTCGTTATCAACGTAGCGGATGACAGTTCCAGAATTGAAATGTAGTTCTCGGATTCGGATAAGGAAGGTTACCAGACGACTGACTGTAATTAATACCTCCAGTGGCTTCAGTATTCAACAGTACGGTGAAATCCTTGCAGTATGCTTTTGCGTCACACATAGCTCACTCAGAAAATTATCCTGTGTTTAAGTTAGGAATTTTCATCACTCTTGTTTATATTAGAATACTATGTCAGGTGGGAACGAGAGCATTGTGTCCAAGTTTAATGCGCCGTTAACTTGTCCCGCAGTATCGCTCAGTCCGCGTAACACAGTATACAATGCATCCATATGACCGTACTTGACTGTACTGGTCACAGCTTGGCTTCCGCTCCACGTGAAAAGAAATCCAGTGAAATTCAAGCAAAGGCGGAAGAATACATGGCGCAATGTTTACATCAGGTTTATTCTTACGATGAACAGAGTATAGCAACATTCATCTCCAAGTGACGCTGCTATTGCCTGGACGGGTTTGTACCGATAATGGGTCGATGGTTATAATGTTCTGGCTGATCAGAGTATGTATTTTATTGTTCTGTACATACTTTCAATACGCATGATTGTGCTGATAACGCTGCTGTCTCTTTAACAGTATGCCCAGCGCCTGATGCTTTTACAGTAATATTCCTGCAGATTTAACCCAAACTCTGCTTTAACAGAATCTGAAATCAGTCGATACAGTGCTTAAGGAAATAGGTGCTCAAGTGTTATAACGCCTCCTTCTTGCATAAAACTCCTCACTGGTTTATAAGTTTCAGCTTGTCTTTCCTTCGATTTGATATTAGCACATATGTTTTTTCTCTATGCCCTGCCCTGCCCATGATCAGTACAGTCTTTCCACAAGCCAAACTTAATAAAACGACTCAGCTAAATCTGACAAACACCTGACGACGTATTTTCCCTACTGTATTACACTAAAAAAATGATAGCACCTCTTGAGTAGACTTGTTTGAAATAAGAAAAGCACAACGTTGTCTCAGGTCGTCAAGCACAAGAAGTGTAATTAACTCAAAACCGTAACCATCGATGCAAATACAGTAACTGCCGTACTTCTTCAGAATTTCACACTGGGCATTGTTGATAATGACGAGGACAAAGTCTTTCCTTTCTCAGAAGTGGCGCGTTTCGTCACAGGGTTATTTGGTAACCGTGATAGCGTTACGGAGATGTTTAGCAAACTCAAGTGGCAGACTCTGCAAGAGAGGCGCTCTGCATCGCGGTGTAGCTTGCTCGCCAGGTTTCGAGAGGGTTCGTTTCTGGATGAGGTATCGAATAAATTGCTTCCCCCTACTTATACCTCCCGAGGAGATCACGAATGTAAAGTTAGAGAGATTTGAGCGCGCACGGAGGCTTTCAGACAGTCGTTCTTCCCGCGAACCATACGCGACTAGAACAGAAAAGGGAGGTAATGACAGTGGCACGTAAAGTGCCCTCCGCCACACACCGTTGGGTGGCTTGAGGAGTATAAATGTAGATGTAGATGTAGATGTTGGCTGCTTGTATATTGTAGTCTGTAGAATAACGAAAATTCCTAAGGGACCAAACTGCTGAGGTTATCGGTCCCTAGACTTACACACTACGTAAACTAACTTATGCTAAGAACAACACACACACCCATGCCCGAGGGAGGACTCGAACATCCGGCGGGAGGGGCCGCGTAATCCGCGACATGGCGCCTCAAACCACGCGGCTGTAGAATAAGGCACAGGGTTTATCGACAGCATTGATTTCGTTTATCCACGGTTCCACACTAGTGACTTCGGAACGTAAATCATTACACTGCTCAATGTTATATATATCTTTTTTTGTCAGCAGATGGATACACTCTAGCTCGAAATCAGATAAAGTGTCTTTTTTTTTTGTCGAGTATCGCATGGAATTGAATTCTGTTTGCGATGTGAACAGCTAATGTGTTTCTTTCTTCTTCTGTCAGATCTAAACGTCTAACAACATTTTGATGTCCCACATGAGAAACCACACATTTACTTTGCAGCTACGATCTCCAGCTTTGGTTACTTCAGTGCTGGAAGGACAAATGGTTCAAATGGCTCTGAGCACTATGGGACTTAACTTCTAAGGTCATCAGTCCCCTAGAACTTAGAACTACTTAAACCTAACCAACCTACGGACATCACACACATCCATGCCCGAGGCAGGATTCGAACCTGCGACCGTAGCGGTCGCGCGGTTCCAGACTGTAGTGCCTAGAACCGCTCGGCCACCCCGGCCGGCGCTGGAAGGACAGACTGCCTCCTATTTTGTTAGTTCCTTGGATTTTCATGTGACGTATGCCTTTACGTTTAGATACATATTGCCCTGAACGATGGCATACAAAGAAATGCCGAGTGATGTTGTCCGAAGTACGATACGACCCACACTTTTTGACTTAAAGTGATAACGACTTTCTCTCAGTCGGCTTCTTCCAGTTACCGAATTCCTGAGTTCTCTTCTGAAGCGATTGACACAGAATGTTTCATTGACAAGTGATCATAATAGCATTTTGGGAGTAAGGATAATTGGCCCCCATTTTATCGATGGCAATCTAAATGGTGCAATGTATGCTGATTTCCTAAGTAATGTTCTACCGATGTTACTACAAGACATTTCACTGCTTCACAGAATGGCGATGTACTTCCAACAGGATCGATGTCCGGCACATAGCTCGAGTGTGGTTGAAGCGGTAGTGAATAACATATTTCATGGCCCGCACGTTCACCGGATCTGACGTCCCTGGATATTTGCTATCGTGATCCACCGACAACGCATGACAACATGCGTCAGCGCATTGTCAATGCATGTTGGAACATTACCGAAGGCGAACTACTCGCTGATGAGAGGGATGTCGTTACATGTATGCCGGCCGAAGTGGCCGTGCGGTTAAAGGCGCTGCAGTCTGGAACCGCAAGACCGCTACGGTCGCAGGTTCGAATCCTGCCTCGGGCATGGATGTTTGTGATGTCCTTAGGTTAGTTAGGTTTAACTAGTTCTAAGTTCTAGGGGACTAATGACCTCAGCAGTTGAGTCCCATAGTGCTCAGAGCCATTTGAACCATTTTTTTTTGTTACATGTATAGCCAAATGCATCGAGGTTGAAGGACATCATTTTGAGCATTTATTGCATTAATGTTGTATTTACAGGTAATTCACAGAAATGATAAGTTCACAAAGGTACATGTATCACATTGGAACAACCGAAATAAAATGTTCAAACGTAGCTACGTTCTGTATTTTAATTTAAAAAACCTACCTATTACCAACTGTCCGTCTAAAATGGTGAGCCATATGTTTGTGACTATTACAGCGCCATCTATCACAAAGCGAAGAAGTGGTCCAATTAAACATTCATATTTCTTTACGTACTACCCGAATATGTATTAAAAATGGGGGTTCCTACTTAAAAACACGCACTTGATATCCGTATGACCTATGGCAGCGCCATCTAGCGGGCCAACCATAGCGCCATCTGGTTTCCCCCTTCAAGATAGACAAGTTTCGTTTTTTGTATTTTTTTTGTTTGACGCTTATTTTGTGAGATATTTGGCGCGGTCACGATCAATGGACACCCTGTATACCGCATGCGTCTTCCATTTCCGCTCCGCTTCATCGGTTGAGGCGTAAAGGTGTTCCATTTGTCTGGTCGTCGGAATGCGAACGCGCCTTTCGCCGGTTGAAATCGGCGTTGCTTTCTAATACTTGTCTCACGCCATTCGATCCCACGAAACCTCTTCTGTTAATGGTGGACGCATCTGATTTCGGGATCGATGCTGTGCTTGCGCATTAAGATGGTTTGCGCGATAGACCTATGGCCTTTGCGTCAAAATTGCTCTCCTCTGCGCAAAGAAATTATTCGCAGATCGAGAAAGAAGCGTTAGCTCTCATATTTGGTGTGACGAAGTTTAATGACTTCTTATATGGTCGTCACTTTACAATAATCACCGACCACCAACCACTGACATCGCTATTTCATCCGAACAAGCCTGTACCTCCACGTATGACGCAGAAACTTATCAGGTGGTCTATTTTCATCTCGCTGTACCGCTACGATATTTTGTATCGGTCCACTGCTAAGCACGGAAACGCCGATGCGTTGTTCTGTTTACCTGTTGCTGAGGATACAGCATTCGATTCTTCCGAACCTGCTTGTATGTTATTTTCTTCTTAAATCTTATGGGACTTAGCTGCTAAGGTCATCAGTCCCTAAGCTTACACACTACTTAACCTAAATTATCCTAAGGACATACACACACACCCATGCCCAAGGGAGGACTCGAACCTCCGCCGGGACCAGCCGCACAGCCCATGACTGCAGCGCCTCAGACCGCTCGGCTAATCCTGCGCGGCCGCTTGTATTGTTCTGCGATATGTTACAACGCAATGGCCGTTGTCAAAGTCACGGATCTTGGACCCATTGGTTCGCCGATTTTTTGCTCACAAAAAGAGACTTTTTGTTCGGCGTGGTGAATTGTTTTTGTGCGTACTGATAATGATCAGTCCAGGGTAGTAGTGCCCAGTTCCTTACAGTCCTCTGTTTTAAATCTTCTCCATCAAGGACACTGGGGTATAGTGCATACGAAACAACTTGCTCGCCGACACTGTACTTGGTTCGGAATCGATGCAGCGATTACAAAGATTTGCTCTTCTTGAACGGTTTGTGCAGAACAACAATCAGCACCACCACAGAAGTTCTTTTAATGGCCGAAAGCCACATTCCCTTGGCAGCGCTTACACATAGATTTTGCTGGCCCTTTTTGGAATGCTGGGTGGTTGGTTGTGATTGATTCTTACAGTAATTTTCCTTTTGTTGTCCGGATGTCTTCCACGACATCATCGGCCACCATCCAAGCATTATCTGCTATTCTTATCTTCCACAGACTATTGTCTCCGACAATGGGCCGCAATTCATGTCCGTAGAGTTTCAATCATTTTGCAAATCCGTTAGTATTCAACATCTGGCGTCAGCGCCGTTTTCGCCACAGTCCAACGGTGCAGCTGAAAGGTTGGTCGGACTTTCAAATCACAGATGTTAAAGTTACGAGACTCACGTTCTCGGGAGGACGCATTGTTGCTCTTCTTATCCTCATATCGCTCTCAGCACCGAGATGGCCGCTCGCCGGCTGAACTGCTCCATGGCCGTCCTCATCGGACATTGATGACGTTGTTACATCGTGTTACTTTGCCACGGCGGACTCCTACTTTTGCTCCTGGCGATATTGTTTATTATCGCCAATATCGTGGGTCTAAACGTTGGCTTCAAGGGCACATTCTTCACTGCCTCGGCCGCGCTATGTATGTGGTTTTGGGTGCCTCTCGTGAGGTGCGTAGGCATCTCAATCAGTTGCGCCTCTGTAGTCGCAAGGAATCTGCCGCTCGCTCTGCTTTGAGCTACGGTGGCGTTCGGTCAGTGCCCCTGGGAACCATCTACTGCCTAGCCTAATCCCCCGGTGCTACCGACGATTCCCACCATTTTGCCACGCGACGACTCGCCGGCGCAGACGCATGCTATCGCGTCGGAAGTGCCCGCAGTGGAGGCATCACTGCGGCAGCCTGGCGCCCCTCTCGGTCAAGAGAAGAAGATCGATCCATGTGAACACTTGTCCTCCGGAGTGGAACACTCCAGAAATGATGTCGTCTTCGCTCGTCGGGTGCCCCGCCCCGATGGAGGTCGGCCCTTCGGCCATTGCCATAGCTATAAGGGCGCCAACGCCTCATGTTGGCGTGCACTCTGGGGGAGGTTTACAGGCGTTTCCTCTCCCTGCGGTCCGAATGGCGGGGCGCGGGTGGCACAGCCTCGCCTGCAGTTCGGCTCCCCGCCTCCTCGCATACGTCAGCATGGGGTCCTCCCCCGGGCAGTCGTAAGCCGTATTCCACGGCCGTTCGCCGATTTGCGGGGGAGGAATGTGGTGTCACCGCAAGGCACCACACTTGCTGGGTTGTAGGCTTCAAATCGGCCGCGGTCCGTCAGTACACATCGAACCCGCGAGTCGCCACTGTCGACACTGGCAGACCGAGCGCCGCCACTCGGCTGGTCTTACGAGACAAGCTGGCGCACTGGCCAGTTCTACAGCCGACTTTAATAGGAATGGTTCACTTGTTATAGCTTCAGAGATCTCATTTGCAGAGAAGCTAGTTAGCATAGACTTCAGCTAAGTCAGTAGCTACGACGTACCCAGGCGCCACATATATTTTATGAATTGACAATTGACCTATATGTGTGAAGCAATCAGAATTGTAAAGAAGTATTCGCAGGTCAATCTAAACTGCACTTGTAAATATATTGTACAAAGTCAAGATCAACGACTTTCATCGCTGATGCTGAATTAAAGCTAAGTATTTAATTGTATTCCTGTCTACTAACTTTCTAATCACCTAAGATGCTCCAGATACATCCCGTCAAGTATAGGTCATTGATCCTCACTTCAGCCTATGTGATCAACGCGTGCAATTAATGGCCACACCTCGTGATCAGACTGAGAGTCAAAGTGCGTGACTCAGCCAGTCACCCTTTTTCCATGAGGCCCATAGTTCCACCTCAAACATAACAGCCATGACAGGCAGTATCATATCCCAGTCACTTTGTTCAGTGCCAATGTACAGTCGTACTCAAAAGTATCCGAACGACCTGAAATGCGTTTCGCCTGATTCACATACAACCCGCATAACGCAGCTGTCTATCAGGTCCTCTAATCGCTCCTCAGTACAGTCGTTTGACTATTGAAAATGGTTCCAACAAGTCACCACTAGAAAACACTGGTCTGTATCGCAATTATTCAAGATATAAACTAATACCACTATACCACTATACTACAAATATCAAGGAACACCTTATCACAGATAAGACTGTCCTTCAGGCTTGTAAGCTCACATTTATTACAATAAATGACATACCTGAAATGTAACCACTCTCATTATTACGTCAGATAGGTAATGCACGTAGTAAGATCGCCGTATTCATGATTTCCTCTTCAAAGTAACATACCGTACTTATTATTTAACACAAAACGGCATTAAAAATTTAAGTTATTCACGAGCAGCTAGTTGAGAATATGTATGAACTTCAGATGACACGACGAACCGTCTCGTTCTGCGTATGGATTCAAACCCAGGTCATGCAGACTAAGCAAAGATTTCGTGACTGACGGAAACTAACAGTCATTCCTGACTAGTCATACAGAGAGTGACATACCTCGATTTTAGACAGTATCAGTTGGCAAATATCAACATTAATTTCATAACCTAAACATTTTTAATGGACGCGAATTCCTACCCGGCATCTATTGTCCCTGTTAACAAACTACGAGAGATGTTAAATATTGCTTCTTCACAAGTAACTTACTTGAAATGCCGTGAGGTAAAGCTTTGTGTTGGACAGGGATTCGAACCCAGAACCTAATCGGATTACCATCGAAGCACAATCAACTGTAACATATCGGATTTTCTCGACAGTAGCTAGATGTTTTAACTGAAATGACGAGACGAAACATTAATTTTTTCCTTCCCAGGACTCCAACCCGACACCTATCGCTGTTATATTCTAGAGAAAAGGAACGGTAAATATGGGTTTGTTACACCAGCAGCGACATGTGAGCATGTTTGAACTAGAAAAAATATGACGAAGAGTTCAGTGCTGATTGGTAATCGAAAACCACACATATCGTTGTTGACTACACGCTAAGAGACGTCAGCTACCGAATTTTTCTCCACCAGCAGCTCGGAATAACATCCTTAAACTTACAGTGATCTCGAAAATTGTTCTGTGTCTCACTGAGAGTCAAAAACGTCAGATATCGTTAGTGTTGACAATGAATGAAAATACATCAAAAATCAAAATTTTTATCCACCAGCAGATAGGTGTTCTCATGCTAGAGCTTGATAATACATAATGAAAACTTTAGTGCCGAGCCTGGAGTCGAACCCATTCAAGCGCAATATGTGGAGCTGTTGTGGAATCTGCAGTTTTGAGCAAACAACAAATTGTAGTCGAGTTGTATTGTCACGAAGGGATCAAATTCCGCGTTAAGGGCGGTCAGAGTTGCATTCCCAGTTCAGAACCAATTTTATCGACAAACAGAAGCTAAAATAAAAGATGGAATTAGTGTCCTGTTAACCTACATAGCGTTTGTTTCGTCACTAGAAATAAATAACTAGCATATGAAAGGTTAATGGTGACAGAATTTCTACATGTCACCACCCATGACTTTATTGTGGTTCAACCTAACGTCTGCTTGGTAGAGAAGGAATATCATGTTTAACATGAATGTCAGACCACAATGCCATTATACCTTCTTCACTTGGGGTAGGCAGAAGAGAATAGAATCTGTCTCTCCCTATCAAAAATCATCAGCTGAAGTTGGAATCGAACCCAGACCATGAGTATGTGAACCTACCATCAATCCAACAAACCACCAAATCCTCTTCTCTGTGACTCCTTCTTCTATCTTAACGCTGTTGCACCACACTGGATGAGAATTCTGACACACAGGCTCCCTGTAGTGGTTAGCAGCATATTCAGTACATTCATTTACTTGGTTGACAGAATCGCCATGAACTAGCTCCCTCGGCTACCCAGTGCATACATTCGACTCTATTTTGTAATCACCGAAATAAAATCACGTAACTGCCACCTACACAGAACTGCCAACAGTGTAGGATGCAGAAATTTAAATAGGAAGTATTCCTTTCCACTTGAGCTACTCTATTGCGCTATCTGTTTGTTGAAAACGTCGTGCTGTGCAAAAGAAAAGCTGCAACTGTCTGTCTGTCAGAAGTCTAGATCCGGCCATATGCATTATCTCATGGCACTGTGGAATGCGGAAGTTCTGGAGGAATTGTTGTTGACTTCTGGAGCTGCTGTAGCTACGTGTCAGCTAGTAGTGTTATGGTTCAAAATGGTTCAAATGGCTCTGAGCACTATGGGACTTAACATCTATGGTCATCAGTCCCCTAGAACTTAGAACTACTTAAACCTAACTAACCTAAGGACAGCACACAACACCCAGCCATCACGAGGCAGAGAAAATCCCTGACCCCGCCGGGAATCGAACCCGGGAACCCGGGCGTGGGAAGCGAGAACGCTACCTCACGACCACGAGATGCGGGCTGTAGTGTAATGGTAAGCGTCGCACACCGTAGATAAGACTTTACGATTTCGAGTACATTCACTGCTACATTTTTTAAAACGCAATTCTGCTGTCTGCTGAAGTTATCAATCTAGTGGAACTTTGAACATAATTCCCTTCACTTCTCAACCCAAAATAGTCGCATGTGGAAAAAGAGCTAACTTCTGTGACATTTTGTTCTTTTCAGGTTTAATAGATGGCCAGGCAGCAGATGCATCTCGAAACTTTTGTATTATGTATGGGGAGAGCGCATTGTGCGAAAGCACATCAGAAAAGTATTCACTACATGAGCTGTCGTGTGGTAGTGGCATTTTATTCTTCTTCAAACCTTGTTTGACAGCTTCAACTCAGAACAAATTTTCTACATGCATGTAATCAATAAACTGCATGTGCATTGTCAGATTGTTATAGACAACATCAGAGAATTCGTATATATCGTTGATGATTAATTTCTCCCTCATGTTTAGTATTGTTTTAACAACACTGAAAGAAACCTTACGAAAATTGTGCACTATATTATAATAAATAACTCTTAGACAAAATACTTACACAGTGCTATCAGACAAAAAGGTCAACCTGACAAAAACTTTGGGAAGTTTGTTTTACAACCTTCGTACCTGGATAAAGAGCTTTTCCTATTTGAGATATCTGTGATCGTTGCTGCATAAGACGATTTAAGAAGAAACTAAATTCCTTCAGTTACGACAATGTTTAAAGAAATCGTCTTAACGGCACTAAATCGTGGTTTGTGAATCGTTTACTGGCCATACTCTGCAGTCTTTCGCTGGTTGGAAGGCAAAAAGCTTACTGAAAAATTTCACAGAAGGAAAAGGGGGACGAAATGTCTCCCACTGGAAGGTGATGTTTTATTTAAATGATTACAAAACCAGGTAAAACGAGCAGTGAGGTTGTCAGTATAAGAACACTACTGTTGTCAGTACGATGTGCACTGCCCAGGGCCTGTAACGATAAATGGCCCGTTTAGGTCAGGCATATTGTATACAGAAGTGGACCACTAAATTCTACATCCGTATGCATTGAATACGCCTACCTCAGGCAAGCACCAGACACAAACAGAACAATCATCACATTTCACAGACACCAAAAAACTACAGAAATAATCACACACACACGTACACAGGGGAGTAAAACCCGAAAGGCTACAAACTGCCCCTCACACTTCCCAAAGTGGGGAAAGTAAAAGATGAGAGCAGCAGCAGCATGCATTGCATACACATAGAAATTACTGTTACAGTGTACTTATGGAGCCCAATGAGTGAATGGCGTATTGTCTGGTGAAAAAGAGCACTGGCAAACAGTCTTCACTACATTAGGTTACTTGAACTGGTGTCACTCTGAGCTAGAATTTATGGTCAGCGACTCAGTGTAAGATCAATGAGTCGGATGCTGGTTTTGCAACTGTGAAATACTTTCCTACATTATAGAAGCGAATATTAAATTTGAACTAATATTGCGAAAATTTTGAACTTGGATTGCTTGGAATGAAAATCTTTCTGTTTATTGCAAAGGAAAACAATTGATTTTCTAAAACATTCTCTGTCATACACAACTTGAAACACGTCACCGTCGGCCAAATCATATGGAAGAACCGGCAGCGACGTATCTCGGAAGGCAGTAAGATCCCTTGGCTTTATGTTTGGCTGTATTCGACAGCCATTTCTAGGCACAAGTAAGTGAAGAAAGGCAGCGGTTTTTTGTTATCAAGTAACGTCTTCATCAATTACTTTAGGTTTAATGTAATCTAAGAGTAATTGCTGATGTTTGATATTAACATGAAAAGGATTCCGTAGACAGGGAAAGAACCTGGTCTTGGGCAACAACTTCTATAATGACCAAAAGGCATTAAATGAACTTCAAGCACTTGTGTTTCAGCAGCAGTTTGAAGAAAATGATAGTAATAATGGCGGCAATAATCGAATTATCTGCTAACTTCACACTTCACAGTGGATTTTCTCGAACTAAGAAATTTGCTGAATTAGTGAAAATTTCAAAATGGCTTCACATCGAGGCTGTGATACCTGGAAGAGTCTTTGCATCCTGATGACATGAGAATAGCATAATGTCCACGTCAGAAGCTTGCTTCTACTTAACCATTTAATAGACTCGCATTCTTTCCACCGTCACTAATTTTGTAAGCTAAGCACATCATCCATTACAGCACACTCCTGGGGCTGGGAAATGTTGCCACAATTGTCTGGTGGAACGAACTATCACAGGTGCAATGCGTGGGTTCAGGCATTTACTTTTATGAGGCACAAACAGATTTATTTTACCTCTGGTAACCTCAAGAGACGTTATAATCCAGAATACGCATTAAACACCACGTTCCTTCATTAGCAACTGGGCAGAGCCGGTTTACGGGAAATGACATAGGCGGAAGTTATGGTAAACAGAAATACTGTCACCAGTAAGCTTACTTACATTATAAAATTTTATTTTATTTGATGAACTGATAGCCATTTAAAGGAACACGTCTTTTATTTTACTTGTACTTGATTTAACTAGAGACGCGGAAAAAATTGGTGCTGGACTGAGATTCGAATTCGTATCTCCTCTTTCGAGGATCTGAATCTCTCGGAACAGTATAGTTCAATCATTTCTTTCCTTTTCCCAAGACTGCAGTCTGCTCTAGGTCTCATCCAAAGGTAAGTATGTGGGTCCGAATCCTGATCCAGTACAAAAATATTTATGATTTCATTTCAAGCCCTATGACGTGCACACCGGCCTGCTATTGAAATTAACGTGCATTTTTAATGTCTGTTCATGAGTTGCCAACAATCGCAATAGATGTCGTTATTTCTCGTCAAACAAGCACACACCTTACTGTTGGTGAGTAAGCAATTGATACTTAAGCTACACTACTGGAGATTAAAATTGCTACAAAACGAAGATGACGTGCTACAGACGCAAAATTTAACCGACAGGAAGAAGATGCTGTGATATGCAAATGATTAGCTTTTCACAGCATTCACACAAGGTTGGCGCCGGTGGTGACACCTACAACGTGCCGACATGAGGAAAGTTTCCAACCGACTTCTCATACACAAACAGCATTTGGCCGGCGTTGCCTGGTGAAACGTTGTTGTGATGCCTCGTGTAAGGAGGAGATATGCGTACCATCACGTTTCCGACTTTGATAAAGGTCGGGTTGTAGTCTATCGCGATTGGGGCTTATCGTATCGCGACACTGCTGCTCGCGTTGGTCGAGATTCAATGACTGTTAGAAAAATATGGAATCGGTGGGTTCAGGAGGGTAATACGGAACGCCGTGCTGGATCCCAACGGCCTCGTATCACTAGCAGTCGAGACGACAGGCATCTTATCCGCATGGCTGTAACGGATCGTGCAACCACGTCTCGATCCCTGAGTCAACAGATGGGGACGTTTGCAAGACAACAGCCATCTGCACGAACAGTTCGACGACGTTTGCAGCAGCATAGACTATCAGCTCGGAGACCATGGCTGCGGTTACCCTTGACGCTGCATCACAGACAGAAGCGCCTGCGATGGTGTATTCAACGACGAACCTGGGTGCACGAATGGCAAAATGTCATTTTTTCGGATGAATCCAGGTTCTATTTACAGCATCGTGATGGTCGCATCCGTGTTTGGCGACATCGCGGTGAACGCACATTGGAAGCGTGTATTCGTCATCGCCATACTGGCGTATCACCCGGCGTGATGGTATGGGGTGCCATTGGTTACACGTCTCGGCCACCTCTTGTTCGCACTGACGGCACTTTGAATAGTGGACGTTACATTTCAGATGTGGCTCTACCCTTCATTCGATCCCTGCGAAACCCTACATTTCAGCAGGATAATGGACGACCGCATGTTGCAGGTCCTGTACGGGCCTTTCTGGATACAGAAAATGTTCGACTGCTGCCCTGGCCAGCACATTCTCCAGATCTCTCACCAATTGAAAACGTCTGGTCAATGGTGGCCGAGCAACTGGCTCGTCACAATACGCCAGTCACTACTCTTGATGAACTGTGGTACCGTGTTGAAGCTGCATGGGCAGCTGTACCTGTACACGCCATTCAAGCTCTGTTTGACTGAATGCCCAGGCATATCAAGGCCGTTGTTACTGCCAGAGGTGGTTGTTCTGGGTACTGATTTTTCATGATCTATGCACCCAAATTGCGTGAAAATGTAATCACAAGTCAGTTCTAGTATAGTCCAATGAATACCCGTTTTCTTCTTGGTGTAGCAAATTTAATGGCCAGTAGTATATATTCGTGGATGATAAAGAAGGACGGTAGGTATGCGGTTCCATTGTCGCTCAGGCACAAAAATTTGTATCCTTATTTTAGATTCAAACATCTAGCAGCTGGTAAGAAAAACCGATACGTAACATTTGATTTAACTCAGTTAACAATCCGATTACGTGTTGGGTTCGTATCTCCGTCACAGAACTTAACATAATGCGCTTCATCTTTAAATGCATGCACAATTTGTTACTTCTGAATGGAGGTATATCAGACATCTTTCGTGGTTAGTTAACAGGGACGAAAGGGTCTTGATAGGAGTCCCAATTTATTACAAAAACTGTCGTCTTTTATTTTCAAGTTTAGATTTCGTTACCGATATTGGCGAAAACTTCGGTAATTCGTGACTCTTCATGGCTAGTCAGCAATATGATTAGTTTAGATTAGATTACATTAGATTAGATTAATGGCTCTGAGCACTATGGGACTTAACATCTAAGGTCATCAGTCCCCTAGAACGTAGAACTGTTTAAACCTAACTAACCTAAGGACATCACACACATCCATGCCCTAGGCAGGGTTCGAACCTGCGACCGTAGCGCTCGCGCGGTTCCAGACTGAAGCGCCTAGAACCGCTCGGCCACACCGGCCGGCGATTAGATTAATACTTGTTCCATACATCATGAATACGACATTTCGTAATGATGTGGAATGTGTCATTTTAATGAAAGATTTCTTTACATACCATGATTCAATTTCCTTACATCAATTTTTTACTCTCTCTCTCTCATTCTTCTTTCATTCTTCTTTTTATTTATCCCTCTCTCTCTCTCTCTCTCTCTCTCTCTACACACACACACACACACACACACAGACACACACACACACACACACATTCTTTTTTTAATTTTTATTGGTTTGTCGTGCTCGACTATTGGGCAGGCACGAAAACGTCCTTGAATTTAGTTTCTTAGGTTTTAGTACACTTACGAAAGAAATATAAAAACAACTATGAGACTTACTGATTTATGATGCTTAGTTTGCAGTCAGTTCTGAGTATTACTAGTAACTACGTTCTAGTCCCTAAACCTAGTTACAGAAATGCGAATCAGACACATTACATATTCCAGGCCGTGGCAGCCAAGTCTTTGAGACACCAGCTATGGTCACTTCCCAGCCCACTGTAGGAACACATCGGTTCGTTTTCTTCCTGCTGGTACTGTAAATGAGATTTGGCAACAAGGCAAGGTATGTTTGGCAACTCTGTGATCGAGAAGTTACTTCCTGGTTTGCACGGAATTAAGCCTCAAAGTTCACTTGATTTTTCCTGTCATTTCCATTGAATAATCTGAGTTACTATCGCTTTAGGTGTAACAAAAGATCGTAAATTTACGGTTTTCAGCCCAGGAAAGTCGTTGCACGTGGAAATCGCAACTAATCTCGTCAAGTCGCATACCTCTTCGCTAGCTCTGTGGTAACGTGCTGACCTGTGAAAAAGCGTCTGTTATGGTTCGTGGTTCCAGTCTCGCTGACTCTAACGTTCTTATCCTTTGTGTGATAGAGCTACAAGCAGTCACATCAAACATCCTTAAGGAAATCGGAAGAAAATACTTTCAGCTCATAGTGCAATGGTGGAAAACTCTCAGTGCTGCACAACAGGTAACGCATCTTTCCGCTGCTGCGTTTCTAGGAATACATAAGTTTATTTATGAAATGCCACATTTGCATATCTCTTGAGTGTGACACAGCATACCAATTAAACACAGTTGCAATGGAAATCTAAGTGAGTAGTATTTTACTAATTCGTGCCGATAGAGGCACGCTTGTGTACAGATACACAGTTTTATTCAAACAGACTTTCGTCGTAAGGTTATCGTGGGTAGTTTTATTTCCTTTCTTACAATACAGTGCAGAATTTTCGTAAGGTTTCTTTTAGTGTTGTTAACACAATACTAAACACGAGAGAGAAATTAATCACCAACGATATATGCAAATTCTCTGATGTTATCTATAACAGTCTGACAATATATTGATTACATGCATGCAGAAAACTTGTTCTGAGTTAAAGCTGTCAAACAACGTTTGAAGAAGAATAAAATGCCACTACCACACGGCAGCTAATGTAGAAAATACTTTTTGACGTATTTTGGGACAACGGCATCGTGGTCTGAAATTCACTTTAAACATGATATTCCTTCTCTACAAAGTAGACGTTAGGTTGAACCACAATAAAGTCAGGAGTGGCGACATGTAGGAATTCTATCACCAGTAACCTTTCATATACTAGTTATTTACTTCTAGTGACGAAACAAACGCTATGTAGGTTAACAGGACACTAATTCCATCTTTTATTTGAGCTTCTGTATGTCGATAAACTGAACTGGGAATGCAACTCTGACCGCCCTTAACGCGGAATTTGATCCCTTCGTGACAATACAGCTCGGCTACAATTTGTTGTTTGCTCAAAACTGCAGATTCCACAACAGCTCCACATATTGTGCGTGAATGGGTTCGAATCCGGGCTCGGCACTAAAGTTGCCGTGTTGGAATCCTGGGAAGGAAAAAATTAATGTTTCATCTCGTCATTTCAGATAAAACATCTAGCTACTGCCGAGAAAATTCGATATGTCACAGTTGATTGTGCTTCGATGGTAATCCGATTAGGTTCTGGGTTCGAATCCCTGTCCAACACAAAGCTGTACCTCACGGCATTTCAAGTAAGTTACTTGTGAAGAAGCAATATTTAACATCTCTCGTAGTTCGTTAACAGGGATAATAGATGCTGGGTAGGAATTCGTGTCCATTAAAAATGTTTACGTTATTGAATTTAAAGCTGATATTTGCTAACTGATACTGTCTAAAATCGAGGTATATCACTCTCTGTATGACTAGGGTTTCAATCCATATACAGAACGAGACGGTTCGTCGTGTCATTTGAAGTTCATACATATTCTCAACTAGCTGCTCGTGAATAACTTAAATTTTTAATGTCATTTTGTGTTAAATAATAAGTACGGTATGTTACTTTGAAGAGGAAATCCTGAATACGACGAACTTACTGCGTGAATTACCTATCTGACATAATAATGACCGTGGTTACGTTCAGGTATGTCATTTATTGTAATAAATGTGAGCTTACAAGTCTTAAGGACAGTCTTATCTGTGATAAGGTGTTCCCTGATATTTGTAGCATAGTGGTATAGTGGTATTCGTTTATATCTTGAATTATTGCGATACAGACCAGTGTTTTCTAGTGGTGACTTGTTGGAACCAATTTTAATAGTCAAACGACTGTACTGAGGAGCGATTGCCCGCATCTCGTGGTCGTGCGGTAGCGTTCTCGCTTCCCACGCCCGGGTTCCCGGGTTCGATTCCCGGCGGGGTCAGGGATTTTTCTCTGCCTCGTGATGACTGGGTGTTGTGTGCTGTCCTTAGGTTAGTTAGGTTTAAGTAGTTCTAAGTTCTAGGGGACTTATGACCACAGCAGTTGAGTCCCATAGTGCTCAGAGCCATTTTTGAGGAGCGATTAGAGGACCTGCTAGACAGCTGCATTATGCGGGTTGCATGCGAATAAGGCGACACTGTGGACGATGTTACATGGTGAAATTAGTTCTGATAGCTGGTGACATGAAGGGCATGTGGCCACCACCTGCCAGTAACATTGCCAAATCCACATAAATGTATATGGGATAAAGCCAGAAAAAAAGAAGAATGAAGAAGGAGAAGCATAAACGGGCAAAACACAATCCCATATAATTTTTTCTGCAAACGTGATTGCTGTTAGAGCACTATAGTAACGACGATTACTGTATACTTAAAAACTTTTCCTGATTGGTCCATATGTGCAGTACAACAGGTGTTTACGTCTAGGTGAGCCTATAAATATATTTTTACATACCATCTCACTGTGATGCTATTGTTGAACGTGTGGGATAAACATATACATCACGGAGTTGTTACAGAGTTAAGTACACAAGAATATAGATGTACAGAAGCTGCTGTAATGGCATGTTTATAAACAGAATTTGATTGGAAAGTGCTACAACAAATCTGTTGCGTATATTTTTTTGGCTGGTGTAGTCTATCAACAGTAAGTATTTATTCATTGGTCCTTTTTGTCTATAGCTGAACTGTGTGCAACTTACAGCGAGTTTCCAAAAAAATTCATATCTAGATATTCTGGATTTGAGACCATAATACAGCTTCGAAAATATCATATATAGAATTTTTAGATACAGCATTGGTTGTTTTCGATGTACAATATGGAAAAGATTGTAAGTGAAACACATTGCATAAAATAAAACCTTGCTTTACTCTTGGATCATCTTTTCACATGTAAGGAGTATTAGCGTATTTAACAAAAAGTATTCAGATACTTAAGTTTAATAGCTTATAATTGTGTCATGCCGAAACCACAATCAAGTCCAATTCTGAAGGCAGGATCGGCAATCAAGTACAACACTTAAACTGATGGCACTTCTACTACTGACACCAGTATACAGCCAGGACAGAACTGACCTCCAGGACCGCGAGAGCAGCTGCTTATACAAACATCAAATGTTTCAAAAAACATTACAAACATAAGAAACGGCAGTGTCATCCAGACAGCAAAGAGATGTCGGCCATTTAAGGTGTCGAAACAGGTTGTGCATGATATGTTTCGAAGGTGGATGGATTATTGCACAGCCCAAACGTTATAACTTTGAACTCATCTTTCAGCATATTCTCCACTTCCTCTCGGGTTATGCGTCATTCAGCTGGAGACTCCCTATATGATCACTGGTTAATTGGTGGACGCTAACTGCCGTTCCTGACCGTTACTATCCACATACTTTTAGGTATGAGTTATTGGTTGCTTGTGGCAATTAATGATCCGGAGTTCTCCCTCATCACCTACAATGGTTATTAGCATCTCTGGCACGTAGATTTCTTTTGTGATCCTGAGAAGCTTTTTGCAATCGACAAAAGCTTCACGGTTTAGCTGAATTTGTCGATTAACGACTGAAACTCTTCTCGTTGATGACGCCGGGGTACCAACGTCTTCAATGGCGACCCCGCGTCCAGAGCAAATTTTGTTGTGTGTGTTTATTGGAATAGCTTCGTCAATCTGGAGCTTTTGTCTTCCACGGTCTGGGGTTGCGTGTGATGCCTGTGAGAAATCCCATCCGAGAATATCATTAATACTATATTCTGTTAAAACGATAGCTTGGAAGGGCTGTGATCTGTAATTGCAATCCACGTTATTACTGACAGGACGAATTTCGCATTTGAAACTTTCAGCGCAATTGCTTTTGTATCACGGAACCTAGTCTTCTTTAGCTGATGACGATAAGCATCTGACATTAAATCAAGGAAGCCCCTCAGTTAACTAGCTCTCGGATATGCTGGCTGTCGATGATGAGAATGAGATCTCCCGACATCTTGGTGACTTTCGTCTATGTGTGGCTGGCGTGAATCGGACTGATGTGATGATAGACGCTTGCGCCATACTAATCGCCGAACACTCGTCTTCTTTCTCTGCAGTAGTGTGCGTGTCCAGGGCGTCCACACTGAAATCATACTGGCGTGTTATTCTACATTCTGCAGGTGTCTGTTCTTCTACAGGAAGCTGTATTTGGCGGAGTTAATTGTCCACATCTATGGCTGTTATCTCTTGCGTGCTCTGTCTGACATTTCTAGCTGCCATACACTACTGTACCCTTTCTCTTGTATGAACCTTTCGCTCTCACAAACCACACGATGAGGTCAGATACTCATAGACATTTAACTGATGAGAGCTGCATATTTAATTACAGTAGCTGGGTGAAGGATAAATCTAGAATATTCTTTCGGTATGTTAGTGCTGAAGTTTCATAAGAATTGATATTATACATTTCTGTTTAGTTCTCTCTTCTTCTTCTTCTTCTTCTTCTTTTTTTTTTTTTTTTGCACAATTAATTTCGATTTCTGCACTTGACTCTGATACTTCACTTGCAATATACCCACATATGTCCGCAGATGTCTAGTAAATAATAGTATGAATGATGTTTACACAACCTATACCGCGTTATAAATAATGTGATTGAAATAAAGCACTCTTTGATTGTCACGTTACACTAATATCCGTACAGATCGCAGTGCCGCACTTATTTCACCGTTCACACCGGGATAAATACTTCGAGTCAGAAGGCAAGTAGCCGGCCGGGGTGACCGAGCGGTTCTAGGCGTTACAGTCTGGAACCGCGCGACCGCTACAGTCGCAGGTTCGAATCCTACCTCGGGCATGGGTGTGTGTGATGTCTTTAGGTTAGTTAGGTTTAAGTAGTTCTAAGTTCTAGGAGACTGATGACCTCAGAAGTTAAGTCCCATAGTGCTCAGCGCCATTTGAACCATTTGAACCAGAAGGCAAGTGTGTTTACAAGCGCTGTCGACTGTCCAGGCGGTACGATGCCACGCAATGTTATACTAGTTTTGAGATACGACACCTTGTGATTTCTCACAACGCGAAAGGTAAATCGTATAGACAAATTGCTGCCAAGCTCAACGTAAGTAAGAGTACTGTGGCAAATATCCTCAGACGAATAAAAAATGAGGACCGTATCGACTCTATACCGCAAAAGGGCCAGCCACCGAAGCTGGATGCTAGTGACAGGCAGCTAATACGGAAAATGAAGAAGGATCCTGCACTCAGTGCACCCAGATTAGCACGCGACCTGCTAAACGAAACTGGTAAGAAAGTACATCCTCAAACGACCCGCAGAGCATTGAATGAAAGCGGCTAAAATGGAAGAGTGGCCAGGAAGAAACCGTGTGTGAATGAACAGAATCGAAAGAAGAGATTGTACTTTGCCAGGGAGTTTATTGAGAAGAATGAAATATGGTGGAAAGACGTCATTTTTGCCGACGAAAGTAAACTTAACACTTTAGGGTCGGATGGACGAAGCGTGGTGTGACGGAGGAAGAACGGAGAATTTACAGTCACAAATATTAAACCGACTGTAAAGCATGGAGGTGGTAGCGTTCTTGTCTGGGGCTGTATATCGATATTTGGACCGGGCGAATTGGTGATCATCGACAGTATTATGGACAAATATGTTTATTTGAACATATTAAAGAACAATTTACGGAAAAGTGCTGAAACCATGGGGATATCGAACACGTTAGAGTTTTACCAGGACAATGACCCGAAATATAAAGCTCGCATTGTGCAGGAATATTTGTTGTACAGTTGTCCGAAAGTCTTACAACCACCACCTCAGTCACCAGATCTCAACCCCATTGAGAATGTGTGGAGAGAACTGGAGCGACATATTAGAAAAACACCACCATCGTCCATGGAAACTCTGAAGCGTCCATTAAAAGAAGAATGGGACAGTCTACATGCGGACTATTTAAAAAAGATGATTTGCACTATGCCGCAGCATTTGAAAGAAGTGATAAAACAGAATGGCTACCCGACAAGATATTGAAACATTTAATATTCCACAAAATCAGTGTCCGAATATTAAAGTAACGTGAATATAGGACCGAATTGTATTTAAATAGTATTATAAAAGAACTTATGTACGTTATCTTAACAAAGTTTATGCTATTATTTACAAGACACATCGTCGCGCGGGATTAGTCGAGCGGTCTTAGGCCCTGCAGTCGTGGACTGCGCGGCTGGTCCCGGCGGAGGTTCGAGTCCTCCCTCGGGCATGGGTGTGTGTGTTTGTCCTTAGGATAATTGAGGTTAAGTAGTGTGCAAGCTTTGGGACTGATGACCTTAGCAGTTAAGTCACATAAGACTTCACACACATTTGAACATTTTTTTTACAAGACACGTCACGGAATATAATACTTGATTATGTGCTTTGTTTCGAATAATGTTATGATGCTACAAGGTTAACATACCATAGTGTCTGAATATTAAAGTGATTCACTTGACCAACAGAATGAATATTGAACTCGGGATCGTTTCTTACTCTCCTGCACACACAGACAATCGCGTAACAAAAGGAGAACGTTACATAAATTGTCGTACGTAGCATAGACTACTAGCGTGGGAAAGCTCAGCACATCAGATTCATCTGACAGTGCTGTGGAATGGCAGACGAGACGCGGCTACGTCGCGTCAGTCCTGTAGGTGCTGCCCCCTTTAGACTGCGTGTTCCACCCAAGATTCTACCTGAGTGCAAGCCAAGTGCCAGACTTGTTTGGCAGCTGTCTGACGACATTGCGTACGCGGTACGCCTCCGCAGTGGTTTCACATTTATGCGGTTGCTATTGTGAGCAGCATGGTAGCTTTCTTCATTCATTCCTCCCTAGTCTCCCAGTGCACTGCCAGGAAAATAAAACGTAAACAATGTTTGCATCAGTTTCAGTTTAACGTCGTTCGAAAGTAAACAGGAGAAACAAAATACAGTGGATTCAACAATTTTTTGAAGAAAATGTAAAAGCCTGTTTTGTTTTGCGTAACTTTACGCTTAAGAGAGATGGCTATGAAACTGAAGATGCTGTTGTTGTTGTGGTCTTCAGTCCTGAGACTGGTTTGATGCAGCTCTCCATGCTACCCTATCCTGTGCAAGCTGCTTCATCTCCCAGTACCTACTGCAGCCTACATCCTTCTGAATCTGCTTAGTGTATTCATCTCTTGGTCTCTATCTACGATTTTTACCCTCCACGCTGCCCTCCAATACTAAATTGGTGATCCCTTGATGCCTCAACACATGTCCTACCAACCGATCCCTTCTTGTAGCCAAGTTATGCCACGAACTCCTCTTCTCCCCAAGTCTATTCAATACTTCATACACTCCATACAAACACTTTCAGAAACGACTTCCTGACACTTAAATCTATACTTGATGTTAACAAATTTCTCTTCTTCAGAAACGCTATCCTTGCCATTGCCAGTCTACATTTTATATCCTTTCTACTTCGACCGCCATCAGTTATTTTGCTCCCCAAATAGCAAAACTCCTTTACTTCTTTAAGTGTCTCATTGCCTAATCTAATTCCCTCAGCATCACCCGAGTTATCTCGACTACATTCGAATATCCTCGTTTTGCTTTTGTTGATGTTCATCTCACATCCTCCTCTCAAGACACTGTCCATTCCGTTCAACTGTTCTTCCAAGTCCTTTGCTGTCGCTGACAGAATTACAATGTCATCGGCGAATCTTAAAGTTTTTATTTCTTCTCCATGGATTTTAATACCTACTTCGAATTTTTCTTTTGTTTCCTTTACTGCTTGCTCAATATACACATTGAATAACATCGGGGAGAGGCTACAACCCTGTCTCACTCCCTTCCCAACCACTGCTTCCCTTCCATGACCCTCGATCCTTATAACTGCCATCTGGTTTCTGTACAAATTGTAAATAGCCTTTCTCTCCTTGCATTTTACCCCTGCCACCTTCAGAATTTGAAAGAAAGTATTCCAGTCAACATTTTCAAAAGCGTTCTCTAAGTCTACAAATGCTAGAAACGTAGGTTTGCCTTTTCTTAATCTAGCTACTAAGATAAACCGTAGGGTCAGTATTGCCTCACGTGTTCCAATATTTCTACGGAATCCAAACTGATCTTCCCCGAGGTCGGCTTCTACCAGTTTTTCCATCCGTCTGTAAAGAATTCGTGTTAGTATTTTGCAGCTGTGACTTATTAAACTGATAGTTCGGTAATTTTCACATCTGTCAACACCTGCTTTCTTTGGGATTGGATTTATTATATTCTTCTTGAAGTCTGAGGGTATTTCACCTGTCTCATACATCTTGCTCACCAGATGGTAGAGATTTGTCAGGACTGGCTATCCCAAGGTTGTCAGTAGTTCTAATGGAATGTTGTCTACTCCCGGGGCCTTGTTTCGACTCAGGTCTTTCAATGCTCTGTGAAACTCTTCACGCAGTACCGTTACTCCCATTTCATCTTCATCTACATCCTCTTCCATTTCCACAATATTGTCCTCAAGTATATCGCCCTTGTATAGACCCTCTATATACTTCCACCTTTCTGCTTTCCCTTCTTTGCTTAGAACTGGGTTTCCATATGAGCTTTTGATATTCATACAAGTGGTTCTCTTTTCTCCAAAGGTCTCTTTAATTTTCCTGTAGGCAGTATCTATCTTACCCCTAGTGAGATAAGCCTCTACATCCTTACATTTGTCCTCTAGCCATCCCTGCTTAGCCATTTTGCACTTCCTATCGATCTCATTTTTGAGACGTTTGTATTCCTTTTTGCCTGCTTCATTTACTGCATTTTTATATTTTCCCCTTTCATCAGTTAAATTCAGTATTTCTTCTGTTACCCAAGGATTTCTACTAGCCTTCGTCTTTTTACCTACATGATCCTCTCCTGCCTTCACTATTTCATCCCTCAAAGCTACCCATTCTTTTCTACTGTATTTCTTTCCCCCATTCCTGTTAATCGTTCCATAATGCTCTCCCTGAAACTCTATACAACCTCTGGTTTAGTCAGTTTATCCAGGTCCCATCTCCTTAAATTCCCACCTTTTTGCAGTTTCTTCAGTTTTAATCTACAGTTCATAACCAATAGATTGTGGTCAGAGTCCACATCTGCCCCTGGAAATGTCTTACAATTTGAAACCTGGTTCCTAAATCTCTGTCTTACCATTATATAATCAATCTGAAATCTGTCAGTATCTCCAGGCTTCTTCCATGTATACAACCTTCTTTTCTGATTCTTGAACCAAGTGTTAGCTATGCTCTGTGCAAAATTCTACCAGGCGGCTTCCTCTTGCATTTCTTAGCCCCAATCCATATTCACCTACTACGTTTCCTTCGCTTCCTTTTCCTACTGTCGAATTCCAGTCACCCATGACCATTAAATTTTCGTCTCCCTTCACTACCTGAATAATTTCTTTTATCTCATCATACATTTCATCAATTTCTTCATCATCTGCAGAGCTAGTTGGAATATAAACTTGTACTACTGTAGTAGGCGTGGGCTTCGTGTCTATCTTGGCCACAATAAGGCGTTCACAATGCTGTTTGTAGTAGCTTACCCGCACTTCTATTTTTTTATTCATTATTAAACCTACTCCTGCATTATCCCTATTTGATTCTGCATTTATAACCTTGTATTCACCTGACCAAAAGTCTTGTTCCTCCTGCCACCGAACTTCGCTAATTTCCACTATATCTGACTTTAACATATCCATTTCCCTTTTTAATCTTTCTAACCTACCTGCCCGATTAAGGGATCTGACATTCCGCGCTCCGATCCGTAGAACGCCAGTTTTCTTTCTCCTGATAGCGACGTCCTCTTGAGTAGTCCCCACCCGGAGTTCCGAATGGGGGACTATTTTACCTCCGGAATATTTTACCCAAGAGGAGGCCATCATCATTTAACCATACAGTAAAGCTGCATGCCCTCGGGAAAAATTACGGCTGTAGTTTCCCCTTGCTTTCAGCCGTTCGCAGTACCAGCACAGCAAAGCCGTTTTGGTTAGTGTTACAAGGCCAGATCAGTCAATCATCCAGACTGTTGCTCCTGCAACTACTGAAAAGGCTGCTGCCCCTCTTCAGGAACCACACGTTTGTCTGGCCACGCAACAGATGCCTCTCCGTTGTGGTTGCACCTACGGTACAGCTATCTGTATCGCTGAGGCACGCAAGCCTCCCCACCAACGGCAAGGTCTATGGTTCATAGGGGGGGGGGGGGGGGCGGGGAACTAAAGATATAGTACTGATAAGTAGACTTGAACAAGTGCAGGCAGATGGGCGGATGCGTCGAGAAATTTCAACAAATAATGTGAGGAACACAATAATGGGTTACTTGTTGACATCAGCTGGGTCACTAAACTGACTGTTTTCTAAAATATAATTTGTGTGATGGATTACACAGGGGTAAATCTGTTCTTATATAAAATCAATAAGGATTTTGTCTCTACACTTCAGGGTATTCCTCCTTTCTTCCACAGGTCTTCCAAACGCACAGCAATTCTAGTCTATATTGTTGGTAAAAGCATTCCTTCCAACAGTGAAACCAAATGAGGCCGTAACGCCAAAATAATATCTGCCATTCACGAAAACTGCGGCCAATTGATGTTTGAAATGAAACAATTGACACTTCAGACTCTAGTGCAAAGACTACAAGAGAAGCCTGTGGTTTCAAAAATTGCCTCCTAGACTGACTTTTTTCTTATCTCTGTTTTTGAAAGCATGTTTCAAAGACTGAACTACTTTTCAAAGTTCTTCACAAAAAAATCATGATTCACGGTTTTCCAATAGTGCTGTATCAGAATGCACGGCTTGCAAGAAAAGCTTAAGCAAGGTAAACAAATTGATCAAATTTTTAAATTGTACGAAACGCTCGACTAATCCGCAACCTGAAGTTTCCATGAATAGAACTGGTGTGATTGATGAATACATTGGCAATCCATTGATGTGCAAATACAAGCAGGTATACAGCAAGGCACTGGATAATATTTTAACACAACTGGAAACAAGATCTTCACATTCTAATAAACTTCTCTTCCTCAATTTAGGCGATACTACTCAGTTATGCTCAGCCTTTCCCTGCGCACGGTGTGGGTTCATTATGATAAATATGTGGTGTGTCCGACTGTATTGTTTTCCCAGCATAAAGAACCTTTCTCTCTGACAGTTTGGGGGACGTAATCAAAAGAATGACTGAGAATGAAACGGACCATTCTTGCAGACGCTTTCAAACTATTTTGTCTAATTGCTACCATTCCTGCAACAAGAGCTTCAGTTGAAAGGAGCTTTTGCTGTCTTAAATGCGTAAAAATGTATTTGAGGAACAGTATGGCCCACGATCGCTTATCAGCTCTTGCTTTTGGGCCTATCTCAATTGAAGTACAGTGAATACTTGAAAGTCGAGAAACACGTATGATGACGTCATCGAAAGATTCGGTAAGAAGAAGGATTTTCGAGTTAACTTGTATCACAAATAACGAGGTCCAAACAACCCATCTTTTAGTTCGTTTGTAAATAAAAGTGTCATTATTATTGTTATTATTATTAGTAGTAATAGTAGTAGCGGTGGTGGTCGTCGTCGTCGTTAGGAACGCTAGCTAGGTATGTGTACATTAAAAGGGAAGGAAAGGGGATTTTCCAATGCGGTCTCCTCAGAATTTACGCTTATGATCCGCCACTGTTTCACGAACAGCTTGTATAAAAGAAAGTCTGCTGGCACAAACTAATGCTTTTGTTTAACCCTAGATCAGAAAGCCTCGTCGTTGTGACGACGCACGATTGGTAACATTGCTTTATCTGTTATCTTTTCCGCGCCACACTGCTATACTTCTTTGTGGTTTCCTAGCTTTCGTAGTGGCTGTTCAGTGTGTGTCCATTGTCGGAATTCGTTTGTTTGATTCAGCAGTGTTGAGTGCTGTGTCGTAAATTTTACAAGGGTTTGCGTCTACGTATCCAGAATTACATAAGGTAAGTGCGACAGCAGGAACTATCTAAAGTAATAATATTGGTTTAATAAGTACATGCGGTGGTATAACGCGCGTAATATGTGCCGGCAAGTATTTGGATTTTATTTTATATTGCTTTAGGTCAGTATTCTGCGTGGAGATGATCCAAATTTCGAAGAAAAACTTACGAAACTGCTTGAAGAAGAAATAGATGAAAACGGATGTGACATTGATCCTGGTTCCAACGAAGAAATTGATAACGTAGAGCTTGATGAAATAGTAATGACCGATTCAGTTCGTGAAGACATCTCAGGGCCAAATACTGACGTAAGTCGAACCAGTCCCGGAGACAATCTTGTGTTTGGGCAAAGTAGACGGAAGCAGCTTGAATATGAAAATTCTAAAGAATCCACATCTGAAAGTGAAGAAGATGATACAATTTCCGCACCGTCAAGAAATACATATATTGTGTTGCCACCATGAAAGGTTCTAAAACGTAAGAATAGTTACCGCTGGTCGGCA
The DNA here is from genome assembly GCF_023898315.1 of Schistocerca nitens. NCBI lineage: Eukaryota > Metazoa > Arthropoda > Insecta > Orthoptera > Acrididae > Schistocerca > Schistocerca nitens. The sequence goes on from NC_064616.1 coordinate 64,829,273, forward strand.
GTATCTGCCAGTCGTTCAAGTTGTCGGACGCCAAGCAGAAACACTATCCACTTCATTCAGCTGGCCACTGGACAAGTTAAGGAAGCGAAGACTCCTCAGGAGGCTTTTTTGTTTTTGTTTTTCACTGTTGAGATGGTAACCGCTATAGTGGCACATACCAATGAAGAAATAGGAGGAAATCAAGATACAAAACAACACACATACAAAACCAAACATGCATAGCAGAGATAAAAGCCCTTCTTAGAATCTACGAAATAACAGCAGCTTTGAAAAACAATCATCTGTCTGTAAGACAAATGTTCAGTACAGATTTATGCGGTTCTTTGTACAAGGCCACAATGCGTTCCGAAAGGTTCGAATTTTTAGTCTCGTGCCTGAGATTTAATAACAAAGAAACTCATCAAGCTAGAAAAGAGAAGGATTATTTCGCACCAATACGCGAAATTTGGGAACTGTTTATTCATAGCTGCAGAATCTGTTATAAGCCAAACCCATTTGTTACCGTCGATGGGCAACTGTTGCTTTTTCGTGGACGATATCCTTTTCGCATGTATATCCCAAATAAACCAAATGTATATGGAATCAAAGTAGTAATAGCCTGTGACACAAAAACAAAATACATGGTCGACGCGTCTCCTTAATTAGGAAAATGCACAGAGACAAATGGAATGCCTCTCGGGGAATTTTATGGGCAGTAAAGGAAATGACCAAGACTCTTCAACGGTCAAATAGAAACATCACGGTAGACAACTGGTTAACCTCAGTGAAATTGGCAGATGATCTTTTGAAGGATAAACTCACACTGGTTGGCACTATTCGCTCCAACAAACCTGAAGTACCGCCTGAGCTACTGTCCACGAAAAACAGAAATGTAGGTGCGTCTATGTTTTTCTATGATAAAAAACCCTGGTTTCATACAAATAAAAACCTAATAAAATGGTTGTACTGTCGTCAACTGCTCACGATGAGTCCACATCAGTATGAAACCACAAATAAAAAGAGGACTACAATGCCACCAAATTTGGAGTAGATATACTGGACCAGATGTGCAGCACCTATTTAGGCAGTCGGAAAACCAGAAGATGGGCACTATGTGTGTTTTGTGGCATCGTAAATATTGGGCGTGTGAATACTTGGGTTATCCATACCCACAATAATCAGCAACAGAGTGCCAACAGATTGCCAAGAAGAGACTTTTTTGCACGCCTAGGTAGAGAACTCGCTAAACCCTGGATGAGGGAGAGGCTAGAAACTCCCAGTCTACGAACACGCAAGATATCCTAACTAAAGACTGACCATCACAAAGGCAAGTACAACCTGCGACTGGCACGAGAACTCTGTCACTTCTGCCCATCTAAAAAAAGGGGAATGACAGCCACATATTGCAGAGAATGTCGTCGTGCTGACTGCAAAGAATATCTGTCTGCTGTAAATGAAGCAGTAAAAACTGTAAAAGTGGAAGAAAATACTTAAAGCAATGGTTTTGTTTTGAATTATACCATTTTCGTTATATCTTCAATTCACTGTAGTGTGTTTTTATGAAAATAATAAAAAGTCATAAAATTTACGAGGATTTGTGTTTATGTACTACAGGAATATCCTTTGTGATCTAGGGTTAATTATCACATTTTTGAACGTTTGCTCACTGAAAAATGCTCAAAAATCTTCAACATGAAAACCTGATGTTAGCTGCTCGACACAGATGCCAACTAGAACAGTACTCTATAAACAATATCAAGCAGAATGCATACCCGCAGTACCCCTTCTGCACACGCGCGTATCATCGCCCTATAATGCGCATGCGCGGAACCACGGGCGTTTGTAACTGGTGTTTATTTCTGTACGCGAATAAGGCGCCAGCTAATTCTCTTAGTTCCACCCATTCTACCGCCAGATGTCTGGCGTGCTGGACCTGTAGCGTTCGTGGCGGATCGTCGTCTCTCCACCCACCCCCTCAAATATGTGAATCACTTGCTAGTCACCAAAGGTATTCTGGGTGTTTGTTTTGTCTTGAGATAACTAAAAATATTTCGAAAGTGGCTCATCGTACGTAAAAAATGTTCTAGGTGAAAAGTTAATATTAGTGAAGAGTACATGTACCTGTGCTACAACTGGCCACCTCCTAGCCACCCCTCCTGCGTGGGCGGGTCCTAATGGGAACCCATAGTTTTTATTGCATATTCAGATTCTACGCCAAAAAATAGGTACGTGTTTATTCAAACCATTGTTACTCATTCGTGGTAGACTGTAATCTATAAATATCAAGTGTGCCTGTTTTACATTTAAGAACAGACGTATTTGATTCTACGTTTCATTTACGATGTAAATGTAAATCTTTGTGTTCTAACGGTTGATATTTATGTTCGAAATTTACTTTAGTGTTGCAAAGGTGAGTGTACAGAACAAATAATATGGCTAGACATTGAAATTTCTCCATATTGTGCTGCACAGTCAAATTTGCAACACTAAAGTAAATTTCGAACATAAATATCAACCGTTAGAATACAAAGGCTTACATTTAAATTTAGAATCAATTGCGTCGGTTCTTAACTGAAAAAATAGGCATACTAAATATTTGTCGATTGCAGCCTTATCTACCACGAATGGGAAACAATGGTTTGAGCAAATCATACTTTTTTTTTCTGTAGAATCCGAATATGCATTAAAAATTGGGGTTCCAATTTGAAAAGACAAAGTTGATTCCGCCCTCACAGGAGGGATGGTTAGGAGGTGACCTGTTGTAGTACAGACCTATACTAATATTAATTTTTCCCCTAGAACATTTTTTTCGTACCATGCGTCGTTTTCGAGTTATTTAGTTGTCTCAAGTTAAAGCAAACACCCCGTATACACATAATATTTCAATAAACAGAAAAACAGGCCGACTCACCTAAAAATTGCATCGCAAATATTGCGGAAATGGAAAGTACTATTGATGTATGGTTTTCACAGAAGGGATTTGTAGTCAGGGGCTCGTGTCGTTAGCCAATCAACAGATTGTAATAATACTTAGAAAGTGTATTTTTTGTGCAAACATACGCTTTTTTTGAAATGGAAAATTTCCTATTGACGTTGACAGACTAAAAGTAGGGTAAATTAGAATGTCAGCGGTGATTTTTGTAGGAGTCCAGTAAGTCGTTTACGAGATATCGCATTTTGAGAGGTTTCCACACTGGCACTCGTTTGTGCCATTGAACCTGCGTAGTTGGAAGGGACGATGTTTTGTGTTTGCTTACGATGTGCTTGTGCTTGTGCTTGTGCGTTCCTTGAATGAATGCATTGCGACTTGCAAGTCGGTGTGCGACACTCCTAGCACTAGCATGGGATTTAGCAATGCAGAAACAGCCGGAATGTTCATGGTGTATGGAGAGTGTAGGAAGAATTATTTTCGCTCTTGTACGGTGGATGCGGCAAGATATCTCAATAAACATCAACCATCTCGGCAGTTATTTATCAGTCTCTTCAACCAGTCACGTGAAAGTGGTAGGACAACGCCTAGACAACGTAACAGAAGGGAACAAGTGACTACAGAAGAGGTGGAAATTAATGTTCTTGCTGGTGCTGCAGTTGATGCGCACGTTAGCTCTTGCAGATCGCACGAGGACGTGACATGAGTCAGTCAAGTGCCCATACCTCTCTCCATCAAGCTGCACGGAAACGATTGTGAGAATCGTGTAACCTTCTGTGCATGGGCATTAAGACAGGATACTCCAGATGTATCACTTATCTTGTTTAGTGATGAAGCCACATTTACTGATCATGGCCATGTAAACCGCCGAAAGTGCACTATTGGTCTGTTGACAATCCCCGTAGGCTTAGTAAGGTGGAACGTTAGTGTACATGGAGCTTGTGGTGTGGGATAGTTAACCATCACCTCACAGGCCCGCTTTTTATACGCGGAACACTGAACGCGTACAAGCATTGCAGACCAGATGCTAGAAGACGTTCCTCGGCAGATTAGGATGAACCTGTGGTACCAACATAATGGCTGTCCAGCCCATAGTGCACCAAGTACCACAGCATGTCTTCACGAATTGTTTCCAGATCGTTGGATTGGACGCAGAGGAACTGTACCTTGGCTGGCCCGATCCCCAGATTTGACGCCTATAGACTTTTTTTCTGTGGAAAAAGCTGAAAGCGCTGTCTACAAGGGCGTACCCACTACACCCGATAATCTGCAACGACGTATTACTGCAGCCTGTGTGAAATGCTAGTATGTGCACAGCAGTCGTTCTATACCAGACGGGCAGTATGTACTGCCGCTCTTGTTCATTTTGAACGCAACCTGTGATGGTCAATTGTCTCGTTACTGAATCCACGTACCTAGTGCTGTGGCCTTCTCCACCAGACATCACGGCGCCTAAGTATTAGCAGCCAAACTGACAGCATGCAGCCGCGGTTGCCCCCCTCGTAGGCACACCGAAGCACTACACAACCGACAGGCAATATTGATGAACGGCCACCGTATTCCAGTCACCCATGACTATTAAATTTTCGTCTCCCTTCACTACCTGAATAATTTCTTTTATCTCATCATACATTTCATCAATTTCTTCATCATCTGCAGAGCTAGTTGGAATATAAACTTGTACTACTGTAGTAGGCGTGGGCTTCGTGTCTATCTTGGCCACAATAAGGCGTTCACAATGCTGTTTGTAGTAGCTTACCCGCACTTCTATTTTTTTATTCATTATTAAACCTACTCCTGCATTATCCCTATTTGATTCTGCATTTATAACCTTGTATTCACCTGACCAAAAGTCTTGTTCCTCCTGCCACCGAACTTCGCTAATTTCCACTATATCTGACTTTAACATATCCATTTCCCTTTTTAATCTTTCTAACCTACCTGCCCGATTAAGGGATCTGACATTCCGCGCTCCGATCCGTAGAACGCCAGTTTTCTTTCTCCTGATAGCGACGTCCTCTTGAGTAGTCCCCACCCGGAGTTCCGAATGGGGGACTATTTTACCTCCGGAATATTTTACCCAAGAGGAGGCCATCATCATTTAACCATACAGTAAAGCTGCATGCCCTCGGGAAAAATTACGGCTGTAGTTTCCCCTTGCTTTCAGCCGTTCGCAGTACCAGCACAGCAAAGCCGTTTTGGTTAGTGTTACAAGGCCAGATCAGTCAATCATCCAGACTGTTGCTCCTGCAACTACTGAAAAGGCTGCTGCCCCTCTTCAGGAACCACACGTTTGTCTGGCCACGCAACAGATGCCTCTCCGTTGTGGTTGCACCTACGGTACAGCTATCTGTATCGCTGAGGCACGCAAGCCTCCCCACCAACGGCAAGGTCTATGGTTCATAGGGGGGGGGGGGCGGGGAACTAAAGATATAGTACTGATAAGTAGACTTGAACAAGTGCAGGCAGATGGGCGGATGCGTCGAGAAATTTCAACAAATAATGTGAGGAACACAATAATGGGTTACTTGTTGACATCAGCTGGGTCACTAAACTGACTGTTTTCTAAAATATAATTTGTGTGATGGATTACACAGGGGTAAATCTGTTCTTATATAAAATCAATAAGGATTTTGTCTCTACACTTCAGGGTATTCCTCCTTTCTTCCACAGGTCTTCCAAACGCACAGCAATTCTAGTCTATATTGTTGGTAAAAGCATTCCTTCCAACAGTGAAACCAAATGAGGCCGTAACGCCAAAATAATATCTGCCATTCACGAAAACTGCGGCCAATTGATGTTTGAAATGAAACAATTGACACTTCAGACTCTAGTGCAAAGACTACAAGAGAAGCCTGTGGTTTCAAAAATTGCCTCCTAGACTGACTTTTTTCTTATCTCTGTTTTTGAAAGCATGTTTCAAAGACTGAACTACTTTTCAAAGTTCTTCACAAAAAAATCATGATTCACAGTTTTCCAATAGTGCTGTATCAGAATGCACGGCTTGCAAGAAAAGCTTAAGCAAGGTAAACAAATTGATCAAATTTTTAAATTGTACGAAACGCTCGACTAATCCGCAACCTGAAGTTTCCATGAATAGAACTGGTGTGATTGATGAATACATTGGCAATCCATTGATGTGCAAATACAAGCAGGTATACAGCAAGGCACTGGATAATATTTTAACACAACTGGAAACAAGATCTTCACATTCTAATAAACTTCTCTTCCTCAATTTAGGCGATACTACTCAGTTATGCTCAGCCTTTCCCTGCGCACGGTGTGGGTTCATTATGATAAATATGTGGTGTGTCCGACTGTATTGTTTTCCCAGCATAAAGAACCTTTCTCTCTGACAGTTTGGGGGACGTAATCAAAAGAATGACTGAGAATGAAACGGACCATTCTTGCAGACGCTTTCAAACTATTTTGTCTAATTGCTACCATTCCTGCAACAAGAGCTTCAGTTGAAAGGAGCTTTTGCTGTCTTAAATGCGTAAAAATGTATTTGAGGAACAGTATGGCCCACGATCGCTTATCAGCTCTTGCTTTTGGGCCTATCTCAATTGAAGTACAGTGAATACTTGAAAGTCGAGAAACACGTATGATGACGTCATCGAAAGATTCGGTAAGAAGAAGGATTTTCGAGTTAACTTGTATCACAAATAACGAGGTCCAAACAACCCATCTTTTAGTTCGTTTGTAAATAAAAGTGTCATTATTATTGTTATTATTAGTAGTAGTAATAGTAGTAGCGGTGGTGGTCGTCGTCGTCGTTAGGAACGCTAGCTAGGTATGTGTACATTAAAAGGGAAGGAAAGGGGATTTTCCAATGCAGTCTCCTCAGAATTTACGCTTATGATCCGCCACTGTTTCACGAACAGCTTGTATAAAAGAAAGTCTGCTGGCACAAACTAATGCTTTTGTTTAACCCTAGATCAGAAAGCCTCGTCGTTGTGACGACGCACGATTGGTAACATTGCTTTATCTGTTATCTTTTCCGCGCCACACTGCTATACTTCATTGTAGTTTCCCAGCTTTCGTAGTAGCTGTTCAGTGTGTGTCCATTGTCGGAATTCGTTTGTTTGATTCAGCAGAGTTGAGTGCTGTGTCGTAAATTTTACAAGGGTTTGCGTCTACGTATCCAGAATTACATAAGGTAAGTGCGACAGCAGGAACTATCTAAAGTAATAATATTGGTTTAATAAGTACATGCGGTGGTATAACGCGCGTAATATGTGCCGGCAAGTATTTGGATTTTATTTTATATTGCTTTAGGTCAGTATTCTGCGTGGAGATGATCCAAATTTCGAAGAAAAACTTACGAAACTGCTTGAAGAAGAAATAGATGAAAACGGATGTGACATTGATCCTGGTTCCAACGAAGAAATTGATAACGTAGAGCTTGATGAAATAGTAATGACCGATTCAGTTCGTGAAGACATCTCAGGGCCAAATACTGACGTAAGTCGAACCAGTCCCGGAGACAATCTTGTGTTTGGGCAAAGTAGACGGAAGCAGCTTGAATATGAAAATTCTAAAGAATCCACATCTGAAAGTGAAGAAGATGATACAATTTCCGCACCGTCAAGAAATACATATATTGTGTTGCCACCATGAAAGGTCCTAAAACGTAAGAATAGTTACCGCTGGTCGGCAGTATCTGCCAGTCGTTCAAGTTGTCGGACGCCAAGCAGAAACACTATCCACTTCATTCAGCTGGCCACTGGACAAGTTAAGGAAGCGAAGACTCCTCAGGAGGCTTTTTTGTTTTTGTTTTTCACTGTTGAGATGGTAAACGCTATAGTGGCACATACCAATGAAGAAATAGGAGGAAATCAAGATACAAAACAACACACATACAAAACCAAACATGCATAGCAGAGATAAAAGCCCTTCTTAGAATCTACGAAATAACAGCAGCTTTGAAAAACAATCATCTGTCTGTAAGACAAATGTTCAGTACAGATTTATGCGGTTCTTTGTACAAGGCCACAATGCGTTCCGAAAGGTTCGAATTTTTAGTCTCGTGCCTGAGATTTAATAACAAAGAAACTCATCAAGCTAGAAAAGAGATGGATTATTTCGCACCAATACGCGAAATTTGGGAACTGTTTATTCATAGCTGCAGAATCTGTTATAAGCCAAACCCATTTGTTACCGTCGATGGGCAACTGTTGCTTTTTCGTGGACGATATCCTTTTCGCATGTATATCCCAAATAAACCAAATGTATATGGAATCAAAGTAGTAATAGCCTGTGACACAAAAACAAAATACATGGTCGACGCGTCTCCTTAATTAGGAAAATGCACAGAGACAAATGGAATGCCTCTCGGGGAATTTTATGGGCAGTAAAGGAAATGACCAAGACTCTTCAACGGTCAAATAGAAACATCACGGTAGACAACTGGTTAACCTCAGTGAAATTGGCAGATGATCTTTTGAAGGATAAACTCACACTGGTTGGCACTATTCGCTCCAACAAACCTGAAGTACCGCCTGAGCTACTGTCCACGAAAAACAGAAATGTAGGTGCGTCTATGTTTTTCTATGATAAAAAACCCTGGTTTCATACAAATAAAAACCTAATAAAATGGTTGTACTGTCGTCAACTGCTCACGATGAGTCCACATCAGTATGAAACCACAAATAAAAAGAGGACTACAATGCCACCAAATTTGGAGTAGATATACTGGACCAGATGTGCAGCACCTATTTAGGCAGTCGGAAAACCAGAAGGTGGGCACTATGTGTGTTTTGTGGCATCGTAAGTATTGGGTGTGTGAGTACTTGGGTTATCCATACCCACAATAATCAGCAACAGAGTGCCAACAGATTGCCAAGAAGAGACTTTTTTGCACGCCTAGGTAGAGAACTCGCTAAACCCTGGATGAGGGAGAGGCTAGAAACTCCCAGTCTACGAACACGCAAGATATCCTAACTAAAGACTGACCATCACAAAGGCAAGTACAACCTGCGACTGGCACGAGAACTCTGTCACTTCTGCCCATCTAAAAAAAGGGGAATGACAGCCACATATTGCAGAGAATGTCGTCGTGCTGACTGCAAAGAATATCTGTCTGCTGTAAATGAAGCAGTAAAAACTGTAAAAGTGGAAGAAAATACTTAAAGCAATGGTTTTGTTTTGAATTATACCATTTTCGTTATATCTTCAATTCACTGTAGTGTGTTTTTATGAAAATAATAAAAAGTCATAAAATTTACGAGGATTTGTGTTTATGTACTACAGGAATATCCTTTGTGATCTAGGGTTAATTATCACATTTTTGAACGTTTGCTCACTGAAAAATGCTCAAAAATCTTCAACATGAAAACCTGATGTTAGCTGCTCGACACAGATGCCAACTAGAACAGTACTCTATAAACAATATCAAGCCGAATGCATACCCGGAGTACCCCTTCTGCACACGCGCGTATCATCGCCCTATAATGCGCATGCGCGGAACCACGGGCGTTTGTAACTGGTGTTTATTTCTGTACGCGAATAAGGCGCCAGCTAATTCTCTTAGTTCCACCCATTCTACCGCCAGATGTCTGGCGTGCTGGACCTGTAGCGTTCGTGGCGGATCGTCGTCTCTCCACCCACCCCCTCAAATATGTGAATCACTTGCTAGTCACCAAAGGTATTCTGGGTGTTTGTTTTGTCTTGAGATAACTAAAAATATTTCGAAAGTGGCTCATCGTACGTAAAAAATGTTCTAGGTGAAAAGTTAATATTAGTGAAGAGTACATGTACCTGTGCTACAACTGGCCACCTCCTAGCCACCCCTCCTGCGTGGGCGGGTCCTAATGGGAACCCATAGTTTTTATTGCATATTCAGATTCTACGCCAAAAAATAGGTACGTGTTTATTCAAACCATTGTTACTCATTCGTGGTAGACTGTAATCTATAAATATCAAGTGTGCCTGTTTTACATTTAAGAACAGACGTATTTGATTCTACGTTTCATTTACGATGTAAATGTAAATCTTTGTGTTCTAACGGTTGATATTTGTGTTCGAAATTTACTTTAGTGTTGCAAACAGTGAGTGTACAGAACAAATAATATGGCTAGACATTGAAATTTCTCCATATTGTGCTGCACAGTCAAATTTGCAACACTAAAGTAAATTTCGAACATAAATATCAACCGTTAGAATACAAAGGCTTACATTTAAATTTAGAATCAATTGCGTCGGTTCTTAACTGAAAAAATAGGCATACTAAATATTTGTCGATTGCAGCCTTATCTACCACGAATGGGAAACAATGGTTTGAGCAAATCATACTTTTTTTTTCTGTAGAATCCGAATATGCATTAAAAATTGGGGTTCCAATTTGAAAAGACAAAGTTGATTCCGCCCTCACAGGAGGGATGGTTAGGAGGTGACCTGTTGTAGTACAGACCTATACTAATATTAATTTTTCCCCTAGAACATTTTTTTCGTACCATGCGTCGTTTTCGAGTTATTTAGTTGTCTCAAGTTAAAGCAAACACCCCGTATACACATAATATTTCAATAAACAGAAAAACAGGCCGACTCACCTAAAAATTGCATCGCAAATATTGCGGAAATGGAAAGTACTATTGATGTATGGTTTTCACAGAAGGGATTTGTAGTCAGGGGCTCGTGTCGTTAGCCAATCAACAGATTGTAATAATACTTAGAAAGTGTATTTTTTGTGCAAACATACGCTTTTTTTGAAATGGAAAATTTCCTATTGACGTTGACAGACTAAAAGTAGGGTAAATTAGAATGTCAGCGGTGATTTTTGTAGGAGTCCAGTAAGTCGTTTACGAGATATCGCATTTTGAGAGGTTTCCACACTGGCACTCGTTTGTGCCATTGAACCTGCGTAGTTGGAAGGGACGATGTTTTGTGTTTGCTTACGATGTGCTTGTGCTTGTGCTTGTGCGTTCCTTGAATGAATGCATTGCGACTTGCAAGTCGGTGTGCGACACTCCTAGCACTAGCATGGGATTTAGCAATGCAGAAACAGCCGGAATGTTCATGGTGTATGGAGAGTGTAGGAAGAATTATTTTCGCTCTTGTACGGTGGATGCGGCAAGATATCTCAATAAACATCAACCATCTCGGCAGTTATTTATCAGTCTCTTCAACCAGTCACGTGAAAGTGGTAGGACAACGCCTAGACAACGTAACAGAAGGGAACAAGTGACTACAGAAGAGGTGGAAATTAATGTTCTTGCTGGTGCTGCAGTTGATGCGCACGTTAGCTCTTGCAGATCGCACGAGGACGTGACATGAGTCAGTCAAGTGCCCATACCTCTCTCCATCAAGCTGCACGGAAACGATTGTGAGAATCGTGTAACCTTCTGTGCATGGGCATTAAGACAGGATACTCCAGATGTATCACTTATCTTGTTTAGTGATGAAGCCACATTTACTGATCATGGCCATGTAAACCGCCGAAAGTGCACTATTGGTCTGTTGACAATCCCCGTAGGCTTAGTAAGGTGGAACGTTAGTGTACATGGAGCTTGTGGTGTGGGATAGTTAACCATCACCTCACAGGCCCGCTTTTTATACGCGGAACACTGAACGCGTACAAGCATTGCAGACCAGATGCTAGAAGACGTTCCTCGGCAGATTAGGATGAACCTGTGGTACCAACATAATGGCTGTCCAGCCCATAGTGCACCAAGTACCACAGCATGTCTTCACGAATTGTTTCCAGATCGTTGGATTGGACGCAGAGGAACTGTACCTTGGCTGGCCCGATCCCCAGATTTGACGCCTATAGACTTTTTTTCTGTGGAAAAAGCTGAAAGCGCTGTCTACAAGGGCGTGCCCACTACACCCGATAATCTGCAACGACGTATTACTGCAGCCTGTGTGAAATGCTAGTATGTGCACAGCAGTCGTTCTATACCAGACGGGCAGTATGTACTGCCGCTCTTGTTCATTTTGAACGCAACCTGTGATGGTCAATTGTCTCGTTACTGAATCCACGTACCTAGTGCTGTGGCCTTCTCCACCAGACATCACGGCGCCTAAGTATTAGCAGCCAAACTGACAGCATGCAGCCGCGGTTGCCCCCCTCGTAGGCACACCGAAGCACTACACCACCGACAGGCAATATTGATGAACGGCCACCGTATTCCAGTCACCCATGACTATTAAATTTTCGTCTCCCTTCACTACCTGAATAATTTCTTTTATCTCATCATACATTTCCTCAATTTCTTCATCATCTGCAGAGCTAGTTGGAATATAAACTTGTACTACTGTAGTAGGCGTGGGCTTCGTGTCTATCTTGGCCACAATAAGGCGTTCACAATGCTGTTTGTAGTAGCTTACCCGCACTTCTATTTTTTTATTCATTATTAAACCTACTCCTGCATTATCCCTATTTGATTCTGCATTTATAACCTTGTATTCACCTGACCAAAAGTCTTGTTCCTCCTGCCACCGAACTTCGCTAATTTCCACTATATCTGACTTTAACATATCCATTTCCCTTTTTAATCTTTCTAACCTACCTGCCCGATTAAGGGATCTGACATTCCGCGCTCCGATCCGTAGAACGCCAGTTTTCTTTCTCCTGATAGCGACGTCCTCTTGAGTAGTCCCCACCCGGAGTTCCGAATGGGGGACTATTTTACCTCCGGAATATTTTACCCAAGAGGAGGCCATCATCATTTAACCATACAGTAAAGCTGCATGCCCTCGGGAAAAATTACGGCTGTAGTTTCCCCTTGCTTTCAGCCGTTCGCAGTACCAGCACAGCAAAGCCGTTTTGGTTAGTGTTACAAGGCCAGATCAGTCAATCATCCAGACTGTTGCTCCTGCAACTACTGAAAAGGCTGCTGCCCCTCTTCAGGAACCACACGTTTGTCTGGCCACGCAACAGATGCCTCTCCGTTGTGGTTGCACCTACGGTACAGCTATCTGTATCGCTGAGGCACGCAAGCCTCCCCACCAACGGCAAGGTCTATGGTTCATAGGGGGGGGGGGGGCGGGGAACTAAAGATATAGTACTGATAAGTAGACTTGAACAAGTGCAGGCAGATGGGCGGATGCGTCGAGAAATTTCAACAAATAATGTGAGGAACACAATAATGGGTTACTTGTTGACATCAGCTGGGTCACTAAACTGACTGTTTTCTAAAATATAATTTGTGTGATGGATTACACAGGGGTAAATTTGTTCTTATATAAAATCAATAAGGATTTTGTCTCTACACTTCAGGGTATTCCTCCTTTCTTCCACAGGTCTTCCAAACGCACAGCAATTCTAGTCTATATTGTTGGTAAAAGCATTCCTTCCAACAGTGAAACCAAATGAGGCCGTAACGCCAAAATAATATCTGCCATTCACGAAAACTGCGGCCAATTGATGTTTGAAATGAAACAATTGACACTTCAGACTCTAGTGCAAAGACTACAAGAGAAGCCTGTGGTTTCAAAAATTGCCTCCTAGACTGACTTTTTTCTTATCTCTGTTTTTGAAAGCATGTTTCAAAGACTGAACTACTTTTCAAAGTTCTTCACAAAAAAATCATGATTCACAGTTTTCCAATAGTGCTGTATCAGAATGCACGGCTTGCAAGAAAAGCTTAAGCAAGGTAAACAAATTGATCAAATTTTTAAATTGTACGAAACGCTCGACTAATCCGCAACCTGAAGTTTCCATGAATAGAACTGGTGTGATTGATGAATACATTGGCAATCCATTGATGTGCAAATACAAGCAGGTATACAGCAAGGCACTGGATAATATTTTAACACAACTGGAAACAAGATCTTCACATTCTAATAAACTTCTCTTCCTCAATTTAGGCGATACTACTCAGTTATGCTCAGCCTTTCCCTGCGCACGGTGTGGGTTCATTATGATAAATATGTGGTGTGTCCGACTGTATTGTTTTCCCAGCATAAAGAACCTTTCTCTCTGACAGTTTGGGGGACGTAATCAAAAGAATGACTGAGAATGAAACGGACCATTCTTGCAGACGCTTTCAAACTATTTTGTCTAATTGCTACCATTCCTGCAACAAGAGCTTCAGTTGAAAGGAGCTTTTGCTGTCTTAAATGCGTAAAAATGTATTTGAGGAACAGTATGGCCCACGATCGCTTATCAGCTCTTGCTTTTGGGCCTATCTCAATTGAAGTACAGTGAATACTTGAAAGTCGAGAAACACGTATGATGACGTCATCGAAAGATTCGGTAAGAAGAAGGATTTTCGAGTTAACTTGTATCACAAATAACGAGGTCCAAACAACCCATCTTTTAGTTCGTTTGTAAATAAAAGTGTCATTATTATTGTTATTATTATTAGTAGTAATAGTAGTAGCGGTGGTGGTCGTCGTCGTCGTTAGGAACGCTAGCTAGGTATGTGTACATTAAAAGGGAAGGAAAGGGGATTTTCCAATGCGGTCTCCTCAGAATTTACGCTTATGATCCGCCACTGTTTCACGAACAGCTTGTATAAAAGAAAGTCTGCTGGCACAAACTAATGCTTTTGTTTAACCCTAGATCAGAAAGCCTCGTCGTTGTGACGACGCACGATTGGTAACATTGCTTTATCTGTTATCTTTTCCGCGCCACACTGCTATACTTCATTGTAGTTTCCCAGCTTTCGTAGTAGCTGTTCAGTGTGTGTCCATTGTCGGAATTCGTTTGTTTGATTCAGCAGAGTTGAGTGCTGTGTCGTAAATTTTACGAGGGTTTGCGTCTACGTATCCAGAATTACATAAGGTAAGTGCGACAGCAGGAACTGGCTCTGAGCACTATGGGACTCAACTGCTGAGGTCATTAGTCCCCTAGAACTGAGAACTAGTTAAACCTAACTAACCTAAGGACATCAGAAACATCCATGCCCGAGGCAGGATTCGAACCTGCGACCGTAGCGGTCTTGCGGTTCCAGACTGCAGCGCCTTTAACCGCACGGCCACTTTGGCCGGCCAGCGGGAACTATCTAAAGCAATAATATTGGTTTAATAAGTACATGCGGTGGTATAACGCGCGTAATATGTGCCAGCAAGTATTTGGATTTTATTTTATATTGCTTTAGGTCAGTATTCTGCGTGGAGATGATCCAAATTTCGAAGAAAAACTTACGAAACTGCTTGAAGAAGAAATAGATGAAAACGGATGTAACATTGATCCTGGTTCCAACGAAGAAATTGATAACGTAGAGCTTGATGAAATAGTAATGACCGATTCAGTTCGTGAAGTCATCTCAGGGCCAAATACTGACGTAAGTCGAACCAGTCCCGGAGACAATCTTGTGTTTGGGCAAAGTAGACGGAAGCAGCTTGAATATGAAAATTCTAAAGAATCCACATCTGAAAGTGAAGAAGATGATACAATTTCCGCACCGTCAAGAAATACATATATTGTGTTGCCACCATGAAAGGTTCTAAAACGTAAGAATAGTTACCGCTGGTCGGCAGTATCTGCCAGTCGTTCAAGTTGTCGGACGCCAAGCAGAAACACTATCCACTTCATTCAGCTGGCCACTGGACAAGTTAAGGAAGCGAAGACTCCTCAGGAGGCTTTTTTGTTTTTGTTTTTCACTGTTGAGATGGTAAACGCTATAGTGGCACATACCAATGAAGAAATAGGAGGAAATCAAGATACAAAACAACACACATACAAAACCAAACATGCATAGCAGAGATAAAAGCCCTTCTTAGAATCTACGAAATAACAGCAGCTTTGAAAAACAATCATCTGTCTGTAAGACAAATGTTCAGTACAGATTTATGCGGTTCTTTGTACAAGGCCACAATGCGTTCCGAAAGGTTCGAATTTTTAGTCTCGTGCCTGAGATTTAATAACAAAGAAACTCATCAAGCTAGAAAAGAGAAGGATTATTTCGCACCAATACGCGAAATTTGGGAACTGTTTATTCATAGCTGCAGAATCTGTTATAAGCCAAACCCATTTGTTACCGTCGATGGGCAACTGTTGCTTTTTCGTGGACGATATCCTTTTCGCATGTATATCCCAAATAAACCAAATGTATATGGAATCAAAGTAGTAATAGCCTGTGACACAAAAACAAAATACATGGTCGACGCGTCTCCTTAATTAGGAAAATGCACAGAGACAAATGGAATGCCTCTCGGGGAATTTTATGGGCAGTAAAGGAAATGACCAAGACTCTTCAACGGTCAAATAAAAACATGACGGTAGACAACTGGTTAACCTCAGTGAAACTGGCAGATGATCTTTTGAAGGATAAACTCACACTGGTTGGCACTATTCGCTCCAACAAACCTGAAGTACCGCCTGAGCTACTGTCCACGAAAAACAGAAATGTAGGTGCGTCTATGTTTTTCTATGATAAAAAACCCTGGTTTCATACAAATAAAAACCTAATAAAATGGTTGCACTGTCGTCAACTGCTCACGATGAGTCCACATCAGTATGAAACCACAAATAAAAAGAGGACTACAATGCCACCAAATTTGGAGTAGATATACTGGACCAGATGTGCAGCACCTATTTAGGCAGTCGGAAAACCAGAAGATGGGCACTATGTGTGTTTTGTGGCATCGTAAATATTGGGCGTGTGAATACTTGGGTTATCCATACCCACAATAATCAGCAACAGAGTGCCAACAGATTGCCAAGAAGAGACTTTTTTGCACGCCTAGGTAGAGAACTCGCTAAACCCTGGATGAGGGAGAGGCTAGAAACTCCCAGTCTACGAACACGCAAGATATCCTAACTAAAGACTGACCATCACAAAGGCAAGTACAACCTGCGACTGGCACGAGAACTCTGTCACTTCTGCCCATCTAAAAAAAAGGGGAATGACAGCCACATATTGCAGAGAATGTCGTCGTGCTGACTGCAAAGAATATCTGTCTGCTGTAAATGAAGCAGTAAAAACTGTAAAAGTGGAAGAAAATACTTAAAGCAATGGTTTTGTTTTGAATTATACCATTTTCGTTATATCTTCAATTCACTGTAGTGTGTTTTTATGAAAATAATAAAAAGTCATAAAATTTACGAGGATTTGTGTTTATGTACTACAGGAATATCCTTTGTGATCTAGGGTTAATTATCACATTTTTGAACGTTTGCTCACTGAAAAATGCTCAAAAATCTTCAACATGAAAACCTGATGTTAGCTGCTCGACACAGATGCCAACTAGAACAGTACTCTATAAACAATATCAAGCAGAATGCATACCCGGAGTACCCCTTCTGCACACGCGCGTATCATCGCCCTATAATGCGCATGCGCGGAACCACGGGCGTTTGTAACTGGTGTTTATTTCTGTACGCGAATAAGGCGCCAGCTAATTCTCTTAGTTCCACCCATTCTACCGCCAGATGTCTGGCGTGCTGGACCTGTAGCGTTCGTGGCGGATCGTCGTCTCTCCACCCACCCCCTCAAATATGTGAATCACTTGCTAGTCACCAAAGGTATTCTGGGTGTTTGTTTTGTCTTGAGATAACTAAAAATATTTCGAAAGTGGCTCATCGTACGTAAAAAATGTTCTAGGTGAAAAGTTAATATTAGTGAAGAGTACATGTACCTGTGCTACAACTGGCCACCTCCTAGCCACCCCTCCTGCGTGGGCGGGTCCTAATGGGAACCCATAGTTTTTATTGCATATTCAGATTCTACGCCAAAAAATAGGTACGTGTTTATTCAAACCATTGTTACTCATTCGTGGTAGACTGTAATCTATAAATATCAAGTGTGCCTGTTTTACATTTAAGAACAGACGTATTTGATTCTACGTTTCATTTACGATGTAAATGTAAATCTTTGTGTTCTAACGGTTGATATTTATGTTCGAAATTTACTTTAGTGTTGCAAAGGTGAGTGTACAGAACAAATAATATGGCTAGACATTGAAATTTCTCCATATTGTGCTGCACAGTCAAATTTGCAACACTAAAGTAAATTTCGAACATAAATATCAACCGTTAGAATACAAAGGCTTACATTTAAATTTAGAATCAATTGCGTCGGTTCTTAACTGAAAAAATAGGCATACTAAATATTTGTCGATTGCAGCCTTATCTACCACGAATGGGAAACAATGGTTTGAGCAAATCATACTTTTTTTTTCTGTAGAATCCGAATATGCATTAAAAATTGGGGTTCCAATTTGAAAAGACAAAGTTGATTCCGCCCTCACAGGAGGGATGGTTAGGAGGTGACCTGTTGTAGTACAGACCTATACTAATATTAATTTTTCCCCTAGAACATTTTTTTCGTACCATGCGTCGTTTTCGAGTTATTTAGTTGTCTCAAGTTAAAGCAAACACCCCGTATACACATAATATTTCAATAAACAGAAAAACAGGCCGACTCACCTAAAAATTGCATCGCAAATATTGCGGAAATGGAAAGTACTATTGATGTATGGTTTTCACAGAAGGGATTTGTAGTCAGGGGCTCGTGTCGTTAGCCAATCAACAGATTGTAATAATACTTAGAAAGTGTATTTTTTGTGCAAACATACGCTTTTTTTGAAATGGAAAATTTCCTATTGACGTTGACAGACTAAAAGTAGGGTAAATTAGAATGTCAGCGGTGATTTTTGTAGGAGTCCAGTAAGTCGTTTACGAGATATCGCATTTTGAGAGGTTTCCACACTGGCACTCGTTTGTGCCATTGAACCTGCGTAGTTGGAAGGGACGATGTTTTGTGTTTGCTTACGATGTGCTTGTGCTTGTGCTTGTGCGTTCCTTGAATGAATGCATTGCGACTTGCAAGTCGGTGTGCGACACTCCTAGCACTAGCATGGGATTTAGCAATGCAGAAACAGCCGGAATGTTCATGGTGTATGGAGAGTGTAGGAAGAATTATTTTCGCTCTTGTACGGTGGATGCGGCAAGATATCTCAATAAACATCAACCATCTCGGCAGTTATTTATCAGTCTCTTCAACCAGTCACGTGAAAGTGGTAGGACAACGCCTAGACAACGTAACAGAAGGGAACAAGTGACTACAGAAGAGGCGGAAATTAATGTTCTTGCTGGTGCTGCAGTTGATGCGCACGTTAGCTCTTGCAGATCGCACGAGGACGTGACATGAGTCAGTCAAGTGCCCATACCTCTCTCCATCAAGCTGCACGGAAACGATTGTGAGAATCGTGTAACCTTCTGTGCATGGGCATTAAGACAGGATACTCCAGATGTATCACTTATCTTGTTTAGTGATGAAGCCACATTTACTGATCATGGCCATGTAAACCGCCGAAAGTGCACTATTGGTCTGTTGACAATCCCCGTAGGCTTAGTAAGGTGGAACGTTAGTGTACATGGAGCTTGTGGTGTGGGATAGTTAACCATCACCTCACAGGCCCGCTTTTTATACGCGGAACACTGAACGCGTACAAGCATTGCAGACCAGATGCTAGAAGACGTTCCTCGGCAGATTAGGATGAACCTGTGGTACCAACATAATGGCTGTCCAGCCCATAGTGCACCAAGTACCACAGCATGTCTTCACAAATTGTTTCCAGATCGTTGGATTGGACGCAGAGGAGCTGATATCTGGATTAGGCTCGTTATATCGGAGGAGTCTCTGGCGGAGACTAGTAGGAAATTATTTCAGTTGTTTTCTATATTATTCTTGTATGTAGTTGTGATTCGAAGACGGATCACTGTTTTGTGTTGGTGTTATACTTGGAGAATTTGTGTTGGTTAATTGAACAGTCCAAATAAATTTTTTCGGACTTGATCGTTAGTTTCTTCTGCTTACGCAGACATATCACCTAGTGTATCCACTTGTGTAGTTCTTCAATGTGTGCTACCACAGGTCTTGTACACGTCTCGGTGTGGGAAATTTTCAAAATACGATATTTCGTAATCGACTCGCGATAGGATCCTGAAAACAAACACCACTGACACTCTAATTTACCCTACTTTTAATCTGTTTGAGTCAATAGGCATTGTTCCATTTAAAAGGTGTATGTATGTTTGCACAAATAATACACTTTATAAGTATTATTATAATCTATTGATTGGCTAACAATACGAGCCCCTGATTACCAATCCATTCTGCAAAAGCCGCTACTCAATATCTCTTTCCATTTCTGCAATATTTGCGGCGAAAGGTTTATGTGATTTACCCTGTATATACAACGTATGAATGATTTTGACAAATAAACGACATATGAACAATAGGATGTTCAATGAAAATTCTACCTAATGCAGTAATGAAAGTCTTAGGAAGCATAATCTAAACGGAATATAACATACAGAGTTTGTAACGCTATCGATCTGAGCTGAGAGAGATGGATCAATAGGATTTAGGTTGTGTATGTAATCTAAACGTGACCGTTTTCATAATGGCAGTTCATTTTACACCACTTCTACACAAACTTGTGTTATTCTTTAATGTGTGCTACCATAGGTATTGTACACCTATCTGTGTGGAAATTTTGTTACTTTTTTTATATACAGTACTTATTAATAAGTGTGACCACTGCGAGTAAGGTATATTTCAGTAGCCCCTCGGATTTATTCAGGGAATGGTACTTATAGTACGCACTCTGAACAATATTGGCACCCGTTTCATCTAACTCGTTATCTCGTAGAACAAATAAATCTAACCAAATAAATGTTTCTCCATGTCTCGAGACTGCGTTTCGCGTTGGCTGTGAACACGTGCATGTGATGTGTTAGTGTCATGACCACGGTTTCGTGTACGATAGATAATTCCTGCCTGCAAATGAGATGCGGACACTGTCATTTTTCATTCTTAGTCATACATTTACAGTTAATATCACGAAAAACAGCAAGACACTTAAAGAATATAAAACACACAAATGGCAATTTTTTACTGCTAGTCGTTTGTTTAGTTTCTTTCATTTAGACAACGGCGAGCCTTTAGTAGATTGGAAGTGGACTCAAACGTTTAGAAGTTGTTCTTTTGATACTATGATTCTCTTTCATGGCAACTATTGCCAAACGCGACGCTTTTATATAAGTGTAGCTGGCTGGATAGGTTCTTGTGGTCTTTCAGTCCGAATCTGTTTTCTACACAGACAAATTTGACGGGGGCCAACGAAAATATCCTGTCCCCAAAGTTCACCTCGAGCACTTCTCATCTTGCGTCAGTTAACTGTTCTTTCTAACGGCCTTCCTTAGCACCCTGATAACTTTCTCCTCATGTTCCATACTTAGCAACCTCAGCTTTAGATCCCAGGATCCACAGGTTATAACCTCATTCCATATTTCTTCTGAAACCTCTTCCCACCTTCCCGATTCTTCGGGTAAGCAAAACTTTCTATCAGTTTTCTCGCGACTCAACGCGTTTTCCATTTATTCCGGCCCAAATATCGATAAATCGGCACTTTGCCTTTGTATGTATTGCAATGGGGCACACATTCACTCTTGAAAAGAGAGATCGCAGATACGAAAATGTTTGAACAAGTTTTAAGGCATGTGCATGATGTAATCAGAGTGGAAATACACTACTGCCCAATAAAATTGCTACACCAAGAAGAAATGCAGATGATAAACGGGTATTCATTGGACAAATATATTATACCAAAACTGACATGTGATTACATTTTCACGCAATTTGGGTGCATAGTTCCTCAGAAATCAGTACCCAGAACAACTACCTCTGGCCGTAATAACGACCTAGATACGCCTGGGCATTGAGTCAAACAGAGCTTGGCTCTGAGCACTATGGGACTTAACATCTGAGGTCATCAGTCCACTAGAACTTAGAACTACTTAAACCTAACTAACCTAAGGACATCACATACATCCATGCCCGAGGCAGGATTCGAACCTGCGACCGTAGCGGTCGCGCGGTTCCAGACTGAAGAAACAGAGCTTGGATGGCGTGTACATATACAGCTGCCCATGCAGCTTCAACACGATACCACAGTTCATCAAGAGTAATGACTGGCGTATTGTGACGAGCCAGTTGCTCGGCCACTATTGACCAGACGTTTTCAATTGGTGAGAGATCTGGAAAATGTGCTGGCCAGGGCAGCAGTCGAACATTTTCTGTATCCAGAAAGGCCCGTACAGGATCTGCAACATGCAATCGTGCATTATCCTGCTGAAATGTAGGGTTTCGCAGGGATCGAATGAAGGGTGGAGCCACGGGTCGTAACACATCTGAAATGTAACGTCCACTGTTGAAAGTGCCGTCAATGCGAACAAGAGGTGACCGAGACGTGTAACCAATGGCACCTATACCATCACGCCGGGTGATACGCCAGTATCCCTAAATCGCTGCAGGCAAATGCCGGGATGGTTCCTTTGAAAGGGCACGGCTGACTTCCTTCCCCGTCCTTCCCTAATCCGATGACACCGATGATCTCGCTGTTTGGTCTCTTCCCCCAAACAACCCGCCCCCTCCCCCCCCTCCTATCACACTTCCCTATGGTACTCCGGATATTACCTTTACATCTGTCGATTTTGTTCCGTTAAGGGTAACGTGTTGAGTTCTATCTGCAAGAAAGTCTTGAATCCAATCGCAAGTCTGCTCCGATATTCCGTAAGCTCGTATGTTTTTTTCATTAAACGGCAGTGCGGGACGGTGTCAAATGCCTTACTGAAATCAAGGAACAGGCCATCAACCTGATCGCCGTTGTTCATCCAATGACGATGAAGACTACGAATGTCGGATACTGGAGTTCGCTTGCTAAGGAATAAGACGATGATCGTAGGGATAGGAAAAACCGACCGGTTAGAACCGATACCGGTACTTTCGTTAAAAATAACTGGTATTTTTCGGTATTCGATTGGTATCTGTTAGAACAGCTGTTTTTAATTTTTTGCTTATAACCGAGTTAATTACCGAGACATCAATTAGCCACAGAAGAATTGCTAAATTGTTTCTTTTTTAAGCAAACCTTTTTTTAAAAATGAGTAATTTTTATTCGTGAAATTTGCACTGGTTTGAAATATTGCGTAGTTATAAAAAATGGGAAAAGATATTAGTGCTATTTTTACGACAACGAAGACAGAAACGAGCAGCAAACACATGGCATGAGAATTGGTACAGCATTGCTGAGACGCCCGTTTCCCTGTTGCCCTGTGTCGTGGAGTAAGATGCAAGCGTAGAAGACTTGCCGACACCTGGTCTATGTGATGGTTTCTCGCTGTCGCCGCCGGACATCCGTTGTATAACAAAATGGCAGCACCCCTGGTTTGGAAATACTTTTACTCAATGACGTAGCAATGAAATACAATTCTTCATTTGCTTTAGAAGATTGAAGATTTGTCTGAATAATAAAACAGGAAGGGAATTATGATAGCAGTAATAAGTTAAAAACTTACATAATTCACAGTATACAATAAAAACAGCAAGTACCTGTTCTTCTGCCTTTGTCTACATAGTATGCCTTTATCTGCTTGTAGCCCTTGAAAACTGACAAATTAACACGAGAAACATATTTCTTCCACCTTAGTTTTTACCCTTTAGCACTGACTACTCGCAATGCCCAAATAGTGGCCATCCCCGATTACCTGGTTTTTGAGTAGAGGTTAAAGAAATTAGAATCAATAAGAGAACACTGGTAATTTTCTGTAGTATTCATCCACTTATCACTTTGCGAGATAAGCAGAGAACTGTGGACAGACTTTCTTTTATTTGCCAATGTAATATTTTGTTTCTATGTATCTTGAAACACAGAGTCAAAATTTTTCAATCTTTGCTCGATTTCTACGTTTATTGCAGGTTTATTTATTTAGCGTATGGCAATGTACAAATCACGTATGAAAAATCTAAAAGTACATAACACACAAAACAGTTACAATATCACAAACAAACATCTAGGTTAGAAATATAATCGATTGCACTGTTAGTCGCATCCATGAAGTCCCTTGTTGGCCCAGGGTAGGCCCTCAGAGGGCATTCTACCACGATATGGTGAATTGTCTGCCTGTCAGCGCCGCAGTCGCACTGTGGTGATGGCACTATGCTCCATTTGTACAAGGAGTCCGCACAACGGCCGTGGCTCGTCCTGATCCTGTTAAGGGTAGACCAGATTTTGCGGGGCAAATCAAAGCCCCGAGGTCTGTTAGATGTTCCCAATAAGGTGTTAACCTGAGGCGGTGTCTTTTCCTCCCATTCTTCTCTCCAGCGGTCCTCAAGAATAAAAGCGTTCTTTACCAGATCTTTGGCACTTGCGAGAGGGGGGTGTCTGGATTTCAATCTATTTTGCTCAATTCCATTACTCAGGGTGTGGATAGGAAGATCTGGGCTATTTTGGATTTTTCGACACTCCCTGACAAGTGCGTGTTCTCTGCGCAAATGTGGCGGCGGGATATGGCTCAATACAGGCAGCCATTGGACAGGAGTTGACCTGATCGTTCCAGAGATAATCCTCATCGTTTGGTTCAAGACTGCATCCACCTTCTTGATGTGAGCACTATTTAACCATATTGGGGAACAGTACTCTGCTGCAGAATAGACAAGTCCTAGTGCAGAGCTACGCAGAACGGAGGCAGTGGACCCCCAACTAGTGCCACAAAGCTTTTGGACAATGTTGTTTCTAGTTCTGACTTTTTCAGCAGTGTTTACAAGGTGTTGTTTATAGCTCAATGTTCTATCGAGTGTCACGCCCAGACGCTTTGGTGTTCTGTTATATGGAAGAATACCGCCATCAAAGCGGATCTTGAGCTCTTTGTTTGCTAATTTGTTATTCAGGTGGAAACAAGTGGCCTCTGTTTTGGATGGGCTGGGTTGGAGCCTCCGGTCACGGAAGTATTTTCCTAGAGTGGTCAAATCGCTGGATAGTGTGGTCTCAGTTTCCTCCATCACTCGGTGTTGTGTGGCCAAGGCCCAGTCGTCCGCATATCCGAACATTTTGGATCTCGTCCTAGGCATATCGGCTATATACATGCTGAAAAGCAGTGGAGCCAGTACTGAACCTTGGGGCAGGCCATTATTAAGTTTCATGAATTTACTTCTGTTGTTACCGATGACAACCTGGAATGGTCTATTGCAGAGCATTTCGTTGATAAGGTTAGCCGTTTTTAGACATGGCACGATGCGGAGGAGCTTATAAATCAGGCCCTGTCTCCAGACAGTGTCGAACGCCGCCGTCAGGTCAACAAATACCACTGATGTTTTTTGCTGTCTTTGGAAGCCCGCCTCGATGTAGGTTGTTAGAGCGAGGACCTGATCCGTGCAGCTTCTTTTCGGCCGGAAGCCCGCCTGTTCTACCGGTACAGCCTCCAGGATGACTTCGCTCATTCTGTTGTACATAAGTCTCTCCAGTAATTTATAGATCATGCTGAGTAAGGCGATTGGGCGGTAGCTCTGAGGTTGGTCACTCGGTTTGCCCGGTTTTAATATGGCAACAATTTTAGCCTTTTTGAGAGTGTGCGGAATTTTTCCAGTTTGCAACACGTTAGAGAAGAATTGCGCAAGCCATAATCTTGCAAATTTACCACAGTGGAGCAGAAATTCTGGGTGAATCCCATCGAACCCTGGGGCCTTTCCTGGTTTTATATCGTTCAGGGCCATATTTAACTCTTCGACTGAAAAGGGTTGGGAATAAGATGTATTGTTCTCTGCTGTCGATTTTAGCTCTTTAAGCTCCTTTTTAATTTTTATAGTATGGGCTCGTTCCTTTGGGGCCCTGGACGTCTTGCTGATGTGAACCGCAACTGTATTTGGGGACATAGCGCTGGTCATTCGCAGATTTTTACCTCCACCTCCAAGTCTCCGAAGCAAAGACCACACCCTTCTGCTTGATCTTGTAAAATCCATTTGTTCCACGGTCTCCATCCACTTAGCACGCCTGGCCGCGTCTAGGCTATGTAATAGATCGTCTGCAATTTCTTTATCCCCATTGTCCAGAAACTGTCTATAAAGCCGTTCACTTTCCTCGCTCCATCCTGGCACATATTCGTTTCTGAAACCTCTGGGCATACTAACTTTAGCTGAGCTGATGACGGCTCCAACAAATATTTCGTAGTTCTTATACGTTGGGGGTATCCATCCAAGGCATTTATCAAGTTTCTCCGAGAAAGCAGCCCAGTCTGCCCTCCCAAAGTTCCATCTAGGACGAGGATAAGAGGATATGAGGGGAATAGTAAGACCTATTTCTAAGAGCACTGGACGATGCTGTGAGTGGGAGAAATCCTCAAGTACCCTGCGAGAGACCGGCAGGGGTTTGTTGTTCTTGTCAGGAAATAATAGTAATAGAAACCGAAAATCGGTTATCTCAGAAAACGGTTATTTTGAGCTGTTTTAACATTCGCGTTAAACAGGACTGGAAAAAAGCGATATAACCGAAAACCAGTTGTTTCAACGATAATCGCCATCCTTATGAGGAGGACGTAGGAGAAATGAAGCCGTCGCCTGATGATACCGAGTAAAAGTAAAGGTAAATGAGTTGGAAACAATGAGTTGTACTGTTCTAGGATCTCAAATCATCGTACTGTTAGATGTATTTTTCGAGAGCATCATAGCTTCTTTTCCCTAGCGCATGGCATCCGCTTGTTTATTTAACTCCGTGATCGGGTGCCCTGCCTAATGCCACAGTTGTCAAGGTAACCTAAGGGAGGGAATGCGTGTGCGCTATCTGTTTATGTACCGTGCAGACTTCTTTCAGTGTGTTACCGTATTTTAAGTGTTTGTGTATCGTATCCTGTGAGGCAGCATTTGGGGGCCAGCCCAGCATTTGCCTAACCAGTGTGGGAGACCACCTACAGATCATGCTCAAGCTGGTCGGTGTAGCAACACACGGCCGTTAATCCGCGGCGCGGTTTCGATCCACGTCTGTCTCCCTCCCTGTCTCGCACGACAGCTCGCTGAACGTTACGCGATACGATCCACGCCTGTCTCACCTCCCTGACTGGCAAGACAGCGTGCTGCGCGTTACGCGGTACGAGAAGGTCCACTGAAAGAATCATTGCCAATAACATAAGTATAAAGGCGATTCCGTCTGCTGCGATCATGTCAGTGTCTGCCTTTAGTCAGACATGGGCACCCTGGGTGACCAGACAGCCTGATGCACTTTCTGAAGTTACGTGCGGAAATTTAGCGCAGTATCTTTGGCTGTCCGATGCGGGCCGGAGGACTCTGAAACGTTTCCCTAGGCTCGGGGTGGTGCGCGTCAGATAATAAAATTAGACAATTGTACCTGAAAGACTGATACAATTACCACCTTCTGACTTCTTTCTTAATTCAATGAAAATTTTATGCTACTAAAACAAAGAAATATTTAAGCTTTTAAGAAAAGATGGTTTTCCGAGCTACTTAATACTCATCACACCAGATATCTTTAACCATGAGTCGGGAAACAACATAATTTTATAGTTGGCTTCCGTAGTACATGATGATAACGTGTGCAAACTTTCTGGTCAATAGAAGCAGTAATGCTGAAGTAATAAATTAAAACGTGACGTTGGACGCGGAATTTTTAGCAAACCAGCATCCGAAATGCAGTAAGCGACAAACCTTTCCATTTACACTTTTGTGTGCGCGCGTGTGTGTGTGTGTGGGGGGGGGGGGGGGAGGCGGGGGGCGGGGGAATCAAAACGAGAAAAAGTTCCGGAAAGGTTGGAATTTATTTTTACAGTTTGTGTGGTTCATTGGCGCGATGTGAGTTACAGCGCTCTGCAAGGAACATTTTGCTTTTATAGGCGCAGTGCAGTGCGGCGCGACTGCACTACGGAGGCAGCGAAGGTAAGACATGCAATACAGTGATCGATCCAAAAATCTGTTAATTTTGGCACTCCGAAAGTACATAGGAGTTAGGGAAGCGGAGGAAGACTGCATGTTATTGGGAAGAGTACTCACGAAGTGCAAAATAGTCATACAAATGTTCTTACATTGTGAAGAAGGAGCGTATAACATTTTAGTAACAAAACAGTTGCTCGACGATGCGGAGTATTCCATTTCCCACTGCCGTATCAGAAGTTTACTGCTCAAGGACAACATAACACGTGTCGCCGGTTACGCTAAGCTGAGCGGTTCACTGTGAGAGCGGATTCACTGATTGCTTCAACGTGACGAATTTTAAAAGTCTTTCACAGTAATGATCACAATAACATCCAACTCATTATAACTGTGGCTAAAGTCTCATAAATATCTCAAAATTTCTTGACCGATTTTTTTTCCTATTTTACACATACTCCAATAATCGTATGCGCAGAAATTGGTAGTAGTAGGTTACTGGTGGAATCAGCACAATTTTGCCATCAACATGATATGCAAACGCGCCCCAGTCGAGCCACTGCTGGATGCACTGCACACCATATACGGAATGGTGTCTAGAGGATGATGCGCAATGCTATTACATCTTGGATAGGGTCCAAAGGTGGATCCACCAGCGAGAGGACTAGGTGAGGTTTAAGACAGACATCCATGACACTCGCATATACATAGACATACAGACAAATAGAGCAAATGCACTGCAACTGTAGAATATTTGGTTGTGAGTAACTGTGTGCGTTCGAGTATAGTACTATACCACCTAACTAATGTGCTGTTCTGTACCGTACATTAGCATAATATCCACGAAGGACTGTCTCCATCCTTCTGACAGACATCTAACACACAAAATAGCGGAGTTTGGACGATTATGTTCTGTCATCGTGGAACTTTAACACTATAAAAGGCAGTGTGATAGGCGCAGCATAATGCCTTGGTTTGTTATTATTACTGGAGAATCTCGACAACATTGTTACGAATTATCGGTAATATAACTTGCACTGACGATGTCTGCCGTTAGCTTTGGTTAGCTCCCATGCAGAATCGTTTTGCAAAGAGTTTTTTGCTATGTGCAGGGGCTTCAGCACTATCCAAAATAACGTACAAGCAGTTGAAATCGAGACTTCACGATTGGTAATGTGCACGCATAGTCCCTATATGTATGTGTGTGGAGCTGTCAGCGGTGGACGGTTGCAGTTCGAATGCATAACTTGCTAGCTGTTGGTCAAGAAATTACGCTGCCAGGGGTGCGCACTCTGTAGGTACGGGAATGGGAAACTCTCACAGTCCAGGATGCTAAGTGCAGTCGACACACCGCCAACTAATAAATAACTTATTACATTTCGTAGGTGTCCTCACATGGTTGTTGGGATGTATCAGAGTTGGACAGTGTAAAAAAAAAAGTAGCGAAGCTCATCTGGTAAGCAATAAGAGCACATACTTATGGCAAAAAGTATCAGAGCAGCAGCAGCAGCAGCAGCGATCAACTCTGTACACATGTCAGCTCCCTGTTGCAGATCCATACACAGTAGAGTTGGAGTCAGATGAATGTGTAGAACTGTGTCAGACTTTGAGGATACATCAAGTGCATCGCTACACGAGTCTGCGGACAAGTTCTCTGATGTGCATTAGCAGCTAATGGATTTGTTTCCAGACTACGAGTTTCCAATATGCACCACTCGTTGAGACTCATATAGGTAAGGGGCGAGTGTTACTATACTTTTCATGACCTCCATATCCAAAATGCAGGCATGTAGATCAACGGGAGGAGGGAAATTCTTAGGATTTTTTTAGTAGGTTGCTGTTTAGGACACACAAATATCCTCATATAAAATCAAACAATGCTTGAGTATGCCAGCAATATGACCATATACATACGGAAAAATATCAAAATACGAAAAATGACGAAGTTGGTAAAAATCGAGGAAATAATGACAAATTGATGATAAAGATGTAAAATTGAGGGAATTACGACGCAATTGCAAAACCGCAGAAAGAACTTGCGAAATTACGTAAATTGACTGAGAATACACAAAATTAGAGAAAAAGTAGTTCGAAATACGGGGAATTTAGGTGGGTTGGGGGGTACTCGGACACCCAAGATCGATAAAAGCTTAAAAATTATGCTCTGGCTGCATTCAGGTTTAGCCCTCTCCCCCCCCCCCCCCTGTAAACTACATGGGTTTTCGTAACACACATTCCAACAAAGTATTATACAGAGGCGCTGTATTAAAGCATGCAAAACATATGCCTCCTAATCCAAAACTGCGTTCTCACAAATGCAGTCGAGTATAGATATTACCAAACTATGGCCAGTTCTCACAGACAATGTTATTCCTCAAGTGTTAAGGAGAAGAATCAATGCATTTATCAGTGATTCCCTAGAGTGTTCTGTAGGAGAGTGGACTCATGTAACATGTATCACCTTAAATTATGTGAGGGGGATGTACTTGAGAGATGTGGTGTTAGGACAAAATTGCTACACCTGAGCAAAAGTTCATCACACCAATACTTCCTTGTGCAAGACGAATGCTGCCAGAGCTTTGGTGGTGCTACTGTAAACAGCAATAAGACTGGTATACCAGCTTTGGCTACTGATAGTCGTGCTTACTCCCTGGTGAGAAGTTGTTGCTTCTTCGTGTCCATTTTGTTGCAGCAGGGTGTGGGTGGTACCTGAATGTATCAGCTATCTAAAATATTCATGTCGGTTTATCTTCACTCTATTTCCTAGTGAGACATAGCCACAGCCATGAAAACCGATACTAGTACTAAGCATGACTGATGTGGTAAGTGTGATTGAGGGTATATGCGTTTCCGACTCAAAAGGCGTATAAAAGCCATTAATTTCCTAAAAGACAAAACAGCAGTCTCTGAACTTCATTCTAGTTGGTTCATATGTAGTTAGAGCGGTGGATGTGCACTGACAAAGCCATCCTAGGACATCATAAAAGGGTAGAAGGAAGTAGTTTTATCATTTTAAAGTGTCACCATACTGAATGGGGTAGGAAACTTGAGGGATGGTTGTAAGTCTGATGTTGGACAAATATATCCTGCATGAGAGTATTAAGACCGTTGCATTCCACATGACATACTTCGGAAACTGTGTGGCATTAATAATACAGCATTTTTAGGTGCAGAACCATGTAACCATAGGAGTTCGTGTGTGTGTGTGTGTGTGTGTGTGTGTGTGTGTGCGCGCGCGCTCTACGATCATTTCTGTCATGCTGATACCTTCCTGGTATTG
Source organism: Schistocerca nitens (assembly GCF_023898315.1). Lineage (NCBI taxonomy): Eukaryota > Metazoa > Arthropoda > Insecta > Orthoptera > Acrididae > Schistocerca > Schistocerca nitens. The sequence continues at coordinate 64,860,069 of NC_064616.1, forward strand.
ACTCCAGATAGTGGAATAATGCTTCAGAATTGATTGCGCAGTTAATTTACGTGGAAGGTTTCAAGTTCCATTGGCTGGAGCTCTATCATGTATAACCCATATGTTTCTTCTTAACAGTCTGTTATATCAGCGCAACACTCACGTCTACTGTACATTGTAAGTATGCTGTTTAGGTTTTTATGTTGGTAACGCCACGTAGCGCTCTGTATGAAAATCACTGACTGTGCTGTGTGCAGTCTGTGGCTGGTTGGACTCATTGTTTGAATATTCGCTTGTGTAGTGTTGCGCAGCTGGATGTGAACAGCGCGTAGCGTTGTGCAGTTGCAGTTGGAGGTGAGCCGCCAGCAGTGGTGGATGTGGAGAGAGAGACGCCAGAGTTGTGAGAACGGACGATCTGGACGTGTGTCCGCCAGAAAAAGGAAATTTGTAAAGATGGATGTCATGAATTGGTAGATATATATGTAATGACTTTTGAAAACTATTAAGGTAAATACATTGTTTGTTCTCTATCAAAATCTTTCATTTGCTAACTATGCCTATCAGTAGTTAGTGCCTTCAGTAGTTAGGATCTTTTATTTAGCTGGCAGTATTGGCGCTCGCTGTATTGCAGTACTTCGAGTAACGAAGATTTTTGTGAGGTAAGTGATTCACGAAAGGTTTAGGTTACTGTTAGTCAGGGCCATTCTTTTGTAGGGATTATTGAAAGTCAGACTACGTTGCGCTATAAATATTGTGTCAGTTTAGTGATGATCAGAATAAATAAAGAGAGAAATGTCTGAGTACGTTCAGTTTTACTCAGCTGTCTTTGTATCAAATAGCGTAGAAGTTTACCAGCACAGTCATTTTTAAATTTTTCTAAGGGGACGTTACAACATCTATAAGAGGCGCTACCCTCCTCGACACACTCGCATCTGGAGAGATCTTATGCTTCTGGATGGGTGTTGTGGGTAAGGCTGGTGCTGCAGGGAGGATTGGTCAAGTACAATGTGGGAGGGATTTGTCAATCTCTGACTATCTTACGAATGCGTGAATACTCTGACGCCCATTCAAACTGGGAAAGATGTCCAGCATAATCGTAAATTCTGCACTATGATTGATGCTCTGGAAATATGTAGATAACCTAATGGCACCGGTATAAGATACTGCATTCACAATTTAGTATACTGTAAGTGCAAAGTATGAAGGGCTGATTTAGCGATGATGCTGAAATTGGGAAGCATTCTACTGTGTCACTGGCTGGATTTGAAACTAAGGAACAAATGGTATACTTTGATGTGTTTGGTCGAATGGATGTACTGCATAGACATCTAGCTGCATTCACAATCTAATATATGGTACTTGTAAAGTAGTGAATGGGTGATTTAGCGATGATGCAGACATTGGGGAGCGTTATGCTGTGTCATTGGCTGGTGTTGAAATTACGGAACAACTGGTAAAATTGCTGAAATTGATCTTTCTGTCAACTGCGTTGTGTATTACAGTACATCGTCCCATATCAATGGTGTGTCTCCCAATCCATCCGTCCATTGGAATACTGATGATAACCGCACAATGATTGACTGACACCACTTGGTTGAGATGGAGGGAGCCTGGACGGCACACTGGATTCATAGAGAATGCACGTTCAACCACCACCCCCTCTACAGCCTTTTGGGACGACGATTTTCCACAGTACATGTGTTGCATTATAACCCATTCATTGTGAGTGTTGGTTTTTTCACGACATTGTCGAAGTGTAATTAGAACAGAGATGCATTTTTTCCATTAGCTGTCGTGGCATCCATTAGCTTCGATCAGCTGGGCTGCAGGACGATTGTCGAGCAGGTGTCTCTAGCGAACTCTGACGTCAAACAGCAACCGTGTGCTTACAGGTAATACACTTAAACTCAGCTCTTTCCAACACCAGCATCTTGTCAGTTAAACTTATTTTCCAAGAGAAAGAATAAAGATAGTATCTTACATCCCATCCTTTTTCCCACCAGCTTGTAGGTGAAGGGTACAGTTTGAGTGGGTCTCACTAGTTTCAAGGAGAATTGTGTAATATTTTCCGAGCAGAGTAACACCTGTCGCATGGCGTCGTCAATTTTTGAGCTGTATTGCGATTTTAGGCATTCCTTCTGTAGCGCTACACACATACAGTAGTTGTGTAATTAGGCCCAATCTTTATGATTAATTATGTAATTAGGACTGGTCTTTACGTTAGTTTCCCAACCAAAATAAATGAAGTACACTAATCTAACCTTCCTCTCTTGCATCTGTTCCAGTGTTGCAGGGTCCACTTGGGCTTTCCATCCAGAAGGACCAGGATTCGAGTCCCAGAATGGGCACTGCCATTTTTAATTTACCGCCAAATCCAAGCGCCTCTGGGCCTATGATTGTGTTAGGGAGGTACACTTGGGCTTTCCGTCCAGGAGGACCAGGGTTTGAGTCCCAGAAAATGTCCTGCCATTTTTAATTTACCTCCAGTTCCCTGGTGATGATGGGGTGGGACGTCAGCACAGTTCTGGGACAAAGAAATTCCCACAAAAATTCGAAAATCTCATCAAAATTCGAAATTCCCGAAAAATTCGAAATTCCCGAAAAATTCGAAATTCCCGAAAAATTCGAAATTTAGGGTAGGTTGGGGAAGGGTAGGGGGGAGGGGGCTGCGACCCACATGCAGGCTGGGAAGAACACATGTTGTTCAGGGGTCTGCTGGGTGTGTTTGGGGGTAATTAATTAACCACTTTAATTAATTTTCATATCAATACACAATGAGGAAAGTTGTTACCAAAAATTTCTAAAAGTTCTTGTCCAGCTTACTTGATATTTTTACATAATGCTTTAATAAAAACTCAGACAGGCATTATGTACATAAAGAGAAAAGAGGTTAGCAGAACTCTCTGAAAGTTCTTGACCGTTTTACTTAAAACTATTACACGATACTCTTCTAACATCCATACAGATTCAGGCTATATTTTTTTAAAATGGCAATGTACAGATTTTCTGTTCTACATCTAAATGTGGATTTATGCTTTACAAATCATGCATGGTAGTGGGTTAAGTCCCTTGCTTACAACCGACTGCGAGAAAGAATGTACTGTGCTGTGCTGTGAAAAAATGCGGTTTCGCTTTCTTTCTCACAGTGTAGTTCAACTCAGATATTGGCATTTAAACCAGTACAGAAATTATTTCTTCCTCATAATTATATTCTTTCTCTTTATATATAATTTTAAACAAAAACTGCACATATAATAGTGTACTTTTTTGTTTTCTTCGTTGCAGTCGGTTTTAAGTGGCAAGAGGAGAATTGTACTGTGGGTTATCTACTTTTGATTAGAATACTGTGATACGGAATCCGAATCATCCGAAAGTTTACAGTCCTACTCGTTCACAGATGAAAACTGTGAGAAACACTGTCCTTGAAGTCACTATCGTGACAGATCCAGCACCTGGAGGGGTCTGTCCTGAACCCCTTATATTAATGAGCTCAATTGATTTACCCATACATTTTATGTGATTTCATTACCCAATCGAGGTTTGGTTTGCAATAACGATAAACAAAGCTGAGTGTCAGAGAGATTCTCTGCCTCGTGATGACTGGGTGTTGTGTGGTGTCCTTAGGCTAGTTAGGTTTAAGTAGTTCTAAGTTGTAGGGGACTGATGACCATAGATGTTAAGTCCCATAGTGCTCAGAGCCATTTGAACTAATTTTTTTGTCAGAGAGAGAAGGGAAGAGGTGATGGACAGAGATAACTCCCATACACACTTAGCAATTGCAAAGCACTGCCGGTTTCGCTAGTTCATTATAAATTACCTTCCATTTCAAGCTGCAGTGTTCTAATACGGGCACAACGAACAATAATTATTTACTAATATTAATACGAGAGAGGATAGCAAAACAAAATACGGTAACGGGTTAGGCAATACCAGTCGACAATCAATCAGGAGTAGCTTTGCGTTTTTAGCTCACAGGCAAGTCAATTACGCTATCAATTCTTCGTTCATTTTAATACGTTTAGAAGTCGAAATCGCTTGCACTTGGCATATATCAGCTGCATTACACAGAAGCCAAGCTGGAAGATTGCGAAGAACAGAATGGCGGATTTTTAAACAGATAAACTCTCCCTCACACGCTCAATATTTATTGGAAATACTGAGGATATTTTGCTCGGCAGCAGTACTGTTCGTCAGTATTTCAAGTACTGACATTGCGACAATACTCGCCCTCAGTCCGTCATTATAATGAGGTATCGATAATAATATTGAAGGTGTGGGCTTCTTAACTTCCGTGTGACATTTCTACGACTGCAGATGATAGGCACGAATCCTACACTGAAGCGCCGAAGTAACTGGTATAGGCATGCTTTCTCACAGGCAGAATACGGCGCTGTGTTCGGCAACACCTACATAAGACGAGTGTCTGGTGCAGTTGTTAGATCGGGTACTGCTGCTACAATGGCAGGTTATCAAGATTTAAGTGAGTTTGAACCAGTGGCAGATACAGAAAAACCTCAAGGAGGGGGCGCTAGAGATATCTTGAGCTACACTATGTGATCAAAAGTATCCGGACACTCCCAAAAACATAAGTTTTTCATATTAGGTGCATTGTGTTGCCACCTACAGTCAGTTACTCCATGTCAGCGACCTCAGTAGTCATTAGACATCGTGAGAGAACAGAATGAGGCGCTCCGCGGAACTCACGGACTTCGAACTTGGTCAGGTGATTGAGTGTCACTTGTGTCATACGTCTGTACGCGAGATTTCCACACTCCTCAATATCCCTAGGTCCAGTGTTTCCGATGTGATAGTGAAGTGGAAACGTACAGGTCGACCTCGTCTGTTGACTGACAGAGGCCGCCGACGGTTGAAGAGGGTCGTAATAGGTAGACATCTATCCAGACCATCACACAGGATTTCCAAACTGCATCAGGATCCACTGCAAGTACTATGACAGTTAGGCGGGAGGTGAGAAAAACCTGAATTTCATGGTCGAGCGGCCGCTCACAAGCCACACATCACGCCGGTAAATGCCAAACGACGCTTCGCTTGGTGTAAGGAGGGTAAACATTGGACGATTGAACAGTGGAAAAACGTTGTGTGGAGTGACGAATCACGGTACACAGTGTGGCTATCCGATGGCAGGGTGTAGGTATGACGAATGCCCGGTGAACGTTATCTGCTTGCGTGTGTAGTGCCAACAGTAAAATTCGGAGGCGGTGGTGTTATGGTGTGGTCGTGTTTTTCGTGGACGGGCTTGCATACCTTGTTGTTTTGCGTGGCACTATCACAGCACAGGCCTACATTGATGTTTTAAGCACCTTCTTGCTTCCCGCTTTTGAAGAGCAATTCGGGGATGGCGATTGCATTTTTCAACAGGGTCGAGCAGCTGTTCATAATGCACGGCCTGTGGCAGAGTGGTTACACGAAAATAACATCCCTATAACGGAATGGCCTGCAGAGACCTGACCTGAATCCTATAGAACATCTTTGGGATGTTTTGGAATTCCGACTTCGTGCCAGGCCTCACCGACCGACATCGATACGTCTCTCTAGCGCAGCACTCCGTGAAGAATGGGCTACCATTCCCCAACAAACCTTCCAGCATCTGATTGAACGTATGCCTGAGTGATCATGGCTAAGGGTGGGCCAACACCATATTGAATTTCAGCATTACCGATGGAGGGCGCCACGAACTTTGAAGTAATTTTCAGTTAGGTATCCGGATACTTTTGATCACATAGTGCACCTTTACTTTTACCGTAACAAAAAATCGTCAAGTCACATGCAAAGTTTAAGATTGTTTTATTTAAACTGATTAAACATATATACAAGAACATGCCATCTTATGATATAAAAAATTTACAAATCTGGTTCTCTTCTTTACTATGAATTACTATTATTAATAGTTCACAATTAGCTGATGACTCACTCTTGACTAATCTTCACACTTGCACTTGCTACAACTAGGACTTTTTACTTATTCCTTCTTCAGGCTTAATATATCGGCTTCTGAACATAAACTAGCTTCCAAAGCGGCGAATAGTCCGTATTTATAATACTATGTATCGAAGGTTCTCTGTACAAGAGAACAGTAGAAAGCCGGCCGAAGTGGCCGTGCGGTTAAAGGCGCTGCAGTCTGGAACCGCAAGACCGCTACGGTCGCAGGTTCGAATCCTGCCTCGGGCATGGATGTTTGTGATGTCCTTAGGTTAGTTAGGTTTAACTAGTTCTAAGTTCTAGGGGACTAATGACCACAGCAGTTGAGTCCCATAGTGCTCAGAGCCAGAACAGTAGAATATTCGCGACTTTTCTCGAACAAATGCCAGACAGAATAACGTATCGAGATCACTATAATGGCCGCGACTTTTCTCGTATCTGTTAACTGTCTACGTGCCAGACAGAAACGTATAAAATACAATGACGCGGACGCGTGTACTATCAGTACTTAATCTGTATAATACCAGGTGTATGTATCTAAGGTATCACATAGAATGAACCACAACTACCAACAACTGGACAAACAAACAGCTGCTGACTTGCAACACGCCCAGTAATGTACCAATACACACAGACACAGTAAACATACATAAGCATAAACCATTTCAGATGAGAATAGCTTGTGGTTGTACCGAGACCTCATCTGAAATAGGGAGAAATAGGCCATTATCAACCGACATGCTACTTAGACTATATTACACATCCAGATACAGTACATCACTTCCGTCTACATACTGCGAATTATTTTCCACCACCCTCATTGTATTACTTTTTTTTCTTAGACATTTGCATTATATAAATTATATTCTCATAAAATATGCAGAAACAAATTATATGGAACCATTTTAACAATTTTTAAGCATTCAGTTCGCTGTAACTTTAGAGAACTCTTTATATATTATGTTCTTTATATTATTTTTAAAAAAGCATTAATAACTGTATACCAATAAGATTGTAACAATGAGAAGTCTTTGCTGTTAGATTTAGAAGCATCGGACCCACCTTACATTTCAAGGCAGTGGGTTACTCTGTACTGTTAATGAAAAACAAATTAGGAATGTACAGTTACTCGATAACTCGATTGAGTCGAGTCGACTGACGAAAGAAACGAATAGCGTGCGGACTGACTGGCGCGGGTGGCAATGCGTGTGGCCCCACAAGGGGGGGGGGGGGGGCGAGCGCCACTGGCCACTGGTTTGTACGTGCGATGGATCACAACGTCTCCGAGGCAGCGATGAAGTGGGGATTTTCCTGTGCGACCATTTCACGAGTGTACCGTGAATATCAGGAATCAGGTATGTAATCAATTCTCCGATATCGCTGCGGCCGGGAAAAGTTCAGCGCTGGGTGATAACAAATGTCAGCGTGCGAACCATTCAACGAAACATCATCGATATGGGCTTTCGGAGCCCCAGGCCCATTCATGTATCCTTGATGACGCACGACACAAAGCTGTACGCCTCGCCTGGGCCCGTTAACATAGATACTGGACTGCTAATGACTGGAAACATGTTGTCTGGTCGGACGAGTCTCGTTTCAAATTGTATCGAGCGAATGGACGGGTACAGATATGGAGACAACCTCATGCATATCAGCAGGGGAATGTTCAAGCTGGGAAGGCTCTGCATTGGTGTGGGGCGTGTGCAGTTGTAGTGATATGGGACGTCTAGATACGATTCTGAGAGGTTACACATACGTAAGCATCCTGTCTGATCACCATGTCTATTGTGCATTCCGACGGACTTGGGTAATTCCAGCAGGGAAATGTGACACCCCACACGTCCAGAATTGCTACACAATGGCTCCAGGAACACTCTTTTGAGTTTAAATGCTTCCGCTGGCCACCAATATCCTCAGACATGAACATTATTGAGCATATCTGGAATGCCTTGCAAAGTGCTGTTGAGCAGAGATCTCCTCATCCTAGTACTCTTACGGATTTATCGACAGCCCTGCAGGATTCATTGTGTCAGCACTACTTTAGACATTAGTCGAGTCCACGCCACGTCGTGTTGTGGCATTTCTGTGTGCTCGCGGGGGCCCTACACGATATTAGGCAGGTGTACCAGTTTCTTTGGCTCTTTGGTGAATATTGTGAAAAGCAATTGTCCTCTCCCTTGCGGGCCAGCCTAAGTTACTGTTACGTCTGAAGATTTCTTTCTGTTAACATTGACATTCTGACAACGTAGACAGTCCATCGCAACCCCCCTCAGATCTAGTAGTAAAATGGCCCTGTAGGTAGCCCGTCAAAAACTTAACACAGATCAAGCATGAAAACAGGAATAAGTTGTACTAAACTGTGAAAAAACAAGCAAATTCGAAACAGTGAACTGTCGAACCTTAAGATGTGCAACATCAAGCGAGCTGGAAGAGCCCCAGCATCGTGGTTATGTTGTCACGGTGGTGGAGTGCAAAGGGGGAAATCCGTGTTCATTTCTCCCTCGTGCCCTATTTTCTTTTCTTTCCAAAAATTACGAACTCTCTGTCCGCTAACTGAAGTGACTGTTCTTCTGTAGCCTTGGCAAGTGTCATACTATACATTGGTTATAGAATATGAGTCATTTGGTAAGAATGTATTACCGTCGCAAGCAAATGTGACGAATAGCGAGAGCAGGCGAAATGGCGCATAGACCTTTCACAGAAATGAAAACAACAAGTAAACGGGTGTGAACTATGATGCAACAAAGGAATTCAATGGTCAAAACTTACGAAACGAAACGCAGGAGTCATAAGATGTGGTACTTACGTAGGACAAATAGGAGGTACCTTCCTTATACCTGACTGTTACAAACGGACGTTACACCACAACACAGAGAACAGACATCTCAATGACCGGGGGGAGGGGGGGGGACAGTTCATAATTTTGTGGGACAAAAGCACGAGGGTGATTTAAACACGGATTTTACCGTTCAGAGTTTAACACTGTGACCACATAACCACGACACCGTTTTTATTTAAACGAGCTGGATGTTGCACATCCTGAGCTTGGATCGTTCTATTTTGTTTCTTTTTTCAAAGTTCAGTACGCCCTCATCCTGTTTTCATGCTTGATCTGTGTTCAGTTTTTGACGGGTTATCCACTGGGCCATCTTACCACTAAATCTGGGGGGGGGGGGGGGGTGGCGATGGGGATTTCCCTTTTAGTTCTGTTTGCCAGGAATTCTTCAGTTCAGTCATACAGCTGAACTGATATTCCGCGCGCCCTTATTTTGTTCATTAGGCGGCAGTGCGGAACTGAACCGAACGTCTTCCGTGAATGAACACGACATAAACACGGAGCGCCGGTAACTGTTGCTTTCTGGGTCTCGTGGGCGAGCAGAGCGAGCCGGGTTTCACGGAGGAATATATGTTGATTCCTACAGAGGAGATTTCCAGTCTCCAGAAATGTCATATTTCGCGAGCAAAAACCGTGTTCCAAAATTCAACAATGAACCGACGACAGCGACACACGCTTATAGTTTTGTGTGTGTGACCGGCGACCCGTTCTGAAAACGGGAAGGACCTGCGTTTTATTTCCAATCAGTAGGAACGCATCGCTCCTCCAGTGGCGTGAAGTACGGTTCCGCTAGAAGAGGAGGAAGTTCTTTCGCATATTCAATGTAGAATCGTATTGGTATCCCATCAAGTCCTGCGGTCTTTCCGCTGCTGAGAGATTTTGTTCCGGCTTAACGTTAAGCGCCGGCACATTGGTCAGGAACGTTATAGCAGAGAGGGTTCAAAAATGGTTCAAATGGCTCTGAGCACTATGGGACTCAACTGCTGAGGTCATAAGTCCCCTATAACTTAGAACTACTTAAACCTAACTAACCTAAGGACAACACACACATCCATGCCCGAGGCAGGATTAGAACCTGCGACCGTAGCGGTCGCGCCGGCCGAAGTGGCCGTGCGGTTAAAGGCGCTGCTGTCTGGAACCGCAAGACCGCTACGGTCGCAGGTTCGAATCCTGCCTCGGGCATGGATGTTTGTGATGTCCTTAGGTTAGTTAGGTTTAACTAGTTCTAAGTTCTAGGGGACTAATGACCTCAGCAGTTGAGTCCCATAGTGCTCAGAGCCATTTGAATCGTAGCGGTCGCGCAGTTCCAGACTGTAGCGCCAGAACCGCTCGGCCACCAGCGGCCGGCGCAGAGAGGGTTGTGGAGACAATGTCAGCCAACAGTGACTCTCTAGGACGACATCGAGAAAGGAGAGGCATCTAGGCGAAGATAAAATAAGCGCCGATCCGCTTGGCCGCAGGAAGCTGCCAAGTATAGCAATGACTTAGGACTTGTATTGTTTCACTTGTATTACGAATTGTATATACTGAAGGAACTGCTTACTTGTCTGTCACCCATTTCTTGCAACACTTACGTATTTCACAGAAGTAAAATATTGTCAGTTACCCTTGTGGTGTCACCGCCAGACACCACACTTGCTAGGTGGTAGCTTAAATCGGCCGCGGTCCATTAGTACATGTCGGACCCGCGTGTCGCCACTGTCAGGATCGCAGACCGAGCGCCACCACAAGGCAGGTCTCGAGAGACGTACTAGCACTCGCCCCAGTTGTACGACGACGTTGCTAGCGACTACACTGACTAAGCCTTTCTCTCATTTGCCGAGAGACAGAATAGCATTCAGCTAAGTTAATGGCTACGACCTAGCAAGGCGCCATTAACCATTTGTACCGTTGCATGTACCTCAAGATAGAGTCTCACTTGTATCATCCAGAATGCTGTATACCAAAGGACAATATAAAAGTTAAGTGTTCTAGTAGCTACGTTCTTTTCTTTATCACATTCATTACGAATCCTGTTCCAGACTTAACGCCAGACGGCGTGAGTTGACGCGTGCCCTTTCGGCTACTTCACTGTGGACTGGCTGCCTTAACAGTCCACTACAACCTTACTGTAACAAAATCGCATTAATACGATTTGATTGAATTGTTGTCTAGCGATCCGAGAAAGCAGGTTTCCTAGGTACCCTATGTTAGACGAGTGGGCAGAACACAGATTTCATTTAATTTTCTATCTCGTGGCCACTTATTTTCATATATTTCATTTTTACCTTCATACAAAGATTTAAAGGAGGAATTGTAGTGAAACAGTTTTGGAAAAAAGTAATTATTTCGGCCTTCTGTTTGTCATCCTCTGTTTCTGTGCGATTATGGCCACAAAGTGTCTGGACATACGGTTTTGATCGGTTTACTAATTTAACCTAAGATCGAAACTGCTTAGGATTTTCTGTCAGATCGATAGATAAAATTTTAGTTGGTTATTCGTTGAATGCTTTACGCAATGCTGTCCTTATGGTAAACTGTACTTCGTTCAGACTTTGTTTGCCGATGAGGTTGTGCAAAAGCAAAGCTCCGCAGATGTCTCTTCCACGCCATCCAGCATCGACAGGCCGTCGTTTCATCTTCCGCCGGTGGTGTCAACCGGATGCGGTATAAAGAGGTACAGGGTAAGCACGTCGCTCTACCAGCTGTTGTCAGCTTCCCAGACCTTGGAACCGCTGGTTCTCTTTCAAGTGGCTCCTCAATTAGCATCGCAAGCTGAGTGCAGCTCCTTCCAGTATTCCCACCAAGGAAAAATCCCCTGCAGTCTCGGGAATTTAGCCCAGATCTTCAGCTTAGCAGTCATACACGCTGATTATTTAGCTACACAGGCGGACCTCTGAGACTGGCTCCTTTTAAATCTGCAGTGCAACTCACTGTTTTAGGAGCAGATTCCTAATACGTCCGTTGAACCACAGCAGGGCTTTCCCATCATTCGCGACTTTGCTCGGCACACACCTTGTAAGCATGCTACGGAGAAGGTGTCCACGTTTATTCCAGCTATTTCCCTCTTGGTAATAATTAAGGCACAAAAAAAATTAATGACATAAGCTACTAGTGGGTATTGATTTAAATCAATGGCGGAACTTGAAAATTTGTGCCACTCCAGGGTTCGAACCCAGATCTTTTGCTCACTAGACAGATGCGCTGACCACTGTGTCATCCGAACACAGTGATGATGACCCAAATTCGCAACTTATCCACACAATAATGATGTAGTTCCCCTTGCCCATTATCCTCATTACTCGCGGAATTTCCCCGATTCCCGTTAGCGTTCGAGCGTGGTGTGCATCTGCAATACGATGATCAATTTGTCGTTCTCACCTTAATTATACGTATGTGGCACCTGTCTGAAAGAACAGACGCCAATATACACTCCTGGAAATTGAAATAAGAACACCGTGAATTCATTGTCCCAGGAAGGGGAAACTTTATTGACACATTCCTGGGGTCAGATACATCACATGATCACACTGACAGAACCACAGGCACATAGACACAGGCAACAGAGCATGCACAATGTCGGCACTAGTACAGTGTATATCCACCTTTCGCAGCAACGCAGGCTGCTATTCTCCCATGGAGACGATCGTAGAGATGCTGGATGTAGTCCTGTGGAACGGCTTGCCATGCCATTTCCACCTGGCGCCTCAGTTGGACCAGCGTTCGTGCTGGACGTGCAGACCGCGTGAGACGACGCTTCATCCAGTCCCAAACATGCTCAATGGGGGACAGATCCGGAGATCTTGCTGGCCAGGGTAGTTGACTTACACCTTCTAGAGCACGTTGGGTGGCACGGGATACATGCGGACGTGCACTGTCCTGTTGGAACAGCAAGTTCCCTTGCCGGTCTAGGAATGGTAGAACGATGGGTTCGATGACGGTTTGGATGTACCGTGCACTATTCAGTGTCCCCTCGACGATCACCAGTGGTGTACGGCCAGTGTAGGAGATCGCTCCCCACACCATGATGCCGGGTGTTGGCCCTGTGTGCCTCGGTCGTATGCAGTCCTGATTGTGGCGCTCACCTGCACGGCGCCAAACACGCATACGACCATCATTGGCACCAAGGCAGAAGCGACTCTCATCGCTGAAGACGACACGTCTCCATTCGTCCCTCCATTCACGCCTGTCGCGACACCACTGGAGGCGGGCTGCACGATGTTGGGGCGTGAGCGGAAGACGGCCTAACGGTGTGCGGGACCGTAGCCCAGCTTCATGGAGACGGTTGCGAATGGTCCTCGCCGATACCCCAGGAGCAACAGTGTCCCTAATTTGCTGGGAAGTGGCGGTGCGGTCCCCTACGGCACTGCGTAGGATCCTACGGTCTTGGCGTGCATCCGTGCGTCGCTGCGGTCCGGTCCCAGGTCGACGGGCACGTGCACCTTCCGCCGACCACTGGCGACAACATCGATGTACTGTGGAGACCTCACGCCCCACGTGTTGAGCAGTTCGGCGGTACGTCCACCTGGCCTCCCGCATGCCCACTATACGCCCTCGCTCAAAGTCCGTCAGCTGCACATACGGTTCACGTCCACGCTGTCGCGGCATGCTACCAGTGTTAAAGACTGCGATGGAGCTCCGTATGCCACGGCAAACTGGCTGACACTGACGGCGGCGGTGCACAAATGCTGCGCAGCTAGCGCCATTCGACGGCCAACACCGCGGTTCCTGGTGTGTCCGCTGTGCCGTGCGTGTGATCATTGCTTGTACAGCCCTCTCGCAGTGTCCGGAGCAAGTATGGTGGGTCTGACACACCGGTGTCAATGTGTTCTTTTTTCCATTTCCAGGAGTGTATAATTAAGGTGAAGACAACCAGTTGATCACTTCAGTGCAGTTGCACACCACACTAACTCTAACAGGAATCGGTTAAATGCCGCGAGTAATGAGGATATTTGGCAAGGGGAACTACATATTTAGTGTGTGGGTAGGTTGAGAATTTGGGTCCGACGGGAGATGTCCTGGGGTAAACCGTGCAGATGTGGTGTCTGGATGCGAAGTAGTCACCACTTCTGTCTAATAAGCAGGAGACCCGGTTTCCAATTCTTATCTTTCACAAATTTTCAACTTTCCTCATTGATTTTAGTCAATGCGCTCTAGCAGCTAATGCCATTAATTCCTTTGTATCTTGACTCATAATGGCTTTGGGATCAAAATATATCTGTTATATTTATTGAATAATTAATTTCACGAGCTAAGATGAGCTCAAATTACTCAAATTAAAAAAAAAAGACCAACTAGTAGGAAACCTTTATTGAATATTTTGTGTGCATGTAATTTATTTAATGAGAAAATGTGAGCTCAAACTATGCACCGGAGTAGTGCGTATTCGCGAAATCATTGACAGCCAGCGTGGTCGGCTTTACGGTACATTCTCGCCGGGAAGGGCTGTATGGCCCTCGGGTTCAGCGTCGGGAAGTTTCCGGATGCATTGACAGAGTAATATTGCCTCTGGTTCCTCGGGTTACGACGCCTTTTCCCCACGATGACACGCCTTCCCTGCAAGAATAGGATCGTCCATTTACCCGATTGGCGGGAAGACGGGAAGTAGTGTGAAGTTTTTTTACATCTTACAAATGCTCTTCTTTACAGCTGGAGAGAAGGACGTAAGCAAAGTTGGATGAAGTAACTTCATTCAGCTCCATAGGTACTTATAGAAAATGACCTAATCAGAATAGTAGGTTCTCCTAACTGAACAGAGGCCTTATGGTTTTCCAGAAGGGGGACTTGTGACTGGGCATTCGACAGGAGCTTATCTGACTGATCGATAAAAACGACGTAGTTCATATAAATATTGTGGAGCTAATCACTACAAGAGCTACAGCCAAGCTACCAGAGTCTCCCGTGCTCCATTACGCTGAGGGCAACTTTAACATCGGCGAATCGTCCCATCAGCAGATGTAGCGCCATTCCTCGATACTGGAGATGGTAACACAGCTTCGCAACTTGTCTCATGTCTCGTGGAAGTTTCTGCCTTCCTGACTTTAGTACTAAACTCAGTGAGGGCCGCTGGGTCGCGATAAATAATGTTTTGTTTTAAAGTGCTCTAATGTTTGTTGAGATTTTGCGAGTCGCGAAATAACCAGTGAGACCCGCGTATCAGGACCAAGATTTGGCTCTCTCTGCTTGGGAAATCGCTTTGTTTTTTGCATCGTTTTAGCAAGCCACCGGCCTTGCTGTCGAAAGGGAGATCTGTTGTGATTCGTCCATCGACAAAAACCTTTTCCTAACGAAAGCAAGTGTTTTCTCATTTTGTACTGTGAGATGGAGAAAATGCATCGCGTGCTAAAGGCTTTTTGTGAACAACACGCAGATAAGTGTTGCAGGACTACAGCCCTTTAGACAGCGGGGTGATGGGCGGTGCCGAGGTAAATGTGTTTACACTGAACTGATAAGTCATGGGATAGAAACATAGTGATACGCACACATACAGATGGCGGTAGTGTCGCTTACGCGAGGTATAAAAGGGCAGCGTATTGGCGAAGCAGTCATTTGTTCTCTGGTGATTAACGTAAAAAGGTGCCTGACATTGTGGCCGCACGACGGGAATTAACAGACTGTGGACGCGGAGTGTTGGAGATAGACGCATGAGACATTCCATTTCAGAAATCGTTAGGGAATTGAATATTCCAAGATCCACATTGTCAAGAGTGTGCCGGGAATACCACATTTCAGGCATTATCTCTCATCACGGACAACGCACTGACTTATGGCCTTCACTTAACGACCGACAGCAGGGGCGTTTGCGTAGACTTGTCAGTGCTAACAGAAAAGCAACACTGCGTGAAACAAAGGCAGAAATCAATGAGGGACGTACGAGGAACGTATTAGTTAGGAGAGCGCGGCGACATTTGGCATTAATGGGTATTGCCAGCAGACGACTGAAGCGAGTGCCTTTGCTAACAGCACGACATCGCCTGCAGCGGGTCTCCTGGGCTCGTGACCGGACCTGTTGGATCATAGACGACTGTAAAAGCGTGACTTGGTCAGAAGAGTCCCGATTTCAGTTGGTAAGAGCTGATGGTACGGTTCCAGTGTGGCGCAGACCCCACGAATCCATGGACCCAAGCAGTCAACAAGGCACTGCACAAGCTGGTACTATCTCCGTAATGGTGTGGACAATGTTTACATGGATCACTGACTGGAAATGGTTTTTTTCGGCTACTTGGACACCATTTGCAGTCATTCAAAGACTTCATGTTCCTAAACAACGATGGGATTTCCTATGGATGATAGTGTACCACGTCACCTGGACAATTGTTCACGATTGCTTTGAAGAACATTCTGAAGAATTCAAGAGAATGACTTGGCCACCCTGATCGCGCGACATGAATCCCATCAAACATTTATGGCACGTAATGGAGAGGTCACAAAATCCTGCACCGGCAACACTTTCGCAATTATGGATGGCTATAGAGGCAGCATGGCTCAACATTTGTACAGGGGACTTCCAACGACTTGTTGAGTCCATGCCACGTCGAGTTGCTGCACTACGCCAGGCAAAAGGATAGTAGGAGGTATCACATGACTTTTGGCACCTCAAAGTACGTGGGGCACGCTATCTGGGCACAAAAAAAGTTTGGGTTACGTGCCTGCCGTACCCAGTCTACCTCACAGGACAAAGTACGCTGTGGTACAAAGTGTACAAGGCATACTGCACAATATTCTCGAACTTGGTTCATTTATGGTCAACATTTTCGGCTCTATAGATGAATGTTTGATGTTGGCCGCTTCAGGTAGTCCGAAATGTGTCTTTCGTCGTGCTTGCTAAGCAGAAATATCTTCTTACCTTTCTTTATATTCCTAGTTACAGCCGTGCTCAGCAATGGTATAACCATCTTATGATAACTGATTCCCTGTTCTACCTTAACTGAGTCGAAAATTTCGGGCCTGTTGGTGACCTTGTGACCAGCTTAGACAGTCGGCGTTGATATACCAACAAATCGGATAACTAATTACCGGTGTTGTCACTGGATCTCTCATACACGATCGCTTTCTGACCTTCTACGCCAAGTCGATCCAACTTACTGCGCGCATTCCGTAAACCGACTGCCACATACGAACACCTGTGACGTCATGACCTACTCAGTGGTAAAGGATGGCACGACTCCTTGCGACCAATTCCACACCATTTACAGCGTTTCAAAGGGACCAGTCTGCTCTTTGAAGGGATGATTAATAATTGATCCAGTAAACTTACATTCAGTGGTCGACGAGAGCTATTACGGCATAAAAATATATACACTGGGATCAACAGTCAGACTTTAAAAGCTTTCGTAACAATATGTAGTTCAAGTAAGTATCGCGTTTACAAAATCGCGCCGCAAACCCATGCTGAGCGCTAAAAGGTAATGTCTCGGCACATGCTTTCTGCATGGAGCTCAGGCGCAGTACACCACCCCTACTGTTCACATGTTAACCCAACGACATGGTCAATTACGATTCCAGTGGGCATCGAACCATCCGGATTCGACCATCGATCAATGGAAAAGTGTCGGCTCTTCGGGCGAATCACATTTTTGCTACACTAGGTCGATGGCCGTCTCTACGGTGTGCGGACATTTGCCACGCCGGACATTTGCCACGATTTTACCTGCTTCAAAATGTTAGGTCCCTTGTCTCCCCCTCCTCCTCCTCATCGCTGTCGCACAGTAAATGTACTTACTGAGCCTTTCCGCTGGTTTACTTAACATAGGACCAGAATCTCTTTGGATTTTCCGCCACATTTCTAGAGAGACTTTCGTTGTGGAAACTATTAAATGCATCTCGCATTGAAATCCGCATCAAATTTCGAGCCTCAGTAAAACTTCGCCAGTCTTGGAGATTTTGCATTCGTCTAAATTATACGTGCCTTTTTCGGTGCCCTGCAGCAGCTTTCTGTCGTGTCTTGTGGACCATGGTTGAATTTATTTGGTATGAATCTCTCGAGTGCTGCTGATACTATTTCTTTGAACTGAAGCCACATATGGTCTTCACTTACATAGTTTGGAAGTATTGGAGACTGTCTCTTAGAAAGACGTCAAGCGAATTTTTAGCTGCTTTTATAAATAGATATATTTCGCGTATAGTTTTGGTGAATTTCTTTGTTACGGAATTGAGCCTCGCTCGACTGTGTATTCACTAATCCCTGTATCCGTCGTGATGCTCAGTATTATTTGTGGCTAAGAGGTCAAGTGTGTTTTCGTAACCATTTACAATTTGAATGGCCTCGTGAACTAATTGTTTAAAATAATTTTAAAAAAGGCATTTAGAACAATTACGGAAGTTGTTTTCTATCTACAATAGGGTCTGAAAATGTATTTTTGTCAACATACGGATGGTAGTTTGAAGTCACTGCCAACTATAATTACATATTTGTGATGAGACTCAAGTTTTCTTTGAACTAATCAGCAACTGTTTCCTCTGAGACCAGGGGTCGGTAAGAGAAGCCAGTTATTAATTTATTCCGATTGTCGAATATAACCTCTGCCCATACTAAGTCACAGGAACTATCTGCTTCATTGTCACTTGTGAGCTGAAACACATATTACATTATTTTACCTTAAGTTGTGCTTCTTGTTTCTGTTGTACTGCAGATCATTACAGTCACGGCTTTTCCCTCCAAAACCTAGGATGCTTTCTCTGTGACCCTGTAAATACCAGAACTAAACAATGTAGAATAACAACGTGCGTTACAAGCATAGCATTCTGTATTACTTCATTTCCTTATTTCTAACATTTTAAAATTTAACGTTGACTTTAGAAGACATGTCAATCATTTATGTTCTTATCTCTATTTATTGAACGTATTTTCAGCCATGTTTTGAACATTGTCCCGCTACACTTTATTAACTAATGTTTCGCCGCAAGGGATATCGGATTTTAGAGTGTAAATTAATATGGAGTATGTCGTTCTTCTTTTCAAACATTCACATTCCCACTTCTTCTTTCCTTATTGTCTTTTGGGCATGCAGTTGTAGTAATTAAAGTAGGTACAAATGCTGTGATAAAACAGAATTGATTAGCGTACGTTCGCATTCTCTTTACAACGTTCCTTTCTTGTTGCTCCCCTGCCGATGGGCTGTTTCTATCGCGATCAGTAAGCGTGAAAGGAAGCTACCGTACAGACAGAGAGATCTATATTTATACTTGGCAGAACTAATTACATACTGATATAATCGTCGGTATTGGTTTAGTTTCCCAAAAGTTATAAATATTTTGGAAAATAAGCTCTGTATTTAGCCAAGATGTCGAAGAAGAAGGTCCCTTGCGTACTGGCTGTACCGAGTAAGATGTGGAGACGGCGGTTTGAAAGCGGACAGAAGAAGTACGAGGAAGGGCGTCCCTTACCTGAGGGATCGCTACTCAAGCTACCTGGCGAAGGGGCAAGTGTGGCAAATGTCCGGCGTGGCAAATGTCCGGCATTCGTCTCTACAAACGCCGTCGCCGAGGTGAACGGCGGCTCGAAACGTGCAGCGCGCCACAGACGCAGCCTCGTGGCAGTAGTATTATGCTATGGGAGACATTCTCCTGCGCTTGCAGAATCGAAGACACGCTGACAGCTACGAACCATCTGCATCCCTTCATGCTTCATGTCTTCCCCGACGGCGATGTGATCTTTCAACAGTATAACTGTCCGCGTCTCGGAGCCAGAATCATGCTACAGCATTATAGTGATCTCACGTTGATGTCTCGGCGGGAAAATCCGCGTGATGTAAATCCTATAGAACCCAACTGGCTTGCCGCGCGGCCTAAGGGCGCCTTGCCACAGTTCGCGCGGCTCCCCCCGTCGGAGATTCGAGTCCTCCCTTGGGCATGGGTAACTTAGTTTAAGTTAGATTACATACTGTGGTACTGTGTAAGCCTACGGACCGATGACCTCAGCAGTTTGTTTCCATAGGAACTTACCACCACCACCACCATCTGGCTTGTTATCGGGCGCCATCACCGCGTACGCAAATTAGTGGCCAGTTATTTACCCGAATCACGTGACGTGTGCATAGATATCTAATGCCTCATACCTCTTCAAACCTACCAAAAACTGTGGGCACGAAGAGACGAGCTATTAAGCAGGTGGTCATAATGTTTTGGCTCATCAGTGTAAGTATCACATCTGAATGGGAGCGACTTTACAACGTGTTTTCACGATTCTTGTCACATCCATGTCATATTTAGATTAAAGTTCAGTCTTGATCACGTTATGTCTGTTTTAATGAGTAACCGGTTTCGGTTTTTTCTATAAAACCATCATCAGACCCATTGGCTCCCTTGGGTTGGTAGGTGGAGCTCTCCTTGCTGCTGTGCAGTCAACAGTTGGTGTGGTGGGAGATGAAATCGTTTATGACCTATTGAGGTAAGATTGTTTAATAATTGCAATGCTTTTTGGGATACGGACTCAATGTGCCTTCCAAAGTTCCACCTTTCATCGATGATGACGCCCAGGTAGCGAGTCTCTTGTCGTCTTATTACTGGTGAGCCTCCGATTCTAACTGTAGGGTTCCTCGCCAGCTGTCCCTTCAGTAATAAGTACGTCGATTTGGTCGGTGAGATCGTCATCTTGGTATTTGTGCACCACAGTTGTAATTTGGTCATCGCTCTGTCTATTTTTGGTTCGATGTCCTCGCGGCTTCGGCCGCCGACCAGCAAGAGGAGGTCATCCGCGTAGGCTATCACCTCTAGCACTTCTTCACTCTGTTCCAAACTGTCTAAAAGCGGTTCCATATGGATGTCCCAGAACAGGGGACCTAGTACGGAGCCCTGGGGACATCCCTTAGTTATGGATTTTCCTACTCTGCCGCTAGGGGATGATAGCCATACCTCCCGCCCTTCACAATAGCTCCTCAGGCAACCATATAGCGACCCTGGACACTCCTCCCGCAAGCAGGAGAAGAGCGAAGGCCACCACAGGTTGTCAAAGGCGCCACTGATGTCAACCATGATGCCAACAACGTACTTGTATGGGGTAGAGTCGCAGACCTCAGCCGCCAGAGCGATCGCATCAGTTGCCGATCGCCCCGGCCTGAAGCCAAACTGCCTGCCACTCATCCCACACAGCACTCGGTGTGCAGTCAGTCTGTCAGCTAGCAGTTTTTCGAATAATTTCCCGAGGATATTCAATAGGCAAATGGGCCTATAAGACTTAACATCCGCTGGGTCCTTGTTGGGTCCCTTTTTGATTATGACAACGTTTGTCTCTTTCCAGATTTTCGGGAATTTTTCCTGTCTTAGGCATTCATTATATAACTGGGTTAGTGGTGCCACCAGTTGAGGTGCCAGGAACTGCACCACCTCCGCCACAATGCCGTCTGGGCCGGGGGCTTTTCCTGTTTTCAGTGCTTTAATGTGGCCAGCCACCTCCTCTTCAGAGAAGGGGTAGACTGCCCTGTTGTTAGCAACTCTATCCAGATCTTGATTTCGTAACTGGGACTGTCCCTCCGTGTCGCTGGCCTCATCGTCGTCAGGGAGCAGGGACCGGAGAAGAACCTCGGCAGTCTCTTGCCAGGACTCTGTCATCCCATCCCCGCGCCTGACCGTTGATAGCATCATTGGGGATCGGATCTTTTCCCTCACTAGTTTGTAGGGTATTCCCCATGGATCCAGGGCCAGCTGGTCCAGCACAAATCTTTCCCAACTACGTAGTCTGACTTCTTTTAGTTCTTTTTGGAATTTGTCTTTTGCCTCCCGGTATAGCTGTAACCATCGTTGTTTTTCCCACCAGACGACACTGCGCTGGTAGTGCCTCCTCAGCCTTCTGACAGACTGACGCATTTCCTGAAGTTCAGCTGACCATGGTAACGGGGAGGCCGCCATGGCTCTCCTCCTGGTTGGAACAGCTGCCTTGACCGCTCTGGTCACTGCGCCTACCAGTTCTTCGGCCCGCTTGTCTATGTCCAGGTCTTGTTGTGCATCACCTTCTGGCAATGGAGGAACGTCGTACTCTCTCGCTAGTTTCTCCCAGTCAGTTCTCTTGAAATTCAGTTGCGACTCCCACCCTGCGGCCCAGTGACAACCTCCATTTCCTAAGCTGAACATTATAAGATTATGGTCGCTTGTTGTCGCGTTTTCCTTCACTTCCCAATTCTGAATGATGTTGGCAGAATTTGGTGTAACTAGCGTTACATCTATATTGGTGCCGCGCCCCCCTCCCGCTGCGTAAGTGGGAGGGTTGCCAGGTCTATTTGCAACCACAAGTTGTAGAGCCATAATCATTTCCTCTACTTTTTCACCATTTTCATCTCTTGTGCCACTGTACCACAGGGGGGATTTAGCATTTATATCTGCTGTTATAACCAGTTTGCGACCTCGCAACGCCGTGGCTACTCTGGTCAGGTGATCCAGATGTTGCTCGATGTTATCCCCGTATTGAAAGTACATGTTTATAAAGGTTATAATTCCCATGGGAGCCTGTACCTCCACGACGTTGCAGTGACTGGTAGAAAACTGTGCAAGTGTTGTTACTCGTAGAGACTGGTTTGTTATGACAATTGCCGCTTTGGGGGCTTCCCCACTACTAGCTATCTGCCATGTAGCGGCTGCAAATGAGAGTTTTCCAGCTTGAGAGTACGGCTCCTGCAAGCAGAGTACGTCAAGCCTCTTCTCCTCCACCTCTCTTCGGAGCTCCCGCATCACAAGTCTGCTGTTATGCGTGTTCAACTGTCCAACAGTTAATTTTGTCATTATGGGAAGTAAGTGTGCATTCTATCGTCATGCCAGGTCTTGCTCCAATCAAAAGCGATTCGACCATGAGCTAGGACTGATTGAGTGTAGATGTCATTTAAGTCAAATTTCTCCCCACGTCTGTCAAACACTTTCTTAAGTAAGTCTCGCAGGGCCCCGAAGTCGGTGGGAAGGTTCACTGACTTTAATTGTATTCTGTCCACAGCCTCCATTACTGAGAAGGTGACCTTTCTTCCGTCCTCGTGTCCTACCCGGACCACATGTCGTAAGGCAGTGGTCAGGATAGCCGGCTGCTCCAATCTTGCCAGTTGCATTGTGAATTCTATATTGGGATATACCCTAATCGGATCTACAGGCGGTAGCCTGATTACTGGGGTATCTGCCTCAGTTGGGTTGGTGCTGGTGCTAGTAACTGTACTTTCTTGGAGAGGTTGTTTGGTTTGTACAGCTTCGTGTGTAGGGGCCAGGGAGGCCGCCACCACTACAGGATGCTTCTGCCGTTGAAGGTTGTTGTTCGGCCTTTCTCCCCGGTTTAGGGAAGGGGGAGCTGTGTTTCTGTCCCGAGAATCAGTTTGTATGTTCTAAGTTCCTCTAGAACTTAGAACTAATTAAACCTAACTAACCTAAGGACATCACACACATCCATGCCCGAGGCACGATTCGAACCTGCGACCGTAGATGTCGCGCGGTTCCGGACTGAAGCGCCTACAACCGCTCGGTCACCACGGCCGGCTCAGTAAATTTAATCATTTCATTTCCTCCATATGTACTGTTGCAACAATAAATCTTGAGTGAATTGGAAAGCTCTAAAACGGAGTAATAATTTTTTCTGGCTGTCTATTACATATTTCTGTCGCATGAGCACAAAATTCATACTGACTCATTTGATGAGCAATCAAATCCCCGAATCAAATAAAAAAATCATGAAAGGTACATCTTGAGTTTTGTGTCTGTCAGGAATGCCTAGAAAGGCCTCACTATCAATCAGCCACTGAATCGAGAACGTTGAACTACAGTTTGTATTCAACATCTATGCATGCGTTGCCCCTTTACCGTACTTACATTTCTCATTTCTCACTGTGCAGCTTTGAGACAGGTGACCTGCTTTCCATTTATTACACTACGGCCGCACGATCGTGTTTGTGTGGGAATTCACGCCCGCAATACGGACCACTATTTATTGATTGAGACTGGCCGCACAACACGTTTTCGCTCGCTGCGCGCTTCTGCGGTCACACGGCGCTAACGTTCTGAGGTGCATTCTGTCTGCGTTTTTCTTTCTTTTTTTTTTTCCTGCTCGGCGCTGCCCACGAGCTAGGGAAGTGCGCTGCGTTTTTATAATCTGTTTGGGGGGAGCGGCCTTCCAGGAAGAACTGCGGTACAGGACTGTTTGCTGGACAGCTGCGAAATACAACGACAGGTGATTTTCCTAAATTCTTTTCGTGTGCATTTCTTGTGTTATTTACATTAATTACTAATTTCTGAATTTTTTGTAGTGTCACGTGTTTCGTGAAGAGTTAACGCTCTCCATTCGTGCCTGCGTAATTCGTCGTCACTGGTTTGACAAGCGTGCTACGGAAGATTATCCAGAAGTGGTGCTACATCCGGTAAAATCAAAGTGTAATCGTTAATTTTTTTACCTCATTCAATTGCTTTGGATATATTACCGTCTCCTTGACAGCTAAATTTCTCTACGTCTATGAATCTGAAAAATGATACATCCTTGCATTGTACTGAGACTTGGACCGCTCAGAGACTGTTGGCGTTCGATCACCAGCAAGTTATGACGTGGTAGGCTTCATCGCGCGTCCTCCGCCCTGATGCCACCCACTCGGACCAGGGGCCCTCCCCACGGGCGCCACCCAGCCGCAGCGAAGGCCACCTGGCAGGGAGTCCCGACGCCCCAGAGTGACGGGCATCTGCTTCCCGGCATACGTGGGGAGTTAAATGCGTCAGCAGAGCTATCCCTGTGTAGTCAGGGAGCTACAATCAAGAGGGTACATGATGGCCCCACCACAATGGACTGGCTACCATGAGGTGCAAAGAATCCCATGGTCCTCGTCGGCGCAAAAAACGACACTGCATGGTGGGTGGAGGAAAACGCACCAAGGTGTCCTGGCTCAAGAGATGGAGGATGAGCGGGACTGCAATGCGACGACGAGAAAGTGGGCTAAAGATCTCAATGCACGATGGACACGATGCACCTTGTAAGGCGCCCTTCCCAAATTGGCTCGCTCTTCGGGAAAATTTTGAAAAACGGAGGTCAAACCCTACAGGGGACCACCACATAAAGGCCGAAAGGTGTGAGACTCCTTTTAGTCAAAATGGTTCAAATGGCTCTGAGCACTATGCGACTTGCCAGCCGGAGTGGCCGTGCGGTTCTGGGCGCTACAGTCTGGAGTCGAGCGACTGCTACGGTCGCAGGTTCGAATCGTGCCTCGGGCATGGATGTGTGTGATGTCCTTAGGTTAGTTAAGTCGCATAGTGCTCAGAGCCATTTCAACCAACTATGCGACTTCTGAGGTCATCAGTCGCCTAGAACTTAGAACTAATTGAACCTAACTAACCTAAGGACATCACACACATCCATGCCCGAGGCAGGATTCGAACTTGCGACCGTAGCGGTCGCTCTGCTCCAGACTGTAGCGCCTAGAACCGCACGGCCACTCCGGCCGGCTTCTTTTAGTCGCCTCTAAAGACAGGCAGGAATACCTTGGGCCTATTGTAACCCCTGGGCCCGTAGGGGGAATGGTAGCAGTGATCACGAGAATGTATGGTCGCAAGAAGACCGGGCTTCAGACTGCCATGTGGCACTACCGAGAGGGAAGACCATCCTGTTTGGCGTATGGCTCTGGAGCATCGTACTGGACCTGCTGCAGCAATTTGAGCAGTAACTAGCTCCACAGTGACATAACGAACTGTTACTTCAATGACAGCACTGAGCCAGATGCCTTGTAGCGTGTATTCCACTGACCCCAACCCAGCGTCATTTGCGACTTCAGAACGAGTGCTGACTGGTGGACAAGGTGGAATTAGTTTTGTTTTCTGATGAAAGCTGAGTCTGCCCAACTGCCAGTGATGACCGTGTGTAGGTTATCAAAGGGTCAGTTGAGAGCCTGCAACCAACATGTCTCCTTGCTAGACACACTGGACCTACACCTGGAGCTATAGTCTGGGGTGCGATTTCTTGTGACACCAGGAGCACTCTCGTCGCTATTCCATGTTATCCCATGCACCGTGATTGCAAATATGTACGTCAGTCTGGTGACTGACCTGTCGTTCTGCCATTCATGAACACCATTTCACGGGGTGTTTTCCTACAGGTTAACGCCCTCCTTACATGATCTACAGGGTTCCGACATATTGCCTTAGCCTGTCGATCACCAGATCTATCTCCGATCGAGCACGTACCTGACATCATCGGACGACTGCTTCAGCGTCATCCACAAACAGTATGAACCGTCATTGTACTGACTGCCCAAATGCCGAGCGGTTCTAGGCGCTTAAGTCTGAAACCTCCGACTGCTACGGTCGCAGGTTAGAATTCTAACTCGAGTATGGATATGTGTGATGTCCTTAGGTTAGTTAAGTAGTTCTAAGTTCTAGGGGACTGATGACCTCATATGTTAAGTCCCATAGTGCTCAGAGCCATTTGAACCATTTGAGCTGCCCAAAATGCAACAGGCCTGGAACTCCAGCCCACAACCTGACATCCGGCATGTGTACAACGCAATGCATGCACGGTTGCATGCTTGTATTCAACATTTTGGCGGTTACACCGGTTATTAATATACCAGCATTTCACACTTGCAATGGGTTGTCTCGCGCTTATATTAACCTGTGATTTTACCGTATTAATCACTAAAAGATATCACCTAGAGAAACGTATTCCCGAAATTTCATCACTCCACATTCATTATCTTTTGGCGTTTCGACTTTTCTCGTCAATGTGGAAGACAAATACATATTAAAGTATACAGTAGGATTCATAAATATTAATGATACCGCTCTAAATCTGTAGATTTATACAAATTTTTACTGACTATGGAAACTTCTGAGGAGAATTCTCTCAAATGCTGCGAAACTGTGAAAAGCAGGCATATTTTCAGTGCACCAAAAGAAAGATAATATTTTTTTGAAGAATATCACAGTGCATGTTTGCCTATCGTTAACAACAACAACGATCGTTTCATGTAAAAAAAATTTCAAGATGTGAACTCTCAGTTCTGCTTATCGAAAGTATTTTACATCCGCCTGTGCAACTACGAGAAAGTGCGTATTTTCGTCACGAAATTCATTGCGTGTCACTGGTATAAAAGATCATCAGTAGTCTACAATTGTACATATTTATTATTTGGCTTGCTTTATAGTGATAAAAACATGTCATTACAAAATATATTTAGGTGTGATTTTATTTTGTTTTAAGTCCAATTTTCGTTCACATTAGGTCATGTCTGCTTGCACAATTTTGAGGTATTATCAGAATCCTTATCGTATCATGTATTTTAGTAAAAACATAATTATGAATTTCTCAAATGAAGAAATGCGAAATTCATAATTATGTATGCAGTAGAATGTCTCAGATGCGAAGGAATGTGCTCTAATACCATTTTGACTAGTGCATCAGCATGCCAGTTTGGAGTGATAACTTCTATAATTTATGATTCGTAAATCTTACGCTTACTGGTGTAGTGAGGAGGTTAAGTGGCCATATATATGATATGGGTAGCAGCTATATAACGAAATTCGCGGAGGCAGTCGAGACAGGCCACTGTTGCGAGTGTTTCGAGGAAGTTGTGTCATTCTAAGTGGCAGCAAACATGTACGTGTTAGCCAATCGTAATGTGAATGCTGCGCGAATTGTACGGACTTAATAACATTTTTGATGCTGTATGACTTTCACGCTTAGTACATTTCCGGGTGAAAGTCACAGGACTGATAGAATTAGTTGTGAACTACAATTCACGGTCTTAGACTTCACAACAGCTAGACAGTCACATATAGAATTTGAATTACATTTAGATGCTCCCTCTGAGATTATATCATTTCTCTTCATGAACTTCCTAACATTGAATTTGAATCAAGTGAAGTCACCTTGCCCTTAGATGCTGATGAAATTAGCAGAAAATTTCATTGGGTTGAAAGTTAACTTGAAACTTGGGAATCGTTAAGACGAGTTTAGGACCCAGCGAAGTTGCGCAGTGGTTAGCACACTGGGCTCTCATTTGGGACGACGGCGGCACAAACCCGCGTCCAGCCAGCCTGATTAAGGTTTTCTGTGAATTCTCTAAACGGCTTCAGGCAAATGCTGGGATGGGTCCTTTGAAAGAGCAAGGCCGACTTTCTTCCCCATCCTTCCCTACTCCGATAGGACCGATGACCTCGCTGTTTGGTCCCCTCCCCCGAATCAACAAACCAACCAACGAATTTAGGAATATTACCGACACTTTTTAATTCAATGGAACCTGTACTGTGGCTAAAATTGAGGGGAACAGACTGTCATACTGAAGATTAATTTTCTGTGTGTCGTTTAACGTCAGTTCAGTCAAGATAAACATTTCTATAATTTCAGTTGTAGCTTAGGTAGCTGCAGATATTTTAGAAAGATGTATGGTCAAATCTTGACGGTCGGGGAAATCACAGCGATGATATAGCCTATTGTTCTATCAATCTCTTGACAAGTTACCAGACAACTGAGTGATTAAAAGGTGCGATATTTTACCCCGAGTAGCAAGTTCCATTGTCTACCAACAGTTTCAACGAATATTGCATATGGACGTCTTTAAAGAAAGAGTTCATGTTCGCGCTGAAAATATATTGTCTGCACCAATCTTAATTTTTTTGAATCATGTCAACGAACATTTGATATTTCTTAACGGGATATTCGCTACTACTATCCACTGGCGTCAATATAATTGTTAGACATTCGGTTTGCCTGAAGATGAGTGTACGTATAGCGCCACAGGATGTCTCCCTTATGAACCGAACTGAACCCGTACAGCCTGGGAGGCCTAGGAACTCGGGATGTCAGATATTTTAGCGCATTACTAGGTAACCCGACAGTCTACAGCAGACGCGGCGCTTTCCTGCAAAGTAACAAAATAGGACCATACTTCTCTGTACATCGTCCACTAGTAACAACGACACTGAACTATGCTACTTTTCAGCATCAAGTACGAACTTATTTCGCTTGCCAGTCACCAATGTAATTAGATGCTCAGCTCTATAAAGCAGAACATTCTTCTCTCTCTCTGCTCTGCTTATATTTGAATCAACTGTTGCTAATATACAACTTGTGGCGAGTTTTAGCTGATCAGTGGTGTGCTGTGAGAGGTAATGTCTATAACACTGAATTTATGATGTACATAATGGCTGCTGTATGTAGCATAAGAACGAAATTCGGCCTTTGACGGTCTGAATTGAGTGACTGATCAATTGATTTGTCGCTCATGCTGATGTGTCATGCATCCCTGTGTGGCCCCAGCTCTTGATTTTGTATAAGACGCTCAAACTGCTTTGCTTACTTGGTCTCTTTATCGATGGAATCAGTTCTTTGGTGTACCTACGTGTCCCTACCAGCCCATGCACAGTCGAATGGTGACAACACCATCAAAACAAAGAAATGACAACTGTGGAAACTTTAACAAGTTCTGTGTTTCTGGTTCTGGTGACAAGATAAGTGTGTATTAATTACTAAAGGAAGAAATGAACATCACAAATATGCCACTTAATGTCTTAGCGGGATCATGACCCGGTGCGCTTAGTCGTCACAAGGAGGGGGAGAAATAGAAGTGGTTTCTGCCGGAATGAAATAGGACGAATGGCTTAATTTTGACGGAGAAAATGCATAAAATGGGAAAAAGTCATCAGATATTAACATAAATTTGATAATACCAAGAGTCCAAATCGCAAAGCACTCATTGCGTCAGTACACCAGGTGCACAAGTGTTAAATGCCGATTTTTTTGTCTAAAGAAACATGTTAAATTCAGAAGAATGAAAATAGTGCTTTCTTCAAAGTATGCTCCATCGTTTTTTATGTATTTTTCCCATCTTTCGGGCAATTTGTGAATACCACGCCAGTAAAAATTTTCCCCTTTTACTGCGAACCGTTCATCGAACCATTTTTTCAGATCTTCGTACGAACCAAAGCGCTGCTCAGCAAGTGCGTAACCCATCGATGCAAACAAGTAGTAATCGGAAGGAGCCAAGTTTGGTGAGTAAGCCGCAAAGGATACAGCTTCGCAGCCAGTGCTTACAACGTGTCGCGAACCGGTTTTGCCGTATGTGAACGAGCATTGTCATGAAGAAAACGACTGTATTGCCTCTTCCGGTATTGTGGCCCTTTTACAAGCGGCGAACGGTTCAAATCGGTCAGTTGTTGACAACGTTTAGTATTAACCGTTCCCCAGGTTTTAACAGCTCATAACAGACCACATCAAACACAGAACATCGTCTTTCCGCCAAAACGATTCATCCCCTACAACTATACGATGCAAAAATGACTTCCTTTTGTACCGAGCGAGCAAAGTGTCACATGTGTGTTCGCGCTTTTCCATTTGCCTGTCTTTCAGCCCATGTGGTACTCATCTACCGGTCATCTGAATCTTTCCCATCTCTCGTAGCAGACTGGAAACATCTCGGTGACTGCTGCCCAATTGCTCAGTGACTTCTTTTTGTGTTTGCGACTCATATTCGTTCAGCAATGTTTCCAATTCCACATTTTTGCGGTTTTCCACATTCCTTATCAGTATCTTCGAAGTCACTATATTTGGAACACCTAAACCATCGTTTACACGTATCTTGCGATGGAACATGTTTACCATAAGCTTCTCGAAGTAATCGGTATGATACAGCAGCAGTTTTCTTCAAATGAAAACAAAAAATTAATTCTGCCCCAAATGCTTTTTTTCGGTATAAATTTCGACGTATTGAACACAACATTACGCACCCCTAGTGCGCGTCTGACACTTGTTGATGACACAGCAAAGTGGCACAATGTCATATCTTTATAGCACAAACTGCACTGGTGCAATATCTTTTGTCTGAAATCTGTATTTGATATTTACACGTATGGCAACTATCGCAACCTCTAAAGAGTTCTAATATCGTTAATTTAGAGTGTCATGAGCTGAACTATAACGAAGAATAACTAAACCTTTTGATTCTAAATATGAAAGGGGAAAAAGAATGAAGAAAGAATGTTGTCCTATTCAGTATGCAAGTTAGGCAGGCAAAGATTAACTTCCAATCTAGCAAAGAGTTTAAAGTGATCATGTTAAGACAGAAATACGCTACAAGGCTATATGTGATGTCCGTTTTGTTCTCATGTACACCTGTTTTTATCTTATGTGAGAGTGACTGAATACTGAAGTTTGTGGTTTTTAATGCATCTTAGACAGAATTTATTGTAGTTGCTAGGAGACGACAAATTTTTATTATGAATATGTAAAAAACTCTTAAAATATGAGGTAGATAGAGTTGAAGTCGTATATAACAATATATATTGCCGAATAGTGACAAGAGTCGAAGAACGCTAGTGCAGCGCTAAGCACACGTGGCAGCCGCCAATTTGTTCATCGAATGGTGCCTGGATAGAAGTTATTCCAGTGTGATGTTCCTTACCTCGCGGCCTCGGAAGCTGCATCCACTCCACTCGAATAGACAATACGACATTCGAAGACGGGCCACCAAATCCGAGTACCTCATACATCACTGTCGATGCATACAGTGTCACAGTCCGTTACGTGGGATATTTTGTCCGCAGCCATAAGTAAAATTCCATCTCAGTTTAAAGTGCCATGTGCAATGAAGGTACAATGCAAAATTCATGAACAATCCAATTGAAAACAAATTTCCTTTAATATGCCGACGGAATTCCTTTTGGATTATTCGAACAAAACATTGTTTCCTACAAACGATCAAATGAGATTTTTGTGGTTTTCTAGGCAATATCAATGAAATGATAAAATTAGTTGAAAATAAAATACACTACTGGCCATTAAAATTGCTACACAAAGAAGAAATGCAGATGATGAACTGGTATTCATTGGACAAATATATTATACTAGACCTAACATGTGATTACATTTTCACGCAATTTCGGTGCATAGATCCTGAGAAATCAGTACGCAGAACAACTACCTCTGGCCGTAATAACGGCCTTGATACGCCTGGGCATTGAGTCAAACAGAGCTTGGATGGCGTGTTCAGGTACAGCTGCCCACGCAGCTTCAACACGATACCGAAGTTCATCAAGAGTAGTGACTGGCGTATTGTGACGAGCCAGTTGCTCGGCCATCATTGACCAGACGTTTTCAATTGGTGAGAGATCTGGAGAATGTGCTGTCCAGGGCAGCAGTCGAACATTTTCTGTACCCAGAAAGGCCCGTACAGGACCTACAATATGCGGTCGTGCATTATCCTGCTGAAATGTAGGGTTTCGCAGGGATCGAATGAAGGGCAGAGCCACGGGTCGTAACACATCTGATATGTAACGTCCACTGTTCAAAGTGCCGTCAATGCGAAAAAGAGGTGGCCGAGACGTGTAACCAATGGCACCCCATACCATCACGCCGGGTGATACGCCAGTATGGCGATGACTAATACACGCTTCCAATGTGCGTTCTCGCCGATGTCGCCAAACACGGATGCGACCATCATGATGCTGTAAACAGAACCTGGATTCATCCGAAAAAATGACGTTTTGCCATTCGTGCACCCAGGTTCGTCGTTGAGTACACCATCGCAGGCGCTCCTGTCTGTGATGCAGCGTCAGGGGTATCCGCAGCCATGATCTCCGAGCTGATAGCCCATGCTGCTGCAAACGTCGTCGAACTGTTCGTGCAGATGGTTGTTGTCTTGCAAACGTCCCCATTTGTTGCCTCAGGGATCGAGACATGGCTGCACGATCCGTTACAGCCATGCGGATAAGATGCCTGTCATCTCGACTGCCAGTGATACGAGGCCGTTGGGATCCAGCACGGCGTTCCGTATTACCCTCCTGAACCCACCGATTCCATATTCTGCTAACAGTCATTGGATCTCGACCAACGCGAACAGCAATGTCGCGATATGATAAACCGCAATCGCGATAGGCTACAATACGACCTTTATCAAAGTCGGAAACGTGACGGTACGCATTTCTCCTCCTTACACGAGGCATCACAACAACGTTTCACCAGGCAACGCCGGTCAACTGCTGTTTGTGTATGAGAAATCGGTTGGAAACTTTCCTCATGTCAGCACGTTGTAGGTGTCTCTACCAGCGCCAACCTTGTGTGAATGCTGTGAAAAGCTAATCATTTGCACATCACAGCATCTTCTTCCTGTCGGTTAAATTTCACGTCTGTAGCACGTCGTCTTCGTGGTGTGCAGTTTTAATGGCCAGTAGTGTACGATGAAGCTGAAGCAGTGGTCCAACATCAACCAAGTTTTATTCAAATATTATATGCACTGATGATCCAAAACATTATGACCATCTACTTAATAGCTTGTTGTCTTCTTACATAAATGATTCTGCGTATCAGGAATCCGGCAATTTGTTGGTAGGTTTGTGGAGGTATGTGTCATTAGATGTCTACGCACAGGACATGTAATTCGCGTAAATAACGGGCCGCTGATTAGTGTATGAGGTGATCGCGTCCGGTAGCGACCCAGATGGGCTCCATAGGATAAACATCAGGCGAATTTGGTCGCCGAGACATCAACGTGAGTTCACTTCAATGCTCCTCAAAGGAATGCAGCACGGTTCTGGCTCCTAGACTCGGACAATTATTCTGCTGAAAGATGACACTACCGTTGAGGAAGACGGGACGCAGGTGGTTCGTAGCTGTCAGTGTGTCTTCGATTACTACCACAGGTCTCATGCAAGCGCAGGAGAACGTCTCCCATAGCGTAATATTGCTCCCACCAGTCTGCGTCCGAGGCGCGCTACACGTTTCGAGCCGCCGTTCACCTCGATGACGGCGTTTGTGGAGACGACCATCGATCTAGTGTAGCAAAAGTGTGATTCTCTTCAAGAGCCGACACGTTTCCACTGATCGACGGTCACATCCCGGTTGTCTCGTGGCCACTGTCATCGTAATTAGGGATGTCTTGGCGTCAACATGTGAGCACGCAGGGGCGGTCTGCCGTGGATCTCCATGTTCAACAATGTACGAAGAACGGTGTGCTCTGGTGCGTGCACCAGCATTGTGCTCTTTCGGCGGAGATAACACATATCACTATCTAGCCTACTTTACAGAGCAGGCAAGCCTCCAAACCCCACGTTCTGTTAAGAGTCGTGAACGTCCAACCATTTAACGCCTAGTGGTAGATTCACTGTCCTACCTCTTTCCACAGATGTTCACGACAGTAGCACGTGAACATTCGATGAGTCTCGCCGTTTTCGAGATACTCGTTCCTGTAAACGTGGTAATAATCTGCCCTTTGTCAAAGTCGTTTATCTCAACGGATTTCCCCTTTGCAGCCCATATATTCGCTAGGGTGATCCCTGTCTGCTTATATACTTTTGTTTCTACGTCACGTGCCCGCAAGGTCTGTCACCAGGCTGCATCCAACATCGCGGTGGGCAGAGGTCATCTTTTGGTTTATCAGTGTAGGTTTTGCACTGCACACGCACACACCTGTGAACGGATATCAGCATTCTGTAAAGCTTCCTCTAGTTACAATGCAGTCATGCATAGAAACTACCATGGAAGTGACAAATGAAACCTCGAGTAATTGGATACTGTGCTACTTCCACTTCTGGCCGTAATGGCCGAGGGATGCCGCCGGTAACGCAGAATGGATCGCCTCGCATTTTCCACGGAGGACATATCCGCTGTTCATACTGTCCCCAACAAGTAGTGAACACATTCGAAATGTGATGGATAACGCGATAAGTCTAGGGAAGGGCACACTAGAGGAAAACATCTCTTTGAATTTGGAGGGATGTAAAAGGTATTGGCTGGTGATATTCTATGTTATGTATGTAATGGACTGTTCAGTGTTCCTTCAACAAATACCAGAAGTGTGAAGTCCTTTTAGGCTGTGACTCTTTGCACTGTCGTGTGCCGACTTGGTCCAATTGCTGTGGCTTTCGACGCACTGTGAGAGGAAGCACCTTCTGTGGACCCTGGACCAACAACGATAAATAGGTAACATCTGAAGTCCAACATGGTGGCCATCTTTCCCGAAGGACCATTCATCTTCCCGCATGCTTTCAACAGTTTGCTTAACTGCACATATTGCAGCTTTCGATGCTATCTGACATGTCTGCAAAGTTTACTAGCTCATTACGATCCTATAAACAAGAGATCAGTCTTTTAGAAAGTTAATTGCAGTTGCCAGTGTTTTATACGTTAATTTTTGGAAGCAAACTAGTGTTGTGCATGTCCAGACGAGGTCATATTCCATTATTCTGCACAATACTTCGACAAATGACATACGGTCTCTACCAGGTTCTAGGACCCCAAAAAAATTCAATACTGGAGGCGAGGCCCTGCTAATAACAACACACTCCTATGTTTGACTCCAAGCACCCTACTGAAGCGTGTTTGTTTTCTGGCTCCATATCGACCCAAGGAGATAAAGTATCACATATTTGTCTTAGGCTGGCGGAACCGTCTAAAAAATTGTAGAGGCCGACGGATGGAAGGAAGAAGATTAGCTTTCAACGTTCAGTCTATGACGAGGTCATTAGAAACGGGAACACAAGCTCGAGGCAAGAAAGTCCTCAGTGTCTTTTCGAAAGAGCCGCCGCGACATTAGTCTAAACCAGCATATACATTCCAACTGAGCAGACTGAAGAGCTTAATGTTTACCTCGGACGACGATTACAAGTGGCAATACAATATTGTCGTGTCTGTTGTTCAGAAGTACGTTTCATAGTTCTTTCGGACATGCTCGTATGACCGAATGAACAGACAGTGCGGCGACTAGAGCCGTTATGAAATACATAAAATGTATTAGCAGTTGCGAATAAGGGCAACCGACAGCTTTATAATGGAATGACGACAGTGAAAAAATGTGCCGGACCGGGGCTCGAACGCGAATTCCCAGCTTGTCGCGAGCGGTCTACTTACCATTTACATTTTTATTTTTTTACAGTCCAACATTTAACATGAAAATATAATTGATGGATTTTTTTAATTTAATAATGAATAGGATATGATAAGCGGTAATGGTGGAACAAATAGCAGACAAACTGCTCCGTGCACTACGAAACAATAATGGACTGTGTCCCTCTTCGTGGACCCGTTCCTCGCCGGTACCGTTGAACCGCAGGCACGTCTTCGCATTATTTTTTTTTTCACATCTCATAAGTAGAAGAGAAATCAAAACACACTGAAAAGGAAATAACTCAAAGGACACAAAATACATCTTTTTTTGAGTTTACAATGATATCATCCAATGATATCATCTTCACGAAGGAAACAATACGTTTTCTCGAATAAAAAGAGAGACAAAAAAATCTCCGTTGGTGGGTGAGTGGAAGAGCGGTCCTCCCTGGCACTGCTGCCTCCGGTCACATCGTCTCGTAGATAACCCCTCAGCCATGGTCAGTGTATGCCTCTTCATAATGTTCTCTCGAAACGCACTCCCCAGGAAATTAGAAAAATATTGTTAGTATTTCGTATTACACACAATCGCCGTATGTCGTTCATGCAGGTGGTTCCAGAAGTCCAGAACATTCTTCGGGCGATTGCGAAGCAGGTAATGCACCGTTTGGGCTCGTATCCGTGGCACCGCGTTTGTATTCGCTTGTAGTAGTAAGTTCTGTCCGGAGAAAGAGTAATAGTAGGGTCAATGACTTGTTGTCCTACACCGACAAGGACGGACATCATTTTCGTCACTAGAAGCCACACTTCCGCAGAGGAGCCGCACATAACACGGTGTGGGTCATTGTTTCTACCCTGACACACTTGGCATAACGAGTAGTGTGTAGTCGGGATCCGGTGACTTATTTACCATTAACTACTAGGTACCACGCCGTTCGTGTTTCTACATCAAGAGTGGTATGGAGAATTGTCCGCCATATCACCGGCTAGTGGGTTGTGGGGTATGTGCTTCCACAGGGTTGGCGGGGCGCTTGCTCGTGAGTATTCGATAGATGTTTAGCACTATTGGCGGCCTACTGGCCAGGAGATCTTTCATAAGGCAGCTATATTCACGGAAAAAATATCTAATATGATGCATTGGTGAGGAAATGTTCTTCACGATCGCTGGTACAGTTAGAGAAGCTGCTGCCAGTTCGTCTATCAAGACTTCCGACAGAATTAGGCTATCCGAGCACGACTTATAGCCAGGCCCAAACTCCCATATGTAGTAAACCATGTGTCTACAAACTGTAGTCGTACATTCATTTTGTATATTCCCGCACAGGAGAGACATTTTTATGCTAAATCACATGTCCAGTGTCGGTGGATAAATACGACATGACAGTTCCTGTGTTGTTCAGAAGTACGATTCAAAGTTCCTTTGGACATGCGGCAGAGGGCTGCACACAAACTGATGGAACAGATCGCAACACCAAAAATTAATAATGTATAGGGTGACCAGGCGTCCGGATTAATCCGGGCATGTCCTCCTTTTTAGCTCTTTGTCCGGGGTCCGGGCGGATTTTTACAGTGTCCGGCTTTTTCGCAAAGCTGAGCGTAATACAGTTAAATTTACAATTCGTCCCGTTCTATTGCTCATTCCTTAAATACTGTAACTATTGGCACAGCCTTCGTGATAAACTCACGAAGGCGGTGTCAGTAGGTGGTACCAGGATCGTCTATAAGCGAACGCAAATATCGATTATTTAACATTTTCGTTTCGTATGTTCCCTTGGCTTCCTGTAGTGCACGTGTGATTTGTGAGTGTAATTTTTAACCGAGTGAGTTACGTAAAATATTTGGCTATACCTAAACGAAAGTGTACATTTTCTGATGTCATTTCCTGCAAATATCCGGCTTTCAAGAAAGGGAGAAATGAATTTGAGGTGGAATGTAAGATATGTTGAGCTGGAACGTACGTCTCAGTGGCCAATAAAGGTAAGAAATAACTCGACAGATTAACTGTCATGGTTTTATTTCTTTGTTTCATAGTCATTCAATTTATTTGTATTCGGAAGGGTAAAGTGCAGTTTACATGTCGTCAGCTGATGCTTCAATTGTGAATGTTGGTAGCGGTGCGTCGAATGAAGAGAGGTGAATGGCCTTACGTGTTTCGGTTTGTAAACAATTCCGTGTTGTTGAAACAACAAAACAATTGACGCCACGCTGTCACCACACTCAACGTTTTTAATTTTTTTATGTTGCTCATTTAACCACCTGACCATCAGTAACAATTGACAACTAGTTTTAATTCCCGGCAGAAACACGCAATCTTATTGGCTGCCTGAACGCTATAAAACGAAATGCATGTTGCTTTGTCACTGAAATGTTAAATTTCTTGCACAGGTGGCCAAGATCTTGAACATCACATTGATATGTCCTCTTTTTTTTCTTCCTTTGTCCTCCTTTACGAAGCTGTTTGTCCGTTTTAAACAACTGCATCTGGTCACCCTATTAATGTAGAGAAATGAAATTTCTGGAATACATTTGTCTAGGTAACATATTTAAGGGGCTCCGGAAAGGCTCAAAATCGTGAAAAGTTCAATTTTTACTTTTTTGCGTTTTCTGAATCTGCAGACTATTACATTTTAATAGATATATAATTTATTCAATTCCGAAGACAACAACTACTTTTAAATTTTTTTTGAAATGTGTTCTACATGGGCGTGACCCACTGTGGCGCTGTTAAACTGCTGTCAAATGGTGTTATTATTAACGTCCGTGTTCATCAGGTACATTTTAGTGATGTGAGATAAAGTATGTGTTGTGGCTAACCTGTGATGGTTCAATATATATCGCTGGTGTGATTGTCGATTGTTTCATGTTTATTTACTCTGTCGTTATCTCGAAAATATTCGTAATTAATTCTGTTTCTTGAGTCTCTGTTTTGTTGAAGTATAAAAATAACTAAAAGTAAAGTTATTAGAAATCCTCTGAAGGCTTTTAAGAAAAGGAGAAATGTTGGAAAGCCAAAGGTATTTAGAAATATGGGAATGAAGATAGGTTCTAACATGGTACGAGCGATGCTTGCTTTAGACAAGGAACGCCTTCGGGCTGCAGACAGGGCTGTAAAGAGTCTAGAAATACAAGCAAGAGTAAACAGGAGGTGGAACAAGAGGAAGCTGGAGGAGGAGTTTGCAGAGGATGAAGATAATCCATCCTATGGACCTGGAATGCACTAAAAAGTTAATCCAATCTTTGTCGCTCGATTCCCAAAACTTTTATTTTCTCATACTAATTACATGTTTTCTAAGGATCTTCCAAACATATTTGTTTCAAACTTTCAGTAAATGTTACACAGTACCTTCTGCATAATTTAACACAGCCTTTTTCCAAAAAACTACATATTTTTGAATATATAAATAAAAAATTGCAAAAAAATGTTGTGAATTTTCATTACAATTGAAAAAAAATCATCTTTAATAACTGAACTAAAATTTTGTACAATCCCTGTGTTAAGTTGTAGCTTATATTCCAATAAATAATCTGTAAAAAGTTCAACTTCCTACCTCAAATATTTTGTGAGGCAAGATGTAATTTATAAGCGTTATTTTAACATTGCAAGTATAGGGCGTTCCGGAGCCCCTTAAGTGAGTAACATTGCAAGACCACACGTTAATGAAAGCGCGAGATAAGCCATTGCAAATGTGAAATGCTGGTACATTAATAAACGGTGTAGCCGCAAGCGTGCAAACCTGCATGTGTTGTGTTGTACAGGTGCCGGATGTCAGTTTGTGGGACGGAGCTCCATGCCTCTTGCACTTGGGCAGTCAATACAGTGACGGTTACATCTGTTTCTGGATGACGCTCGAGGTGTCGTCCGATGATGTCCCACATGTGCTCGACTGGAAACAGATCTGGTGACAGAGCAAAATTCGACCTCTGTAGAGCAAGTTTGGTTACAACAGCAGTACGTGCGCGAGCATTACCTTGTTGGAAAACACCCCTTTAAAATGCTGTTCATGAATGGCAACACAGCAGGTCGAATCACCGGACTGACGTACAAATTTGCAGTCAGGGTACGTGGGATAATCACGAGAGTGCTCCTGCTGTTACACGAAATCTCACCAAAGACCACGTGTAGATCCGGTGTGTCTAGCACCCAGCCACGTTGGTTGCAGGCCCTCAACTGGCCTCGTCCTAATCGACACACGGCGATCACTGGCACCGAGGCAGAACCATATTTCATCAGAAAACACAACAGACTTCCACCCTGCCCACCAATGAGCTCTCGCTCGACACCACTGAGGCCGTAAATGGCGGTGGTTTGGGGTCAGTGGAATGCACGCTACAGGACGTGTAGCTCGGAGCTGTCTTTGAAGTAACCGATTTGTAATAGTTCGTTGGGTCACTTTGGTGCCAACCGCTGCTGTAGATTCAGTACGATGCTCCAGAGCCATACGCCGAACAGGATGGTCTTCCCTCTCGGTAGTGCCACGTGGCAGTCTGGAGCCCGGTCTTCTTGTGACCGCTGCCAGCAATCATGTAAAGTGGCCACATTCCTGCCAAGCCTTTTTGCAGTATCACAAAGGAACATGCACCTTCTCGTAGCCCTATTATACGATCTCGTTCCAATTCAGTGAGGTGTTGGTACTGGCGTCTTAGTTGGCTTAAAGGCAGTCTCCCTTAACATCAACGCATCACGTCCAGTCTCAAAGGTAACTAGCGCTTTCGTACCATTACAGCGTGTATTTAAAGCAAAACTGATTTGCACCCACATAGGATGCTACGAGCGCAACTCTTATCCAACTGGCACTGTTGTATCCACGGACCCAACCAACCAACCAACTCGCGCACGCACGCCATGACCGTGACATCGCTGGCCACAGTTCCTGTCACGGCCGTCGGCGTCTCGGGGCATTACCGTCGACGGAAGAGCTCGCGCCATGGCTGAGCTCAGGTCCGCAGGGCCCTCTGCCTTTAGCATATAAGGAGGAGCGCTGGCCCCGAGACGGTACCCAATGTGGCTTCCGGCCTTCCTTCTCTGCTGACGACCAGCTCCTTAACCTTACCCATCTTCTTTCCCTCCAACTTAACTCCCGTCGCTCTGCTATCTTTGTTTCCCTTGACCTCCACAACGCCTATGACCGTGTCTGGCATCCCGGGCTCCTTTTCAAACTCCAGACCTATGCTCTCCCCATCAACTTCGTCCGTCTCGTTGCTTCCTTCCTCTCCCATCGTCCCTCCTATGTGACTATCCACAATTCCCACTCCCGTACTTTCTACCCCTCTGCAGGCGTGCCCCGAGGTTCTGTCATTTCCCCTCTCCTCTATCTCCTGTACACTGCTGATATGCCCAAACCTCCCCCTCCTGTTCATCTTCTCCATTTCGCTGATGACACCGCCTTCCTAGCCCTTTATCCTACCCTTCAACGGTCCCAACGTACTCTCCAAACCCACCTTGACCACTTCACCGCTTGGTGCAACCAGTGGTTCCTCCGTGTTAATCCCTCGAAGACCCAGGCGATCATCATAGGCCGCACCACCCGCTCCTTCCGCCTCCATGATTTCTACCTCACCATTTATGGCCGTCCTATCCACCTCACTCCTACCCTCAAATACCTTGGCCTCACCCTCGACCGCCACCTCACCTGGACTCCCCATCTCCTTACCATCCAAAACAAAGCTCACAACCGCCACCGCCTCTTGAAACTCCTGTCCGGCCGGACATGGGGTCTGCATCCTTCCACCATCCTCCACACCTACAAATCCATGATCCGCCCCATCCTTTGTTATACCAGCATCGCTTGGATTTCCGCCCCTCCCCGGTTCTATAACGCCCTCCAAATCCTCGAACGCCATGCACTCCGCCTCGCCTTCCGCATCCGCCTTCCGTCCCCCACGTGCATCCTCTATGACCTCATCCCCTTCCCCCACCTTCTCCTTTTCCTTGAACACATCCGCACACTATATATTGTCCGTCGCCTTGATCCCCCTCACGCCCTGGTGTCTCCCTTCCTCTCCACTCCCGACCAGTTGCCGCGCCTTTACCGTTGTGTCCCTCCCTCTCTCCATCTCCACACCCTCCATCTCCTTTCCCAACACAACTTCCACCGTCTACCACTCCCGGATGATGAGCTTCGCCCTGACATCTACCCTTCCTACCAACTCTAACCCCCTCTTCCTGCCTCCTCCTCAGGGCTCCCTCTCCTCCCCCTCCCTCCTTCTGAGCGGATTTCCCCTCCTACTCCCCCTCCATCTCTTGTGCCTTCTTTCAGTGTCTCTGCGCTCCCTCCTGCCCTGTCTTCCCTTTTCCTCTCCTGCCCCATGTGTCTCCTGCCTCTTCGTGAACCCACGGTTGCCCCTCCTCTCTTCATTCCGCCGCTTCCCCAGCTGCCCCATGCTCTCCCCTCCTTTTC
This sequence comes from Schistocerca nitens, assembly GCF_023898315.1. Classification (NCBI taxonomy): domain Eukaryota; kingdom Metazoa; phylum Arthropoda; class Insecta; order Orthoptera; family Acrididae; genus Schistocerca; species Schistocerca nitens. The sequence continues at coordinate 64,901,956 of NC_064616.1, forward strand.
CATCTTCTCTGACCTTTCCCTCGGCAGGTCCCACCTGGTAGTTTTATTCTTCGTCGTGTGTGCTCCAAGTGGGTTTTAAGTGTGTTGTTTCGGAGTGTTTTTAATACTGTGGCCGACTTTTAACCTGTGCCTGCGTATCCAGTGACTTCTCTGTGTTTTAAGAATCGCCAACTGTGTTTTTTAACTTTCTGGTGACTTTTTTAACTGTCCCCAATGAACGTCTACATATCAGTGTATTTTTACCTCCTTTTTCTCCCCTTACTCTGTTTTATGTTCCCCTTTTTTTACCTCCTTATGTATGTATTATTTTATTCTTGTTTTAGTTGTCATGTCACTCGGCTGAAGAGCGGCGGATTGTGCTGCTGACAGCCCTCCCCTGCCCTTATGGGGCAGGGGAATGAAATCACAATCAAGAAAAAAAAAACCCGAGACGGACAGTCTGTTGTCGATTGTCTATTGCTAGCCTTTCGTGGAGCCATTGCAGTGTGATATTTGCTATTGTATTCGACTAGGCTCAGTACACGGATTACTCTTGAATATGATTTGGACTTGTATTGCTGGTGCACGTTTCGTCAGAGATAAAGATAAGTTATCTCTTCATTCTCACTGGCGCAATTCTTGTCATTAATCATTTTTCGGCCAACAGACATAGCTACATCCTGGTCACTACCCACGCTTTATACATTTTGTAGTGGTTGTCCCAAAAGTACCCCCGAGGACCTTGGGTTTGGGAGCCGTCACAAAAAGCACGAAATCTGAATAGACATCATCTTCCAGATGCAGAAACACGCCTACCAACTTTCGTTTGTGGCACAACTCCTTCTTGGTGTTGCGATTTTTTTTTTCGTCAGTGAAAGTAGACATGAAGAATAAAGATTAAGTTTGTTAATAACGTTTGTTTCATTTAAAAAGCTTCAAAGTTTCTCACATAAATTCGGAGGCATTACTTTTAAGCACGCCCTCGTACAAGACGAGTTGGAATATTTCCCGATCATAAAAGGAAGAACATAACTAAATGGTCCAAGAAAACGTAAATAAATGAAGTCTATAATTCAAATTAGAACACTGACAACTCAGCTGAGTTTGGACGGCGGATTACGGCTTCGAAACCATCCCGAAATTCGCCAAAGTCGATTAAGGGAAAGCATGAGAAACCTAAAATCCCGATCGCCGATTGGTGATTTGAATTCTATGACTAAATCATGGCGTAATAGTGCCCAGAATGAGAGCTAGAGATGAGATAGCAGCCACGTAAGGACTTACGTCGAACTGACACCATAAATGTGCGCGGCCTATAACATAACGAACTCTGTTTCAGTGAGAGTGCAGCTTGAAAGTTACCTGTTTAAATTTATTTTACTCTTTTATTCTTGATTGTGCTTTTAATGTTAAATTGTCTGTTAGATGCTTAACGTCGGGCTTCTTGTACTGATTTCTGTGCATAACAAACCTTAAAGCTGATAGCTGGTATAACGTTTGGAAGGTCACAAGCCATCTGGCTTGCCTCCTTCCATTTATACAAAATGTATCTGTCCCTTGTCACGATTGATGGTAGGCAGGATACTTATTTGTACCTACTTAAAGTCTTATTGCGTTGATTTATTATAGAGACATGTATTTTAAAAAAATTCCAGTGATCGTCGGTAAAGGGAGTAATAGTTCCAGTCTGTGAACACGTGTGAAATGCACAGATCGCACACTTGTCTGAATGCGGCAAGTGTGTCGTGGACACTCAGAGCTTTGTGCTGGCTTCCTCGTTTCAAGTGGCCACCAAGTGGCTTACAGAACCTATCGGTCCTTTTCACGAAGTCGGGGTTACCAGCCTGTGGCCCGACTCGCCTCTTGCAATTGCCGAGGGCAACAGTTTCAAGTGCCTGTTGGGACACCACAATGTATGGCGGAGATGTATAAATCTTGGAATGTTGGGGAAAATGGCGATGAAACCAGGGACCTCACGAAATTCAGAAGAGTTAAACAACGCTATCGTCAGGTGACGTCAGACGGAAATTTATGGGACAAACTAGCGAGGAAGAAGTGTTCTGATTGGCCAGGGTGGGAATTAGTAAAATTTGACGTCGTGGTGCTTGGATATGGCCGAGTCCTGAAGAACGAGTTTCTGTTTATCCACTACGATCATGGTCCTCCGCTTACCGCCACAATAGATTGGTGAGAGTATACAGCAGCACGGTTCACTAGGTGGGGGTTAATGTTTAGACAGGAAGTATACCGTTTCCACACCTCCGCTAAACCCTATTTAGTCCTTGGTACCGTTTGATGGCGTATTCAGTCGACCGCCGGAATTTCTAACTTAATTATTGGGTTGTAGTGAATTAATGATTTAATGTGCAGCTCGGATACTGTAGCCATCCATCTGCTTGCCTATCTTGTTATCCGTCGTCGGCATTTAACTTTGTTTTCTCACAGGATGCTTATGCAAATACTTTTTAATTGGTTAATACAATAAACAATCGGTTTATGTTTCATTTTCATTTTTATTTGAAGGAACACGTGGCTGCCTTCAATTCACTGATTCATTCTACTGATTCAAAAATGGTTCAAATGGCTCTGAGCACTATGGGACTCAACTGCTGTGGTCATAAGTCCCCTAGAACTTAGAACTACTTAAACCTAACTAACCTAAGGACATCACATAACACCCAGTCATCACGAGGCAGAGAAAATCTCTGACCCCGCCGGGAATCGAACCCGGGACCCCGTGCTCGGGAAGCGAGAACGCTACCGCGAGACCACGAGCTGCGGACTTCTACTGATTGACTGGGTAGTTTTACAGTAGGATTACTGCAATTTCCCACCTTATGATTCTACGTTAGGACATCTCAAGATAGCTATTCCGTTGCAGAATTTACAGTTAACATGAAGTCTTAAGCCAAGTGTGATGGATTCTGGGTAGGGTCCATTACTCTGATTTTCAGTGTCTCACATATCGCAGGATATTGCAAGTTAACTGTTGGTGACAAAATGCAACTGCGAGACTATCTAGAGAACTATAACAGCGAGAATTCTAAGAAAAGATGCCTTGTCTGACTGACAAGGGGAGGCCGCCAATTGTGAAATTCAGATTCGATTCATACTGCGCATAATAAAAGCTCATGGCCAGAGGTGTAATGTGGCAAAGCACCAAGATGCACTTCTCAGGAAATCGACAGTTAAAAGAAACCGCTGCGGTGAAATACTCTCTACGATTAATAGTTTTCTATAGCGTCGTAGCGCAGCGGTAAGCGCTCGGGTTCGTAATCCGAAGGTCGCCGGATCGAATCTCGCGCCATGCAACCCTTTTTTTTAAGTATTTTTTTTTTTAATTCAAATGTGTACACACACACACACACACACACACACACACACACACACACACACACACACATATATATATATATATATATATATATATATATATATATATATATATATATATATTCCCGGCAATCTGTTGCAACAATTATGCATATAATAAGTTGTTGAAAGTCGTTTGTCATGGAAAAACTGGCGACTTCGAACATCATTATGTTTTCCGCAAACAAAGTGGTATTTCATAAATGTTATTAATTGTCTTCATAATGTTAACCACGTATAGTTAACGGAAGACGTAAAAACGATATTCCGAAACGAATACGTATAGCGTAAGTCAAACGTTCGAATTGGAATAGAGACCCCACGAACACAAATTTGCTGTGGCAGGTATGAAATATAAACTCCGTTACTCGCTCGTTACACTTGAAGGACAGATGTTGAATGGGCCGAAACGAGCCGCCGCATAACAGCGTAGTTGCCTGCTAACTTCGAAAGAAGGTAGATGCGGTCCATAGCGCAACTTATACCACCGTCGAAAATCGGTGCGGACGTGAGAGCTTAAGTACACTCTGTTAAACAAACGGAAAAATGGAGGCGGTACAATTGGAGAGCGATCCGCCTTCACCAACATGCATAAGCAATTCATTAATAGTATATATATATATATATATATATATATATATATATATATATATATTATATATATATATATATATGAATTACAAAAAACTAATAATAAAAAAAATTGCATGGCGCGAGATTCGATCCGGAGACCGTCGGATTACGAACCTGAGCGCTTACCGCTGCGCCACGACGCTGTAGAAATTAATTAATTGTAGAGAGTATTTCACGGCAGCGGTTTCTTTTAACCGTCGATTTTCTCGACAACGGCTGAGAAGTGCATCTTGGTGCTTTGCCGCATTACACCTCTGGCCATGAGCTTTTGTTATGCGCAGTATGAATCGAATCTGAATTTCACAATTGGCGGCCTCCCCTTGTTAGCCTTATTGTTATCACATAATATGACTACGGACTTTGATAGAAAAATGGTTACTTTGCAACTAAAGTTGGTCTCTGTTAAATTTAATTAAAGAAAGAATCTACTTTCTACAATACTTGGCTTACCTGGGTCGCACTGGATAACACCATGCAAAGTGCTCTCGCAGCTACAGCCTTTCTCGATAACACAACTGACATATGCAAAGGTGCAACATGTTCTCTAAAAATGTTATCATTCTTGGTTCATAATTTTTGATGATGGTTTTAAATAAATGGAAAATCGAGTCTTGGGATGTGGACAATAACTGGTTTAAATCAACTCAATACCAATCTCATATCATTTGACTTAGTAACATTTAATGAAACTTCAATAATAGCTAAACTTTCTCTGAAATGACTTAACTATAATCCAAGAATTACAAAAGTTAAACTTCATGTGCAAATCTGTCCTTAACCAAAATTCTAAAATGTAATGCTTAAATACGAGGGCTATTCCGAAAGTAAGGTCCGATCGGTCACGAAATGGAAACGACTATGAAAATCCGATAAAGCTTTGCACAGATGTGTTGGGTAGTGTCTCTAGTATAACCCCAGTTAGCATCACGTCGCTCTTCTCATTTCTGAGCTCGCAGTGAGTGCGTAAAGATGTCTAGAAAATAGTGTCTGCCGCCAAGTACGGGGGCCTGGTGAGAAATTTCCCCTGAAGCTATGCAGCTAACATTACATAACTGTCGTGCTGTTCCGTCTTCAAGACAATTCTTAGCCGCATTCTGCAGGGGCAATGAAGATGCTCCTGCATCGTTTTCAAATGGAAATGTGAGATTACCCACAATACAGCCCGTAATTGTCTCCCTCTGAGTTTCAGCTCAGGTCACATGAACCGCTGGTTATGAAGACAACATTTCGGCACAAGACAACGAGCCGTAGGCCAGCGTAGAGAATTGGCGGAGAGCACTGGCGGCTGCCTTCTATAGCGAGGGTATGGGAAAGTTGGTACAACGCTACGATACACGTCTAAGTGGGGTCGGCGACTATGGAGATAAGTAGCTGCAAGGTGTATCTAACTGTTGCAAATAAAACATTTTTGATTTTTACCGTGGTTTCCATTTCGCGACCTATCGGACCTTACTTTCGGAATAGCCCTCGTACATTTGTCTCTCAAATACGGAAAAAAAATGAGAAGTAAGAATATTCCTGATCTGGATGTCGGGCGAACCAAGAGTGTTGCATTATCAAACCCCTGCCGCAAATACAAACTTAATCATTACCTGTAACCCATTCTTCACACAGTAGATTTTACCAGTGTAAAAATTGCTTCAAATGGTTCTGAGCACTATGGGACTTAACATCTTTGGTCATCAGTCGCCTAGAACTTAGAACTACTTAAACCTAACTAACCTAAGGACAGCACACAACACCCAGCCATCACGAGGCAGAGAAAATCCCTGACCCCGCCGGGAATCGAACCCGGGAACCCGGGCGTGGGAAGCGAGAACGCTACCGCACGACCACGAGATGCGGGCAGTGTAAAAATGAATTCTTTATCTGTCCACAATAAATCTTTCATTAATCTATAATATAATTCCCAAAATCTCCATCATTTCCTGCTTACTACTACTAAATCGAAATTCAACTGTTCACATCTAGCACTGAAGCTCAACTATCTCTCTTCTCCCCTCCTCGCGATCGACGGAAAAATCTGGTGCGCATCTTCGCAGAGCAAAGATCATATCTAACTCGTCTCTGTGCATTGTATGTGCAATTCAGGTCTTACGAGAGCGCCGGCAGGGGTGGCCGAGCGGTTCTAGGCTCTACAGTCTGGAACCGCGCGACCGCTACAGTAGCAGGTTCGAATCCTGCCTCGGGCATGGATGTGTGTGACGCCCTTAGGTTAGTTAGGTTTAAGTAGTTGTAAGTTCTAGGGGACTGACGACGTGAGAAGTTAAGTCCCATAGTGCTCAGAGCCATTTGAACTATTTTTACGAGAGCGATTCCAGACATCCAAAAAAAAAGAGAAATTTCTACGAAAATTTACACACACACACACACACACACACACACACAGACACACACACACACCTTTCAAACTTCTGTAGTTCACAATTCTGTACAAGTTTATGAAAACTGTAAAACCCAAAAGTAATGACGAGAAGTGCGTAGGATCTGTGGAGCATAGTTCCAGCAGTGAGTAATAGTCTAGAAAAGAGGGATACATGCACTCCCAACAGTGTCCTCCCTAACGTGACCAGAAACGATGACTGCAGAGCCATGAAACGAAGTGGAGACGCGAGGGGAAGAAAAACAGGGTTCAATGGCAGTATGCCTCACCGACGTCAAAGTATGCACTGCCATCTAATGCGTGCATTGGAACGCTAGAGAGTAATCTGAAATCGGAAAGTGGGTTTACCATACCGTACACATTTATCATCCTTCATAATGCTCTGCTACGAAAGCAATATGTATGTCTCCATGATCATTACAGGTCGTACAGCTTCTTCTAAATGTTGTATAAATTGCGTGTCCTTTTTGGAAGTCTCATCTGGAAGCTGGAGATATCTGGAGAGATTGAATAAGAGTCTTTGACCGTTCTTTCCACCAACCTGTCGTCTTCTGAAGTTGTGATCCCAGCTCAGAAGACAGTTTGTCGGTCGTGGGATCTTCTTCGGCCTGCTGCTACGCTGTCAATTCAAATCTGTGATTGTGCTTTTGCGGGATGCCATTTGCCCATTTTAGTATCTGTATCTACAGAGGGCAAGATCTGTAGTACTGACAATGACGATAGGCGACACTTCTCGTTAATGTATCCCGTTTGGTTATTATTGAAACATTCACACATTTACAGCGTCTTTTACAACACTCGACATGGCTTTATTAATCGTATGGTAACTTTTCCATCCAACTTCCGAAGTATGATACACATGTCAGGCTCTCCGGTATGCACTAGAGAGATTGACTATTACATATTCACATCTAAGTAACGCACGATACCGAGATACATGTCCGGCCCTCTAGAACACCCGAAACAGAGTTATGTGTCCGGTCCTCCACAGCGCCCGAAACAGAGTAACTAGCGCAGCCGAAGTACTTCGTCTCCCAGGTGTGCCTGAGCGACCCAAAAGTGTCCGTGCACTTCGGTTGCAATATCGTTACTCTTATGTTTCTCAAAACCAGTGAAATTTAATACAAAAACGATAGACTAGTAGGGTAACCACGAGAGACTGACATACTAAAAATTGGGTTAAATACAATGAAAAGTCTGTAAGTAATTAATAAGAGAAGTTAGGTGTTTTGACGCCTAGCACGCGAACGTGCCGACCAATCAGAAGGAAGTTCAGTACAACTGGCGGAGTCTCCCACTGGTCTGGTACATACTGCAACATCTGTCGCTTGTACCTCACTCCACGTTTGTACCATATGCTACTTCACGTGTATCAAACTGCATCAAGGCGAGCTTCTAACAAAATATAACACTGGCGGCCACAGCCAGGAATATCGCAGTTGGCTCGGCGTTGGAGATGTACGGTTCGGCACTTCTGCGGGCTGGGCAAGCCGCACGGAGGCCAATATGTCGGTATGTCCAGTACCTGTATACTAATCAAACTGCAACACATACATAAACGTCGTTGCTGAGAAGTTGAGTGGCAAAGTCCGGCCTCATGAACATCATTTTCAAGGAGGCAGCAACCAACCAAACAGAACGTCCTGCAGTGTCTCGTGACATGAATCCGGTGGCACACACTTGGTATCAGCTGAAACTTGGAGCGCATAGGAGCAGGTATCCTCCTCAGAAACTGGATGACCCCAAACCTCGAATAATGCCATAGGCTTGAGCAGCGACGTCTCTGACGCCTCGCGGTCAGCAAGCCAAGGGGGATCCACAAGCTGAGTAGTATCTCACATATTCACAAAGGTGTGTCTTTTGAACAGGTTACCTTAATTTTGATTGTTCTTTTGTTTTCATTACACGCTCACCTTGAATATAAGCCCATATACATTCAAAGATATGGAGGTGGTCCAAACATTCCTTTTTTATGCAAATTGTTTGTAGTGGCATGATAGTGCGCTGCCGTTATTTCCTAGTTTCGCTAGTATCATTATACGGCAAGAAATTCCACCGGGCGGGGCACACTGGAAACGCATTCGGAAGGACGACCGTTCTAACCCGCGTCCGACAATACTGATTTAGGTTTCCCGTGATTTCCCTAAATCGCTCGAGGCAAATTCAGGGATGTTTTCTTCAGATGGGCGCGGCCGCTTTCTTTCTCCGTCCTTCCCTAATCCGAGTTAGTGCTCCGTCTCTAATGACCGCGTTGTTCAAAAAAATGGTTCAAATGGCTCTGAGCACTATGGGACTCAACTGCTGTGGTCATCAGTCCCCTAGAACTTAGAACTACTTAAACCTAACTAACCCAAGGACATCACACACATCCATGCCCGAGGCAGGATTCGAACCTGCGACCGTAGCAGCAGCGCGGCTCCGGACTGGAGCGCCTAGAACCGCACGACCACCGCGGCCGGCACCGCGTTGTTGCCGGGACGGTAAACACTGACCTCCTCCAAGCTAATAAGTTCATGGAAATCTATATAAACAGCGGCTTTTTCGAATGAAAAAATTCGCACTGGCTGAAAAATACTTTTTATTAAAAATCACGACCATTTCGCATCAACTGAAGACGCATCCTCACGTGATGTGAATAAAATTTATAAGGAAATTTTTTTTACAAAAAAAACCTGAAGAATAAAGGGATACTAATATTATATAATAGTACTTGAGTATTCACAGTGATTTTTTTTTAACAAATCGCAACGGAAAGGTAAGTGCTTTAGAGTCACTCATCATTCACGTCAAGTTATAAACATTAGCGCGCTAAAAGCGGTAGTCCATAGTTAAAATAAAGGGGGATAGCAAAACGTATAGAAATAAAACCTGAATAAATACCAAACGTGCTAAATAAAGCTGTATACTAGTAACGCACCTAGAGAATTTCAACGTATGAACCCAATTGACGTGAATGTTGGGGAGTGGTTCTAAGGCCGTTACCTTTCCACTGCGAGTTGTGAGAAAGAATCTCTGTGATTACTCCAAGTACTGCGATATAATACTGATTTTCGATATCCCTTTACTCTTCAGACCATTGTTAAGAATTCTTTGTAAAAAAGTTATTTCCTTATTAATTTTGTGCAGATCACCCGAGGATGAGTTTTCAATTGACGCGAAACCAGTCGTGATTTTTAATTAAAAGTATTTTTCAGCCAGTGCAGATCATTTCATTAAAAATGTTAAAATTAGGCTGCCCGCAATTCAAAATAAACTGTGCGTCCGTCTCTACTGAGATGGTCGAATATGATAAATGTTGTCACATCGTAACGATACACTTCGAGGTCGAAAACTTATTGACAGACAGGTCTTTAGTAATTGCAGCAGTGTCGTTTGTCTTGTGTCGAGATAGTAAGCTATTTTTATTTCATATTGTAACACATCATGTAACTCATCCGTACCCTCGACAAAGGAAATGGAAACGATCAAAAGCGTCCAGTTAATGACAAAAGGAAAGAAGCCTTTGAGAGATATTCAGATTTGTACACTGTGGTTCTACGTTAGTTATCTCCCTCCATAGAGCGTTCGCAAGCCTCTTACGAGCTTTGCCAACATCAAAGGCTCGCGCGCCAATCAATATTCCGGCCTTCCCAGTAAAACATTTTCCAGGTGGAAAAAACGAAAAGAAGGGCGTATCGGAGGGGAGCGGGATTGGAAGATTAAGCTGAGAGTTCGTAAACAACGTAACAGAGGGAAGAAGCGACAAATAACCGTTCACAAAAACATGTCATTATTTCTCAGCAGCATCGGACTACCTGCACAATTTATTATCAACCTTGCCTGCATTTTAGAATGAAAGAATCGTTTCATGGCCTTAGCATTTTTTCAACGAAATATGCTACTCCACGTTACAGCATCTGGCTGTATACAGTGGAGAAGTAAAGTCAGTACGTACTATTTATAACACCAATAAACAAATCATTACTAGTTTTTTTACATAACGTCAAAAGTACGAAAATCTTACCATCAATTGATCTTTCGTAATACCGAAGTTTAGCAGTTAGCCTACTGCAAGATCAAGTATCATGATTCTATTTATAAATAGTATGAAACTACACTCATATTCAGAAAAAACAGAACACCTTAAACGCCTAGAGATAGGAAGTTCATATTCATAGGACTTGTACATTAGTATGCTCTGCAGAAGTGATTAGTATTAGAACACTATCGGCCTGCGCGTTCAAGGTCAACATCGATATCGTGGGGCAACACCACCTACCGGTAAAATGTGTCTGCGGATCTCGTTGTCCTTATAAACCGAAGCTAATGGATTAGTGTGACTTGAGCAGACTTGCAGGATGCCTCGCAGATGTATGCGCGAACCGTACCGTCAAATCTGTGAGTTTGAAAGGGGGTACATTATTGCCTTGAGAGAATGTGATGCATCCATCCGGGGAATTGCTGTTCGAGTGGGACTCAGTGTTTCGGCAGTGCAACGGGTGTGTGCAGAATAGTTCACGGAATGCCGTAGAACACGACGAGATGGGTCAGGTCGTACCACCAAGACCACCCCCGAGAAGATCGACACCTCATCCGAATAGCATTGCAGGACGGATATGCGTCCTCCTCGGCTCTGGTGCAACAGTGGAACAGTGTAACACATCGTACACTATCAGTTGTGATAGTCCGTGACGTTTATTACGGCACGGGTTACGTACGCGTCGTCCACTTCTTCACCTACCGTTGACGAATGTGCAGAAACATGCTAGACGACAGTGGTGTACGGAACGACGTCGCTGGGTACAGGAATGGCATCAGGCAGTGTTTTCGGACGAATCCAGGTTCTGTTTGTTTGTAAATGATAGCCGCATTTTGGTTCGCCGCAGACAGGGTGTAACATCATACATACAGAAATCGCACAACTTGCGTACGGGCCGCTAGGCGCCGCCGCGAGCGCTAAGAGTGCATTGCAATCGCAGGCGCGCGTGTTGCGTACGGGCCGCGAGGTGCCGCCACGAGTGCAACCGTATGTAAGTGCCGACGGAGTTCGGCCAGCTCTCATTTTGTTGGCATCTCATTTTTGCCTATTCTCTAATTTGCTTAGCTGCTTAGCTCTTATTCGTTTATGGCTCATGTTATTGTGCTCTCTTTCAGACATTCTGATTGTTTTGATTTACTCCCAGTTGAGAAGTGCTCATTTTGGCATTTCACTTTTGCATATTTCTCATTTTGTTAATAATATGCTCCTTAGCTTTTTACAGTTGAATTGATTAACATAGTCTCATGTACTGATTGTTCATTTCAGCCTGTTCATATTTTGATGTTCTTTAAATACTGTAATAATTATCGGAAGCATTTCTTCCCTTAAATTTGTGTAAAGTATTCTCGATGTAGGATTTGTTCTGTGACACAGGTGTAAGGTTTTGAATATAAATTATATACGAAACTGTGCTTTAAAAGGAATTTATTTTTTCAGTTTGTACTACATAAGACGACAATTTTGTGATATGAGGGAGAAATTTGAGGGGCGAACCCATGGAAATAGTCTTAAGTGATCCCCTTTAAAAATTAAAAATTTGTGTGACACTGAAAGACGTGAAAATGTAGGCACAGAAAATTTATATATATATATATATATATATATATATATATATATATATATATATATATATATATATAAAATTATACGTCACAAGGGGAAGGGTGGGTGGGAATGACATCACAGTGACTGCATTCGCACAAGACATGCAGCGCTACAATGCTATTGGGTACAACCACAAATTACAGTTGGTACGTGTCCAGGGCACTGTGACCAGTGTGATCTACGTGAATGACATCCTGTGACCCGTAGTCACACCCTTTCTGCAGAAGACCACAGACGCCACTTTTCAGCAAGACAATGCACGACCACATGTTGCTGCACTAATACGTGCCATATTGGTGTCACAGGATGTCACTTTTTTGTCCTCTCCCGCCAGATCACCAGAACCTGTCGCCAACCGAAAATATGTGAGATATGGTGAAACGACGGTAGCAGCACTGTTACCCAGTACCAACCACTACAGATGAACTTTGGAACCAGGTGAATGCAGCATGAATGGCTATACCACAGGATGCTATTCGCGCCTTATACGCGTCGATACTATCACGCATGGAATAAGTTATCCAGGACCATGGCGGACTATGTGCCTACTAGGCAACGGGACACATACTGAACCGAGATGACTGATATGCGTCTCATTTCTGCAGAACATACTAATGCACATGTCCTGTGAATATGAACGTTCTATCTCTAGTCGTTCAAGGTGTTCTGTTTTTTCTGGACATGAGAGTATTTTCAGACTAACATGAAACGTTCAGTTTTCAAGTAGCTGAATGTTGTGGCGTAACAAGCTAGTCACGCCACACTGAGGAGGAAGCCGAAAGGCACGCGTACACACACGCCGACTGGCATCAAGTCTGGAACAGGATAAGTTATGACTGCTATAAAGAAAATACGTAGCTTTGGAATATACTTAACTTTTAATGCTTCCTTTGGTACATCTCTCTTGACTGTACAAATGAGACTCGTAAGATACATGCACTGATACAATTGGCGCCTTGCTAAGTCGTAGCCATTAACTTAGCTGAAGGCTATTCTAACTGTCTCTCGGCAAATGAGAGCAAAGGCTTCATCAGTATAGTCGCTAGCAACGTCGCCGTACAACTGGGGCGAGTTCTCGTACGTCTCTCGAGACCTGCCGTGAGGTGGCGCTCGGTCTGCGATCACACAGCGGCGACACGCGGGTCCGACATGTACTAATGGACCGCGGCCGATTTAAGCTACCACCTAGCAAGTGTGGTGTCTGGCAGTGACACCACATTCCTCCCCCGCAAATCGGCGAACGGTCGTGTTATAAGGCTTCCGCCCGCCGTGGGGAGGACCCCATGTTGACGTATGCGATGAGGTGGGGAGCCTAACAACAGGCGAGGCTGTGCCACCCGCACCCGGCCATTCGGTCCGAGGGGAGCTAGGAAACGCCTGAAAACCTAGTCCAGGGTGCACGTCAACATGCGGTGTATGCGCCCGTAGAGAGACAGGAGGGGCCGAAGGGTCGACCTCCATGTGGTCGGGGCACCCGACGGGCGAAGACGACATCTGGTCCGGAGCGGGCAAGAGTTCCATGGCGGAGGACAGCCGGTCACGGGAAGCGAGCGGCGGCGCGTGACCCAGGGAGGCGCCAGGCGGCTGCAGCGACGCGTCCACTGCGGGCGGCGCCGGCGGGAGAACAGGCGGCGGCGGCGGCGCGTCGCCAAGAGGCAAAATGGAAGGCAGCGTCGGTAACACCTGGGGATGAGGCGAGCCAGTAGATGGGTCCCCAGGGCGCTGACCGGACGGCACCGTCGCTGAAAGCAGACGGGGAGCGGCAGAACCCAGTCGACGACAGAGGCGCAGCTGATTGAGATGCCGACGCACCTCACCAGAGGCCCCCAAAACCAAATACATAGCGCGGCCGAGGCAGCGAAGAATGCGCCCTGCGAGCCAACGCCGTGAACCGCGATAGTTGCGACAGTAGACAACGTCGCCAGGAGCAAAAGCATTAGTCTGCCGCTGCACTGGAACCTGATGCGGCGGATGCAGCAAAGACATCAAGGTTCGATGAGGACGACCATGGAGCAACTCAGCCGGCGAGCGACCATCGCGGGGCTGAGAGCGATACGAAGACACAAAGAGCAACAATGCGTCCTCCCGAGAATGAGACTCTTTCAACTTCAACATCTGTGACTTGAAAGTCCGGACCAACCGTTCAGCGGCACCGTTTGACTGAGGCGAAAACGGCGCGGATGTCAGATGTTGAATCCCATTGGCCTTGCAGAATGACTGAAATTCTGCGGACATGAATTGTGGGCCATTGTCGGAAACAATAGTCTGGGGAAGACCTTCAATGCAAAAAATAGCGGACAACGCTTGGATGGTGGCAGATGACGTCGTGGAAGACATCCGGACAACAAAAGGAAAATTACTGAAGGAATCCACCACAACCAACCATCGCGCATTCCGGAATGGACCAGCAAAATCGATGTGCAAGCGTTGCCAAGGGGAAGTGGCTGTCGGCCATGCAAAGAATTTCCGCGGCGGGGCGGATTGTTGTTCGGCACACGCCACGCAAGAAGAGCACATATTCGTAATCGCAGCATCGATTCCGAACCAAGTACAGTGCTGACGAGCAAGTTGTTTCGTTCGCACTATACCCCAATGTCCTTGGCGAAGAAGCCGTAAGACAGAGGACTGTAACGAACGTGGGACCACGACTCTGGATTGATCATTATCCGAACGCAACAACAAAACACCACGTCGTACAAAAAGTCTCTCCTTGTGAGCAAAAAATCGGCGAACTAACGGATCCTCGATCCGTGACTTCGACAAGGGCCATTGCGTAGCAACAAAACGCAAAACAGTAGCAAGGACAGGGTCAGCAGCTGTGGCTGTAGCGACACGACGAAAATCAATCGGAAACGATTCGACCACGTGATCGGTTTCCGAATCAATGAACATGCAAGCAAGTTCGGAAGAATCGAATGCTTTATCCTCAGCAACAGGCAAACGGGACAACGCATCAGCGTTTCCGTGCTTAGCAGTGGACCAATACAAGATATCGTAGCGGTACTGCGAGAGGAAAAGAGACCAGCGAATGAATTTCTGCACTGTACGTGGAGGTACAGGCTTGTTCGGATGAAAAAGCGATGTCAAAGGTTTGTGGTCTGTGATGATGGTAAAGTGACGACCATACAAGAAATCATGGAACTTAGTTACACCAAACACTAGAGCTAAAGCTTCTTTCTCTATCTGGGAATAATTTCTTTGTGCTGACGAGAGCAATTTGGACGCAAAGGCAATAGGGCGATCATGCGAACCATCTTTGTGCGCAAGCACAGCACCGATCCCGAAATCTGATGCATCTACCATCAACAAAAGGGGTTTCTGGGGAGCGAATGGCGTAAGGCAAGTATTTGAAAGCAACGCCGATTTCAACTGGCGAAAGGCGCGTTCGCATTCCGTCGTCCAGACGAACGGAACACCTTTACGGCGTAAGCGATGAAGCGGAGCTGAAATGGAAGAAGCGCGCGGCACAAACCTGGCATAGTAGTTAATTTTTCCCAACACACTCTGGAGCTGTTTCAAGTTCTGTGGCGAAGGTAACTCCTGTATGGCACGGAGGTGCTCTGGACTCGGATGTATGCCTTGGGCATTTATGACATGGCCCAGATATGGTAAGTCACGAGCAAAAAACACACATTTGTCCTTCCTCAAGCGAAGACCATTTTGTCGCAAGACCTGAAATAACGTTCGTAGGTTGGCTAAATGTTCGGCTTCTGTCTTTCCGGAGATCACAATATCGTCCAGATAGTTCGCAGCAGTAGGGACCGACGCACAAACAGTTTGTAAATATTGCTGAAACAATGCAGGGGCGGATGCACACCCGAATGGCAGTCTTTTGAAGCGGTACAATCCAAGATGCGTGTTAACCACCAAAACGCGCTGGGATTCTTCGTCCACCGGTATTTGCAAGTACGCATCTGCTAGGTCCAATTTCGAAAAGTATTTACCCGGGCACAGTTTATCAAAAAGATCTTCCGGGCAGGGCAAAGGAAAAGTTGCAGTCACAAGTTGTGGATTCACAGTTGCCTTGAAGTCCATGCAAAGTCTCAATTTTCCAGAAGGTTTTGGCAAAATTACTAAGGGTGAGGCCCAGAGAGAAGCCTGCACACGTTCAATTACACCCTGAGATTCTAAATCGTTTAATGTTCTTGCGACCTCATCACGCAATGCGTGGGGAACATTGCGCGCTCTGAAAAATTTCGGTTGCGCGTCCACTTTGAGTTCCAAATATGCTTCATAGTTCTTAGCGCAACCAAGGCCCGGTGCAAAAATGTCTGCAAATTCTTCACAAAGACGAGAAACACTGGCGGAAGGCACAGTCTGATTCACTGATAGAACCTGATTTACGATAGACAAGTGAAACAACTGAAATAAATCTAAACCAAACAAGTTCACTGCAGTAGAAGAACGAAGAACGTAAAAGGACACAAGTTTTGTTTGTCCCTTGTATGTGGCAAGAAGGCTGCACTGTCCTAACACAGGTATCTGCTGTCCTAAATAACTATTGAGCTGAACATTTGCGGCACGCAACGGAGGTTTGCCCAGTTGTTTGTACGTGTCTTGATTGAGCAATGAAACTGCAGCTCCGGTATCGAGCTGGAATGGTATCACTTTGCCTCCAAAGTCTAAGTCTACATAAAGTTTATTGTTCTGCTGACGACAAGAGCGACTTTCACGTGCAATTGGAACTGATACAGGTACAGAAGCACTTGCGACTTTACGGGAGTTCCGGCGACGTCGACGCACACTTTTTGTGGGACGAACACAGTCACTGTTAGATAAAGTAGCACTGTACGGGGTGGAATTAACGACATGAATGTCCATGGGCGAAGGTCCACGAGCCTGAGTGTCCCTGGTTCGATTCCGGCCCGAAACAAAGGGCCTGGAATGGTTTTGATTGTCTGATCTTAGCTTTTTCTGGCAAACACTTTGAACATGTCCTTTCTTATGACAGTAAAAGCAAATAGCTTGGCGTGACGGGCAATTGTCACGCGAATGTCTAGTTGCACACCGCGGGCATGATTTGAGCACGGCATTGGCCTGCTTACGCGGCACACGTGTTTGCGAGCTAGGCTGCAGTTGCTCGGACGTGCGCGAGGGCCGTTTAACGTCCCGTGCTGCGCGCCTGGCGGGCCGGTCAATGTGACACACTGCTGGCGAAGTTTCAAATGATTTCTGAGCAATGTCAAGTGTGTCTTGCCTATCTAAAATGTCTATCACTTGTTGAAGGGAGGGATTTACTAGTTTCAAAATCTGTTCCCGTATGCGAACATCAGAAACGTTTTGTGCTATTGCATCACGCACCATAGTATCTGAATACGGAAGTCCACAGTCACATTCAAATGCACAGTCCCTAGTAAGTCCTTGCAAAGTTGCAACCCACTCCCTATTAGTCTGACCGGCTGTACATTTGGTACGAAAAAACGTATACCTTTTTGCAACTACATTAACTGTTTCTTTGAAATAGGCATCTAAAGCAGACAAAATTTCTTCATAGGACAGAGTTGCTATGTCGCGTCGGGGAAACAATTTCACTATCACACGGTAGGTGGACACACCGACACAAGAAAGCAAAAACGGCTGCCGCTCATTACCTTGAATTCTGTAGGCGGCTAGATGGAATCCAAACTGGCGTGACCATTCTGGCCACGTTTCTTGCTTTGAATCAAAATTACGGAAGGATGGTGCAACGGCGTGTTGTGGCTGCGGTAGCGATGAAGCGGCGGCGGCCGCATCGTTTTGCAGCGCACGTTGACCCTGGACGAGCTGTCCCAGGGCATCCAATAACGCCTGCGTCTGCTGATTCTGCAAGCGATAAAATTCGGACAGTACATCTGGAGATAGTGGCGAAGCCATGACACAAATAATTCAGACCAAAGCAAGTAGAAAGAACCCGATCCTGTAATCCTCGTCGTCAATCTGTTGTGGCGTAACAAGCTAGTCACGCCACACTGAGGAGGAAGCCGAAAGGCACGTGTACACACACGCCGACTGGCGTCAAGTCTGGAACAGGATAAGTTATGACTGCTATAAAGAAAATACTTAGCTTTGGAATATACTTAACTTTTAATGCTTCCTTTGGTACATCTCTCCTGACTATACAAATGAGACTCGTAAGATACATGCACTGATACAATTGGCGCCTTGCTAAGTCGTAGCCATTAACTTAGCTGAAGGCTATTCTAACTGTCTCTCAGCAAATGAGAGCAAAGGCTTCGTCAGTATAGTCGCTAGCAACGTCGCCGTACAACTGGGGCGAGTTCTCGTACGTCTCTCGAGACCTGCCGTGAGGTGGCGCTCGGTCTGCGATCACACAGCGGCGACACGCGGGTCCGACATGTACTAATGGACCGCGGCCGATTTAAGCTACCACCTAGCAAGTGTGGTGTCTGGCAGTGACACCACACTGAATGTTTATACATCTTTCTAGCCCTGCAGAATTAATTTCAGTCACTGTGTGAGAGAATGCGCTCTTAACATATACTGATATTCTTAGATACATATGGTGATATCTATTCGTGATAAAGAAAGAAATACATATGAGGTCCTCTGATGCTTAAGAGTGCATCTGAGAAGAGAAAATCGCCAAACTATACTTTACCCAAACGGAAAATAATTGTGGATACCATTTGCACATTCAAGAGAGAAAGAGGTAATTTAGGGGGGTAGACGAGCAGGAGCAGGAACTACTCTCATGCTCATAAATTAGAGATAACTGCAGAATGTGGTGCCACACAATGTGGCACTACACAAAACTGACGCTAACAGCATAGGCACATAGGGAACACACACCACACAGATCTGTAAGTCCACGGTATTTGGCATACTCTGGATCAGGTGGTCGAGCAGCTGCTGGGGTATAGCCTCCCATTCTTGGACCAGTGCCTGTCGGAGCTCCTAGGGGTTTGACGACGTGCAGCAATACGTCGACTGAGAGCATCCCAGACGTGCTGGATGGGGTTTGGGTCTGGAGAACAGGCAGGCCACTTCATTCGCCTGATATCTTCTGTTTCAAGGTACTCCTCCACGAAGGCACCTCAGTGGGGCCGTGCGTTATCATCTGTAGTGTTGGCAGAAGAGCCAACATCGTGTTGCTAGAGGAGGCCGAAATGCAAGCGTTTAATTACACGCAGACTGGCGTGAGGTCTGGAACAGGACAATGTCTTGAGAATTGCAAATAAAGTACGTAGATGATGTAATACTTAACTTTAATCCATAATTTTAGAACATCGCTCTTGATGATACGTGCTTCACAATAATAAATAGCAATTGAATACGGCGCCTTGCTAGGTCGTAGCAAATGACGTAGCTGAAGGCTATGCTAACTATCGTCTCGGCAAATGAGAGCGTAATTTGTCAGTGAACCCCTGCTATGAAAGTCGGCTGTACAACTGGGCGACTGCTAGGAAGTGTCTCTAGACCTGCCGTGTGGTGGCGCTCGGTCTGCTATCACTGACAGTGGCGACACGCGGGTCCGACGTATACTAACGGACCGCGGCCGATTTAAAGGCTACCACCTAGCAAGTGTGGTGTCTGGCAGTGACACCTCATCATCCATAAGGAGGAAGGTGGGACCCACTGCACCCCTGAAAAGGCGGACATACTGGTGCAAAATGACGTCCTGGTACACCTGACCTGTTACACAGTTCCTCTGTCAAAGACATGCAGGGGTGTACGTGCACCAATCATAATCCCACCCCACATCATCAAACCATGACCTCCATATTGGTCCCATTCAAGGGTATTAAGGGGTTTGTATCTGGTTCCCAGTTCACGCCAGATGAAAACCCGCTGTTCCAATGACCATGTGCTGTGTTCTTGACACCAGGCTTTAGGGGCTCTCCTGTGACCAAGGGTCAGTGGAATGCACCGTGCGGGTCTCCGGGCGAATGAACCGTCTGTTCAGTCGTCTGGAGACAACTGTTCTAGTGGCTGCGGTAAGGTCCTGAGCAAGGCTACCTGCAGTACTCCGTGGCCGTCTGCGGGCACTGATGGTGAGATATCGATCTTCTTGCGGTGTTGTACACTGTGAACGTCCCGTACTGTAGTGCCTGGACACGTTTCCTGTCTCCTGGAATCGTTGTCATAATCTTGAGATCACACTTCGAGGCACACGGAGGGCCCGTGCTACGACCTGCTGTGTTTGAACAGCCTCTAGTCGCCCTAGTATTCTACCTCTCATCAATATGTGTTCTTTGAGCCATTTTCAACACACAGTCACCCTTAGCACGTCCGAAAACGTCTGCATACTTACTCGCTGCACCGTACTCTGACATGCACCAACACACCTCTGCGTATGTGGACTGCTGCCAGCGCCACCGTGCGACGACCGCAGGTCAAATGCACCGTATGGTCATACCCCGAGGTGATTTAAACCCACAAACGTTCGTTTAGGGGAGACAGGTAGTCGGCCCAACTATATCCGATCCGCCAGCAACCCAACCAAGAGACAGACAACTTGCTTTCCACCTGACCAGTACACAAGGAACTCCAATGCCAAAACGTAAAAGGCGTAGCCGCCCACAACCAAGTATGCATAAGCTGTCAAAACTACACACACGTGTTGAACAGCGACAACACGGTGAGGAAAGGACACTGCCTGAATTTTACGTCAGCGGCCAGGGCAGGTAACCGGAACGCTAACGGCCACAAGGCAGAAAATTCCGCTGGTGCACTTGGACTTCAAATAACCAAAATACACAAAATTGTTAAGACTTTCGTGGCCACTTGTTGACAAACTGCCTATTGGCTTCTGTCTCGGGTTCTTCGGCCGACGTTCATCTAATGATTTTTCTGACGTTTCGCCAGAACGAGTGGCTGGCATTGTCAAAGCTTCACCCTCCATTGCCGGTGGTGAACTGGAGGCGAGCTCGCGGCCGCAGACTATATGAACCTGGCGCGCCAACGTCCGAGGGCTTCTCCGCGGTCATTTCCGGTGCGGTTCTCCTCTTGCTACCTGCGACGGTCGTTCGCTGCAGTACGGGCAGCCAGGATCCGTTTACCTTAAGGCTTTCCTCTTTCTTGTTGAAACTGTTCACGTGTTTTTGGATTTCTACAGCTTCTCTGAACAAGCGCGTGTGATAGTGCTTCTCTACAGCCAGAATTTCCGTGTCGGCGAATTTTATTACGTGGTCGGTCTCATTCAGTGCGTGCTCTGCCACGGCCGATTTCTCCACCTGCCCCAACCTGCAATGTCGCTTATGCTCTTTGATCCTGGTGTTAATTGATCGGAAAAGTTTATGTCGGAATGACTGGACGATCAATTAACACCAGGATCAAAGAGCATAAGCGACATTGCAGGTCGGGGCAGGTGGAGAAATCGGCCGTGGCAGAGCACGCACTGAATGAGACCGACCACGTAATAAAATTCGCCGACACGGAAATTCTGGCTGTAGAGAAGCACTATCACACGCGCTTGTTCAGAGAAGCTGTAGAAATCCAAAAACACGCGAACAGTTTCAACAAGAAAGAGGAAAGCCTTAAGGTAAACGGATCCTGGCTGCCCGTACTGCAGCGAACGACCGTCGCAGGTAGTAAGAGGAGAACCGCACCGGAAATGACCGCGGAGAAGCCCTCGGACGTTGGCGCGCCAGGTACATATAGTCTGCGGCCGCGAGCTCGCCTCCAGTTCACCACCGGCAATGGAGGGTGAAGCTTTGACAATGCCAGCCACTCGTGCTGGCGAAACGTCAGAAAAATCAGTAGATGAACGTCGGCCGAAGAACCCGAGACAGAAGCCAATAGGCAGTTTGTTAACCAAAATACAGTTGAACTCCACCGGATGGTGGCCAAACTTTCGCCAACTCGAACCCCCGGTGTTGCTCACGGGAATACCCCCAACAGCCAACCATGAAAACCAACGGCACATTGTGAACAGACTGGCTTCGGTAATTAAATCACCACTCAAGTTTGATGTCCTGGGTCGTTGGGCCACGAACCTCGTAGCAGTCGGAACAGCTCCCACATACTCCGACACTGCGTAGAGAGCGCCAGCGGGTCCGGCCCACTGCGCCGTGCGGAGATTTCCTGGCTGTTGCACACCAACCGACCTACTTCTCAGAGCCAGTAAGCCGAGAACATTTAAAATAACTTGTCAGTCATAATCACACAAACTACACAGTTTCACGAACATTTGCACGAAGAACTAAACAATGCTAGCGGCAGTGACTGTACAATAACAGGGACGAATCACGAGTGTGCACACAGAGCCAACCCAAAGCGATCGCCGGCCAAATACACGTCGTCCGGCAAGACGACCGACCGAAGACGAACCAAAGTCGTCCCCAATCCGATCATGTGTGTCGGCAACCGTTGGGCGAGTCATGGAGGTCCGGACCTCACTGCTGCCGCGCCCCGACTGAACTTGTGCCGCTTGCCAACTCAAACACAGCCAGGTCCGAACTAACGGCTGGCACGTTCCAACTGACTGGTCGACACACGACGACCGGGAAGTAATAGCAGTCCAGCAAAGATATACGGCAGGGCTTATATCGATAAGCGCTGCTGCTACCGCTCACGGGCAGGCAAAGCAGCAACTCAGTGACACGAGTAACTGAAACTAAGATCACGAGGTGGCAGTACGGCAGAAACAGGATGTTAAATAAGAGATGGCACGAACACCAGCCACGCACGGCTCAGTCCTTAATATCAGAAGATATATATGCACTAAATTTAGACGATTTCTCGTTTTAAATATTTAGCACCTGTAGAAAATATAATGAGTACTCCACCAGAATGTTTATAAAAATATACCAGAACAAAGAAGAATACTGCAATACGTTAAATAATAGAAAACGTTAACAATAGTGCAATATAACACAAATTATAAGGCATGCTATACCAATCATTTCGAAACGAACTGATAAATAACATAGATCAGAAAAAAACTTGTTAACATGCAAAGGGCGGGTTTTGAGAAATGTTACAGTTTATCTGCTTGTCCGCCAATAAACTATCATGTTCAAGTAATCGATGGATCCACAACTAGCAGATTTCAGTTTGGCCGTCCTAATTTAAATTCCCAGTGTCATTGCAGAACAGGTATGACCCCTTCAACAGAAACCGGGATTAATAGTTCCTGCCATTTGTTAACCATTGCTTTTTTTTTATAACTGAGATAATGCTCCGCGTCAGGAAACCTCTATGAGGACAGTATATTGCACCGAACGAATTGCTGTACACCGTCAACTATTCTCAGGTGTAGGGAAATAGCATGGCTCTACTTGTCTCGAATATTCTTTATGTACGAGTTTCGCTTTGAGGAAGACGTTCTTGTGAGACTCGGAGCAGCGTTTATACGGTTTTGCTCACACATTTACACGAATTCCCTATTGATGGACGATTCAGTTTCGTCTCGCACTTCAGAAAATCTATATGACTCGTCAATTGGTCTCTCAGTGAATTGATAGAAACTATTAATTCAGAGCTTTTTATCGGAGGGTGAATCCGAAATGAATAAAATGTAATTCTTCCTTCTAGCTCCCAGATGTTTGTAGTTACTTACAGATGGTGTTCGTTCGTTCTGTTTCACATATTCAGAAGTGCTCTACATGTCAAGCAAACTCAGTACCATCGTGAATAAATGGACGCTGTTTTCTAGCTTACCACTACCACGTACATAGGTTAACGTGAGTCTGGATGTATAAGAGAGGTTCTTGGACAGTGATACAGAGAGTTGTAATTCATGCTGCTCTTGGAACCTTTCATATCCACTATTACGCTAATTAAGATTTACTCAGTAAGATGTAAGAGTTGGCGTATGTTCATAGGTTTTAGCCAATTTCGCACTATGATGGAGAGTAGGTTGGAGTTTACAGTTATGTCGATACTGAGGTCATTAGAGATGATGAACGAAGTCAGCTGCACGAGAATAGGGTAAAGAACTTTGGATGGTTTCGTTGAAGGACCTATCCTGGAATTAATTTTAGGTTAATTATGGGAACCACATAAATTCAAAATTACGATGACCAGACGTGGATTGAATGACTACTACACTTGTACATATACACAGCTACTCAAGTATCTAGACCAGTCTGTCCATGTCAGCAATTTCTTACCTTCTGTTCTTCCATTTCTTATTCAATTACACTTTTATTTACCCATTTCGATGAATCACTCTATGCTGCCTTCTTTATTTCAGCTATACGTGGTATCAACACAATAGAACTCTGTGATTAAGCATACCCACCAGTCCATCAGTCATCTTTTCCGTCTGGTTATCATTTTTGCCTTATTCTTCACCCACAACGACCTGAGGAGGCATCCGCAAAATTTTTGTATAATAATTAAGATATGTGGTGTGTCGGTTACTGTGGGAGTCAGCACCGACACAAACGAGGAAGGAGATAAGTTACGATGGCCGGTGGCAGGAATCCAAAGCGATTCACTATTACTACTCGCAGGACGCGGGCTAATTGTAGTCTCGAATTACTCAGTACTGGTAAGTCAGCGATCAGCGATGGGCAGCTGGTTAAGTCAGCGCTGTCTTCCTGGAGGTGTGACGCTGGCCCCACGGGTCAGCGCCTTCGCGATGCCGTTTCGCGCTGCTGCGCTGGTCGGTATGCAGTAGATGCCTTATAACTTCACAGCATGGATGCAGTCGGCAGAAAAATATTTAAGAAGTTGGTCATAGCTATTGGCTGAGAGTTTTGATGTAAAGAACCTATAATAAGAAAATCTATGTACCTGTCGCTCATTTTTAATTCGATTATGTGTGTGAAAATCTACGAGCAATTTGTTCGTTTTCCAAAATAAAGTGGTTTCAGATACATGGTTTCAATGTGGAAGTCCAAATGGTTCAAATGGCTGTGAGCACTATGGGACTCAACATCTGTGGTCATAAGTCCCCTAGAACTTAGAACTACTTAAACCTAACTAACCTAAGGACATCACACACATCCATGCCCGAGGCAGGATTCGAACCTGCGACCGTAGCAGTCGCGCGGTTCCTGACTGAGCGCCTAGAACCGCTAGACAACCGCGGCCGGCTGTGGAAGTCCATCTGAACAGTTTTCAGAAAGTGCTAAGGACAGATTAGGCCAAAGATGAACTGGTCCTGATGGTACTGCCCCGTAGCACACTTGATCCCAAGGTATGGCGCCAATGGTCCCGTTCTTTTCGGCTCTTGAGAAGAGCTTAGTTTATGAAATACCAATGCGCACTCTTCCAGTGCTGAGGATGCTGTGCAGTTTTTATGGAAAGCTAGAACTTGAGTAATAGTTTATTATGCATCACTTGTGTTTTGCCACCATGGTGTTGGTATCTACTTTCAGAAACGCTAAATGTGTCAACGTGTAACATACAAATCATTGTCAGTTTTGTGTCTGACGGTATCTAATTACTCACGTAATGTTTTATAAGTTTTTTATTAATTATGCTCTATTACAGTGTAGTTATTCAAGAACACTAGTAGGTATATGAGGAGGCGATGGACTGTTCTTACATTTATCTTCGTTATATTTAAGAGTCTGTCTAGGTCTATAGTACAGTCCAGACCACATCAAAAGAAAATTATCCTGGTATAAGGTACAGGAGTGCACGGACTGATTGAGTTCAGATTGTCTTGTTCATTGATCCATTGCAGCCTGATTCATTTGTGGTTGCTCGACAGTACACGCTAGCATATGTGACACATACACATTGCTCGTTTAGCGAGCACGAGATGACGTCGAACCACTGACACAGACAAGTTCACCCCTTTTTATGAAATATGACATATCGAGAACGTAGTGGTTGATAAAATAATTCTGCCTCCTCCTTTCCTTTAACTGTCGGACAATCAGTGGTATTACTGTTGCAATTACTGGTTCCAGCTATATTCTAGGATAACACACAGACCAAGTTTACAAGTCTTCTTACGCTGAAACACTGATCAGAAGATGGCAGCAGATTATCAGTGAAACTGATTATTGTGTGGTATCAAGTATCGGTTCTGCAGTTGGTAATGGAAAGCCAGTTTCCGTGAGACGCCGATAGCGGCTGCGCGGGATCTGGCGGACCCATGTTGTGCGGCAGCCCCTCAGCCCCACTCGCACTGTGAGAGGCACGGCTCCCACTCCGTTGTTCGTGCTTAGTGCAGAGACCCTCACCGTTGTTGCTGTTGTAATAGTTGGACTATTTCTTGCTGCATTATTTGTTATGAGTCTTTGTACACTTGGAGGAACGTGAGTTCTCACTGTGATGACTTGTTCGCTAATCATTTCTGCTCCTGTCCAGCTTTCCTACGGCGACAGTTGATGCACTACTCTGTAGCCCACCTCTCCTCATTGTTTTGTATGAGTTTAGTTTTAGTTATGTTCCGTAGATCATCTTCCCGATATTTTATCGATATGATGTGGAACAAGTCAGATTACAACATATATATACACACATGAATAGTGCTAATATTAATATTACTGAAATTTTTAGTTCTAGATGTACAACTACATTTAAAGGTACTTTTTTTTACCATTTCTGAAACAGAAACTCGTCCATGGAGCAGAAGGAGTTGTCCAAAAGAAATTATTTTAAGCTAGATTTAAAACTTGATCTGTTACCTGCCAGACACTTTATGTTGTTGGGCAAATAATCAACGATTTTCGTTTCTGAATTATGTACTCCTTTTTGAGCAAGTGACAGCTTCAATAACGGATAGGAAAGGTCATTTTTCCCCTCTAGTGTTGTACGTGTGAACATCACTGTTCTTCGCAAATTGAGATGGATTATTTGTAATGAATTTCATTAGCGAATGTATGTACCCTGATGGTGCTGTTAAAATACCTACCTCCTTGAAAAGGTGCTTACATGACGTCCTTGGGTGAACACCACTAATTATTCTCACTGCTCGCTTTTGTGCAATCAATACTTTATGTCTAAGTGGTGAGCTACCCCAGAAAAATAGTTGCAAGAAACAAACTGTAAAAGTAAAATCAGCGATTGTCGTCGATTAAATGAAGAAGAAAGAAGGTCCACTCGTGTTGATTGTTGCAGTGGCAAACAGACACAGTACACGAAATTATACGGTCTGTTAAAGCTGTGAGGACAAGATGACGGCCATTGCACGCTGTGTTCACACCATCATGTTCCTGCACCCGATACTTCCTCTCAAAATCGTAAGTATTCAACAACAACAAAAAAACCGCTTGTGGACATTATTTGAGCAATCAAGAGATCTCTAGCATAATTTGGAAGGTCATAAGACGTTCATACCAATAAATCTATACTTTGTTTCACAGAAATGATATTTAAATAAGGTATCAAAAATTTCGTAGCTTAATAGTCAAGACATGTTATAAAAAGAACTAAAACATTACCCTGCTGAAAATGATGTGTTTTAGATTAGTTCCATTGCACTGCAAAGTTAATAAGTACATGAAAAATGTAAAAACAGTAACATTAAAGATGAAATGAAATGATCGTATGGCGTTGCTGGCCGGGAGGCCCCATCCGGGGAATTTCGGCCGCCGAGTGAGAGTCTTCTTGCAGTCGACGACACATTGGGCGACTGGCGAGCCGGTGATGAGGATGAAATGAGGATGAGGACAACACAACACCCAGTCCACGAGAGGAGAAGATCTCCAACCCGGCGGGTATCGAACCTGGACCCGCTGCATGGCAAGCACGTAATCACTCAGCTAAACAGGCGGACATTAAAGATAAAAATTCCTTAAAACAGTTCTTGTTTTTATGGAAACTGCCCAACAACTCATTTGTCATTGAGATATAAATTATCGACTTACTCTCTATTGGCCAGTTCTTATTTAAAACGAATTGCTTCCTTTGTTTCTTTCGTATTTTTTGTTTTGGGTTTACTCTATCAGGTTACATGGGACCATGCGAGTCCAAGCATCTCGGTCATGGAACGGTCATAACATAATTCGAAGACTACTGTTACATACTTTAAAAATCGACAGTAACGAAAATAATAAAAAATAACAAAACAAAATTTGCAATAATATATACAGACTAGCTTAGCGCCGGGTGCTTCGCTCGCGTAGAGTGTATGGCCTGCAGAGATTTTTATGTTGTTCACAAATTGCAACAACTAAGCTTTTCACGATAATTAAGGCCATATAAGCAAGGTCTTTTCCGTATGTACTTTTGATAAAAAAGACTCTTGTAGCTGGTACCCAAAGTTTTTGTTAATAACGTCTTTTGCGTTCTTGTGAAGATATTTCCATAGCAATTTTCTCCCCTAACTAATATTGCTTTGTGTCTACCCGAGAAATGAAATACCAATTTTCAAAAAACTTTTTCGAAGTAACGAAATGTTTTCTTAAAAATTTTCATCCCCTATTGCACTCCCTTAGCGGCTGAATTTCCAGAACCATTGAAAAACGTATTTTTTTTATTTCTAACAGAGAAGTCGAATAACGGTTGTCAAAGATGTAGCCTTAAAATCCTTTAGTAGTTCTTTAGTAATTGTTTATTTTAAAAAAAAATCACCAACAATTTTATCCCCTTAGTAGTTGAATTTCCAAAAAAGCTGCAACACGTATTTTTTATTTTCTCACTGAGAAACAAATACAGTTTTCGCATTTCTACAGTATGTGATCAAAAGTATCCGGCCACCTAGCTGAAAATGACTTACAAGTTCGTGGCGCCCTCCATCGGTAATGCTGGAATTCAATATGGTGTTAGCCCACCCTTAGGCTTGATGACAGCTTTCACTCTCTCAGGCATGCGTTCAATCAGGTGCTGGAAGGTTTCTTGGGGAATGGCAGCCCATTCTTCACGGAGTGCTGCACTGAGATGATGGTCGGCGAGGCCTGGCACGTAGTCGGCGTTCCAAAACATCCCAAAGGTGTTCTATAGGATTCAGGTCAGGACTCTGCAAGCCAGTTCATTATAGGGATCTTATTGTCGTGTAACCACTCCGTCACAGGCCGTGCATTATGAACAGGTTCTCGATCATATTGAAAGATGCAATCGCCATTCCCGAATTGCTCTTCAACAGTGGGAAGCAAGAGGGTGCTTAAAACATCAATGTAGGCCTGTGCCGTGATAATGCCATGCAAAACAACAAGGGGTGGCACCCCCCTCCATGAAAAACACGACTACATCATAAGACTACCGCCTCCGAATTATACTGTTGGCACTTCACATACTGGCAGATAACGTTCACCGCACATTCGCCATACCCATACCCTGACATCGGATCGCCACATTGTGTACCGTGATTCGTCACTTCACACAACGTTTTTCCACTGTTCAATCGTCCGATGTTTAAGCTCCTTATACCAAGCGAGGTGTCGTCTGGCATTTACTGGCGTGAAGTGTGGGTTATGAGCAGCCGCTCGACAATGAAATCCAAGTTTTCTCATCTCCCGCCTAACTGTCATAATACTTACAGTGGATCCTGATGCAGTTTGGAATTCTGTGTGATGGTCTGGATAGATGTCTGCCTATCACACATGACGACCATCTTCAACTGTCGGTGGTCTCTGTCAGTCAACAGACGAGGTCGGCCTGTACGCTTTTGTTCTGTACGTGTCCCTTCACGTTTCCATTCACTATGACATCAGAAGCAGTGGACCTAGGGATGTTTAGGAGTGTGGAAATCTCGCGTACAAACGTATGACAAGTGACGCCCAATCACCTGACCACGTTCGAAGTCCGCGAGTTCCGCGGAGCGCCCCATTATGCTCTTTCACGATGTCTAATGACTACTGACGTCGCTGATATGGAGTACCTGACAGTAGGTGACAGCACAACGCACCTAATATGAAAAGCTTATGTTTTTGGAGGTGTCCGGATACTTTTGATCGCACAGTGTAGCTTCAAAATTCCCTGAATAGCTACATACCTTCAAAAAGCCTCTCATCCTCTATCTCACTCCCTCGGGAGTGGAATTTCAGACAATCCCTTCTTAAACGATGCCAACAGTATACGATCTACTCCGTCGCCAGACTTCAAGTTTTTATCCTTAGCAATTAGGGCTGGCCGATGATGAGGCAGTGAATCAGTATGAACCTATTTCATCCCTTAGGGGTTGAATTTCCAAAAACAGTGAAACACATAATTTTTCGTCTCTAAGAGCTAAGCCAAAGGCCGGCCGCGGTGGTCTAGCGGTTCTAGGCGCCCTGTCCGGAACCGCGCGACTGCTACGGTCGCAGGTTCGAATCCTGCCTCGGGCATGGATGTGTGTGATGTCCTTAGGTTAGTTAGGTTTAAGTAGTTCTAAGTTCTAGGGGACTGATGACCACAGCTGTTAAGTCCCATAGTGCTCAGAGCCATTTGAACCATTTTGAAACTAAGCCAAACACCAGTTGTCAAAGATTTAGCTTTAAAACTGCTTTCGCCATTAAATGTTTTCATAGAGCATTTCATCCCCTATTTTACGCCCTTAGGTTTGAATTTCCAAAAATAGTGACATGCATATGTTTAAGCCAAATACAAAATTTCATAGATTTAGCTTAAAAAATGCTTGCACAACGATATGTTTCCACGAAAACCTTCATTCGCCGTTACACCCCCATAGGGTTCGATTTTCCAAAAACCGTGAACCATTTTTTTACTTCTAACTCAGAAACCAAATTTAAATTTTCATAAATTTAGATTTAGAAATACTTTCTTGATAAAATATTGCCATAAAAAATTTCATCCCCTGTTTTACCCCCTTATGGGTTCAATTTCCAAAAACACTGAAACACGGACTTTTTTATTTGTAACCGAGAAGTCAAATACCGATGTTCATAGCGGTAACTAAAAATACTTTAATAGTTCCTTAATAATGATATATTTTCTAAAAAAGCCTTCAGCGACTGTTTGACCCCCACAGGTTTTAATTTCCAAAATTGCTGAAATACGGATTTCTTTGTTTCTGACCGAGAAACCAAATACCAATTTTCGTAACTCTAACTTCAAAACTGCCTCAGTAGCGACATTAAAAAGAACTTCATCACCTGTTTCATCCCCTTAGGGTTGGCATTTCGGATAATCCCTTCTTAAACGACGCCTGTAATATAAGATCCACACCTTCTCCAAATTTCAATTTTCTATCCTTAGCGGTTTGGGCTGGACGATCATGAGTCAGTCAGTCAGTCAAGCAGGACATTTCCTTTTATATACAGAGGTAAGTGACTAATTACAACCGAGCGAGGTGGCGCCGTGGCTAGCGCACTGGACTCGCATTCGGGAGGACGACGGTTCAATCCCGCGTCCGGCCATCCTGAGTTAGGTTTTCCGTGATTTCCCTGAATCGCTCCAGGCAAATGCTGGGATGGTTCCTTTGAAAGGGCACGGCCGACTTCCTTCCTCGTCCTTCCCTAATCCGATGAGACCGATGACTTCGCTGTCTGGCCTCCTCCCCCAAACAACCCAACTACTTACAGCGAAAGGGTCTCTTACTTTCAGCAACTACTGTGTACAATACGGAAGAGCATCATCTTCTGTGTTCAGGAGATCTTGTATCAGTTAGGAGGAAACTTCTGTCATCTAGGCCGGACTCGTGACTTTACTCGTATTAAGAAAAATATTAAACGTCACTTACGAATCAGCCATTATGCATCAAATAGGAGTTCCTATGGCATAACATCCGTTTTCCCAAAGAGATACAAAAATATGTTCACCTGGCTTTTGCTCGAGTATATGTCTCTTGTTATGGCTCAGCCGTTTGTTTCTTCTTAGAAAGTGAATATAAAAGCATCATAGCTCGGTACGAGTAACCAATAGCTTAGGAATGCTCAAAGTATGAACTGATGGCGTTCAAGCAAAAATGCCGTGACAACCCTGTTGTGATTTTTTGTTGCTTTGAATTAGAGCATGGAGTACTCCTATACCCGATTTCTGAACCTTGCCTATTGAATGGAAATGTCGTACGACGCTTAAATGGTCGCAGTTCATCACATATGTCTGTTATCGAGACTTCCTGATTGTGGAAAATCAGTCATGCCAGAACGACCTCTCTTGAAACGAGAGAATCCTTTTCTGGCGTGTTTTGCGCAAAAGGCACTCGTAACACACACAGTACAAGGGTTCCGAGCTACCTCTGCTGCCTTCACCCCTTTGGTAAACCCAAAGCGAATAACATGTCGCAAATGTTAGAACTTTTCCCAGTTGCTAGACTACAAATCTTGAACATCGTTCGTAATTTTGGTTCAAATGGTTCAAATGGCTCTGAGCACTATGGGACTTAACTTCTGAGGTCATCAGTCCCCTATAACTTAGGACTACTTAAACATAACTAACCTAAGGACATCACACACATCCATGCCCGAGGCAGGATTCGAACCTGCGACCGTAGCGGTCGCGCGGTTCCTGACTGTATCGCCTAGAACCGCACGGCCACTCCGGCCGCCGTTCGTAAGTTTCAAACATGTAAAGTCCAATATGTGACTGCAAGATAAATACTAGAACTTCAAATAAGAAAATTACATTTGATAAATACTCATAGCGCCGTGCTGCGTTCACTTGGCGGATGGCGCCTGGGGTTAGGCGGCGGGTGGCGTATGGACGGTAGAGGGTGGCAGTTTTAGGGCGAGGAACTCTCGAGCGTAAACTATTCTGATCGTGACGCAGCAACAAGCTGTTTGGCAGGATAGTTTCTCGAAGTTTTTGCTATTACAGGTGGGTTAGAAAGTGAAGCAAATTATCTTTGTGGTTCCCTAAGACCGATAACTTTAACAGTCAACCGAACGCGATTTCAAAATATAGTGAACGCAGTGGATTCGTGGCTTTATATTTACGTAATGCGACGTTCACCCCCCCCTCCTCCCCCTTTATTTTTCTTCAATTTGTCGTTTTTCTCCTCGGCATTTGGTCTGGGCGAACGTCTCATACCACATATTCCAAGTTCATCGTTGAAACCGAACGAGGTGGCGAAGTGGTTAGCACATTGGACCCGCATTCGGGAGGACTATGGTTCAAGCTCGCGTCCGGCCATCCTGATTTAGGTCTCTGCTTCCCCACCCTCCCTTAATCCGATGGAACCGATGGCCTCGCTGTTTGGTCCCTTCCCCAAACCAACCATCATCGCTGAATCCTTCACTCAGTCTTCTTAGTACAGAATGCAGCATGCCCTCTGACCGATGCTGAGCTGCCATGCCGGTCCCTTAGTGCACGAGCAGATAAAGCTGTATAATAGCTCATGAAGAGTAACAGCACTTCTTCCATACACTTCCACATCATACAGTGTTGCCACATGATGCATATGACTAGACTTAGAATGCTAAGGGGCCGCGGGTTATGTAGGCCGCCGTTAAGACCCCGGCTTAGTCTCTGTGGCGGCCCGCCGGCGGCCGGGTTTTACGTCTAACAAGGGGAGGCCGCCAATTGTGAAATTCAGATTCGATTCATACTGCGCATAATAAAAGCTCATGGCCAGAGGTGTAATGTGGCAAAGCACCAAGATGCACTTCTCAGCCGTTGTCGAGAAAATCGACAGTTAAAAGAAACCGTTGCGGTGAGATACTCTCTACGATTAATGATTTTCTACAGCGTCGTGGCGCAGCGGTAAGCGCTCGGGTTCGTAATCAGAAGGTCGCCGTATCGAATCTCACGGCATGCAATTTTTTTATTAGTTTTTTGTAATTCATATATATATATATATATATATATATATATATATATATATATATATATATATATAAACTGTTAATGAATTGCTTATGCATGTTGGTGAAGGCGGATCGCTCTCCAATTGTACCGCCTCCATTTTTCCGTTTCTTTAACAGGGTGTACCAAAGCTCTCCCGTCCGCACTGATTTTCGACGATGTTATAAGTTGCGCTAGGGACCGCATCTACCTTCTTTCGAAGTTTGCAGGCAACTACGCTGTTATGCGGCTGCTCGTTTCGGCTCATTCAACATCTGTCATTCAAGTGTAACGAGCGAGTAACGGAGTTTATATTTCATACCTGCCACAGCAAATTTGGGTTCGTGGGGTCTCTGTTCTAATTCAGACGTTTGACTTACGCTATACGTATTCGTTTCGGAATATCGTTTCTACGTCTTCCGTTAACTATACGTGGTTAACATTATGAAGACAATTAATAACATTTGTGAAATACAACTTTGTTTGCGGAAAACATAATGATGCGTTCGAAGTCGCCAGTTTTTCCACGAGAAACGACTTTCAACAACTTATTATATGCATAACTGTTGCAACTGATTGCCGGGAATTATATATATATATATATATATATATATATATATATATATATATATATATATATATATATATTTTTTTTTGAATTACAAAAAACTAATACTAAAAGAAAAAAAAAGGTTACATGGCGCGAGATACGATCCGGCGACCTTCGGATTACGAGCCCGAGCGCTTACCGCTGCACCACTACGCTGTAGAAAACTATTAATCGTAGAGAGTATTTCACCGCAACGGTTTCTTTTGACTGTCGATTTTCTCGACAACGGCTGAGAAGTGCATGTTGGTGCTTTGCCACATTACACCTCTGGCCATGAGCTTTTATTATGCGCAGTATGAATCGAATCTGAATTTCACAATTGGCGGCCGCCCCTTGTAAGACTGTACCTTGGCTAAAATCAGTGTGTTCTCTCATGTAGTGCGATTATCAGCGTTCTCCTTCCATAATTCATCTCAGTTTTTACTCTAGTCTCTAACGGTCGTTATTATTTACTGGACTTTTTGAGTTTAGCAAAATGTTCTATATAGCGTTTGTTATACCAATCTTATACTAGAAATACTTCATAAATCTGCGTTTTGTTAAGTTTATTTGATAGAACCTGTGAAAAGTCAATCATTCTTTACACCCAGCATATAGTAAATGTGCGGTAAATCGTAGGTAGAATCATTAAAAGCCAGTATATCAGAAAACTGTATCGATAACGTCCATGTACAGGATGAAGAAAAATTCGCTCACTCGGACTCCTCAGCGCAGTTCCTTACATACTAGCAATACAAAAATTTCTCTTACAAAATTTCATTCTGCGCATATTTTGGACAGTAAACGGATGTCGAAGACTGACGATCTGGCAACACAGTAATCATGTGTACAACTACCTCTGTCAGGAAAAAGCAGTAGTGATGTGCAGTTGGTGCAGAGAATAGTGTTC
Source organism: Schistocerca nitens (assembly GCF_023898315.1). Taxonomy (NCBI): domain Eukaryota; kingdom Metazoa; phylum Arthropoda; class Insecta; order Orthoptera; family Acrididae; genus Schistocerca; species Schistocerca nitens. The sequence continues at coordinate 64,936,952 of NC_064616.1, forward strand.
TGGGTTAGCGTGCAGGAAGTGCGAGTGGTTCTAGGCGCTTCACTCCAGAACCGCGCTGCTGCTACGGTCGCAGGTTCGAATCCTGCACCGGTCGTGGATGTGTGTGATGTCCTTGGGTTAGTTAGGTTTAAGTAGTTCTAAGTCTAGGGGACTGATGACCTCAGATGTTAAATCCCATAGTGCTTAGAGCCATTTGAACCATTTTTGAACCATGCAGGAAGTCGAGGGTTCGATAGTAAGTCAAGGTTTACTTGTTTCTATTTGCTAAAAGTAGTCTGCATGGTACGGTATCTGGCACCTTTATAGTGATACAGTAGTTACAGCGGGTCTTCGACGAAACATTTGTAGTTACGTACTACGAACACAGACATGGAAATACAATCGTTTATATTGGTCAGCTTGTAAAGAAACATTCTGCGCAACGTGAACGCGAATTGTTTCGTACCACTGCATCTGCTAGATTCCAGACTTGTTTTTTTTACCCTCCCCCATGGGTCCCATCGATTAATAGATTAATACTATTATTCTTGCCACATTCAGGTCCATTACATTTCGTTAAGGCCTTACGTCACCAGTAGGGCTAGCAACGTGCTTTGCAAACGATTTCGATGAGATGGTAGGGGGAGGGTACATAGAAAACAGGTTTGGATTCTTGTAGATGCAGTGGCGCGAAACTGTTTGCGTCGATGACTTGCAAAAGGCTTCTTTAAAAGCTGACCAATGAAAACGATTGTACTTACATTTCTGTGTTCATAGTACTTAACTGCAAATGTTTTGTAAAAGACCCACTATAATAGCTGTACGACGATTAAGACGCCAGGTACCGTAGCACGCAGACTACTTTTAGCAAATAAAAACAAATAAGCGTCGACCCACAATCGAATCCTCTATCTCCTGCATGCTAACCTAAAACTCTATCGCCGCGCGGTTTGAGGCGCCATGTCACGGATTACGCGGTCCCTCCCGCCGGAGGTTCGAGTCCTCCCTCAGGCATGGGTGTGTGCGTTGTTCTTAGCATAAGTTAGTTTACGTAGTGTGTAAGTCTAGGGACCGATGACCTCAGCAGTTTGGTCCCTTAAGAATTTACACACATTTGAACATTTTTTAAAACGATATCCACTGCACCAACTGCACAGCACTGCTGTATTTTCTGACAGAGGTATTTACCGTACATGTGATTAGTGTTGCCAGATTGCCAATCTTTAACATCCATTTACTGCCCGCAATATGAGCAGGACGAAATTTTTTAATAGACATTTTTGTATTTCCAGTATGTGTGGAATGGCGCAACGAACTCAAAGAGCGTGAAATTTTCTTCACTCTGTATTTGGAGTGTACAAGAATTTATAAGTACCGATATCATCTCTTCATTATATCGACAATCCCAGCTTATCGATATGTAGATGCCATCTACACACTGAGACCCCATTCATGCACTCCAAATTTTACGAGACAGTCCTTCTAGTACTGAGTGCGAAAGATTCATAGGCAAAATAGAACTGACTGCTTCTCGTGCCTGTTGAAGGGTGCTTGTGGTGAATGGTGGGGTCGAAGTGGCACCAAACTACATCTGTGTTAGCTTCGGTACATTTTGCTTTGTGGCTCAGTGCGGCAAACACGCTTCTCCTCGTTTACTCTGGCCGGCTGCAGAGTATAAGTGGCGGCGTCCGCCTGGAATGGTGTCGGCGCCCGGCGATGCTGACAGAAGGCCCGTGGATAGCCATCAGTCTACTAGGCCATGGCCGTGAAATCAGCTGCGAATTGCTTCTCTCGGCGATGTTGCGGGGGAGGGGGGCTGTCGGATGGCCTACACAGGCATCTCGGTGGGGCAAGAAGACTGCTCTGATCGGGAATTGATCGAATGGCCCTGGGCAGGAGTCGGTGTGGCATTGAAACTCAGCGCTGGCTGCAGCAGCGACGGCGGGAGGCTGGCTGCACTGGGCCGCTAACGTCTAAGTCCCACCAGCTTCAAAACCGTGGCTGCTGCTGGCAACCCTCCATCGTCCCGCGGCTCAGCGCGGCCCGAGCGTAGTGGGGGTGCTGCAGAACTAGGTGGCTGTACAGAGATGACAAATGCACGAAGAGACAATGACGAAATTGCCCTACTTCAAAATACACTCTGTAGCACATTTGTTTCCATAAGGCTCCTGGTTAGTCACGTCGTTCATTATGGACTCTAGGCGTAGTAGGGTGCCATCGTCTCGCCCACTGCGGCGGCTATTGCTGCGTTATGCTGTTTTCTGCTGCGGTCAGTTGCCTGTCTGTTTACACAAGTCATGAGATACCACCTAATATTGTATCGAACCTCCTTTTCCCCGGTGTAGTGCAGCAGCTCGACGTGGCATGGGCTCGGAAAATCGTTGGAATTCCCCTACTGAAATGTTGGGAAATGCTGCTGCCTCTATGGCCGTCCGTAATTGCGCAAGTATTGCAGGTGCAGGATTATGTGTACGAACTGACCTCTGTTATGTCCCATAAATGTTTGATGACATACATTTCGGGCGATCTTGATGACCAGATGATTTGCTCGAATTGCCCAGAATGCCCTTGAAACCAATTACGAACAATTGTGCCTCAGTGACCTGGCACATTCCATCCATGAATGGCTGCAAATGGTCTCCAAGTAGCCGTAAATAACCATTTCCAGTGAATCATCGGTCCAGTTGGACCAGAAGACTCAGTCTGTTCCGTGCAAACACAGTTCACACCATCACGGAACCACTACTAGCTTCCACAGTGCCACATTGACAACTTGGGGTTGTGGCGTCGTGGGGTCTGTGCCACACTCGAACCCTACTGTTAGCTCTTACCAACTGAAATCGGGGCTCATCTGACGAGACCACGGTCTTCCAGTCGTCTAGGATCTAACCGATACGGTAACGAGTGCAGAAGAGGCGCTGCAGGCGATATCGTGCTGTTAGCAAAGGCACTCGCGCTGGTTGTCTGCTCCCATAGCCCATTAACGCCAGATTTCACCGCACTGTCCTAATAGATACGTTCGTTTTATGTTCCACATTGAATTCCGCGGTTATTTCACGCGCTGTTGCTTGTCTGTCAGCACTGAAATCTCAACTCAACTCAACTCAAACGCTGCTGCTCTCAGTCGTTAAGTGAAGGCCGGCGGCAACCGCGTAGTTCATGGTGAGAGATAAAGCCACAAATGACACCAATTAAAAACTAATTTCCAGGCACGAAACAATTTTTCTACCGTACGAGATAACGAAGTAAGCAATCTCCATCAAATTCTTAAATATTCTAGCTCAATTAACCATTTTACAAAGAGGTACCTTTAGTCTTTTTTTTTTTAATCCTTTAGAAATGCACGGAATTTCAGGTTTCTAAGTTTATCATCCAGTGCTTTTGGTATATTTACAAATGCTAAATATCTTCGAAAATAGGTACTTAATTGCTCTGAAACTTTAAAGAAGGTAGATTTAAAGTAATCTATGTATGTGGATAAGCTTCCATTTGTGATGTTTGCTCTTCGAAATCATGCAAACTTACGTACTACTTGGTGACTGAATGAGCAGACATTTCCTTCCTTGGAAAACCCGAGCAGCTATGGCGTAAGGCCATACAATGTGTTCCCCTCCCACGTAGTGCACGGAATACGAAATGTTGTAATGCTGTTACATTCCCTCTGCAATAAAAGTGAAAAAGAGTCTACGTTGTAGAGCTTTTCAACTTACAGTACGCTTAAGAGAGAAAAGTAAATAACTGTAGGTTCAGCTAGATAATTCTCATCTGAATATTATGGTAGCGTAGACGCGTCGTTCGTATCAAAACGCCAGAGGCTAAATTGATTACACTCATGCAGGCGCTGCATAGAATCTCAGCACCGTGTTCTTTCGACGTAATTTCTCTACCAGCGCGTAGCCGTTCCTTCTGGTACGCTGCATCTCGTACCAGTTTCGCGGGCAGTAATTCCTCTTCTCTGTCAGTGCGATAACACGAAGAACACGAACTCTAATCTCTTGATTCCACTCAGCTTGCATTATAACTGAAGCTTTTGACATACAATGCACTGTTTTATATGGAGTGTGTTCAAGGGCGCTCAGCGGCAAGAGGTTATTAGCGCCTTCTCTTATGCAGAAGACCATTTATTGCTGAAAGGACAAACGCAAATGTACTAAATAAAACACCAAAAGTTATCGGGTAATTAATGCGAAAGAAAACAAAGTTTGTTGCAATATTGCATAAATAAATAACGTTAAAAGGTAAAGCAGGCGAAACTACAGAAGAGGCATTAAATATTGCTGACGTATTTTAATGCGACGGCAGTTACGAAACTAATTTTTACTCAACCAGTGTCCTGTATACTACGTTAATAAAATTCTTGGAGGATGTATTAGTATATACGGGGTGGCAATTATTGCACTATATGAAATATAATCGTCATAACTTCTGAACGGTTTGCGTTAGGACGTTCAAACTGCACGGTTGGCGGCGGGGCATGATATGAATTAGTATGCGCATGCGCATGCTGCTTGTTGTTGTCAGCTATTTGCACGTGAAAATGTCACGGTACAGCGTGCCTGAGCATATAGCGCTCGTGGCGGCCTAGTATACGAGCAGTAACAGCCCAACTGCGACTCAAACAGTTTTCGACCGAGTTCAAGCTGAAGACAACCGCTCCAGGTGTGCTAACAATCACGAATTTGATTCGCAAGTTTGAGAGGACAGGTAGTGTTCACGATGACAATGTCGGTCGTCCAGAAAGGGCGTAAACACCTGAAAACATCGAGAAGACGCTGTGTTTCAAACCAGCCGCAGGAAATCGATCAGATGAGCTATACAATCAACCAGGAGACACTGCGACAAATTGGAGACCTGCATCTCTTCTCATACAAAATTCAAACCCATCAGCCATTAAGCCCCAGGGCCATGGAACAGCGGTTTTTTCGCCAACACTATTGTCCACATAATTGATGAACAGGACTTTGGTTTGGTTTAGAGACGAAGCCCACCTTAATTTGGATGGGTTCGTTAATAAGGAAAATTGGCGCATTTGGGGGACTAGAAGCCTCTTCACCCTCAATGGGTGATTGTGGTGTGCAATGTCCAATCACGGAATAATCGGTGCGATATTCCTTGATGGCACGGCGACTACCGAACGGTGCGTGAAGGTTTTCGAAGATGATTTCATCCCCGTTATCCAAATTTACCCTGATTTCGACAACATGTGGTTCATGCAAGACTGAGCTCGATCTCATCGAAGCAGGGAAGTGTTTGATGTCCTGGAGGAGCACTATGGCGACTGCATTCTGGCTCTGGGGTACCCAGAGGCCGCTGCCATTGGCCTCGATTGGCCGCCATATTCTCCGGATCTGAACACATGCGACTCCTTTTTGTGGGGCTATATCAAAGACATGGTGTGTAGCAATAACCCCAGAACCATTTCTGAGCTGAAAATAACCATTCAGGAGGTGATCGACAGCATCGATGTTCCGACACTTCACCGGGTCATGCAGAATTTCGCTATTCGTATGAGCCACATACATCATCGCCAATGATGGCAGGCATATCGAACATGTCATAACCTAAATCCAAATATCTGTAGTGACGTTTACATATTGAATGAAGTGTGTCCTCACCGTAGTTGATAACTGATTTACGTTTTTGTCATATAGTTCAATAATTGTCACCCTGTATTTAGCATAGACAGAGCGCGCTTGAGGTCGTGACTCACGACAGGTGCTGCGATAAACAGTGCCCCACGTATTCATCATGTTGTCTGACCGATGGGCACTCAAGCAATCACTAAGATATAAGTGGGAAGACATGATGTTTGCTCTGAATGCAGTGTGCACGGTCTTCGAGTAGTCAACGTGAAACTCTATTCACAGATCCCAGCAAGTTGACCAGCATCATGTCCTTAATCATCGAAATATTCCGATGTCTATTGTTCCCAGGCAATTCATCCATTTATTGCCCCGCTGAATGAAAACGAGACCAATCATTCATTTTCCGAACAAGACAACGCTACTGCTCATGCGACACACCGGTCTCTAAGACTCTTAGATGAGATCCTTAGAGACGAAGTAATTACGATGGGTCTCTGGCCCCGCGCTCAGCGAATCTGTCTCCGCCCGACTATTTCCTTTAGAGTGCGGCTGAAACACTTGAGTATCAAAATAACCCACAGACAATAGATGAACTGAAGGCAGCGGTAGTTTATTATCTGCATTCGATTACACGTGAAACAATGGTAATGGTGTTCGCAAATAAATGTAAACGTGTTGAAGTATGCCTCCAAGAAAGGGGACACATATCCATCACTTACTGTAATATTGGTGCGTACAGTGTTTTTAGTTATAATTAACTAATTTGATAGTTTTAATTGTGATAACCTTGAACGCATCTTCCAATTAACTACAGCCACTAGCAGTGAATTCTGGCCACTAATTCATACAGAGACATGACTGTGCTGGCCGCCTGCAAAGCGAGACACGCTCATCTTGCCGCTTCGGAGAGACTATGCGGATGCTCTGTAGTACCCAAGTAAGTTTTCTGAGAAGCATATAATTGACTTCCTCATCTCATTTCGTAGTACTTATTTCAGTACGAAGTGAGAAAAATAAACATTTTAGGGTTTGAAGCATAACATGACCCCAGATTCTTATCATAGACCCTATCAGAAACCTTTCAGAAAGCTGGGAGCTCCATTTTTTAGTCCAACAGTCTGTTTCGTTTCATGCATTGCTATAGCTCGCAGATTCGAATTTAAGGACTTGTGGACATAGAAATTGTTAGCAAAATGACCGTTATGCTATTTTACTAAATTTTAATAATTACGGTATGGGGGACATGCAGCAAACGAGAGTATCCCATACAGGAGTGAAGTTTCTAGTTCGTGTCTGCATTCAGCACTGACTGCCAGATGCCACAACACTTACCAGAATTCACGCGACAGGCAACTCAACTGTCAGAGCTGTTCAGATCGCATTCAGCAAGTCGGCAGGTGATGGATTGAAAGTCAAATTAACGTCGCTTTCCGAGACATATTCAACCCAAAATGAGTACTGATTAACATAATCGAGTGTTAAAGCAATTACACTTCGATAATTCCCACACGAATATTCTAATAGCCGAAAGGACCAATTACTGTGCAACTATCAGAAACTGATGGAGATCAAAATGAAAGAACTAGAGAAAATACGCAGAGACTCCGCTCATCGCCCCGTACTGTTAAAGTCTTATCGCTATTTTGGATTCTGTCTTAGGTGTACTGCAAATAGAAATTCTCATTCACTAGGTGCTTTCTTGGCAAAGCGTTAGCAGCAATTATATTGTAAATATTGGTAGTATATGATAGTAGGAACTTTATGATCAGAACGGTACATCCCAGGTATACTGAATAATGTTCATGTCTGAGGAGTCTGGTGGCCCGCGGAAGTGTTTAAACTCAGAAGAGTGTTCCTGGAACCACTGTGTAGCAATTCTGGATGTGTGGGTTGTCGCATTGTCCTGCTGGAATGGCCGAACTCCGTCGGAATGCACAATGGACACGAATGGATGCAGGTGATCAGACAGGATGCTTAGGTACGTGTCAACTGTCACAGTCACTTCTAGACGTATCTTGGGTCCCATATCGCTAGAACTGCACGCGCCCCACACCATTACACAGCTCCCATCAGCTTGAACAGTCCCCTGCTGACATGCAGGGTCCATGGACTCATGAAGTTGTCTCCATACCCGTACACGTCCATCCGCTCGATACAATTTGAAACCAGACTCGTCCGACCAGGCAACACGTTTCAGTCATCAACAGTCAATGTCTGTGTTGACGGTCCCAGGTCAGGCGTGAAGCTTTGTGTCGTGCAGTCATCGAGGGTACAGGAGTGGCCTTCGGCTCCGAATGCCCATATCGATGATACTTGTTGATCACTCAGCACTGAAATCTGAAGCAATTTGCCGAAGGGTTTCACTTCTGTCACTTTGAACGATTCTCTTCAATAGTCGTTGGTCCCGTTCTTGCAGGATCTTTCTCCGGCCGCAGCGATGTCGGAGATTTGATGTTTTGCCGGATTCCTGATATTCACTGTACACTCGTCACATGGTCGTACGGCAAAATCCCCACTTCATCGCTACCTCTGAGGTCCTGTGTCCCATCGCTCGTGCGGAGATTACAACACCACGTTCCAACTCCCTTAAATCTTCATAACCAGCTATTGTAGCAGCAGTAACCGATCTAACAACTGCACCTGACACTTGTTGCATTGTTTAGGTGTTGTCGACCGCAGCGCCGTTATCCTGCCTGTTTACATATCTCTGTATTTGAATACGTATGCCTATACCAGTTTCTTTGGCAATCAGGGTATCTCGTTAGCACGAAGGAGGCACAGAGTTAATTCTTACGGTAATTACATTTATTCTGTATAGAGGTTGATACTTATTAACGTTTAAATACCCCGGAGCAACATAGATGAAGCTGAGACTCATGGGGTCGCAAATGTCGGGAAATACCCCAAAAGAGAGACTACCTGGCTACAGCCCGATCTAACGCACTGCTTCCCGAGCGGGAAGGCGTGCCGGTCCCCGGTACGAATCCACCCGGCGGATTAGTGTCGAGGTCCGATGTGCCGGCCAGCCTGTGGATGGTTTTCAAGGCGGTTTTCCATCTACCTCGGCGAATGCGGGTTTGTTCCCCTTATTCTAACTCAGTTACACTATGGCGGCGATTGCTGTGCAAACACTGTCTCCACATACGCGTACACCATAATTACTACATTTGGGTTCAAAAAATGGCTCTGAGCACTATGGGACTTAACTTCTGAGGTCATCAGTCCACTATAACTTAGAACTACTTAAACCTAACTAACCTAAGGACATCACACACGTCCACGCCCGAGGCAGGATTCGAACCTTCGACCGTAGCGGTCGCGCGGTTCCAGACTGTAGCGCCTAGAACCGCTCGGGACTGCATTTGGGGTTACACTCGTCTGGCATGAGACGTTCCCGGGGAGGGGGAGGGGGCAATCCTCTAGGGGGTGAGGGGCGAACTGGACAATAACCCTGGGTTCGGTGTGGGGCGGCAGTGGGTGGAGTGGGGTTGTGAACCACTGAGGGCTACAGCAGGACGAAGCCTCTCCGTCGTTTCTAAGTCCCCAGTTCAACAAACAATACACTCATGCCCCCACCCCCCCAAAAGTGGAAGAAAGCTTTTGAACGTGTGATTTAACCACGTTACGTACCTCGCCGTACGTGCAGCAGCTGAGCCTATCGGTGTGTCGCACCTGATCATCGTGGGTTATTGTAAAGTACAACAGAACAGAAACCTACTGTGCTGCGTCCCAATATAAGGTTCCGAAATGCGTCGTTTACAAGTAATTGACCTACGTTTCTTTTACTAAATAAGCCTGCAAACGAAAAAGGGCAAAAGGAAAGACACACAAAATAAGAACAGTTTTAATTTGGTTGCAGCGAGGACAATAATTTTGTAGTGTCTACGTTGAAACAGATCACATTTACAAAAGGTGTTCGAAATTTGTACCATTTGCTCGTACGCAAGAATTGCATCACTATCATTCCTTCACTCCCAACGCCAACATTGCAGGTGCGGCCATCTATGTCATCTGGTGTCTTAACATTTCTCATCCATTTTGGGGTATTTCTCGACGTTTGTGACCCAATGAATTTCGTATTAAATTACTTGTGTCAGCCCCATATTCGTTCGTAACAATCATTCCGTATAACTAGTTAATAAATATTAACGTCTGCTATGTAACTGAAATGACAGTCACTACCCAGGTCCTATATGTTAGTTAACTGGTCATCTCGCTCCAATCCTGATTCCACTGCTTTGAAATATACCAGCCATTAGTTGTCTGAATAATTTTCCACTTCACTCTAAGTGACATGTATATGACTTGAGGCTAGAGCTATCACGGAAACAATGAATTTGGAACGGACACCATTTCAGTCTCATTACACAGCAAGACAAATGTTCGCACACTGCGTGTATCGTCTCAATAAACTATTATGTATATAATGCCATCTGGTAAGTGTTTGATTACTACCTTGGCCTCACCATTGACCGTCACCTCACCTGGATCCCTCATCTCCGCTCCATCCAATCCAAAGCCCACAACCGCCTCCGACTCCTCAAACTCCTCTCTGGCCGGACATGGGGGTTGCACCCCTCTACCATCCTCCACACCTACAAATCCTTAATCCGTCCCATCCTCTGCTATGCCAATCCTGCCTGGATATCTGCCCCCCCCCCCCAAAATTCTATAAGTCCCTCCAGATCTTGAGCGTCATGCACTCCGCCTCGCCTTCCGTATACGCCTCCCGTCCCCCACGCGGATCCTCTATGATCTCATTCCTTTCCCCCATCTGCTCCTATTCCTCGAACATATCCGCATCCTCTACACCTCCCGCCGCCTTGATCCCCCTCACCCCCTGGTTGCTCCTCTCCTCTCCCATCCCCGCCCCCTGCCACGTCTTCACTGTTGTGTCCCCCCTACCCTCCATCTCTACACCCTACATCTCCTTTCCCAAGGTGGCTTCCATCAACTCCCCCTCCCAGATGATGCCCTCTCTCCCTCCATTTATCCCTCCTATCAACTCTGATCCTCACTCCCCCTCCTTTCCTCTGTCCTTTTCCCGGGCTCCCTCTCCCCCCCTTCCATCCTCTTTTTTCCCCAGCTCCCCTCTCTCTGCTCCCTTCTCTCCCCGAGTCCTTTTGCATTTCCATCCTCTGCCTCCTCTCATTCCCTCTCGTGTCTGCCCTGCCCCTCTCCCCCTTTATGAGTCCTCTCCCTCCTTGGTTCCGCCCCTTTCGTTTTTTCCTTCCTCCCTCCTTGTTCTTCCCCCTCCTCCAGGTCCCCCTCCCCCCCCCCCTTCTACCTTTGGCTCGGGAGTGTCATCTTTGTGCCGCCATTTTCATGCAGTGTTTTACAGTGAGTGTTTTACAGTGAGTGTTCCGTGTTGTGTTTTTTGGGAAGTGTTGCGAACGGCCATCATACTGTCGCTGGGTGTGCTTTTTATCTCTTGTGAACAGAAACCAGACTGTCGCCATGTTTTTTAATTCTGTGCGTACTATGTTACTTGTCTGATTCCTGTGTCTTTTATTAACATTGTCAACCCCTTTTGCTTTCTGTTTTAACTTTCCGCATTTTTCCGCCATTTTACACTTTAAGTCACCGTTTTATCGCCTGTTTTTCTTGTTTCTTTTCTTCTTCCGTTTTTAGAAACAAAGTCTGTAGGCTGTAGAGCAGCGTACTAAGCTGCTACCAGCCCGCCCCCTTCGTGGGGAATTGAAAAATCAATAAAAAAAAGGGTTTGATTACTCAGTGAAACTCGACTGGCCTTCAGGACTGGGGCTGAATTGCCCTTAAAATTCACTACATATTTACATTCAGTTTTGATGAAATATTCTGAATAATACGTGTGTAACGGGTGGCTGTGAGTTGGAAAATTTAAGTTTTCGGCTGCAAGAAGGTTATTTTACGAGTAAATTTCAGTGTCAGTCATTTACTGTGACAAACATGCTTCTTCTCTGCCTTAGCCCCTGCTACAGCAGTGAGAGAGTGTTCGCATTCTCGATGAGATAATAGCTGTGTGCTGCTGCACCAGTAGCCATAGATTCAAGTGCCGCTGTAAAAATATATTTACAGTCAAATTTGTTTCTGTTGTGTTCTCCAACAGTTTATTGAACTTAACTTCTTCTACAATACAATAGCTGGCTGTACCATAGATGTAGACGTCCGTCGATCTATCCGGAGATGTGGTTCCTCTCGGTCGGCTGGTACTTCGATCGGCGGTACAGTACAGCGGCTTCGGTGATATCTTCTCGGAGACTCTGCTATAGCGGTTGCCATTAGCAGCGGACGAAGACTGGTCTGCCTTCGACCGGCCGGGCCTATATAGTGAGCTGGAGCCAATAGAAACCCGGCGTAGGAATCCGTGGCCGGATATGTCGCGGCGACCTCTGCAAGGAAAGGTTCCTGTTAATCGACTGGAATCTTCGGCGTGTTTACCTGATGTCTTCGCCTGTTTAGGTGTTGGTTTGTTTCCCTCATAGCGTGGCTGTTATGCGGTGCTGCCTACCATTTAGGGGAACCCGATGGCAGACAGTACAGTTTCGTACTCCTATTTCAATTGAAAACGACAGCAACGAATTTAAGTAACGGAATGCTTCCAAGCCCATGACTTCGTACTGCAGTGCTGAGGAGGTAAAACAAGCAGCTTTTCATAATCTTCAGGTAACTGAATGAATTTTCCCAACTTCCCTATTTATTAGTTCATAGGCGCTTTTCTTCGCTTATTTCCACTGTTTTTTGAACTAGTTGAAACAATGAAAACATTGGATGTTCGCAATATGGAATTTTCGTATTTACCTTACGTATTTATTTTCAGAGCAACAGCAAAATACGCAGTCAGACAAGATGACAAGGAACTGGTCAATATACAAGGTAAGTCTGTGATGATATCACAGACTTTCAGGGGCGATGGAGAAGAGTGAACGTATGAATTTGAGGTAAGAATACACTGGTCCCGAAACTACTGAGTTGATAGTTATAAGCGCAAATAGTTTTGATACCTCTAACAGTGAACTTGTTCTACTGCACGATCTTTCCTTCCCATATTTCGGGAGGAGGTGGTGTGGACAAAAACAAGAATTGTCTAGTAAACATGGGGTTTAAAATGCGAACCTTACGAGTTATGAGCATTTACTCAGTGGAAGATACGCTTTTATCAGTAGAAAAGATGAACAAGTGCTCATAGATCTCAGGTTATCCACTTTGTACCCCATTTTTAGTGGTCATTTTTGTCTTATTTTGGTCCATAATACCACCTCTCAAAATATGGAAAGCAAATCGCTTGCAGTAAATGAGGGACACTGTCAGAGGTATCAGAACGATTTGCGCTTATAATTTTCGACTCTGTCGTTTTCGGACAAGGGCCCTTACGTCGAATTCATAGAATTACTTTTCTCCATCATTCCTGGAAATCTGTACCACCACCACCACGGAATCATGCTGCAGGTGTAACTGCGTTCGTTGTTATAAACCATCCACACCACGCGTGATCGTCGGGGAAAGCGAGTGGGCGTGAACGATGGTGTGGTAGACCCTAACACTTTTTCTCGTCTCCAAAATGGAGTGACAGTCTGCGGCGAAAGAAATTAAGTTGTTAGCAGAATGGTGCAAGCGTAGAGCATTTTGTTGTGATTAATTGGCATATAACGGTGTAACACTTATATCGATTAGAAGTACGTTTATATTACGTAACTTATCTGCAGTTTATGAAGTGTGCATTCTGTCTTATTTAAACTCTTTGATCTATTTCAACAAATTAGAGTTTTGTAATGTATATATGGAAAAAGCAAAATAATATGTTGAAATGGTAAATTATTATAATATGAATACGTTTATAAAAAGAAAAGATTTGTTGAAAGCTGGTTCACACTTAGGGCACTTCTATTTGTAACATGTAAACGCTGTAGGGAATCCCTCCGCTACCGAAGTGGGATGGCGCGATGTAAAAGGTGGGTTTGGCGGTCGACCTTAGCTGTTCGTTTGTGCGAACAGCGCGCGGTATGTGGCTAGCCTCAGCACAGTTCACATAGACGGTGCTAAGAGAGGCCATTGGAAGCTACATTAGAAGGGATTTGCCTCGGATGTGCATCTGGCTATTATTTGATATTCACGGTATAATGGAATTGCTCTAGTATGTTGAAAATCCAACGCCAAGACGAGATTTTATAGAGCATTCGTACATCAAGAGCCGTGAGTACAGTTAGGAGCCATGTCGCCTGCCACCAATTTTCACCACAGCTTCACGAACTTCATACATTCTGTTAAGTAATGTATATGGGCATGGATCAGTTAATTTGTGTGTTGTTTCAATAATAACCATATGAAATATAAATTCGTGTCTGGAACCATATTTTCAGTCCTGATCACGAACCTACGCAAAGTCCTCACCTAAGTACGACACATTAAAAAATGTTTTGCGTCACCTCGGTTCCGAGAGTTCCGGAACCTGTACAGAAAATTGGAATAGAGATCAACATAAACATCATTTCCAGCCATTTTATTGCTCATGAAAACCCCACATTGCATGTTGTACCACCATACAGCGAGACCTTCAGAGGTGGTGGTTCATATTGCTGTACACACCGGTACATGTTACACCCAGTAGCACGTCCTCTTGCATTGATGCATGCCTGTATTCGTCGTGGTTCACAATCCCCAAGTTCATCAATGCACTGTTGGTCCAGATCGTCCCACTCCTCAACGGCGATTCGGCGTAGATCTCTCAGAGTGATTGGTGGGTCGCGTCGTCCATAAACAGCCCTTTTCCATCTATTCCAGGTATGTTCGATAGGGTTAATGTCTGGGGAATATGATGGCCACTCTAGTCGAGCGATGTCGTTATCCTGAAGGAAGTCATTCACAAGATGTGCACGATGGGGGAGCGAATTGTCGTCCATGAAAACGAATGCCTCGCCAATATGCTGCTGATATGGTTGCACTATCGGTCGGAGGATGGCATTCACGTATCGTGCAGCCGTTACGGTGCTTTCCATGACTACCAGCGGTGTACGTCGGCCCCACATAATGACACCCCACAACAGTAGGGAACCCCCACATTGCTGCACTCGCTGTAGAGTGTGTCTAAGGCAGGGCTTCCCAACCTTTCAGCTGGCGGACCCCTTCTTCAGTCGAAAATCGATGGCGGGCCCCTAGTGGAAACTGAAAGCTTCTTAATGCAAGTGCCATGTTCCCAATGACCCCCCCCCCCTTCCCACCAAAGTATCGATAGTCTTTGGTTTAGAGATGAATGAAAACAACTTGAAATTAACGATCCAATTTGAATTCCCACTGTTTCCAGACCCTTACTTGTGGATTTACTCCCTTTGTTCAACACACTATAGCCTGATTAAAATTACCTGGTAATTGACATTTCACATGTTTGAGCTGCCTTCCTCCAAGAGCAATCAACGTCTCGTCCAAACTGTTCGCTGTTGACAAGCTGCTGTTTGTGGTTTGCTCACTTCCACTGATTGGCTACTGTTGTGTAAGGAGCATACATATTTCGTATCAGTCGTGTGTGTGTGTGTGCGTTTTTGTTCGTGAAATCCGCAGATAAATGTTCAAATATATGTAAAGTCTATGGGACTTAACTGCTGAGGTCATCAGTCTCTAGTCTTACACACTATTAACCTAAGTTTAACTTCCGCTAAGGACAACACACACATACACACACACACACACACACACACACACACACACACACACACACACGCCCACACACGCCCGAGGGAGGACTCGAACCTCCGGTGGGCACGGCCGCGCAATCCACGACGACATCGCGCCTTAGACTGCGCGGCCATTGCACGCGGCTGTGAAGAAAAGAGGCAGATCCATGATTCGGGATACAAACACATCACGAAAGAAAAGAGGCCAAGGAATTGCCTTTAAAGGACTATTGTCACATCTGTTGTGCAATGTGTGGGAATACATTCACCCAGTTTACATGCGTTTCCAAAACCGGAATTCGTAAGGCGATGTCCCAGTTCCTCTTTTCGTTGGTCAGGTAAACACTTCAAAATCGATTCTGGAAATCTGCTTTTATAAAGCCGCTTTCCAGTTCCACAATCGATTTTCGTGCCCATGTTAACAGCTCAGAAAGTCTAGTTATTTTTTCGTCTTTGCATATCTACTGAACAGCAGCTGTCAGTCCATAGCCGGCAGCTGACAGGCGGCGTTGCAACAGTGGAATGTCAGTTGGTAGCTGGCAACTGGCAGGTGACGTGGCAGCAGTTTAGCCACAGCTGACAACTTCAACTACTACTTGGACACTATATCGTGGCAGTCAGCCTCGACTGTAAACAAATTAGGAAAACAAACAAAAAGACACTTATTTCTATATAAGAAGACAAAGCATTTCACATAATGTAAGCCTTTTTTCTCAAAGGAAACAATTCTGGCAGAGGAGGTTTACCTTTTACAAGGTGGCACATGGAAAGTCCTCATTTGTTACGCTCGCAGCCAGTTGCCACAATATAGTGTGAGAGTAATAGCAAGTAATTGTAATTGAAATATAGGCAGGCCATATTTTTAACTGAGAGGACGGAATATATTATAAAGAAGAGAAATTAGCTTTGGAGATCATTTTAATTTTCGTAACAAAAATATCAGTGCCAACAGAATTCAATTAATAATTATCTTGTAAATGATAGAAGACAGAAACAAAATTCCTACAGAGATATAGTTTAGGTATGTTCACTGAGCATCTACGAAGAAAAATGCTTTCTTCTTTACTATAGATGAGTCTGTAGGAATAATAATGGAATCCTAATGTGATGGTTGAGGGTGCTTCTGCTGACACAATTGTGAAAACTTGGGTTTAATTCTTGACAACTGGAGACTGATGTCTGGTTCCGCATCTAGACAGCTTTGGTACTTAGTTTTGTGGGCAGCATAGATCGAGACTCCAGATTCACACATGTATGTTGTGGCAAACGGAAGAAGTACACATTTTGCCTTTTCAACAAGGGGGTAGTATTTCTTGTTATCCAAACGGATCCAAAAGTGTGAGTAACAGTCAATGTCAAAACTTGATTTCAAGGTAGGGTCTGTGGCAATTTCTATCAATAACTCATATTCATTTGATGATAGAATGTTCGACTTTTTGGATACAGTGAATGGGTTGACCACCCATTCGTATTTCTGCAGCTTCTCATCTTCAGCTGTTGGGAAATAATGCTCCAACAATGACATCAAGCTTCGGAGATGTTCCAGGATTTGATGAAACAAGTTCCTCCCAAGCGCTAATGTTTTGTTTTGCAAAAACTCCTTGACAAGAGGAAAACACTCGACCTCCCCCTTCTCGACTCTCTCTGCCCAAAAATTAATTTTCCTCTTGAATGCTCGAACTTTGTCGATAGCAGTCACCTTCCTTTCACTTTGCCCTTGGAGTGAAATATTCATTTCGTTCATTTTGGAGAAAATATCTGACAAATAGGCAAGTATACACTGCCAATTTTCGTCATTAATAAGGTCTGCTAATTTGGTGTTATGCTCCAAAGGGAATACTAAGACTTCCAATCTTAATTCGTACAACCGAGAGAGTGCATTCCCACTTGAGAGCCATGTCACTTCTGTGTGGAGAAGCAGGGAACGATGAAGGTATCCCATATCTTCACACAGTATTGTGGAAAGTCTTGACTTCAACGGCCTTGATTTTATGTGGTTAATGATTTGAATGAATTCGTCTAAACCTTTCTTGAACGAAACAGGCACTTGTTTCGTAGCTAAAGCGTATCTGTGGAGAGCACAATGACTACTGCTGCAATTCTTGACGTTTTCTTTTATTTTCGTTATTGCTCCGACTGTAGGACCCGTCATAGCTTTTGCACCATATGTGCACACATCTATGCAATTAGACCATGAAACTTCGTCAGTTCTTAAAAAATCATCCAATAGACGGAATATTTCAGCACCTGTTGTGCTGGCAGGTAGTAGCCTGCACAATAAGAGGTCCTCCTCAAAACATCCAGAATATTCATAACAGCCAAAAGCCAATAAAATCGCTAATCCTGCAATATCAGTGGATTCATCTATCTGCAGCGAAAATGAATTATGTTGGATGCGAGAAACAAGAGTATCTTTGACATCATTTGACATGTCAACAATGCGTCTCTTGACAGTATTGTTTGATAATGGCACTGAAGATACAAGCTTTACTGCCTTTTCGTCTAGCATGCAAGAAACAATATCATTAACACACGGCTTTATGAGATTTTCTGCAATGGCATGAGCTTTGCCTGTTTTTGTCACTCGATAACTAACCAAGAACGAAGCTTTTAATGAATTTTCATTAATTGTTTTGTATGAGATTTCATGCAATGCCGAGAAGCAGCTAGTTCAGCGCTCTTCCTTTTGAAAAAATCGATGTCCTTAGCCTGGAAATTCGGGTGAGTACCTTCAAAATTACGGCGCAGTTTAGCTGGAACCATTGAACTGTTCGGAAGGACTCGCGAACAAATTACACACTGAGCTTTATCCTCCTTTGTCTCCATAAAGCCCATTTCTAAATAGCTTTCGTTGTACTTACAGTTCTTGATTATTCTACTTCCACAGGATATTCCAACCAATGGAGTACTTGCAGCGTTTTCACATAGCAAATCCGGCTGTGGAGCTTCTTGTGATTGTTCTTCCTTTGGTCGTCCTCCCTCCTCATTCATTTCAACTGGAAACTTCCCTTGTTGTGAAGCCCATGGAGAAACTGCACCCTTCTTCAATGATCCTGACTTCAGTCACCGATCCATGTTAGAAGTACTAAACTGGTCAAAAATCGACTTATGAAATAGGTAGCGCACTGACAAAGCAAGTTTAACAATGATGCCTGGGGCCGCATACGTGCCAGCGAGCGCTGTGATTGGTCGACAAAACTCGCTCCGCGCATGCGTGAAAGGTTTCAGCGCATCTAGCGCCGTGAGCTGGCGCACAAACGACCCCCGGCGAAACAGTCGATCAGAGAAGCCGCATTCTCCGGCACTAAACTGTGAATGCGTTCTCACTTAGGAACCGCAAAGGCTGCTTGGGAATACGACCTGAAGTAAAAGTATATGTTTTTCACGCGAAAAAAAATTGTGATAAATTTAATTTTCACATTTTTATTCAATAATTGTACTCATTTTACACGATTTGGTGTAAGGTGACCGCGGACCCCCTAGAAAGAGCCGACGGACCCCTCAGGGGTCCGTGGACCACACGTTGGGAAGCCCTGGTCTAAGGCGTTCAGCCTGACCGGGTTACCTCCAAAAACGTATCTGACGATTGTCTGGTTGAAAGCATATGCGACACTTATTGGTGAAGAGATAGTGATGCCAATCCTGAGCTGTCCATTCGGCATGTTCTTGGGCCCATCTGTATCGCGCTGCATGGTGTCGTGATTGCAAAAATGGACCTCGCCATGGACGTCGGGAGTGAAGTTGCGCATCATGCAGCCTACTGCGCACAGTTTAAGTCACAACACGACGTCCTGTGGCTGCACGAAAAACATTATTCAAATGGCGGCGTTGCTGTCAGAGTTCCTCCAAGCCATAACCCATAGGTAGCGGCCATCCACTGCAGTAGTAGCCCTTGGGCGGCCTGAGCGAGGCATGTCATCAACAGTTCCTGTCTCCCTGTTTCTCCTCTATGTCCGAACAACATCGCTTTGGTTCATTCCGCCTGGACACTTTTCTTTTTGAGAGCCATTTCTGGCACAAAGTAACAATGCGAACGCGATCGAACTGCGGTATTGACCGTCTAAGTATGGTTGAACTATAGACAACGCGAGCCGTGTACCCTGATCGGGTGTCGGATCCCCTCCGTCTAATAGACGCTTCTCATGCATGGTTGTTTACATCATTGGGCGGGCTTCATGACATCTCTCAACAGTCAAAGGGACTGTGTCTGATACAATATCCACACTCAACGTCTATCTTCAGGAGTTCTGGGAACCGGGGTGATGCAATACTTTTCTTGATGTGTGTATGAACAATTCTTGCATTCATGTGTTTAAAAGTGATTTTTTGTCTAAAGTAAACGGAGTAATAACATAAAATTAAAACCACAAAAGTGAAGTTGGATAGGCTTTTGCTGAAGTATCCTTAGTTATTACAAAATATAGTGTTGTACGATTACAGTGCAAAATTGTGTAAATATTATTGGAAAGAATACCTGCTTCACAGGTAATTAAAGTTCAAGTACATATAAATCTTTAATGAACAGATTTACGATAGTATTGTTAGAAGAAAAATTATGCACAAATTTAAAGGTGTAATTTTGGTACCCATCATGAAAGGTACCTATTTTGAAGTTAATTAAACCCAGTGTTGTATTTTATTGCGTTGCAAAATAATTTACCAATTACTCCAAGTGAAGTGAATGATTTGCTTTTAGAGTTAGTCTTTACTACTGCAGTAATCACAGAGCTTTGACTAGTGAGACTATACTAGTTTATGGGTACCCATCAAGTTCCACACCTATTAAGAATAAACTGAACTATTATTGTTACTAAGGAAAACTGATGTTTGTAGAGGAGCTTAAACAGCGTATTTATGATTTTATTCATCTTTGTGTTTTTCATGTCAGTCAAGATAGAAGCCCTCATGTCCAAATTTAGTTCTGCACTTCATGCAGCGACATTTCGGTATTTGATTAAGTAACGCTCTTGAGTGTGGCTGTCATTACTATGAGCTTGGTGCAAATTTACTCTCCGTAATTTACTGGTGTGTGTGTGTTTTATTGGTAACTGCTGTTACACACAGTATAGAGTGCACTGTATCAGTTTGTATCCTGTTTGCTGTTCGAAGGGAAATTTCAACAAAAGTAATTTCAATGACTAATATTCAATTTTTTCAAACATATATTTCCAGATTAATATGCCTAATTGGGCTGGCGACCAATCATTTTTTTCATGCATTTATGACTTTACCACTTTCGTTAACTACCAAGATTAAAGTCCGTTTGGTTTTTCTGTTAATTTCACCAAATTCGAAATTATAGTCCGATACCTTTGTCCATTAGACTTACGCGCGGTCGAACTTCAAAATCCTCTCAGAGGGTAACATTAGCGTGTTTCACGGCACGTTAGAATGTTATATGTGGTTTTTCCGGTGACAGGACTAAAGGTTTGGTTGTTAGGGAAGAATGATATACGCAAGTGTTATAATGGGTCTGTGTGGTGTGTAGGGTGCACGGTTCAAAAAATGGTTCAAATGGCTCTGAGCACTATGGGACTTAACTTATAAGATCATCAGTCCCCTAGAACGTAGAACTACTTAAACCTAACTAACCTAAGGACATCACACACATCCATGCCCGAGGCAGGATTCGAACCTGCGACCGTAGCGGTCGCGCGGTTCCAGACTGTAGTGCCTAGAACCGCTCGGCCACCCCGGCCGGCTGGGGTGCAGGGGTATTGATGCTATTCACCCACTATTGAGCTATTCTTTCACCGGCAGAAACTACGTCTGGGCTATACAATGAGGTGACAAAGATCATGGGAAAGCGGTATGCATATATACAGATGTTGGAATAGTAGTTAGAGCTAGATGCAAGGGACATTCCATTTTGAAACTCGTTACGGAATTCATTATTCCGAGATCCACATCGTCAAGAGTGTGCCGAGAATACCACAGTCCAGGCATTACCTTTCACTATGGACAACGCAGTAGCCGACGGCTTTCACTTAACGACCGAGGGCAGCGGCATTTACGTACAGTTGTCAGTGCTAACAGTCAAGCAACACTGCATGAAATAACCGCAGAAATCAATGTGGGACCTACAACGAACGTATCCATTAGGACAGTGCGGCGAAATTTGGCGTTAATGGGGTATGGCAGCAGACTACCGACGCGAGTGCCTTTGCTAACAGCACGAAATCGCCTGCAGCGCCTCTCCTGGGCTAATGACCATATCGGTAGGACCCTAGACTACTGGAAAACTATTGTCTGGTCAGATGAGTCCCGATTTCGGTAGGGAAGAGCTGACGGTAGGGTCTGAGTGTGGCACAGACCCCACGAAGCCACAACCCCAAGTTGTCAATGTGGCACTGTGGAAGGTGGTAGTGGCTACCTAATAGTGTGGGCTGTGCTTACATGGGATAGACTGGGTCCCCTGGTCCAACTGAACCAATCTTCGATCGGAAATGTTTACGTTTGGCTACTTGGAGAAAAATTGCAGCCATTCATGGGCTTCATGTTCCGAAAAACAATGAAAATTTTTATGGATGACAATGCGCCATGTTACTGGGCCACAACTGTTCGCGATTGGTTTGAAGAACATTCTTGAAAATTCGAGTGAATGATTTGGACACCCAGATCGCCGAACATGAATCCCATCTAACATTTATAGGACATAATCGAGATGTCAGTTCGTGCTCAAAATCCTGCACTGGCAACACTTTTGCAATCATGGACGGATTTAGAGGTAGCATGGCTCAATACTACTGCAGCGTTTTCCAGCGACTAGTTGACTCCACGCCACAACGAGATGCTGAATTACGGCGAGCAAAGGAAGGTCCGACGTGGTATTAGAAGGTATACCATGACTTTTGTCTCCTCAGTGCAATGGGACATACTGGTAGTTTAGCGTTACGAATGAGCAGCGTATAGATAATTTTGGCAAATTCTACGATTGTCTGCCTATCTACGCCGGCGCACTGCAACTCGATAATACACTACTGGACATTAAAATTGCTACACCAAGAAGAAATGCAGATGATAAACGGGTATTCATTGGACAAATATATTATACCAGAACTGACATGTGATTACATTTTCACGCAGTTTGGGTGCTTAGATCCTGAGAAATCAGTACCCTGGACAACCACCTCTGGCCGTAATAACGGCCTTGATACGCCAGGGCATTGAGTCAAACAGAGCTTGAATGGCGTGTACAGGTACAGCTGCCCATGCAGCTTCAACACGATACCACAGTTCATCAAGAATAGTGACTGGCGTATTGTGACGAGCGAGTTGCTCGGCCACCATTGACCAGATGTTTTCAGTTAGTGAGAGATCTGGAGAATGTGCTGGCCAGGGCAGCAGTCGCACATTTCCTGTATCCAGAAAGACCCGTACAGGACCTGCAACATGCGGTCGTGCATTATCCTGCTGAAATATAGGGTTTCGCAGGGATCGATTGAAGGGTAGAGTCACGGGTCGTAACACATCTGAAATGTAACGTCCACTGTTGAAAGTGCCGTCAATGCGAACAAGAGGTGACCGAGACGTGTAGCCAATGGCACCCCATACCATCACGCCGGGTGACACGCCAGTATGGCGATGACGAATACACGCTTCCAATGTGCGTTCACCGCGATGTCGCCAAACACGGATGCGACCATCATGATGCTGTAAACAGAACCTGGATTCATCCGAAAAAAAGACGTTTTGCCATTCGTGCACCCAGGTTCGTCGTTAAGTACACCATCGCAGGCGCTCATGTCTGTGTTGCTGCGTCAAGGCTAACCGCAGCCATAGTCTCCGAGCTGATAGTCCATGATGCTGCAAACGTCGTCGAACTATTCGTGCAGATGGTTGTTGTCTTGCAAACGTCCCCATCTGTTGATTCAGGGATCGAGACGTGGCTGCACGATCCGTTACAGCCATGCGGATAAGATGCCTGTCATCTCGACTGCTAGTGATACGAGGTCGTTGGGATTTGTAATCATTACTAGTATAGAATGAATGAGGGTTTAGCTTAAGAATGACTTGTTCTGGACATTACTGCCAGCGTTCTGTGTAAGTTTTTCGGAGTTCTGATGATGACTGTTCCTCCTTTCATGTCAGCTGCTTTGATTTTCGCGTCTCGTTTTGGCGACCGATTGTTTGGTCATGGCATATGGTTTCCATGCATAGTAGACTACTTGATTTGGAACATTATTATTCATACCTTACGAACTCTCTCTGTGAATGTTCAAGTTTTGCAATCAATGCTGTGTTCTTTTTTCATTTGTGTTCCTCTCTTTCGGGAATAGTACTAATAACAGAATCCTTAAAAGAAAAATACTTTCAAAGCAATAATGATCAAAACACATGGTGCCTATTCATAATGTTTACAGGACTACCACTAGAACGCTCAAAAAACGTGAATCCTATCCGGGGAACGAGCTATTCAGTATTCAGTGTGCTTTAGACAGAAACAGAAATATTGTTACAGTTATTTATTTATTTATTGTATCCCGAGTGGAGGGTCTGAATTAGAGGCTCAACCGGTTCTGCGACCGTGTAGGCTGCAGATTCCTCGGCTTGCGCCATAGGGTGCTGGGGTATCGGGTTCCGCTACACACAGGAGGCGGCTACACGGGTAGCAGGGGCTGTGTGGCATGGACTTGGCGGCTTTTTAGGTTAGACAGTCTCGGGAAAGATCAAAAAGGGCTCCAGTCTCAAAGGGTACAGGCAAAGAAACGACGAGAATCGACCAAGCAGCACTGAAGCTGAAATCGTTATAGGAACAAAATGGTTCAAATGGCTCTGAGCACTATCGGACTTAATTTCTGAGGTCATCAGCCCCCTAGAACTTAGAACTACTTAAAACTAACTAACCTAAGGACATCACACACATCCATGCCAGAGGCAGGATTCGAACCTGTGACCGTAACGGTCGCGTGGTTCCAGACTGTAGCGCCTAGAACCGCTCGGCCACCCTGGCCAGCTTATAGGAACAGAAAGCTGGCTAAAGCCGGAGATAAATTCTACCGAAATTTTTACAGAGGCGCAAACCGTGTTCAGAAAGGATGGATTAAATAAAGTAGGTGGTGGTGGTGGTAGTGTGCTTGTGTCTGTTGGTAGTAGTTTATCTTGTAGTGAAGGTGAAACAGATAGTTCCTGCGAATTACTATGGCTAGAGTTTATACTAAACAGCCGTACCAAAATAATAATTGGGTCCCTCTACCGACCCCCGACTCAGATGATATAATAGATGAATGGTTCAAAGAAAACTTGAATCTCATTACACATAAGTACCCCACTCGTACAGTTATAATTGGTGGAGAGTTCAATCTACCCTCGATTTGTTGGCGAAAATACATGTTCATTGCCGGTGAAAGACAGAAGACATCTTCCGAAATTGTACTAAGTGCTTTTTCTGAGAATTACTTTGAACAATTAGTTGATGAGCCCACACGAATTGTAAATGGTTGCGAAAACACACTTGAGCTCTTAGCCACAAATAATCCTAATTTAATAGAGAGCGTCATGAGCGGATGACACAAGGTCATTGTAGCGAGGCTTAAAACCATATCAACCAAAATCACTAAAAATAAACGCAAAATATATCTGTTTAAAACAGCAGATAAAAATTTGCTTGATGCCTTCCTAAGAGAGAGTCTCCATTCCTTCCAAGCTAATTATGTAAGTGTAGACCAGATATGGCTCAAATTCAAAGATACAGTATCGACAGCAATAGATAGATTCATACCGAATAAGTTAATAAGAGACGGGCCTGATACACCAGAACACGTCAGAACACGTCAGAACACTGTTGTAGAAGCAACGAAAAAACCATGTCAAATTCAGAAGAACGTAAAATCCCCAAGACTGGCTACGTTTCACGGAAGCTCGAAATTTAGTGTGGACGTCAATGTGAGATGCTTTTAATAATTTCCACAATGAAACATTGTCTCAGAATATGGTAGTAAACCCAAAGAAATTCTGGTAGTATGTAAAGTACACCAGTGGCAAAAAACAGTCAATACCGACACTGCGCGATAGCGATGCAAATGTTACCGATTATGCTGCCACTAAAGCGGAGTTACTAAATAAAGTTTTCCGTAATTCCTTCACGAAAGAAGACGAAGTAAATATTCCAGAATTCGAAACCAGAACATCTGTTAGCATGAGTGACATAAAAGCAGATATCTTAGGTGTTGCGAAACAAGTCAAATCACTTAATAAATGGAAGTCTTCCGGTCCAGATGGTATACCAACCAGGTTCCTTTCAGAGTATGCAGACTCAATAGCGCCTTTCTTAGCAATCATATACAACCGCTCACTTAACGGAGGGTCTGTTTCTAAAGGCTGGAAAGTAGCACAGGTCACACCAATATTCAATAAAGGAAATAGGAATGACCCATTGAATTACAGATCCATATCACTGACCTCAATTTGCAGTAGGATTTTGGAGCATATACTGTACTCGAACATTATGAATCACCTTGAAGGAAACCAACACGGATTCAAAAAATATCGTTCTTATGCAACACAGCTAGCTCTTTATTCCCATGAAGTAATGAGTGCTGTCGACAAGGGATCTCAGATCGATTCCATATTCCTAGATTTCCAGAAGGCTTTTGATACCGTTCCTCCCAAGCGACTGTTAATTAAATTGCGTGCATATGGAATTGTGTGACTGGAATCGTGATTTCGTCTCAGAGAGGTCGCATTTCGTTGTGATACACGGTAAATCATCGAGTAGAACAGAAGTGATACCTGGCGTTCCGCAAGGTAGTATCATAGGCCCTCTGCTGTTCCTGATTTACATAAATGATCTAGTTAATAATCTGAGCAGCCCCCTTAGATTGTTTGCAGATGACGCTGTAAAATCATCATACGATCAATTACAATTACAAAATAATCTAGAGAGAATTTCTGTATGGTGCGAAAAGTGGCAATTGGCACTAAACAAAGAAAAGTGCGAGGTCATCCACATGGGTACTAACAGAAATCCGATAAATTTTGGGTATACGATAAATCGCACAAATCTAAGGGCTGTCAATTCGACTAAATACCTAGGAATTGTAATTACGAGCAACTTAAACTGGAAAGACCACATAGATGATATTGTGGGGAAGGCGAAACAAAGACTGCGTTTTGTTGGCAGAACACTTAGAAGATGCGACAAACCCACTAAAGAGACAGCCTACATTACACTTGTCCGTCCTCTGCTGGAATATTGCTGCGCGGTATGGGATCATTACCAGGTAGGATTGACGGAGGACATCGAAAAAGTGCAGAGAAGGGCAGCTCGTTTCGTGTTATCGCGCAATAGGGGTGAGAGTGTCACTGATATGACACGCGAGTTGGGGTGGCAGTCACTTAAACAAAGGCGGTTTTCCTTGCGGCGAGATCTATTTGCGAAATTTCAATCACCAACTTTCTCTTCCGAATGCGAAAATATTTTGTTGACACCCACCTATGTAGGGAGAAATGATCATCATAATAAAATAAGAGAAATCAGAACTCCAACGGAAAAATTTAGGTGTTTCCTTTTCTCACGCGCCATTCGAGGAATGGTAGAGAAGTAATATGAAAATGGTTCGATGAACCCTCAGCCAGGCACTTAAGTGTGAATTGCAGAGTTACCATGTAGATGTAGATGAATTTGCGGTTGGTGCACCCAAGTATTATTAGTATCTACACTGTAATCCCTAAAGCTAATTACAGAAAATGCACTAAAACTTAGTAATATTTGCTTTTGCTATTTCGACTCTCAGCAGCGGTGTCTTTGAGACTTAAGTTGTAATAAATTCCAGGCCCGCTCAAGGAACACATCTTCGTAGTGATAGTTTAACTGAATTTTGGCAATAACGCAAGTTTGGCAGCTCGCGTCAACGAAGGGTTAATTCCTGGCCGCTATAGAATTATACTACTGAATGCACTTGATTTTATGTGCATTTCCATTGAACAAGCTTTGTGATTTTCGCTTACGGTGAGACTTAAGGTTAGCAATTTATGAATTTGAGTCCAGAAAAGCCATTCCATGTGGAAATTGCAACCA
The DNA here is from genome assembly GCF_023898315.1 of Schistocerca nitens. Taxonomy (NCBI): domain Eukaryota; kingdom Metazoa; phylum Arthropoda; class Insecta; order Orthoptera; family Acrididae; genus Schistocerca; species Schistocerca nitens. The sequence goes on from NC_064616.1 coordinate 64,964,182, forward strand.
ATCTCGTCCTTCACGTTGCCATTTGTGTGTTCTAGCCACTACTGTGTCAATAAGTGAAAGACGAATACTGCAGTTCACCGATAGCTCTGCAGTAATGTGGTCACATGCCAAACAAAGGCTGCATTGGCCCTCCGTTCCAGTCTCGCTGAAGGCCATACTTTTTAGCCGTTCTGTTACAGACTACAAGCAACCACATCGAAAATCAATAACGGTATCTTTAGAAAACTTTTCCATGAAATATCGTCTCCCTACTTCCAGTACATCACATCACGTCGGGTTTTGTGAATATACAATTTTATTTATGGTATTCCAAAATGGTTCAAATGGCTCTGAGCACTATGGGACTTAACAGCTGAGATCATCAGTCCCGTAGAACTTAGAACTACTTAAACCTAACTAACCTAAGGACATCACACACAACCATGCCCGAGGCAGAATTCGAACCTGCGACCGTAGCGGTCGCTCGATTCCAGACTATTAATTGAGTAGGAAACAGGACAACAAGTAAACACAGAACATTTCGATGCCCAAAGTGAACAATATCTTACTAATTCATGCTGATACAGGCACACTCGTCTTACAGATACTTCATGTTTTAGTAAAACATACGTTCATTATAAGGTTATCGTGGTAAGCTGCATTTCATTTGTATCAGTAAAGTGCATATTTTAGTAGCATTTCCCATTAATTTGTTGAACACAACAGTAAACCTTAATCGATCATCACCAATATATTCTGTTACATTATCTAAAACAATCTTTGAATGCTCCGGTAATTTACTGATTCCACACCTGTGGAAACCTACTGGTTCTCTGCTAAAGAAGTTGTCAAACCAGTTTGAAGCATATTTTCGTACGAAAACGAATTTGCTTGACGCTAGTTCGACAAGGAGTACGAAAGGTAAACATCTGAGGGCATAAGGTAAGAATAATAAGTACATGAGGGATGACTTACCAAACAAATGGTCCAAATGGCTCTGAGCACTACGCGACTTAACTTCTGAGGTCATCAGTCGCCTAGAACTTAGAACTAATTAAACCTAACTAACCTAAGCTTTCGAAATGTGGTGCTACAGAAGAATGCTGAAGATTAGATGGGTAGATCACATAACTAATGAGGAGGTAATGAATAGGATTGGGGAGAAGAGGAGTTTGTGGCACAACTTGACCAGAAGAAGGGATCGGTTGGTAGGACATGTTCTGAGGCATCAAGGGATCACCAATTTAGTATTGGAGGGCATCGTGGAGGGTAAAAATCGTAGGGGGAGACCAAGAGATGAATACACTAAGCAGATTCAGAAGGATGTAGGTTGCAGTAGGTACTGGGAGATGAAGAAGCTTGCACAGGATAGAGTAGCATGGAGAGCTGCATCAAACCAGTCTCAGGACTGAAGACCACAACAACAACAACCTGAGGACATCACACACATCCATACCCGAGGCAGGATTCGAACCTGCGACCGTAGCGGTCGCTCGGTTCCAGACTGAAGCGCCTAGAACCGCACGGCCACTCCGGCCGGCACTTACCAAACAACCTCCTGGCTAATTTTGTTTTTGAAGTCAGCAGAGTGTGTTGTGCAGCTTTGTTGGTCGTTTTTCTTACACTGCGACCGAAAGGGGTCTCAGCTGTTGGCAACAAGTAGCTGCGATGGACACAACCCTGGAGAGATGTTCTTACTGCACAATACCCTTTTCCATCCAGCGGATATAAAATTTGTTCACACTGACTTTTTCTTGAGTATATATCTCTTTTTACAGTTCAGCCTTTACTTTCTTAAGAAGTTGCCATAAGGGCATCATAACTCGCCATCAGTAACAATATTGCATAGGAATGCTTAGTTTATGGACTACGAAGTTCAAGCAAAAATGCAGTACCAAAACTGATTTGATTTTTTGTTGCTTTGAATACACCTACACCCGACTTCTGAACTTCGCCTATTGAACGAAAATGTCCCACGACGCTGTTGATTACATACAGGTGTATGCTAACGAGAGTTCCTGAATGTGGAAAATCAATCATGCCAGAACGATCTTTCTTGAAACGAGAAAATCCTTCTCTGACGTGTTTTGCCCAAAGGCACTCGCTCCACACTCAGTACAAAGGTTCCGAGCTACCTCTGCTGCCTTCACCCCTTTGTTAAGCCCAAAGCGAATAACATGTCACAACTGTTAGACCTTTTCCCAATTGAGAGTCTTGTTTACAACTTTTGAACAACGTTAGTAAGTTTCCAACATGCAAAATCCAATATGTGGCTGAAAGATAAATACTAGACTTCAAACAAGAAAACGACAGTTGATAGATATACCAATGACGCCGCTAGACGGCGTGAGGCCGGACGAGGACAGGCGTTAACTGTTCTGTGTTGCAGCGACGAGCTCTTTGGCATAAAAGTTTCTGGAAGATTTTGCTATCACAGGTGGGTTAGAACGTGAAGTGAATTATCTGTGTGGTTACATAAGGCTGATAACTTTGGCAGTCAGTCGAAATGCGATTTAGAAATATAGAGAATGGAGTTGGCTAGAGACTTATCAATTTTGCGCGACGTTCAAGCAGGACGGCACGAGCAGATACAGCAGTGTAACAGCTCGTGTAGAGTGACAGAACTTTCTTCACATATTTCCGTATCCTACAGTGTTAGCAGATCGTGTGTATGGCTGGACTTACAATTCTAAACCTGGTCTACGCTAACAGTTCTGTTCACGAATCATTCAATAACTCTTTGTTAATACAAAGTTTTCAAGAAAAGTAAAGCCGACCTGATAGTTTGCCTTGCGAATTAATGAAATTAAAAATTCAAGACACGAAAGAAAAAATACACTGTTTATTCTAGTACAGCTAGAAATATTCTAGAATCATGGTTCGCTTCGTAGCGGCGAAGAGTCCACTGAAGTAGACAATTTGTTTTTTTCCTTCGTTTTCTAGATGGTAATCGGGATAGTTCCTCGACACTGTGCAGTAGGAGCGTCAGTAGGGCTGAATGTTTTGAGAAAGAGAAAAATACCTAATTTACCGGGTGTATCCAGTAGTGAGTAGTCTGTTACTACAAGAATCTTAAGTTTTATTTAACAAGGACGAAAAGATGAATCGAAATCTTTCAACTACTCCAGAATGTATTTCTAAAGCGTTGATGGATTACTTCGATCGCTTAGAAATGTGTTACATAAGCTAGACAAAAATTTGAGATTAACTTTATCTTCAATGGAAATGTTGCCTATAAATCTGAGGTCTTATACAAGACAGAATATGAGCTATTGCATGCACTTCCATTTACAAGTACCATTTTTGTTGGTTGGGTTGTTTGGGGGAGGCGAGCAGACAGCGAGGTCATCGATATCATCGGATTAGGGAAGGACGGGGAAGGAAGTCGGCCGTGCTCTTTCAAAGGAACCATCCTGACATTTGCCTTGAGTGATTTAGGGAAACCACGGAAAACCTAAATCAGGATGACCGGACGCGGGATTGAACCGTCGTCCTCCCGAATGACCATTTTGGTAATGGCATTAGTCTACATGGATTGTTATTTTCGGCTGTTGTGCCTGTAAATTCGTTTCGAAGATAAAACAAACTAACCTGATACAGCTGACTTTCTCACACTATCCAGAAACCAGTTTTGGAGCAGTGGTTAGTTTAATGTTCTCTTTTTAGTCATGTATCACTCTTTAGAATAACGTAATTGTCAAAGGCGATCATGTGGCTTAGTTCACGCGATTCAAAAGAATCACTACATTATTGCCGAAAACGAGCATGGGAACAGCAACCTTTGCCACGCCTAATAATGCATGCTGCAACCGATTTTCATCTACTCGGTCACTCATTATTGTTGTTGTGCATGTTAACAATAAAATAATTATAAAGTTACATATTTATTTTGATGCTAATAATAAATGTATTAGACATGTACACCGATATCCAATCATCAATCAGTCATTCCTTCAATACTTCGTAAATCACATTACGAATTTTCACAAACATTTCATCTGCCTTCTCCATAGTCGCATTTTTTTAAAAAAAAAGCTGAAACATGAGCGTTTGAAATAACGCAGTTCACAGTAGCTTGCAACACACACGTTAGAATGGGAATGGCATACGAACGTGTATTTTATCTCGTCACTTACGCGCTTTGCCCTGTATTGAACTTTTCTGACTGCGAGAATGTATACTGTCAATAACTTTAAACCAAAACTGCAAGAATTTACGTAACACAAAAACTGAATGATGCAACACTATTGTTTTGAAACTGGCCTCGGAAATAAAACTTGATCAATCTGAAAATAATCGTCCCTGCGCTTAATGAAAGCCGTCCCTGAAATAACAAAATTTCTTACCTTTATCTGCACAATGGTAACGCTCTTCGCACTGCTCTCTCTTGGTACTTTAAATTGTATAGGTAGTATACAGCTACTGTGCAAGGCTGTTGCTTAGCATACATTTTAATTAAATCGAATATGACTGAGGCAATAACTTCTTGAGCAAAACGGTTAAACAAAAACGACATGGATCTGGGAACTGGTATTGACTTGAGTTAGGTACCAATATGGCACTAACTTTAAAACTTGTATTTTGCCTCTTTGTAAACTGAAAATTCTCACAATTAACACACAATAAACTGATTATACGTTAACAATTAGCTTTACAAAATCATTGGATGTGAGTGCTACACATTGTCTCAATCATTTATGAATACGCTCACTGCATTGGTAACAAAGCAGCTTTCTTTACCTTAATTATTTCCAGTGTGGTATCTTGCAAATAAAAAAACTTTACTGCCCGAAGCGAGTAAGTATATATCCGACACACATCAGATACAACATGTCTTTACACTTTAGCGTCATCTCTCTCTATCTCTCTCTCAATCTAAATTTTTGTTACAAAATCTTACCCTGTGTTTATACCTTTCAGAGCTAGTTATCGAAGTCCATAATAACTGCAACTGAATTAGTGTTTTCGCTGAGTTGTGTCAGAAGAAGCAAGATGGAATTAGGGGCAACGACCATGCAGATGAACTGGTGAAAATGCAGTATCTACTTCTCTTCGACGTATTCCTACTATCCAGTGATTTTCGTAGTGGACTTGCCAGCCAAGCAAAAGCGTAATGGACGAAATTAATAGGCACAGACTATATCAAAAAGACATGGCACTGGGCGATTCAGCAACCGTTACTCTTAATTGACTGAGAGATGGACATATGAATACCAACAAAGTGAGACATCTGTTCAAATTACTTCATTTCCAGGCTGTGACTGCTGCTCCATTGACGAGGACATTGTACATACATTTATAGAGTATGATAAACACCTTCATTCAAGAACAGTTACACAATAAAAAATTTTAAAACTGGGAAAGTATTTTCGTCTTAGAGTATCTCTTGGTTCGATGAATAGGTCCGTTGCCAAACGCTTTTGCCATTTCATTCGACATTGTACAAAGCGATTTTAAATTCTGGGGGTATCTATAATGTTTCATTCTGTATGTATGCAACTGGACTATCTGTTAAAATTTCGTGGCCTTTATTGTACCAGTGCAGTCAGAGTAATGAACTTTGTTGTTTACTTATCTCTCTTAATAATGTTTTATATTTTGTCATGAAATCGCATCAACGTCCTGTTGGTATCAATCATCACATGCAGTACTTCTCCACTGAAGAGCAAAAGAGACTGATATACCTGCCTAATATCGTGTAGAGCCACCGTGAGCACGCAAAATTGCCGCAACACGACGTGGCATGGACTCGACTACTGTCTGAAGTAGTGCTGGAAGGAATTGATACCATGAATCCAGCAGGGCTGTCCATAAATCCGTAGGAGCGCGAGGGGTGGAGATCTCTTCTGAGCAGCACGTTGCAAGGCATCCCAGACATGCTGAATAATGTTCATGTCTTGGGAGTTTGGTGGCCAGTGGAAGTGTTTAAATTCAGAAGAGTTCTCCTGGAGCCGCTCTGTAGCAATTCTGGACGTGTGGGGTGTCATTGTCCTGATGGAATTGCCCAAGTCCGTCAGAATGCACAATGGACATGAATGGATGCAGGTAATCAGACAGGATACTTATGTACGTGTCACCAATCAGAGTCGTATCACGATGTATCAGAGGTCCCATATCACTCCAACTGCACACGCCCCACGTCATTACAGAACCTCCACCATCTTGAACAGTCCCCTGCTGACATGCAGGGTCCATGGATTCATGAGGTTGTCTCCATACCCGTACACATCCATCCGCTCGATACAATTTGAAAGAGAGACCCTTCCGACCAGGCAACTTTTTTCCAATCATCTGTCAACAGTCCAATTCGATGTAGAGGGGCCCAGTCGAGGCATAAAGCTTTGTGTCGTACAGTCATCAAGAGTACACGAGTGGGCTTTCGCCTCCGAAAGCCGATATCTATGATGTTTTATGGAATGGTTCGCACCTATTGCTGGCCCAGCACTGAGATCTGCAGCAATTTGCTGAAGGGCTGCATTTCTGTCACGTTAAACGATTCTCTTCAGTCGTCTTTAGTATCGTTCTTGCAGGATCTTTTTCCGGCCGCAGCCATGTCGGAAATTTGATGGTATACCGTATTCTTGATTTCACGGTGTCATGAAGTGATCGTACTGGAAAATCCCCAGTTCATCGCTAACTCGGAGGTGCTGTGTCCCATTGTTCGTGCGCCAACTTTAACGCCACGTTCAGAATCACTTAAAACTTTAAAACCTGCCATTGTAGCAGCAGAACCGATCTAACAATTGCGCTTGAGACTTGTTTTGTATAGGCATTGCCGACCGCAGCGCCCTATTCTGCCTATTTACATATCTCTATTTTCATAAGCATACCTGTACCCGTTTCTTTAGTGCTCCAGTGTATCTGTTGTAATGGGCTCTATCTGAAGCCAAATAAAAAAAGTTGCTCAGAGCTTATCATTAGTGACGAATCTCTGAATAAAAATTCATCACGCGTTTGGGGAAAATAAATCGTTGGTTCTGTTGCAATATCAGTTGATCCTATAACACAAAATGATATAATGAATAAGTGAAAACAAAAACTTACGTGCAGATTTTTCTCTCTGTAGTTGCATGCTGTGCGAAATCAAGAAATAATTCATGTTTCTGTCTTTGTATTTACCGGTCCTTATGTCCCAAATACGAGCCCCCTTCTCGACTTCCATTGTTAAAATTTGTGTCGGTTTTATGTATGTCCATAGGACACAGTGTGAAAGACAACTTGTTCTCACACACACGAAACGGAGAACGTAACACTGCCTGCTGTCAGCGGCAGGCCCACTCATAGCGCTGATTGGCCCTCTTCGCACATCTGGCGCAAGTGAACTGCCCAACTGTTTCCGTGGCCCGTAGCACTGTCTGCAGCACGACTTCCCTCTCGCTATGGGCGATGTGGCTGGCAAGCGGGGAAATTCCGCAACCGCAGACGTTCCGCCCTGTGTGGGTCGCTACAGCTACCCCGAGCGCCAGAGGGGCGCGCCCATTTATCGCGCAGCTGACGTTCCGCACATGTTCCGCTCGTGTGGCCACAGCCCTAAGTGAGTTCACACTGCGCACCGGGACGAGAATAGGACTTTATGTTTTTAAAAATCGGGAATCCGATATATCGATATTTGAAAAAAGAATATCGACATCGCCCCTCGATATAACGAAAAAGTTCGGTATACCGACGGAAAAAAAACCCGACGTACCGGTCATAAAAATCTGCACATTGTGAATATAATGCCGATTTTAAAGCTGTATATTTAAGTTTTGATTTGTTATTAGATATTGTGGTGTCACCGCCAGACACCACACTTGCTAGGTGGTAGCCTTTTAAATCGGCCGCGGTCCATTAGTATACGTCGGACCCGCGTGTCGCCACTGTCAGTAATTGCAGACCGAGCGCCACCACATGCAGGTCTAGAGAGACGTACTAGCACTCGCCCCAGTTCTACAGCCGACTTTGCAAGGAAAGGTTCACTGACAAATACGCTCTCATTTGCCGAGACGATAGTTAGCATAGCCTTCAGCTACATTTGCTACGACCTAGCAAGGCGCCGTATTCAATTGCTATTGAGATTCTATTAATGTATCATCAAGAGCGATGTTCTACAAATGTGGATTAAAGTTAAGTATTCCAGAAGCTACGTAGTTTTCTTTATAGCATTCATTACGTATCCTGTTTCAGACCTCACGCCAGCCTGCGTGAGTTTAAGCGCGTGCCTTTCGGCTTCCTCTCATTGTGTCTAGGCTGTCTTGTCTAGACACAACAGATATTCTGTACATCAACAAGCTAGCAGCCTGCCTATACCCTTAAGAACAAGAATTGAAAGAAAACGATGCATGTTCACACATGCCATAACCACTTTGCTAACAGTGGTAACTGCATGTAAGTGGCACACTGAAAGGTGTCCAGTGGGCCATCGTTGGATTTCGTCGCAAACCAGATTCAAGCGGAACACTTCATGCCATCTTCCCTGTTTTTTTCATTTGTGCAAAGGGAAGCGACAATAGGCAGCTTAGGGCGGCTCAAGCTCTGAGAAGGCGGTAATGGGGTGCGGCCTCCAGCTGCCTTAAGATGAGTGACCGTGCGGGGGTGGTTGACTCCATGCTGGTGTACTGGGAAGCAGAAGGAGAACTTGTACGCCTGTTGATAAATGTCCGTCGTCCCGTTTTCAGTGAAACGTGCGAGAAAGCTGCGCAAAGCTACGGTGGAGCGGTCAACAGAGGCCGAAATATGTGTGTTCGTGACTAGCAACTTCACACTGAATTCACGGTCCACAGAGTCTGAAGTAAATCAGGTGAAGAGCAACAGAATGAAATATGCCGGCCTCCGGTGGGAACGTAGGGTCGAGGAATTTGAAGTACTCTCCTGGGAGTCAGAATTTCGGAAAAAATTGTGTTTTGTGCAAATGCTAACCTTGATGGGTGGCCTGGGAGGAGCTAAATAGCAGAAGGTGAGAGGAAGGGAAATGTTGGGGGAATTTGTTCACTTCCCAGAGCAGGCATTGGTCGACGCTGCGAAGCGACACATAATTAACGTGACTGGTGCTGCAATTGGTGTAAGTGATTTTGCTGGAGGGGAAACCGAGGCGAAGAGCGGACTGGCAGAAGTCTCCGTAGAGGTCTTCCGTTCCCAGCTTGCCTAGAATGCGGACGTGGAGTTCTTTACTCATCTTGCCTGAGAGAGAGTGAGCATCTCTGCAGTTTAGGACTTAGCAAACGGAACGATTGAGCTTGGAGATAGAAAGTTTTCGTTCAGCTATGTACTGAGCAAGATAGCTAGGAGTGAATAGACGAGTGCAGCCTTGCAGCACCAGGAGGCCGGCCGACGTCCGCACAACGAAGCCGCCCCATCACATTGAATTTGGTGATATTGCGCCTGCTCCAGCTTGAGTTAGGCCACTGATTAATTTGTTGGCTCACGTTGGCAAAGTTTCCACGAGGGTTTCATGGGCCGTGTATTGTAGAATTCTTCTCGCACTTTGCATTATGCCTGGGTGAGTCGATAGGAATTAATTTTGATTTATCGCGCTTTACTCCATGTAAACGCAATTTATTACCACTGCCTGTTAGGAGAGTCATTTAATGTGGCGATTGAAGGTCGTGAGTTAAAATAAATTTGTGCTAATCGACTACATCTGTTTTCAATCAAGTAGTTGAAATCCCAAATCACTTTCTTAATTAATTTTATGTTCAACATTTGCATCTGGTGTTCAATAGTTGAATATAACATCAATGTGCACACCTGTTTAATTAAAAAGGGGTCAAAAAAATGGTTCAAATGGCTCTGAGCACTATGGGACTCAACTGCTGTGGTCATCAGTCCCCTAGAACTTAGAACTACTTAAACCTAACTAACCTAATGACATCCATGCCCGAGGCAGGATTCGAACCTGCGACCGTAGCGGTCACGCGGTTCCAGAATATATCGGCTAAAAAGGGTTCAATTCTGAATCAATTAATGTCAACACTGCCACTGCAGTTCAATCAGGAGTCACAGGGCCTTATTACTTTCTTTGTGTTATCCGATATTGCGGCAGTTTTGCACTCTCTGTTGATCTGTTAGTCAATAAGCTGGGGTGAACACATGCCAAAACCAGATAAGTGAGGGGTGGGGTGTTACAATTCAAATGGCTCTGAGCACTATGGGACTTAACATCTAAGGTCATCAGTCCCCTAGAACTTAGAACTACTTAAACCTAACTAACCTAAGGACATCACACACATCCATGCCCGAGGCAGGATTCGAACCTGCGACCGTAGCGGTCGCGCGGTTCCAGACTGTAGCGCCTAGAACCGCTCGGCCACTCCGGCCGGCAGATCAGTTCTATTGGGTTCATATTGTAATGGTGCAGTAGCAAATGTAAAAATGCAGCGTTTGTACGATGTGTTCGATGCTGTGAAAATGATTGTTTTTCATGTTTCTGTGGTATAAAATGATGGGCATAGTCCAAATAAAGAGGATTTGATTTTTCATTTTTGCTTTAAAAATTTAATTATTATTTTTTCTTAATTTCAACAACTTTTATGAACAGTCTTTCGTAAAACATCGATAATTAAGAATTTGTATTGGAAATGGAAACAGGGAATTCGCGATCAATATGTAATCAAAAACAAGAAGTCGTGTATTGCTCATAAAAAATGATGATGAGTTTTATAATTACGGGATGTAGGTATGTCAAATGGAAGGAGAAACAAAACAAAGTTTTGAACTACAGTACGATCAACCGCATTTGGACCCACTCCATTACGCTACCAACTACACTTCCGGTTTGAGTTCGTTTATCAGCTGCAGTATATACAACACTGGGAAAAATTCAAAGCCGATTAACCTTGTAAATTGATAAAAAACATTAAGAACAACCTATTTCTCGGCACTTTTTAGCCGTGTTTCACTACGAAACAGAAAGCAGCCTCAGCCATTTTCATACTGCGCATTAGCAGCGCCACAATTAGAGCACAACGCTGCAGACGCTGTGACTGTACACGATTTTTGAAATAAAATCTACGTGGCTAAAGCGTGATTAAGAAAAATGTTGATGGCTGTTAATACATTTGAGTATTTTAAAGTTTCATTTAACGTAACCTAGTAAAAAGATATCTAATACATAAGTAGGACCTGCTTCCATGAGCGTAACACCAGTATACGTGTACTACGGCTTCCCACCAACCATCACGTTTGTGTTTGGTTACATCAGGTTTGTTCTTATGCTGAACGGATTAAAGTCGAGACGTGCCGGGCCGGGCCGGGATGCACCTGGATATCAATGATAACATGTTGTGAAAGTTCGTACGAAATTCGCCTTAAAGATATTTATGTATACAGTAGATATACACTGACGCGCCAAAGAAATTGTTATAGGCATACTTATAGAAATACAGAGATGCGTAAAAAGGCAGAATACGCCGCTGCGGTCGGCAACGCCTAATAAGACAACAAGTGTCTGGCTCAATTGTTAGATCGATTACTGCTGCTACAATGGCATGTTATCAAGATTTAAGTGAGTTTAAGCGTGGTGTTATAGTCGGCGCACGAACGATGGGACACAGGATCTCCAAGGTAGCGATGAAGTGCGGATTTTCCCGTTCGACCCCTTCACGAGTGCACCATGAATATCAGGAATCCGGTAAAACATAAAACCTCCGACATCGCTGAGGCCATAAAAAGATCCTGCAAGAATGGGACCAACGACGACTGAAGGCAATTGTTCAGTGCAACAGAACTGCAACTCTTCCGTAAACTGCCGCAGATTTTAATGCTGGGCCATCAACAAGTGCAGCGTGCGAACCCTTCAAAGAAACATCATCGATATGGACTTTCGGAGCTGAAGGCTCACTCGTGTACTCTTGATGACTGCACGACACAAAGCTTTACGCCTCGCCTGGGCGCGTCAACACCGACTAGATGACTGGAAACATTGCTTGAACGGACGAGTCTCGTTTCAAATTTTATCGAGCGGATGGACGTGTACGGGTATGGAGACAACCTGATGAAGCCATGTACTCTGCATGTCAGCAGGGAACTATTCAAGCTGGTTCAGGTTCTGTAATGGTGTGGGGCGTGTGCAATTGGAGCCATATGGCACCCGTGATACGACTAGATACGGCTCTGAGACGTGCGTAAGCATCCTGTATCCATTCATGTCTGACGGACATGGGCAACTCCAGCAGGACAATGTGACTTCCCGTACGTCCAGAATTGCTACAGACTGGTTCCAGGAACACTCTTCCGAGTTTTAACACTTCCGCTGGCCAGCAGACGCCCCAGACATGAACATTATTCAGCATATCTGGGATGCCTTGCAATGTGCTGTTCAGAAGAGATCACCACCCCCTCGTATTCATGCGGATTTATGGAAAGCCCTGTAGGATTCATGGTGTATATTCCCTCCAGCACTACTTCAGACATTAGTCGAGTCCATGCCACGTCCTGTTGTGACAGTTCTGCGTGTAACGCGGGGGCCTTACACGATATTAGGTAGGTGTACCAGTTTCTTTGGCTCTTCATTATGTATACTGATTTGATTGTTACGCACACGTCGCGAAGTTTCATTTCAAAAGCAAGCAAAGAAAAATATTACGATTATCAGAATATTACCACATACACCGAAAAAATACCTAATACCTTCTTTTCGGTCGCATTCATCGCTTTCTTTTTCTTTTTTAAAATAACATCATATCTGTTGGAAATTAATCATTCAGTATTTGTTTATTATAACTTCCATTTGACATGATATACAATTTAAATAAAAATAAAAGGGAAATTTGCTGCCAAGAAGGTTGGAACTACAGATTCGGCTATTACCATACTGTGGATGCCTTGACTGCACGACCGCCGACCTCGCTCTGTTGTTCACAGTGAATGACGGGAAACCAAGCTACTGCATGGAAACCCAAAAACTTTAGTAACTGACGCTGGACTCCATATTTTATTAGTAAAAATGTTCATTTTTAGACGCTCTTTCAATGTATAGCATTAAAAATACAATTTCCTGCCATCAACTTTGACCTCGACTTTTTTTTCAAGAACTAGGGAGTGTATCAAAACGCCAGAACACGTGTCTATTTTCAGTGCCTGTAGAATGTCGTATAATTTGATCAAAATTGGTGACCCACCTATCAGACCCTCCCTTTGTAAGGCTCTACATGAGGGAAAGGTTTTCGCTTTAGTCAGATTTTATCATAGAATCCTTTTTCTAGGTCTTACTACATCGTTTCCCCAAATCTGTATTTGCATACTTTCCCAAATTAAGCTTGACCACGAACTCTAAGTTTGAAGAAATTTGACAGGAGCTTTAAGGACAGCGAGCAGACATTTGTATCTCTACCTATCTTTCTAGACCCATGGTTAAAAACAAACCATTTTGAATCCAAATTTCTCGTGGACATTTCTAAGATAGATTAGTAATGTCACTGTAGAACTCTCTGAAAATGTATCATGTCGCAGTCAGACACGGAAATGACAACAGTAACAGATTACTCAGGTAAAACATAAGGGCACATCAGTAGCTGCTCGCAATGAATACAGCCAGTAAGGTGGGGGTGCCTTTGTCCTGTGCTGGGAGCCTTGGGTTATCAGGAACAGTCCTCCACACGTAGACTCCTGTAGTTAATCACGCAGCGAATCCTCCAGAGAAAATCTGAACCATCTGTACACGTCTCTTCGTTCTGGAAGAGTTTGTTGCAGCGACTGCTGTGCCATCTAAGGGGATGTTTTCAAAGGTTGACAACGTTGAGAATAAAATAGATCGTGTGACTTTTTTTTATTTGCCTGGCTGGTACACAAAGTGTCAACTTGTTTGTGTAAATCGCAATATATACGTTACTGCTGCTGATTCCCTATACTGTTTGCAGTTTGGAAGAACCATTTTCTCTGTGAATCTACATTAAACTAAGCGTAATTAACCAGTTCTATAAGTTTTCTTTAACATAAAAACTATGAAATGTTACAGATGTTACCTGTGAAAACTAAAGTTTCCTGTTCAACATTTGTGTAACGGAGAGACCTTTAATGTAGCTGTTTTAAGTGATAACGTGTTTCTGTCTCAAAGGTAATATACTTTTCCAGTATTAAGAATTCTTATGATCTATCGAAAAAACTGATACATCGAACAAAGCGCTATTTTAGCCTCAATACATCGTCATGAATAGTAACGCTTAAACGATTTATCAAAATACTATACATCGATACTTCGGTAAATTTTACCATTTTGTAGCGGTCACTCTCAGATGTAGATGTTGGCGTGTGGTGGAGGAATGAAGGACGTGGATGGAAACTGTCAGGATGCGCCGTATTAAGACTCTGCCATGATCTTCAAGTGTTTTATTATTCCCAGCTACAGTGCTGCGTTCCTCTCTGTCCACGTCACAGGCTCCCACAATGCTGAGGACACCTCCTTGTTGTCTGTAAAACAGCTTGGCGCAGAAGGGCTACCTCAGCGACCCATGTAACGTACTGCGGCGTGCCGGCCGTGTACAGCCGCAGAGTTTTGATTTCAGGAGGCGCCAGCAGCCGACTCAGTGGCCGTCGCCTCAGGATGCCTCCGGCGTGTGTTGGGAGCCAAGACTGCCCATGGTAGTTAGCCATCTCGTGGCCCGCTACTGGCTGGCTACGGACCCCGTTTTGGCCACAGAGGATCGAACCAGCGACCTGCTGTGGACTGGAACTCTGGCGCTCCATTTGCTGCTGCGTGTAGCCAGTGGTGTGACATGACCCACCGTCCAGGAGAGCTGCCACACTTGAATGCCCCTCGTCAGTTTTTTTTTCTTTCTTGTTATTTTAACACCTGAACGATCAGGTAGGCTGGCAGCGGAATGCTACGCCGCTCTTCAGCCATAGTGTTGACAATATCAGTACAATAATGGAGAATTAAAATGAACACAGTGACGGGCAAAAAATAGTTGCCACAGATACACAAAAAACACGGAGCCGTTCACACTCGACGATAACGACACTGAAAACACGTTGACACAGCGCACATAACACTGATGAATCCGATGGCACAAGTGAATGTAGAAGCGTGACGGCGGACACTAAAAACACAAAACGACGTCACACACACGAGACACTGATGACAATGATCTCCGGCGTGCGAAAGTCCACGTGGCGTGTGCGAGTCTGGGGACCTGCCAAGAGGGGAAGAAGGGTGAGGAGGGGTGGAGAGGGTGGAGAAGGGAGAACAAAGATGCCAATGGCTGAGGAGATAGGAGGAGGAGTAGAGGGACAGGGGAGGGGAGGCCCGGGGGAGGAGTGGTGAGAAGGGGAGGAGGGACAGAGGGTGGCCAAAGGAACAGACACAGGAAGAGGGAGGGAGGATCAAAGTTGGTAGGAGGGGTAGATGGAGGGGAGGAGGACATCATCAGGGTGGGGGAACTGTCGGAAGCCACTTTGGGAGAGAGTAAGGAGGGTGGAGAGATGGAGACCGGGTGGGACGTGGGAATACAGGCGCAGCAGCGGGCGGGGGTGGAAGAGGACGGGTGAGACAAGTGGATGAGGAGGATCGAGTTTACGGGAGGTGTACAGGATCCGTATCCTTTGAAGGAAAAGGAGGAGGGGGGGGAAGGGGATGAGATCATACAGGATCCGCGTGGGGGAGGGGAGACGGATGCGATAGGCGAGGCGGAGAGCATGGCGTTCAAGGATTTGTAGGGATTTATAAAAGGTAGGGGGGGGCGGAGATCCAGGCCGGATGGGTGTAACAAAGGATAGGGATTTATAGGTGTGGAGGATGGTGGAGGGGTCCAGACCCCATGTACGGCCGGAAAGGAGCTTGAGGAGGCGGAGTTGGGAGTGTGCCTTGGCTTGGATTGTCCGGAGAGGGGGAGTCCAGGAGAGGCGACGGTCGAGGGTGACGCCAAGGTACTTAAGGGTGGGAGTGAGGGCGATAGGACGGCCATAGATGGTGAGATAGAAGTCAAGGACGCGGAAGGAAGGGGTGGTTTTGCCTACAATGATCGCCTGGGTTTTGGAGGGATTGACCTTGAGCAACCACTGGTTGCACCAAGTGGTGAACTGGTCAAGATGGGATTGGAGAAGGTGTTGGGAGCGCTGCAGGGTGGGGGCAAGGGCAAGGAAGGCGGTGTCATCGGCAAACTGGAGGAGGTGGACGGGGGGTAACGGCGCCGGCATGTCCGCCGTGTACAAAAGGTGCAGAAGGGGGGAGAGGAGAAGACGGAGCTTGAAGAGCAGACTGGAATGCCATACGCGGTCATAAGCACGTTCGAGGTCCAGGGAGAGGAAGATTGTGGAGTGACGGGAATTAAGCTGTTCGGAAAGGAGATGAGTGAGGTGAAGGAGAAGGTCGTCGGAACAGAAGGACGGCTGAATGCCACACTGGGTAACGGGAAGGAGGCGGTGCTGGCGGAGATGCTGGTGGATGCGTCAGGTGAGGATAGATTCCAGGACCTTGCTGAAGACGGAGGTAAGGCTGATGGGACGGTAGGACGAGACAGCGGACGGCGGTTTGCCAGGTTTAAGGAACATCAGGATACGGGAGGTTTTCCACAGGTTGGGGTAGTAACTGGTGGACAGGACTACATTGTAGAGCCTGGCCAGAGTGGAGCGGAAAGCGACAGGAGCTTCACGAAGGTGACGGTAGGTGACACGATCGTGACCAGGAGCGGTGTTGCGTTTTGTGCGGAGTGTAGTAATGAGATCCTGTGTAGTGATAGGAGCATTGAGTTCCGTGTGTGCAATGTTGTCCAAGTACTGGAAACCAGGTCCGAGGGGAGGGACAGAGGTGTCAGTTCGATCGCGGACATCCGGGAAGAGGGAGTAATCGAACTGGGGATCATCGGGGATGGAAAACACATTGGAGAGGTAGGAGGCAAAGTGATTGGCCTTACTAAGGGTGTCAGGGAAGGTGTGATCATCATGGAGAAGAGGATAGTAGGGGGAGGGTTGAGTTCTGCTAAGGCGACAGAAGGCTGACCAGTACTTGGACGAGTTGATAGGTAGGGTAGCATTTAAACGGGTGCATGTCTGTCGCCAGTCCCGGCGTTTCTTAGCCGCGAGCAAATTACGAATGTGTCGCTGGAGTTGCTGGTGGCGTCGTAGTGTGTCCGGGTCACGCGTGCGGCGGAAGGCACGGTAGAGACGGCGGGATTCACGGAGAAGGTAGGACGGTGGGGGTGAATGGGGACAGTAGGGACATGGGCCTCCACGGCCTCAGACAAGGCCTGCTGGAGAAAGGAGGCGTCATGGGTTACATCGTCAGGGTGGTGGTAGGTGAAGGGGTGGCTATCGACCTGGGTGGAAAGGGTATCCCGGTAGGCATTCCAGTTGGCAAGGGAATCGTCATGGACATACTTAGCGGGAGGGTCATTGCGAGGGTCGGGGTCGGGGCGACGACCGTCTGAAACAGTGAGGAGGACAGGGAGATTGTCGCTACCAATCGGCTCCAGGACATCCACCGTTATGCAGCCAAGGAGGTTGGGGGAGGAAAGGATAACATCGGGAGTGGAGTTGGATTCGGGACGGGTGTGCTGGGGGATGGGGATGAGGTCGCCTTGAAGGGAGGAGAGGAACCGATGCCACCGCCGTAACTGGGCGGCGGAACGACTATGGATTTTGAGGTCGGCGGCGATCACGTAGGAGGAGAAGGTACGGTCAATGTGGGAGAGGAAGTCGAAAGGAATAGGGGCGTTAGGGCGGACATAGATGGTGGCGCAGGTAACAGTAAGGCTGGGGAAGAAGAGACTAAGGATCAGGTGTTCGGTGGGGCAATTGGGAGGGGATTATCGGAGCGGTGGAGGAGATAGGGCGAAGTGTGGACGGTGTGGTGGGGTTGGAGGAAGGTTTCATTGAGGAGGAATGCATCCATGCGGTGGGTGGCAAGGGTGTGCAGGAAGAGGTTCTTGTTGGCGGGAAGGGAGCGGATATTGTTGAAAAGGATACTGTGCTGGCGCGCCATGTCAGGGATTTAGACAAGGGTGTCGAGACGGGAGAAGGTGAAATGGGCCTGGTTGTTGGAGTAGGTGGCGTACATTTTGAGTTGGAAAATTGAACGGGCAGCGAGGGATATCTGTTGGAGAGTGTGGGGGTGCTGAAAAGGATGAACATTCTGAAGGACGATGGTGAGTAATCATATAATGTCCTCAGTGGTAGGGGGTGGGTGAAGGGAATTACCGTGAGGGGTGGGGGCGTCCAGAGGACAGACAGGGACGGTGAGTTCAGGAGTGGTCGGAGGGGGTCGGGCTTTACACTTTTGGAAGTAGGTGGGATGGGGGAGATTCAGGTATTGCAGGAGGGAGGGGATTGAAGGTTAGGGCACTGCCGGAGGAAGTGCGCTTGCCTACAATGCGAGCAGGTGGGGGCCTCGTGGCACTCGGCTGTTGGGTGTGCGTCATAGCGCAGACACCTCTGGCAGCACAGGGATTGAGGAGGGGAACGGGAGGGGTCGTCCTTGTAGCGCTGGTTGAAGAGGAGGGCACCCTCCTTCAGGAGACGGTCAATGGAGGGGGCGTCCTCAGAGAAAACCCACTTAAGGCGGGTGGGGCTGGCCAAGTTGAAAATGCGGCGGACTGCCCGCACCTCCAGTGTGGGATGCGCCTTGAGCTCCGCCAACACCTCCTGCTCCGTGATTGTTGGGCTGAGCTGAGTGATCACGGCGGTGAGGGTCGGCGGGCGACGCAGGGGTTGGGGTTGGCGGGTAGGAGACGGAGAAGGAGCAGGGTTGAGGGAGACGTTGGGGCCAAAATGGGTGATGGGGAGGCGGGAGAGGATGTCAGTATGGAGGGTTGGGCTGGGGGAGGAGATGAGAACGGAATCCCGTCTGGGAGTGAAGAGAGAGATGGGGGCACCAGGGAAGTGTTGGTGGAGGAGGAGGGAGAGATTCCGGGCCTCGAGAAGGGAAGGATCAGGAGGGGAGAGAAGGTATTTGTATAAAGACTGGGGAGGAGGAGGAGGAGGAGGAGGAGGCGGAGGGAGCGGGGCCAGGCGGGGAGACATCAGTGGCATTCTGGGGGGGGGGGGAGGACGACGAGGCGTGGCCTTTTTGAGAGCGGAGGAGGTGGTGGTGCCACTAGGGCGTTTAACAGCGGCAGAAGGGTGGGTGGTGATATGAGGGGCGGAGCTATAGGGAGGTGACGGGAAGGGTCAGGTCCCGGTGTGGACGCAGCAGTCGGCGACGGCGACGGCGACGGTGGTGGCGG
Source organism: Schistocerca nitens (assembly GCF_023898315.1). Taxonomy (NCBI): domain Eukaryota; kingdom Metazoa; phylum Arthropoda; class Insecta; order Orthoptera; family Acrididae; genus Schistocerca; species Schistocerca nitens. Next base: position 64,983,294 of record NC_064616.1, read on the forward strand.
TGACGGCGAAGGTGCTGGGGAGAGTTGGGCCCTAGCTGGAGCGGCAGTAACAGGCCGGGGGAGTGGGGGGAAAGGATCAGAGGGAGATGAGCGGGAGGAAGAAGCTGGAGAGGGGGCGACAAAGAGCGAGGGCGAAGGGAGAGTGAGAAGAGGTGGGATGGAAAGAGGGGGGTGTGACTGGGCACACCATGTTATGGTGGTGGTGGCGGCGGAGGGGGAAGTATAAACGATGGCTGTGGTGGTAGTGGTGGTGGGGGCGGACATGACGACAGGGAGAAACAAAAACGCGCAGGACGAAAAAGAAAGGACAAAAACTGAGGACAGACGAAGACGAAGACGAAGGAAGACGAAGACGGAGGAAGACGAAGACGGACGAAGACCAGAGTCTCATGCTGCTGGCGCTGACGGCGACGGCGATGGCGACGGCGACGGCGGGTGGCAGGAACGCCGCTGCTGCCGCGGACGGGGCCGGGGCTGCTGCTGCTGCTGCTGGGGTGGCTGGCTGGCTGGACCGCTGCTGCTTTGCTCTGCTCTGCTGGCTGGCTGGCTGGCACCTGAAAAACCTAGCACTTCGATTAGTGCTGGAATGGCACAATCGAAGGGCGGTAACCTTGCGGAGTACCGCCGGAGATGCCCCTCGTTAGAAAACCAGCACCCATTTATACACGGGTGTGTGCCTCTGTTTTGCTAACGTGCTGCTCTGAGTCATGTACTCATAACACCTAGGTTGGTCCAGTGGGCCCCTTCTGCCTGAAACTTGCGCCATGCAAACCAGTGCGTTTACTCTTTTCAGCGGTTATACGGCCCTGTGGCCTCCATTCTACTTCGCAACTGCTGGTAAGTGTAACTTACTGTCAACAGGCTCGCACCTGGCTGTAACTCGTGCTCTCAGAAATATTGCACGGAATCTAACTTTTTCCTATCTTAAATGGTGGTGCCACTACATTATTCCCCCCTTCAGAAAGACCCGGTCCCCAGGTCGACCTCTAACTACTCTAACTTGTTTGGGTCAGCATGTACTTATGACATATTCACTACTACTATTAGAAAACTTAGATGTGGTTTAGTCCTCTTAAAACATATGTCATGAGAAAAAACGTAAAAATTCTCTAGTTCCTTCCGCCACGGAAGTCGAACACGTGGCAGAACAAATGGACGTGGTCAGCCCATAGAGGGCTCCGCCTCCTCGGCGGCTATTCCGCGCAGCGCCACCGCTAAGCCACGTGCAGACAGCGGCCAATAGCCGCTCCCTCTGGTTTCGTATATAGGTACCCGCTCTGCACTAGTCCAGCCAGTCTGGTACTCGCTCTGGATTTCGTTTCTATCTCGGCGGTACTGCGTTCTGGTCGTTGCTCGTTGTTGACATTTGCCTGGCTCTGGTTCCGAGTGGATTTACGTTTGGTGTTGTGGTTTCCACAAGCCTCCGTCGTTTATCTCTTCCTTGTTGTGTCGCTCATAGTCGGTCGTGGTCGGTTGTTGTCAGTTGTCGTTGGTCTGTCGTCCGACTCGTCCTGTGGTGCGTGCTCCACCGCCGGTGGCTTCCCCGCCTGGCGGCTCTGATCCGCAGCCCAAGGCGTTCCCACTGTTGGTTGTGGTTACTACATTTGGCGACGAGGTAAACGGAACATAGGAGTATGGAAGAGAAATTCCTCACTCTCTTAGAGCAACAGCAGCAGCTCATGCGACAGCAGCAGCAGCAGTTGGAGGTCTTACAGACCTCACTGCAGTTGCTCTCGGACAGGGTCAATAAGCGGGATTCCCTCCCACCTCTTTCCCAAGGTGCCCCGCTTTCAGGCACGTTCCCACGTCCGCCTTCGTTCCCACCGTTCAACGACACAAAAGAGGATTGGGAAACGTACCTGCATCGTCTGAAGCAACATTTCACGGCCTTTCAGGTGTCGGATGACTCTCTGCAGCGGTCGTTGTTCTTGTCTCGGGCCTCACCGGACACGTTTTTCTTGCTCCGCAAGTTGGCACCATTGGCCGATCCCGTGGCCCTCTCCTTTCACGAGATCTGTGTGTTGCTAAATAACTATTATTCCCAGCGATACCACGTGGTTGCGTCTCGCTTGGAATTCCATCAATACCACAAGCAGCCGGGTCAGTCCTACCGTTCCTGGGTGACGGGTTTGCAAGGCCTCAGCCGCAAATGCACCTTCACGTGCACCAATAAGCAGTGCAAGGCGTCATATGCAGATTCGTTAATTCGAGATGTGGTCGTTCAACTGGCACCCGATCCAGAGGTCCGCACTGTTGTACAACCCCTCGTTGGAAGACATTCTGCGTATTGCCCATTCCTTCGAAATTGCTCAAGCGGCGAACGAACGTCTCATGGCGCGGCCCCAGGTGGCAGCGGTCGAGTCCACTTCCCGCTCCACTCCTTATCGCCGTCGACGGGGCGCAGTCTCCAGAGGGCACCGCCGTCGAGATTCCTCGCTGTCTGGCGTCTCTATGGCGTCCGAACCGCCGGTCGCCCCTCGACGTCGGCCGCGTGGCCCCCTCCCGTCGTGCCCCCAGTGCTTCTCGGCCCACACTCGAGCTGACTGTCCCCATCGCTGGAAGACCTGTTAGCTCTGTGAGAAGGAGGGCCACCTTCGATCTGTCTGTCGTAGCCGCTCGACCCGCCCCCGTCCCGCCCCTGAGGGCCAACAGGAGGCCGTCCATGCTTTACACGAAGTCGCCCCTCGGACCGACACAATGGCTCAACAGTTATTCCTCACCCTACGCATCTTTAACGAGGACGTCCGTTTCCAGGTCGATACGGGGGCCACAGTTTCTTTGGTCAATCTGACAACGTATGCACGTCTCGGTCTCCAGAATTGTCCCCACCCTCTCGGAGGTTCCATCCCTCTCCGTGGGCAGTTTTCTGTCATGGCCATCTACAAAAACGTTCGCCGGCCCCTTACCCTATTTGTGGTGGACCACCCGTCGGCTTCGGACATTTTTTGGACTAGATGCGTTTACACGGTTTGTCTTTTCCATTCACGACGAAGTGCACTACGTTTCAACTACGGTTCCATTTCAGGACCTAGACGATCTGTGCGCGTCCTTTTCCTCCCTGTTTTCGGCAGACCTGGGTTGCGCTTCCGATTTCCAGGCACACATCACTTTACTGCCGAACGCACGGCCTCGGTTTTGTCGGGCTCGGCCTATCCCGGTAGCTTTGCGTGCGGCCGTCAAGCAGGAACTCGATCGGCTCCAGGATGCGGGGGTTATCGAGCCAGTATAATCGAGTGCCTGGGCAACGCCCTTAGTGGTCATCAAGAAACCCAATGGATCGCTTCGTCTTTGTGGGGATTTTGGGGCTATGGTCAACGCTCAGTCTTTGGTCGAAACTTATCCTATTCCTCGACAGGAAGACCTTCTCGCTAAACTGGCAGGTGGCGAGTACTTTTCTAAGATTGGTTTGGCAGAAGCCTATCACCAATTTCCGTTGGATGAGGAATCGCAGGTCATCGTCGTCATCAACACGCTTTTCGGTCTCTATAAATACAAGCGTCTTCCGTTTGGCATTTCCTCTGCCCCTGCGATTTTCCAGCGGTATCTCGAGCAACTTACGCAACCAATACCGGCTTGTGTCAATCACCTCGATGATATCTTAGTCATGGGGCGCACGCGCCAGGAACATCTGGGCAACCTCAGTACCTTATTTCACGCCCTGCAGGCTGAGGGTTTACGTTGTCGACTGGAGAAGTGCAGTTTTTTCACCCGGAAGTGGAGTACTTAGGACATTGGCTCAGTAAAGATGGCATTCGCCCTTCGGACCGCAATGTCGCAGCCATCGATGCCCTTCCCCGTCCACAAAACTTATCCGAACTCCAGGTATTTTTGGGGAAAGTCAATTATTACTTAAAGTTCTTACCCCAAGCCGCCCACGTCGCGCATCCTCTGAATCGCCTGCGTCGCAAAGGGGTACCTTAAACGTGGACTTCTGCCTGCGAGCAGGCTTTCAGCCGCCTGAAGACGATGCTAAAATCTGCCCCATGCCTGACGCCTTTCTCTCCGGATCGTCCCTTGGTGATGGCGGCCGATGCCTCAGCGTACGGGATTGGGGCAGTCCTGGCACACAGGAATGAGGATGGGTCGGAACAACCTGTGGCATATGCATCCAAGACGTTAACCCCTGCGCAAAGGAATTACTCTCAGATCGAAAAGGAGGCTCTTGCCATTATTTTTGCAGTTCTGAAATTTCACATTTACCTGTTTGGGGCGCAGTTCACCCTCCTCACGGATCACAAGCCCTTAGTGTCGCTTTTCGGGCCCCATTCGCACCTCCCAGAACGGACGGCTCAGCGTCTTCAGCGCTGGGCGTCGTTCTTGCGCAATTACACTTACACCATTCACTATAAACCCAGCAGTCAACACACTGATGCAGATGCCTTGTCACGTCTCCCAGCAGGACTCGATCTGGCGTTCGACCAGCAGGAAGTCCTGTGCTTCCACATCGACTCTGCCCGCCGGGAAACTCTCGATGGATTTCCTCTGACAGCCACGCAAATCGCCGCTTTCACGCGCAGGGACCCCATTCTGCGGCGAGTCCTCCGTTATGTGACCCATGGTTGGCCTCCCTACCTTACCCGACGTTTTAAAACTGACTTCAGCCCGTGGCGTCACGTCTCACACTGACTTTCGGTGATGGAGGACGTCCTCCTGTTGTCCACGGACTCGGACGCCCATCGGGTGATCATCCCTCCGGACTTACGCCATCGCGTCCTGCACTTATTACACCGCGGACGCTGGGGGATGTCTCGCATGAAGGCGTTGGCTCGACGACATGTCTATTGGCCAGGGATCGATGGAGACATTGAGCACCTGGTCCGTGGTTGCACAGTGTGTGAGCGTCATCAGCCTTGTCCTCCACAATCTTTCGCGCCCTGGCCAACACCCAGCCAACCCTGGGATAGGATCCATCTCGATTTTGCAGGCCCCTTCTTAGGCTCCATGTGGCTCCTCACCATTGATGCCTTTTCCAAATAACCATATGTGGTTCGCATGGCGTCCACCACCACTGACGCCACCCTCACCGCTTTGGCCCAGGTGTTGGCCATTGAAGGCCTTCCTCAGACGTTGGTCACAGATAATGGGCCCCAATTCACGGCGTCCTCGTTCCAGACCTTCTACTCTGCTAACGGTATCAAACACATTCGCTCTCCCCCCTTCCATCCTTCATCCAATGGCGCGGCGGAACGCCTGGTCCGCACTTTCAAACAGCAGCTGATGAAATCAGTGGAGCCGTCAGCCACCACATCGGCCCTCACCTTGTTTCTAAGCACCTACAGCACTACACCAGTGGCCGGTCATAGTCCTGCCGAACTCCTTCACGGGCGAAAACCTCGGACCCTCCTCCACCTGCTGACACCATCCCCTTCTGGGCCCTGCTCTCGCTCCTCCCAGCGCTACGCCCCGGGCATGGCTGTGTGGGCCCGCTCCTATGGCAGCACACCTGCATGGACGCCCGTTACGGTGACAACGGCTCATGGGCGGCGAGTGACGACCGTACAGACACACAGAGGGCTCGAGCATCGCCACCATAACCAACTCCGCCGTAGGGCCCCTTGCCTTGATTCCACCCCCACCACCTTCCCTGCCTCCTGGTGTGGACACGTCTCTCGAGGTGGAGCCCTTCCCTTCAACCTCCATCTCCTCGCCGGCTCTGCAGACACCCCTTCCACCTCGCCGGGATATAGAGACGCCCACTGACCCCCTGCCCTCTGGTGACACCATGATGGATGCCGCAGACAGTCTGGCCTCCCCTCCCCCAGTGGTCCCTCCGGATGTCTCACAACCCGTGCCCTCGTTCCGCCCGCCGCGGCATCGTCCAGGGCATTTCCGCCCATATGCACCAATTTCGGGGGGGGGGATCTAGTACCTTTCGCCGCGGAAGTCGAACATGCGGCAGAACAAATGGACGTGGTCAGCCCATAGAGGGCTCCGCCTCCGCGGCGGCTATTCCGCGCAGCGGCTCTCGCGCAGCGAGGGCGCCACCGCTAAGCCACGTGCAGACAGCGGCCAATAGCCGCTCCCTCCTCTCTCTCTTTCTTTCTCTTCCCTTCCTGTGACATGCCTGGAATCACATCCGGACAACCGTTAAATGGCCACAATCGCCCAATGTGTACTATCGTTGTTCTAGTTGGCAGCTGAAGCTTAACATTAATGGGGGATGAGGTTTCACTGCTTGTTATGGCCCTCGATACCTCGTGACGAACTTCTTCGTTTTCCGTTTTGGCGTATAGGGGCTGGATAGCATTACCTATTGCCCTACTCTATACTGCGGTAAACTTACTTCCCGCTTTACTGTGTCTTCCTGTCTTTCCAAAGCCTTCGCTTTCGCCTTTTGTACCTGCTTCCCAACATCCCGAATTGTTCTCGCGAATTGACGTACAGATTCACTGGTCCTTCCTTTCTGTAGCTGCACTAAATCAAACGGTGACGGCATTTTTCGCCCGTACACTACCTCAACATGCAGACAAACCGGTATTGGTATGGACTTTTCCATTATATGCGGATACAATATCCCTCAAATACTTGTCCCACTGACAGTGATGAGAATCCACATCAAAACTCAGCATCTTCCCTATTGTTCTGTGTACCCGTTCTGTCCTTCCGTTCGCCGTGGATACAATGCACTCGTCCTCAACTACTTGATGTACAACAATTTACACAGCTCCTTCATTAAATTCGACATGAAGTTGGTCCCTTGGTCAGTAATTACTGTGTCAAGTACACCAAACTTCAAAATCCAGTTGTTCACAAATGCTTGCGCGACCATTGCTCCCTGATGATTTGGCATAGCTACCATCTCCCCATACCTTGGAAAATAGTCTATTGTTGTCAGAATGAATCTGTTCCTCGATGGTGTTCGCTTGAAAGGTCCTAAGACATCAATTCCAAACATACTGATCCACATTCACTTTCCTACCCGTCCATCAATACCTCTCCGCCACTCTCCTATTCGTCGCTGTACTCCCATCATGACCAGATAACACATGATCATGTGCTTCTTTTAAAACCTTATCCCTCAGCTTCGCTGGCACTACTACCCTTGGCCCTAACTTCGTGTGTGTGTGTTGGGGTTTATGGGCGCTCAACATCGAGGTCATCAGCGCCCTGACACACAGTAAAAGGAACGCCCTAACTTCGTCTCCCTGCCCAGAAGACCGTGGTACATATTAAATTGTGGCTGTGTCTGATACAATTTACAATCGTTGTCAGCGTCCTGTAATTCTTGCCATACTGCTAGGTCATATCCTGTGACTTCTACTTTTGCTACCTTTCTACTCAGTGCATCTGCATTACCGTGCTTCTTCCCAGGCTTGTGCACCACCTCGTAGTCAAATTCACTAAGCCCCACAGCCAACCTAGCGACTCTAGTGGACGGATCTTTAACCCCAACACCCACTTCAGTGCAGCATGATCTGTCAGTACTCATATAAATAACATTTAAAATATGTGATTCGATAGATTAAGCTAAGCATCTCCCTCTCCGTTGTTGAGTAGTTCCTCTCTGCTGCATTCAAATGCCTAGACGCATAGGCTACAGGATGTTCTTTCCCATCAGTTTCCTGACTAAGAACACACCCTAATGCTTAATCCGATGCATTGCATGCTAGAATGAATTCCTTTTCAAAATCTGGAAACACAAGAACCAGACTTTATGTTAACACTTCTTTCAGTTTGTCAAACGCTTACTGACACTCTTCTGTCCGCTCAAATTTCACACCCTTCCGTAACAATTGCGTCAATGGCTCTGCTAAATCTGCAAAACCATTCACAAACTTTAGATAGAAATTGCAAATTCCGTTGAATGACTGCACTTCCTTAACTGTTTTTGCCTCCGGAAAATCCCTTACAGCCTGTACCAACCTCAGATCTGTTCGCACTCCATCCTTACTGATGATATGACCTAAATATTTCAAAATGACACTTCTCCAGGCTCAACGTCAAACGAGCTGCTCTCAACCTCAAAGACTTCCCTTAACCGCTGTCTATGCTGCCCCATACTGCATGAAAACACTACAATGTCATCCAAATAGACAAGACACTGCCGTGGTTTCAAACGCCTTAACACACTGTCTAACCTCTGAAACGTTGCCGGAGCGTTTTTCAAACCGAATGGCATTCTGATGTACTGGTAATGGCCTCCAGGAGTGGAGAAAGCAGTTAATGGACGATCCTCGGGAGCCACCTCTAACTGATGATAACCACTTGTCAAATCCATCGTAGGAAAGTGCTGGCACTGTCCTATGTGATCCAAAGTCTCTGATATGTTTGGAATGGGGTATGCATCCGTTACTGTTATTACAGAGGTATCAGTAGTTACGACAGAACCTGTAGTTCTCAGTTCCATCCATAGATTTTTTTGGCACAACGACAATGCCCACTTCCCAGCAACTGTTACTATGCTCTGTAAAGCCGTCCGCAAGCTGCTGATCAATGAAATCCTCCAGAATCGGCTGAAAATGCCTCGGTATTCTGTATGGTTTGCGGCGAACAGTTGCTTCGTTCCCTGTTGGTATCCTATGTTCAACTAATGGAGTTGCTGGTAACGGCCCTCACGGAAAAAACAAATCATTAAATTCCCGCAACAATTATTCCATATGCTCTTTCTCTCCTCCTTTCAAATGCTTAACTTTGTTACACAATGCAGTTCAATCGGCAGTTAGTGGTTGATCGCTATGCCTACGTCTCGAACACTAGTCTTCGTCATCTGGTACATCCAAATATGCTACTAGAACTCCTTTTCTCAAATTCGCGTCTACAGCACTAAAATTATCCACGTTCACGGGGACTACTCGCCCGTCGTTTCCCACTCGTACACGCACAATACTACAAGTCACAAAACCACCTAGTGGATCCAAAACTTCATTATTCTCCAATGGTTCAATAACACATACCATACCCAAAAGCAGACTTGACTCTACACTTACCCAAAGTGACTTCCCAGTGCCACTACACACACACACACACACACACACACACACACACACACACACACACACACACACACACACACACGAATTAAGACAATGCTAATGTACGCATCTCATTTGGTTTGTTCATTACGTTGAACGCCCCTTGCAACAGCTCTGCCGCAACAACAGTTTCCTCTAGCTGAAATAACATTCCACTAAGTTCGTTGTCCAAGGTCAATTTTGGCTAGATGTTGATGCAAGAAGTCTACTCCTAGAATCATGTCATAGCCCTCGCTTACCCATGGTACTACCTCCATACACGCATCAAATCGGACTTTCCCTGTGTGAAAGTCAACCGTCACTGACCCCAAATGTGTGACCTCCTTATCCCCCACTCCACGCAACCTATAACGTGTTGGTTCTAACTTCCTTCGTCCCATTAATCTCTTAGTAGCCACTAACATTTGCGCCCCTGTGTACAACAAAATCTTTAACTTTTTAGTTCCTATGGATCCTGCCACTGAACATTCCACCTCTGCATACGTATTTGTAGCATTGAAATTAAACAGGAGCTCCCTTAGGTGGGTCTTGGGACCCTCTGCCATTTGACGATTGTCCACCTCTTCTAACTCCACTTCTCCATCCTCCACGCTGCTAATTTTCACCCCTTCCTCTATTTTCCTCTGCACATGTCCAGGACAACCACACTCATAACATTTTATACCCGCTGTAGACACTGTATCATGTACCCCCGTTGCCACGGTTGTTTCCTCACATTGGATTGCCAGCTGAATGGCCGAATACAAATCTTTTAGAGTCCCTTCACGCACTTTCCGCGCCATATGCGCCGGTAACCCCCTCAAAAATACATCAGGTGCCCTTTTCTCGGCCTCCTGCAACAGAACACCATTCGCCTCATCGCTCTGACTCAACTCTTAAGTATTCTCGTTAATTTCTCTTATACTGTCCGAAAATTTCTCTACCATCTCCCCCTGTCTCTTCGTCACTGTACTCAACCTCTCCCTAAAGTACCGAGCGTTATTCTGTTTCTTGTACCTCTGTAAAAGCCCCTCCTTCAACTGCTACACTTGTCCTGCCTTCCTTAAGGTCTGAGAACACCTTAGAAATGTCTTCGCTTCACCCGTTAATCTAATCTTGGCTACATGTAACAACTGTTCACCAGATCAACCATTCATCACAGCTGAAGTTTCCCACTTCTCCACAAACGAATGCACATCCTCAGCTGCCTTGCCAGAAAATGGAATAATCAAACTCGCAGCAGCTGGATCAATCTCCTGCTGTGGCATCCTAGGCAACAATGACTGATCAGATGCGGTTTCCCCTCTCACTGCTAGATGTTAATTCACTTCTCAACTGCGTATCCTCTGCTGTTAATTCTGCTTCCTTTTCCAACAAAATCAGTACCGCTTCTGGTTCTGACACACCTTGCGTCCCTGACTCTGCCATTGTGTTGCTTTTGTTCCCAGTTAGTCCCATTTCAACCTATAAAAACCTACAGAAAGAAAACATTTAACAAAAAAAAAATAAACTGACTTCCTACATCTCAATATCTCAACTTACGTTTTATGCGATGACGTAATAGAAGGAGATAAATATAACATCATACTCAACCCAGTACAAAAGTAATTAAATGCCACGAAAAAAATCTTACTGCTTAAAACACACTAACACTTACGCTGACAACGCAAAGTCCAACACTCAAAAAGAAAAATTGGTCAACTCTCACCACATTTTGTGACTGTAATGCAGGCAGTGGGCTCGAACTTCGTACTGTACGACGACGCCTGCTATTCTGACACCAAATGTAGCCATCACTGCCAAATTTTTTATTATTCCCAGCTACAGTTCCGTGTTCCTCTGTGTTTATGTCACGGGGTCCCGCGATGCTGAGGACGCCACTTCACTGTCTGCAAAACAGCTTGGCGCAGAAGGGCTACCTCAGCGACCCGTGCAACGTACTGCGGCGTGCCGGCCGTATACAGCCGCAGAGTTTTGACGATGTTAGGATGCGCAGGCAGCCGACTCAGTGGCGGTCGCCTCAGGATGCCTCCGGCGTGTGTTGGGAGCCAACAAGACTGCCCGCAGTAGCGAGCCGTCGAGTGGCCCGCCACTGGCTCGCTACAGACGCCGTGTTGGCCTCAGAGGGTCGAACCAGCGACCAGCCGTGGACTGGAACGCTGCCGCCACATCTGCTGCTGTGTGTAGCCGGTGGTGTGACACGCCGCACCATCCAGGAGAGCTGCCACATTTGAATCCTCCTCATTAGAAAATCGGCACCTATTTATGCGTGGCTGTGCGCTTCTGTTTTGCTAACGTGCTGTTCTGAGTCATCTACTCATAACACCTAGGCTGGGCCAGTTGGCCCTTTCTGCCTGAAACTTGCACCATGCAAACTGCTGCGTTTACTCTTTTGAGCAGTTCTACGGCCCTGTGGCCTCCATTCTACTTCGCAACTGCTGGTAAGCGTAACTCAGTGTCAACAGGCTCACGCCTGGCTGTAACTTGTGCGCTCAGAAATACTGCACCAAATCTAACTTTTTACTATCTTAAACGGAGGTGCCGCTACAATTTCTATGGGCGCAAGACTTGGTTTATTTTTCGGCTTTCGCTGTTACTGCAGTACGTGCTAGACTTTTCCTCATTTTGGTCTTCGAAATTTTGAACTCTTGAGATATGGGAAATTTGTGCATCGAAAATCTTGCGGCTGGACTTAAAATTATCCAAGTGTCGTCTTGTTAGGCAATGGAAAATTTTCGACTGCATTGTGCCTCGTGGGCATTGGGTACTTCTTTGGATTTGTAATACTTTGGACACATTTTAGTGAAGGAAACATTCAATTTAATTCATCAGAGATTGAGCGTAAGGCAGTAAATGAAAATTCCGCGTAGAGATGCTCGCCTTTTGCACTGGTGGAAGTTCTGCACTGGGTACTTGGCAATAGAACCACTGAGGAAACTGCAGGATGCAACATAGGTCCAGAGTGCTTAATACTTACGGGAGCTATGGGAGAATGCCAGTGTCAGCATTAATTTGAGCCTGTCTTCGGATTCGATAATTTTTATCGTGGCTGCTCGTGAAAAGCACTACAAATACACTACTGGCCATTGAAATTGCTACACCACGAAGATGACGTGCTACAGACCGGAAATTTAACCGACAAGAAGAAGATGCTGTGATATGCAAATGATTAGCTTTTCAGAACATTCACACAAGGTTCGCGCCGGTGGCGACACCTACAACGTGCTGACGTGAGGAAAGTTTCCAACCGATTTGTCATACACAAACAGCAGTTGACCGGCGTTGCTTGGTGAAACGTTGCTGTGATGCTTCGTGTAAGGAGGAGAAATGCGTACCATCACGTTTCCGACTTTGTTAAAGGTCGGATTGTAGCCTATCGCGATTGCAGTTTATCGTATCGCGACATTGCTGCTCGCGTTGGTCGAGATCCAATGACTGTTAGCAGAATATGGAATCGGTGGGTTCAGGAGGGTAATACGGAACGCCGTGCTGGATTCCAACGGCCTCGTATCACTAGCAGCCGAGATGACAGGCATCTTATCCACATGGCTGTAACGGATCGTGTAGCTACGTCTCGATCCATGAGTCAACATATGGGGACGTTTGCAAGACAACAACCATCTGCACGAACAGTTCGACGACGTTCGCAGCAGCATGGACTATCAGCTCTGAGACCGTGGCTGCGGTTACCCTTGACACTGCACCACAGAGAGGAGCGCCTGCGATGGTGTACTCAACGACGAACCTGGGTGCACGAATGGCAAAACGTCATTTTTTCGGATGAATCCAGGTTCTGTTTACAAAATCATGATGGTCACATCCGTGTTTGGCGACATCGCGGTGAATGCACATGGGAACCGTGTATTCGTCATCGCCATACTGGCGTATCACCCAGCGTGATGGTATGGGGTGCCATTGGTTACACGTCACTGTCACCTCTTGTTCGCATTGACGGCACTTTGAACAGTGACTCAATGACCAGGCGTATCTAGGCCGTTTTTAAGTCCAGGGGTGGTTGTTCTGGGTACTGATTTCTCAGGATCTATGCACCCAAAGTGCGTGAAAATGTAATCACATGTCAGTTCTTGTATAATATATTTGTCCAATGAATGCCGGTTTATCATCTGCAATTCTTCTTTGTGTAGCAATTTTAATGGCCAGTAGTGTATATTGTACTTGTGTTACAGGCTTCTTCATATGTGTTATATCCTAGCCAGTAATGCCAACCGAGCCCGCTGCCAAAAAGGTTGGCAGCATCGAAGTCCGGACGCCGTCCGCATAAGCAGCGCCAGCGATACAGGAAATCGCCGCAAGTCTGCGCGCGCCACCGCTGGCTTCTGGCTTCTTAAGCGCTGGAGTCGCGAGCGCTAGGGCAGTTCTGGATTCGCCGCTCAGTTGTATACTCGCCACCGAATTGTGTACCTGCTAGTCAGTTGTGTGTTCATCGCAGCAGAGTTGTTGTTTGTCGTCAGCCGACGCTGTCCTAGCCGCACCGACTCGAACTAGACAGATTTCTGTAGACCATGTTCACCACTGTGTTCTGTATCGTCGTTAATAAAGATAAGTACCGACTTTCATTTAATCCGAGTGTTTGGGTTTTCATCTTTCTGTTCACTGTTCCAGCGGACCGGTCGGCCCGCTATTAAAAGTGTGGCGGTGACTTCGTAGGCCGTTTCTACAGCGAAGTGTTGTCGCTACGAAGGCCGTCACAAAAGTATGTTGCATACATATAATTGCAAACATATCTAGAGAGGCTCTGAGCACTATGGGACTTAACAGCTGAGGTCATCCGTCCCCTAGAACTTAGAACTACTTAAACCTAACTAACCTAAGGACATCACACACATCCATGTCCGAGGAAGGATTCGAACCTGCAAACGTAGTAGTCGCGCGGTTCCATACTGTAGCGCCTAGAACCGCTCGGCCAACCAGGCCGGCTCGCGGATGCGGTGATCCGCCACATTCTGCGCAATAGCGTCTCTAATCATTATATCCGCATATGAGCGTCCACACGGGCAATTAAAGTCACAATCAGAAGTTAATCCCTGAAGGTCCGCTAACCAAGATTTATTCGACTGAGTAGGGCCACGCCGGAGGCGAAAGAATTTGTAGCGTGCAGCTACCACATTTACACTGTCACGGAAGTGGGAATTCAAAGCGTCAATCACTTCGTAGTATTCCAGAATGAGATTTTCACTCTGCAGCGGAGTGTGCGCTGATATGAAACTTCCTGGCAGATTAAAACTGTGCGCCCGACCGAGACTCGAACTCGGGACCTTTGCCTTTCGCGGGCAAGTGCTCTACCATCTGAGCTACCGAAGCACGACTCACGCCCGATACTCACAGCTTTACTTGGAAGGTAGGAGACGAGTTACTGGCAGAAGTACAGCTGTGAGTACCGGGCGTGAGTCGTGCTTCGGTAGCTCATATGGTAGAGCACTTGCCCGCGAAAGGCAAAGGTCCCGAGTTCGAGTCTCGGTCGGGCACACAGTTTTAATCTGCCAGGAAGTTTCATATCAGCGCACACTCCGCTGCAGAGTGAAAATCTCATTATGGAAACCTCCCCCAGGCTGTGGCTAAGCCGTGTCTCCGCAATATCCTTTCTTTCAGGAGTGCTAGTTCTGCAAGGTTCGCAGGAGAGCTTCTGTAAAGCTTGGAAGGTAGGGGACGAGATACTGGCAGAAGTAAAGCTGTGAGTACCGGGCGTGAGTTGTGCTTCGGTAGCTCAGATGGTAGAGCACTTGCCCCCGAAAGGCAAAGGTCCCGAGTTCGAGTCTCGGTCGGGCACACAGTTTTAATCCACCAGGAATTTTCATATCAGCGCACACTCCGCTGCAGAGTGAAAATCTCATTCTAGAAACCTCCCCCAGGCTGTGGCTAAGCCATGTCTCCGCAATATCCCTTCTTTCAGGAGTGCTAGTTCTGCAAGGTTCGCAGGAGAGCTTCTGTAAAGTTTGGAAGGTAGGAGACGAGATACTGGTAGAAGAAAAGCTGTGAGTACCGGGCGTCAGTCGTGCTTCGGTAGCGCAGATGGTAGAGCACTTGCCCGCGAAAGGCAAAGGTCCCGAGTTCGAGTCTCGGTCGGGCACACAGTTTCAATCTGCCTGGAAGTTTCACTTCGTAGTATGTTTTAGTTTCTGGGTGGGTGTTGGGAAACAATTTCACGAGCACACGGTCCAACACAACACCCGCGTTGGCAATGAAAAAAAGCAAGCTGCTCTGTACCTGGTATGTTGTATGCTGCGAAGTGTGCCTCGAGTTGGGCGATGTATTTTGGCCAGCGTTCAACGTCAGGACTGAATGCACGAAATGGAGGCGCCGTCGGCGACGGCGTCTGTACAGGCGGTGGCGTCGGAGGAGCCGAAGTAGCTGCAGTTTGTAGTGTGACCAGTCCATTTATGGCAGCAAGCAGCTGCGTCATTTGCTGAGCCTGAAAACGTACAAGATCGGACAGCGAAGCCATGGTTTACACAAATTAAAGTCTTATAGCGAAAGGTGGGAGCACTTAGACACAGTCACTCAATCACACGGGGGTATCACAAAAAAGCTAAAGCAGTACCGAGCAAAAAAGGAAATGACAGGAAAAAAATAGCCTCGTCGCCATCTTTTGTGGGTCTGCTCCTGAAAACTGAAAGGTTGGGAGAATGAAGGAAGTGAGTAGGTGCCGGAGAAGGTAATACACGTCGGTACTGCAAGAAAGTAAATGTGGTTTACTGGTGCACGAATATATACAGGGCATTCATAACTTTGTACGTAGGTGCAAAGCCGTAGACCCGACGTAAGTAGAGCAAAGTATATGAAGCTAAGCTGAAGCGAAGTGTCCCGGCCGTCTGCTCTTGATCAACTGGACAGAATCTGGAGCGGAGTTCGTAGAGCTCTCCCGCTCCGGCTAGAGTGCGCTGTCGTCGGTGTCTGTCGAAGTGCCAACCTAGCAGTGCGCACCTACATTGTGGCATCGTAGCTATCGATACCACATTTCATTTATGTCTCAAGCGACTTACGCCCTGCAGTTTCATTTTCACGCAGCTCAATGTTTATGATGTATCTCCTGAACTATGTACTTTACAACGATATAATTTTGCAGGTAAATCCAGTGGTATATATGGTTATTTTCTGCGAAATGTGTTGTGCATAGAGTTGGTATTAAGGAATAAATAAATTAAAACGTCATGTATGCTACGGCAGTTTTTCATGCATGTCAGGATTTGACGCAATATTTCCTGAATTATGTGTCCTACAGTCATTTATTTTTGTAGATACATATAGCGGCATATGTGGATACTGTTTGTGAAAAGTGTGGCGAATAGAGTTAGGAGCAAAAAAGTAAAAAATTTAAACGTCTTGCGTGATGCATTTTTTATGCATTTCAGTGTTTATGACATAGCTACAGAAATATCTGTCGTACAAGGTCACAATTTTACTGGTACATTCAGTGTTATATTTTACTACTGTCTACAAAATATGTTGTGAATACAGTTAGCAGTAAAGGGTCAATAAAATAAAACATCATGATTCATGCGACAGTTTTACTGCATGAACAAACGCAGGATAACATACTGCTAAGGGGGAAAAAAAATGGTTCAAATGGCTCTGAGCACTATGGGACTCAACTGCTGTGGTCATCAGTCCCCTAGAACTTAGAACTACTTAAACCTAACTAACCTAAGGACATCACACACATCCATGCCCGAGGCAGGATTCGAACCTGCGACCGTCGCAGTCGCACGGTTCCGGACTGCGCGCCTAGAACCGCGAGACCACCGCGGCCGGCATACTGCTAAGGGAGTGGGATAGGGTAATAAATGATCCACGACACTTAGCAAACTATGTAAACTATCATTTTTCAAGTATTGCAGAGAAGTTACATCAAAAACTCCCCCCAAAAAATGTAACACGCGTAAATAATGTTGCAATAAATACAATTATGTTACTTCCAACCACAGAGAATGAAGCCAATTAAACTGTTCAAAAATTAAGAAAATAAAAAGTCAGTAGGCTTACATCAAGTACCAGTGTGTGTACTTAAACAATGCATAGGGATTACACAAGAACCCTTAACAAATATAATAAATGAATCCTTCACATCAGGGACATTTCCAGAGCAGTTGAAACAGCCAAGAGTTGTACCTTTGCTTAAGAAAAGTAATACAGAAGACATAGAAAATTACCGACCCATTTCCCTGCTGTCAGCATTCTCAAAAATAACTTAAGCAATTATGAAAGACAGATTAATGAATTATCTGAATAAATACAATCTTTTAAGCGAATCACAGTTTGGTTTCCGAAGTGGCAAAAATACGGTGTCAACCACAGTAGAATTCACAAAAGTTGTACTCGATGCTCTTGATAAAGATGAATGTGTCACAGGCATATTTTTGGAACTTTCTAAGGCGTTTGATACACTCAACCACAAGATTCTATTAAATAAATTAGAAGCATTAGGAATAAGAAGGGTAGCTAATGATTGGTTTCGATCTTACCTAGCAGATAGGGTACAAAGAGTAGAGATAGCACATACTTCAAATAGATCCAAACATTTAGTAAAACAGTTATCAGAACCAAAATACATTAATATAGGGGTTCTGCAAGGTAGCATATTAGGACCAGTACTATTCCTGACATACATCAATGACTTTCTCGGTAGTGTTACTCATGATGAAAAGATTCTATTCACTGATGACAGAAATATTATAGTCACTGAGAAAACAAGAGAACTCCTTGCCGAGAAAGCAAATTAAACTCTCAAGGAAGTTTATGAGTGGTCAATAAGCAATAAAGTGACATTGAACATAAAGAAACCTAATGCCATGAATTTCAGTTTGAAGAGGAAAAATGACAATGTTAAATTAAACGTGGATGGCACCTCTATAGACTGTAACAAATGCAAAATTTCTAGGAATGAACATTGATTCTCAGTTGAAGTGGTGTGAACACACAAAGGTACTAGCAAACAGAATGTCATCAGCATGTTATGATCTTAGAATCCTGTCATTAGTGTGTAACATGCAGTGTCTTTTAGTTACATATTATTCATATGTACACTCAATTCTTAGCT
This sequence comes from Schistocerca nitens, assembly GCF_023898315.1. Taxonomy (NCBI): domain Eukaryota; kingdom Metazoa; phylum Arthropoda; class Insecta; order Orthoptera; family Acrididae; genus Schistocerca; species Schistocerca nitens. Next base: position 65,001,300 of record NC_064616.1, read on the forward strand.
ATGGCACTCTTTTTTGGGGAACAAACGCACAAAATATGAACACAATTTTCAAACTCCAGGAAAGAGCCATAAGGATAGTAACCAAAAATACTAGCCGCCCTCATTGTAAAGATCTGTTCAAAGCACTGGGGATTTTAACTGCTCCATGTGAAAATTTTTACCAGTCAGTTGTATACATCGAAAATAACATTGGTAATTACTTCACAAACAGCTTTGCCCATGACCATGCAACAGGAGATAGACTCAACTTACATTTACCAAGAAAAAAATAAACAAAACTCAAAACAGCATTTGCTATCAAGGAATAAAACTGTACAATAAATTACCAAAAGAGATTAAAGAAATTGCAAAAATACACTTATTTAAAAAGGCAGCTGTTATGCAATACACTTTATACATTGAAGGATTACTTACATAAAACGGAGTAGGGATTTGACAAAAAATGTTTTACAAATAAAGAATAATAATAATAATAATAATAATAATAATAATAATAATGACTATAAAACATCCAACATCCCACGTAACACCTTCACTTTATGTTTTTCCTTCTTTTTTCCTTTCTAGAAATACTTACCCCAAGCTACGCATAGCTCAATACTAACACCTCTTCCTCTTTCTGACACATCTCACCATCTCACTCATTATGGAGGGATGATGACTCAGTTTTTCAGGATAGCAAATGGGAAGTCGCGGTACAGAAAATGGCCCAGAGATCACCAGTGTGTATGTGTGTGTGTGTGTGTGTGTGTGTGTGTGTGTGTGTGTGTAGTGAGTGAAGTGTTATGAAACAATGTGTGTATAGTGTGTGCAGTGACTGATAGTGAGGTATGAGTGAACAGTGTGGCATTACATTATTTAATAAGTTATTTGTAAAAAAAAGTATTGTATACCAGGAGTAAATCTAATGATTGTCTCTAACTAGAAGTCTGCAAATATCTGTGTATACGAATTAGCTTATTTTAAATTGCTCTAAACTTGTAAACACTTTGACATGTCCTATATCCTTGCAAAAAGAGATCTACGGATGAATAAAGCTGCTTCTGCTGCTGCTACTAAATAACGAAAACGTAGTACCCCATACACTTTTCTTCTTTCATCATTTTGAGGGGGTTGTCACCAGGAAATCGCTTCGTAAAGGTTTGAAGTTATGTGAAAAGTCTGTTGCAAGTGACTATTGCTCTCGTTCTCAACTACTGGATAACTAAGTTATGGGTATTCGCACGTCGTGGGCTACACTGCTTTTTCACCCCACACCCCTTTGATAGGGGTTCTTACCCTCACAACAATTCTTTCCAGACAGTAAGTAATATGCTGGTTGAAATCGGTCCAGGGGTTTAGGCGGAGATATGGAACAAACATATATGCACACATATACACGTATATCCATTTTTGTAACACGTAAGTACGGATTTATTTATTGCTGTCTGCGCAATAATGTTTCTCACCTCACCGGAGCCCCTAAAACGAACACACTTATTGTTTTGGAGCGCTGCAGATGAACTGTGACCTGTGGTCATGTGATCCTGCACGGATGACGTGAGTGACGACCGTGAAGCGGTGTTCATGTAACAGTCGGTTGCATGGAATCAGCGCAGTAGAATGGGTCGACGTGTATCCTTGACAGAGTGCTATCTTGTTTGGACGAGCCCATGACGACGCAAGAATCCCCCACTTGTGCTAAACCTCCAGGAATGTCTCAGGTTAACCAGTGAATCCGTAGAGAATGATGTAAGCGGCCGTGGTTTTCCATGTGAATTTTGCAGGGATTAAGACATTCCATCCTTGGACTATCCTAGTGAGTCGTCGTGAAGGATTCTTTCTACCTGTTTCGCCGAGAAACTTACGAAGTTTATGTCCCTCACAGAAGCAGTATCAGCGCAGTCCGGCTGTAAAGAGCAATTTTATTTGCAGTGATTCTAAGTGACGAAGCGGAAAGCTATATTATTCGGAATAACGTTCAAAATGGATGCCACTATGGTGTGTTTACTTTCTAAACAGCATAAACTGACAATTCCCGGCGGGGTCAGGGATTTTCACCTGCCTCGAGATGACTGGGTGTTGTTGTGTCGTCTTCATCATCGTCATTCATCCCCATTACGGTCGGAGGAAGACAACAGTAAACCACCTCCATTAGGACTTCGCCTAGTACGGCGGTGCGGATCTCCTGCATCGTTCGCATACGCTCTTGTCAAGAAGCATGGGACTTCGTTTCCACTCCATACAACTAGTTGACGAATAAGGGCAACGTTATTTCAATATTCATTGGAAAACATTCGTGTAGTAATTGCCTATGGACGTGGGGAAATAAATGAAAAACAGAACTAAAAGTAGTAATCGGATTTCGAACACAGAACTCAAAATTATGACGCAGGGACGCTAGGCATTGCGCCACCATATCGTTCGAACGGTTTAAGCGCTAAAAGGCACATAAAATACCTAAAAATCTTCGACCGTCGTTTTCTCAAAAAATGGTTCAAATGGCTCTGAGCACTATGGGACTCAACTGCTGCGGTCATAAGTCCCCTAGAACTTAGAACTACTTAAACCTAACTAACCTAAGGACAGCACACAACACCCAGCCATCACGAGGCAGAGAAAATCGCTGACCCCGCCGGGAATCGAACCCGGGAACCCGGGCGTGGGAAGCGAGAACGCTACCGCACGACCACGAGATGCGGGCGTCGTTTTCTCAGAAACGGTCGAACATCTAAGGATAAGCCGAGAAACGTGTTTGCTTATTGTGACTCCTCTTCCACTAAGCGAAATTTCTTGGAAATCGGGTTATGGCATTTGCCGTTTTGACCTCGTAAGTAGAATGGAGGTCCACCTTTCTACAATAATCCGGCGAATTCTGGATTCCACGTTCCCAATCTGTTTTACAACTATAACGCTTTCTTCTTTGTGAAAGAAACACCACTACCAAGTCTGTCATCACATATAGCTTCTCACTTTTCTCTGATGAGACACCAACTTACGGAACTGCGAGCTGCGTCTCGCTTCCACCTCACCGATTCGTATTATTAAAACAAATTACGAGTCGCAACCTATTCGGTGGTGGGAATGAGTCGCCAATGACGTCGCGGTTAACATCATGCTTCATACACACACATTTATTGGTACCAAAGTGAGCTGGAGCTCGGAAAAGTGTGTGTGTTTCGCCGTGACTAACTTTTATTGATATTACGAAATTTTATATATCTGCTCGTTGAGACGTGTTCAGGTGCTGGAATAATACTGGCCACTTACTTTACATATACTCGGCCTTACCATTCCGATACGATACGGGCATTGGAAATAGCAGTGTATTCATGCATTCTGTTGAAGACTCTCACACTGCAGGACAGAACACGGACGATCATAAGATCCTCTTAAACTTGGTAACGCAAGCCAACGGGAAATGTAAGGCCAGTCAGTCATTCTCTTTGCACAAGTGGTGTGCGCTGCTCTGCTCTTATTGCTTGATCATTTAAGTGGTTAACCAGAAGAAGTGGTTAACCAGAAGAAGTGGTTAACCAGAAGTCCGAAAATGAAGTTTTTTATTAGTTAAAAAAAAGGTTGTTAATAAGTAAGGTAATGAGATCTCTCACTGGTGTATGAATACCCCATGCGAATTAAATTCCATTTCCAGATAGAAGAAATGATCAAAGCATTCGAAACGCCGCAAGAAAATGAAGATATCCTAGCCGTTCTGCTTCGAAATACAATTTGAAGATGAAGGCGTTGACGGACACACTGCAGACGATTGAAGCGTGAAGTGTAATAAGTATTTTACTTTTAAAGGAAACGTGGTCAGCTGTAGTTCATCAGCAAATAATGGAAGTTTATGGAGTGAGGGTAATTTCACGAAAGCAGGTGGGGTTTTGGTGACAGGAATTTGATAAAGCAGAACACATCCGCAAGACAAGCAAAGGTTACGGCGGCCAAGCATGGCCACCTCAGCTAACAACGTGATCCGTGTCGTACAGTTGATTCGATTACCGCATTCATGCGAGGCAGATTGCACACGAACACAACATGTAAACTGTCAATGTAGTGCTTATCGGGTACTAATCATTGGGCTACAGCACGAATTGTTCCGGTGGTTACCACGGCAACTCTCATACGAAGATAAAGACAAGCTAATGGGGTTGTCTCTCCATCACTTAATGTGGCATCAAGCGGATGGTGTTCCTCTCCTGCACCGTTTCGCCACAGGGGACTTTTTATGCGGTGTTAGGTAGATCGTGCTCCATTCATGTATTAGATTGTCACACGTGACGAAGCTTGAGTGCATCGTGTGACACTTGAGATGAGAAAAGCATCAGCGTCATGAAGATACTACATCCCCCGCCATTCTTGAAAAAAATAAGTTTAAAAATACGGTAGAACTGACGAAAGACATGACCATAGCCTTTTGGGACACAAACGGTGTGCTTCTGGTTGATTTCCTTCCTTATAGGGGTACTGTGAATGCTGTCAGTTTGAGAAAGCGACTCAGAGAAATCGACAGGGATTGCTTTGAAAGGTGTTACCTTGTCGCAAGATAATGGCTGACCGACAGAGCCACAGTAATACGTGGTTTGGTCTGGCACGTTTCCAATGGACTGTATTGGAACACTCTCGTACCAAGCGACAGTCGTCTCTTCGGATCGTTACAAACTCACACGGCCGGTCGCCACTTCTGACCATCAGGCGGCTGTTGTTAAGTTGCTACTAGATCTAGATCTTTATTTATGTTGGTTCGACAGACTGGTTTACTCAACCATGGTGGCTATTGTGGTAAAGTAATACGTACTAGCGCATCAGTAGCTTTGTCTACCTCTTGGAGTCATTAAATTAATCTGTTCTCACAGAGGATTTAATACCTTACGTTTTGAACCACTCTCGTAAATTAGTGTACATGCAGAAACGTAGGTATTCCAGAAAGTCTTAGAAAATGCGTGCTAAGTGTTTCCTAGAAAAAGAAATTTTGTGTCTCAGATTGCAAAAACGCACTGCATACACGGAACTGTTGTAAAAGCGAAATTTTGCCGTCCCAGAGTGGCCAAAGAGCCGTTGAAATGGACCATTTTAAATTCTAAGTTTGTAGTGTAGATGAAAATCTTTCTTGGAAGCATCTCGTTCAAAATATTGTGCAGAAACTGGATGTTACTGTCTTCACAGTAAGAACAATTTCCGCTGTTTTTGGACTGAAACGTGAAGGCTTGTTTGCTTCGCTTACTTTCACTCTATTATCTCCTGCCGTATCAGGTTTTGGGGTAACTCCACACTCACAAAGAATATTCTTAGCCCGAAACAGTCCCGTCAGACAGGTGTATTGTGGCAGATTGCAAGGGGTGAATGGAAAACGTGTGGGAGACCGTTCGAAGTGGCCGTGCGGTTAAAGGCGCTGCAGTCTGGAACCGCAAGACCGCTACGGTCGCAGGTTCGAATCCTGCCTCGGGCATGGATGTTTGTGATGTCCTTAGGTTAGTTAGGTTTAACTAGTTCTAAGTTCTAGGGGACTAATGACCTCAGCAGTTGAGTCCCATAGTGCTCAGAGCCATTTTTTGGAGACCGTTATTCACGTACGTAAGCCACACAAAAGTTCTTAGGAGGGTCGGCATTTGTGCAAGTAGCCCACCTAGGACTCAATTTTAATTAGTGGCCCTGGTGTACAAAAGTAGTGAGTTGGTCACAGAGCAATTCAGTTAGTTCACAAAGACGATAATGGAGGGGAATGTTGTTGTTGGTATGATCTTCAGTTCGAAGGCTGGTTTGATGTAGATTTCCATGCTATATTGTGATAGCCTCTTCATCTCGGAGTAATTACTGCAACCTAATCCCCCCTCCCCCACTTCACGCACGCACACACACACACACACACACACACACACACACACACACACACCACACACACACACACACACACACACTTCCCTTCAGTAGTAAGCTGACGATTCCTTGATTTCTCAGTATGTGTGCTATCAATTCATTCCTTCTTTAAATAAACTGTGCCACAAATTTCTCTCCTGCCCAGTTCTGTTCAGCACCTCCTCGTTAATAATGCGATCTACCCATCTTATGTACAACATTCTTCAATAGCACTACATTTCAAAAGCTTCTGTTTTCTTGTATTAACTAAACGAAACACTTTTTTAGCCTAGATTCACAAATTTAATATTACTGTACCACCTAGGTTTTAGGTTATAAGCCCATTTTCTAGTAAACCACTGATTGTGTCCTTATCTGAATCGTCCACGTGTCAGTTCCATTCAAGACTACACTCCAGATCAGTACCTTCAGAAAAGACTTCCTAACATTTGAACTTCTATTCCATGTTAATAAATTTTTCTTATGTAGAAACGCTTTTATTATAATTGCCAGTCTACATTTTACATTCTCTCTGCGTCTCGCATCATAAATTATGTTACTGCCAAATAGCAAAATTCATCTCCTATTTAAAACGACTACATTCCATTACCTCTATTGTGCTTTTGTTGATGTTAATCTTACATCTTCCTTTCAGGATAGAGTACATTCCGTTCAACTACTCTTCCAAGCCATTTACTGTCTCTTACACATTTACAATGTCACCGGCAAACCTAAAAGTTTGCATTTATTCGCTCTAAGCTTCAATCACTTAAAATTCATCTGTATCATCAGATGGAATAGTTTTATAATGGTTGGCTCTCCCAGGGATATCAGTAGCTATAAATTAACGTCGTCTTGTAGGCGAGTAAGCCCAGAATGGCTTGCTATTAAGGACAACAAAATGGGGAGTGGAATATCGTTCCTCAACTGCTGTGCTCTAAGGGTGCTATGGATGACGACCAAAGGGTTACTAGTGGCAGCCCAGACCATCACTCCTGGCCGTATGGTGGGCGACAGTCAGGTTAGTACTTGCCACTCTCCAGGGCATCTCCAGATACATCTTCGGCCTGAACTCTCATTGACTGGAGCAGAGTTGTCTTCCGTCATGAGATCCGCTTTGAACTGAGACTCAAAGACCAGCGAACACATGGCTGGAGACGGCCTGCACAATGGTGGAATGCCAACCTGACTCGTCCACCATACAACCAGGAGTGATGGTCTGGGCTGCCACTTCTTTTTGTAGCAGGACCACTTTGGTTGTCATCTGTGGCATCATTACAGTATAGCAGTACGTCGACGATATTCTACGCCCTGTTTTGTTGCCCTTCATGGCAAGCCGTCCTGGGCTTACCTCTGAGCAAGATAATATCCACCCACATGTGGCAATAGTTTCTGGTCCCAGTGGAGGTTCGAGTCCTCCCTCGGGCATGGGTGTGTGTGTTTGTCCTTAGGATAATTTAGGTTAAGTAGTGTGTAAGCTTAGGGACCGATGACCTTAGCAGTTAAGTCCCATAAGATTTCACACACAATTGAACATTTTGAAAATAGTTTCTGCTGTTTGTCTTAGTGCTCGCCAAACCCCACTTTGGGCAGCAAGTTGGCCGGATCTCTCTCCAACTGAGAAGGTTTGGAGAATTTTGGGCAGAGCCCTCCCACCTTCTCCAGCTTTCGACGACCTAACGCACCAATTGGACAAAATTTCGTACGATATCCCTCAGGAGGACATCCAACAATTGCATCAATGACAAATCTAGTAACAGCATGTATACGGGCCAGAGGAGCACCAACTAATTATGGAATTGCTCAATTTGTGAGGCTCTTTCTCTTTAAAAAGTGATTAAATTGTAATCGTTTGTCTGAATATGTATATCTCATCTGATTTCCGTCTCATTCGGATAATTCATTCGTTGTGTTTTTTTATTTTTTTTAAGAGTGGTGTATATCTCGACTTTGATTTTTTTTAAGGAGTGTATTTCTCGACTTTGAAACGTGTCGTCGCAATATTTGGCCGGTGCATTTCACGTTCAGGAACTTCATGTAGGCCGTTGTTGATACGTCTCGGTATTCTGACTCTGCCATCCTTGCACGTACACTATCTGATCAATATTATCCAGAAATCTCGAAGTACTACGGAACTGACCTCTAGATCACGAGACGTGGATCCGCCGTTACGAAAGGATACGTGGAGTATTGTGTTGTCAGTAGCAGCAGAATGGCTCAGTCAGGAGAGCTTAGTGTCTACGAACATGGCTAATCACTAGATGTCGCCTGAGAAGCAGATTCATCAGAGATCTTTCAGTCCTTCTGAGGCTACCCAAGCCGACGGTTGTGAAGCTGAAACACCACAGCTAAACCGAGACCAGGCGGACCTCGTGCACTGACGGACAGGAACCGTCGAGCACTGCGAAGTGTGGTTAAAAAAAAGAGACTTGCAATGAGCGGAAGGAATTACTTGTGAGTTCCAGAGTGCTATCAGTAGTCCAACTAGCACAATGATTGTGTGTAAGGAGTTAAAAAGGATGCGGTTCAATGATTCAACAACTCCTCAAAAGCCACAAACTTCTGTAGTCTTGGTTAAGTGACGCCAGTGGACAGTGGATGACTGGAAACGAGCGATTTGGAATGGAGAATGTCGCTGTACCGTCTCGCAATCCGGCAGAAGGGTTTGATTTTGGTGAATTCCTGGAGAATGTTACCTGCCACTGTGTGTAGTGCCAATAGTGAAATACGGAAGAAGCGGTATTAACGGGATGTGTGTGTTCTTCGTGGTTACTCGGATGGTCTGCATGCCAACACGGTACCACGTTGGTGGTCGACGTTGGAACCAACGTCTTCCTGCGACAATAACCTCCCCACTATCCACGTACTGTTCCCGCGGAGTGCATCCCTCGTGGGCCAAACATTGCAAGTCGGAAGATGCGAGATGCAAGATCCAGGCTTTAGGATGGATGAGGAAGAACACTCCAATGAAGTTTTGTGAACTCCTCTCGGGTGTGCAGACTTGTGCGATGCCTTGGAGACGGAGAAGTGTGGCGACGAACCCGCTGAAGTCGTTTCTTCAATTTCCTGGGGGTAGCGCAATTCACTTCAGAGTTGATCGTTGTACCGTGAGGGAGGACATCAAACAGAATAGCTATATACTAAGATGGTATCTGTTCATTAGGACATGTCCGAAAGAACAGATACCATCGGTGACCATGCAGCTCGTTAGAATGAAATCACAATGAAATGAACACCCTTAACTGCTTACAGGCGTTGACATACGTCAACGGGGATATATGAAAATGTGTGCCCTGACCGGGACTCGAACCCGGGATCTCCTGCTTACGTGGCAGACGCTCTATCCATCTGAGCCACCGAGGGCACAGAGGACAGCGCGACTGCAGGGATTTATCTCTGGCACGCCTCCCGCGAAACCCACATTCTCAACGTATTGTCCCGCACTACATTCGTAGTGGATGGAGCGTATGCCATGTAAGCAGGAGATCCCGAGTTCGAGTCCCGGTCGGGGCACACATTTTCATCTGTCCCCGTTGACGTTTGTCAACGCCTGTAAGCAGCTAAGGGTGTTCATTTCATTGTAATTTCAAACAGAATAGCCCCTTCAGAGTTCACCCTGACTCTACCGGCTTCGTGTGCGGCTTTGTTCTGTTTCTTCGGAGGAGAGATGGTGTGCCGCCACTCCATGGGTGGCCGTTTTGTTTCCGGTTCGAAGCGATGCAGCCACGTTTCATCGCCAGTGGCGACGTTCTACAAAAAAATTTCACGATGAGCCTCGTAATGTGCAATCAGTTTTACACAGATGGTCCTTCGTTCCTCCTTATGGTCTTCTGTTAGGCATCGAGGAAGCCAGCGGGCACACACCTTTCAATTTCCCAATTGGTGGGCGAGTGTATCAACACTACCAACAGAGATGTCCAGTTGAGTAGCGAGGAGTTCTCGCTCCTTCGATGCCTTCGAAAGAGAGTGTCCGCACTTTCCAACATTGCAGAAATCATAGCTGTGTGTGGCCGGCCAGCACGCGGGAGATCTGACAGATTTGCGCTAACTTGTTGCGACGATAACAGACGCGTCGCCCAACGATCCACCGTGCTTTTGTTCACGACCAGGCCTCCGTAGACATTCTTCGAGCTCCTAAGAATATCTGCGATGCTCTTTTTTCCGGCAAGAGAAATTCAGTGACATTAGAGATGCCATTTTGAAGGCTATGTATAGCGTCGCCATCTATCGGAACTTCATGAAACTATAGCGGCTGAAGCGGGTGTATTCCACGATGTCCCAAAAGAAATGAAATTGGCTGAGAGAAAAGTGTGTTGCATTACTTGTTCAACGCCCCTCGTGCCTACTTTAGTGGATGGATGTCCACTTCGGAACTATTCGTGTGACGTAGAGCGTATGCATAACATAGCTCTTGTTGCTGTGCTTGATTACGAAACTTTGAGGCATGCATAGCAGCTCTGTCTTAAGAATAGGTGCAATAGAGAGCGTTTTCAGTGCTCTGCTGTAGCTCTTCCGGTGTGAAAGAATTATTTGAATACATCTGACCCTTTAGGAGGCACATAAGGCAGGAGATCGTAGTGTGTCTGTCGATTGTCCTCTCCTCACCGAACACCTCATGTACTGACGCATTTCCGGTTGTCTTCGCTCTCGGGGTTTTCTGCCGACGTCTGTGTAACTATTCTTCTTACATTAAAAAAAGCCAGCCGAAATTACTGAGAGATAATACCAACAGGGAACTTGCCAATAAGTGGCCACGGAAGCCTCATCAGATTTGTATGTCACACACTCGTGATAAGCTTGTCAAGGCGGTGTTTGCAGTTGCCCCGTTTTGCTGAAAATATCCACAGAGTTTCTCATTTTCTGTGACTTGATCCACATATGGATTAAGCAGTTTCTGGATATGTCCGTTAGCATTCACAGTTTGCTGAAAGAATCATGTTCCGTTGCGGACACCAGACATTGTGCAACAAACACCAATCTTAAGATAATGCAGAAGCTGTTCAAAGTGCAGGTGCGGATTTTCTGATATATAGTGTAGCATATCCTAACCGTCTTAACTGGGCCTCATCTAAAAAGTGAAAAACTAAGCATCCGAAAGTTCCAAGTCAACGTCACTCAGAAACCATAGTCAGATCTCAACACGCGAAAGTTTGTCTCGACGCTTTAACTCATACCTAACAGCAAATTTCTAAGGATATGGATACAGGTACTTCCTGATATTGTTTCGACACGTCGGTCTCTTAATTGCCATTAGCACAGGTGAACGGCTTTGACATTTCGTTGGGTTTTGTTCCAGGGTTTCCATCAAATGGTTCAAATGGCTCTGAGCACTATGGGACTTAACATCTATGGTCATCAGTCCCCTAGAACTTAGAACTACTTAAACCTAACTAACCTAAGGACATCACACAACACCCAGCCATCACGAGGCAGAGAAAATCCCTGACCCCGCCGGGAATCGAACCCGGGAACCCGGGCGTGGGAAGCGAGAACGCTACCGCACGACCAGGGTTTCCATCACTCGACCATTGTTTACTGATGTTCGCATTCTTTTCGGATAATGAGAACGAAAGCTCCGGAACTTGCTGCAGTAAAGTAATATGTTTTTAATGTTTTCAAGACAGGCCTGTCACGGCTTATTGCAATTATAAAGTGACCTGCGAAAACAACGTTGATAAGGTTATCTACACGTAAATCGTGAGTGTTTTTTATGCTTACATTAGCGTTGGTAGTTACGTCTCTTTGGAAGTGACGACCATATTGCATGCATAGTAAAATTTTTCTTTCAGTCGTGGTATGTATAATATTTTTTTGTAGTTACGAAACGTAAAAATATGTTTTTGACAGATATTTTGACAGTTCGACATTTTGACAGCTCTTCACTACGATGTTGTATGTTCACAAAATATATACAGCTTACCGGAGATGATGTTATATGTCGTTGTTGCTATTTTTCTTTGATTCATGTCTATAGTTTGTGTATGTTTTGTTTTCCATATGACTATCCATTTTCGTATGCTATTATGTTAGTAAAGTTTTCGAAATAGTATTTATGTCAAAATTTGTGTACTCATTCAGAATTTCTTGCGGAAATTTTCTTGTATGAATATACACTCCTGGAAATGGAAAAAAGAACACATTGACACCGGTGTGTCAGACCCACCATACCTGCTCCGGACACTGCGAGAGGGCTGTACAAGCAATGATCACACGCACGGCACAGCGGACACACCAGGAACCGCGGTGTTGGCCGTCGAATGGCGCTAGCTGCGCAGCATTTGTGCACCGCCGCCGTCAGTGTCAGCCAGTTTGCCGTGGCATACGGAGCTCCATCGCAGGCTTTAACACTGGTAGCATGCCGCGACAGCGTGGACGTGAACCGTATGTGCAGTTGACGGACTTTGAGCGAGGGCGTATAGTGGGCATGCGGGAGGCCGGGTGGACGTACCGCCGAATTGCTCAACACGTGGGGCGTGAGGTCTCCACAGTACATCGATGTTGTCGCCAGTGGTCGGCGGAAGGTGCACGTGCCCGTCGACCTGGGACCGGACCGCAGCGACGCACGGATGCACGCCAAGACCGTAGGATCCTACGCAGTGCCGTAGGGGACCGCACCGCCACTTCCCAGCAAATTAGGGACACTGTTGCTCCTGGGGTATCGGCGAGGACCATTCGCAACCGTCTCCATGAAGCTGGGCTACGGTCCCGCACACCGTTAGGCCGTCTTCCGCTCACGCCCCAACATCGTGCAGCCCGCCTCCAGTGGTGTCGCGACAGGCGTGAATGGAGGGACGAATGGAGACGTGTCGTCTTCAGCGATGAGAGTCGCTTCTGCCTTGGTGCCAATGATGGTCGTATGCGTGTTTGGCGCCGTGCAGGTGAGCGCCACAATCAGGACTGCATACGACCGAGGCACACATGGCCAACACCCGGCATCATGGTGTGGGGAGCGATCTCCTACACTGGCCGTACACCACTGGTGATCGTCGAGGGGACACTGAATAGTGCACGGTACATCCAAACCGTCATCGAACCCATCGTTCTACCATTCCTAGACCGGCAAGGGAACTTGCTGTTCCAACAGGACAATGCACGTCCGCATGTATCCCGTGCCACCCAACGTGCTCTAGAAGGTGTAAGTCAACTACCCTGGCCAGCAAGATCTCCGGATCTGTCCCCCATTGAGCATGTTTGGGACTGGATGAAGCATCGTCTCACGCGGTCTGCACGTCCAGCACGAACGCTGGTCCAACTGAGGCGCCAGGTGGAAATGGCATGGCAAGCCGTTCCACAGGACTACATCCAGCATCTCTACGATCGTCTCCATGGGAGAATAGCAGCCTGCATTGCTGCGAAAGGTGGATATACACTGTACTAGTGCCAACATTGTGCATGCTCTGTTGCCTGTGTCTATGTGCCTGTGGTTCTGTCAGTGTGATCATGTGATGTATCTGACCCCAGGAATGTGTCAATAAAGTTTCCCCTTCCTGGGACAATGAATTCACGGTGTTCTTATTTCAATTTCCAGGAGTGTATATTTTCGGGTCTTGGAGAATGTTCGTAATAAGTCCTGTCGGTGTTCTGTGTAAAATTTCTAACGCATATGCGTTAGAAATATTACACAAAATACAGAAAGGACTTACTATGAACATTCTTTAGAAACTGGAAATTGTATTCATACAAGAAAATGTCCACAAAAACTTCTAAATGAGCACACAGATTTTAAACAAAAATACTGTCTCGGAAACTTTACTAACATAATAGCATACGAAAAAGGATAGTCACATAGAAAACAAAACATACACAGACCAAAGACAAAATTCAAAGGAAAATAACCACAACGAAGTGTAACGTCATCTCTGGTAAGGTGTATAGGCTTCGTAAGCAAATAGCATCGTAGTAAAGAACTGTCAAAATATTGAACTGTCAAAACATACATAAAAAACGTATTTTTACGTTTCGTAAGTACATAAATATTATTCTTACCACTAGGTGACAGAAAAAAAAATTACTATAGGTGCAATGTAGTCGTCACTTCCAACTACACGTAAGTACCAATGCAAATATAAACATAAAACAGCCACGATTTATGTATAAATAATCTTACCAATGTTATTTTAGCAGGTCACTTGATGATGCTAATAAGCCGAAACAGGCCTGTCGTGTAAAATATTAAAAATATGTTATCTTATTGCACTAGTTTTGGAGGTTTCATTTTCATTATGTCTTATACTATGCTGCAGGCCGAGAGGAACGTAAAATCGTCTCGGGTAATTATTTTTGTCCAATACTCAGCCCTTTTAGTACCATATTGCCACTAAGTTTTAGATTGAAGGCTTTGTTGCAGGTTTTACGAAAACATTTCCCGTCTTAAACTCGTCTGCAAACAGTCAATAAAATTGTTCTGGGTGTCTGATCGCATAGTGAACGTGTGACATTCTCCGACGTTTTGGTGACTGTTGCAAACGGCCTGCCTCAGTGTGTGTTTTTATTTTCTAACTTCTGAATGAGAAAAGTTTTGGTTCTTAGCCGGCCGCGGTGGTCTCGCGGTTCTAGGCGCGCAGTCCGGAACAGTGCGACTGCTACGGTCGCAGGTTCGACTCCTGCCTCGGGCATGGATGTGTGTGATGTCCTTAGGTTAGTTAGGTTTAAGTAGTTCTAAGTTCTAGGGGACTGATGACCACAGCAGTTGAGTCCCATAGTGCTCAGAGCCATTTGAACCATTTTTTTTTTTTTTTTGGTTCTTATATACTGACGGTAGATGCTTTTATCTCCTCTGGTAGGGTACCGAGACGGGTCATATACAATATGTACAACAACTAAAAGGGAATAATAAGAGTGGACGATCAAGAACGAAGTGCTCGTATTAAGAAGGATGTAAGACAAGGCTGTAGCCTTTCGACCCTACTCTTCAATCTGTACATCGAGGAAGCAATGATGGAAATAAAAGAAAGGTTCAGGAGTGGAATTAAAATACAAGGTGAAAGGATATCAATGATACGATTCGCTGATGACATTGCTATCCTGAGTGAAAGTGAAGAAGAATTAAATGATCTGCTGAACGGAATGAACAGTCTAATGAGTACACAGTATGGTTTGAGAGTAAATCGGAGAAAGACGAAGGTAATGAGAAGTAGTAGAAATGAGAACAGCGAGAAACTTAACATCAGGATTGATGGTCACGAAGTCAATGAAGTTAAGGAACTCTGCTACCTAGGCAGTAAAATAACCAATGACGGACGGAGAAAGGAGGACATCAAAAGCAGACTCGCTATGGCAAAAAAGGCATTTCTGGCCAAGAGAAGTCTACTGATATCAAATAGCGGCCTTAATTTGAGGAAGAAATTTCTGAGGATGTACGTCTGGAGTACATCATTGTATGGTAGTGAAACATGGACTGTGGGAAAACCGGAACAGAAGAGAATCGAAGCATTTGAGATGTGGTGCTATAGACGAATGTTGAAAATTAGGTGGACTGATAAGGTAAGGAATGAGGAGGTTCTACGCAGAATCGAAGAGGAAAGGAATATGTGGAAAACACAGATAAGGAGAAGGGACAGGATGATAGGACATCTGCTAAGACATGAGGGAATGACTTCCATGGTACTAGAGGGAGATGTAGAGGGCAAAAACTGTAGAGGAAGACAGAGATTGGAATACATCAAGCAAATAATTGAGAACGTAGGTTGCAAGTGCTACTCTGAGACGAAGAGGTTAGCACAGGAAAGGAATTCGTGGCGGGCCGCATCAAACCAGTCAGTAGACTGATGACAAAAAAAAAAAAAAAAAAAAAAAAAAAAAAAAAAAAAAAAAAAAAAAAAAAAAGGTACCGAGGATGAGGAGAGAGGTGCCAGACGTCCGTAATTGGTGTTTACATTATTTCTTTTCACTGATGGAAATAGACGCTCTTAATTGGTGTTTGCTTAATTGCTTGTCACTGCTGGAAATAGGAGAATGGGAAGCGGGCGGCAGCGGTGACGTAGCGATGTTTACTTATTGCAGTGCCGGTTGAGGCGTGCCAGTACTCTATGTACCTGCCGCCGCTGTCGTCTCCCCCCCCCCCCCCCGACTCTTTTCCCATTCCGCGGAAAAAAACAGAGCAGAGGAAGGCCATTTGCAGCAGTTCCCAAAACCAAGGAGAATTTTACACTCTGAAAATTCGGTCGCATAGTCAGAAGAATTCCATTGACTGTAAAAACGGCAGCGGGAGCCTACGCTTACATCTTGCGCAAACAGTTCCGCGTACGTTTTCCACTAGGTGTGCTTCCATTCATCTGGTCACTAACACCTCTACTCCTCTCAATCACTTAAACCAGGACTGTCTAACTCGCAGCCCGTGGGCCGCATTCGGCCCAAAGCAAGTATTAATGCCGCCCAAAAAGTGAGCATCTATCACACGATCGGTAGATCGAAAAGAAAATTCCATAAAATTCCACTTATGTAAAATTATGCTAAATTGAATAGTTTCAATTTCAGACTCTCGCCACACCACGAGGGTATTCTCACATTAGTCCATATCCCCACCACCTTCTTAACTTTTGCTTGGCGGTTACTGTTAAATACCGGTCTTCCTCCAGTGTGGCCCAAGTAAGTTAAAACGTAGGATACCTCTGTCTTAAATGTTATGTCGCAGTGAAGTACTCGGGATAGAGCACACGGGAAATGTGCATGCGCAGAGATACACTGAAGCTCATATGGCTCTGAGCACTATGGGACTTAACATCTGAGGTCATCAGTCCCCTAGAAGTTAGAACTACTTAAACCTAACTAACCTAAAGACATCACACACATCCATGCCCGAGGGAGGATTCGAACCTGCGACTGTAGCGGTTGCGCGGTTCCAGACTGAAGCGCCTAGAATCGCTCGGCCACAGCGGCCGGCTACACTGAAGCGCCAAAGAAACACCGTGTAGGAATGCGTGTTCAAATACAGAGATATGCAAAATAGCAGAATACGGCGCTGCGGACGAAAACGCCTATATAAGGCAACGAGTGTCTCGCGCAGTTGTTAGATCGGTTATTGCTGCTACAGTGGCAGGTTATCAAGATTTATGTGAGACTGAACGTGGTGTTATAGTCGGTGTTCGAGCGATAGGATACAGCATCTACGAAGTAGCGATGAAGTGGGGATTTTTCCGTACGATCATTTCACAAGTGTACCGTGAATATCAGGAATCCGGTAAATCATTAAATCTCTGACATCGCTGCTGCCAGAAAAATATCCTTCAAGAACGTGACCAACAACGACTGAAGAGAATCGCTGAACGTGACAGAAGTGTAACCCTTCCCCAAATTGCTGCAGATGTCAATGCTGGGCCATCAACAAGTGTCAGCGGAAGAAACATTCAACGACATATCATCGATATGGGCTTTCGGAGCCGAAGGCCCGCTCGTGTTCCCTTGATGACTGCACGACAAAAAACTTTACGCCTCACCTGGGCCCGTCAACACCGACATTGGACTGTTGATGACTGGAAACATGTTGCCTGGTCGGACGAGTCTCGTTTCAAATTGTATCGAGCAGATGGAGATGTACGGGTAGGGAGAGAACCTCATGAATCCATGGACCCTGCATGTCAGCAGGAACTGCTTGCAACCTCCTCCTCACTTATCGACGTTAATGACAGTGAAAAATTAAACCACGTGCACCTAATGGAAATTTGGGAAAAGCAGTCGTCACCGAAGTTAATTTGTCGGTAAAGAGGGAGGAAAGGGTTACATCTAAATGAAAGGAAAAATGCAAATGAAATTGGTGGAAATTAATTTTGAGAAAAGGGTAAAATTAATAAAGAAAGTAAATATGTGTTAATTAGATATTTGAGATTTGGGGAAAATTACGGTAGCCAGTCCTATGGACAACTACTATAATAACTGAAAGTGAAAGATTAATGCACATATAATTAGCACTAAAAGCGTGGCAACTGAAGGTTGACACGTATTGTGTGAAAACTGAATGTTTGTCAGAAGTAATAAATTTCACTACACTCTGACTTAATTTAGCAAAATAATTCATAAAACCGGAAAATTGAAAGTTAATTTAGTGACTGAAATTAATAGTGAACTTTGTTTCTGAAGCACTACGAAATTCAATAAAATAATGTTAGTCTTGGGCTACCTCAACAATCATTTCAAAAGCTACTTGAATCTACGCAATTTAGAAATTAGAGAGTTAACTTTGAACTTGAATTAAATGATTGTGAACAATTAACAATAGTGAAATTTAGTACGTACCAAGCTGAGCTGCAGTCACAGGTAAGCTAAAATATGGTAACAAAACTCGCACTCTTAATTTCTGCTTGTGTAATCTAAATATTGTAGCCTGCTATGAATACTTTAACTGAACTTTGAAATTAAAGCAGTGAAATGGAATATTAGTTTAATACTGGAATATGAATTTCAACGACACTCGGGTTCATTCCAGAAAAGGAAGAGACCCTGCTTGGTAATGCAATTGGGACAATGAGCAACAAAGGTTCATGCTAAGTTGCTGATTTTTGTGATGCAACAATTTGAAAAACTGAGGTCTGCCATACAGTTCTAAAACTTTACGTGCTTTTAGTCTTCCTTGTTGGTTGATTGAAGGTTTGCAGTCGTCGATCGGGGAGGTGGCGACAGTCACTCATTGTCGGCCGTCGCTGTTGCAGGAGCTGGATGTTGGCGCGCCTTCTTCTCGACACGGTCACCAGGCGAAACGGGCTCTTCATGTGCGCCAGCTAATGCTTCCCGTCC
The DNA here is from genome assembly GCF_023898315.1 of Schistocerca nitens. Classification (NCBI taxonomy): domain Eukaryota; kingdom Metazoa; phylum Arthropoda; class Insecta; order Orthoptera; family Acrididae; genus Schistocerca; species Schistocerca nitens. The sequence goes on from NC_064616.1 coordinate 65,019,864, forward strand.
GCGACATCGTGTCAGAAACTATCATAGCAAGTCGAGCGCAATTACATACTGCCAAACCCCGAAAGCGCGGCAACTCGCGGGAGCGTCACACAACACACCTACTCCACCGCCCTACTCCAGCCAGACTCTGCTCTGCCCGCGCTCCACGTGTCAGAGTTAACACTACCAAAGATCCTAAACACTTTGGTTCTCCACACGACCTATCGATGTAATCGTTCTATAGCATAGTTTTCCCTAGGCAAGACCCAGCGTAAAAATACCAATAATATTTACAAAACAAACCCATTATACATCAACATAAATGCATGTATATATATATATATATATATATATATATATATATATATGTATATATATATACAAATAGTAAAACAATTACAATATATAAAGACACAGAAATGTCATATCTTCAGGTAACAAAATAAGGAAGAAAATTTATAGTACAATAGATGGAAATAGGAGGATATGCATTTCCGGCGTTACATGTTCAAGATGGCGGTGACTCTGTAATGGTGTGGGGCGTTTGCAGTTGGAGTGACATGGGACTCCTGATACGTCTAGATACGGCTTTGACAGGTGACATGTACGTAAGCATCCTGTCTGATCACCTGCATCTGTTCATGTCCATTGTGCATTTCGACGAGCTTGGGCAATTCCATCAGGACAATGCGACACCCCAGACGTTTAGGATTACTACAGAGTGGCTCCAGGAATACTCCTCTGAGTTTAAACACTTCCGCTGGCCACCAAACTCCCCAGACGTGAACATTATTGAGCATATCTGCGATTCCTTGCAATGTGCTGTTCAGAAGAGATCGCTACACCCTCGTACTATTACAGATTGATGGACATCCCTGCAGGATTCATGGTGTCGGTCCCCACCAGTACTATTTCAGATATTCGACAAGTCCATGCCACGTCGTGTTACGGCACTTCAGCGTGCTCGCGGGGGCCCTTCACCATATTAGGTAGGTGTACCAGCTTCTTTGACTCTTCAGTCCATAACGGCATGTACATGGAAATCACTGTTTCTAGAATATTCTGTGATGGGCAGTTCTGTTCATTAACGATGGTCAGTTCTGTGGTGTGTTACAAATATTTTCCGGGCCAGTTACATTTTTGCCCACCATGTATAAAGGAGACCACGTACAGAACACGTGTATATTTGGGATACCCGCCAGGTCAGCTTAAAGCAAGACAACAGCGATTAATAGGCGTGCTGCTGGAATACGTTCTTTTCGCGAACACTATTGACAAAGTTTAGAAAACCAGTATTTGCGACAGACTGTAGAACGTTCCTATTGCCACCAACATACAACTCGGGGAAGGACCGCAAAGGCAAGATAAGAAAAATCAGGGCTCTCACGGAAGTATATAGTCAATCGTCTATCCCTGGCTACATCTGCCAGGGGAAAAGGAATTAGTAGCAATAATATGTACTCGCCGTCATCCACCGTTTGGTAGCTTGCAGAGTATATACACTGACGGAAAAAAATCGCAGCATCTCAAAATAATTAATGTATAGTAACGAAATTTAGGGAATACATTTGTCTAGGTAAGATCTTTTAGTGATTAACTTCGCAAGATCACAGGTTAATGAAATCGCGAGATAAACCACTGCAAATGTGAAATGCCGGTACATTAATAACCGGTATAACAGCCAGAATGTTGAACGCAAGCGTGCATGCATTGTGTTGTACAGGTGCCGGACGTCAGTTTGTGGGATGGAGTTCCATGCCTGTTCCACTTGGTCAATACAAAGACGGTTAATGCTATTTGTGGACAATTATGGAGTTTTCGTCCGATGGTGTCCCATATGTGCTCGAATGGTGACAGGCCTGGTGATGCAGCAGGTCAAGGCAACATGTCGACACTGTAGAGCACGTTACGTTACAGCAGCGGTATGTGGCCGAGCGTTATCCTGTTGGAGAACACCCCCTGGAATGCTGTTCATGAATGGAAGTACGACAGGTCGAATCAACAGACTGATGTACAAATCTGAAAGTTCTCCTGGTGTCATACGAAATCGCACCCCAGACCATAACTCCAAGAGTAGGTTCAGTGTGTCTAGCACGCAGGTACGTTGGTTGCAGGTTCTCAACTGGACTTCTAGTGACCAACACACTGCCATTACTGGTACAGAGGCAGAACCAGATTTCATAAGTAAACACAACAGACTTCCACCCTGCCCTCTAATGAGCGCTCGCTTGACACTACTGAAGTCGCAAATTGCGGTGGTTTGGTGTCAGTGGAATGCACGTGACCGGGAGTGTGGCTCTGAGCTATCCTCGAAGTACTCGATTTATAACAGTTCGTTGTTCGCTGTGGTGCCAACTGCTGCTGCAGATTCTGTACGATGCCACAGAGCCATACACAGAATACGATGGTCTTCCCTCTCGGTACTGCCAAATGTCCATCCGGAGCCAGTTCTTCGTGTGAGCATAGATTCTCGTGACGACCGCTGCCAGCAATCGTGTACACTCGCTACATTACTGCCGAGTCTTTCTGCAATATCGCAGAAGGAACATCCAGCTTTTCTTAGCCCTATTACATGACCTCGTTTAAACTCAGAGTGGTGCTGATAATGGAGTTTTTTCGCCTTAAAGGCATTCTTGACCAGCATCAACTCACAACGTCGAATCTTAAAGGTAACTAACGCTCACGACCGTTCAGCGTGAATTGAACGCAAACCTGACTTGTATCCTCATAGTGGCGCTACTAGCGCCATTCATATACGACTGGCACGAAATGTGAATAGACAACATTTTTTCTTTCAGATGTAAAAATATACCTACCATCTTTCGGTTATGTGGCACAACTCCTCCTTGGTGTTGCGATTTTTTGTTCCGTCAGCGTAAGTAGACGAAGATGTAGAGCTGCCTAATCGGGTAAGATATTCTTCTGTCACGCACAGTGAGGAGCTTTACTCCTTGACATCTCAGATTTGTTTGTTGAATGTAATTATTTAATTTAGGGTTTTCATATAGTGTTGTGCTTATGATGTCGATGCTGATGAGAGAAAGGAGAGAGAGAGAGAGAGAGAGAGAGAGAGAGAGAGAGAGAGAGTGAGAGAGAGGGGGGGGGGCTGAAACAAGAGAGAGGCTGCAGAACTACATGAGCTCCGACTTTCGTCTTGAAACAGAAGACTATCAACCGTGTCACAGACCCACAGAGCGGGCCTGGTGACTCAGAGGACGTAAACTACTGCAATCACAGAAAACAGACCCGCCCCCTGCCTTTATGTCGTTCCGTTTACACTGGCGCGCCGTGAGCCAGGTTAATGCGGCAGTACCGGGCTTTTACGAGGCACTGAAATGATGGATTTTACGAGCATATCGCGACTACCACGTCTAACATTTCACCGCTGATGCGTGCATCATACGCCGATCGATATTTACTTCGTTACACGTGTTTGAAATATTTTACGCGGAGATGAACCGAATGACGTCCGCTTCTTGCACGAGGATGGGGACTGTTGCTGCGATGACCGTGGTTGCTGACAAAAGATATCTTTCTACTGTTTTGAACGCTGGCGGGGCGTTCTCTACGTTTCTTATGGTTACGTATGCAATTAGATGTCTAGTGTATTTCCAGCTGCTATGAGAAGTTGACAATTGGTCTGCATGTGCCACGGTCAGGTGATAAGATCTCGACATGGCACAGAGAAAGAGTTGGTGTCAATAAAATTTTGTTTTTCTAATGTTTGCTTATCTATGTAACTCAAGTGACAAGTAAGAATTTTGAATCGACAAATTTTAAATTGGATGTGTTAAGTGTTTCTTTTAATATGATTTTCTGGAGTGCTTTAGTTTCTTTTGGACAGTTCATCATGGTTGGTCAAAGTTTAGAAGTCTGCTTCTTCATTTTCAGCAATTAAATACAAGTGCGGCGTATTAGCATCAGCCTTCAACTCTTGACGATAATCTGTGTGAAGGATGTCCACGAAACTGTAGCCATAGAGAAAATGTATTTGACGACCGAGCGAGGTGGCGCAGTAGTTATCACAGTGTACTCGCATTCGGGAGGACGACGTTTCAAATCCAGGTCCTGTCATCCAGATTTAGGTTAAAAAATGTGTGTGAAATATTATGGGACTTAACTGCTATGGTTATCAGTCCCTAAGCTTACACACTACTCAACCTAAATTACCTAAGGACAAACACACACACACCCATGCCCGAGGGAGGACTCGAACCTCCGCCGGGACCAGCCGCACAGTCCATGACTGCAGCGCCTTAGAACGCACGGCTAATCCCGCGAGGCTCCAGAGTTAGGTGTTCCGTGAGTCCTCTGATTCACTTAAGGCAATTGCCAGCATAGTTCGTTTAAAAGGGCACGGCCGATTTCCTTTCCTATCCTTGAAATGTTCATAGCTTGAGCCTCATCTCTAGTGACCTCGATGTTAAACACTAAACTTCCTTTTTCCTTCCATGTTTGATGATAGTGAATTAAAACTAAAGCCGCAGGTATCATACACATCACAAAAAGCGTGCAGTACATTTTATATGATGATTTAATTGTGAGAAACCCTTGTACAAATTGTATGCAAAATCTATTCACAGACGACGAAAATCAAAAGCGAAGTTAATTTCTCAGTTATGTTTAGACCATAAAAAAAAAGGAATCCGATTATTTCATTTGCCAAAAGAGCCTGTGGCCTCAAAAGATATTTTATTTATTGATTACCTTGAAAAGAATAAAGTAACTTCCGAATAGTATACAAGTCTAGTGCACCCTCTGAATAAAATACACTAGAAAAAGCATGCAATGGAAAAAATAATTTTTTTAGCACGAAGAAGCATTTGACCAGAAAGGTGCCCTAGCAGTGGGAAAACTGAATGATTTGGACTACGTTCTGTGGGAACGTCCACCCTGTTCATCACATGTGACACCCTCGTACTTTTACTACACGTCCGCACCTAAAAAAAATTTGTGATTGGAAAACGTTTTACATCCTACGAAGAATTTTGGCAGAGTGGGTGCGTGTTTGCATTTCTTCCAGGGGTGGAATATCCATTCTGGAAAAAAATTTTGGTTTAAAAGGGAACTGCGTCAAAAAGTAAGTCCATTTTCATTACTGGACCAGGGTCTGCTTCCACTCTTAGGTGCAGTATTCAGAGCAAATAAAAACTCAAATTTTCTTATTGTTTCTTTATTCTCCTATTTCTATACAACAGCACTCTTGTATGGGGTCTAACTGTCAATCCAAGTGATTCGTTCGACACACAGAATTGGAACCCATTTTTACTGGTTTTGCTTGAAGTTCACTGCATTGAAATAGTGAAGTAATTTAAGTATGTGACTGAGTCACATGCGTTTCTGCGATCAGTATTTCTGCGTCGTAGTTGCATATTTTGTTGTTCTGGGCAGGGCTTGGGAGTTAACGCATGACACTGGCACGACGTTTATTAACCAGTAAGAATAAACCGTCGTTTATTTTCCGGTGCCCACCGAATAATGATGAATATTTCATTGACCCCACGATTAGAACCGGCCGTCCCCCCTAGCGTGCGCCGTCCACACTATAGTGAATTAATGACCTCTGCTACTTCAGTGTCTTGACAGCACAAATACATACCAAAAATGTTCGGTTTGTCACGAAACTGGTGTAGTTATAACATTCAAAAACTTTTATATCGAATGCTGAGACTGCCAGTTCAAACACCAGAGAAAGTGTAATTTCCCTTACTTTATTATTTTTAAATCAGATGTACATTATATACAAAGTGTTTCAGATAAAATATGTTATCCTCTGTAAAGTACAAAGTAATTAGTGAAAGGAAAATTTATTTAGATAGGTAAGTGGGTTGTAAATAGTGGTTTAGAGATGATGATTTACGACTCTTATGTAAACAAACACTACACGCCACTTACATGGTCGCCCTCATTCCCAACCCCAATCCCTCGATCTTTTAGTCCGACTGGATGAAGAGAAATGGCAAGAAATTAAAATATGGTCGATGGGGGTTAGGACAGGCTGTAGTGTTGCCAGATTTCCCAGGTTTTGTTTAGGAGCTAATTTATTGTTCAATTTTTATGTTGTCTCGTTGTGTCTTTAGAGCTGTACCATGGGAAGCAAGGAGAGGATGTTTGTTGGCCGATATCGTCTTTCTACGACAAACTACACGCATGGATTAACTGGGTTCTTTATTCATAAGTATGGAAAATTTCCTTAAATCAAGATATTCGTGGTGGTACAAGCTCTTCTGTATAGCCCACGTTAGCCTCACTGCTGGTGAAGTACAAAGTCCGCTATGTTCACAATTACGGTTGTTATGTGCTGCCTTTGAGTTAGTGGCGGAGCTAACTACTACTGCGATTCCCGCTGGACTGCGTCTGATGACACTGCAACTTACCGGTGCGACAGACTCGCCCTCTAGTCTGCAGCGGCGATTCTAAATACTGGCGGCCTACAGGGTGTTTATGGCACGTTTCCTGTGTGTCTGTCTTTGGCCTCTGTCGATCTTCTCGCAACCTCTATGCAGCATGGTGTGCTGGCGCCAGCTTACACCAGCACATCAATAATCTCTATGGTTATAATTTATCACCCACTGTCAAAAAATGAAATCCGCTATATTTATGCCACCTTTATTTTTATTACTAAAATTTACCACGCACCTAAGCTTAATTATTAAAATCGCCATCTAAAATTTCGACCACACCACTACAAGAAATAGTAGTTACAATTTATGTGGCGCTACAGTCTCCTACAGCTGCCACTAAAGCAGGCGTGCTACCCATGGATGGGCTTGTCACTCATGCTTTGTATATCATTCGATTATCATCATCATTATGAAGTGACAGCAGAGGTCAGCCACGGCCCTCAGACAGAATAAAACAAAACTGACTCGCACAGATGTATTACTACCCATTTCATTTCTCTCTCTCACTGTTATTATCCCATGTGTATATGTGTGGCGCTAACATAGTTTAGTTTGAGTGTGAAAGTGGAGTCATTCTCTGTAACATACAAGATGAATGTGAGTGCCAATAACAGTGTGACTGTAGGCTTCTCCTTGGATCATGAGTTCAACATAATGGTAATTTTACAGAACCCACAAATTAGTGCTATGAAGGAAGTGCTTTTGGACTATGAAAATGGCTCTGAGCACAATGCGACTTAACTTCTGAGGTCATCAGTCGCCTAGAACTTAGAACTAATTAAACCTATCTAACCTAAGGACATCACACACATCCATGCCCGAGGCAGGATTCGAACCTGCGACCGTAGCGGTCGCTCGGCTCCAGACTGTAGAGCCTAGAACCGCACGGCCACTCCGGCCGGCTTGGACTATCAATGGTATGAATTATATCAGAATTCAGCAGGAATAACTGCAATGTTAAATGCTCAAATGCCTACAGTGTTACTGGACTGTGTTGGTGACTAAGTGCAATTAAAACACACAGCAATGTGAATACCACACGGTGCATTCACCTTCAGGAATCTACATTCAGAAACCTGACGTTACTACAGAATTACACGCATGTTTGTACATATTTGTATATCCTACTATTTCAGCTCAAATTAAAAAAGTAAAAATAAATTAATGTGAGAATGGAGGCTTTCCCGGCGTATGCTGCTGATGAAATCTTCTCGGCTTTCCATCTGGGTGGCTGCGTTCAAATTCTTCAACGTTTCTGTGAGTTCTATTCTCATCATATTCTGGCAAAGTCGCTTTCCCAGAAGATGATGAGAATGATACTCATCGAAACGTCACGGAATTTGAACGCAGCCACCCGGATGGAAGCCCACGAAGTTGACATTTCGTCAGAAGGGAAACCAAGGATTTTGCAGAGTGAGAAAAAAGTAGCACACGAAATATTAACGTTTCTGCAAGATGAGTCAGTAGAATGTGTGGTGTAGTATACGCTCGACTGTACGGGCAATGTACATGAGGAGTACAATGATGACAAGTGAAAGTGATACTGAAACAGGTGTCACGCCGTGTAGTTCATCGTCCTTGTCGGACAGGGAGCCACAAATCCCGTCCCGAAACGTAGTAAAGGACAATCTTTGTCCGATGAGCGAGTACTAGACATAATTACGTACTTGGAAGATCATCCGCAGCATAGCAAAAAAAAAAAAAAAAAAAATTATGAACAGATTTAGAGTAAGTCCGCAGCAATATGACTGTAGTGCATAAGAAAAACTACGGACGTTCAAGGGAGGACAAGGTGCTCGGTGTTTGCGCGTTTCAAGGATGCTCGATACAATTTGCAGGATGTTCATGATAATGACCCACTAGGATACGCACCTAAACTTGCGTGCGACATAGATTACGTGATGTCAAGGGTAGCAACGTATAATTGCATAACTCCAATCAGTGCTACAGAACTGGAACACGTAAGTTAACGAAATTTCAAACAAAGCGGCAACTTTACGATGCACAGCAAACTGCAGAATCACTCGAAAATTTGTAGGTGAGAGGCAAAAACTTATCCCATCGTTCAGTAAGGAATTTATTTTCAACTTAGACCAGTCGGGAGTCGAAGAGGAGATGCACATGAAAGGAATCCTGGAAATTAGAAGTACCTCGAGAGTTGTATCAAGATCAGCTAACATCAATGCCCTAACGCATTCGTATACAATTATGCCGACTGTTAAACAAGATCATAAATTGGCTGGAAAATTATTCATTGTGCTGCGAGAAGATGGAGGAAGCCGGCCAGTGTGGCCGTGCGGTTCTAGGCGCTTCAGTCTGGAACCGCGTGACCGCTACGGTCGCAGGTTCGAATCCTGCCTCGGGCATGGATGTTTGTGATGTCCTTAGGTTAGTTAGGTTTAAGTAGTTCTAAGTTCTAGGGGACTGATGACCATAGATGTTAAGTCCCATAGTGCTCAGAGACATTTGAACCATTTTTAGATGGAGGAGCTCTGCCACTACGATTCTTTCTCGTGTGCATTATCTTGCAAGGCAGTGGGGACTATTTACGTCACAGCAAGCATGGCTGAAAAAATCGGCATAAGACAACTACAACTATAGTATGAGCACTACTTTTTGCCAATAGCTGGTCAAAATAAGTTGTGTTTGCTTCATTTCTGGTTTGCGTACAAAAATCCTACTTGTTTAGAACAAACTATCCCTCCTGAAAATGTGTGACGTTGCAGTTCATACTACCTGGAACCACTGGATAAATTCATCCTATGGCTGTTTGCTTTTTTCCGTGCCTATAAAAAATATTACCGCACTATCTGCAGCTACTCCGTGAAGGATAGCCAGTTTCACGATAATCTCCACGACACTGTTTCTCATTCGGATGCATGCCATCACGTTACATCAGTTCTCATCTCCCCGTCACACCAATATGGTTCTGTATGCATTCTTTTAGAGTGTATACTTAGCTGAACGCCCTCCACGGTTTGCAATTCCCAAGGAGTTCGCTGGTGCAAACCTTTGTGCTCACTGTGGCACGCCATTTTTCACGGTGTTCATGGTGAAAGGTAATGGTTTGTTCTGAAATTTTCTTGAATGTCGACGATATCCATTTTGTGAAGTGTAATACATACATCCCATAGGAGGTTGATGTCTGCAGCTCCCGGACACTCATTCTGTCGCCCTCCTGTTGCACATGGTGAGTCCTTAGTAGATAATACTTTTCGTATGGTATTGGTTAACACAACACTGTCGAATAAGCCTTACTACAGATTGAACTTGCGACCTCGCGCTCAACAATTTTCTTGTCAATCAGTAAGGTAACAGCACTAAAAATAGAGTAGTCCCATTAGTGTAACAGCCCCAGTTGACTAGCCTGTTTCTTTGTTAAGAGGATTTCTTGTTCTTATAGCAAAAATTATGTTTAAAGATAAAATGATTTGCTAACTCATCCAATAAGCTTGCATAACACATTTTTGTTGCTATTGACAATATATTTAATAATATTTAAAATCGAGCGAGGTGGCTCAGTGGTTAACACTCTGGACTCTTGTTCGGGAGGACGACGGTTCAAGCCCGCGTCCGACCATGCTGATTTAGGTATTCCGTGATTTCCCTAAATCGCTGCAGGCAAACTGCGGGATGGTTGCTTTGAAAGGGCACGGCCGATTTCCGTCACCGCCTTTCTCTCATCCGATGGGACCGATGACCTCCCTGTTTGGTCCCCTTCCACAAATCAACCAACCAATATATGAAGTCCTACAGAAGCAGTAACAAAACTTTATGAATCACGTGACCGGAAGGAGAATTATAACTTTTCCATTTGTTAACTGCACGGAATTTAGGACAATGTTTTAACTTTCGAGTGAGCTAGTTACATTTAGGTAATGCAACATGCTCATTAGCTGTGCGTAAGAAATAGTCAATATCATATCAACTAGATACTAAAACAGGTGATTCCAAACAATAAGTTTTTATATTTGTAAACTGCTTAACTACAATCGAAAACTGCCTGCAGTGTTGTTAAGACTACCATATGAGCCCGGAGTGGTTACTGGGTGTTTTTCTTTCCTACTCAATATTCACATACACTAGACTTCTTAAATTAGTTATTGCTTTAAAGACTTAGAGATGTCCACTGAATAACTATGCTTGGATTCAGTACTGGAGAACAGTACAACCTTAGATTTTGATTTTCCCAACAAAAAAAGAACGCAGCTAAACATTTTATGCCATGCTGTGCTCGCTACAAGTGAGAGCACTCCGAGTGGGAAGGGGTGACAGGCGCGTGAGCATCAACAAAATTTCCCCCTCGCCACTCCGGGAAGCACATAGGTTGGCCAGAAGTAGCGGTGTGGCTTGACCACTGTATGTAGCAATCAGCCGTCAGTCTTACATTCCCTAATTTTATAACTGTCCTCTTAGTTGTTCAGGATATTTCCAGGTATTAAAGTATGCAAAAATGTAGTGTAATCTCCCCCAGATATGTGGTGTTTACATTAAATCCACAAAAACTTCTGTCGCAAATTTTGATTAATATCACTATATACTGGTTTTTCTAAGTCTAACAATGAATGACTGTAATACACTGCGGTGACAGAAGTCATGGAATACTGACGTGCAAATGTACAGATGCCCGAAGAATTGCATACACCAGGTATAAAAGGTCTTTGCTTTGGCGGAGCTGTCATTTGTACTCTGGTAATTCATGTGAAAAAATTATCTAGTTGATTATGACCGCCGCGCGGGATTAGCCGAGCGGTCTTAGGCGCTGCAGTCATGGACTGTGCAGCTGGTCCCGGCGGAGGTTCGAGTCCTCCCTCGGGCATGGGTGTGCGTGTTTGTCCTTAGGATAATTTAGGTTGAGTAGTGTGTAAGCTTAGGGACTGATGACCTTAGCAGTTAAGTCCCATAAGATTTCACACATATTTGAACATTTTGATTATGGCCGCACGACTGGAATTCACAGACTTTGAACGTGGAATGGTAGTCGGAGCTACAGAGATGGTTCTTTCCATTTCGGTAACTGTTAGCAAATACAATATTCCGAGAGCCACAGTCTCGAGAATGTACCGAGAAGAGAAATTTCAAGCATTGCCTCTCACCACGCACAGTGAAGTGGCCGACGACCTTCACTTAACACCTGACAGCAACGGCGTTTGCGTACAGTTGACAGTGCTAACAGACAAGCAAAAATCAGTGTGGGACGTACGACGAGCATATCCGTTAGGACAGTGCGGTGAAATTTGGCGTAGGTGGCCTATGGCAGAAAACGAGCGACGCGAATGCCTTTGCTAACAGCACGACATCGCCTGCAGCGCCTTTCCTGCGCTCGTTACCATATCGGTTGGATCCTAGTTGACTGGAAAACCGTGGTATGTTCAAACGAGTCCAGTTTCCGTTGGTAAGAACTGATGGTAGGATCGGTGTGTGGCGCAGACCGCACCAGCCGTGGACCATGTTGTCAACAAGGCACTGTGGAAGCTGGTGGTGGTTCCATAACGGTATGGGCTGTGTTTACATGGAATGACCTGGGTTGTCTGGTCCAAGTGAACCGATCATTGTCTGGAAATGGTTATGTTGTGGCACTTGGAGACCATTTGCAGCTATTCGTGGACGTCATGTTTCCAAACGACGATGGAATTTTTATGGATGAGAATGCGCTATGTCACTGCGATTGGTTTGAAGAACATTTTGGACAATTCGAGATAATGATTTGGCCACCGAGATCGCCCGACATGAATCCCACCAAGAATTTATGGGATTCATCGGAATATCAGTTAGCGCACCAACTCCTGCACCGGCGACGCTTCCCCTATTATGGATGGCTGTAGTAGCAGCATGGTTCAGTATTTCTGTAGTAGACTTCCATGCCACGTCGAGTTCCATGCCACGTCGAGTTACTGTACCAGTAAGTGGTCTACGCTGTCAGTACAGACTTGTACTGACAGCGTAGACCACTTACTGGTACAGTATGACTGTACTGAAAAGAAAGGTCGTAAGGTTTGTGACATGTCTGTTGGAAGACTGTTCGCCGCAGAACAAAACAACCAACACACTGATGTGTGTACGTATTGAACTACTATATATAAAAATATCTGCACTTATACCTGTTATAACCTATATATCTGCTGTCATCTCCCTCTCCATATTTGATACCATGTGATTACGTCATTTATTCGACTCATGCACTATGTAATCTGATATAAACTGGAGAGCCAAAGACACTGGTACACTTGCCTAACAACGTGAAGGGCCCCCGCGAAGACGCAGAAGTGCCGCAACACGACGTGGCATGGACTCGATTAATACTGAAGTAGTGCTGGAGGGAATTAACACTATGAATCCTGTAGGGCTGTTGAAAGGTGGCTACACTGAGCCACAGCGCCAGAGATCGCGCTAGAGAGTATTGTTCCGCCGCCTCCACTGGCAGTGATTATTGAGATGTCGTAGTGGGCAGTGCTTGGGGAGAGCTCGTGGTAGTCAGTGCTGAGATGTCGTAGTGAGGAGTGTTTGTTGAGATGAGCTAGTAGGCAGTGCTTGCTGAGATGTGGTACTGAAAAGTTCTTGTTGAGATGTGATAGTAGCGAGTCGGTGTGGAGAGATTGTAATGTCTAGAGTGCTTTTCATCAATATAAATTAAGGTAACAAACTACTTTTCTTTTCTTTCTCATTATTTCAATGTCCTGAATAATGCGTCATTACAGGTTCAGTCAACAAAGCATCTGGCTTGTGTTCTTGTATTAGAGTGTAATTCTGGTTTTCTTGAGTAATTATGGTATTTCTATTTTCTTTAATTAATTCAGTATAAATGATATTTAAAATTTCTTGTGTTGTTGAAGAAGAACCGTGCCAGATGCGTACGTTGAGTCATACTTCCACACACAGAACAGTTACACTTGTGCTTTGGTTTCGTAGGTTTTATAGTTGCTGGGGACTTAATTAATTAATTGTGTTAATGAAAATTTCCATTTCATTCTTTGTTGTTGTTCTATGCAGTCAGATAGCGTAATAATACTAGTCAGGGCCAACCGTTTACGAGACTTCGTAATCGGACAGACAGCTACTGAAGCAAAAAATTAAAATTATTTGCATTTTATTTTAATTAAGCCCCCATGCACGTGGCGACCCTGCCAGGATGTCTCGTAAACGAAGTCTCGTAAACGGTTGGCCCTGACTAGTATTATTACGCTATCTGACTGCATAGAACAACAACAAAGAATGAAATGGAAATTTTCATTAACACAATTAATTAATTAAGTCCCCAGCAACTATAAAACCTACGAAACCAAAGCACAAGTGTAACTGTTCTGTGTGTGGAAGTATGACTCAACGTACGCATCTGGCACGGTTCTTCTTCAACAACACAAGAAATTTTAAATATCATTTATACTGAATTAATTAAAGAAAATAGAAATACCATAATTACTCAAGAAAACCAGAATTACACTCTAATACAAGAACACAAGCCAGATGCTTTGTTGACTGAACCTGTAATGACGCATTATTCAGGACATTGAAATAATGAGAAAGAAAAGAAAAGTAGTTTGTTACCTTAATTTATATTGATGAAAAGCACTCTAGACATTACAATCTCTCCACACCGACTCGCTACTATCACATCTCAACAAGAACTTTTCAGTATCACATCTCAGCAAGCACTGCCTACTAGCTCATCTCAACAAACACTCCTCACTACGACATCTCAGCACTGACTACCACGAGCTCTCCCCAAGCACTGCCCACTACGACACCTCAATAATCACTGCCAGTGGAGGCGGCGGAACAATACTCTCTAGCGCGATCTCTGGCGCTGTGGCTCAGTGTAGCCACCTTTCACTGTATATAAATTCGTAAGAGTACGGCTGGCTGGAGATCTCTTCTGAGCAGCACGTTGCAAGGCATCCCAAATATGCTCAATAATGTTCATGTCTTGGGAGTTTGGTGGGCAGCGGAACTGTTTAAACTCACAGGAGTGTTCCTGGAGCCACTCTGTAGTAATTCTGGGCGTGTGGGTTGTCGCATTGTCCTTCGGGAATTCCCCATGCCCATCGGAATACACAGTGGACACGAATTAACGCAGGTGATCAGACCGGATGCTTACGTACATGTCACCTGTCAGAGACGTATCTAGACGTATCAGGGGTCCCATATCACTCCAACTGCACACGCCCCACAACATTACAGAGCCCTCACCGACTTGAACAGTCCTCTGCTTGCATGCAGCGTCCATGGGTTCATGAGGTTGTATCCATACCCGTACACGTCTACCCGCTCGATACAATTCGAAGCTAGACTCGTCAGACCAGGCAACATGTTTCCACTCACCACCAGTCCAATGTCGGTGTTGACGGGCACAGTCGAGGCGTAAAGTTTTGTGTCTTGCTGTCATCAAGGGTACACGAGTGGGCGTTCGGCTCCGTAAGCCCATGTAGATGATGTCTCTTTGAATGTTTCTTACGCTGACACTTTTTGATGGCCCAGCATTTAAATTTGCAGCAATTTGCGGAAGGGTTGCACTTCTGTCACGTTGAGCGATTCTCTTCAGTCGTCGTTGGTCCCGTTCTTGCAGGATGTTTTTCTGACTGCAGCGATGTCGGAGATTTGATTATTTACCGAATTCCTGATATTAACGGTACACTCGTGACGTGGTCGTACGGAAAAATTTCCACTTCATCGGTACCTCGGAGATGCTGTGTCCTATCGCTCGTGCGCCGACTATAACACGACGTTCAGTCTCACTTAAATCTTGATAACCTGCCATTGTAGTAGCAGTAACCGATCTGACAACTGCGCCAAACACTTGTGGTCTTATATAAGCGTTGCCGACCGCAGCGGCGTATTCTACCTGTTCACATATCTCTGTATTTGAATACGTATGCCTATACCAGTTTCTTTGGCGCTTCAGTGTATAATGCATCTGGCAGTCCACTGCAGTTTCCATGGGACATACAGCGACACGTTTGTAATTTGCAAAGGTAACAATATTGTACTTAAAAGCTCTAGAATGCTAGAAGAAGGATTTTATTGCCAATACTGCCATGTAAGCTACCTAGAGACGCATCCACAGGTTCTCACCGTTAAATATACACAAATGGTCTTTTGGAAGGTTAAGAAACATTATTCCCTAGCGCAGTACTATAGTTAAGCGTTTATGCCTGTACGATACAGTTTAGTATAATCTGTTAAAAGTTGCTCTATGATGTGAGAATAGTGCACTATCCTCATTCAAGTTAAGCATTCTGAGAAACCGACCCAGTGATGACTTGAGGCAGCAGTGGTATATGAAACATAGAAATATGTGATTCCATTACCACACAGAGGCCCTCCTTATCATATCATTTACAATTCCATCCTCTAGAAGAATAAAATAGCAGTTGTGCGAATTCACGCTACCTACATAAATGAAAAGCCGTGAATTCTTAGCTGGTTGCGACAAATGCGTGTAAAATGTTCAGGCAGAACATGCAATCTTTAACATAATCCTTTTGTATAGTTAGTGCAGCTATGTTTTAGTACTACATTTCGTGTAATATTTCTTACTGAAAACACAGTTTTTCTGTTTACGCCTTCGTGGATTCCACGTCAGTTCTGTATTACTTCTCATTTTGGTTAGTGTTGTGTTCTCCAACAGTTTATTGAACGTAGCTTCTTCTACAATACAATAACTGGCTGTACAATAGATGTAGACGTCCGTCGATCTAGCCGGAGATGTGGTTCCTCTCGGTCGGCTGGTACTTCGATCGGCGGTGCAGTACAGCGGCTTCGGTGATATCTTCTCGGAGACTCTGCTATAGCGGTTGCCATAGCAGCGGACGAAGACTGGTCTGCCTTCGACCCGCCGGGCCTATACAGGGTGTTACAAAAAGGTACAGCCAAACTTTCAGGAAACATTCCTCACACACAAATAAAGAAAAGATGTTATGTGGACGTGTGTCCGGAAACGCTTAATTTCCATGTTAGAGCTCATTTTCCATGTTCTTCCACCTACGCTCAATGGAGCACGTTATCATGATTTCATACGGGATACTCTACCTGTGCTGCTAGAACATGTGCCTTTACAAGTACGACACAACATGTGGTTTATGCACGATGGAGCTCCTGCACATTTCAGTCGAAGTGTTCGTACACTTCTCAACAACAGATTCGGTGACAGATGGATTGGTAGAGGCGGACCAATTCCATGGCGTCCACGCTCTGCTGACTTCAACCCTCTTGACTTTCATTTATGGGGGCATTTGAAAGCTCTTGTCTACGCAATCTCGGTACCAAATGTAGAGACTGTTCGTGCTCGTATTGTGGCCGGCTGTGCTACAATGCGCCATTCTCCAGGGCTGCATCAGCGCATCAGGGATTCCATGCGACGGAGGGTGGATGCATGTATCCTCGCTAACAGAGGACATTTTGAACATTTGCTGTAACAAAGTGTTTGAAGTCACGCTGGAACGTTCTGTTGCTGTGTGTTTCCATTCCATGATTAATGTGATTTGAAGAGAAGTAATAAAATGAGCTCTAACATGGAAAGTAAGCGTTTCCGGACACATGTCCACATAACATATTTTCTTTCTTTGTGTGTGAGGAATGTTTCCTCAAAGTTGGCCGTACCTTTTTGTAACACCCTGTATAGTGAGCTGGAGCCAATAGAAACCCGGCGTAGGAATCCGTGGCCGGATATGTCGCGGCGACCTCTGCAAGGAAAGGTTCCTATTAACGACTGGAATCTTCGGCGTGTTTAGCTGATGTCTTCGCTTGTTTGACTGTTGGTTTGTTTCCCTCATAGCGTGGCGGTTATGCGGTGCTGCCTGCCATGTAGGGGAACCCGATGGCAGACAGTACAGTTATTAACATAGAGCCTTCAAGCGCTGTGTAATAGTTACCCAGAAACAAAGATTTTTTCAGGGACTGGACTGATAAGAAACCCTGCACAGCAGATTAAGTAAATCTCCACATTTCAATGCACCCCGGCGATGACGACATCTTAAAACAGTGGAGCAGAGCTGATAGGGATATACAAAGATTGGTTGTAGTTGCAAGATGTATCTTATATATCCAAACAACAAGCTCCCCTAGTGAATAGTGCTTTATTAAATCTTGGATGTTAATAACAAATCGCCACTGCCAATTAAATCCAGAACGCGTGTGTGATCGACTGCTAATCAACATTATCTATAAATTCTCTTAAATTTGAGGTAGGGAACTGGGGTCGGAGAAGACAGCTTAAGGAAACAGGTACACATTACTGTGTACTTTTTTTATTTCATAACTAACCTGTTTCTACGGGTTATTACGTTATTGTTGGGAATGGAAAAGCTTATTGCTTGTGAAATTAACGTGAGAAGATTAGGGTCGCCACCGATTCTAAGCATACAACTAATCAAGGGTTTGGCCGAGTCGGAAAATAAATTAATTTGATCACAGACCAAAACCTCATGACAGTGCATACACTATGATGTCGCCCATAGGGGATGCGATGTAATTAATAGTATTGCCCGCGCACTGTTCACGAGAATCAAACAAAATAAAATACACTCCTGGAAATTGAAATAAGAACACCGTGAATTCATTGTCCCAGGAAGGGGAAACTTTATTGACACATTCCTGGGGTCAGATACATCACATGATCACACTGACAGAACCACAGGCACATAGACACAGGCAACAGAGCATGCACAATGTCGGCACTAGTACAGTGTATATCCACCTTTCGCAGCAATGCAGGCTGCTATTCTCCCATGGAGACGATCGTAGAGATGCTGGATGTAGTCCTGTGGAACGGCTTGCCATGCCATTTCCACCTGGCGCCTCAGTTGGACCAGCGTTCGTGCTGGACGTGCAGACCGCGTGAGACGACGCTTCATCCAGTCCCAAACATGCTCAATGGGGGACAGATCCGGAGATCTTACTGGCCAGGGTAGTTGACTTACACCTTCTAGAGCACGTTGGGTGGCACGGGATACATGCGGACGTGCATTGTCCTGTTGGAACAGCAAGTTCCCTTGCCGGTCTAGGAATGGTAGAACGATGGGTTCGATGACGGTTTGGATGTACCGTGCACTATTCAGTGTCCCCTCGACGATCACCAGTGGTGTACGGCCAGTGTAGGGGATCGCTCCCCACACCATGATGACGGGTGTTGGCTATGTGTGCCTCGGTCGTATGCAGTCCTGATTGTGGCGCTCACCTGCACGGCGCCAAACACGCATACGACCATCATTGGCACCAAGGCAGAAGCGACTCTCATCGCTGAAGACGACACGTCTCCATTCGTCCCTCCATTCACGCCTGTCGCGACACCACTGGAGGCGGGCTGCACGATGTTGGGGCGTGAGCGGAAGACGGCCTAACGGTGTGCGGGACCGTAGCCCAGCTTCATGGAGACGGTTGCGAATGGTCCTCGCCGATACCCCAGGAGCAACAGTGTCCCTAATTTGCTGGGAAGTGGCGGTGCGGTCCCCTACGGCACTGCGTAGGATCCTACGGTCTTGGCGTGCATCCGTGCGTCGCTGCGGTCCGGTCCCAGGTCGACGGGCACGTGCACCTTCCGCCGACCACTGGCGACAACATCGATGTACTGTGGAGACCTCACGCCCCACGTGTTGAGCAATTCGGCGGTACGTCCACCCGGCCTCCCGCATGCCCACTATACGCCCTCGCTCAAAGTCCGTCAACTGCACATACGGTTCACGTCCACGCTGTCGCGGCATGCTACCAGTGTTAAAGACTGCGATGGAGCTCCGTATGCCACGGCAAACTGGCTGACACTGACGGCGGCGGTGCACAAATGCTGCGCAGCTAGCGCCATTCGACGGCCAACACCGCGGGTCCTGGTGTGTCCGCTGTGCCGTGCGTGTGATCATTGCTTGTACAGCCCTCTCGCAGTGTCCGGAGCAAGTATGGTGGGTCTGACACACCGGTGTCAATGTGTTCTTTTTTCCATTTCCAGGAGTGTATATTGTCCACGAACACTGTGCGGAAGATCAGCTCCCAGCAACACGCCTGAAAATAAGACTTAATCTAAAGCATTTGTTTTAAAATAAAAGGGGAAACTAATCACTGGACCTGTGCGTAAGGAAACGCGTTGGATGTGATAACAGGAAAGCTACGAGGTGTGTGGGTTAGGTGAATAAAATCATTTATTCCTAAGACATGGATGTGAGGCATGTACACAATTCCTGGAGACATTAATTCCTAACACGTTAAAGGAAAGCATCGATGCATTCACCGTTGTCACCTACACCTAAATCATTGTTGTGAGTCATTCATACCTCTGCAGTTTCCTGATAACTGATTGCAATAGATCGTGAAACGATACACGTTTCGCAGTTTACCCGCGTGCCCACGTGGTTTGTGGAGACACAATTTCTAAGTATTGTGGCCAAGTTGCAACAATATCACATCACGCGATCATGAACAGTTAACATTCTTTGAAACACACATGAGATCGGGTAGTTAGTGATGACGGTAGCCCAACAAAGTAATGTTCAACCCCGTGGTTGGCTCCCCACGTACGAAACATACATAAAGCAAGGAAAATTTACGAGAAGGCAAAGCTATTAATATTTAGAAAGATAAAAGCGTATACAGGCACAGCTGAAGGCAAACAGGCACTCATATAGAAACGAGCGCTGACTTCTTATAGTTGCGACACCTTTGTGTGGTGCTCTTCCTGCGAATCCAAGTCTGCTATAGAAATTTACTAAAAGAAAAAACTGCGAAAGTTTTGCATTCCTCGCTGCGACAAGGCAAAGCAATCTTTCAGAGTTGAAAAGCGAGACCAAAAGCTAACAGCTCTCCTCTCGCCAAGTAACAACGCGCCACGCGGTCAGTCTAACTCTACCTTCTCCGAGTGGGGCACAGCTGTGAACGCTTCCCGTACCGGCGGCAGACTGCCTCCCTTTTTCTTCTCCAGCCTCTTCGACGCTCCTCGTGGCCCGGAAATCCCAAAGATGCCATTTCCGCCACCAACCTAGCGCAGGTAGATTTCTCTTAAGTAGCGCAAACCTCTCTGCCTACTTGACCACTACGAGAGTTGGCTATTCTGCACAACTGCTGCTGAATCTGTATGACTATCTCAGACTTTCTGCAGCCGACTACGCCACCGTCTAGCAACGCGACACACAACGACATTCATTCAACCACACCACTATGAGGGTTATGAAAAGAGAGAAGCAAGGAAAAGAAAGAGAAATGCTAGTGAAAGTGGACTACCGGACTAAGGAAAGGTGGCTACAGGACCCTTTCATCTCCCCAAATGTCCCAGAAAAGACTGTGCGGCGAATTTTCTCGCCATGCTAGGAGATTCGTCAACAGTCTTCGAAACATACCCTAACGAGTAACAATTGCAACAGGTAAACAGCAGCACAAAAGAATTTATTAATCTCTTATATCCAAATTAGTTTTATCTGACCTTATTCAATAATTGTGACCTCAAGCTGTCCGCAAAGCAAACAGAACAAGTCAGTGTGATATTGTACGCTAACATCATGTCATCTGATCTACTACGACAACAAACATGAGATATTATCTTAAAATTGCTTTAACCAATTATCAAAACTTTACAGGGACTAGGTGAACAGGTACATAAAATATATACATATATATACAAATACAATGATGCAAAATCATTACCACGAACAAAAGGAGTGTCAGCTGGTGCTGACATATATAAAAACATCTAAGTTAAAGTGCAAAACTCAATGTGCATAACAGATACAGTGCCACAAAATCATTAATGAACCCAATGGAATGACAGCTGGTAAATGACCACCTATGGAAAATAAGACATGAGTACAGAAACACATACAGAAACCAGCTTGGTGACACCCTGTCATTTTGCAGTTTTGTCGCAAGGTAGTTTCACTGGATATTCTCTTTAGTTGCTGGGGTGGGCATCTCTTCTAAAGGCGACTTGGAGTATAAGACACTAGGGGACCACAACACTGAACTGGGGAGTTCGCGGCGGCGTTGATTGTAACGTCCGTTGTAACCCAGGTTGTTCATCCTAGACAACACCCCGCGACATTGCCTCGTGCCCGTTTCCACCCTCTGTGTCCATACTGTGGGATGGTTCGACGTGGCAGATTTGTAGGACATCGCCGCTTGTCGGGCCTGCCTCATCATCGAGAGGGCGGCTTGGTGGTCGTCGCCCGCGTATTGCGGAGGAATGTGTTTTACGACACGCGCCCCCTTCTCCTGTCGTGTCAATGGAGAGACACGCGCTCTTCTGCGACACATCGAGGTCGACGTAGACTCGTGCGGCTGTTGGGCATGAGACCCGCTTACCACCTCTTTGGACCCTCTCAGCTGATGCGGTGTCCGTCCGGGCAGTGGGCGTTCCCTCACCGCAGCCGCCATCTGGACTAGCGGCGCTCAGTGATCGGCGAACTCGCCGGACGTGCGTCATACTTTCCCTTTCGCTTGTCAGATGACTAGCGCGTGGTGGGGAGCGCCGGCCATCATCTGGCGCTGCCGTGGTGACACGCCTGCGGCGGGCCCCGGCGTGATCCGGTGTTGGGGGAAGACCAGCATCCCCTCCCCTCTGGTAGGGAAACAGCTGTGACCGCTCGCCACACCACTGCCTCGCCGTTGATAGCAGGGTTCTGCACCGCCTGCCGGTGGACCAAGCCCCGTACTTTCTGACGCGGAGGCTCACTAGGCGGCCTTGCGCCCACTTAAGAACTGAGAGTACAGAGATCCTTACAAAACATCATGTGTTCAGATTACCACAAAATCAGCGGAGTTCCTTACTCCTGATCAATACATGGAATATTGCCCAAAATTAACTTGACAATACTTCTTAACAATACTAATAAAAAAACAATGAGGAAAATTACATAACCAATATTCAAACACAAAATCCTTTTTATAAAATATAGGTCCAGCATTACATCTGCTGTCAATCATTCAGGGTAGATCTTGTACAAGATTTGGTCAGGATTTGGATAGGATTTGGCGCCACTGCTATCTACAGACAATAAACTCTACCTACTCCTAACTACGCTCTCACACACTATCTAAACAGCTCATGCTAGTCACCATCACCATATAGCTCGACTACAATTCCCGCATATAAACAAAATATTCCTTTCAACACCAATACCCATATCGTAGTTCAATGACTGCTCCTCCAAGGTTTGCAGCACACGTTTGCTGATCTCTGAAAAATTTCCGAGACTTCTTTTCTATGGACATTGCATAATATAAGTTATGATTAATGAGATATAGAAAGTTCATTAAAGTCACACCAGGAATGGTAAATGTTTCAACATCTATTCATCAAACTAATGCAAAAGGTCAGTGGGCATAAAAGTGGAAATAAAAATCATTCTATCGTATTAGCAAACACAAACACTTCGTCCTGTAAGTACATACAAACGACTGGCAAAAGAAATCCATTGTCCAGGGCCATGAGTACCCAACTTACTGCTGTCATAAGATACTCATAATGATTGCACGATTACTCACCACGTTCCCCCAGGGATCCTCACCTACCATCATGTTATTTCAGCTTTGAGGTAGTCGCATTGATTCTCTATTAAATATCAAGTTGCTTGAGTTTACAAGCTGTTTCCATATACGTCTTCAGGGCTTTCACATTCTGGTACCCTGAACTGTACCTAATAGTATGTGGTGGCAAGTTACACTTTCCAAACATCTTATAAGGTGGCAACTCTGAAAGTCAAACACTATTAATCTCCCTTCATACACAAATCCTTCGCCTACAAGTCACCAAGTCGCTTCATCAACATCGCAGTACAGTTGCAAAACTCACTAAATCATGCTCACCTAGGGTAATAAGCACACTACAACTATAATTTATCCTCAAGAATTACCTTAAGACTATTGGCTCGCCACGCCAAGACACCGGATACCTTTTTAGTCATCAAAAAACAAAAGCTATCTTACTTTAATAGGAAACGTTTCATCTGAGCCTCAATCATTCACATTCAGATGTTATAAAGCTGCACAATACTACTCTTTTCTGCTGAGAAGAAGAAATAACTACACACATATTGGGGAACCCTTTACAGTTCATAGAAAATATACACTTTAACTTTAATCACACCAGAGTGAATCAAAACATTGGAAAATATACACTGCAATTTTACTAAACAGACACGACTGGGTTTACCGCAGACACACCAATACTGTGGCCCTACCTGAACAAATCTTCCCTAATATCGTCTTCCTTTATCAATTGCACATAAATATCATCAATAGCACCGGTCCTCATTTAGTTGACGCCAACCGAGTCAGCCAATAGTCACACGAATTTCAACACCCACTGGCGGACCACCCGTACTGTTCATAGCACCTCTGTTGTTGCTTGTTCGATAATTATGTTGTGGTCGGTCACGACTACCGTTCCTAGGTCCGCTATAATTGCGTCTAAACCTCTGCTCAGTACCATATCTTCTAAACTCCAGTGAGTGTCTTTGATTTCCTCTCGGCGTATGATGACCATTGGCATCGTTTGTTCTGCCCACGTTCCGTGAGGAATCGCGACGCTGCCAACGCTCACGCGCTCTGTAACTCTAAGGCGACCCGTTACGTCTGGATTGCCACCTGTCTGTACGACTGCGCCTTCGTTCGCGCGGCCGCTGCTCGTAGGCGCTCTGACCGTAATTCTGCGTGGTGCCATTCGCGTTGCACTCAAGCTCTAAAAGGAGATTGCCAAACCCCTCTACGTCATCCTTACATCGTCCTGCAAGGATAACGTGCCGCAACTGCATTGGAAACTTTCCCAGGCAAATACGAATAATTTCCGCAGGTCCATAAGGATCGTCAAGATGATCATTCGCCTGCAGCATGTGCTCGAACATCTGCACAGGGCTGGAGAATTTCGACCGGTTTAACTCTGGTAGCATAATGAGTCCGCGTTTTACACGACTCTGCGCCGCCACTGACCAACAAATCGACGGGAAGTGTTGACGAAACTCCCTGACTGTGTAGCAATTGCGTTCAATTGACCTCATCCGTGCCGCTGGCTCACCCTCGAGGTAGCCGCACATACACACTGTTTTGTGCGCACTGGGCCACGTAGGAGGAAGGGAGAACTCGAACTGCTGTAACCAGGCCCACAGGTGAATCCCCGTAGCTGAGTTACGGAAGACTTCAAAATTCCTCACCGTCAAAAAATGTTTGAAGTCAAATTCGTGAGTTTTCCCTGGCGAACGTTCCTGCGGGGATCCGCGTTGTTCCCACCTGATACGAGATCCGTGATCGTGACGATGTTCAAATTCGCCATCGTTCCCGGAATCATCGTGGGAATAATGGCCCTTTCGTTCATTTCTTTCAACATCATGCGCCGTTAACCCATTTATGTGAAGTTCTAAACGGGCCATGCGCTCACATAATCCCTCGGTAACCCCTCTTTGTTGTATATTTGTTTCACACTGTCCGCACAGATATTTCATTATAGACCTATTTCGTCCGCATCTGCTGATGACGAGGTAATTGTTTCCCTATTATTGTCAGACTTAAGCGCTACTGCGTCTGAGAGCCTGGATATTTCTGCTCGCATCTCTCGCTGGGCCGTGTCTTGTTGTGTTTGCATACGCCCTTGCTCTCACTCGAGGGCTGTTATGGCCTGGCTGATGGTTTCTACCCGCGCGCTAAAGTGGACCGGGCATTTATCCGCAGTGTTCTCTATTCGGGACACAAGAGCCATGTGGTCACTCCGGCATTGTTCTGCTAACGCGCGGAGATCCCCAGCGGAACTTTGTCCTACTCGGGACTCAAGAGCCACATGTTGAATCCGATGTTGTTCTGCTAGCATACGTACATTCCCAGCGAACCTTTCTTCTTGCTCCATCACCCGCTTACTAATGACTAGCTGCCCCTCTTCTAAAGTGGAGATGCGTTGGTCAATGATCGCCAGTTTCTGCCCAACACCCTGTGCTATTTCACTACTTAATCTTATATTTGCTTCCTCCTATTTCCTTCTGCTTGTTTTTTATTCACTTCCTCGATAAATCTCATGTGACTGTCTAGTAATTGTCGTAGCATAGTCTGTAATGAATTTGCATCTATTGACTGATTCGAAATTACTACAGTGGGCTCAGGATGGAAACACTTGTACTTGCGTTTTCCACATTTTGTTCCTGGACGGACTCTATATTTTGGTCTCATCCTTGTTCAGGGTTATTGTCTGGCCTTCATCATAAGGGTAGTCACTCCGTGCTCCAAAATACAAGAATACTGCCAAAGTCTCCTAATGGACTCCCAGTCCCCACAAATCACCCAAGATTTACTATATTACACTGATACAAAGAACAAGAATCAACCCACACTTTTAATGTAATGGAATACTAAATCACAATGTCACTACAGTAATACATAAACAAGATAAAACATGGAAGAAAATGCAAACCTATATCCTAAATTCACGTAAATTCTGTGTTGCAGAAGGACAATATACCAATTAGCACATCCAGCCGAACTTAAATAATCCTCACTGCGCATCAGAAGATCTCTTTTAACGACATCCTGGCAGGGTCGCCATGTGTAACTAACCTATTTCTATGGGTTATTACGTTATTATTGGGAATGGAAAAGCTTATTGCTTGTGAAATTAACGTGAGAAGATTAGGGTCCCCATTGATTCAAACCATACAACTAATCAAAGGTTTCAAAAAAAAAATGGTTCAAATGGCTCTGAGCACTATGGGACTCAACTGCTGAGGTCATTAGTCCCCTAGAACTTAGAACTAGTTAAACCTAACTAACCTAAGGACATCACAAACATCCATGCCCGAGGCAGGATTCGAACCTGCGACCGTAGTGGTCTTGCGGTTCCAGACTGCAGCGCCTTTAACCGCACGGCCACTTCGGCCGGCAATCAAAGGTTTGGCCGAGTTGGAAAATAAATTGATTTGATCACAGACCAAAATCTTATGACAGTGCACACACTACGATGTCGCTCATAGGGGATGCGAAGTAAATAATAGTATTGCCCGTGCACTGTTCACAAGAATCAAACAAAATAAAATAGATTGTGCATGAAAACTGTGCGTAAGATCAGCTCCCAGCAACACGCCTGAAAATAAGACTTAATCTAAAGCATTTGTTTTAAAATAAAAGGGGAAACTAATCACTGGACCTGTGCATAAGGAAACGCGTTGGATGTGATAACAGGAAAGCTACAAGGTGTGTGGGTTAGGTGCAAAAACCTAACCTTGGAATACAAGAGAAAATGGTGAATAAAATCATTTATTCCTAAGACATGGATGTGAGGCATGTACATAATTCCTGATGACATTAATTCCTAAAACATTAAAGGAAAGCATCGATACATTCACCGTTGTCACCTACACCTAAAATCATTGGTATGAATCATTCTGATTGCAATAGATCCTGAAATGGTACACGTTTCGCAGTACACCCGCGAGCCCATGTGGTTTGTGGAGACGCAGTTTCTAGGTATCGTGGCCAAGTTGCAACAATATCACATCAAGGTATCATGAACAGTTAACATTCTTTGAAACACACATCAGATCGGGTAGTTAGTGATGAGGGTAGCCAAAAAAGAAATGTTCAACCACGTGGTTGGCGCCCCACGTGAGAAAGATAGATAAATCAAGGAAAATTTACGAGAAGGCAAAGCTATTAATATTTAGAAAGATAAAAGCGTATACAGGTACAGCTGAAGGCAAACAGGCATTCATATAGAAGCGAGCGCTCACATCTTGTAGTTGCGACACCTTTGTGTGGCGCTCTTCCTGCGGATCCAAGTCTGCTATAGAAATTTACTTAAAGAAAAATCTGCCGAAGTTTTGCATTCCTTACTGCGACAAGGCAAAGCAATCTTTCAGAGTTGAAAAGCGAGACCAAAAGCTAACAGCTCTCCTCTCGCCAAGTAACAACGCGCCACGCGGTCATTCTAACTCACCCTTCTCCGACCGGCGCACCGCTGTGAACGCTTCTCGTACTGGCGGCAGACTGCCTCCCTTTTTCTTCTCCAGCCACTTCGACGCTCAGCGTGGCCTGGAAAACCCAAAGATGTCATTTCCGCCACCACCCTAGCGCAGGTAGATTTCTCGCAAGGAGCGCAAACCTCTCTGCCTGCTTGACCACTACGAGAGTTGGCTATTCTGTACAACTGCTGCTGAATCTGTATGACTATCCCAGACTTTCTGGAGCAGACTACGCCTCCGTCTAGCAACGTGACACACAACCACATACATTCAGTCACACCACTATGAGAGTTATGAAAAAAGAGAAACAATGAAAAGAAAGAGAAATGCTAGTGAATGTGGACTACCGGACTAATGAAAGGTGGCTACAGGACACTTTGAATTTATATTAGTTACTATGAACTGCAAATACCATCACTGAAAGAATGAACGTACCATTTGTTCTGTATCTTACAAAATGTGCTGAAACTCACGGCCATCAACCTCAATGCAAGTACGATAGAGGAGAACAAGATTTTGACGTATCCTGACAAATATCCCTGGTGTGTTTCGAGTCACACCACAGGCAGCTACAATTCTGGCAGCTAATCCCATCTCTGTATCCACTAGAGTCTCATACACAAGTGATTTTAGATATCCCCATAGGAAATAATCAAGGGGATTCAGATCAGGTGATATCACAGTCCATGGAATAGGACCTCACCTTCCAATCCAGCGACCAGAAAATACAGCATTGAGATGGTTGCGGACATCCACCCTGATGTGAGATGGTGCACCATCATGTTATATCCCCATCCTCTCACGAACAGCCAGGGGTACGTTCTCCAGCAACTCAGGTAGAACTCTTTGCACGAACCTCAAGTTCAGGTGGTCATTCAGACGGCCAGGTAGAAGATATGGAGGTAAATAAACGGTACCAATGAGTGTAAACTTGTATGCATGTTGTAAATAAGATGAACAACAGTACTGTTAGGCAAAACGGTACTCGAGTTTACTTGCATATCTCCTTAAGCTGGCTTCTCCGACCCCAGGTTCCGTACCTCAAATTGTTCAATGGAGCATTCTCTATGCCCTGTTGCATTTTTGCACGCTCTTATGGAAACACCCTGTGTAACATTCTTACGACATGTTCATTAGAAATACAGTCATGTTCTGAATTTCAGGATGGTATTCATTTAATGTGTACGTAGTTCCCTATTAGTGAAGGGCAGAATAAGACGTTTGTCTGGAAAGGAGTCTTATCTTTTTTTACGATTGTACAGAAATATTAAATTATTTTCCACGTGCTGTGTGAAGTTAAATGTGTCATGTAAGCGTTCTTGCAAACGTTGCTTTTGTGACAGAGAGAGAGAGAGAGAGAGACGTTGCATTTCTGCAGGGCGGCGAGGCGAGGCGAGGTGAGGCGAAGTGAGGCGAGGCGAGCATGGCAGTGCGATCTGAGACGTCAGCGAAGACCGGTCGTGCTCGCATATTGGCGTATGAGGAGTCCGGGCAACAGACATGGAGCGAAGACCGAGCAGATCAGTGTGCGGCCGGCCGCTAGCAGCTCGGTCCGCCCTTGCAGCGATCGACTTTCTTGTCTTAGCTGGTCTCTGTAATAAAAACTGAGTGAAACGATCAACAACGAACTTCAGCGGATATCGTGTGACGTCCGCTACGACCAAATACAGCGAACAATAATGAACAAAATGAAAAAAAAAAAAACCCTCGAGACAAGTGACTTCTGCAGTGTAGCTGGTGTTCCATTCCTGTAACGAGTCTCGTTTGTTTTGAATGGTAATTTTTGTTTACACGTCAGCGCCAGAATCGCTTGACTTGTGAGCATGGTTGAGAAAGCTGCCTGCTCAATGTGCTGTGATTTTTGGCATGTAATCGGTGAAAGTGAGGTTACGAGAGACTATTCCTTTACGAAAAAACGAAATATGTTAATATATTAACAAGCGATGATAATAAATTCATAGCGGAGATTCTTGTCAAAGGTCACGTGGTGAATTTCTTACACCCCTGAGAACTAAAAGAATAGGAAAAGTGTCACCAAAACACTTCAGAACATATACATGTATCTCCCCCCCTTCCCACCCCCCTCCACCCCCTATCGACCATGGACCTTGCCGTTGGAGGGGAGGCTTGCGTGCCTCAGCGATACAGATAGCCAGCCTTTTCAGTAGTTGTAGGGGCAGCAGTCTGGATCATTTACAGAACTGGCCTTGCAACATCAACCAAAAGAGCATCGCTGTGCTCGTACTGCGAACGGTTGAAAGCAAAGGGAAACTACAGCAGTAATTTTTCCAGAGGGCATGCAGCTTTACTGTATGGTTAATTGATGATGGCGTCCTCCTGGGTAAAACATTCCGGAGGTAAAATAGTCCCCCATTCGGATTCAGGACGGGAACTAGTCAGGAGAACGTCGTTATCAGGAGAAACAAAACTGGCGTTCAACGCATCGAGCGTGGTATACCATATCACTTAATCAGGCAGGTACGTTAGAAAATTTAAAAACGGAAATTGATAGATTAAAATTAGATGTAGTTGGAATTAGTGAAGTTCGGTGGCAAGAGGTGCAGGGCTTCTGATCAAATGAATACGGAGTTTTAAACATAAAATCAAATAGCGGTAATGCAGGTTTAATAATAAAAAAATAGGAACGCTGATAAGCTACTATGAACAGTATGATGAACGCATTATTGTAGCCAAGATAGACACGAAGCCTACGCCTGCCACAGTAGTACAAGTTTATATGTCAACTAGCTCCGCAGATGAAGAGGTTGAAGAAATATATGCTGAGATAAAAGAAATTATTCAGATAGTTAAGGGAGACGAAAATGTAATAGTCATGGGGGACTGAAATTCGATAGTATGAAAAGTGAGAAAAGTCAAGGTAGTAGCTGAATATGGACTGGAGAAAAGGAATGGAAAAGGAAGCCGCCTGGTAGAATTTTATACAGAGCATAACTTAATCATCGTGAACACTTCGCTTAAGAATCCTGAAGGAAGGCTGTATACGTGGAAGAGACCTGAAGAGACCGTAAGGTTTCAGATTGATTATATAATGATAAGTCAGAGATTTAGGAACTAGGTTTTAAACTGTAAGGCATTTGCGGGGGAAAATGTGGACTGACCGCAATTTATTGGTTATGAATTGTAGATTAAAGCTGTAGGTTGTAGATCAGAACTACAAAAAGGTATGAATTTAAGGAGATGGGACCTGAATAAAATGAAAGTGCGAGAGGCTGTACAGAATTTCAGACGGAACATTATGGAACGATTGACAAGAGCAGGGAAATGAATACAGTATAAAAAGAATGAGTAGCTTTGAGAGATGAAATAGTGAAGTCAGCAGAGGATCAAGTACGTAAAAAGACGAGGTCTAGTAGAAATCCTTGGGTAACAAAAGAGATACTGAATTTAATTGATGAAAGTAGAAAATATAAAAATGCAGCAAATGAATCAGGCGAAAAGGAATACAAACGTCTCAGAAATGAGATCGATAGCAAGTGCAAAACGTCTAAGCGGGAATGACTAGAGGACAAATGTATCTAGAAACATATATCACTAGAGGCAAGGCAGATGCCGCCTACAGCAAAATTAAAGACCTTTGGAGAAAAGAGGACCACCTGTATGAATATGAAGAGCTGAGATGGAAAACGAGTCCTAAGCAAAGATGGGAAAGCAGAAAGGTGGAAGGAGTATATAGAGGGTCGATGCAAGGGCGATGAACTTGAGGGGTGAGGAATTTGACAGAGCGCTGAAAGACCTAAGTGGAAACAGGGCCCCGGTAGTAGACAACATTCCGTCAGAACTACTGACAGCCTTGGGAGAGCCAGCCATGACAAAACTATTCCATCTGGTGAGCAAGATGTATGAGACAGGCGAAATACCCTGAGACGTCAAGAAAAATATAATAATTACAATTCTAAAGGAAACAGGTGCTGACAAGTTTTAAAATGACCGAACTGTCCGTTTAATAAGTCGCGGCTGCAAAATACTAATACGAACTTCTTACAGAAGAATGGAACAAACTGGTATATGTCGGCTTGCGGAAGGTCAGTTCGAATTCCGGAGAACTGTTGGAACTCGCGAGGCAATACTGACCTTACGACTTATCTTAGAACATAGGTTACGGAAAGGAAAACCTACGTTTATAGCATTTGTAGACTTAGAGAAAGCTTTTGACAATGTTGACTGGAATACTGTCTTTCAAATTCTGAAGGTGGAAGGGGTAAAATACAGGGAGCGATAGGCTATTAACAATTTGTACGGAAACCAGATGGCAGTTATAAGAGTCGAGGGACACGAAAGGGATGCAGTGGTTGAGAAGGGAGTGAGACGATGTTGCAGCCGACTCCGAAGTTATTCAATCTGTATAGTGAGCAAGCAATAAAGGAAACGAAAGAAATAGGGTTGAAAATCTTTTCTGAACAGAACGTTGCAAGGCATCCCAGATATGCTCAATAACGTTCATGTGTTGGGAGTTTGGTGGCCAGCGGAAGTTCAAAATGGTTCAAATGGCTCTGAGCACTATGGAACTTAACATCTGAGGTCATCAGTCCCCTAGAACTACTTAAACCTAACTATCCTAAGGACATCACACACATCCATGCCCTTGGCAGGATTCGAACCTGCGACCGTAGAAGTCGCGCGGTTCCAGACAGCAGCGCCTAGAACCGCTCGGCCACCGCTGCCGGCTGCCAGTGTAAGTGTTTAAACTCACAAGAGTGTTCCTGGAGCCGCTCTGTAGCAAGTCTGGGCGTGTGGGGTGTCGCATTGTCCTGCTGGAATTGCCCAACTCCATCGGAATGCACAATAGACATGAATGGATGCAGGTAATCAGACAGGATGCTTATGTACGTGTCACCCGTCACTCATATCATGATGATCAGAGGTCCCATATCACTCCAACTGCACACGCCCCACAACATTACAGAGCATCCACCAGCTTGAACAGTTCCCTGCTGACATGCAGGGTCCATGGACTCATGAGGTTGTCTCCATACCCGTACACGTTCATCCACTCGATACAGTTTCAAACGAGACTCGTCCGATTAGGCTACATGTTTCCAATCATTAACCGTCCAATGTCGGTGTTGGCGGGCCCAGGTGAGGCGTAAAGCTTTGTGTCGTGCAGTCATCAAGGGTACACGAGTGTCTTCGGCTCCGAAAGCCCATACCGATGATGTGTCGTTGAATGGTTCGCTCGCTGATACTTGTTGATGGTCCGACATTGAAATCTGCAGGAATTTGCGGAAGGGTTGCACTTTTCTCTTCAGTCGTCGTTGGTCCCGTTCTTGCAGGATCTTTTTAAGGCCGCAGCGATGTCGGAGATTTGTTTTACCGAATTCCTGATGTTCACGGTACACTCGTGAAATGGTCATGTGGGAAAATCTCCACTTCATTTATACCTCGGAGATGACCTGTCATTGTAGCAGCAGTAACCGATCTACCAACTGCCCCACACAGTTGTTGTCTTATATAGGTGTTGCCGGCCGCAGTGCTGTTATCTGTCTCTTTACATATCTCTGTATTTGAATACGCATGCCTATATCAGTTTCTTTGGTCGTTCAGTGTATCAATCAACAATCCTACTTTGACGAATATGATAAAATTAAGAAGTCCTAGAATAATAGGTGTTTTCAAATAGTAAATACTTTTCCCTAATTCGCGTAATATTTTTCAAATTAATAGGTATCTTGTACTACACACTTTCTAAAGTAGCCTACATTCTTCCTCGGCGGTCAAAGTACAGGGGATAGGCAAAATAATATAAACACCTGTACTTACTTGGGAATGGTTTACTAATAAGGGGTTGGACACCCATTTGCCCGTAATACAGCTGCGGTTCTTCTTGGAATACTGGTATATAATGATTGTATAGTCTCCAGTGGAATGTTGTGCCACTCTGATCAGATCCTCTTCTAGCTCCTGTAGTGACGACGGAGGCGGACATCGGCTCAGCACTCTGCGCTCCAATATCGCCCATAAAGTTTGACAGTGTTCAAGTCCGGGGAGTGTCCCGCCAGGGAAGAAGCTGCGGTTCAGCTGCATGCTCCTCATACCACAATTGTACTGCCCTGGCTGTGTGAATGGGTGCTTTATCGTCCAGAAATATGGCATCATTGTTGTGGTCCACATCTCAATCATGGGGTGCACCTGATCACCTAAAATGTTCACATAATCGTTGGCTGTAACACGGCCTTTGAGAGTAATTGTGGGACCACCAGAATACCATGCTATGGCTGCCCACACTATCAGACTTTCACCTTCATAGTTAACCGTTGGAATGAAGCATTCTGGATTGTAGGCTTATTTTGGCGTCCTCCAGACGTAAACCCGGCCCGATCTTGGAAGTAACGAAAACGTTGGCTCGTCGGATGATACGATGTATTTCCACTTATCAGCCGCCGAGGATTTATGCTCCTGATTGCATGTTTTACGCATCTTTGCGTTGGCTGTCGTCACTAATAGTTTCGGCATAGCAGCTTGTCCATGAATATTCGCTTTATGGAGTTCTCGGCTAACAGTTTCGATAGATACGGGCTCTCGAAGATGGCTATTGAGCTCGGGAGTCACTTTAGTTGCCGTAGTTTTGTGTTGTTTCGACACAATTCTTGTTAGCGTACGACGATCTCTCATTTAGTTTTCATTTGCGCCCACTATTACGTTTACACGACGATATTTTTCCATGTTTTAAGTAGGTTGCTATGATTGTCGAAACAGTTGCTCTTGAAAGTTGGCTGTCTTTGTTACTGATGCTCCAGATAATCGGGCCCCCACAATCTGCCCTCTTTGGAACTCTGTTAGGTCTTTCATTGCACGTCGACCTCGGCCTCTGAATGCAAATACGAAGTGTGCACTACTCGTAAAAACCTGCACTGATATCTAGTCCGTGCTTACCTGCGTTGTTGACCGTCACACACATCCATCCCACTGCTACCACTGTTCAAATTATTTTGCCTATCCCCTGTATGCCGTTCTGGCGCTGCAGTCCGGAACCGCGGGACTGCTACGGTCGCAGGTTCGAATCCTGCCTCGGGCATGGGTGTGTGTGATGTCCTTAGGTTAGTTAGGTTTAAGTAGTTCTAAGTTCTGGGGACTTATGACCTAAGATGTTGAGTCCCATAGTGCTCAGAGCCATTTGAACCCTGTATGCCCATGCCAGATTTCATCAAAATCGTTTCAGAGGTTTATTCGTGAAAAGGTAACAGAGAAGCACAGTATCGCTTTTACAGAACTTTAAATTTCGATATCTTTTTCTTCGTGATCCGCTTTTGGTGAAATAAAACCTGTTTGTTGCCCATGAAAATTCGTCTAGTAGTTTTGGAGATGAATGTGTTCCAACAGACAAACAGACAGACAGACAGACAGACAACAATTTTACAGTTTTATTGTTACTATAGATTATCAGAGCTGCCAGTGGCTTAGAAAGTGGTCAGTGGCAGCAACAAAAATTTTTGATCATTTGGCCAATAACACAAAATGCCTGACAGTTAGGAAACCAAGTTTTAAATCTAACCTGCAGTCATTTCTCCTTTACAATTCATTTATCCGATGGATGAATTTCTATTTAAAATGGTAGCCTTTGAAGAATCCTTGTTTTGAAGTGTAATGTCATGAGTACAACTAAAAATGTTTATTAATGTGAATATTATTCACGTATACTACTTCTGTAAACTGGCTCCTTCCACATCATTTCGATTAAGACGCGTTTAAATTATCTGTGGAACATGTAACTAACTAAATGATCGTGGCCGAAACTTTTGCTGTGAACTCAATGCGGTGGGCAAGGCATGCAGTCACATCCTGAATGAATCTACGTCTGTATCTACATCTACATGTATACTCTGCAAATTACACCTAACTGCCTGGCAGAGAGTTCATCAAACCACCATCACAATCATTCTCTATTATTCCACTCTCAAACTCTGTGCGAAGAAAACGAACACCTATATATTTTCGTGAGAGCTCTGATTTCCCTTATTTTATTATGATGATCGTTTTTTC
The DNA here is from genome assembly GCF_023898315.1 of Schistocerca nitens. NCBI lineage: Eukaryota > Metazoa > Arthropoda > Insecta > Orthoptera > Acrididae > Schistocerca > Schistocerca nitens. Next base: position 65,055,151 of record NC_064616.1, read on the forward strand.
TTATGTGGGTCGCAGTGAACAAAATAATTTCGCATTCGGAGGAGAAAGTTCGTGATTGAAATTTCGTGAGAAGATTTCGCCGCAATGAAAAACGCCATTGTTTTAATGCTGCTGTGACGTCGCAAGTTATTACGGGATAACATTTATTGCAGTAAGATACCCAGACGTGGAGCCCGATGAACGTACAGGAGGCTGCAAACTTGTCTTAGCCATAACTCATAGCACAGCTGTCGCTACTAGCGAGCGTGAGAACGGGATTCTGTGTCACTTAGAACGACCGTATATTCATACCCCCTACGAATCTAAATAAAACATGAAATATTAACCGATTATTTTCAAACTTGGTATACTATTTTTTGTTATTCAGAAGAAGATCTCTCAAAATTTCAAAGCTTTACATATAATAGTTTCGGAGATTCCGAAAATTACCTAAAACCCACCAAACCGACACTTAGGGTGAAACATTCCGTGAGAAACGATTACAGTTTGTCTTTTGTTACCATTTTAAATCATTCACAGAGTTCTCAATATATCAAATCAATTAGTTTGGATTTTTATTTGCAAAACTTTAATTACTTTTCATTTCATAGATTAAAATTCAGGAAAAATTAATATCTGTTTATGATGTTGTTGTGTGAATATATGGGAGTGAGTGAGTGTGTAGGTAGGACATACGTTAAAAAATGCAATATTATATTATGTACAACATTACGTAATTGGAACGTGGGAAAAATGTGTAGTACCCACATTGCTGATGTATGTTTAGATGATTGCTTTTGTAAGAAGGCAGCCAGAATATCAGTTTAAAGTGCAATCGTTTTCTAAATTATTTTCAAGATTAATTTTATTTCGTTTTGTTTTATTAAACATTGTGTTATATTTGCATTTTGGGATGACGTAAATTACTTTCTGAACAGTGATTGGCTTAGGCGAGTTTTACCGCGAAAATGATCTCGAAGGATCATTCTGATCGGTGCGTCAGACTGATCAGTCAATCAGAATTAAGTAGTTCCCATGCACAGCTAGTTAGATATGCTGTGAGTGAGGCAGTATTGGGAGAGTTGCTCGCCAGCTTCGGACGTGGAAGGACGTGTCAGATGTGATGATTCTCATTATGTGTAATATGAAGGAATATTGAGTTCCTCGCGTTTAATAGGTATCGTGACTAACGCAGATGTAGTTACGAACTGTTTGACGAAAGTTTGGAGTTTCAGGAGTTTTGTTGGAAATTTAGTTGCATGTGAACTTTCGGCCTTTATGAAAACTCCGTGTGGCGCATTCTGTATTCAGTTATGGAGTATTTGGCGAGCAGTTTCTTTTAACGAAACCCACTGAAAAGGACCGAATGTGAAACTCATTTATAGTAGCGGATCTGTGACAGATCGCGTCATCAATCGGGTCGGACTTGAGTAAATTTCTGGCTGCTTGGCGTGTGAAATTGGTTGTATGAACAGTGAACGGAGAACTATAGATACGTTAGTTAGGTAAATGCGGACTTGATAGCTCATTTTAATGTCTTCTAGAAGCAATAAAAAGGCATATCTACTAATTTTTTGAACATAATTGTGAGAAAAATACACCATATCACTACTCAAAATCTTGATATATGTGGGATTGCAGGACCTGACATACTACTCTTTTTTGCCGTCTATTAAGTATCTACGCTTGCAGAGTGAAGGGACGTCGAGCACAAGCTGTACTGAAGCAGGTGGACATTCAACAACGAAAGAAAAATATTGTGGTGTGTCTCTCTCTCTCTGTAATCATGCAGTGCGGGGAAGCCAGTGCAGTAAGACGTAAGATTGAAACCAATGTACGCATTGAAGAGACGGGAAGGTCTAAAAAGCCAAGTATGGAGCATATTTTTGTTGGTTGTAGACGAAAACAGTGTGTCTACTGGGTACGTATCGTGCATAAACTGCTCCGCATTATTGTGTTTCCAATCGGGAACCACTCATTTAAAGAAACACAGTTGCAAGAAACCTCACAAAGATATAGCTCCTTCAGGAATACCGGCAATAATAAAAAATAGTATTACAGCAAAGTGTGTTGCAATGTGTGCTAAAGATATGAGACCTTTTAATGCTGTTTCTGGTGGTTTCAGAGAACTAGGCCAAGAATTAATACATCTAGGTGCCCATTATGGAGAAGTTAACGTGGCAGATGCCATGCCACATCCCTCTACTATAAGCAGACATGTCAAAGAACAAGCTGATGCAATACGAAACAACATAATGCCTTCTGGTTCAAATGGCTCTGAGCACTATGGGACTTAACATCTATGGTCATCAGTCCCCTAGAACTTAGAACTACTTAAACCTAACTAACCTAAGGACATCACACAACACCCAGTCATCACGAGGCAGAGAAAATCCATGACCCCGCCGGGAATCAAACCCGGGAACCCGGGATAATACCTTCTGTTATTGTGGAAATTATAAATGGCTCTGAGCACTATGGGACTTAACTTCTAAGGTCATCAGTCCCCTAGAACTTAGAACTACTTAAACCTAACTAACCTAAGGACATCACACACATCCATGCCCGGGGCAGGATTCGAACCTGCGACCGTAACGATCGCACGGTTCCAGACTGTAGCGCCTAGAACCGCTCGGCCACAATGGCCGGCGGAAGTTATTAATAAAACATTTGCTGCGAGAGTTGATATGACGCTTACAACACATTACATTAACACAGATTGGTCTCTTGTGATCAATGTTTTATTTACAACAAAATTCCCGGACGTTAGGTTGGTTGGTTGTTTTGGGGAAGGAGACCAGACAGCGAGGTCATCGGTCTCATCGGATTAGGGACGGACGGGGAAGGAAGTCGGCCGTGCCCTTTCAAAGGAACCATCCCGGCATTTGCCTGGAGCGATTTAAGTAAATCACGGAAAACCTAAATCAGGATGGCCGGACGTCAGGAAGACGGGAGTAAATATTATAAGAGAAAGTGCTCTATGAATTTAGCTGTGTTACGTACCCGTTCTTGGAAACGTTACTTTTGTATTAAAAGAGAGAGACAGAGATAAATATATTGTGTGTGTGTATGTGTGTGTGTGTGTGTGTGTGTGTGTGTGAGAGAGAGAGAGAGAGAGAGAGAGAGAAAGAGAGAGAGAGAGAGAGAGAGAGAGAGGCGTTGGATTTGTACAGTGCAGTGCAGTGCAGCGAGCCGTGACGAGGCGAGGTGAGACGTCAGCGGTGACCGGTCATGCTCGGTTATCCGCGTGTCCGGAATCCGGACAACAGGCATGGGGCGAGTACGTGACCGAGCCGAGTGGTGTGGGGCCGGACACGAGAGGCTCGGTCCCCCCGTCAACAGGCGAGCCCTGACCGTTCAAACACTGAGCGTTGCAGCACTCTAATCGTCACCCGCCCCGCCGCACTGTCCAGCCCAAATCCTGTGTCACGTCCATGACACACACTATGCTGTTTATCGACATTACAAAACGTGCAGCCCTTCTTTGAACTTTCTCGACGTACTCCGTTAATTCTATATGGATCCCAGACCGCGCAGCAGTACCCCAAAAGAGGACGGACAAGCATAGTGTAGGCAGTATCTTTACTAGATCTGTTATATTTCCAAAGTGTTCAGCCAATTAAACGCAGTTTTGGTTTGCCTTCTCCACAAAATTTTCTGTGTACTCTTTCCAAAGTAAATTGTACATAGTTGTGATTCCTAGGTATTTAGCTGAATTTATGGCCTTTAGATTAGACATCACACTTTTCATTATTTAGGATCAGTTGCCAGTTTTCAGATATCTTTTTGAAATCGCGTTGCATTTTGTTTTGATCTTCTGATGCGTTTATTAGACAATAAACGACAGTATCGCCTATAAACAGCCTAATACGGCTACTCAGATTGTCTCCCAAATAACACCGGAAATCACTTCTGTTCTACTCGGTGACTTTCCGTCAATTACTACGAACTGGACTGACGAGAAATCACGAACAGTTACATAACAGACGATACTTCATAAGCACGCAATTTCACTACAAGCCACATGTGTGATACAGTGTCAAAAGCTTTCTGGAAATCTAGAAGTACGGAATTAATTTGAAATCCCTTGTCAATAGCACTTCACACTTCATGTGTATAAAGAGCTAGTTATGTTTCACAGAACGATGTTTTTCTAAGTCCGTGTTGACAGTGTGCCAATAGACCGTTCTCTTAGAGGTATTTCACAATGTTTGAACACAATATATGTTCCAAAATCCTGATACATATCGACTATAATGATAAGGGCCTGTAATTTAGTGGATTACTCCTGCTACCTTTCTTTAATATCAGTATGACCTGTGTAACTTTTCAGTCTTTGGGTACAGATCTGCCCGCATCTCGTGGTCGTGCGGTAGCGTTCTCGTTTCCCACGCCCGGGTTCCCGGGTTCGATTCCCGGCGGGGTCAGGGATTTTCTCTGCCTCGTGATGGCTGGGTGTTGTGTGACGTCCTTAAATTAGTTAGGTTTAAGTAGTTCTAAGTTCTAGGGGACTGATGACCATAGCTGTTAAGTCCCATAGTGCTCAGAGCCATTTGAACCTTTTTTTTTTGGTACAGATCTCTCGTCGAGCGAGTGGTTGTATATAATTGTTAAGATGGAGCTTTTGCATCAGCATACTCCGAAAGGAACCTATCTGGTATACAGTCTGGACCAAAAGACTTGGTTTTAGTAAGTGATTTAAGTTGCTTCACTACTCTGAGGATATCTACTTTTAAGTTACTCATGTTGGCAGCTGTTCTTGGTTCTAATTCTGGAATATTTACTTCGTCTTCTTTGGTGAAGGAATTTCAGAGAGCTGTGTTTAGTAACTCGCTTTCGCAGCACTGTCGTCGAATGATCCCATAACATGTGAAACTGTGCTTACATGTGAGACACTGGAAGTCGGCAGCCTCCTTAAGATTGTCTATGTTCTATGTAGTATTCCGTATTGATACCATCCCATGGGTGTCGAAGTTGACAACAATTGCAAGTTTCCATCAGATGCCGAAAGCGCTCGTGTGGGATCCGGTGGACACAATGGTGCGCGCCCGCTGGGTCACATCAGCAGCAGCTCTTAAGGCTCTGTCTAAAGGAAAGTATGGCCATCCTATTCCCCTGCGTTTGCCGCCATCCGCAGTTCAGGATTGGCTGAAACCGCGTCACGTGACATTAGCAGCCACTGTGGGCCCAAGCATTACGTGTCAAACATAGGAAGTGTGTATATTAGAAGCTTTAAGAAGAATAATGGCTCAGTGCTGTGCTTTTGGCTACTGGTTTCGAGGCGAAAAGGGAGGAAAACTGTCAACGTCTGACCATTGCATCATAAGTCCTTATACATTTTCTAGTTTTTTGGGTTGATCTCGGTCGCAATGGAAAAGTTTGCAGGTACTCAACCATTCAGTTGATTTTATTCATTTCTGCCCGTTTGTCTTCTTTTTACATTTCTGTTGCTTAGCGTCCAATCCATTCGAACAGAGAAGAAGGGAGAAAAAAAAAGTCAGAAGAGGTAATAGGATGGTTCAATGGTAATTTAAGTACAAAATAGAAATCTCAGAGATAAAACTGCCACTCTTAGCACATAAAACGAAAAATAGTGAGTGGTACCGTACGAAGTTATCATGACTGGTAAAAAATTTGACCTGACTGACTGTACAGAATGGTTTAAACTTATATTTAGGATGCTCACAATAATAAATTGTACTTCGTTCCACACAATATAATGAACAAAAAGAAAAAAATATTTTATACCACGCAAGTACCGAACCTACGGCGTGTCACTCCACAACCATTAACGGAACCAGGAGATTGCAATTACTGTTGCAATCTAGCCGCTAATCTACATTGTATTACTACGACTACGGTCGTTACTGTTTCCTACAGCCTACTTTTGATTGTAGTTTTATTCCAACAAATTTTAAAAATATTGTATTCTCTTGCACTTTCGTAATCGTTCTCCTAATCTCTTAGTATAATTATTTGCAGACAAAATTTTATGGGAAAGATCTGACAAAAATATAAAGCCTGCGTAATCATATAAGCAGGTTTATAAATTCTATTTACTTAAGTACCGCGCATATATATTTGAGCCCAATGCTTTACTTCGTACCGAGCGAGGTGGCGCAGTGGTTAGCACACTGGACTCGCATTCGGGTGGACGACGGTTCATTCCCGTCTCCGGCCATCCTGATTTAGGTTTTCCGTGATTTCCCTAAATCGCTTCAGGCAAATGCCGGGACGGTTCCTTTGAAAGGGCACGGCCGATTTCCTTCCCCATCCTTCCCTCACCCGAGCTTGCGCTCCGTCTCTAATGACCTCGTTGTCGACGGGATGTTAAACACTAACAAGGGGAGGCTGGCAATTGTGAAATTCAGATTCGATTCATACTGCGCATAATAAAAGCTCATGGCCAGAGGTGTAATGTGGCAAAGCACCAAGATGCACTTCTCAGCCGTTGTCGAGAAAATCGACAGTTAAAAGAAACCGTTGCGGTGAAATACTCTCTACGATTAATACTTTTCTACAGCGTCGTGGCGCAGCGGTAAGCGCTCGGGTTCGTAATCCGAAGTTCGCCGGATCGAATCTCCCGCCATGCAAATTTTTTTATTAGTTTTTTGTAATTCAAATACACACACACACACACACACACACACACACACACACACACACACATATATATATATATATATATATATATATATATATATATATATATATATACTATTAATGAATTGCTTATGCATGTTGGTGAAGGCGGATCGCTCTCCAATTGTACCGCCTCCATTTTTCCGTTTGATTAACAGGGTGTACCAAAGCTCTCCCGTCCGCACTGATTTTCGACGATGTTATAAGTTGCGCTAGGGACCGCATCTACCTTCTTTCGAAGTTAGCAGGCAACTACGCTGTTATGCGGCTGCTCGTTTCGGCCCATTCAACATCTGTCCTTCAAGTGTAACGAGCGAGTAACGGAGTTTATATTTCATACCTGCCACAGCAAATTTGTGTTCGTGGGGTCTCTGTTCTAATTCGAACGTTTGACTTACGCTATACGTATTCGTTTCGGAATATATATATATATATATATATATATATATATATATATATATATAATTCCCGGCAATCAGTTAACGGAAGACGTAGAAACGATATTCCGAAACGAATACGTATAGCGTAAGTCAAACGTTCGAATTAGAACAGAGACCCCACGAACACAAATTTGCTGTGGCAGGTATGAATATATATATATATATATATATATATATATATATATATATATGTGTGTGTGTGTGTGTGTGTATACACATTTGAATTTCAAAAAAAAAATACTAAAAAAAAAGGGTTGCATGGCGCGAGATTCGATCCAACGACCATCGGATTACGAACCCGAGCGCTTTCCGCTGCGCCACGACGCTGTAGAAAATTGTGAATCGTAGAGAATATTTCACCGCAACGGTTTCTTTTAACTGTCGATTTTCTCGACAACGGCTGAGAAGTGCATCTTGATGCTTTGCCACATTACACCTCTGGCCATGAGCTTTTATTATGCGCAGTATGAATCGAATCTGAATTTCACAATTGGCAGCCTCCCCTTGTAAGCTCCTCCTCCCTCCTTTATTTAGTATAATAAAAGAGACATTGGGCGAATTTTCATGGTACCGAGTAGCAGGAACAAGAAGTAAATCGATGTAGAGTTTTAAATCAGCGATGGATGTTTCCTTGCACTTAGAACTAATATTGGTTCCCTTTACCCTGTTGACTATTGGATGTGACCAATTTAACGCTAATTACGAAAACAGGCGTTCAAACACTATTCTACAACTAATGACTCTGAGCACTATGGGACTTATCAACTGAGGTCATCAGTCCCCTAGAACTTAGAACTACTTAAACGTAACTAACCTAAGGACATTACACACATCCATGCCCGAGGTAGTATTCGAACCTGCGACCATAGCAGCGGTTCCGGACTGAAGCGCATAGAACCGCTCGGCCACCACGGCCGGCTTACTGCAACAATAGCTGCGAAATCTGCTTTCACTGTTAATAGAGGATAGCAAGAAAGAAACTGTTTCATGCTCGCCACATCAAATGCTTTCCGACTTATTTAGCTCAAATTTGTTGAGATTTTTTTTTTTTTTTTTGGCTATCTATCCAACATGTTCTGTTCGAAGCCACTGATCAGTTTTAGCAGTGCATTAGCCGATTGAGTATACTTTTTTAATATACATGGCTAAATATGCTGCAGAAATAATGTATCACCAGCGGCGCAGTGGGCCCAAAATGGCGGCCACTGGCAAGTTTTTTTTTTCCTTTATTTTATTTCAATTCCCCGTCTGGACGGGCTGGCAGCAGCATATGTGCTGCTCTTCAGCCGAAAGACATAGAACAAGCAATAGAAGACATTTAAAAATATACAAAGGAGAAAACATGTTGGACATAGATATAAAAAAGAGGGAACATCATGGAAGACAACAGACAAAAAAGGGGCGACGGTAAAATGGAGATAAAAACCGTAAAAAAGTGGCGCACACAAAAAAACCACACACTGGGACAATTAAAAGAACACAAGGCACAGTATGACCAGAGCATAAAAGTATTGACAGATGGCGTAGCACATAACAAACACTAACAATGACACTAAGTACAATGCCAGCACGCAATTAAATTCACACCTCTCGACGCACAGGAGAAATGGCACTAAACACAACACTGACGTGGCACACTGACGATGATCAAAACAGACGATCTGCCAGGTGCAAGATGAGGGGACTGGAAGGAGGGAGGGAGGGAGGGAGGGAGGGGAAGAGAGTGGGGGAGATGGGCGGGGGGCGCGCTGATTAGGGCCAGGTAGGGAGGGATGTGGGAAGGAGAGAGGCGAGTATGGGGTGCAGGGTCTCAGGGGTGGGGGAAGGAGGAAAATCCGCTCTGGGAAAAGGAGGGGAGAGGAAAAAGGTGGCCCTGGGGAGGGGGGGGGGGAACAAGGCCAGGTTATAGTTGGAAGGAAGGGTAGATGTCACAGCGAAGTTCATCATCTGGGAGGGGGAGGCGCTGGGAATTGCCCTGATGAAGGAGATGGAGGGTGTGGAGGTGGAGAGAGGGAGGGATACAGCGATAGAGGCGCGGCAATGGGCAGGGGTGGAGAGGGAGGAGGAAACTAGAGGTGGGAGGGATCAAGCCTGCGGACAATGTAAAGGATGTGAAGATGTTGAAGGAGCAGGAGGAGGTGGGGGAAGGGGATGAGTTCATATAGGAGCCGTGTGGGTGAAGGAAGGCGGATACGGAAGGCAAGGCAGAGTGCACAGCGTTTGAGGATTGGGAGGGCCTTGCAAAAGCGGGTGGGTGCTGAGATCCAGGCAATGCTGGCATAACGGAGGATAGGACGGATGAAGGGTTTGTAGGTGTGGAGGATGGTAGAAGGATGCCACCCCGTGTCCGGCCCGATGGGAGTTTCAGAAGGCGGAGGCGGGAATGGGCTTTCTGCTGGATGGTCTGGAGGTGAGGGGTCCAGGGGAGGTGACAGTCGTGGGTGAGGCCAAGGTATCTCAGCTGGATGGGACGACCATAAAGGGTGAGGTAGAAATCATGGAGACGGAAGGAGCGGGTGGTGCAGCCTATGATGATTGCCTGGGTTTTGGAGGGGTTGAGATGGAGGAACGACAGGTTACACCAAGCGGTGAACTGGTTACGGTGGGTTTGAAGGATACGTTAGGCAAGTTGGCCGTACTTTCCCTTTATAAAGCTTAAGCAGCTCTGGACTACAAGCGCCCTCTACCGCCGCTATATAGCACGCCGGCAACAGCCCGGGCGCTAGGAGCCACTTCACTACGTGATGCTACGCAGACGTCGCCTAATCGCGGCTCCAACTCCATCGATCATGCTTTGTACAGAGAGCATCCTCGTTGTTGCTGTTGTGTGAGCTGGACTCTTTCTTGCTGCATTATCTGTAATGAGTCTTACCACGCTTGGAGAGACAAGTAAATCTTCTCTTTACTGGACTTGTTCTGTCCAGCTTTCTTACGACAGTTGCCACACCATTCTGTAGCCCACCCCTCCTTACAGTTGTGAATGAGGTCGTACACAACATTCTTATCGACACTGATTAAACTATAGACTAGGTGCACCTAGTGACTGTAGTATTTGGTTAACAAAGCGCAGAGTCCCATGAACGACAAAGCAATAGGGTCTGTGGGTGCGTCGGGGCTCGAGCACCCACTAAATTTTTAGTTTGGTAAAAAGAAAATAAAAATTTCTCACTTTATCAAAACGTAATGGACTGTTAAAGTACTGGGATTGAAGTTAAAACTTCTGACTTTTAAAACATGCGTTTGTTTCAGATGTCTTTGTGCAAAGGCAAACAAGCAACACAGTCCCCTGTTCCTTTTTCTGGCCAACTCAGAGGCACTCCCCCGAATAATAGTCGCACTATACTGTTAATGGAATCTCGTCTTTTCAGCTTGCTTTCATGTTTCCTTACAGGTGACACGCTGCAATACGCCAACTCCATTCGTCAACAACTGTTTTAAAATATCTGCTTGCCATATTTGAGCAATAATGAAGAATAATCCGAGGCACAAGAAAGCTGATTGTTACAGACTATCTCAATAGTAAATTTTTTTAAAAACATAACAGCGGTGTTATTTAAGATCTCAGTGCAATTGTTTCTGGATTGTTGTTTTGTTTGTTGAGACAATGGCTTCGAACGACGCGGGAGCTTATATTATAGACTGAAGCTGTGTTACCGCATTAATAGCGAGTACGAAGAAGACGGTCCACTGATGGAATGTGTGGAGCAAAAGCTCTTCGCTGGGCAAAAATTTTCGCAGTTTTCAAACGTTGCGTGATTACTGGACGCGTGTGGAAAGCTGAAACACAATATTGAGTATTGCTTCTATGCATAGTTTCTTATTCCAACAGTTTTCTAGTCACTGTGGTTAAATTCGTCATACGCTTGACATCACATGTGGGTATTATAGTGAAAAGCGTGTTCAGCCAAAAAATAACGAACCAGAGAATGTGTCTTCTCAGTTAGGTCAGTCTAGAAAATGTGCTTATAGAACAGGTGTGTTTTACTTTATCACAGTACAGATCTTTATGACACAGGCAGTGTTCATAAAAGATTATAAATGAAACATAACCATTTTAAAAAATATCTATACTCCCCAGAAAATATACTACATTCCGCCATTGATATGCACCCGTAGAAATTTTGGAAAGTCTTCGCCCTCGATAGAGAGGGCGGTTGCAATTTCTGCACCACTTCGAATAAGCGACTACTGGAAGACAAGAGCACTGCACTTTGGTAACTACCATAAATGCTATTAACAAAACAGTAAGCTAAATTCACACGACCTTATTGCCTGCGGCGCTGACAAGCTGGCGCGTGTTTTTAAACAGCCTCATTCAGAGATTTTCCCCCGAGACTCAACGAATTTTCGATCTCGTATCGACCTCAATATGGAGAAATGCGGTGAGGAAAATACATCAGCGTAGCATGACGCTACTAAACATTACTATGTCTCAGTGACTTAGACGGCTATTACACGATCATGTTTCTTTGACGAAGAAATATGATCAAATATTCGTCGTTGTGCTAAAAATGGGTATCACACTGTCATCATATTTTTCCATCAAAGTTCAAGATGGCAGGCAACAACAACTTGTTATGGGCTGCAGCTGCTTGTACCAGAATTGCACTGAGTAATATTGCAATTGCAATGCCTATGACATCGCAATTCTGTCAGAGACAGCAAAGGACCTGGAAGAGCAGTTGAATGGAATGGACAGTGTCTTGAAAGGAGGATATAACATGAACGTCAACAAAACCAAAACGAAGATAGTCGAATGTAGTCGAATTCAATTAGGTGATGCTGAGGGAATTAGATTAGGAAATGAGACACTTAAAGTATGCTATTTGAGGAGCAAAATAACTGATCATGGTGGGAGTATAGAGGATATAAAATGTAGACTGGCAATGGCAACGAAAGCGTTCCTGAAGAGAAATTTGCTAACATCGAGTATAGATTTAAGTGTCAGGCAGTCTTTTCCGAAAGTATTTGTATGGAGTGCAGCCACACGGAAACATGGACGATACATAGTTTAGACAAGAAGAGAATAAAAACTTTTGAAGTGTGGTGCTAGGGATGAATGCTGAAGATTAGATGGGTAGATCACGTAACTAAAGAGGAGGTACTGAATAGAATTGGGGAGAAGAGGAATTTGTTGCACAGCTTGACTAGAAGAAGGTTCAAAAATGGTTCAAATGGCTCTGAGCACTATGGGACTTAACATCTATGGTCATCAGTCCCCTTGAACTTACAACTACTTAAACCTAACTAACCTAAGGACAGCACACAACACCCAGCCATCACGAGGCAGAGAAAATCCCTGACCCCGCCGGGAATCGAACCCGGGAACCCGGGCGTGGGAAGCGAGAACGTTACCGCACGACCACGAGATGCGGGCACTAGATGAGTTGGTAAGACATTCTGAGACATCAAGGGATCACCAATTTAGTATTGGAGGGAAGCGTGGAGGTTAAACATCGTAGAGGGAGACCAATAGATGAATACACTAAGCACATTCAGAAGAATGTAGGTTGCAGTATTTACTCGGAGATGAAGAGGCTTGCACAGGATAAAGAAGCATGGAGAGCCTCATCAAACCAGTTTCTGGGCTGAAGACCACCACCACAACAAATCCAACAACAACAACATACGTAGATGAAGCCGTGGGTTTTATGTCGAGATAATAAAAACATTTAGCAAAATTCGTTACGAGACCTGCAAGTGGTGTCCGTCAAGTCTCGTATACTTTACGTACGTGCGGATGAGACCCTTGATGTGTCAGCACAGCATGAAATTCAACTTTTACACAACGACACAAGCTCTGTACAATACGCTGTGGGGTGGTAGGACTGGACCAAGTGACACATCAGGCAATGACCATCGATAATTCTACTGAACATTTATTTGGTACATTTAAACAAGACAAATAAAACCATCAACACATTTTTAAAATTACCATGTAGGTGAGAGCAAGTTACTTCAAAATTTAAACATTCATAAACCACCGTACTTATGCCCCATTACAGATTTAGTGAAATGAGTTACAAACTATTTACTCAAAAACAACTTCCAACGATATTTCTCTAGCTTTATTCAGAGCGCTTTCCACAACCCCCCTCGCAACTGGATCATCCGTGCAAAGAGCAGCTGACATATAACCCGTCTCTTGTTTTACAGATACGATCCCCTCCACGGTTATTCATACGCGGGATTTTTCTTTCCCACTGATGTCGAAGGCGATCGCGTGTTTGCGAGGACGTGCTTGTGCGACGGAGATGGATTCATTTGTGATAAAATAAAAATTAAAAAAAATTAAAAAGGTACATTTCATGTATCCTCATTTCCTATTTTTTTTTCTGGTAAAACTTATTGGGGTCTTTCGTGATAGGGGCCAACGCCTCAAGAGGTGAAGCTTTTCTTTTGGGGACTCTTCTTAAATATTAAGAGGAAAAGTGACGGTGGCATCAGCTTTTTTTTTTGCAGTTTTAGGTTATTTTAGGAATGTGAGGGGAAAAAAAAGGTAGCGTCCAAAATTGATAATCGAGTGGGCTGGCTGGCGGCGGTTCGAAACCTGTTGTGTTCTTCAATTTGTTTTGAATATCTAAATCATTTAAATATAAAATTTATCAATTATATGTTAATTAAATGATACTTAACCATCATTTCTGAAGAAACAATTTACTAAAATTTAACGAGGAAATGTAGTCTTTCGTTACTACAGTGATTGTTATTACCAAAGTAATGCAGACTACAGGCAACAACAAATCAGATACCATGGCACACAACCACGTTACTTAAATGACAGGCAACCTACAATGTAGGATATAAAATTTCATGTGACCAAGCAACCTCGTGGGATTCGACAAACTACGCCCAGAAGCGGACGCCCGCCCACTTAACTGATTCCAATACAGGCTCGGCATGGACACCTAAACGGGAGCAGCAACGGTTACGAATAGGCTCGAAAAATCCCAGAAGTAGTGGCTATCTACAACAGACTGACATCTACCTTAAGTAACTATAAACACAGTAATTGATTACAGCACATCAGCTGTAGAATTAGTCAACCTATTAATGAACATCATCTAAGCAGTACAAATCTTATGCTTGTAAGGCCAATTATACATTAAGCTGCGAGCGAACTAGATACAAGGCCAGCTGGCACGCGCAGGCAAAGGGGGCGGATAATACACAAACAGCACGCAACCCAGGATCCCGCACCCGCTACCAAGACAAACAGCACAACTCCCAATAAAACGAAATCAAATGCAAGTAAGTAGCGTGCAGGCTAACGGTATATCGAGACCGCGCGCAACCATTAAAGCAGCTCAACCTGCCGCAACAGAGACATAAGAGTGCTGCCTGCTTAAAGCAGGCCAGTTTGGGTTTCTGATAGTCTCTCAAGCTTCACGGGATCCGTTTAGCATGCCGCACCTGACGTCGGGTTGCAACACCAATCCAACGTGACTAGCCAGGTATATGACTGAGTAGGAATTTTCAGAGCAGCTATCGTAACAGTGGGAGCAACAAAATGAGCAAACCAAACTTAAAGGAGACTAAGAAGAAAATAAGAATATATACGAGTCACGAAACAGAGTGCAAGTTCAGCAGGGAAAAAGTCATGTGTTCCGAGGCGTCTTCAGATAAATTGGTAGGTGTATCGGAATGCAGATTGCTTAAAAAGTTACGAAACATTCCTTCGGGAATCTCGAGTATGATAAGACATGATTGTGAATTTGACCAACATTTTCCTCACTTCAGAAGTATTTTGAAAGATGACAGACTTAGTGGTTGACAAATGTGTGGAAAAGTGTGCTGAGGACATGATGCCATTTAGTAGTACGTAGCCATTCTAAAACAGGGGCAAACTGGTTGAAATAGGAAAAAAGCTATAGCTCAGTGGACATTAAAAACCACATTCTGGTGGTATACAACGTAGTGCGAAGAAAGCCTAGTACGAAAGAAAAGCTTCTTTCAGACTTCTACCTTTAACATTAACATAATAAGAAAAAACTAACTTCGTGTTGCTAAAATGTATTTGGGGAATTTAGAATGAACTGATTTGGCGACTTAGAATGAATTCATCGAACCCACAACACACATCCTCCTAAAAGTAATTAAAACTGATGTGACTGGGATCATATTTGGTTGGAACACAGTAACGTTACAGAAACTAGACTTCCAAAACCTTACTTTAGTTGGCGTTGCAGTATAACAGACATCTTCAGTTTCTTATGTTCAAAGAATCTCGACTTTCAGAGGTGGTTCTTATTATTGCGGAAAGTATGTGTTAGAGACGACATGATGATGGTTCGAATTATAGCCAGTACTAGACGAAAGAGGGTGAAGTTGCAGAGAAAACCGTTCATATCGAAGTAAACACGTAAGCCCAAAATACGCCGAAAGGAGAAAAGGAATAAATAAAAATTTTCATTTTCTGGCCTATAATATACTCCAAACGAATATGGATTTCCTTGAGCCTCGTATTGTGATAGGGGGGCATTTTCATCAACTTCCGAACCCTACCCATAACACTGCACTGAAAGCGAACTGAATGAACTTCTACGTAGCGTAGCACAGCGGAAAGACGGGCAGACAATCAAGACTCCATAGCGGGCTTGGATGGGAGTTACACAACTCGCCCGTTCTGCTGATAACGTGCGTCAGCTTGCCTACCTCGCTAGCAGGCAAGCATGGCAGTGAAAAGCTGAATGTGTACACCTGTGGTTTTTGGTGCTGATATGTCTGCGTGAGCAGAAGAAACTAACGATCAAGTCCGAAAACAATTTATTGGACTGTTCAATTAACCAAAACAAATTCTCCAAGTATAACAGCAACACAAAACAGTGATCCGTCTTCGAATCACAACTGCATACAAGAATAATATAGAAAACAACTGAAATATTTTCCTACTAGTCTCCGCCAGAGACTTCTCCGATATACCAAGCCTAATCCAGAGATCAACGAGAAGATGCAAGCCGGGCTGCCGCGGTGGCAGCTTTTTCTTTATTGTTATTTTTAAACCTGTTGACAGGCAGGCCGGCAGCAGCATACTACGCCGCCCTTTGGCCTCAGAGAAACACAAAAGATACAAATGTAAACAATGTGAGAGAAAAATATGGTGGACATATAAACGGAGACAAACACTCTTTAAAATACATGGAGCCGTTCACGGGCGTAGAGTCCAAGATAAAATTTGTTCAGGCACTTGGACACATAAATAGACGAAAATTGTCACACGTGAACGTAGGTGCACAACACGAATAACACTGAACCACTTAAGCACAAAACGACGGCACACACAGAACACGAGGCGTTGATCTCCGGCACGCGAATGTTCACTAACTGTGTACGTGTCCGGGGACCTGCCAAGAGAGGAGGAGGGGGGTGGGAGAGGGAGAGGGGAGAGCAGATGCCATGGGCAGGGGAGATAGGGGGAAGGGAGGAAGGGGGAGGGGAAGCCCGGGGGAAGAGGGGTGGAGGGATGGGACGGGGGAAAAGGAAAGAAAAGGGAGGGAGGGTGCCTAAGGGAAAGGACACAGGAAGTGGGGGCAGGGAGAATCAAAGTTGATAGGAGGGGTAGATGGAGGGGAGGAGGACATCATCAGGGAGGGGGAGCTGGCGGAAGCCACCTTTGGAGAGGGTAAGGGGGGTGGAGAGATGGAGACCGGGTGGGACGTGGGAACACAGGCGCGGCAGCGGGCGGGGGTGGGAGAGGATGGGCGAGACAAGCGGGTGAGGAGGATCGAGTTTGTGGGAGGTGTACAGGATCCGTATTCTTTCAAGGAAAAGGAGGAGGTGGGGGAACGGAATGAGATCATACAGGCTCCGCGTGGGGGAGGGGAGACGGATGCAATAGGCGAGGCGGAGAGCATGCCGTTCAAGGATTTGAAGGGATTTATAAAAGGTAGGAGGGGGGGGCGCGGAGATCCAGGCCGGATGGGCGTAACAAACGATAGGGCGGATGAGGGATTTATAGGTGTTGAGGATGGTGGAGGGGTCCAGACCCCAAGTACGGCCGGAAAGGAGCATGAGGCGACGGAGTTGGGAGCGTGCCTTGGCTTGGATTGTCCGGAGATGGGGGGTCCAGGAGAGTCGACGGTCGAGGGTGACGCCAAGGTACTTAAGGGTGGGGGTGAGGGCGATAGGACGGCCATAGATGGTGAGATAGATATCAAGGAGGCGGAAGGAAGGGTTGGTTTTGCCTACAATGATCGCCTGGGTTTTGGAGGGATTGACCTTGAACAACCACTGGTTGCACCAAGCGGTGAACCGGTCAAGATGGTATTGGAGAAGGTTTTGGGAGCGCTGCAGGGTGGGGGCAAGGGCAAGGAAGGTGGTGTCATCGGCAAACTGGAGAAGGTCGACGGGGGATGACGGCGGCGGCATGTCCGCCGTATATAAAAGGTACACAAGGGGGGAGAGGACGGAGCCTTGGGGCACACCGTCGGAGGAAAAAAAGGTGTAGGAATCCGTGTTATGGATGGTGACGTAGGAAGGACGGTGGGAGAGAAAGGAGCCGATCAGAAGGACGTAATTAATGGGAAGGGCGAAGGTTTGGAGCTTGAAGAGGAGACCGGAATGCCACATGCAGTCATAAGCACGTTCGAGGTCCAGGGAGAGGAAGATTCCAGACCGACGGGTGAGGATAGATTCCAGGACCTTGCTGAAGACCGAGGTAAGGCTGATGGGACGGTAGGAGGAGACGGTGGACGGCGGTTTACCAGGTTTAAGGAACATCAGGATACTGGAGGTTTCCCACAGTTGGGGGTAGTAACCGGTGGACAGGACTACATTGTAGAGCCTGGCCAGGGTGGAGAGGAAAGAGACAGGAGCTTCACGAAGGTGACGGTAGGTGACTCGATGTGTGGCCGAGGGCCGGCCTTTATAGCGCTTTGGCGGATGAGTACCTAGGAACTGTTTTCCATCACGTGGTTTGACGTGTGAAAATAGTTTCGGGATCTGCAGCGACCTCTTCCTTATGTTTATGTGGGCCGGTAGTGGCCCCTGGCGGCCGCTGGTGTCTTTGCTGTGGTGTTGTTGTTGTGGCCGTTCATCAATATTGCCTGTCGGTTGGGTAGTACTTCGGTGTGCCTGCGAGGCGGGCAACCGCGCCTGCAGTCTATCAGTTTGGTTGCTGATACTCTAGGCGCCGTGACGTCTGGTGGAGAAGGCCACAGCAGGTGCCGTTCCTGTTGAGCTGCAAACTGTTATTGTTGTTCATGGAGCTGTTGCTGTCACATTTCCAGAAACTTGGAATCCATAAAATTTGCACTGGGTGCAAACCTGTCGCCGGAAGCTCGGTAGGGTTAAGACCCTGTCGGCACTTTTCTGTCGGTTCCATGTATGAATCTGTTCAAATGGTTCAAATGGCTCTGAGCACTATGGAACTCAACTTCTGAGGTCATCAATCCCCTCGAACTTAGAACTACTTAAACCTAACTAACCTAAGGACATCACACACATCCATGCCCGAGGCAGGATTCGAACCTGCGACCGTAGCGGTCGCGCGGTTCCAGACTGTAGCGTCTAGAACCGCTCGGCCACGCTACGGATGTGTAATCCGTAAACAAAGATAAGTTCCTCATGAGCAGAACACTGTATGAAAGCCAATAAAGAGAGCAAGAAGATCGAGGTACAATACACGGTCCACTCCATTAAGGCGAATGGCACGATCAATTGTAAGTAGCTCTTTCGACGGACTGCCTGACCCCGTGGCTTGGCCCACATGGCTTGCTGCGCATGCCCATGATGGCGATTGTCAAGCACAAGCTGTAGCACCTCTGAGCCGTGATCAATATCGGCCACTGGTGGGGATATTAAAAATATGACTATGCCTTTTATTTACTCCACAGCTTCGTGATTTTCAAAATTACTATTCTTCCGAAATGTTAATTATAATTTTGTTTCAATCCCAGCTTCATTATTCTGTAGTTTCCACGTAATTCCATGACATCTTAGAAGTTTGGTTTCATTTCACATTAAGATTCCTGAGAAACTGTTGGTGCAGGTAGGGAGGGGGCGGGGCATTGAGCCTAGAGGACAGTGTAGGTAAGAACACAGGAGGTTTTTGGTCACTACTTCAGCCTAGTGAACGATTTTAGTATCACGTGAAGGAATGCGCACTGCAGACCGCCATAAGCAGTTTCCGCCATTTTTACAGTTGTTGTTGTTATTAGATATGAAGGCGTGTTTAGTGCAGCATTTGCAAATATTTCGCGTTCTACACATTTAAACGCTATATAATGTATTAAAGCTATTTGAATTATATTTTTAATTCTTCAGGCACTGAATTTTATGGTGAGATAGAGACTAAATATTTTTAGAACTATTTATCGAAAATGTGGAAAGTTAAGTCATACTTCGTCAGTCGTGCACCGTCTTGTACCATGAAACAGCAAAACGCTTTTTACCATGGAACATGCGATACGTTCAAATGAACTGAGTTTTTTTTAATATTTGAATAATTTTACCCGTATTGTAAACGGGAATTTTTGTTGGTTTTAACAGCTTCAATTTCAGAATGTCTTTAACTTGCAACTGGTTTTTCATAGCACTTCTGCTTAATTTGAGTTGTCTTACTGATTACTGGTGTGTAGCAGAGTAATAAGGTAACGGATAGACAATTAAACACAACAATAACAAAATTTTCTGGACTGCAACGTTTTTAAATTTTAATAGCATTTTTGTTTCTAGGTACATGACTATGTTGTACCTTGGAACATGTTATCACATTTGGGAAAACCTAAATTTTCCAGTGTAACTTTAGTAATTTCCAATAAAGACTGCAACACATAAAAAGTGAGTGCGATCATTTAAAATGGAATTAGAAAATATGTTAGTCTTTTATTACAGGACTGCCTAAGGGTGAAAGTCTCAAAAGTGCATCAAGTTATAACACTCACCTAATCGTTTTTTTTTTTTTTTTTTTTTTTTTTTTTTTTTTTTGAGTGGCTGTGGAGTGAGTCTGGAGCGAGGCCTGCTTATCAGATGCGACACCGTCAAGTGACGTAAAATCTGGAGAAGAAGCAATTTAAACTTAAAAGATAACTGTTAAATTGTTATTGAATTTCGTTTTGATTTTCTAATAACCGTCTACCTGAGAACACGAGTTCGTTACGTACTGCGGATAAAGAAATTAATACATGTATCTGCCCATAACTAGCCATATGACTTATTTTTAAATCGTATCCAACGTGAGAAAGCTTTTGCAAAATCCGCGTGAGATGCGCAGATAATAGACACAAATTTTTTATATACAGTTTAACTTAAATGTTGACTTTGCTTCTCCACATGGTCGCCACCCAAATTCAAAAATTTGTCATACCGTGACCCAGCTTCCTTATCCCTTCATCAAACAATGGTTCAGCCTTGTGCTGCAGCCAGTTGTTGACGGCTTCCTTGAGCTTATCGTAGGTCGCCAAGAGCTGAGGAATCGGCAAGGCATTCATCTTGTGGAAGAGATGAAAGCCGCTCGGTGCCAAGTCCGGACTATGTGGAAGATGTTGAAAAATATCCAAGTTAAAAAAGTCTGTGTCTTTCCATCGTTCGGTTCGCAGAATGTGATCGCTCACTGTCGTGAAGGAGTATGATGCCTTTGATAATCATCGCATGCCTGTCCTTTCCGACAGGCGCTGCAGTCTGGAACCGCAAGACCGCTACGGTCGCAGGTTCGAATCCTGCCTCGGGCATGGATGTTTGTGATGTCCTTAGGTTAGTTAGGTTTAATTAGTTCTAAGTTCTAGGGGACTATTGACCTCAGCAGTTGAGTCCCATAGTGCTCAGAGCCATTTTTTTGACATTCGGAGTTTTGTAAGGAGGCCTCAATCTCTGTCGAGCCCACCATCGAGCAACAGCCCTCTCTGCAAGCAATCATGTCAAGATGTGGTGGCGCACTGCTACATGCCTCCCCAGCCTACTGATGTGGGCGCTTACCCCGAGCTCTCTTACTGCTCCAGTGCCGCTGACAGACGTCCCGGAGCCCTTTTTCTACTTGAGCTACTTCTTTCTTAAATATAGCTACAGCAGGGCCGTGCTTCTCCCTACACGTCTACCGACGATCACGATAGTGTATACCTCGCTACATTCGTGGCTTCCGCTCAATGTGATTCAAAGAAAAATGTCCCCTCGTCCGATCGAATGCCGTGTAGCGAGCAGTGCACGCCCCTACATTTGCGTCGGACGCCCAGTCCACCAGATATGTGACGTTCAATGGGAAGCAGGTCTGCCGGTCGCGTCTCCACCGGATCCACCTGGCGCCATCAGCATTATGTACCACGTCTGGCGTGCAAGACGACGATGGCCGTCGACTTGTGTGCGGCGAGTCGAGTAATGTACGGCTTTTGGTCCGTCAGATGCTGGCGTTCATCACGCGCACGACTCCTGTCAGCATCACCCCACAAATGATTCTCTTCCCGGACATGGCTGGCTCTGAGCACTATGGGACTTAAAATCTGTGGGCATCAGTCCCCTAGAACTTAGAACTACTTAAACCTAACTAACCTAAGGACAGCACACACATCCATGCCCGAGGCAGGATTAGAACCTGCGACCGTAGCGGTCACGCGGTTCCAGACTGAAGCGCCTAGAACCGCACGGCCTTTTCAGGACATGGAATGTTCTCCGCGTGCAAAGACCTACTCAGTGCTCAGTGACTTGGATTAGGAGCATGCACTCCACTACCTATTAGGTGGTGGTGACAAATCAGTCCTCGATTTCTGGCAATACCTTAACAACCGACATTGTGCAGTAGTCGAGAACCCAAAGTTCCAACGATATTTCTCGAGCTTTCTTCAGAGCGCTTTCCACAACCCCCCTCGCAGCTGGATCATCTGTGCAAAGATCAGCTGACATATCAAATGGTTCAAACGGCTCTGAGCACTATGGGACTTAACTTCAGAGGTCATCAGCATTATGTACCACGTCTGGCGTGCAAGACGACGATGGCCGTCGACTTGTGTGCGGCGAGTCGAGTAATGTATGGCTTTTGGTCCGTCAGATGCTGGCGTTCATCACGCGCACGACTCCTGTCAGCATCACCCCACAAATGATTCTCTTCCCGGACATGGCTGGCTCTGAGCACTATGGGACTTAAAATCTGTGGGCATCAGTCCCCTAGAACTTAGAACTACTTAAACCTAACTAACCTAAGGACAGCACACACATCCATGCCCGAGGCAGGATTAGAACCTGCGACCGTAGCGGTCACGCGGTTCCAGACTGAAGCGCCTAGAACCGCACGGCCTTTTCAGGACATGGAATGTTCTCCGCGTGCAAAGACCTACTCAGTGCTCAGTGACTTGGATTAGGAGCATGCACTCCACTAACAATTAGGTGGTGGTGACAAATCAGTCCTCGATTTCTGGCAATACCTTAACAACCGACATTGTGCAGTAGTCGAGAACCCAAAGTTCCAACGATATTTCTCGAGCTTTCTTCAGAGCGCTTTCCACAACCCCCCTCGCAGCTGGATCATCTGTGCAAAGATCAGCTGACATATCAAATGGTTCAAACGGCTCTGAGCACTATGGGACTTAACTTCAGAGGTCATCAGTCCCCTAGAACTTAGAACTACTTAAACCTAACTAACCTAAGGACATCACACACATCCATGCCCGAGGCAGGATTCGAACCTGCGACCGTAGCGGTCGCGCGGTTCCAGACTGTAGCGCCTAGAACCGCTCGGCCACTCTGGCCGGCAGCTGACATATCACCCGTCTTCTGTTTTACAGATACGATCCCCTCGACGGTTATTCATACACGCTTTCGAGAAGACGTGCATCGATGATCCACTGGTATGTCGCCACCACGCGGGATTTTTCTTTCCCACTGATGTCGAAGGCGATCGCGTCTTTGTGAGGACGTGCTTGTGCGACGGAGATGGATTCATTTGTGATAAAATAAAAATTAAAAAAAATTAAAAAGGGCCATTTCATGTGTCCTCCTTTCCTATTTTTTTTTTCTGGTAAAACTTATTGGGGTCTTTCGTGATAGGGGCCAACGCCTCAAGAGGTGAAGCTTTTCTTTCGGGGATTATTCTTAAATATTAAGAGGAAAAGTGACGGTGGCATCAGCTTTTCTTTTTTTTTTTTGCAGTTTTAGGTTATTTTATGAATGTGAGGGGAAAAAAAGGTAGCGTCCAAAATTGATAATAGAGTGGGCCGGCTGGCGGCGGTTCGAAACCTGTTGTGTTCTACAATTTATTTTGTTCGTTTTGAATATCTAAATCATTTAAATATGAGATTTATCGATTATATGATAATTAAATGATACTTAACCATCATTTTTTGAAGAAAAATTCACGTCTTCTAGTTTCTAATTGCATATCACACGCAAAATTCTGGTTTTCATCGCCAATACACATTCTTAATTAATGATATTTTATAAGAGATTGTTAAAGTTAAGAAAACATTACACAATTAAATTTTTTGGAGGAAAATGAAAAATCAAACACTCCTTGTTTGAATATTCCCATTGTTTTGTAGGACAGATCTGGTCACACACGAAGTAGAGTGATAAGCGTCGTAGAAACACGGAAAACAATAAGCAAACTGTACAAATGCTGCATTTTTACAGTTGTCACCTTAACGCCGCAATCCGAACCCAAATAGAATCGATCTGGAACCAAGTTAAGGGATTTTTCGTGAGAAATAACAAAACTTTTAAGCTGCCAAACGTGCTGGAGCTAATGCACGAAGTTTTGTGACACGTCACTGCCGAACGATGGCGAAATGCAGAGGAGGAGGAAATGTGGACTTGGGATTCTGTTGCTGAAAGCCTCGTTATCAACGTAGCAGTTGTGAAAAGCGCCGTATTCTTCGGAGTCCGATATGGAAGGAGTTCAGAGATTACCAGATGACTGATTGGAATACCTTCAGTGACTGCAATATTTAACTACTTGGTGAAATTGAAACGTCCCTTAGAAAAATTATAAATGACTGTGCTTAAACTGACACACAATATTTTTAGCACAACGCAATCTGACTTTCGATAATCAAAAATGGTTCAAATGGCTCTGAGCACTATGGGACTCAACTGCTGTGGTCATCAGTCCCCTAGAACTTAGAACTACTTAAACCTAACTAACCTAAGGACTTCACACACATCCATGCCCGAGGCAGGATTCGAACCTGCGACCGTAGCAGTCGCACGGTTCCGGACTGCGCGCCTAGAACCGCGAGACCACCGCGGCCGGCACTTTCGATAATCCCTACAAAAGAATGGCCCTGACTAACAATAACCTGTACCTTTCATGAATCACTTACCTCACAAAAATCTTCGTTACTCGAACTACTACAATACAGCGACCGTCAATACTGCCAGCTAAATAAAAGATTCTAACTACTGAAGGCACTAACTACTGATAGGCATAGTTAGCAAATGAAAGATTTTGATAGAGAACAAACAATGTATTTACCTTAGTGTTCAAAAGTCATTATATATATATATATCAGTTCATGACATCCAGTCTTACAAATTTACTGTCTCTGATGGGGACACGTCCAGATCATCCGCTCTCAAAACTCCGCCATCTCTCTCCCAACATGCACCACTGCTGGCGGCTCACCTCCAACTGCGCAACGCTATATGCTGTTAACAGCCGCCAGCAGTTGTGGCCGAGCGGTTCTAGGCGCTTCAGTCTGCCTCGGGCATGTATGCCCTTAGGTTAGTTAGGTTTAAGCAGTTCTAAGTTCTAGGGGACTGATGACCTCAGATGTTAAGTCCCATAGTGCTCAGAGCCATTTGAACCATTTGTTAACAGACAACTGCCCAACACTACAATAGCAAATTCCAACAATGCAAACCAGCCACAGATTGCACACAGCACAGTCAGTAATTTTCATATAGAGCGCTACATGGCGTTACCAACATAAAAACCTAAACAGCCTGCTTACAAAATCACAGCAGTACGCTTTCACGCCACACATAGCTCGTGCAGAAAAATTACCAGTGTTAAAATCAGGAACTTTCATCACTCTTGTTTTTATTTACAGTACTATATTAGCTAAGACCGAGAGTATTTTATGTTTTCCATCAGATCACCTAAGAAGCGTATCGCCTGAGTTTCACCATTATTTCCTTCTGTTCAAAATTTAAATGACATTCAAGGCTATATTGTTCTCTGCTCAGCTCTTTTTACGTCTTTACTAGAACTGTTCACATCACTGCGGATTAGCTGGACTACGTGGCTGGCCAGTGCTGTCCAAGTTCAATGCGCCGGTGAAGCTGTCGTCCCGTATTGTCGCTGAGTCGATGTACGCATAACGCACAGCATCTCATAATCGTACTTAACTCTACTCGAAACAACTAGGCTTCCGCTCTACGTGAAACGAAATCCAATGGGGTCCCAGCAAAAGCGGAAGAATACATAGTGTAACATTTACATGAGGTTTAGTCTTATGATGAACGGAGTATAGTGGAGAGTGCACGTCTGGGTGTTGCGATAAAAGTTTGCATTTGCTTAATTGAGAAAGATAAAGTTCATTTCTTTTAACAACAATAAAAAAATAATATCAAGCTGCAGTTATGGTGTTCAAATTGTATTGGGTGATCGATTTCGATACCTGACGTACCTGTGCACAGTTCGTATACAGCCGTCAAACGCTGACTCACTCCCGCTTGTTATCGTCGCCTAACGAGACGGCAGCGCCGTCGGGCAGCGTGCGTCCGTGACAGCCGTGCGCACCTCTCACGCCTCTCCCAACACGTCTACATTAGTACGGTTCACAATCTGCGAAATCTTCATCTCGTTATGAGAACACATTTTTAACCCTGGGGTTTTTTGTTTGTTGCTGTGCGTGTGCCACTGGAAATACACCGCCCGCTGCCACAAACGTAAATTCAGCATCCAGTGAGATCTAGTACACGACGGACGTTCGAAGTTGCGAGACAATGTTTTTTAATTAATTTGACAGAAATACTTTTAAAGGTCACGGTGACCCTGGAGGACACATTGTGTAACTGTTCTGTCGCTGAACGTGAAATACATTTACGTGATAACGGCATGTGGGAATGACATTTCACTAACGGTAGACGCTATGCGGGAAGCATTGTTAAAAGAATCCAATTGTGAAAGTGACGTGAGTGATTTTCGTGGTGGAAGTAATTCAGAAGCTGATTCTCCTGCAGCAGTTACGGACAATGGCGAAACTGCCTAGAGCCGGCCGGAGTGGCCGCGCGGTTAAAGGCGCTTCAGTCTGGAGCCGCACGACCGCTACGGTCGCAGGTTCGAATCCTGCCTCGGGCATGGATGTGTGTGATGTCCTTAGGTTAGTTAGGTTTAAGTAGTTCTAAGTTCTAGGGGACTTATGACCACAGCAGTTGAGTCCCATAGTGCTCAGAACCATTTGAACCATTTTTTTGAAACTGCCTAGTCTACCGAGATAGCGATGAAGAAAATAGTCTTCCACTGTGAGAGTGGGTATTGCTTGAACACAGCTGTCTCTAATATTTCAGGCCTGCCACCTGCCGATAAACATTGCAGTCCATATTCCAAGAGTGCGGCAATAATGAACGAATGGATTTATGAATAATTCAGAACTCCTCGAAATGTCCGTGTAGTATGTGCGGTTCATTAAATGAATAGCATCTTCATCTAATCAAACTACAAATAAAGTCTTTCACTGAAAATTCCATGACATTTCTTACTTAGTCTCGAATTTGGAATTTATTAATATTTATATTGATTGAAAAAGTACATGAGAGAGGTGAAATAAAATAAGTACACGAGAGTCCAATTTTATTATAAAACAGTCTAGAATGGTTCAGATGGCTCTGAGCACTATGGGACTTAACTGCTGAGGTCATCAGTCCCCTAGAACTACTTAAACCTAACCTAAGGACATCACACACATCCATGCCCGAGGCAGGATTCGAACTTGCGGCCGTAGCGATCGCTCGGTTCCAGACTGTAGCGCCAAGAACCGCTCGGCTACTCCGGCCGGCTATAAAACAATCTATTTTCAGGCAGCTTCTCCAGGGAATAACTGAGAGTCACCGTAGCCCTGGTGCACACTTCGTGTGACAATTTCAGAGGTGTACGCTACTAGTGTTAAATAAATAAGAAATATGTCGATAAACACAAACAGAATTGATACAGCCTGTTACACTGGTTACTGACGTTAAATTGGGATAGTAAAGTTCGTAAAACATTACGATATACATAACACTGCGACGGAAGACATTGGCCTAAGTGGAGAGACGGCTGATTACATGTCTCAGTTACACATTAACCCTACGCCGTATCCAGAAGAACTATCCACTGATGGTCGTTTTGTGTGTGTGTGTGTGTGTGTGTGTGTGTGTGTGTGTGTGTGTACGTGTAAGTGCTGCACAAGGCTGTTTCTTTACAAATGTTCAAATGAGTGTGAATTCCTATGGGACCAAACTGCTAAGTTCATCGGTCCCTAGACTTACGCACTACTTAAACTAACTCATGCTAAGAACACACACACATCCATGCCAGAGAGAGGACTCGAACCACCGGCGGGAGGGGCCGCGCAATCAGTGACATGGCTCCTCTAACCGCGCGGCTTTACAAATGTTTTCCTTCCTGTATACATGTGCTTATTTCCGAAGAGGTCCGAAGAGTTTGTCATGTTATAAATGCCATATTTGTTCCATCCCCAGAAATGTTTCACGATTGTGTGAAATTAACTTTGAGCCAGTGGGGACGTCTGCGCAGTCTACCGTTAAGCAGCAGACGTTGTAGGTAAATGGGGCTGTGCAAACGTGTTCACAACCCCTAGCAGCAGTTGCCTTCAACCTGCCATGGATGCAGACGCTCTAGACGCGGAATTTTCCATTGGAAGGGTGAAAAAATATCCTAAAATATGGGACACTTCTCGCAAAGAGTATAATGATAAGATCTGGAATAGAACCACTTAGTATTGAGTGTGTGTAAAGTTTTGTGGGGGTTATACTGCGAAACAAAGTGAGGAAATAGCGCTAAGCAGCAAAAGCTTTGCTCCCTGGCTCTGAATGAACAAATCTTCAGTTAACAGTGACAACTTAAAATGAATTCTGTACCTCATCCGGTTTAGTGTAATCAATGCTTTATTATATTGCAGCCCAAAACACAGTTGTGTACATTTTAATAGCGATATATACTGAATAGTTTTTCACGTTCCGGAATATATTGATTCAATGTTCACTACAATTGTTTCCTGTCAGATTTACATATATTTGTCTTACCTTGGTACTTTGCCAGCATTGTCTATAAAGTAATCAGCGAAAACATTTGTTTTACAGCTAAGTGACCTTCCTTCATGGGTTAGTGGAACTTCATTGTCCAGATCTGATAGCTTGCATTTCAAATCCCGTGGCAATTTTTAGCTATATTTCTTCTGCGCATTACGGTGTGCACTCTTTGTGCAAGACTTCGCACACAGCTTTACATATTTTCCTTAATATTTTACACAGTGTTGTGTGACCGATTCTGTATTGATAAAACATAACTATTAGAGTGCAGCCACTACCCAGAGATTTAAAAAAAATGAACAGGTGACGTTACAGCTGTTCTTTTATTGTTAATTCAACAAACGACTGTACATTCATTCGAAATAAAGAATTTACTTGCATCTTCTCTTAAATCTATAAACAGTGTAACAAACGTTACCTCCAGCTACCGTGAACTAACAATTACGTACGTACAAAACCTCCTGTTGCGTTTCTTGTTGTATACATAAATAAAATAAGCAAAAACTGCCTGCTTTCTCCTGCATACGTGCATACTGGTTGCTTCCAATTTTGTACTGCTGCGCCATTATCGCTGCGATGCCGCCGTGTGTGCAGTGAAACGATCTCTGCGCAGCGCTTTCGCTGTGAGCACACGCGGCTGTTACTCGCTCGTGTGCATCGAGCCTTAAGCATTGCACTACGGATAACAAGGCCGCTCCCGCTGGGGATTCGAGTCTCCCTTCTGACATGGATGTTTGTGGTCCTCATTAGAATAAGTTATGTTAGGCTAGGCTATGTAGTCTAAGGTCATCTTTAATGATATTTGGATTTTGGATTTTTTTGGGGAAAGAGACCAAACAGCGAGGTCATCGGTCTCATCGGATTAGGGAAGGACGGGGAAGGAAGTCGGCCGTGCCCTTTCAAAGGAACCATCCCGGTATTTGCCTGGAGCGATTTAGGGAAATCACGGAAAACCTAAATCAGGATGGCCGGACGCGGGACTGAACCGTCGTCCTCCCGAATGCGAGTCCAGTGTGCTAACCACTGCGCCACCCCGCTCGGTAATGATATTTGCCGCGATGGGACGTAAAACTGCAATATATACAGGGTGATTCACGAAGATATGTAAATATTTTGATGTTATTCTACAAATAAACTAAAGAAAAAAGTTCATATGAACATAGGTCTGCAAATGTTTGCTTACGGAGTTACGGCTAATAAAAGATTATGCCTGAAATTTAGCAACTTCGCTGATATGAAGCCATCGCAAAACTGTAAGAGGTTCAAGTAAGGAACGATTTCCATTTATTTTGTTGTTATTGATCTGGTGAATCTAATAAAACGTGTCCCACACGTGTATCTGCAATAGTTTTCCAGAACATCCAGAGAAGCAAAGGAGTAATTTCGTAAAATTTTTAATTTATTATAACTACTTGGCCCAATTCGTTTCTTAAATTCCAGACAATTGCACAAAGTTTTCAACAGAAGCTGTGGAGAATTTAATTTTGCAAAAATGATGGTAATAACGTTAAATGAAACTGTATACATTGATGTTTTAAGAACATTCTTGCTTCCCATCGTTGAAGGGCAATTCGGGGATGGCGATTGCATCTTTGAACACGATCGAGCACCTGTTCATAATGCACGGCCTTTGGCGGAGTGGTTACACGACAATGGCATCCCTGTAATGGGCTGGCCTGCACAGAGTCCTGGCCTTAATCCTATAGAACACCTTTGAGATGTTTTGGAACGCAGACTTCGTGCCAGGCGTCACCGACCGATGGAGGGTGCCACGAACTTGTAAGTCATTTTCAGCCACGTGTAGCAACTGTGTAATAAGGTGAACTTATTAGCTTATTAATCCACGACGTAAAACGAGGGATGTTTTAAGTTGGACGCCTTTCTCTATCTGCAAGACAATCTGTGGCATCTTAGCTCCGAAACAATTGGTCCAATCTGAACGCGGGTTTTTTCTTTAAAAAAAAAAAGAAATAATTGAAGGCTGGTTCAATCGAGATGGTTCGTAGCTATGTTTGATTAAAATCTGCTCTACCGTTTAAAGAACATCAGCTCTAGAAGATAAAAACGTTTTCCGCCAACGCACTCTCTTGCAACATGTTGCCTAACACATAAGTCTCAATTGTAGGTCTCACAACGACCTACATCTCCACAGAATGCCTTGAAAATCCATACTATAGTAGCTAGAATAGCAATGCAACCCAACTGGTGTAGCAAAAATAAACACGGCATTGAAGTATTACATCCATTTTATTGGGGCCTCAATGAAAGCATCCCATGTCTGATCAGCAGGAAAAATTCATTTGTTTCACCAGTTTCTGGTTATTTGCTGGAGAAATTCCCTTCTACACACAAAATGACAACAGACAATTTGCAGACTCAAATAAAAGATTTTAGTGAAGGATATTAAATAATTTTAATTGAAATAGAAAATTAACTAGAAGTTTATTTTATTCTTCAGCACAGTATTGGATTAAGTACACAACGCGTCATAAGCACAGTTTTTGTCAGCTGCTTTCGCTTCTGCTCCTGAAATTTAGCTTCACTTGGATATCTTGCTGTTATGAACAATCAAAATATTATTTATCCTATCACTGTCTATACAGCTCCTTTTCTGGGACAATGACTTGTTAAAATTCCTTTCGCTTGAAGCACTCCTTGCAGGTACACAGTGAACCTGTTTGCTGAATGCAGGAAGTGTACCATAATTTGTCTTCCACCCTGCGAGAAGATTCGTCAACTCACCATGTTTGTATATTTCTCAAGTTCAGCTCTTGATTTTGAAGTAGATGATCGCCAGTTCTGGAATTTTCTTGTGGGAGAAGGCATTAAATCTTCGTTCACCTATGCCACAACGACTTCGTACAACATTTACCAACATCTCGATAAGTTTTTCTCTCTTTCCTCTTCAGATGGCACTAGCAATTTCTTCAAAGATGAGTGCAGGGACGTCGCCATGTGGTAAATATCATGAAGCTCATTTAAAACTTTCTCTTTCAAAAACAGTGCTGCCCTTTCCTTTGGTCTCCTCATATTCATATCGTCAATTCCAGTTCGGCAATGATCTAACAGTTTGAGAATCCACGGCACTACAAATGGTAGCGATGGCTCATTTTAGCCTTCCAAATCGTCAACTGCAGGAATTCCACAACACTTTCCATAGTTGCACAGTGATAAGACTTTATCTTCTCACATTTGAGGATTCACGCAGAACGATCTCTATTTTTCGTCTTTTTGCGTATGAAATGACTCCAGCGCTACATACACACTGTTCTACCTACTTTCAAAGTCCTGGTGCAACGTTTTCTCTAACATAACTACTATATACTCCTCATAAACTCTACCAATTTGCGAGCGGCTAGGATGGATTCATAATCGGCAGAAATTTCATCCCCTTAATAATATTTCGTTGAAAGTGTACCGCACATGGGAGACGTTTATGTGCTTCTAGACCTTTCGTAATGTTAGCCCTCTGATCCACAACGAAAGTAACTTTTTCCAGTTCTGGGACAGTAATAGAAAGTTCTGCCATCCGTACATTTCCGTAATAATACTTTCGTCAGCCTTTGTCATACTGGGGAACCTCGTTGTTATTAGAATATTATTTTCTGTTCCTCATGCGTCTGCCGACTCAACGATGCAGGAGGACGTAACAGTAAGTAGTTTACATTACGGTAACTATCAGTCCAGAGGTCATATGTCATTGCACATTGGTTTTTGAATATTGCGTCTTTCACTTCAAGTATAAGCTCACTCCTGATCTGGTCAGCTATATCATTGACGTGTCTTGCTACAGTCCTTGGGGAAGACAGAACTTTGTAGGCGATGCCCTGTCCACATTTCGCTCGTATATTTATGAGTTCTTGAGCTAAATTAATGAACTCGACTCCAGTTACTATATGAAAAATTCGGACATAACTGGCACACATGAAAATATATTTCTCTCAAATCGCCAGTTTATCAGCACTCTAAGCTGCAACATTTGATAAATGTCGCCATTCTATACACTTAACTGTTACCATGCCTCCGGTGCTCCCCTTATAGACAAGTAGTGCTCCACAATCTTCATTTCGGCAATGGACATAGCCAACGGGAAGATAAGTGTCTTTTCCACAACTACATGAAAAAGGGATGATAATAAGATTAATATACCCGTATATTTAATGAAAACAATTTTCGTTTAAGTAGCTGTCAGACCAAAAGAGATAAAGCTAAAAAGCGGTGAAGTAAAAAGATGAATCGAATAGTGCACTATTATCCTGTCTGTAATTTGTAAGGCATATTTTATAGACATTTAGTAATCGTAGAAGTGCTCACCTTAATTTTTTCCCAACTACAATTAAATTTTCTTAGTCATGGACTACTGAGTAGAATTTACGTCCCATCATCTAGTTAATTGAAAGCAGTTTCTTTTGTGATTGCCGACATTGTAGTATGTCCGCTTATCGACGCGGCTTCAGTTCTGCTCGTGTTCAGTTAAATGCCGTGAACAGCTGAAGGCTAGCCCACGCTCCACGGCGGGAATATCGGCTAGCTCGGGTACTCGACGTCTCGTGCAGGTGTCGACGCCAACTCGCTCCGCATTGTGACGTCAGCTGTCGTCCCCACTCAATGCGCCAGAATCGGCGGTAATTAAGCCGTCGGCACACGGACCGTGCGTTCGAACTTGGGGGTTGAGAGTGCCGAGTTTCTGACATCATAGCGTGGAAAATGCATATTGGGGAGTCTTTCCGAGCGTGCAGAGCAATATCTAGTGCGACAGGTATTCTGAACATGCGTTTGAACATAGACCAGTGAGATGGAAGAACGCCGCTTACGTCACATGCACGCCATCTCTCCTAAGTGCAGAGTCGCAGGTCAACACCCTAGCTTTCAGTTGAAGTCCATATGTATCTGTGGTGTGCGTACTGTAAGACCTTCGGTACACACACCATCAGATTATTTGACTTGTCGCTCTAACGAAGTAGACGAGTGTCAGCAATATGTCTCGTGGTCTTATCGTGGCGCATTTATCTTCTGCCATTAGGTCAGACGATAGAAATGCCACTTGCACGCTTAGAGTAGCAGATTGACGGTGACTAACTTTAAACAGAACTTGATTAATTTCCACAAACATTTATTAAAATAATAAAAAGCATAAACATTACGTAACTTGATACTGGATGCTATTTACAATTGACAATCTGAAGTTCCTTTGGTCTTGGTACGTTAATCTTATTCTCATATATCTCCGATACGTGACAAAGTGTCTATACATTTCTCTTCATGGCTATGTACAGGAGTATGATAATCTTATTAGGCGCAGACTGAAACTTGACTATATACTGGTACAGACTAATGCAGACTGGTACAGACTAATGCAGACAAAAGCAGACTGACTAATCGGAGGTCTGTACACTCGTTATAATACCTCGCGCGTTCAGGTATCACTGCGCGAGTGTGATCCGCGAGGAGAAAATGTTCTACGTTAGCAGCAATCTCATTGGCTGCGTTACATATTAATACGGGGATCGGCAGAAGCAGAATTTGGTCCGTCTCTATGACAGCGCCATCTCGTAGTGCGGAGACGGACGAGCGCTGCGCCTGCGCTGCTGTGCTTAGCGCGGCGCGCTCTAGTGGGAAAGTTGTGTATGCGCTAACTACGCGGAACTATGTACACAACAGTATCTGTGCAATTTTGAGCATCAGTGTATTGAGGATGTCTCGAAAACCCGTCGTTAATTGTATGGTTTGTTGTAATATAATGATGTGGGCCGTCGTATTGGTGGTTGAAGAATTACTGTAACTTGCGTATTATGGAAGTATGCCGTTTCGAGGCGACAGCACACTGAGGACCCATAAGAAATGGAATGTTTTTGGTTCCATTTGTTATAATTAAATGGCATTTAATAACGTATCTGCGATTAAAGCCTTCAGTTAATTTATCTACAATTAAAGCTTTCAGGAGATGGTAAACTGTAAAGTATGGTCTCATAACGGCAATGGACGGTATAGCGCAATAAAACAACCCCTGATGTGTTGCTGGTTCGCATCTACCTCCATCGAAGTAGATTTTTACTAGCCTTAATGTTTTCCAATAGGTTCTAATACTTTCTTATTAGTTTAATAAAAGTATGTTTCTTAATATTCGATGTTACGTAAATGTAAGTGCGTGCTTTCTGAGGAGTGAGTTTGTTCGTTTGGTTTAATCTACAAGACAGCGTGCACTACTTGCACTCTCTTGCTTTTTATTTCGCATATTGTGAAGATTCTGCTGCTGAATAGGAATGGCGATCAAGTAAGAATGATCTTAGGATTTTACTAAAAAGTGGGAATGATGAAATAATTTTTATTTTGTGTGGGGAACTATTCTACATTTGTATCGCGCTATTTGTAAAGGACCTGAATAGGCTGATTCCCTTATTGACTGCACATGGTACTTTCCATTTTGGCTTATAACATGTCCATAGATATTGAAGTTTTTATTTATGTACGTTTCAGGCAGAACAACATATTGTTAATGTATACGACCCCACTTCTGGTCGCCAATGTTAATATATACGGGGAGGGCAAGGGGGAAAAGGTTGTTACATATGCCTCGTGGCGACAGTATGCATGAGGTCGAGCGGTCAGGATTTGAGAGTGGTCATCCAGGCCTGCGGTTAAATGACAAAACAGGAAATAGGCACAATAAAGAGGATATATTTCAATGTACGGTGTACAAGGGGCGCGCCTAGGGTCGGAAGTTACCAGTTTTAGGCCAGTCTAGCAGGTCGAACAATTAATTGAAATGGGCAACGGAAGGGCAAGCGGTTCATGTTAACTTACATTGGTGCCCGGTTGTAAAAAGCAGAAGCCAGAGGCTCTGCCTTCCGAAAAGACGTCTGTTCTGCTCGAGGTCTGGATTACATGAGAGAGGCAACTGTGTTCTGCACCGCAGAACACTCCAGCGTCCACACAAGTGACCTGTATCCCACGCACGCTATTGGCTAAAACCAATGGCGTGAATTCGCTAGCAGTTTCAGCAGAAGTCTCAGGGCGTCTCTTGTCAGCAGCTTTAACTGGACAGAACTGCCTCGGTTTTGAAAGACAGGCAACTTGTGTCACATAGGCACAGCGTAAGTTACTCAGGAATAAAACTTGTAAAGATTTTACTGGGCCTTTGAAATAAATTTTTTAATCAATTCCACTAAAATATTCCTTGACTGGCTGCCACCATGTACATTCCTTCCCCCTTCCAGAGAAGTGGTGACAAACATTGTTTACAAAATGGCGTCAGTCACTCCCCAGAAAGACGGTTTGCCCTAGTAGGGGCCTTAATACTATGGGAGGAATCTGTTACAATATTTCATTTAGTGTATGTAAGTGGGAGGGGACTTACATGCAGTCAAGTTTATCAAATTTCTTGAGTTAAGAAAACAATAAAATATTAATTGTTCAAATTTTGCGCAGAAATACAGTGTCTTCTGTAATAACTGAAATTATTAGTATAACAAAATACATCGGAAAATCCACGATTATAACAAAATATTTAATTCTATGGTAATCGAAGTATTTGAGTAAGAAATATAATAAATCGACTTACTGCAGAGCATTAACACCTGGCTTGGTTAGAATTGGATTACGAACATTTAAAAAGAGTAATAACCACAGTAAAATCTTGCTATGTCATCTGACTATTTTTGAGCGTAGTAGTTGCACAAAGTTGCTCAGGCTATGAAATATTAAGACATTTCAGTAAAATGGAGGATTCACATACAAAGTCCAAGAAATGGGGTACCATAAAACACATATAATACAAACCTTATCTATATTAACCCATGTTAAAATACAGAGTACAAAGCATTTTCTTCTACTGACAAGGATGAAATCAGGGTATAGGAAAGGCTACACATTTAAGTTACCTCAAATGGTAATATTCCTTATGCGCATCAATCGATTTGTCATGTAAATTAATTAGTTAAAAGTGGGGCAAATGAAAATTAACAAGGTTGAAATGTGACCAAGTTGTGGTCTGAATGGTTGAGAACTTCTCAGTCATCACACAGATTCAATATTTTTCCTAGTAGTATCAGTCTACCTCAATGTTTTACAAACCTGTTACAGCAATTATTAACAAACTGTTCTCTGTAGTAAAATTACAACTAGAAAAACTGAAGAGTAAGACCAGAATAGCTCTTGTTTGATTGTGAATTGGGAATGACGGTTGGTTACAGCCTTATTTTTTCCTCTAAAACGGCAAAGTTCAAGAAAAATATATGTCCTATCAACTGTTCTTAGAGTTTGCAGTTTAGAAATTATTAGGGTACTGTCATATGACATAAAATAAGCTTGTAAAACAAAGTTGTAGGTGCCGGCCGAAGTGGCCGTGCGGTTAAAGGCGCTGCAGTCTGGAACCGCAAGACCGCTACGGTCGCAGGTTCGAATCCTGCCTCGGGCATGGATGTTTGTGATGTCCTTAGGTTAGTTAGGTTTAACTAGTTCTAAGTTCTAGGGGACTAATGACCTCAGCAGTTGAGTCCCATAGTGCTCAGAGCCATTTGAGCCAAAGTTGTAGGCATGGAGAAACACACATTCAAAATTCTACAAAAGATAATTAATGTATGTGTCCACAGTGAAAAAACAGCTAACAATATCCTCGTCCTATTCCCTAAACTTCACATTAAAAGGGAAAGAACGCACTGAGTTTATGATCAGTTCATTAAATAGGGAAAGATTCACAGCTAGAATGTGGTTCTGTGCGACAGAAGCGCACACACTGTTTGTAAACAAACTTTGACTGACAGGAGAAGAGCACGTGGGTTGTCCAGCGGGGAAGGAGAGATATGCTTGTGTGGCGCTTCTCTCTAGTAGGGTGATGGAGGGGCGTAATGCACGTCCTGGGGGAAGGGAAAGAGCGGAGAGGTGTGCACAAGAGATGAGGAATGGCGAGAGGGGAACGGGAGGCAACATGTCTGAGTAGCAGTGGCTACCAACCGTGGTGCAGACGAAGGCGAGACACGTCGTGACGTGTCAATGATGGATAGATGAAAGAGATAGGTAGGCGATCAGTTTATGAAAGCGAAAACTGAAAGAATAACCCGGTCAGCTGGGCAGTCTGTGGGCGCTAACCACACCGTGTAAGGCACATGGCCCTGGAGGAGGGAGGTAAAAAGTAATGGTTGAGATTGGAACGGATAGATGAGCGACTCAGAGCAATGGTAGTAACCCAGTGCAATGCATAGGCAAGGGAGGAACTGTGCTCTGTCTCCATAGGGGCGATTACGTCTCGTGGGGTGAATTACTGCAAAATTCCCAAAATCCACGAAGTAACAGAGTGAGCTACGAAGAAAGGGGGGTGCGCGCTACTGCGACATTGTGCAATAAAACTTTTATTCGTTAGGGTGGAAGTCTCTTGCTAACTATATTTCCAACAAGGTAACGCAGTACTGAGATTGGGAGATGACGTCACGTCATGGGTGCTAGTCGTCAACAATCTAGTGCTTATTTCAGCGGGTGCTTCGATCTTATTACGTCATGGGTGTATTTGTTTGAATAAACAAATGGGTGTCTCTTACTTCCTAAACACACGGCGGAGCACTGTATCCAAATAGTAGCAGTGCCGATTTCCGAGCTCGCTCGTAACAGCTTCACTTCAACATTAAATTACTTCATAAAAAGTATGGTGAACAAAAACGAAATCTGTGTACGTCTGGGTGAACTCTTAAATGTTCACATGGGGTGCGAACTACAATTCTTTACTTACTTTGGTGAAACTTCTTTGGTTTTATCCTATCACAAAATCCATTTCGCTTACCACTCTGCAGTGAGAAGGTAGCGCACGTCTTCTCAACTTCAGGGGCGCATTCGACACTCCATAACTGCCGGCTTCGTTATTGCGATGCTTTTCCGCTTCGCGCTCCATCAGCTGGACGTCACTTGCTTCCAAACTCCCCTCGGAGTTATAGTCTGGTCAGCGGCATGAGATGAAAAACTTGCAATCATTTTTTAATCTTAGGCAGCTTGAAAGAAAACAGGGAAATAAATGCTTCTAAAATGACAATAGACTTAGCTCATCTGCAAAGCAGTGGAGCTTTAGTTTAATAAGTTTGATGAAAGTACGAAGTATGACAATCTGTTTAATAATAAAAGACAAATAGAATAGACACCGCAAGGAGTGGCTCCACATCCTAAGATTGACAACAAAACGAAATGTTCAATGATGTACACTTGGAAAAAGTAGCATTGTAGAAAAATTTTAGTAGGGTAAACTTGATGCATTCTTTCGCAAGGCAAAACAAAATCATTGTCAATAAAAGAGATCTACAAGTAAAATACGGTACAATATAAAAATTCTACAACAAAGCTGAACAATTAAAATAGTTTAATATCATTAAATGACTAATACTTTTACAGTAGTTGGGAGAGAGTACGTTTAAACACTTCTAAATCTTCAGAAGTATCTAAACTTTTCACATAATACAAAGAGGTATGGACTGGGGCCATCTTTCTCCTAAAACTATGAACGGTTACTTACAACCAATTAATATTAATACTCCATATAATGCTCTAAGTATTCTGTCACTCAAAAATTATGCAATAAATGACTTATAAATCAAATGAAAATTAGACTTAATTTATGACAGACAAGACAAGGAAGAGGGAGAGAAGTGGTAGTGTTTGGCGGCGTGACTGGCTTATCGCAAGGCGACATCTGTGCCAGTCCACGTGTTTCCGCCATGGGGTCTGTGCTTATAGTAAGCATTCACTGGGAACATGGGCCACAATTTAGACGACTAAAAAAGCATTGTCTCAACTGGAAACTCGCTGCATGGTGAAGTGAATCATGGTTAACGGTTCTGCTCCGACCTCTGGGGTGGCAGCATAAAACAGACCATTTAACATCACTTACAACAATACACGTAGGAACTCTTGCCTGTACATAATTAGCTTCAACCACATAACCACAGGACCTCGTGCCTGCCCACAATGTTTTGCTTATCTTCATATCAACAAAACTTCGCTGTCCTCTGAGGGATAACAGCCGGAAATCATCTATCCTCTCTTATCAACTTACAGGGGTAGAACAGATCAATTCTCTTTCATCATTGTAACTCTTATTACGGTACATCACGTAATACATCGTAGCTTCGTGCGTTGAGTTAACCTATCAAGGAACTACTACTTACGAAAAACAGAAGGCATGGACAGAAAAAGAAGAAACGGTCGGTCAAGAGGATGCAGAGAGACGAGAGAGAAAAGTAAGAGAACGTAGAAAAAGTTCGTGCCTTAGTGCGCCAACGATTTCGGAAACCTTGCAGACGCCGTAGGATGGCACAGGGCGTTACAGAGCCCTTAAAGCGCTCACGTCTGTGGAGCAAGGAGAAGGCTCAAATGGCTCTGAGAACTATGGGACTTAACGTCTATGGTCATCAGTTCCCTAGAACTTAGAACTACTTAAACCTAACTAACCTAGGGACATCACACAACATCCAGTCATCACGAGGCAGAGAAAATCCCTGACCCCGCCGGGAATCGAACCCGGGAACCCGGGCGTGGGAAGCGAGAACGCTACCGCACGGCCACGAGCTGCGGACGCAAGGAGAAAGAACCTACTTTCATCATGGGGCGGAGAAATGAGGCTTATAGGCTAGATGAAAGAAAAAAGAGTTGATCATGACACGAAAACGAAACGGAAGAAAATGCCAAGAACGCCTGGGAGGCTCTGCGGTTGCCAAACACATTGTGCATGCTGCACATCCCTGGAAATGGTCGTGCTGAAAGCTCTCAGAAATTTACTTTATAAAACTTCTCATCACAACAACCAAGCATGACATACCTCGACGACAACAGAGTTTAAAACAAGGATAAGAAATTTATGGCAGTACACACGTTCAACGGAAGTGTATTTTTAAACTAACATCCACGTAACATACAACTGAGGGGCTTATCTAGGAATTCAGTATACCTCATGGTAATAAGACTAACAAAAATTTAAAGTTCAAATCGTTCGTGTAAATAAAGTCACGTCCAAACAAAACGCAATACGTGCAAGATTTATGCTATTATTTACTGATCTCTAAGTTCTTCTCTGGATAAATGGCTGCAGGGCCTCAGTGCATATCAACACTTACAGTACAGAAGGGCGGTGGTGGCGGCGGTGCGGCTTTTGAGGGCCGTACGCACGCTGTACCTGCGTAGCATCGGCGTGGATGGCTGTCTGCACGGCGCTCAAAGTACGCGCCTTGGGCGTTGACGGCAGGATCCAAACGCAGATGGCGGCGAAGGTGGGCCGGCAGGTGGGCGGCGGCGGCGGCAGGGAAGCCGAGCCGATCGTGAACAGCGCGCTCGTGCGCTCAGCGAACCACGGCACCGGCTAGGACACATCGTGCGTTTTCCTTTCGCGCCTCGGTGCCCAGTTCAGAGGTAGCGGGAGGCGATCGAGAAGATGGGCCAAATGCGACCGTCAAATGGGACCAGAGCGCAAGTTGTGCACACGTACCCTGTAGAGCGCATCTCGGTGGACTCGCGGGCATTTGTAGGAGCGGCGCGCAGCGAGAGACAGGCAGTAGACTTTACCCCGGCCTCTGGTACGTGCGAACGCAGCGTCTGACGTGGCGTCGCAGCCGGCGAGCTGCAGCACCCAGGCTCGTTACGTAGCGGAATAACAGCGGCGAATACTGAGTGACTACACAACATCAAACATGAACCAAAAGTAAGCGGACACCATATGGATCGAACGGTGGGAACGAATCGCGATTGTGACACCAATGTTAATGTATATGATCCCACTTCTGGTCACCAATGTTAAAGTATACAGGCAGGGCAGGGGGCAGAAGGTTGTTACATATGCCTCGTGGCGACTGTATGCAGGAGGTCAAGCGGTCAGGATCTGAGAGTGGGCATCCAGGCCTACCGTAAATGACAAAACAGGAAATTAGGTACAATAAAGAGGATATATTTCAATGTACAGTGTACAAGGGGTCCGCCTAGGGTCGGAAGTTAACAGGTTTAGGCTAGTCTAGGAGGTCGAACAATTAATTGAAATGGGCAACTGAAGGGGGAAGCAGTTCATGTTTACTTACGTTAGTGGCCGGTAGTGAAAAGCAGAGCCAGAGGCTCCGCTTTCCGAAAAGACGTCTGTTCTGCTGGAGGTCTGGACTACAAGAGAGAGAGGCAACTGTGTTCTGCAACGCAGAACACTCCAGCGTCCACACAAGTGACCTGTATCCCACGCACGCTATTGTCTAAAACCAATGGCGTGAATTCGCTAGCAGTTTCAGCAGAGGTCTCAGGGCGTATCCACTCACTACCTTTAAATGGACAGACCTGCCTCCCTTTTGAAAGACAGCCAACTTGCGTCACGTAGGCACAGCATAAATTACTCTTGGAAAAAGCTTGTAAAGATTTCACTGGGCCTTTGAAATAAATTTTTTAATAAATTCTCCTAAAATATTCCTTGACTAGCTGCCACCATGTACAGTCTTACACATATAAACTGAGCGCCGGCCGGCCGCCACAGCGACTAAGTCCGAGTTGTTCACCTAAGGTGGTCAATAAAACCGACCGCCCCTGACAACGCTAAGTCCGGCTATCTGCACGATCTGGCAACACTGCTAGATGCAGAAGTGTCAGGAGGAAGTGTTGTCTACTTCCGAGATGCAGTTGTGTTGGGTGAGCCTGTGGTCTAGTGGTGCCATACCAAAGGACATTGGTTCGCGCACGGATGGGTGATACAAATTTTTATCTGGCACAGCAGCTCAGCGTGTTCGGTCAGAGAGCTGGTTGGCCTCTGTAATAAAAAAAAAAAAAAAAAAAACTGAGTGAAAGGCTCAACAACGAACTTGAACGGATGTCATGTGACGTCCGCAACGACCAAACACAACGATCAACAACGAACAAAAATGCAAAAAAATAAAAAATAAAAAAAGTCGCGAATTCTGAACTTATAGTCACGTGTTTGCGCCCAACGGCATTTTTTTTTACAACATTTCGGCCCTCGTCTGAAGATATGAGTCTGATTGAACATTGAAAATAATTCGCTTCACATTCTACCCACCAGCAAATACCAGTACCTCCAGAAACTATTCTGCAGGACAGCTCGTGGCGGTGTCACGATCAGAACAGCTTACGCTCGAGCGTTTACTCGCGGTGTGGCGGTTACCGGCCACCGGCCAGACGCCACCAGCCGCCTGGAATCCGGCGCCGCCCAGGTGAACGCGGCGCGACGCTGTCAGTGTATGCATCAACTGTCATTTTCGAATTTGAAGTTCTAGTTATCATCTTGCAGTTAAGCACTGGATTTTGCATACTTGAAAATCATGAACTATGGTTAAACGTTGTAAAATTGTGTCACAAGTGGAGAAAGGTGTAACATCTACAACACAATATTTACTTTTGGTATAACAGAGGGGTGAATGCAGAGGAGACAGCTAGAAAGATTTGAACTGTGTGTGGAGCGAGTGCTTTCAGGAAAAATACGCCAGAAAAAGAAGTTCTTGTTTCAACAAAGAGCGTTCTGATGTAAATGGTTTTCCACATTAAGGAAGTCTTGACTACTGATATATGTGATGGATTACCATTTAACCATCATGCGACACTTTCATTCGACAGGGAAAGTTCAGAAGTCTGGTGTAGGAGTACTGCATGCTCTAATTCGAAACAACAAAAATCAACGGAGTGACTATAATTTAACGTCATCAGGTCGCTCAATGAGCATTCCTATGCAGTACTGTCACTGATGACGAGTTTATGATGCCTTTATCGTTAAATTCCTAAGAATAAATGATAGGTTGAGCCCCACCAAAACACGTAAACTCTATCAAAGAGTAGTGTGAACATAATATTTTACATCTGATGGCTCCAAAAATATGTTTTGGGCTACGAATTCTGCCCTAAGTAGTGTGTGCATCACAGCTGGAATTTGTTGCCAACAACTGAGATACCTTGCGGTCGCAGTGTAAGAAAATCGACCGACGAAACTATATCACGTGTGTTACTGCATGATAAGGCACTCTGTTGATTTGAGAAACGAAACTATCCAGGGAATTGATAGGAAAGTCATCTCTCAGGCACTTGTTTTGATAGGGAAGTCCTCTCCCAAGTACTTGTCCCTCTCATCATTTACTTGTACAATTTTACATTTCCCGCTCTTGATCGATCAACCGTCAAAGCAATTCATTTCTAGACGAAAATGCTCTTCATCCTACACTGATTTGATGACATCGTTAGAACCAGTAGGTTTCTATGGGCATAGAATTTGTAAACTACTTTAGGACTGTCAGATTGTTTTAGATATCGTGAAAGAAAATCCTGCTGCTGATTAATTTCTCTTTATGATTACTATTGCATTCAGTAAACTAATGGAAAACGCATATAAAATATGCACTAGACAATACAAATTAAATTCAGCTTACTCAGAAACATCACGATGGCAGTCTATCTTAATAAAGCATATGCGCTACACTCTGGTTCAAATGGGTCTGAGCACTATGGGACTTAACTTCTGAGGTCATTAGTCCCCTAGAACTAAGAACTAGTTAAACCTAACTGACCTAAGGACATGACACACATCCATGCCCGAGGCAGGATTCGAACCTGCGATCGTAGCGGTCTCGCGGTTCCAGACTGTAGCGCCTAGAACCGCTCGACCACTCAGGCCGGCGCTACACTCTGATTCGCATGTAGATGACAAGGGTTAGCGCCGTCACAAAGCAATGACTAAGGGGTGGATGGCAAGATAAATGCTCGCAAATCACCTCTATTGCCTCAATAAACAATTGCATCTTAAATATCGAAGGAACGACGTCCACACTGTCACAGAGCGTTGAAATACAGCAACGAAGGCAGATGAAAATTTGTGATCGACCGGGCTTCGAACTTGGACCTCCTGCTTATTAGGCAGTCGTCTGGACCACTGCACTTTCTTTCTTTTCTTTTTAAGTTTGAGAAGACTTTCAGCACCAGGTAGGCGGAGGCAAAGAGGGCAGGGGTCGAAGATCCGAGGCCTTGCCACAATGCCTCCCCCATACCTGTCACTGAGTAGCTGCTTTATTCCCATGTATTCCATGTTTGTTCCCATATATGCCTTAAATGGTATAACAAAATTGAAGTAGTAATTAAAGTATAATAAATTACAGATTGCCGCTTTCAATGACGTGCGTTCCTTGTAGAACATAACTTATAACAGTCAAAAGTGTGACGGAAAAATACATAACAAACATTCATTCAGAAACATATTCACAATTTAAGTTATTATGCACTGGATGCATATGAGGTCTGTAATGAAGTCATATATTTTTCAACAAATGAAAGAAATTTCGGAGCCGGAGGGATTTTGCCAAATTAGAACAGTTCTGATTTTAGAACCAACATAAAAGAAGATTCCAGGAATAAAAAAAAGTGAAAGAATAGTATTCGGCTTCTAATCAATAACACTGTCCACCTCCTTGTGGCCCACATAAAGCAATAGATAAAAAATTTTGAAACCATTCCTTACATTCGGCATTCTTCTTCAACTTAAATTGTTCTTCTGCAATATAAAACATGCACTCTTCTAAGTTCGAAGTTTTGTTTGTTAACACGTAAAACACAAACTGTCCCGGAAGCCTCGAATAACTGTTATTCTTTACGGATGACTAACATTTCCAGTCGGGTTGTAAAGCTTCAGCTTTCGGTATATGACTTTCTGCGGCTCTGTTGATAAGTGCTAATTTCTTCCTAGTCCAGTTGCAAATTCTGATTCTATTTTCACATAAGAACATGTGCGCTACAGTTTTTCAAGCCGACA
The DNA here is from genome assembly GCF_023898315.1 of Schistocerca nitens. Taxonomy (NCBI): domain Eukaryota; kingdom Metazoa; phylum Arthropoda; class Insecta; order Orthoptera; family Acrididae; genus Schistocerca; species Schistocerca nitens. The sequence goes on from NC_064616.1 coordinate 65,100,133, forward strand.
TTTGTCGCAGTATGGAGATGGTCTTAATTTCATTTTCCACAATCGTTCCGCTGTGGGTATGGTTTAGTTTACAACGTCGTACCATACGGCACTGACTCTAGATGGTAGAATTTTACTTTTGATATTTTTCCAGACTTTCATCCAGTTTTTAGTAGATTAATTTAGCTGAATTGTGTTGTGAAGACGATGTCTGGTAATATAATTATATATGGTTGTAGTGTTGGTTTGTGCTGGTTGAAGTCTTATATAGCTACAATCGACGTAGTACTTTCTCACGTAATCTAGGCTGGCATCTATATGTGCTACATTAACAGGAGCGTTCCTATCCCCAGGATCTAACGAGAGGAACAGAAGTTTTGTGATGCCTGTCTTAGTGGCATGTATTAGTTTAAAAGCACGTCTTTAATTCCAAGTCCTCCGTTTTGCCTCTGCAAAGTCGCCGTGTGGAAGGATACTTTGAAGATATTTTGTTTCCACACATACCAACACGCTGCAGCGAGTATTTTATGTGCGGTGACCTGCGGTGTCGGTAAGACTGCTGCGACATGTTACATTTTGCTAAGTATGTATGTATTTATAAACTGAACTTTCTGTAGTCGGTCTAACGATCTCATACGATGGTCCTTCAACACGGCTCTGATGACACTAAGTTTCCGCTCCCAATTGTTCGTAGCCATGCGCTTGGGATTCGCCCTTAACCACAATCCGAGTTGGAGCCTCTCTTCGGTTACATCTAACCAGTGAGGACCTACTGCACTATTGTAAGAACCGAGATGCAGTATTTTAGATATAAAATTTAGTAAATTTGTGGTAGGATCTTATGGGACCAAGCTGCTTAGGTCCTCGGTCCCTAAGCTTACACACTACTTAATTCAACTTAAACTTACGCTGTGGACAACACACACACCCATGCCGGAGGGGGGACTCCAACCCCCGACGGTGGGCACTATTGGGACACAGCAGCCAACAACTCTGCAGCACCTATCTATACACGCTCCTCGCCAGACGCGAACAAGAGGTGGACGCATTTATACGGAATTTTTTAGGCAATTCGTCTGTACTACCACCTGCTAAAATATCTACTATTCCTCCGGAAACACCCTGTATATGGATATGTGTGTGGTGTCTGTTCTTTCGGACATGCCCGAAACAAAAGACACTACGAATCCGGGTTCGAACCTGGTCAGGCAGAAATTTTCATCTGAGGCCGTTGTTCTATTTTAACGCCCATGACAGCCTGGACATCTGTCCTTCGATATTTAATTGATTAACAAGGCTGTCTATTTCGATTTGTAGTGTCTGTTCTTTCGGAAATGTCCGAAAGAACAGACACACACACAAACACATTTTTACTGTCAGTGCTTTTCGGAAAATGTTTGGCACCTCGATGGTAGTGCCGGACTAGAGCTGCATCAACCTACTCATTTCACTACATATAGTTGTAATTTTCTGAACAATTCCTGTTTAATAAGTAACAGAGACAGTGTCTTTTATCGTTTACTTTGTCGGACACCTGCTTATTTCTGCCGTAGCCTATACTACAGCAATGAGTGATTGCTCACATTCTTTATACCTTACTGGATGTGCTACTGCAACTGTAGCCAAAGATTCAAATCCCGCTGGAAAAGTATGTTTCAAGTCAGATAGTTTTGCTCCTCCCCTACTGTCATTAAAAACGATCACAACGAAATGAAGTATAGGAATCCTACGAAACCCTTGAGTTCATACTGCAGGGTTGTACAGAAAAAAAATAGTTTTTCACAGTTATGAGATGACAGATGGAATTTGTCAGATTCCACTAATTATGACTGCATTATTAATTGTTGGGGTTCACAGGCGCTTTTCTGCCGCTTATTGTAACTGTTTTTTGAATGTTAGAGCTGGAAGAATAGAAATATCAGATTTTCGCCATACGGAATATTCGAATTCACCTTAAGTCTTCACGTTTCGAGCAAAGGCAGAATATTCGTCAGAAAATATGACAGCAAAAAGCCAGGCCACGCCTGTCTTCTGGCGGATGTGCCAATGACAGTGATCTCAATAACAGTATTGTACAGCAAATATACGTTGCCAACTCAACCACTGGAGAAGCTCCAACATTGTGATTCGCGTCTGGTGAACACGTTTTCAAGGTTTCTTTCCGATTAAGACAGTAAAACACAAATAATTGTCGAAGTTATTAATTTATGACATTTAGTTTGCACTCAGTGCATCGATGTATTACAAGTAATCACACTCTAGCCCCTAAACCTAGTTACAGAAATGCGAATAAGGCTCATTGACATATAATGAGGATATTACGGCCCTTGCAAACCACAACTTTGAGACGAAGCTATAGTCACTTACAAGGTCACTCAGAGAACACATCAGCTGGTATCCTTCCTATCAGTATCACTGAAACATGGCAACAGCGCAGAATATGTTTGGCAACTCTGTGACCGAAGAGTTACTTCCTTGATAGCACAGAGCCATCCTGCTAAATTCACTTGATATTATCTTGTTATTTCAACTGAATAATGTAAGTGATTTTCTCTTGATATGTGAGATAAGGGTATCATTTAACCCTTCTGAGTCAACGAAAGTCGTTGCACACGGGAAATACAACTACTCTCGCCTCTTATGTTGCGATTTATCTGCCATAGCGCCTACTGGGCCTATAAGTACCTATTCGCTAGCTCCTAGGTAACGTGCTTGCCTGTCAGGTACGCGCTGCCTCTGTTCGCCTTTCGAGACTCGCTGAAAGCCAGATTTTTAATTCTTTTGTAGCAGAGCTACAAGCAGGCAGATACAAACTTAATAAGGGAATCACCAGACAAAGCTCGAGCAAAATTCGTCTTGCTACTTTTAGTACGCCTAGTGTCAGACCTTATGGTACTGCAAAATTCATAATGCCACTTTTGTTTTCTTCCGACATATTTTTGTTGTTGTGAATACGTAATTTTATCTATGAACTACCACATTTTCATAATACTTGCAAAGGATACAGGACATGAAGTAATCACAGATATTTTCGAAGTCAAAAGTCGGTAATATCCTACTAATTCGTGTTAAAATATGCTCAATCGTCTTACAGAAACTTACTGCTTTATTAAGATAGATTGCCGTCGTGATGTTTCTGTAGTAAGCTGAATTAAATTTTTATTACTACAGTGAATATTTTAACTGCGTTTTCCATTAATTTACTGAGCGCAACAGTAATCATCAAAGTGAAATTAATCAGCAGCAGGATTTTTTTTCACGATATCTAAAACAATCTGACAATGCTAAATTAGTTTACAAATTCTACACGCGTAGAGTATTTTCGTCTAGATTTGCCTTGACGGTTGATCGATCAAGAGTGGGAAATGTAAAATTTTGCGATTATATGATGAGAGGGACAAGTGCTTGAGAGAGGACTTCCCTATCGACACAAGTGCCTGAGAGATGACTTTCCTATCAGTCTCCTGGACAGTTTTGTTTCTCAAATCAACAGAGTGCCTTATGACACGTGATGTACTTTTGTCGGTCGATTTTCTTACACTGCGACCGCAAGGTGTCTCAGTTGTTGGCAACAAATTCCATCTGTGATGCACACACCCCTTGGGGCAGAATTCGTAGACCAAAACGTATTTTTGGAGCTATCAGATGTAAAATATTATGTTCACACCACTCTTGGCTCGAGTTTACATCTTTTGGTGGAGCTCAACCTTTCATTTCTTCTTAGGAATTTAACGATAAAGGCATCATAACTCGTCACCAGTGACAGTACTGCATAGGAATGCTCATTGAGCGACCTGATGACGTTAAATAATAGTCACTCCGTTGATTTTTGTTGTTTCGAATTAGAGCAAGTAGTACTCCAATACCAGACTTCTGAACTTTGCCTGTTGAATGAAAGTGTCGCATGATGGTTAAATGGTATTCCATCACATATATCAGTAGTGGAGACTTCCTTAATGTGGAAAATCATTCATGCTAGAACGATCTTTGTTGAAACAAGAATATCTTTTACTGGCGTATTTTTCCCGAAAGCCCTCTATCCAAACACAGTTCAAATCTTTCTAGCTGCCTCCTCTGCATTCTCCTCTCTCTTATACCAAAAGTATATATTGCGTTGCAGATGTTACACCTTTCTCCACTTGTGACACAATTTTACAATGTTTAACCATAGTTCATGATTTTCAAGTATGCAAAATCCAATGCTTAACTGCGAGATGATAACTAGAACCTCAAATTCGAAAATGACAGTTGATGCATACACTGACAGCGTCGCGCCGCGTTCACCTGGGCGGCGCCGGATTCCAGGTGGCGGGTGGCGTCTGGCCGGTGGCCGGTAGCCGCTGCAGCGCAAGTAAACGCTCGAGCGTAAGCTGTTCTGATCGTGACACCGCCACGAGCTGTCCTGCGGAATAGTTTCTGGAGGTACTTGTTATTGCTGGTGGGTATAATGTGAAGCGAATTATCTTCAGTATTCAAACAGACTCATAACTTTAGACGAGAGCCTTAATTTGGTAAAAAAAAAATGCTGTTGGACGCAAACACGCTACTGTAAGTTCAGAATTCGCGACGATTACCTCTTTTTTTTTCTTTTTTTTGTTTGTGTTTGGTCGTTGCGGACGTCACATGACATCCGCTAAAGTTCGTTTGTTGATCCTACCACTCAGTTTTTTTATTACAGAGGCCAACCGGCTCTCTAACCGAACACGCTGGGCTACCGTGCCGGCTCCAAAGTGGACAACACTTCCTCCTGACCCTTCCGCGTCTAGCAGTGTTGCCAGATCGTACAGATGGCCGGACTTAGCGTTGTCAGGGGCGGTCGGTTTTATTGGCCACCTTAAGTGAACGACTCGGACCTAGTCTCTGTGGCGGCTGGCTGGCGGTCAGTTTTTATGTCTAAGACTGTACAATATCATATGGACAAATGTGCGTTTTAATGGAGCTAACGAACGAATTTTACATCCGTCCATTTTGTAAACAGTGTGACTTACGAGCCAGATACAATCGGCCACAACCGCTGGAACGCGCTGCGATCGCATATACCACGTTAAGGTACACGTACCATATGCACAAGTCGCATCGTTTCTCAGCGTTTACCAGCAGGTTGAACTTGACACGTTCAACATTGACGTTCGACCTCATGGTCCATGTGCGGACTGCGCAATTGTCGAAATCGATCATGCCGTTAAACTTGTAACATCATAACTGCAGCTTCAGGCTATTTTATTGTTGTTAATACCGTACGTGGCTGTGTTCCCACCATCTGCTGCGATCGATAATGAAGATATGTTCATTTATTTTGCTCAGACTGTGGAGAAAGTTTTGTTCCTGTAATGATAGTTTTTACAAATCCGAGGTGTTGTTATTGTCATGGTCTTCTGCCCGAAGAGTGGCTTGATGAAGTTCTCCATGTCTTGTGCAAGCCTCTTCGTCCCTGAATAACTACTGAAACTTACATCCCTTTGCTTGCAGTATTCGTTTCTTAGCCCCCCTCTACGATTTTTACTCCTCACACTTCGTTCAAATACTAAATTCGTGATCCCTTGGTGTCTCAGAATGTGTGCTATCAAGCGATACCTTCTAGCCAGTAGTGCCACCAATTTCTTTTCTCCTCAGTTCTGTTCAGTAGCACCACATTTCAGAACCTTCAATTCTCTTCTTGTCTGAACTGTTTATCGTCCATGTTTCACTTGCATACATGGCTACACCCCACACAAATACTTTAAGAAAAGACTTTCTAACACATAAATCAATATTAGATGTTTACAAAATTCTCTTCTTCAGAAACTCTTTCCTTTTCAGTGCCAGGCTACATTTTATATCCTCTCTACTTCGGCCATCATCAGTTATTTCGCTGCCCAGATAGCAAAACTCATCGACTGCTTTAAGTGTCTTGTATCCTTATCTAATTCCCTTAGTATCACCCCCATCCTCGTTTTGTTCATCTTAGATCCTCTTTCCAAGACACTGTCCATTCCGTTCAACTGTTGCTTTGGTGTCACTGACAGAATTACGATGTCATCGGCAAACCTAATAGTTTTTATTTATTCTCCGAGATGTTTAACTCCTGTTCAAAATTTTTCTTTGGTTTCTTTTACTGCTTCTTCAATGTACAGATCGAATAACATTGAGGATAGGCTACAACCCTGTCTCAATCTCTTCTCAACCACTGCTTCCCTTTCACGCCCCTCGCCTCCTGTAACGGCCATCTGATTTCTGTACAAATAGTAAAGGTCTTTCATTCCCTGTATTTTACCCATGATACCTTCAGAATTTCGAGGAGAGTATTCCAGTCAAAATCTTCAAAAGCTTGCTGTAAGTGTACAAATGCTATGGTCGTTGGTTTGCCTTTCCTTAACCCATCTTCTAAGATAAGTCGTAGGGTCATTATTGCCTCACGTGTTCCTACATTTCACTATAAATCGAACTGACCTTCCGCAAGGCCGTCTTCTACCAGATCTTCCATTCATCTGTAAGGAATTCGTGTTAGTATTTTGCAACCATGACACATTAAACTGATAGTTGGTTAATTTTCACACCTATCAGCAACTGGTTTCTTTGAAATTGGATTTACTACATTCTTCTTGAAGTATGAGGGTATTTGGCCTGTCTCAACCATCTTGCATACCAAATGGAAGAGTTTCGTCATGGCTAGGCTCTTCCAAGGCTATCAGCAGCTCTGATGAAATGTCGTCTAATCCCGGGGCCTTGTTTCGACTAAGCTTTTTCAGTGCTCTGTTAAATTCTTCTCACAGTATCGTACCTCCAATCTCATGTGCATCTACGTCTTCTTCCATTTGTATAATATTGCCTTCAAGTTCATCTCCCTTGTATAGACACTCGATATAGTACTTCTTCAGCTTTCCCTTCTTTTCTTAGGACTGATTTTCAAACTGATCTCTCGATATTCATACAGCTGCTTCCCTTTTCTCCAACACCCTATTTAATTTTCCTGTAGGCGGTATCTATCTTTCTTTCTAGCGATATGTTTCTAAATCCTTCCGTTTGTCTCCTCTAGCCATTCCTGCTTAGCCATTCTGCACTTCCACTTCATTTGCTGCATTTTTATATTTTCTCGTTTCATCAGTTAAATTCTTTATATCTTGTGTTATCTAAAGATTTCTTCTAAGCCTTGTATTTTTACCTATTTGATACTGTGCAGCCTTCACTATTTCATCTCTCAAAGCTACCCACTCGTCTTCTACTGTATTGCTTTTCCCTGTTCTTGGCAACTGTTGCGTAATGCTCCCTCTGGAACTCTCAACAACCTCGGGCTCTTTCAACTCATTCAGGTCCCATCTACTTAAATTCCTACCCTTTTGCTATTTCTTCCATTTTAAGCTCCATTTCATAACCAATAAATTCTAGTTAGAGTCCACATTTGCACCAGGAAATGTCTTTCAATTTAAAATCTGTTTCTGTAATCTCTGTCTTACTATTATATAATCAGTCTGAAACCTTCCGGCGTCTTCAGGTCTCTTCCACGCATACAACCTTCTTTCATGATCCTTAAACAAGGTCTTAGCGATGATTAAATAATGCTATGTGCAAAATTCTACCAGGCGGCTTCCTCTTTCATTCCTTTCCTCCAGTCCATATTCAGCTACTATTTTTCCTTCTCATACTTTTCCTACTGTCTAATTCCAATCATCCATCATAATTAAATTTTCGTCTCCCTTAACTGTCTGAATAATTTCTTTTATCTCATCATATATTCTTTCAATCTCTTCACCATCTGCGGAGTTATTTCGCATATAAACTTGTACTATTGTGGTGGGTGTGGGCTTCGTGTCTGTCTTGGCTACGATAATGCGTTCGCTATGCTGTCCATAGCAGCTTATCCGCATTCCTATTTTCTTATTCATTATTAAACCTACTCCTGCAGTAACTCTATTTAATTTTGTATTTATAACCATGTATTCACTTGATCAGAAATCCTGTTCCTCCTGCCATCGAAATTTACGATTTCCTACTATATCTAACTTCGACCTGTTCATTTCCCTTTTAAAATTTTCTGACCTACCTACCAGATTAGAAGATATAACTTTCCACGCTCTGATCCGCAGAATGCCAGTTTTGTTTCTCCTGATGACGACATCCTCCTGAGTAGTCCCCGCCAGGATATCCGAATGGGGAACTATTTTACCTCCGCAGTATTTTACCCAAGAGCATGTCATCATCATTTAGCCACACACCAGAGCTGCATGCCTTTGGGAAAAATTATGGCTATAGTTTCCCCTTGCTCTCAGCCGTTCGCAGTACCAGCACAGCTAGTCAGTTTTGGTTGATGTTACAAGTCCAAATCAGTTAATGATCCAGGCTGTTGCTCCTGCAACTACTGAAATAGCTGCTGCCCCTCATCAGGAACCACACGTTTGTCTGGCCGTTCGACAGATATCACTCCATTGTGATTTCATCTACTGTACGGCCATCTGTATTGCTGAGGCACACAAGCCACCCTACCAACGGCCAGGTCCTTGGTTCGTGGATAACAGCCGATTAACCTCTAATCCCGGAACAGCGCGGGAAACGCTTTGTATGAGCGCGAAATGTGGCCTAACCGGAGTATAAACTCGGAATAATTTAAACGCCTGTTCCGGGCTGGGTCAGAGATGTTATTTGGATAACAAATTTGTCGACCAGTCAGAAAAAGCTATAGAATCAGACAACGAAGATGAGATTTGGCAGAATTATACACTCCTGGAAATGGAAAAAAGAACACATTGACACCGGTGTGTCAGACCCACCATACTTGCTCCGGACACTGCGAGAGGGCTGTACAAGCAATGATCACACGCACGGCACAGCGGACACACCAGGAACCGCGGTGTTGGCCGTCGAATGGCGCTAGCTGCGCAGCATTTGTGCACCGCCGCCGTCAGTGTCAGCCAGTTTGCCGTGGCATACGGAGCTCCATCGCAGTCTTTAACACTGGTAGCATGCCGCGACAGCGTGGACGTGAACCGTATGTGCAGTTGACGGACTTTGAGCGAGGGCGTATAGTGGGCATGCGGGAGGCCGGGTGGACGTACCGCCGAATTGCTCAACACGTGGGGCGTGAGGTCTCCACAGTACATCGATGTTGTCGCGAGTGGTCGGCGGAAGGTGCACGTGCCCGTCGACCTGGGACCGGACCGCAGCGACGCACGGATGCACGCCAAGACCGTAGGATCCTACGCAGTGCCGTAGGGGACCGCACCGCCACTTCCCAGCAAATTAGGGACACTGTTGCTCCTGGGGTATCGGCGAGGACCATTCGCAACCGTCTCCATGAAGCTGGGCTACGGTCCCGCACACCGTTAGGCCGTCTTCCGCTCACGCCCCAACATCGTGCAGCCCGCCTCCAGTGGTGTCGCGACAGGCGTGAATGGAGGGACGAATGGAGACGTGTCGTCTTCAGCGATGAGAGTCGCTTCTGCCTTGGTGCCAATGATGGTCGTATGCGTGTTTGGCGCCGTGCAGGTGAGCGCCACAATCAGGACTGCATACGACCGAGGCACACAGGGCCAACACCCGGCATCATGGTGTGGGGAGCGATCTCCTACACTGGCCGTACACCACTGGTGATCGTCGAGGGGACACTGAATAGTGCACGGTACATCCAAACCGTCATCGAACCCATCGTTCTACCATTCCTAGACCGGCAAGGGAACTTGCTGTTCCAACAGGACAATGCACGTCCGCATGTATCCCGTGCCACCCAACGTGCTCTAGAAGGTGTAAGTCAACTACCCTGGCCAGCAAGATCTCCGGATCTGTCCCCCATTGAGCATGTTTGGGACTGGATGAAGCGTCGTCTCACGCGGTCTGCACGTCCAGCACGAACGCTGGTCCAACTGAGGCGCCAGGTGGAAATGGCATGACAAGCCGTTCCACAGGACTACATCCAGCATCTCTACGATCGTCTCCATGGGAGAATAGCAGCGTGCATTGCTGCGAAAGGTGGATATACACTGTACTAGTGCCGACATTGTGCATGCTCTGTTGCCTGTGTCTATGTGCCTGTGGTTCTGTCAGTGTGATCATGTGATGTATCTGACCCCAGGAATGTGTCAATAAAGTTTCCCCTTCCTGGGACAATGAATTCACGGTGTTCTTATTTCAATTTCCAGGAGTGTACGTCACAATGAGAAGAGTTAAGAAAGTGAGATGTTGTCGCTATCTTTGAAAGAATAAATCGACTCAGAATTTGTAACTAGGATGCGTTTGTCGAAGTGAGATAAACTCAGCTTTTTCGATCTTGTAAATGAGAACTGGATACAGCAACAGTGTGAAACTGTACCTATATCCCAGCATAGTTCTATTGTTTGCTATATCTGTAGTACATGACGGTAACCAGACCACACGTTTTTGCTAACTTGCGATATGTCATGTCATAACTGCGTTAGAGAATGACGAGAACAATATTTTGTAATTTTATTTATAACTGAACGCCTCTCCATTAGCACTGAAAGAGCCTGAAATATATATCCTGCTGAAAATTTCCGTCTCCCCGTTTTACCATTGCGATAGTTTTTTGCAATTCGTCTTTTTATTTAGAAAACAATGCATAAATGGCTTAGAAATACAAACCTCCTTGAGAAATAAATGGATACAGCGTGCCAACTACCCCCCCCCCCTCCTGCCCCCCGCCTCGTTCACCAAATGAAAGTGATAGTTTCCACCCACTACCTTCAAAGGTCTTTAGAACAATTTTCTTACATGTTGTGGAGGTATTAAAACGACAGGATCATTAATACTGGAAAGAAACAAAATTATTTCTCTTCTAGCATCACTCGCGCCACGTTTACTGTTGGAGCAGGCTTTTGTTGACCGCATTTGTGCTCCTGTTCTGAAGAAAAGGCTTCCAATATGATGGTGGAATTACCTACAAGTTCTATGACAGATATTGATTTCTACGCCAAGAAAGAGAATGCAGATGTCACAAGATTGTCTCATATAATTTTTCTTTCAGAAATGACTATTCCCCCCCCCCTCTCATAAGCAGCTTTGTATCTTTCCTTTGCTTCCGTGAAGTTTCGAGGCACACAAGAAAGAAACACGGAGAGTTTCTTCTAGATGGCTTCATTCCCATCAGTATTTGTTACCATACATTGTTCCTTATAATAATGAAAACCCAGTTTCTTGAATATATATAATGCTAAACATTTTATGTCCTGTATTACACTCAATCTGTGGTGCAGCTCAGTCAATTACACACACATTGATTCTGAAAATGCATTGTCATACGAACAGTAAAACTAAAATAGTGAGAAGCTATGTTTACAGCTTTTTCCCTTAAGTACAAGACATCATATACAGCTTGCATTTATAATTGTACGGAATTATTCGAAAATCTACTTTGTAGTTTAATAGTTTACAAGAAATGGGTTCCAGAAGGTTTACAGTATTCGCATTCCACAAATTTTTCAGAGGTCCTTAAAAGCATGAAGACCTACCTTGTAATGAATTAAAAGAATTTATTATGTAGCTTTTGTCAGTCTTGCTTATTCGTTATGTGACTACCGTTACTGACAGAAATTGTGGTAGCTAGCTCAGTATCACAACATTAATGCAAGTGCACAACAAATGCCAAATTGATGTAGAACGGATGTGTAAACAAAAGCAAATAATTTACAATTTTTCTTTGTTAGGACACGCATTGCTAATTCCATTAATTAATCATTCAGTGATGAAAGTACAACAAGCTAGCCTGTGAGTAATATTGGAGGGTCAGTGTATGTTCTGGCTCAAATCGCTATGTCAGCACTTTTTTCTAGAGTCATATTACAGCTGATGCAGTTGTGCATGTCATATTCAAGGCCATTGGCGGCACTGTCAAGGCCATTCCAGGGGAGGGGAGGAAAGTGGTAGGATATAAGTAGGGGATAGTGAGGTCAGCCAATGGGAATCAAGCTGCATACCCCTTCCCCCTTTTGCTCTCGTCCAATAGGAATCATTCATAGTCTGTACTATGCAGTCAGAACACCAATCTTCCACACTTTGATCTAGTTTTTTTTTTTTTAATTTTTGCAATTATATTGCGTAATCACCATCATTTACTGTATGTGCTTCATTCTGTTGATGTGATGAAGGGACCCCACTGCTATCGGACATATGCTCTCCATTGTTTCTCATTGCTCTGTAAGTGAGGGGATTAAGATGTGGGTATTTCTCATAACAAATTATTTTATTATTATTACTCCAATTACGAGATGTAGTGGTGAGAAGCACACAGTATAGAATAATCATGAGACATAGATGAGTCTGCAAAATGTTGGTTGGTGAAACCCTCCTATTCTCAGGCAATTTTTGCTCTGACTTAAACAAAAATGTGATTGTCAGACTGCCACACTCTATATGTGTGCACATCTCGTAGGTAACATATCTGTAGAATGCTAACTGAGCAATATATATATATTTTTTTTTTTGTGAACACACCGAGACGTGTAACATGGCGTAAATACACCGACGAGTGGTGTATATTCATATACGTGTAAGTGGTGATTCGACAGCACCACTCTGACTTCGGTGTACATGTGTCGCGATTTTTTCGCAGATGTAGCGTTTTAGCATGCGTCGTACAGCGCTCCTTTGAATCCGTAACAGACGCCAGCATGCGCCAGCTTTATGGGGTGATTCCACATCACATTGTATGCAGAAAAACATTATCGATAACCTGCTTCCATAAGAGCTATATAGGATCAAAATTAATATGAGATTTACTGAAATGTGTAACGAGTGATGTACACTCCTGGAAATTGAAATAAGAACACCGTGAATTCATTGTCCCAGGAAGGGGAAACTTTATTGACACATTCCTGGGGTCAGATACATCACATGATCACACTGACAGAACCACAGGCACATAGACACAGGCAACAGAGCATGCACAATGTCGGCACTAGTACAGTGTATATCCACCATTCGCAGCAATGCAGGCTGCTATTCTCCCATGGAGACGATCGTAGAGATGCTGGATGTAGTCCTGTGGAACGGCTTGCCATGCCATTTCCACCTGGCGCCTCAGTTGGACCAGCGTTCGTGCTGGACGTGCAGACCACGTGAGACGACGCTTCATCCAGTCCTAAACATGCTTAAAGGGGGCCAGATCCGGAGATCTTGCTGGCCAGGGTAGCTGACTTACACCTTATAGAGCACGTTGGGTGGCACGGGATACATGCGGACGTGCATTGTCCTGTTGGAACAGCAAGTTCCCTTGCCGGTCTAGGAATGGTAGAACGATGGTTTAGATGACGGTTTGGATGTACTGTGCACTATTCAGTGTCCCCTCGACGATCACCAGTGGTGTACGGCCAGTGTAGGAGATCGCTCCCCACACCATGATGCCGGGTGTTGGCCCTGTGTGCCTCGGTTGTATGCAGTCCTGATTGTGGCGCTCACCTGCACGGCGCCAAACACGCATACGACCATCATTGGCACCAAGGCAGAAGCGACTCTCATCGCTGAAGACGACACGTCTCCATTCGTCCCTCCATTCACGCCTGTCGCGACACCACTGGAGGCGGGCTGCACGATGTTGGGGCGTGAGCGGAAGACGGCCTAACGGTGTGCGGGACCGTAGCCCAGCTTCATGGAGACGGTTGCGAATGGTCCTCGCCGATACCCCAGGAGCAACAGTGTCCCTAATTTGCTGGGAAGTGGCGGTGCGGTCCCCTACGGCACTGCGTAGGATCCTACGGTCTTGGTGTGCATCCGTGCGTCGCTGCGGTCCGGTCCCAGGTCGACGGGCACGTGCACCTTCCGCCGACCACTGGCGACAACATCGATGTACTGTGGAGACCTCACGCCCCACGTGTTGAGCAATTCGGCGGTACGTCCACCCGGCCTCCCGCATGCCCACTATACGCCCTCGCTCAAAGTCCGTCAACTGCACATACGGTTCACGTCCACGCTGTTGCGGCATGCTACCAGTGTTAAAGACTGCGATGGAGCTCCGTATGCCACGGCAAACTGGCTGACACCGATGGCGGCGGTGCACAAATGCTGCGCAGCTAGCGCCATTCGACGGCCAACACCGCGGTTCCTGGTGTGTCCGCTGTGCCGTGCGTGTGATCATTGCTTGTACAGCCCTCTCGCAGTGTCCGGAGCAAGTATGGTGGGTCTGACACACCGGTGTCAATGTGTTCTTTTTTCCATTTCCAGGAGTGTATATTCAAATACCTGACAGTATTATGGCGTATGAAATGTGTAAATACTCCTCGTATAACGCAGGACGGCTATGAAACGCTATCAGCAAGGACCACAAAACAGGTAGAAGAGGACTGAAGGTAAGTATTCTATTCTGTGAGTTGCAACTGTTACCATTATCAGCACCACTCGTCAGACATACCTCACCCGTTAAGGCGATGTTATTCTGTATACCATAGACTCTAAATGCGTAACATTTGCTTGCAGGTTTACCCTCAGCAGAGTGGCGGCACTTGAAAATCTTATTGCATTCCCACAATGAATGACGTGTATGTTCTCAGATATATATATGCAGTGTCCAACAGTCAAACACTTCCTGTGCTACTAGACTACCCGGGAACAGTTAAGAATTGTAGCAACTTGAATACTGAAGAGTGTATTCACATTCAAGAATCAAACCTAATGTGTGCAAGCTCAGTCATTTGGATTGACACAAGTACGCGTATGGATTTTTAGGAAAAATATGGTATGCACTTGCGGAACACACTCGTCAGAACACATCAAATCGCGTTTTGCAAAGGAATTTGATATCACATCTATGTACGTGGCATGTGTTGTACAGTGTCACTAACTGATGCAGGTAAAGGACTACGTACACTTGAAGTACTGAATGAGGAAGAACACACCGAAATTCTAGTGTGTCATTGTGTGTGTGTAACTTTATAGACGGTGTGTAAACAGACTGTTGAAGTAACGTTATGATGTTCCATAACGAGCAGTCTGTCAAGTCACCGAAACCACGATGATAGCAATTGGCAGGCAATTATCTCCTTTTCAGAGCAACATTGTCATCTGAATCGCGTAAAAATGACTAACATTTACTAAAAAAAGAGGTGACACAGTATCCCCCCAGCGTCGTTGCGCGATGTGTATTTATCTCGCCTACTGACAAAGACATACCGCGGTCGTAGTGCCCTTGGTTAGGACACACCCGCGCCGCTGAAATCTGATCAGCGCTGTCAGTAACTGCTTCATCTTCCAGCAGCGGCACTGCAGCGAGCCAGAGAAAAACACTAGTCAGCATAAACTCTCAGAGTATCCGAATTATTTGTTCCACTGCGGTGGAATATCGTCTTTTTTGATAAATAAAAATATGTAGTCATAATTGTTCATCACATTTATACAAGTGTAACAAAAATGTACGGCACAAATTGCACGAAACATTCCCACACGCAGACGAAGAAATTATATTACATGAACATGAATCGGGAATAGCTTTGTTTCGATGCTATAACTCATTTCCTCCCACTCGTTAATCATGGGAAACACACAAGAACAGACCGTTAGAATCATGGGGAAGGTGCACTCTTGTTAACGTCTGGTTACGTTGTACACCGCCAGTGTTTTGTTTTACATGTCCCTGTTGCCATGCAACGTGCGTCATTGCTTGTTTACAGGTAACATCAACTGTTCCATCGATGAGTACAACCGTTGCAAGCACACGGGTTACTACGTAGAGTCAATCACAGACATGGCACGTGCGATGGCAGATACGCATTTGATGTTTGGGTTACCTGACGGCACTGGCGCTGGCGCTTGTACCAGCAGAGATTACCAGGACGAATGTGCCCCGACAGGAAAACGTTTGCATCCACTGAACGTCGTCTTAGAGAACATGGGGAGGCCTTGAAGGACGAGAGCACCGCAACGGGAGGCGGCAGTTCTTCATGCGGCTGACGACGACCCTAGTGTCAGTACAAGACATGTAGCTGCAACACTGGATGTTGACAACATGGCTGTCGGGCGACTGTTACACGAGGACCAGCTGTATCCATACCATTTATAACATGTTCAGGCACTATCAGCAGCTGGTTTTCCTGCATAGATACTCTTCTGAGAATGGTTTATTCAACAAAGTGTCTAAGCCATCATAATTTCGTGGAGAATGTTCTACCTGCTCTGTTAGCAACTGCGGGACAAGCTACATACTTCATGCACGATGGAGCACCTCCACGCTCTTCGAACCTAAACTCATTGACCTTTTATTTCGGGGGTATTGGAAGTTCTTGTGTATGGAACCCCAGTACAAGATGGTCAGAGTCTCCGTGCCCGTCTTATATAAGACTACGAAACCATACGCAGCACTTCAGGGATTCACTACGACGGCGGGTTGATGAATGTATCAATGCCCACAGATCTCCTGTGAGAAAGAGTTGCATGCGGTATGCTGGTGCGTTCTGTTCGTGTGTGTTTCCCATGATTCGTGAGTACGAGTTGTGACATGGAAACAAAGCGTTTCCAGGCCTATGTTCATATAAGATCATTTCTTCGTCTACGTGTGAGGAATGTGTTCTGCAATTTGTGTCCTACATTTTTGTGACACCCTGTATATGTTCTGGGGTGATAAGGTTACTGCTCCGATCTTGTTCCCTTCACGCTGCACACAGAGAAAAAATTCTACTAGTGGGCATTAGAAAAAAAGTGGTATCCTATTTCACAGGCTTTCTCTCCTAAATGATTAAACATATCTTTTAATATTAGCCGGCCGGGGTGGCCGAGCGGTTCTAGGCACTACAGTCTGGAACCGCGCGACCGCTACGGTCGCAGGTTCGCATCCTGCCTCGGGCATGGATGTGTGTGCTGTCCTTAGGTTAGTTCGGTTTAAGTAGTTCTAAGTTCTAGGGGACTAATGACCTCAGAAGTTAAGTCCCATAGTGCTCAGAGCCATTTGAACCATATTTTTAAATATTACCTCGAAGAAAAAGTTATTTTCCAAAGAAATGCAGTACTGATATTTCGTATACTGTTATGTTAACTTAGTCAAAGCACACAGCGGTATGAATAGGTTTTCAAATGTAAGTTGCTACTTTCTCCCACAGCGATAGCAACACTACAGTACTTTCACATCGACGCATAGGCGGCCCTAAGAAAACATTTCCTCTCGTATCACACAACAGAAGCTGTGGCCAGTGGACTTCCCATGTGAAAAATTTATTCCCACAGCAACACGCAGTATGCCGCAATTCTTATGCTTTCGTGCTATTTACAACACAGGGCGTGTTCAACAAAAGAAAAAGCCATGCGTGGGATAGCGAAAACACTACCACATAATCTATATACGATCAAAAATCATATGAGAACTGTCAAGGGAAATCCGTCGCTTCTTCCCTCTAGTCGCATAACAGAGATGTATTATACTCCAGCCTACCAATAATCTTTTCCATGTCAGCTAATTAAAAGAAAAAAAGGAACTTGACTCTGCAGTGTCGCGCTGCAATCCTTAAGAGTGCTGTGGGGAGTTTTGGAGCTGCGGATAGCTGTTCTATAAAATGATACACAGAAATTTTTATTTTTCGGTAATGTATGGTTCTCGCACGGAAAGGATAGGAGCCGATAAACCTCGTATATTTTTTCTGTAACTTGTCATTTGAACTGGGTGTCAGGGAGACGCCACATACCGTAGCTGTGTGTGGTAGCGGATACCGTGTACCACTCAGAAATGAGGCGAGGGAAAAAAGATTTCTTACCAGCCCTGATTTCTCTTATCTTGTCTTCACCGTCCGTATGAAAAAGAAAAATACAAGCTTTCAATAGTGCTTCGCGAAAAGAACGTCGTTTTCCCATCTGAGTTCATGGAGTATCTCTGTACTATAGTTCAATTCTTTTATCTTGGCGGCTCGCGCATGCCCGCCCAGACGCGGGAGATTGCTGCGTTGCCAGTTGCACGCGCCAAGAGAAGCAGCGCCTGGCCGGCCGCTGGTGGCCGAGCGGTTCTGGCGCTACAGTCTGGAACCGCGCGACCGCTACGGTCGCAGGTTCGAATCCTGCCTCGGGCATGGATGTGTGTGTTGTCCTTAGGTTAGTTAGGTTTAAGTAGTTCTAAGTTCTAGGGGACTTATGACCTCAGCAGTTGAGTCCCATAGTGCTCAGAGCCATTTGAACCATTTTTTAGAAGCAGCGACATAGTATAGTATAGTTCGCAAACTTACGTTTAGGAGGGAGCGCGCAGTTTATGAAGTAAAGCCACCACGGCCGCATTAACCCTTTCACTGCTTCAGAGACGTGCTCCCCGCATTCCGCGCTGTGCGTGATTTTGTCATCACTGCACTGCTCGCCTGTGGAGACACATTGTGTTCCGACTGCTTTGACACACTTATCATTCGATTTCACAAAATCTATTTGGCCCAAAAATTTGATTTTTAGACATCTTCTTGACTGGTACCTTCCCACCATAAATGACTTAATTTTGTTTCGATGTTCAAAGCAGTTATTGTGCAGATTAAATGTAGTAAACCATTGCACGAAATTCTGAAGAGTTTGCAGAGGTAAAAGTCCACAGCGTATACTTTCCATATGGTCGATTTTAGTTGCCACTAGAAATTTCAAAAAATTACATTCAAATGAATAAAATTCATGAAGTAAGACACTTCGATATTGTTTTTAAATAAAGAAAATATTGAGCACCGAACGAAATTTGAACTCCGAGCCTTTTGCTTAGCAGCCAAACACTTTTTTTTTCCAGCTATCCTAGCCACATTTTTTTGAACAAAAATGAAAAAAAAGGGAAAAAGGATTTTGGAAGGTTTGTTTTTGTGCTTTTTTATTTTTATTTTATTTTATTTTTATACAAATGGATAAAAGGAAGGCCGTTCCTCTTCTGCTACATAAACAGAATAATAGGAAGTCGTCCCGTTACGACAAAGGATGCTCCATACTATAGCCCGCTGCGAATTTTTAGATGACTGTCTTCTCGTTGCTGTGTTGTTTCCGTTGTTTGTTGAGTCTCATAAAAAAAGGAACTGGGAAGAGGTGCTATGGTTATCTTATCATGTCATCGATAATCCAGCTGCGAGGCGGATTATGGAATGCGCTCCAAAGAAAATTAGAAAAATATTGCCTATATTTAGGGTTGTTGACGATCGCACAATGTCGTTCGTTGAGGTAATACCAAAAATCGGGTACTGTCTTTTCGCCGCTGATCCACGTCACAGAGTTCGTTTTTGCTCTTGGGAAATAAATCTTATCGGGGAAAAGAAGTGATCGGGTAGTTATCCTGTCGGGAGTCGTGCGTGTGAGGAAAGCCAATATCTGACGCACCAAATACCAAACGTCCTTTGCCGACCCGCATTCGAAACGATGTTCATCCGTGTCAATCACTTGGCATGTGGAACACAAGGGTGAATCAGCGAGGTGGATGTGATGTAGGCGGGACTGGCACAACTGTTTCCCATTAACAGTTACGTACCATGCAGTTTGCACGTTAGTATCAAGGGTGGTGGCATTCACTGCCTGCCACACAGCGCGCCACTTTGTAGTGGGGTGTTTGCTTTCAATCACATTCGGCGTCCTGTTCATTTGCATGGTAGCATATATCGCCTTCGTCATCATCAAGCGTGTGGGTAGTAGTGCGGTGCGGATGTAGCTTAATTCAAGGAAGAAGTGGCTAATGTAGAAGAAAGGTGCTGGGATGTCCGATATCATCACAGGGGGTGCGAGTGAGATTGGTCGTAAGGCCTCCAGTAAGAGACTTGTGAGGCACGTCGGACTTCGTCGCCACAGTTGCAGGTGACAGCTGACTAACAGGGCCTTCGCTCTGTTCTGAACATGACAAAGGCCTAAACCCCCTCTGCTCCTCGGGAGGGTTAGGGACTCGTAACGAATCTTAAATAACATGCCCGTATTAACAAAGGATCCCAAAACCGCCAACATGCGGTGAGCCAGGGTAGGTGGTATGGGGAGTATCTGTGCAAAATGGGGGATACGTGACGCCAAATAGACGTTAGCATATCGTGTCCGTTGCAGGAGGTCTAGATGTCGCAGACGGTGGTCACTTATTCCTGCTCTCATCTGATTCAATAAACGCCTGTAGTTAAGGGTTGTTGAACGCTTCATGTCAGATGTGAAATCAATTCCAAGACAGCGGATTGTGTCACTGATTCGTAGCGGTGCGACGCTCTCGTCGGGTAGGCCTCTGCCTATAGACAGGGCGTGTGATTTATGGAGATTGAGATGGCTCCCCGCTGCCACGCCGTAGGTCGCCACCCACGCCAGTGCTGCACGAACTTCGTCATTATTGCGAAGGAGTACCAGATCATCCGCATAGGCAGTGCAGCAAAAAGTGTGTCCACCAAGGGACATTCCAGTCAGGCGTTGTCGGAGGCCGCAGAGGAGTGGTTCCAAGACGAGGGCGTACAATATCGCCGAAAGAGGGCAGCCTTGTCGCACCGATCGCTGGATCTGTATCGGCGGCGTAAGACGGCCATTATATAACACCTTGGACGTCGCGCCGCGTAGGAGACGCATCAGTACATTAACTATGACGTCCGGATACCCCATGTGTCACAGTACCTTCATCAAAAATGTGTGGTCGACTCTGTCAAAGGCCTGGCTAAAGTCGAGTGAGGCCAAAACTCCTGGCAGTTGGCGAGCTTTGGCTAGCGCGATCATATCTCTATATCGGCACAATGCAGTGCGAATATTATGGTCACCACCTAACGATGCCTGGTCCTGCGACACAACACATCGTACTGATCGCTTTAGGCGTGCCGCCAGAAGCCGGGTGAAAATCTTCAAGTCACTGTTGAGTAAAGTCAAGGGCCGATAGTCACTGATCCTGGATCCGCCTCGTGGTTTGTGTATAGGCACAATCAGTCCTTCTTGGAAGGCCCCAGGTATCTGCGTCGTGGGAGACATAAGATCGCGGCAAATATCAGTCCATGCTGGTGCCAGCAATTGTTGATACGTCCGGTAAAATTCCAGAGGAAGGCCATCAGGTCCCGGGGACTTATGAGCAGCCCCAGCCTGTATTGCTTCAATGATTTCCTCTTCCGTTACATCTGCAGTCAAATCCGCCGCCGCTGTCGGAGAGATCGAGCCATAAGTGAGTTGAGAGACTTCGGCGATCACCTCTGGGGGATGTCGATGTTCCGAGTACAGCCTAGTGTAGTGAGCATGAAGGGCGTTTCCTATGTCGCGCTGGGTGTCAAGGTTTCGTCCGTCTTCCGTCGTGATAGCTTGGATCAGTGTCCTGCGTCGGCGCCGTCGTTCTGCAATGGCGTGGTACATAGACGGTTCCTCCTGGGCCACTCTGTCTTGAGTGCGCGCTCTGACGATCGCACCCTCAAGGTGGCAACGTGTTAATCTGATGATCTGTGCCTTGGCACGGTCCACCGTCACCTGCCGTGCAGGTGAGTACGGCAGTGTTGTACATTCCCTTAAGATGCTGTAGTAAAAGTCCATGGTATGTCTCTTCCATGCTGCAACATCTCGGCCGTAGCCTATCAAGGTCTTCCGGAGGGCTGGTTTGGCGCAGAGTAACCACCACGACAGTGTAGAAACACTTTAACCGTTACGCTAACGCAGCTCGCCGTTCAACAGGTATCCTAAAGTACTTTAAAAAGTCACGCAAAATACCGACAAACACTGTTGGTATGACTATGAATTACGTTTCGTCGAAGTACAATAGGAAATAAACAATTACTGCTGTTCTTTATTGCGAAAAAGCGTTTGGTGAGAATGACTTTCCTTGCTATTGCCTGAATTACGAGGCTTATTCCTTGTTTGGTTTAATTAATTAATAGAATATGAAGCAGTTGGTGTAAAGAATGCTTTTTCCAAACTTTCTTTTATAGAAAGTCTGCCATCAAGACATTGCTTTTGTTCAGTTACTTTATTTATCACTGAACATTTCTAAAATTGAAGACACTCGTCCGTGATCTACACTGCAGTCGAGCTCTGGCAACGTCGTTCTCTGTTCATTGGCAGACTGTTTTTTGGGACGTCAGATGCGCAGAACGAACCTAAACTCGGCCGCCGTCGTAAATACGCACTTTAGTTCCGCGCTGATAGAATCAAGCGGCACACCTTCGGTGTCTCTGTCTTTAATCCAGCCTGCTTGACAAGTTTTCTGTACGCTGTCTTCTTCGTAGACGAACTGCACTTTTCCTAATAAACTGAAGGCGACCTTACATTCTATTTCCATTTCATATCGCTTTTGCAACGTTAGCCATACCCATCGACGCTGCTGACTAATGCCGTTTTCGGAGTTTTTCATACTCATCTGCGTTTACAGTCACTCAGAAGATTATTTATGTATACTGTAAGGTGCCTCTTACGCGAGGAAGACATTTTTACCAGTTTGTAACCTCCCCCCCAAAAATTTTAAAAGTCAATAATAGTGAAATTGTAACCTCCCAGCAAGAATATGAAAGTCAATGTTAACTGAAATGTTGCCTTCCCACAAAACTGAATAACAAAAAATGAGCCAAGCGTAACCTCCTTGCAAAATTAAAGAATAATAATGGCCAAATGTAAACTCTCCACAAAATTAACGTTAAGATGATTGATCATTAAACCCACAATAATATTACTTAAATAACGAAGCATGAACTGGATGTAACATCTCAACAGCAAATAATTAAACCTGACAAATTTTATAAGGGCAGCAACACTGACCTTCGGCCCTGTGAAATAATTAAACCTGATAAATTCTTACCTCAGTAAAACTGCGTCTATATCTGCTCTTATTTTTCGGCACAGCTCCATGCAATGCTGGCCCATATTTAATTCTGATTCTTGGAGGAAATCCATAAAAAAATATTCCTTAAATTGAAATGAATGCTTTTTCTTCAAAAGAGTGGAAAAATTCTTTGAATTGAAATGATTACTTTTCTTTAAAAGATTTACTTTATAAAAAAATTATTATTGGGGCATTTCTTGAACAAATTAATTACAATTACCATACATTATTAGCTGATCGCAATGCTGCTTCGTTACCTTCTACAATAATATACATATCGTCCACCACATTCCTGACCAGACTCGTGGGCAGAGCACACCGCGGACGCATGCCGACTCGCCACACACAACTGAATTAGACTGCTACTACTCTCCAACTGTTCCTGCCGATTCGCTACACGCAACTGTACCAGACTGCTACTACCCTCCAACTGTCGACTCGCGCGGTCAAGCGCAGACTAGCAACGATAAATAACTCTCTGGTCAGAGATTATGTCATGCCTCGCCATCGCTGGTAATGAATACATACGAAACGTACGCGTTTCATAACCCTCCACTGGGGGGGCAAACATTTGGCAGCGATGGTGAGTCATTTGGACTTGCCATGAGCAATAAATTTTATCTTAACTAATTAACTTTACAATTACAGAATATATACAGATATATATAGGTGTAGAACATGAAGTAAATATAGTGCACATGCACTGAGTACGAAAAATATATATACAATGAGCACAGAATATATCAGCAAATCACAAAATGTATATACAAATCATATTGATAAATGACGGAAGTGCACACTCACTGAAGTAGTGAACATATCAGGAAATCACAAATGTATAGGCAACGAGTACAAATCATATTGAGAAATGACAAAGATGCACAGGCACTGAAATTCAGTACAAAACGTATTAACAAATGGCAGAAGTGCACACACACTGTAGTTCAGAACATATTAAGTAAAGACAAAATGTATATACAATGAGTACAGAACATATTCACAAATGGCAAAAGTGCACATGCACTGTAGTTGAGACCAAATCACAAAAATGTATATGCAATGAGTAGAAATCATGTTTACAAATGACAAA
Source organism: Schistocerca nitens (assembly GCF_023898315.1). Taxonomy (NCBI): domain Eukaryota; kingdom Metazoa; phylum Arthropoda; class Insecta; order Orthoptera; family Acrididae; genus Schistocerca; species Schistocerca nitens. The sequence continues at coordinate 65,123,847 of NC_064616.1, forward strand.
AGTGCACATGCACTGTAGTTCAGAACATATTTGCAAAATCACAAAATGTATAGGCCGTAAGTGCAACTCATGATAACAAAAAAATTTTTTTTTTTACTATGTCATAAGAATTAGGATAGGAAAGGGAAGTATTGCGTCATGGTTGCAGCACTTTACGTTGCACGCAGCTGCACTGAAAGTCCATATATTTCTACAGAAGCACAACACCAAGTGAGACAATCTGGAGCTCTTTTCCTTGAAGTATTAATCAGTGTAGCCAAGACACTGAAATGTCGCAATAATATTCCATGCTGCCGGCCGCGCTGGTCTAGCGGTTCTAGGCGCTCAGTCCGGAACCGCGCGACTGCTACGGTCGCAGGTTCGAATCCTGCCTCGGGCATGGATGTGTGTGATGTCCTTAGGTTAGTTAGGTTTAAGCAGTTCTAAGTTCTAGGGGACTGATGACCTCAGATGTTGAGTCCCATAGTGCTCAGAGCCATTTGAACCATTTGCGATAGGAATTGAAATATTGTGTTTTCTGTACGTAGTTATTTCCTTGCTGGCGTGCGTTACTATTTGTTGTAGCTGGGACTATACGTGCACGCGGCGAAACATTAAAGCTTGGTTGGCCTTGTAGACTGTATTGTTGGTTAGGTATGCTAACCGGCTGACTTTCATGCTGTTGCGGTGAAAAACCTGTATTGTTACTAAAATGTGGTTGCGACTACTGAAAATTTTGTACATACTGATGATTAAAATTTTTCTCTGATGTTAAAGTTCTCGTAGTTGTCATTTCGCGAGTGTCTAATGAAAAAGTGTCACTTTCGGTATAACTTGTCTTATCGGGTTTTCTTGACTCATTCTTAATCCTAGATAGAGCAATAGTTAAAGAGCTGTTTTGATAGATATAAAGGATAGTAGAAGAGAAGGCAGCAGTGCAGAAAACTAAAGATGAAACAGCACTACTACAGCTCGGGGCCCTGTGCACGCTACGGCACATATTCATTAAAGCGTAATGAATCCCCTGAGGTCTATTACGCGCTGCAAATAAATTTCAGCTTTTGCGTTACAGGCAATGGCGGTAAAAATTCAAAAATAAATTGCTGTATCCATGCTAATTGTAGTTTCTGCATTACACGAAATGATGGTAAAAGTTCAAGAGCAAATTGTCGTATCCAGTTCAATGCGTGTACCTGTGTTCTGTCATTATTAAATTTCTTAGATTTTCTTACACATACAAATTGCTTATAATCAACGTTCTTGTCACTGGATTTGAGAACACGTTCAGGTTTGTGTGAGAATCTGTTTGTCTGTGTCATTTCGGATTTCAAGTTGTGTAGCTTTTCAGATTTTAACTCGCGTAGCTTTTCGGATTTTAAGTCGCGTAGTCTCTGTAAATTGCTTAAGTTACACTGGCTGTGAGAGTGCGACAAACGTTCAGAATGTGCCGCACGCTGTGACGTGTTATTAACTGAAATATTTTTTATCTCTGTTACCTCTTGCTGTAAACTTGACAATTTTCTACGTAATGTATTATTAGACGAATCTATCTCACTGATCATCTGCTGTAAATTTTGGAATTCAGGTGTTTGGTTAAACGAGATCGGTGCAGTATCGTCTGATTTGCTGTCATTATTATTTTCTATAACGTCAATACGAGTGACCAATTCATCATATTTTTCAGTCAGTATTTTTACCTGATCATCGTTTTTATTATCTGAAGTATTAATTTGTTTTTGTAATTTACGTGTGGTTTCATTCAATTTTTTAACGTCGGCTTTGATGTCATCGGAATCCTGTGTTAGTTCTAATTGTTCGAGTCTGTCGGTCACTGTTTGAAAATCTACTGTGTGTGTATCTGTTTTTGATTTAAGATCGGAAATTTCATCACGTAATTCGGTGTTCAACTGTTCGATGGTATTAATTTTGTCCGATACTGTAGCAATATTGTTGTCTACGTATGTTTTTGCTTTCGCAAACAATTTACGTTTGTCTTCTTGTCTCTGTGCAGTAATTGTTTCCATGACTTGTCGCTTTACTTTATTCTGTTCTTGTATAACTTTACGGAAACGCGTATCACTGTTTTGTAGGTGAAGATTAAAACGTTCGTCAATTTGACTGTTCTGTTGTTCGAATTTCTCGTCTACTTTTGCATCCAGTGTGCGCGAAAGTTCTGCTGTCATTACTTTAAACTCGTCACGTAACTGTGTTGCTTTTTCAGAGCATTGTTTACCGACTGCACTAATTTCGTCTCTAAGTGTTTCTGTTGTAGCTGTTTGCATATCCCTTAATTCTTGAGCAACAGATCTAATTTCTTCGCTACTTTTCCTAGCACAAGCCTCAATTTCCTCGCGTAACTGTTCTTTAGTATCATGACACTGCGCGGAAACGGCTCTAATCTGTTCACTAAGCTGTCTGGAATTGTTGTCTAATTTTTCATTCAACTGTTTGGAATTGTTGTCTAATTTTTCATTTAACTGTTTGTTCTGTTCACTAAGTTGCTTGAAATTTTCATTAAGGTTGTCCTGTTTTTCATTAAGTTGTTTGTTCTGTTCACTAATTTGTTTGACATTTTCATTAGTTTGTAGCATTAATGCTATAATTCGATCCATGTCAAAATTAGTTACTGTATTCTCTGTGCTGTTTGATGTTGTACCTGCAATTGTCACGTTTTGTGTGACCATTTGGTCATTCTGTGATTCTTGAAAATGTTTGCTAATCGGATGTATACTGTTGGTCACTAAATCGGAATTAAATAAATCCGATGCATTCTGATTATACTGTTCGTTTTCAGTAGACAAATTTGTCTGTTCATTACTTAAATCATGCAAACCGGGTGTGTTAAACTGGGCAGCACTCATTGCAACAGAACGCCCCGCGTCATCAATTGTCGTAAAATTAACAGAGGACCCAATTGAGTTCATCTGTTCATCACTAGGATCAAAATCAACATTGGTGGTCGGTACACACTGATTGTCCGCAAATGGGGAACTGTCATTATTACACTGCGTGTCGCAAGTACTATCGGTCAAGTTGTTTAATTCGGTTATTTCACTCATTATACCTCGCGATGTACTATTAACAGTCTTTCGCTACATTTCTACACAAATCACAATTATTCACAAATAGAACAAAGACAATGCAAAAACCAACAAACACTATACAACAAAGAGCAACAAATTGCCGATGATCTGTGGAAGAAAGTGACAATGTTAGTAAAAGCGTTGCGCCAAATGCTAATTATATTAAGTAAATAAGAGCAGATATCTGACTACTTATCAGAAGATTCACAAAGAAATACGATCCTGGTCCGGATGTCGCCAAGTGTAATCTCCACGCAAAAATTTTAAAAGTCAATAATAGTGAAATTGTGCCAAATGTTGTCTTCCACTAAAGTGAATAATAAAAATGAGCCAAGCGTAACCTCCTTGCAAAATTAAAGAATAATAATGGCCCAATGTAAACTCCCCACAAAATTAACGTTAAGATGATTGATCATTAAACCCACAATAATATTAATTAAATAACGAAGCATGAACTGGATGTAACATCTCAACAGTAAATAATTAAACCTGACAAATTTTATAAGGGCAGCAACGCTGACCTTCGGCCCTGTGAAATAATTAAACCTGATAAATTCTTACCTCAGTAAAACTGCGTCTATATCTGCTCTTATTTTTCGGCACAGCTCCGTGCAATGCTGGCCCATATTTAATTCTGATTCTTGGAGAAAATGCATAAAAAATATTCCTTAAATTGAAATGAATGCTTTTTCTTCAAAAGAGTGGAAAAATTCTTTGAATTGAAATGATTACTTTTCTTCAAAAGATTTACTTTATAAAAAATTATTATTGGGGCATTTCTTGAACAAATTAATTACAATTACCATACATTATTAGCTGATCGCAATGCTGCTTCATTACCTTCTACAATAATACACATATCGTCCACCACATTCCTGACCAGACTCGTGGGCAGAGCACACCGCGGACGCATGCCGACTCGCCACACACAACTGAATTAGACTGCTACTACTCTCCAACTGTTCCTGCCGATTCGCTACACGCAACTGTACCAGACTGCTACTACCCTCCAACTGTCGACTCGCGCGGTCAAGCGCAGACTAGCAACGATAAATAACTCTCTGGTCAGAGATTCTGTCATGCCTCGCCATCGCTGGTAATGAATACATATGAAACGTACGCGTTTCAAGTTTTAATAAATTATTGTCTCTTATTGATGTATTCACGATAGTTAGGAAGTGCTGTAGTCCGTAGCCGGCCATGAGTCGGAGAGCATTTCCCACGCTGGCTGGCTAGGTGACGAAGCGACCATATGTCGCGCGTAGTGGGGTGGGGCTCGGCGCTGGACCTTGGCAACAAGCGTCAGCCTGGGAAATATACATGACGGGAAGTGCCGCCATCTTGGCGCCAAAAAGTCACCGATTTTGTTTATTTATATTTAATAATCACAGCTATTTATGACAACATGAATGCTAAGAGGAGCCTCTAGATGTTTAAAACTATTTATCATAATTTTGCCTCGTTAAAATTCACACCCATTCATTAACAAATGCATATCTTTGTAAGTACGAACTTGATCGGAAATCCACGAACTATGACGAAACTAGTAAGAGATACGGACTGCGCGCCAAAGTTGGCAGTCGGCGTTAAGAGCTCTTCCTGTCTTGTTCGATGGTAGCCATGCTCTCGGTTACGAGTAGTTTATGACATGAGTGTTTCATTATTGATCTAATAGGAATAAAAGTGATATTACGGCATTCTGAATGTTAATTTCGAGTAAATAGATACCGCAAAATTGACCGACAGCAATTTCAGATAATTAGCTTCCACCGACAGAGACATCCAATGTGCCAATGAAGAATCTGCACGGGACGACATTTACGAGAGCTGCACCGCGCACAGGTAGGAGGAAATCTGACACGACCCACCAAGGCGGATCAAGGAAGGTCCGACTTACACTCGCAAATTCCGGGTGGAAATGCTGACAAGTCATACTGTATGTCACATATACCACCCTCTACGGAATCGCGGCTGAGTAATAACAGTATCAGTTTAGAAGCGAGGGGATCTTGCAAGTGGCATCCCTTGCAGGGAATAAAACTGTGTGGGAGGAAGATCATTAAGAAGACAGTTGCCAGATCTTGCAATTGGCATCCATTTCGGTGGAATAAAGCTGTGTGAGAGGAAGAGCATTAAGAAGACAGATGCCAAGTTTGCACTTGGCGTCCATGACGTCGGATAAAACTGCGTGGGTGGACGAATACTATCAAGAAGATTATTATTGAAGATACCAAATTTGCATTGGAGAGTGCCGACTTGTAAAAATTGTTACGAACAGCAAGTAATAGTGATTTCAAGTGACTGAAACGGAAGCAGGAACTGAATAGTGAACTTACAACGGGTAGAGGGTAGCAACATTAAAAGTGAACGGTACGCGTCGCGGAGTGCGTAATTGGTGTCACGAAACGCGATAAAGTCGTGTTGTGGAAAAATTGCCTCTGAGGATTACGAACATTTCGCGGTCGCGAGTGGAACGATCGATCGTCGGGAAGACATCGAGGAAAAGGAGGCGGCAGCAACGGACGTCTCAAGGACCGCCACAGATACAGAGGAGGCAGCAGCGCGCGGCAGGCAGATCGAAGGAGCGTCGTAGCAGGGGTGCGCCGGAGTTCGACGCTCGGGCGCAGCGGTCGAGCCAGTCTCAAATTAATGCCACGGCTGGAGAGTAACGAAATGTACCTAACGTAAGTCGAACTTTAAACATTCTAGGGGTGTTAGATTCGAGATTCGGGTGCAGATGGGTATGTTGTTGAGAAATAGGAAAAACGTTAAAATGAGTGACTTAACGGAAAATATAGAGCAAAATATGGCCTAAGCCAACGCAAATTTAATGGAGAGTAGTGATGAATTGTTAACACTTGCTAGGTCTAAAGAGCGCCCGGAAAGTGAAATGGTTGATGTAGTAGGGAATGATGAGCAGGGAAAGATGGTAGAAACTTTAGAAACGGCAGAAAGAGGGGCTTTGTCTCCCACTGGAAACGTTGTTAGAGAGGGTGCAAACACAGAGTAGAGGTGAAGAAATGGGCATCACGGAAATGTTGATAGCTATAAGGAATGGTAACAAAGCGTTGAGTAAGAAAATAGAGGAAATTAAGAAAAATACTAATAGGCTAGATGAGTATATCAAAAAAGCTGACAATAAATTCACCGAAATAGAGGGAAGGATATCAACAACAGTAAAAGAACAGAAAACGGTAGCAAGTGATTTGTCAAAGAGGATAACCACAAGTGAGACTGCAATAGTGCATCACAGTAAAGATATCAGTGAACTTAAACAAAGATTCACAATGTTACTAAGGGAATTAAAAAGCAAAAAAGGGGAAATATCCAAAGTAAACGAGAGAGTGGAGGAAGTGAAGTCAGAATTGTCGGATTTGGTAGAGAATAATACTAAAGAGATATCTGACAGGGTAGCTAGTATTCAGCAAGAAGTCAGTGATTTTACAAACAGGGGCACTGATAACTTTGCCGAAAAGATAGAAAACAAATTAGATGCTAAATTTAAAAATCAAATGGAAACATGTAATAATAGTGGAAAAATTAATAATGAAGACAACTATCTCAGGGTGTGTACTTCCCATAATCTCGATGCGAGAGGGAAGTTACATCCCAAAGCATTTATAAAGCAATTTAAAGGGGTTTTGCCAGAAAATTGGGATGACAGAAGAAAAATAGGTTGTGTCACTAGCAGAATGGAAGGGGACGCTCTGTCGTGGGGAATGAGAGCAGGAGAAGCATGCCAAACATACGACGAATTTATTAAGAAATTTTTGGACAAATATTGGTCTAATAGTACACAAGGTAATGTACGTAATAGTATCTTTCAAGGGAGAAATTTTCTTGGGAGTGGGTACAATAGTTACAAAGATTATTTCCAGAGTTTCTGTGAAAAAAATTTCTATTTAGATAATCCACTGAGTGAGGAGGATCTTATTGCAGTAGTGTCGGTGAAACTGCCGATATCTGTGCAGGAAAAACTGATAGGCATACCTAAAAAGAAAACTGAGGACATATTACAAGCACTTGATCAATTAGATGCTTTATCATGGGAGGAAACATCCAGTAACGGCTGGAGAGGTGCAAATTGGAGGTCAAGAGAACATGAGAACTGGAGAGTGCGTAACAGGAATCGCAGTAACATGAGGGATAACAAGAGGCGTGATAACGGGCATAACAGACGTGGTAGAGGAGGTTGGAACCGAGGTGGTTCGAACGGCCATGGTAACAGACGGTACGAAGAACAGGGAGACAGATATGAGGGTGGCAGGACCGAAAGAGGTCCCGAAAGAGAAATTACCGAGCAGGAAAACTGGAGGGGAGTTCGTGTGGGGTCCGAGCACGAACTCAAATGAACAGTGGACCAATACAGATCAAAAGGATAATAAAAGAGGATTGGTGCGATATTAAAGAAACTCTTTTAGAGGAAGATGAAATGGTGAGTAAGGAAGAGTATCAACCGATAATAGATGTGGATATTAATGGTATCGAAGCAGTAGCAGTCATTGATACAGGTAGTGAGTTGTGCGGCATAGCGGAGAGGCTTTATGACCAAATAAGAGACCAGGAAAAGGTACCTATGTTACCGTTACAAAGAGTTAGAGTCGTGGGTGCAGTAGGAGGAAAAACTAAGGTAATAAAAAAACCAAGTGTTATTGGAAGTGAGATTTCAAGGAATTGTATTAGATGTTAATGCTATAGTGGTACCTGACCTCTGCGTAGGGCTTATACTAGGGATGGATTTATTGGTAGACACTGCAGCTGTTGTAGATTTAGAAAGGGGTTGTGTGATCCTGGCGGTAAATGGTACTAGAAACGAGTTTAAGTTTGGCAGGGCCATTTAAGCTAAAGAGAAGGCACAGGGAAAATTCTACCTGAAAATAATGCGTGAGTGTTTCCAATGGGAAGCAGATTCGAAGGGGAGTGACTGTAGGAAAGAGAGACGAGAGCCAGTTGAGGCAGAACTGTCAGTAGAAGATATCAAAGCTAAATTAAAAAAGGTGCAAAAAAAGAACTAGGAGAGTTGCTGGTAAAGTGTCAGAAAGTATTTTCAAATGGACCTGGGTTAATGAAAGGAGAACCTTATGAGTTTAAAGTCAAACCGCACAACCATTCAAACTGAGACCCCATATGATATCTCTGGCAAGAAGGGAGGCAATAGAAAAAGAGTTACAAAGGATGATAAAATTGCAAATTATCGAAAGATCGACGAGTCAATATTGCAATCCGTTAGTATATGTGACAAAGAAAGATGGTTCATTGAGAGTAACCTTGGATGCTAGGATACTGAAGAAGATAATAGAGCCTCAGAATGATAGGCCAGAATCTCTTGAAGAATTATTGCAAAAGTTCGAAGGGGCCAGTAAATTATCTAGCCTCGATATGACTGTTGGGTATGGACAAATAAAATTGGCTGAGAAATCTAAACAGTACACAGCTTTTGTACACTCCTGGAAATGGAAAAAAGAACGCATTGACACCGGTGTGTCAGACCCACCATACTTGCTCCGGACACTGCGAGAGGGCTGTACAAGCAATGATCACACGCACGGCACAGCGGACACACCAGGAACCGCGGTGTTGGCCGTCGAATGGCGCTAGCTGCGCAGCATTTGTGCACCGCCGCCGTCAGTGTCAGCCAGTTTGCCGTGGCATACGGAGCTCCATCGCAGTCTTTAACACTGGTAGCATGCCACGACAGCGTGGACGTGAACCGTATGTGCAGTTGACGGACTTTGAGCGAGGGCGTATAGTGGGCATGCGGGAGGCCGGGTGGACGTACCGCCGAATTGCTCAACACGTGGGGCGTGAGGTCTCCACAGTACATCGATGTTGTCGCCAGTGGTCGGCGGAAGGTGCACGTGCCCGTCGACCTGGGACCGGACCGCAGCGACGCACGGATGCACGCCAAGACCGTAGGATCCTACGCAGTGCAGTAGGGGACCGCACCGCCACTTCCCAGCAAATTAGGGACACTGTTGCTGCTGGGGTATCGGCGAGGACCATTCGCAACCGTCTCCATGAAGCTGGGCTACGGTCCCACACCGTTAGGCCGTCTTCCGCTCACGCCCCAACATCGTGCAGCCCGCCTCCAGTGGTGTCGCGACAGGCGTGAATGGAGGGACGAATGGAGACGTGTCGTCTTCAGCGATGAGAGTCGCTTCTGCCTTGGTGCCAATGATGGTCGTATGCGTGTTTGGCGCCGTGCAGGTGAACGCCACAATCAGGACTGCATACGACCGAGGCACACAGGGCCAACACCCGGCATCATGGTGTGGGGAGCGATCTCCTACACTGGCCGTACACCACTGGTGATCGTCGAGGGGACATTGAATAGTGCACGTACATCCAAACCGTCATCGAACCCATCGTTCTACCATTCCTAGACCGGCAAGGGAACTTGCTGTTCCAGCAGGACAATGCACGTCCGCATGTATCCCGTGCCACCCAACGTGCTCAAGAAGGTGTAAGTCAACTACCCTGGCCAGCAAGATCTCCGGATCTGTCCCCCATTGAGCATGTTTGGGACTGGATGAAGCGTCGTCTCACGCGGTCTGCATGTCCAGCACGAACGCTGGTCCAACTGAGGCGCCAGGTGGAAATGGCATGGCAAGCCGTTCCACAGGACTACATCCAGCATCTCTACGATCGTCTCCATGGGAGAATAGCAGCCTGCATTGCTGCGAAAGGTGGATATACACTGTACTAGTGCCGACATTGTGCATGCTCTGTTGCCTGTGTCTATGTGCCTGTGGTTCTGTCAGTGTGATCATGTGATGTATCTGACCCCAGGAATGTGTCAATAAAGTTTCCCCTTCCTGGGACAATGAATTCACGGTGTTCTTATTTCAATTTCCAGGAGTGTATATAGAGGTAGGTGTTATCATTTCAAAGTTCTCCCATTCGGATTGAATATATCGGTAGCAGCGTTCATAAGGGTGTTGGATAACTTACTGGGAGAAGCGTTATTGCCTAGAATCACCGTTTATGTGGACGACATCTTGATTACTGCCAGTGATTGGCAAGAGCACAATAGGATTATCGAAGACGTGTTGAAAGCGTTTCAAGAGGGCAGTGTTACCGTGAATTTAACTAAGTCCGAATTCGGAAAAAGCGAACTACAATTTTTAGGGCATATTATATCGGTAGAGAGTATTAAGCCGAATCCTAAGAAATTGGAGTCTATCAAAGAATTCCCACAGCCAAAAAACAAGAAACAAATAAAATCGTTTCTCGGTTTGTGTAATTTTTACCGAAAATTCGTGGATAAACAGGTATTAAATGCAAATTCATTGCATAATTTAACCGGAAAGAATGTACCTTGGGTGTGGACAGAGCAGTGTCAGAAAGAGTTCGATGACATCAAAGAAGGTCTATGTAAAGGGGGAATACTCTACCACCCTAAACTGGACACAGAATTTTGTCTGTCAGCAGATAGTTCGGACTTTGGAATTGGTGCCAACCTATTCCAAATGATAGAGACGGAAGAGGGGGTAGAACATCGAACTATCGTATTCGCGAGTAGGTTGTTGACAAAATGCGAGCGTAACTATACCGTTACTGAAAAGGAGGCAATGGCCATAGTATGGGCCTTCAAAAAGTTCTGATATTTAATGTGTAGAAAAGTAAAAGTATACACAGACCACAAGGCTTAATCTTTTATGAAAAGCTGCAGTTTAACACATGGCTGACTCACTCGTTGGACTATGGCTCTTCAGGAATACCAATATGTGATACATTACAGACCTGGTAAAGACAACGTAGTAGCGGACGCGCTGTCCAGATTGCCATTGGGGATGAACCAGGAGAATCAAGATTTGTCGGATTCTCGAGAAATCCATTTGTTATATATGAAAGGGGTGGAATATGAGGATAAGATTAAAGGATATCTGAGGAATATATCACAGGAACAAGAGAAGGACAGAAGGTTGCTTAAGGCAAAGGAGGAATGGGAAGAAAATCAAGAACCACAAGTGAGGCAATATTATCTAGTAGAAAAGGGAATACTATGTCGCAGGACTAACCTGGTATGGAAAAACTGGAAGTTGTGTTTACCTGAACATACCATAAATGAATTTCTCTGGTATATTCACATGAGCTATGGACATTTCGGACCTAAAAGTGTTCTGAAAAATTGGCAGAAACATGTACCTTCAGTTATATGGTGAAAAGGGCTAGAAAGGTACTGGAAAGATGCGAGAAGTGTCAGAAAACGAAGACACCTACAACTAGTAGCAAGGGTCAGATGTATTGTATTATACCGGAAGAAATAGGAGAGATGACATTGGCGGATGTATTCGGGCCACTACCAACCTCAAGAGGGGGGGTTTAAATACCTTTTGGTGATAATGGATGTATTTTAGAAATTTTTGAGGCTGTATCCCTTAAGGAGATGTACAGCGAAAGTAATGGCAAATAAGTTAGAAAAGGATTAAGTTCACTGGAAGAAATAGGAGAGATGGCATTGGCGGATGTATTCGGGCCACTACCAACCTCAAGAGGGGGGGGTTTAAATACCTTTTGGTGATAATGGATGTATTTTAGAAATTTTTGAGGCTGTATCCCTTAAGGAGATGTACAGGGAAAGTAATGGCAAATAAGTTAGAAAAGGATTAAGTTCGCACTGTGGGTAAACCAAAAAAAAGTGCTCAGTGATAATGGGTCTCAATTCGTACGCAGAGCATGGAAGATGATGTTGGAGAAGCTAGACATCAAAGTCATATATATAAAAAGGTTTCACACCCAGCTTCGAACCCGGTAGTGAGAGTGATGGAAGAGCTGGGACGGCTTTGTAGGGCTTATGGCCACGACCATCACACTGCTTGGGGAATGTACATTAAAGAGTTTGAGGAGATACTGAACGAACTGCCACATTCGACAACTGAGGTATCTCCATATGTGTTGCTAACAGGCAAAAAACATAGAAATATGATTGAGAATGTAGTGAAATTCCCAAAGAGATCAGACATGACTGTAGAAGAAAAACGGTAATTGGTGTTAAGCAGGATGAAAGCAAAATGGGCTTATCGGAAGGCAAGGCATGACAGGAATATTATACCCAAGGAATATGTACTGGGAGACGTAGTATTGGTTAGAGCTCACAGGAAATTGTCCAAAAGTGACGCTGAAATAAAGAAATTTTATGAGATTTTTGAAGGTCCTTATGTGGTTCGTAGGGTACCACACCCTAATGTCGTGAAAGTGGCTCACCCTGAGTCGAAAGTAGTCAGAGGAATTTACAATGTAGTGGATGTAAAACGATATCGTGGTAGTTACGGGGAAGCCTCCTAAGTTGACGAGCATGAATAGTAGCTGCCAGGCAGATATCTCTTTAGCGTAAAAAAAGAAAAGAGAAGAAAAAAATAATGAAAAACACTCTAATCCGACGTAACAACTAACTTATTTGTGTATTAAATATAGAAAGACATGATAATAAGGAAAGAATCTGTAATAAACATAAGGGGAATAACGAAATCATAATATTTACTTAGAGTAGGTCAGTAGGTGAATGAGCCAGTGTCGATGAATGAGGGGCGGGGTGTTACGTCACGCGAGGCACCGGTTGGTCTTAATGAGCTTTTCTCTGACCGGCACAGCTGACGGGTCGGTGCCCTAGCGCCTGAGAGTGACGTCATGAGAGTGTGTCTACGACTTTGTTTACAAACGAAGGCTTACATACTGACACAGTGGTGTTTAGCAGGATGAAATGTAATGAAATGTGGTACATAAATCTTAGTATTATTATTGCTTTATAGCTCTGTTATTTGATTCCCCAGGGACTGTTGTAAAATATTATTGTATTCTTCTGTCTAAAGGGGTCTTTTTCTGTTTCATGTACCATTGTAATGTAACTGGTGAAGCTGACCAAGGAATCTGGGAAACCTATCCAAAGCAATATCAATTAAAAGGGAAGAACTGATAATGGCTGTTGCTTCCGGATCCCAGCTGAACCAGCGAACCGAAGAACCCTAACTTCGGGATTACAGTGAATACTGGTTCGAAAGAAAGTGTTGTCAGTGGCGTACGAAAAAATAAATGAATGAAATTGTCTTGAGCCATCAGTGTTCAGCGGTGTAGTGGACGGCCTGGTGCTGTAAAACAGGGCAGATAAAATTGCTGTGTATCTAAGTGTGCTGAAGATATAGTTTATCCTCAATGTATAAAGTGGTCCGTTTGAATGAAAGAAAGAAAGCTCGTGGTAGCTTTTTTAAAAACGGTGATAGAGCCGATACGAAAGTCGAACGTCTTGTTTAGTGTTGAGGTGACGTATTCTTCGACAGGCGTCACGAATTATTAAAAAAGTCCCTACATAAAATGTATACCTTACGTTTTGTGAACTGAATTGTATAACAAATTGTCTTGTATCTTGGTTATTCATTTGTATTGGTGTTATTTGGGGAATGTTTATCCTCTTTCACTATTTCAATTATTCATTTATATATAGTGCTTTATCTGAAAGTATAGGTGTTCATAACGAGAGCATGGGGATTAATATTCTAATACTATGGTGACACAGGAGAGCAATAATACAGAACGATTAGTAATTTTGTAATTAAATTAAAAAAAATTGTTTACGTCCAATTAAAAGTTAAAAGAAATACTGAGTTACAGGAGAAGTTACAGATCTCAATAGAAAGCAAATAACCAGAATGTAAAGGCTACTCCTAGAATTTTGCAATACCGCGATTTTGTTATTTCCAAAATTGCGATTTTGTCTCACGAAAAAAGAACAATTTTGGAAAGACACTACGGGGGGAATATGTAAGGTGCCTCTTACGTGAGGAAGACATTTTTACCTGTTTTAATAAATTATTGTCTCTTATTGCTGTATTCACGATAGTTAGGAAGTGCTGTAGTCCGTAGCCGGCCATGAGTCGGAGAGCATTTCCCACGCTGGCTGGCTAGGTGACGAAGCGACCATATGTCGCGCGTAGTGGGGTGGGGCTCGGCGCTGGACCTTGGCAACAAGCGTCAGCCTGGGAAATATACATGACGGGAAGTGCCGCCATCTTGGCGCCAAAAAGTCACCGATTTTGTTTATTTATATTTAATAATCACAGCTATTTATGACAACATGAATGCTAAGAGGAGCCTCTAGATGTTTAAAACTATTTATCATAATTTTGCCTCGTTAAAATTCACACCCATTCATTAACAAATGCATATCTTTGTAAGTACGAACTTGATAGGAGATCCACGAACTATGACGAAACTAGTAAGAGATACGGACTGCGCGCCAAAGTCGGCAGTCGGCGTTAAGAGCTCTTCCTGTCTTGTTCGATGGTAGCCATGCTCTCGGTTCCGAGTAGTTTGTGACATGAGTGTTTCATTATTGATCTAATAGGAATAAAAGTGATATTACGGCATTCTGAATGTTAATTTCGAGTAAACAGATACCCCAAAGTTGACCGACAGCAATTTCAGATAATTGGCTTCCACCGACAGAGACATCCAATGCGCCAATGAAGAATGTGTACGGGACGACATTTACGAGAGCCGCACCGCGCACTGGTAGGAGGAAATCCTACGACACGACCCACCAAGACGGATCAAGGAAGGTCCGACTTAAGTTGGGTTCCCACGGGGCGTGAGCGCGAATGTGTGCCAAGCTTTCGTGCTTGATTTCGTGCCATGACAGGAGTGAAGCCATCAGTCGTGGGGCGTGGACAGTTCACACGCAGTGGAGTGTCAACGAAAGCGTGATTAAGTTGATCGCGGGAATCCGGCCATGAACGAGCTCCATATCGAGAGTTGTGCTGTGGTGAGTTCGATTTTTGCTACTGTTTTGGCACAGAGAATGAATCGGTTGGTGGAACTTCAAGAAAAACGGAAGAAAAGACGATGGTGGGTCAGGAACTGTATACTTCAAAGAACATCGAGGGCACGTAATTTGGTTGACATGGAACTAGGAAACCATTACCCTGAAGATTTCAAAAACTTATTACGAATGTCTCAGGCGCAGTTTGACTACCTTTTGGAACGCGTTTCACCTCTGATTTCAAAATCAGATACTAATATGAGACAAGCAGTAAAAGCAAAAATTAAACTTCAAGTAACTTTACGCTATTTAGCTACAGGGGACTCTTTTAAAAGTCTGGAATATTTATTTCGTGTTCCAAAGAACACAATTAATAAATTTATACCTGAAACCTGCGAAGCGGTCCACAAGGCACTTATGGAATACATACAGGTAACTACAATAACATATAGTATACAACTTTTTCGTTTATTATTTTATTTGAATTTTGAACATAGTAATGTACGAGTATTCCAGGTCTAAGTATTTAAGGAATAGAAAGAAACAATAATACGAAAATGGTTGATCATCATAATAATATTGATCATTAAAAATGTTACCATCATAGAAAGAAAGTAATCGTTTGAGTAATAAAATAAGATCGACCTATAAATTTGTAAATAAATAGTCATCTGAGAAATCAGCACTCATATTTGATTCTCTCTCACTTGGTAGTGTTGATTGGTTGGAGGGAGTTAGTTGGTGGTGGGCACATCGCATTTGTTATTTGTGACGTAATTGTCTCTTGAAGCCTCATGGCGATTGGAGGCCCAGTGCTGCGTAGCATTGACGCAACATACTTTCCGAAATAATCGTAGGAGTCCTCTTGGTTCATTAGTGCAGCACGATTTGAAATGGCTTGTAATTTCTCAATCGCAAAAAAAAAAAAAAAAAAAAAAAAAAAAAAAAAAAAAAAAAAAAACACGATTTGTGAGTCGTGCAGAACATTTTCGCCGATTTTTGATGATGAAGACTGCGAAGGAGTTGAAGGGACTTTTCGTTTTAGTGCTGCCCTGGGTGTTTCAGTTTCTGCTGGACTCTGTGCTGCGCTTGGCGTGGTCTCGTTGAGATCGTCAACAGCAGTTAAATCTACTGATAGGGATTGTGGCTTCTCCAGTTGTGATTGTTCATTTGTGTTTCTTGGTGACACCTGCAATCAAAACATTAATTTTGTTTCTGGCGCCGGCAACTTAAGATGAATGGAAAAATATAGAGTATGGGTTTAGAGAACGATGGAACTTTCCAGGCCGTTCAGGAGCTCTGGACGGAAAATTACATTGTCATTCGTGCCCCTCCCGCTACTGGATCTGATTATTAAAATTACAAAAGTAGTTTCAGCATTGTATTGCTAACTTTAGCTGATTCCGATTATTGTTTCTTGTATGTTGATGTAGGAGCTAAAGGAAGAAATTCTGATGGTGGTATATTTCAAAACAGCTCATTGTACAACGCTTTGGAGACAAATTCCCTTGCAATGACAAGTGATTGTAGAGGATGATGCGTTTCCTCTAAAGACTTACCTGATGAAACCTTACAGTCGGCGTAACATGTCTCGACAGGAAAGAGTCTACAACTATCGAGTTTAAAGGGCTCGAAGAGTTGTAGAAAATACTTTCGGCTTACTTGTGAGTAAATTTAGAGTCTTTGAAAAACCAATATCTTTAGAAATACAGTCGGTGGACAAAGTAGTGCTAGCCTGCTGCTCGTTGCACAACTGGCTGCGGAAAACGAATCCCGCCTACATCTCACGAGGTTTAATTGACTTAGAGGATGAAACCCATCGTATTTTCCCTGGATCGTGACGTCAAGAGGAAATTACTGGCCTACAGAACCTTCCGCAAACTGCTAACAAACATCCACATCGACAGGCACACCAAATTCAGGATAAGTACTGTGATTACTTTAATAATGAAGGTGCTGTGCTCTAGCAAAATGTACTGCTCGGCGACGTTCCAACTACAGAACCGTAGAGTACATCAGTGTCAATATTGTGCTCAGTTATTTTGTACATGATTGTCTTCAATTAGGATGTGTAACAAAGTAAATGCATTGCTACATATATTTTACAATTATAATGTATTGTTACAGTGCTAGATATTGTTGTATTAAAAGAAGCTAGTACAGTTCCTATGATATAACTACTATTCTGTATAATAATTATAAAAACTGTTGTAATAACGTAAATTGAAGAAACAATTTTGAAAATGTATAAAATTTGAAATATTGAAACAAACTTTTATTTCACTTAACAGATTTGATAGTGTGGGTCGTTGCTGAACGAATGAGCGAATGAAAGAATTCATCTTGTCAAACCAGAAGATTTTTCGTTTTAAACCTCGTCAGTGCCAGCTGCAGACCGTTCGCTTACGATTATTTTCTTCAGTTCCTGACAATACGAACTACTCAAGTTTTCAAATTTCGCAATTACTTCTTTCGGTCCGAATCCTGGAATTTGGAGCGCATCATTAATTCTTTTGGCAGCAGCCACTCTTGCATCTTGGTCTCTGTATTCCTCTCTGCTTACATCATACAAGACCTGCTCAGTAGCGCAAAGTTCCAGAAATTCTGAAGTTTCACTGTCTTGCAACTTGACCACACGACCTTTAATGGCACTAGTTGCCAGGTTGTTGTTCATAGCACTAGATGTTGTAATCTGACACAGCCACAGACGAGGCAAACTCACGACTGAAAATCAAACATCTACATCTACATCTACATTTATACTCCGCAAGCCACCCAACGGTGTGTGGCGGAGGGCACTTTACGTGCCACTGTCATTACCTCCCTTTCCTGTTCCAGTCGCGTACGGTTCGCGGGAAGAACGACTGTCTGAAAGCCTCCTTGCGCGCTCTAATCTCTCTAATTTTACATTCGTGATCTCCTCTGGAGGTATAAGTAGGGGGAAGCAATATATTCGATACCTCATCCAAAAACGCACTCTCTCGAAACCTGGCGAGCAAGCTACACCGCGATGCAGAGCGCCTCTCTTGCAGAGTCTGCCACTTGAGTTTATTAAACATCTCCGTAACGCTATCACGGTTACCAAATAACCCTGTGACGAAACGCGCCGCTCTTCTTTGGATCTTCTCTATCTCCTCCATCAACCCGATCTGGTATGGATCCCACACTGATGAGCAATACTCAAGTATAGGTCGAACGAGTGTTTTGCAAGCCACCTCCTTTGTTGATGGACTACATTTTCTAAGCACTCTCCCAATGAATCTCAACCTGGCACCCGCCTTACCAACAATTAAATTTTATATGATCATTCCACTTCAAATCGTTCCGCACGCATACTCCCAGATATTTTACAGAAGTAACTGCTACCAGTGATTGTTCCGCTATCATATAATCATACAATAAAGGATCCTTCTTTCTATGTATTCGCAATACATTACATTTGTCTATGTTAAGGGACAGTTGCCACTCCCTGCACCAAGTGCCTATCCGCTGCAGATCTTCCTGCATTTCGCTACAATTTTCTAATGCTGCAACTTCTCTGTATACTACAGCATCATCCGCGAAAAGCCGCATGGAACTTCCGACACTATCTACTAGGTCATTTATATATATATTGTGAAAAGCAATGGTCCCATAACACTCCCCTGTGGCACGCCAGAGGTTACTTTAACGTCTGTAGACGTCTCTCCATTGATAAGAACATGCTGTGTTCTGTTTGCTAAAAACTCTTCAATCCAGCCACACAGCTGGTCTGGTATTCCGTAGGCTCTTACTTTGTTTATCAGGCAACAGTGCGGAACTGTATCGAACGCCTTCCGGAAGTCAAGAAAAATAGCATCTACCTGGGAGCCTGTATCTAATATTTTCTGGGTCTCATGAACAAATAAAGCGAGTTGGGTCTCACACGATCGCTGTTTCCGGAATCCATGTTGATTCCTACATAGTAGATTCTGGGTTTCCAAAAACGACATGATACTCGAACAAAAAACATGTTCTAAAATTCTACAGCAGATCGACGTCAGAGATATAGGTCTATAGTTTTGCGCATCTGCTCGACGACCCTTTTTGAAGACTGGGACTACCTGTGCTCTTTTCCAATCATTTGGAACCCTCCGTTCCTCTAGAGACTTACGGTACACGGCTGTTAGAAGGGGGGCAAGTTCTTTCGCGTACTCTGTGTAGAATCGAATTGGTATCCCGTCATGTCCAGTGGACTTTCCTCTGTTGAGTGATTCCAGTTGCTTTTCTATTCCTTGGACACTTATTTCGATGTCAGCCATTTTTTCGTTTGTGCGAGGATTTAGAGAAGGAACTGCAGTGCGGTCTTCCTCTGTGAAACAGCTTTGGAAATAGGTGTTTAGTATTTCAGCTTTACGCGTGTCATCCTCTGTTTCAATGCCATCATCATCCCGGAGTGTCTGGATATGCTGTTTCGAGCCACTTACTGATTTAACTTAAGACCAGAACTTCCTAGGATTTTCTGTCAAGTCGATACATAGAATTTTACTTTCGAATTCACTGAACGCTTCACGCATAGCCCTCCTTACGCTAACTTTGACATCGTTTAGCTTCTGTTTGTCTGAGAGGTTTTGGCTGCGTTTAAACTTGGAGTGAAGCTCTCTTTGCTTTCGCAGTAGTTTCCTAACTTTGTTGTTGTACCACGATGGGTTTTTCCCGTCCCTCACAGTTTTACTCGGCACGTACCTGTCTAAAACGCATTTTACGATTGCCTTGAACTTTTTCACGTTTGATATGAAGCGTGAGCACTCACGCCTGCCCGTGACGTCACAGTCAAACTCACGTCTCTTCGTTCACACGGGTAGTGTTCCACGACAGCATGTCTCACGCTAGCGTGTCACGCCCCGTGGGAACCCGGCTTTACACTCGCAAATTCCGGGTGGAAATGCTGACCAGTCATACTGTACGTCAGATATACCACCCTCTACGGACTCGCGACTAAGCTGAGTAATAACAGTATCAGTTTAGAAGCGATGGGAACTTGTAATACGGAGAAGAACAGCGGTCCTATCCTAGGAATCTGCATGCCCATTTTTGTACGAGCGATATGCATTATTACATTGGAACAGAGAGAGATATTCTCGATAAAATGCAAGCTAAGTAATGAATGTGTTCTCTGCTGATGTAATTCCCCGTATATTATATTCAAGGTCACTACCCTCCCATCCTCCTCGATTTAGGTTTATGTCAACGTCACCGCGCTCTCAGCCAATCGCTGGTGTTTTCACATACCCATATATGTCCGACATTTCTTTAATCTAGCTAGTCTTCGAAACAATGTTGATGTTTGTGAATACATTTCACTTACCCGTTTGCGGTGGTAAACGCTAACATTAACAACGTTGTTATAGAACTGGAAAATGTCGAGCAGCGATAATGTGTTCAATTAAATCAAGTGGAGTGGTACAGCTTATACGAGAATCTTGCGTATGCAGAGAGCCAGTTAGCCTGTGTATAAATCTATATGAGGTGGAGATCGACAGTTTTGTTGCAATTAAAAACATTTGCAATCGTTTTAAAACGCTGCTGTTTCATTTTCTTATAAATATTATAATGTAATCTATCTGTGTGAACATTTAATGATTAGTTTATAAGATATACGGAAGTTTAACTCTGTTTCGTAATTCCATTATGTATTTTTTAGTGAAATGTTTGAGCAAAGTGAAAGCAAGACTCCGTAGATATTATGAAATGGATTTTTGTCCGAATTTCCATAGCCAAACGAAGAGTGTTAAATAAACAATTGGGGTATCAAACTGACAAACATGATGTCTAGTTTCACAAGAAATAAAATTTAATCGCTTGAAAGTAATCATGGTAAATAAGAAAAATTTAATTAGTGATATGAAGGGAAAATTGAAGCCTTTGACGAACAGCTCTGCACGTCCTAGCTATTTTGTACATAAAATGTTACAAAGGGGTGATATTTAACTGTTAGTGAAAAAATATGAAATAAAAAATATGAAAAACTCGATCAATTATTTTGTGTAAAAGAAAGAAAAAGAAGAACATTTAGCATGGCTTTGAATGGTGCTCGAGATCGTATACAAGAAAGAAGGAAACAACAGAGAATTTAAAGTTCAATGTTTAACTTAGAATCTTTGAATTTTAAAGACTACTAGACAAAATTTGTCTGGTGGATTATGTAGAACGTGCAGTCCTATTTGGTATGTATGATATTGAGCATCAATCAATGGCACGACAAATGTTTCTCTATTCTATATTTTTTCTTAGTTTTAGACAAATCATTTCACAAAATATTTGATCGTTTTTTCCAATTATTTTTATTATAGCTTAGAGCATAATCTAGGATCCTACCACGTAGCAGAATCTGAGATGGCGGAAAACAGCATGAGAAACAGTGAGCATACAGTAAAAGATCGCCATGAGTTCCTGACATAACAGATCTGTGTGTTAATTGTACAGGAAATGAGTAGTTTCTGCTGTTTTAAAGATAATAGAAAGCAGTATGTTAGACTCATAACCTCTCAGAAATGTTTACATTGACGTTGTGAGCAAATCTGAGGTTTGGTTCTTCACAACATAATATCACGAATACTGTGGGCGAGGGGGAAATTCGGTCTCCATCCAGCGGCTAGGAGGGACGCGGGCTTTCTGCAGCCACGCAGGGTTGGCGAAGAGCCTGGCGGACAATGAGAAGCCATGCAGATAACTGGGAGTAAGAAAAAGCACAGCCACAAAAGCATCAATACTACATACGTGGAGGCTGTGAGGCTTCTAGCTGTCAGGAGCCGTTTTCACCTGCCTTAAAAAAAGAGAACGTGTCGAGAGTTCAAGCAACCCCACAGGCACTGGGGCGGAGCGAAGACACAAAGCGTCAATAATTTGCACAGGGCGACGTGTGAAACCAAGTAACTGTGGAAGAAATCAGCCTGCTTAAAAAATATATATATATATATGTGTGTTTTCTGGACTGTAAGGAAGTTGATTATACACTGATCAGCCAGAACATTACGACCACCTACCTAATAGCCGGTATGTCCATCTTTGGTACGGATAACAGCGGCGACGCGTCGTGGTATACCAGCAGTTAGGCCTTCGTAGGTCGCTAGAGGGAGTTGGTACAACATCTGCACTCACAAGTCACCTAATTCCTGTAAATTCAGGGGAGGGGGTGATGAGCTCTGACCACACGTTCAGTCATATCCCAGATGCGTTCGATCGGCTTCAGATCTGGCAAGTTGGGGTGAGGGGGGGGGGGGAGGCAGGACGTCAATTGGAACTCGCCTCGAACCACTCCATCACACTCCTGGCCTTGTGACACGGCGCACTATCTTGTTGAAAAATGCCACTGCTGTCGGGAAACATGATCGCCATGAATGGGTGTACGTGGTCTGCAACCAGTGCACGCCACACCTTTGCCGTCATGGTAACTTGCACGAGCTCCCATGGACCCTTAGGCGCCCACGTGAATGTTCCCCACAGCCTAATTTAAGCTCCCACGAGCTTGTGTCCGTCCCGCAGTACAGGTGTCGAGGAGCTGTTCCCGTGGAAGACGACAGATTCACGTCCTCCCATCGGCATGATGAAGAAGGTATCGGGATTCATCAGATATGCAACGCTTCGCCACTGCGCCAACGTCCAGTGCCAATGGTCACATGCCCATTTCTGTCGTAGTTACCGATGTCGTGTTGTAAACATTGGCAAATGCTTGGGTCATCGGTTGAGGAGGCCCATCGTTAGGAGTGTTCGGTGCACTGTCTGTTCAGACACACTTGTAGTCTACACAGCATTAAAGTCTGATGCTAGTTCCGCCACAGTTCCTGTTTCACCAGTCTGCTCAGCCTACGACGTCCGATATCTGTAATTAGAGGTGGCGGCCCAACCCCACGACGTCTGAACGTGGTTTCACTGAGTGTTGAAGACACTCACCAAAGGACTCTTCGAACACCCGCCAAGTCGTGCAGTTTTGTAAATGGTCGTGCCGAGTCTGCGGGTCATCACAATCTGCTATCGGTCAAACTCAAATATTTGGGTATTAATAACCGCTTTAGCTCTGTTTAGTCCTTCGTTATTGGATTAATAACGGTTTTGTAGCACTAAAAGCCACATCTTCAGGTGAACATCTGTATAACAACAAATCCAGAAGGAATAACAACCCTGAGATATACTCTGATATGGTAAATTCAAAGTTTTTAAAATTTTTTTTAAAGATTTAAGAACTTTCACATGAAAATATCGAAATGTTAGTACTCACATTACTAAAACATTAGAGTGGGAAAGCTCCGAATCTTTTTACCCAATATTCATTGTCCATCTGAACAAAACACCGGTAAAAGGCAGTATGTCATAGAATAAAACAGACAGATCTGACGGACAACGAATTTTGGCTAAAGAGATTCCGAGCTTTTCCACTCTAATGTTTTAGTCATGTGAGTACTAACATTTCGGTTTCTCATGTGAAAGTATTTAACATTTTTAAAATTTTTATTTTCTTAAACTTGTTTTAGTTATGTTTTAGTCATGTGAGTACTATCATTTCGATATGCTCATGTGAAAGTTTTTAACATTTAAATTTTTTTTAAAATTTATAATTTAAATTACCAGTGTATATCCAAGGGTTGTTACTCCTTATCGATTTAATGTTATACACATGCTCACCTGAAGATGTGGCCTTTAGTGCCACGAAACCGGTAGTGATCCAATAACAAAGGACTAAATACAGCTGAAGCGATTATTACTAACCAAGATGACTAACCATAGCTGCGGATGCCCCACCTGCAAGGTTGTCTGCAAACTCATATAGATCGCGTGCTCGGTCAAACTCAGATAGATCGCACTCTCACTGAAACTTTATCCACCATGCGTATGTCTGATTAGCACTCATTCCTCTCCAGGCGACGCTGCTATCGCTTGGACGGGTTTACATCACTAGTACGTCGGTGGTCATAATGTTCTGGCTGATCAGTGTAAATAAGGAACAGCAGAAGATTCTTAGCCGAAGCACAAGCATGAGACTGTCCAGGCCTCACGCAGAGATAGCCATTACAAAGAACTGTTGTAGGGATGCTTTCACAGCATCTAAGGAATGAAGAAAATCATCGAAACGATATGCCACCAACGCTGGAAACAACTTCGACAGTGAAATGGTGAGATAGATGCCAATTCCGGAGTCACACATTAGTCCAAGCGAGATAGAAAAATTCCACCCTGCACTGGGAGATGCGGTCACGAAACGGCGATGTCTCTGGGCAGCATTGCAAATTTAGTCCGCGAATGACAACGTCGAGGGAAGGGAAATTTTGAGGAGTCGCTGGAGAAGTGAAAGCACAATCGGCGAGACAGCGCAGAAGCGAGAGAATGTGGGGGGCTCTTCCATATACCCGCTTCCGAGACCGTGATAATGTAGCTTCGGCTACGGCACCACAGGCCGACAACGCGGTCACCCCGCCGTACAGCCACTGGTCGTTGACGAGAGCTGCCAAATCGCCGCCGCGAAGAGGCTACGCTCCCTACCGACTCAGCGTCTGCCGCCAACATCTCCACACGACGATGAGCACGAACGATGGTGAGATGATTCATTCCCCTATCCTTCCCGTTAATAACTGAGTCGTGTCGATGCCCAATCAAATCGGCCCTGATATTTGTAATTTTTTATGTAAAAGGTACTGAAATAAATGCACTCATTTCATGTTTTATTCGTCTAAACAATCTGTCCTATTCCCTTATCAGAATCGTTTAATCTCACGACCTTCTGCCTTTTTGATTTCACTTAATTAATGATTTAATTATTGGTTCCAAGTGTTCGGCGATCTCATTAGCAATCTTCGTGCTGTGCGATGTCACGAAAAATTCTCAAGTCACTACATTTTTGGCGCCCAGTGTGAGGCAATTTAATTAGTAATCTGCGTGTCATTTTATGTGAGATATCAAAAATTCTCATTTCACATCAATACATTATCTTGACTATGTTTTGCAGCGTGGAATCCTTAGACATCTTGAAAAAGCACCACCAGATGCGATATTGGTAGTGCATCACTGCCGACTCCATGTAGGCATCGGGTGACAAATCACTCAATGCTATCGTGTAACCTGATCCCCGTCCACTGTTCTCGGGGAATTGTGTGTGGTATATTCAAGGTTACAAGGTCAAGATGTAACCTGATACCTGCCGCATGTCAAGATGATTAACTCCGCTGCTCCCCAAGGCATCCACGTGCGTGACATTGTAAGACGTGTACATTTCTATTGTCTATTGTCAAACCACAATTTATGAAAAATGTTTATATATTATGAATAGGATTAAGTAGGAATAATTAATATTTCTCATTTTGGAAATAATTGTGGTAGCAGGGAATGCCTGCACCAAAGTATTGTTGGCGGGAGAGACCGCACATTGATATAATTTTAAAAAGGGAGGGAGAGGCCGCGTATGGATACATTTTAAGAAAAGAGCGGTAAAGACCGCGCATTGATACGTTTTGTAATGGTAGCAGGGACTGTCTGCGCCAGAAAGCATTGTTGGCGGGAGAGACCGCACTTTAGCGTTCGTAGGAAGTCAGTAGTAAGCGAGATGTGAAGCGAGTCGGTAGCAGATCTGAAGCGAGAGGTTGAGAGGAGCGGTGTGCCTGTCAGCCACCAGCTATGATTTACAAGAGATTATAAACGGATGTACAGAGACATGAGCTAATTGTTATCATAAGAGGAACTAATATTATTGAATTTTTTTTTTGAGAAACTCAAGACTACTGAAGGTGACACAGCGCAGCGCAGCACTACGGATGGAGAAACCACATTAAATTGCTTGCTATATGTACTTTGCTATTCGAAAAAAATTTTTTTGCATTGAAAATGATGTCTTTTACATCACATACATACATAGGAAAAACAGATCACGCCAAATGTCAGCATACCGATTCGCACTCTGCGTAAAATACAAATGTTTTCTCTTGAATAACAATGACGATGTGTGCTACACAACTCAAACATAATTTATAGTCGACTGACAATATTACCGAACAGAACACACAAAAGGAAACTGATCTACTGAAGTAACAAAAATTGACATAGTTTGTCAAAATGTACTTGCATATTTCAAAAATTGTGAAATTAAATAAGAGACTCTTGATGTGATTATTTATACAAACACCAAACTATGATTTAGCTAAAGGAAATTTAACTACTAAAGTCACAGAAAGCGACACAGCTTGTCCAAATGTATATGTATAATTCACAACCTGTGAAGTAATATAACAGTGCCTTTATGTAATTATTTACATGAGCACCAGATTATGATTTATTTAAAGGAAATGTGTCTGCTAGAGTCACAGAAAGTGACATAGTTTGTATAAAGGTACCTGTCTATTTTATTTAAAATGTTGATGTCTAAATGTACTACTAAATTCCACTTACAGGAATATTTGTTAATGTTATTAACTATCACGTAATGTCATATGTACTGTAGGCTGAATTCACTACAGATGAAAAATGTGTTTTGTACGTAATTGTTTAAAACTATAAACTTTTTCTACAGTCACACAAGGTGACATATTTTGTCCTTTTAAACGTAAGATAAGAATACGGTAAAGATAATTTTTATAAGCACAGAGGAAAGAGATGATGTAAAATTTGGTAATAACTGTTTCAACCATATCCGTGAACCTTTTGACAAAATGCTTATACCCGTACCTTAATTCCTGCGCATCCCCATGGTTAGGGAGCACAAACAAAGTGAATAGTGAATCACGTTACTTCAACCTACGATGTTTTATATGATGTGTCGGCATACCAAGATGCACATCACAGTCATAATGTACGTCAATAGGTGCTTGCATACCAAGATGCACACCATTTTAACAAAAAAAAAAAAAAAAGAAGTTATAATGAAACATAAACTATGTTCTAATTTTTTGCCATTCTTTACTATTAGAGATATAAATAACCTTTACTACCTGATGTACACTTCCAACTTACTGACTCATATTATTTGTATCTTTTGATGTGTACTCTTTTGAATGTTCTCTTTGTTAGACTTAGGAAAACAAATTCTTATGACAGTATATGTATGTGCTTTGTTGAAAGAAATATTCTATGATTAACTTACTTATTACGAGGGCAGTTCAATAAGTAATGCAACACATTTTTCTGAAACAGGGGTTGTTTTATTCAGCATTGAAATACACCAGGTTATTCCCCAATCTTTTAGCTACACAACACTATTTTTCAACGTAATCTCCATTCAATGCTACGGCCTTACGCCACCTTGAAATGAGGGCCTGTATGCCTGCACGGTACCATTCCACTGGTCGATGTCGGAGCCAACGTCGTACTGCATCAATAACTTCTTCATCATCCGCGTAGTGCGTCCCACGGATTGCGTCCTCCATTGGGCCAAATATATGGAAATCCGACGGTGCGAGATCGGGGCTGTAGGGTGCATGAGGAAGAACAGTCCACTGACGTTTTGTGAGCTCCTCTCGGGTGCGAAGACTTGTGTGAGGTCTTGCGTTGTCATGAAGAAGGAGAAGTTCGTTCAGATTTTTGTACCTACGAACACGCTGAAGTCGTTTGTTCAATTTCTGAAGAGTAGCACAATACACTTCAGAGTTGATCGTTTGACCATGGGGAAGGACATCGAACAGAATAACCCCTTCAGCGCCCCAGAAGACTGTAACCATGACTTTACCGGCTGAGGGTATGGCTTTAAACTTTTTCTTGGTAGGGGAGTGGGTGTGGCGTCACTCCATTGATTGCCGTTTTGTTTCAGGTTCGAAGTGATGAACCCATGTTTCATCGCCTGTAACAATCTTTGACAAGAAATTGTCGCCCTCAGCCACATGACGAGCAAGCAATTCCGCACAGATGGTTCTCCTTTGCTCTTTATGGTGTTCGGTTAGACAACGAGGGACCCAGCGGGAACAAACCTTTGAATATCCCAACTGGTGAACAATTGTGACAGCACTACCAACAGAGATTTCAAGTTGAGCACTGAGTTGTTTGATGGTGATCCGTCGATCATCTCGAACGAGTGTGTTCGCACGCTCCGCCATTGCAGGAGTCACAGCTGTGCACGGCCGGCCCGCACGCGGGAGATCAGACAGTCTTGCTTGACCTTGCGGCGATGATGACACACGCTTTGGCCAACGACTCACCGTGCTTTTGTCCACTGCCTGATCACCGTAGACATTCTGCAAGCGCCTATGAATATCTGAGATGCCCTGGTTTTCCGCCAAAAGAAACTCGATCACTGCCCGTTGTTTGCAACGCACATCCGTTACAGACGCCATTTTAACAGCTCCGTACAGCGCTGCCACCTGTCGGAAGTCAATGAAACTATACGAGACGAAGCGGGAATGTTTGAAAATATTCCACAAGAAATTTCCGGTTTTTTCAACCAAAATTGGCCGAGAAAAAAAATGTGTTGCATTACTTATAGAACTGCCCTCGTACTACACATATTTCTATAATCAAATTTTCTCCTTACGTCAAGTCCAAATGACTTAACGACGTAGAAAAATGTTAAGGAAACCCAGTGGAGGATTATGTAAGACGTGTATATTTCTATTGTCTATTGTCAAACCACAATTTATGAAAGATGTTTTATTTTATTAATAGTATTAATTATGAATAATTAATATTTGTCATTTTGGAAATAATTGTGGTAGCAGGGAATGTCTGCACCAAAGTATTGTTGGCAGAGAGACCGCACATTGATATAATTTTAAAAAGGGAGGGAGAGGCCGCGTATGGATACATTTTAAGAAAAGAGCGGTAAAGACCGCGCATTGATACGTTTTGTAATGGTAGCAGGGACTGTCTGCACCAGAAAGCATTGTTGGCGGGAGAGACCGCACTTTAGCGTTCGTAGGAAGTCAGTAGTAAGCGAGATGTGAAGCGAGTCGGTAGCAGATCTGAAGCGAGAGGTTGAGAGGAGCGGTGTGCCTGTCAGCCACCAGCTATGATTTACAAGAGATTATAAACGGATGTACAGAGACATGAGCTAATTGTTATCATAAGAGGAACTAATATTATTGAATCTATCTTTTTTTTTTTGAGAAACTCAAGACTACTAAAGGTATGTTTGCGCAATGCCAGTTGTAAGATTATTGTAAAAAGTAAGTCCCATTTCAACGTTTGTGAAATCATTTCATTACCAACAGTAAATATTTGTAGAATCGTTTTCAGAATGTAATTAATTTTTTGCCAGCAATATTGCATTACTGATTGTAATCCATCCCAAAAATCATCAACGTAAAACTTTGCAAAGTTTTATTGTTATCAAGTAAAAGTTTAACTATGAATTATGTAACTTCAGTCAAATTAATTAAACAATAACGACAGCTTTGCTATTAAAGAATAACGTCAGCTTTGGTAATAAATACATCCACTTATTATGACAGTCCACCAGCAGCTAATAGAGTATAGTAAAACAGAGTAAGTATATTCATGTCGCAGTTCGATGTAGAAGTCAGATGGCGATCCAGTAACAGTAAAAAAGGTAAGGTACAGTTTTGGGTTATTGCAGGTAACGACTGAGGGCCAAGACGACGACACATTCTATGTTTCGTCGAAATAATCAGCAAATCACTTTTAATAAGCAGCATTTAAATTTGTATGTGAAGATTGCACTTATTATTATTGAGAAAGAGAATTAATTTCAAAGGGAAGATTTCGTTTGTTATTATTAAGCAAGAGAAAGAAAACCTAAGGAAAGGTTTCGTAGGTTATTGTAGAAGGGAAGGTTGCGTAACAAAAGAGATATAGAGGAGACGGGAAGGTTTCAACATTAAATGGCGAGAAAATGAAGGTCATCCTCCCCCTACCCTCTCTCTTCCTAACCACTGATCTAGGCCAACAGGATGACTTGAACAAGTCCCCCTAGCCCGCCCCCTGTTTACACTAGGCCAGTTCTGTGATTGCAGTCATACGTGCTCTGTGCACTGTAGTCACTGTAGTGAAAGTGTCATTAGAGGGATCAGTCCCTACCCCCAAGGCATAATAAACAAAAACTACACAGTCGAATGTAAGTACTATCAATCCGTTCCTTTCATTACTATCAGACAGTATTAAAGAATAGCGTTTTCTGCAAGCTCTATAGCGTATGACCATCTCCCATTGCTGTTTAAAATTATAGGAAAATGTACTGCAATATCACCAATTTTCTCCCACTTTTCAAGATCATCAACCAAAACACACATAAAAATGAGACTTTTAATGTTTAAAAATTATCACAGTGCATTATTTAAACAAATAAACTATAGCTACATTCCATATCTATTAGAAACTTGTCCCTGCAATATATTGTGTGATGTCATAGTGTGTTAAAGACAATGACATTTTCTGTAACCACTATAACACAGCCGTGCGGTTGTAGCCGAGCGGTCTTGGGCGCTGCAGTCATGGACTGTGCTGCTGGTCCCGGCAGAGGTTCGAGTCCTCCCTCGGGCATGGGTGTGTGTGTTTGTCCTTACAATAACTTAGGTTAAGTAGTGTGTAAGCTTAGGGACTGATGACCTTAGCTATTAAGTCCCATAAGACTTCACACACATTTGAACATTTTTGAACTACAACACATGACTAACTCCCATTACTATTTACAACGCTGGAGTGTTTTCTTACATTTTTGACCGATTTTAACTTACTCTTCAAGATCATCATCCTAAGATACACGATGGCATCATCTCCACATGTCCGACGCCTTTGAATGCCGTGCGCAACCTTCCCGCGCCGGTAGAACAGTGTGGCGCGACCAGCGTCCTCTGCCGACTGGCACGAGGGGCGCCCGGAGCCAGCTACGGGCAGATCGGCTGCAACCAGAGAGCGAGACGGACTGCGTCAACCTGCTACATGACGTGTTCCGGACAGAAGATGCCTTTGGTCGGTATCGGTGACACCGTGGATAGTACCGATCATTAACCTTTGAGTTACAGCGAGTGGTGATCGGAATGATCGTCGGCCAGGGATCTGAATACCGGGCGTGTTCCATGTGGCTCAGCTGTGGCGTATATTCTGATAGTTGTGTTTTCTTTTGTAACTGTTTGCATTGAGCAAAGATAGACGAATGAGGAACTGCAATAATTTTGATAGGACGAGCACATGTGTTATATTCACGTCTGGTTGTAAAGTTTTCTTGCCTAAGGTACCACATTAAATTAAAAGTTTCACTGTAAACCTTTTTGGCATATTATTTTAAATCCATTATTTCGTGTTGTTTGTAAAAGTTTGGGTTTAAAAAAATATGCTTAGAACTGTTGCATTACGCCTACCTCCTCACCCCCAGCCCTTCCACTTAATGCCCTGTTACAGTTTTGTTCAGTCTTCTGTGTGCAGCACGTTTAGCTTCCGCATACGAGGGAATTAATATTTTTACAATCAAGTGAGATAGTGCGACAGTGAAATTAACAGCCTGCTCACCTAGTATGAGCACTGGTTCATCTTCAAATATTGGGCTTTATTTGAGGCGTGTGTTGTAGTTTCTGGCAAATAATCGTTATTGTCAACGGTTTGGCGTATGTTGCTCTAAAGGCTATTACACTCCCGCTGGGATGTTCGTAATTTCGTCCCCCCTTACAATTCCTGTTTTCGTCCCGGGGACGAAATTTGGAACTGCTATTAAAAACTGATTTTATTTGCAATTTATAGAGATTATTTTGTTTTGTTCTCTTGAAAAAGGCAAGCGGAGAGAAATGGATTTGCTGCACGAGACGCTTGGTTTGTAATCACGAAACATGCTCTTCATCTAACCGGACATACAAGTTCATATGGGACAGAGTTTAGAAGGTTGAAAATTATTTGAAAACATTGTTGATTCGTGGCTTTCAAGTGGTTTATAATGGTGAAAGTGTTTGGGATGCTATAATGGAAAAATACATTTAAATTACTCGTATTTTTGAGAAATGTTATGGACCACGAAATTGCGAACACTTTTTTGTATTTCTGTTTTTGCAGTGCTAACGTTTATGTTAAATACTGGCTGTAGTATGTTTAACGGTTTAATTGTAAGCCGCCTACAAATCGAGAGTAAATTCAGGAATTATATACCAATCAGTAGTCTTTTCCATAACCATCCATGGCTTATACGGGTCCTAACCTACTAAGGTGACGAAGTTAGAGCCCCCTACCTCACGCTTGTATCCCACGTTAAACAATTAGCTCAGTAGGATATTTCAACAGCTACAGCAATATCCCATGTTCAAAAATTAGCACATTGCAACAAATATGCCCTTCTTACGTAGCAAGTCTGTGAGGAACTTATTCCTGAACTATTAGTGAGTGGAAAACAATGATGTCGCTGTCATCCTGCCTTAGAGGAGTCACGAGTCACACATTATAATATTACTGCAGACTTGTAAATAACGGAGGGAAAATACGAGCAGGAGCTTTTCTATCGACAAGTATTTTACTTTAAAAAACACGCTAAATTCCACTGCAAACAGTTACTCGCCCCTTTGCTGTTACTGCAACAACTGACATTGGATAAGAATGGTAGAGGAAACGCATTTTAGTTAAAACAAATTAAGTAATGCAAGGTGGAGATCCTTATGCCGGCGTCTCCACTCTAATGTAGCCCTAGCACTCCCCAGAGTCTACTGTCGACTGTCGCAATAGCTCTCTGCCACCAGACGCCCACCCTCCCACATGTCGGAAAGAGCAGCAGTCTCGATAAGAGCTGGCAACTCTCAACTCGCAGCGATCACGTGTCTGTCAGAATAGCTCGCACCTGACAGATAATGCTACTGGGGCAGACAGAGAGAGAGAACACTTTGTGGCATGGGCAACCACCGGGCTCACCCCACACGTGAGATAAAAGCCAGCAGGTTGCAGCTCACAGATCACGGAAGCCACTGGCCCCTCTTCTCGATATCAGCCGCCAAGGTTGCACCACGCTCCATTGCCAGTTTGCTTCTAAATAGGCCTTCAGCCCAGCGAAGCCAAGCAGTAGACCTCTGTAGGCTGGTGTGTAGATAATCGATTCAATGTGCTGCTTGATTAAGCGCCAAGCACTGCACAGAGTCACTATAATACGTTTTTTATAGTTCTATCAATCAGCAGGACTATTTACAGAAATGAAGCATTATTAACACTGCATCAACTTTACATATTTTCCTGTAGCAGGACCTATACAGTAACCACTTTTTTACGTTAGCGTGACATACTATTCCTACCTGTATGGAGCTATACATATACTCTGGTCGCCGACTTTAAGAGTACAAAACTCGTGTCCACTGACAACACAGGGACTGCTACAACCACTGCCAAGGTCGTGGGTCACTGACAGAGATTCTTGCTGTGCCATCCTTCACTGATTAAGCACAGCTTTTATTTCTTCCAAGACGTCTGCTACTGCCATCCGTACCATTCACGAATGACCCATGTAAAGAATGGCTGCTAGTAAACATACAGCATTTTTCCTTGAGGTCATTTCGTGAGCCGTGTGGGTGTGGTAATCGCTGAAAAAGGTTTTTCCTAAATCACTTCTTCTTGAATGATAAATCATATTTCTGTAAGACTTTGCCAACGATCCTTAGTATTGCATATGATTCTCCTTTAACTTGCAATATGTGATCATTCTACGAGGGTTGCCCAGAAAGTAATGCACAGCATTTTTTTTTCTCGGACGAAAATAATGCTACGAATGCGAAACATTGCCCAACGATCCTTAGTATTGCATATGATTCTCCTTTAACTTGCAATATGTGATCATTCTACGAGGGTTGCCCAAAAAGTAATGCACAGCATTTTTTTTTTCTCAGCCGAAAACGCGAAACGTTACGTATGTATTACTTCAAGTCTCCTGCGTGAGCGCGCCTAGATTCCGTCAGCTGGTCAGTTTCAAAATGGCGTCTCTAGGTGATGTGCGTTACAAGCAAGGTGCCGTCCTTGAATTTCTCGCTGCAGAGAAAGAAACTGTGGGGAATATTCACAAATGCTTGTTCAAAGTCTATGGAGCATCTACTGTCGACAGAAAAAACACTATTTTTTGTGTTTCTAATTCTTATTATGTTCAATAAAGAACTGTTGAAGAAAGAAATGCGGTGCATTGCTTTCCAGGCAACCACTGTACATTAAGTGGGTCTTGGCAGTTACTCCCAACAATTATATGCCTCTTACTGATTCCATTGACTTACCACCTCAATTTAAAATATGTTACATTTATTTACAGCCATTCCCTGCACCAGTCAGCGATCCTGTACACGTCTTCCACTAAGTCGCTAGCATCCCTCCCTTGGAATGAACAGTCTGTGAACAGCCAGCATCCAAACACATATTCCACAAGTCCCTGGTGATGGGCTACATCTTAAGTGTTCTCGGTTTTCCTTCCGTTGCAGTCTCACGCACTGATCGAGTAAGAAAATGATTGTCTATATGTCTCCGTACATACTCTAATTTCTTATATGATCACTACGCCAGATATAATTTTTGTAATGGCGAGCATATAGGAGGGAGGCACACCAATGATGAACGAAGCCTCGCTACTGCACCTGTGCTTAGTAAAGTATCTGCACGATATCGGATTGTGCCTAGAGTTGTGTGTTCCCTTTAGTTGCTTAATAGTGCACTGTTCGCTGTATGATTCACATTATGCATATGTTATTCGAACAAAAGTATCTAGACACCTACATACATATTGCAGGAACTTAAACTGGATTCCATGGAACAAATGCAACAAATTTCCGAGAAAATCCTAATTTTTGTACGTGGGAGTATCGAGAAATAAGATTCATAACACACGCATGCCACCTTTTTGTGTGTGGAGAGTACATTATCACCCTTTCGCCTGGAGAGAATCGCTGTCGGTGAACATCCACAGTTCCTGCGAGATGTGTGTGTGATGAAATATGTTGATGCACCACGCCCTTCTAGTTGCATCTACCACAGAAGCTCGTAGTTGACTTTCACCATAATATTCTCGAGCCGACTAAACGATTCTATGACAAAACGTTCAGCTATTTTTTTAATCCAACCTGGCAAGGGTCTAGGGCCAATGAGCGAATACTCGTAAAAATAGACCTAACAGGTGTCCTGTAACTCACTTATTTCGTGGATGATGAAATACGTTCCCTTAAGATTCTACCAATGAACCTGGCGTCTGATTTCCCTACAAGTTGTACTGTGTGCTCACCGTACATTTTGCTCAGTCAAGATGGGTACTACTGGGTATTATACGGCAGTTACTGATTCCAGCAGCGTATTCGAACAGTAGTGGACCCGTTCGTCTAATTGTACACAATATGTTACATTTATTTACATCTAGTATCTCCACTAATCGTCAATCCTACGCAGTTCACTGCTATCAAATGATTGTCTATACATGTCTCTGTAGACGGCCGGAGTGGCCGTGCGGTTCTAGGCGCTACAGTCTGGAACCGAGCGACCGCTACGGTCGCAGGGTCGAATCCTGCCTCGGGCATGGATGTGTGTGATGTCCTTAGGTTAGTTAGGTTTAATTAGTTCTAAGTTCTAGGCGACTGATGACCTTAGAAGTTAAGTCGCATAGTGCTCAGAACCATTTGAACCATATGTCTCTGTACGCATCCTAATCTCTTTTACCGTATTGTTATGGTTGCTATGTCAGATATACAACGGTGGCTGCATAATGGTGTCAAAGTCTTTATAAATGCCCAGTAGGGTACACCGGTATAATACGGTCGTAACAGTGTCATAGAAATTCCGACATGATCCATTGGATCATTTACACCGACATGGCTGCATCGCAGGTCAGCCATAACCAATTATGTAAAACAGTTTTACCAGTAACAGTGTTTTGTAAAAACCACTTCCTTGACGGGTGAATTACATTTCTCTTAGTCCGGTATCTGCTTTTGCCTTGTGTGTTCGTTCCACTTTAAATCTGTTACTCCTATGGTACTTACTGTTTACAGCAATAATGTAACAGAAGAATAGAGGCTTTCTTCTTCTGTGTAAGCACACGTTGTTAAGACCTGTAGAATAACTGTATCTAAAGCAACAGAAACAGTTTAGGAAATTTGGAAATTTGTGGTAAGTTCCTATGGGACCAAACTGCTGAGGTCATCGGTCCCTAGGGTTACACACTACTTAATCTAACTTAAACAACTTACGCTAAGGACAACACACACACACCCGTGCCCGAGGAAGGACTCGAACCTCCGAGAGAGGGGGGGGGGGGGGGGAGCCGCGCAAACCGTGGCAAGGCTCCCGAGACCGCGCCACTACCCCTACCGGCAACAGTTTAGGGAGCTTCTTTTTAAAGAGCTATGGAATAACACTGCAGATGACAACAGCTCTTTCAATACAGTTACTGAAACAACTGGAGTGGTAAACTAAATTCACAAAGACTGTAATTTTAATACAACATTTGTTAACGGCGAGAATACAAGAAAACAATGGATTAATACTGTGGCAGCCGTGCCGCAAAAATGTGAACGGAGCAAAGCTGCTCACAGCCGGCACACGTTACCTGCGTCAGGAATCCGTCGGCGCGCGCACCTACCGATAAGCAAAAATCTGAAAAACGTGGGGCACGCACGGGCGTGGGCCAGCAAAAAGCAACGGCAATGCAAACTGAGCCGCCGTATAACACAGGCGCGTTTTTCCAGAATATATAACTGCAATCCGCTGACAGCGTGGGTCGAGCTTAACAGGAGCTCACAACCAGGGCGTACGGAACTTTAATTAGCGCTCTCCGTCCGTTTTCGCGACGTTCCGCGATCGGGAGAAATTTCACTTCGTTCCGGACACGCGTCCGTTATTCTCCCTCACTGACACGATTGGACGAAGCACTCGTTACCGAAGAGTGTGCCCCCTCCGAGATCGGTATTCGAGTGCAACTGTTATACAATCGAATTTCATTTTTGTCACTTGTTCATTTCCTCATTTGTGCAGAATAAATATATATACGGCAAACGTGTACGTCATCACTTCCCGTAACCACACAGTCACCGTAGCGTACACGGGGCCAACGAGATATACGGGGGCCCCGCATTGTTGACGTCACACTAGTCGACATGCCCGCCACACTTCGCGAACGGCCGCACGGGGTAGCCACGCGGTCTAGGGCGCCTTGTCACGGTCGGAGTTTCGAGTCCTCCCTCGGGCACGGTGTGTGTGTTGTCCATAGCGTAAGTTAGTTTAAGTTAGATTAAGTAGTGTGTAGGCTTAGGGACCGATGATCTCAGCAGTTTGGTCCCATCAGTCCTTACCACAAATTTCCAAATTTTCTTCGCGAACGCTCGGCTCCGTGCAGGGCTCACGGGAAATTAATATGTAATTGAAAAGGTACCCACTAAAGGTCTTAAATTTCTCGTGTGCTATGGAGAGCTTACATGCATTTGAACGAGCAGCTGAGAACAATTAAAGTCGACTGAAAGTTTCTCGCTGCCCGCCGGAGACGGCTGCTGGCACTCGTAGGACTGCGGTGTCACGTGCTGTGACGGCAGCCTTTCTCGTGGGTCTCGAGCCTACTCTGAGGCCGCCCGCTGCTACCGTGCGGACGGTACTGAAGACTGCCGTTAGCACACTAATGTCGTGTCGGACCTCCTTTAACCCGGTGTAATACATCAGCTCCATGTGGCATGGACTCAACAAGTCGTTGGAAGTCCTCTGCAGAAATAATCAGCCACGATACTTCTATAGCTGTCCATTACTGCTAAGTGTTGCCGGTGCAGGATTTTGTGCACGAACTGCCTTGTCGATTATTTCACATAAATGTTCGATGGGATTCGTGTCGGGCGATCTGGGTGGCCAAATCATTCGCTCGACGTGTCCAGAATGTCCTTCAAACCAGTCGCGAACAACTGTGGCCTGCTGACATGGCGTTTTGTCATCCATAGAAATTACATCGTTGTTTGGTTCCAAATGGTCTCAAAGTAGCCGAAAATAACAGTTTCCAGTCAATGATCGGTTCAGCTGGAACAGCGGATCCGGTCCATTCCGTGTGAACACAGCCCACACCATCACGGAACCACCACCAGCTTGCACAGTGCCTTGTTCACAACTTGGGTGGTTCACGGCTTCAAGGGGTCTGCCCCACTATCGAACCCTTCCTCCTGAAATCGGGACTCATCTGACGAGGCCACGGTTTTTGCAGTCGTCTAAAGTCCGACCCATATGGCCACGCGCTGCAGGCGATCTCGTGCTTTTAGCAAAGGCAATCGCGGCGGCCGTCTGCTGCCATAGCCCATTAACGCCAGATTCGGCGCACTGTCCTAACGGATACGTTCGTCGTGCTGTTCCACATTGATTACTGCGGTTACTTCACGCTCTGTTGCATGTCTGTTAGCACTGACAGCTCAACGCAAACGCCGATGCTCTCGGTCGTCGGCCTCGGCCACTGCGTTCTCCGTGGTGAGAGGTAATGTCTGAAATTTGGTATTCTCTGCACACTGTTGATCCTGTGCTTCTCGAAATGTTGAGTTCCCTAAAGATTTCCGAAACTGACTGTCCTGTGCGTCTAACTCCAACTACCATTCCGCTTTCGAAGTCTGGTAATTCCTGACTTGCGGCTAGAATCACATCGGAATCCTTTGCACATTAATCGTCTAGGTGCAAATGAAAGCTCCGCCAATGCACTAGCCGGCCGCTGTGACCGAGCGGTTATAGGCGCTTCAGTCCGTAACCGCGCTGCTGCTACGGTCGCAGGTTCGAATCCTGTCTCGGGCATGGATGTGTGTGATGTCCTTAGGTTAGTTAGGTTTAACTAGTTCTATGTCTAGGGGACTGATGACCTCAGATGTTAGTCCCATAATGCTTAGAGCCATTTCAACGATTTGAGCCAATGTACTGCCCTTTTATATCTTGTTACGCCCTCTGTATACGTGCACATCGCTATCCCACGACTGTTGTCACCTCAGTGTATAGGATCGACTGCTGACGCTGGAACTGTATTCTCGTTAAATTGTTAGTATTCTTTCCATTGTCATAATTGTTACAGTATGACGGTGTACACTTCAGAGAGTATATCACATGTGCATAGTATCTGTGGAAGTGTTGCTGTAAAGACCAATATTGTGTTACAGAAATGTCTGATCGAATGATTCTGTCGTGTAGAAATGCAAAGATTTCACGCTGGTACTCATGACTTTTTTGCGCCATCTCGTCAGTTATTAGGTTGCAAACAGCGTGTTGTTCTCGTGTGTTTGTCACTGAGTGAAATTTTATTTTTGATTCCTTTCCTTGTGCGACCAGCTCGCACTTCATGTTGCACTTTCCCTGAGCGCGAATGTACCGTGCCCGCTTCGTTGGAAAAAACAAGGGCAGGTTCAAACGTTAGTTGACACCAACAGACGACAGAAAAGCGGCCGAGTGTATGCAGTTCGATACAGGCACAACACAGCAACAAAGAAACAGACTGCGTAATGCCGTAGTGGGCACAGCGGCGCCGCGAATTAATGTACTGCATAGGTTGATAACAGTTACAAGCAGCACGAAACTTTACAAATTCTGTCGTTCCGTTCCTCGGTTTAGTGGAGATCTGCGAGGGGGGGGGGGGGATGGAGGGGTAGGAGAGGGGGAAATGGGAGGTGAAGGGGAAGGGGGCTGGCGGTACAGAGATCAGGAAAAATAGAGTAACATACCACTCTCATCAACTTAATTTTCTGGTCTCAAATAAAACACAGACATAAAATAATAATCAGAGAACACACTTCTTTAATTAAACATCTATTAACTTAATACACGTAATGACACTGAGAAGTTTTAAATTCCGAGCTGGTCTCCTTCTGATGGAAAAGGAAGAAACAACTATTTTCATTTCTATACAATTGCTTTAAATTTGTTTTACTAGTACCTCGATGTTTGGGGCGAGATTACAGGCCATCAAATGCATTGCTCCGGTCAGATGAAAGTCAGTAAGACCACTCCTAAGCTTCGAATTTGTTAATTTCATTATTTAAAAATACTTTCACAGAAATGTGCTCTCCTGAACATATTGCAGACTCGAGGAGCTATTCGAGAAAACTGCGGAAGCTGTTCTCGAGGGAAGTTGTTGTAAGAAACCTCTGCCTGAGCAAACGACTACACTGAAAGTCAATCAGCACCAACTGAATTTCAGGAGGCGTACTTTCCATGTCCACTGCAAAAGGAGTTGCAAAATTATTAAAATCAAGTCCATGTGCATTTAAGTCATTAAATATACTATCAAAGTTTTCTAACAAAACGTGTACTATCGTAACAAATTTATCGACATGTTCGCTAAATGTCTCATTCTCAAAATTTATTCCATTTAAAATGGCTCTGAGCACTAGGGGACTTAACATCTGAGGTCATCAGTCCCCTAGAACTTAGAACTACTTAAACCTAACTAACCTAACGACATCACACACATCCATGACCGAGGCAGGATTCGAACCTGCGACCGTAGCGATCGCGCGGTTCTAGACTGTAGCGCCTAGAACCGCTCGGCCACAGGACCGGCTATTCCATTTAAAACTACTGCAACATTCTAAAGGCGCGCAAAGACCTTTTTGAAAGTTGCTTTATCCACAACGCCAATTTTCTTTTAAAAACCCAAATCGGTGTCAAAAACATCTGTAATTAGTTTGTGTCTATCCTGCAAAGTTGTACTCAAAAGCCGCGCGGAGTGGTCGCGTGGTTTGAGGCGCAATGTTACGGATTGCACGGCCCCTCCTGCCGGAGGTTCGAGTCCTCCCGCGGTTATGGGTGTATGTGTTGTTCTTAGTTAGTGTAAGTTAGTTTAAGTAGTGTGTAAATCTAGGGAGTGATGACCTCAGCAGATTGGTCCCTTAGGAATTCACACACATTTGAACATCTGAACGTTTGTACTCAAGACATCCGGGTATTTTAAGAGATCGGCTATAAATGCAAGGTCTAATATCCACTGAAAGTCAGCAACCAACAGACGTTCCTTTCATGGTTATGTTTGTGTTTCAATAAAACAGGAATCTTCTTCCACTGCTGGTCGAATCGTAGAGATTCGACCGATTTTCATTTTGTGCATCTCAACTCCACCTCAGCCATTGTCCGCTCACTGATTTTGTTCTACCACGAACGCCAACAAGACTTCGACACCGAGAGCACCAAAGGCCCCCAAAAACGATCAAAAATGTTTGGCAAAATCGCTCTTATCAAGTCACGGATTTGCCGAGCAAGCTCTACACGCTCAAACAGTCTTGTCAGTTTAACCTCAGTGTGAAGCAGACGCTATTCGTGTTCGTGTGTATTTTGAGACTTGAGAGTAGAGAGAACAGCCACGAATGCAGACAAAGCAGTCCTGGCATTGACTTTGGCTCTGTTTTTAAAGAATAAGATGAAGAAGGAGAAGAAGAAAACAAGACTCTGGCCCATGGAATAGCTTAAAATGAGTGATTTAGTCACAAAAATATTCTAAAGGAAATATTACCATGAGAACCCGATGAGTACATCAACTTTCTTCGAATGGACAATGAAACTTTTTAAAACTTATTTAGCCCTTCCTAAAAGAGCAAACTTGCTGTGAAATTCGCTTTTATCTAGCCACGGATGTGTCCAGCAAGCCTGTACATGTACTAAGAAAGCTTGTCACTTTCACCTTACTTATGAAGCAAACGCTTTTCGTGTATGCTGTATTTTGACACTCGTGGGAATGGCTACAAATGCAGATAAAACATTGCCTCTGGCACTGTGTTTAAGAAAGAAGAAAACAAGATGCTGGTGCCGGGAATGGTTTAAAATGAGAAACATACAACTTGGAAACCTGTTAATGGAAATTTTTAACTCAGAACCTGATGATTACGTCAACTTTCTGCTGGTGGTCAGTGAAACGTTTAATAACTTGTTTAGCGTTACTTCACCCTCACACGGGAAAAGAAGACACAAGTACGCGAAAATTTATTCTCTTCTGCTTGGTCCTTTAATGAATGTCTTTAAGTAGCGCAGCGTGGGAACATACAGCCCGTATCGGCCGTGGAAGTACCAGGGAACTTCGATTTCTTTTA
Source organism: Schistocerca nitens (assembly GCF_023898315.1). NCBI lineage: Eukaryota > Metazoa > Arthropoda > Insecta > Orthoptera > Acrididae > Schistocerca > Schistocerca nitens. Next base: position 65,165,555 of record NC_064616.1, read on the forward strand.
TTTCATTCCACACTGCTTGTATGTCACTGTATGTGTAAAATATTGATTTTGTTCATAGCTTCCTCATGCGTAATATAAGGCTAGGAAAGATGTGGTACCTTTACCATTTTGGTAGTACTCAGTGCTATTTTGTTTTTATACTTGATAGTAGTTTTCATAATAGTGGAAACTCATGATACAGAGAGATAAATCGTAATAAAACAATTTTTCACTAAACATATGCGGCGAAACTTCGACACAAACAGCGTCCGCCATCTTGTCAAACTTTCTGTCAATCAAAATTTGTCGCAAACACGCCAAACACGACCTATGCTTGACAAACACGTCAAACTGCACCGTACACGGTCAAACATTTGGCAAGCTTAGTCAAGTTTGACAATATGTTTATCTTTCATTGGGGCCTTAATGGCGCGAAGTAACCAGGCCCGTTTTGCCGCCCGCGCGTCGGTAACAAATGAGTGATGTTAGCGGAGGTGTGGAGGGGAACTGTTGGCTTCCAGCGCCCGCGGGCAACCAATGAGAACACTCACGTTAGCGCATTTGACGACTCCAGACTTACATCCTGAACATAGAGCATTGGTACAGCAGAAAACACGACTCACTGCACGACAGACATATAAGCGACCATACCCACACGTTTCCGTTTCAGTACTTCTTCATGTCAGTGATCAAACAGACCTTGCTGCTGTATCCTTACTTCTACATCACTTACATATCTTTCTGAAGATGGAAACGAATTGTAGTTTAGAGCCATTAGGGCCACCCGCCTGCTACACATACGTTTACCTGGCAGTTTTTCGATCATCCACAGCTTTTTCCTAGACAATGATAGCGTTCATATCAAAATCAAATGCGTGACACCCATACACCGCCCTATGGCGTGTCGTGGAGAGTACATTTGACATTTAATCCTTGTCCACGCTCCATTCATGTGGAGATAATGATTATCAGTAAAAAAAACCTGTATTCGCTATAATTCCTCCTTTTCTGGTAATTTCGCAAGACGTATGTGTGAGAGAAAGTAATATACTGCCTGCAACATACCCCGTTCGATTATTGCAGTAGTAAATAGACCTCTCTGTGATACACATCGTCACTGGAGTCTGTTTAGCATATCCATAACGATACCAGGACGGAATGTGCCTCGTTGGATCTTGTCTGTCTTTCATTTATCCAACCTGATAAATGTCCCGGGCTGACGAGTAATACTATAAAAAATTGGTCGAGTTAGTGTTTTGTAAGCCGATAAGATTCCCAATAGCCTAGTACCATCTTTTCATACTAGTTGTCTTATGCGATCATTATACTGTAGGTCGCCCCTCTCCTAGGTATTTTACAGTTATTAGGGCCACTAACGATTTACCACCAGCAGTGTAAGAATAGTAGTGGCACTATTTGTAAGCACTACGTTACATTTACCGATGTTGAGGTTACTTTAGCAATCGTCCATTCTCAGCGTTTCCCTGCCTTCTTATTGATAGCCACATCATCATCTACTAACTTGCGCAGTAAAGCGATACATACTGCAAAATCCCAGTCTACCTGCAGAGTTTTGTATGATTGTGATCCCACAAGCCGCGCTGAGTGGCCCCCAGGTTTAGGGCGCCATGTCACGGATTGCGCGGCCCCTCGCGCCGGAGGTTCGAGTCCACCCTCGGGCATGGATGTGTGTGTTGTTCTTAGCTTAAGTTAGTTTACGTAGTGTGTAAGTCTAGTTACCGATGACCTCAGCAGTTTGGTCCTTTAGGAATTCACACACACATTTTTTTTCATCCCACAAAAGAATCATTGACTGACTGGGTAAGTGTTCCGGTGGCTCCTTAAAGAAGGATAACCTCACCTAAACCACAACTGCACTCTCTTATGTGATATCAAATGGTTCAAATGGCTCTGAGCACTATAGGACTTAACTTGTGAGGTCATCAGTCCCCTAGAACTTAGAACTACTTAAACCTAACTAACCTAAGTACATCACACACATCCATGCCCGAGGCAGGATTCGAACCTGCGAACGTAGCGGTCGCGCGGTTCCAGACTGTAGCGTCTAGAACCGCTCGGCCACTTCGGCCGGCTATGTGATATCATCTCCCTCTTACTTATCTGACTGCATGTGTTTACATAGTTTAACCGACCCATGCACTATATAATTTGACGTCTAATTTAAAATGCTTTGTCGTCTTTTCCCTGTTAAAGTACAAATATGTGATGCCTTTTCCCTCATACATATCTAATACTAATATTAAAACTCCCTAGCCTCTCCAGCAAATTCTAATTATTTCCTGCGGTATTGATTTTCTCTTAAATGTTAATTCGTTCATGATTCTTGATAACTAAAAAAATGGTAATGGTTGTACGAGTACATCTACAGTTATGCGTCGTGACTACCTAATGTGGCGGAGGGAACTTCTGGTATGTACTACTGTCGTTTCACTTGTTTTCTTATCCATTGGTGGGCCTCCATGTGAGGTGTAATTTCTCTGGTTTTCCCGTCACGACCATTTCCCGAGATGTACGTGCGAGGAAGTAATATGTTGTCTAGCTTCTATATCTACAGAAGAACCTGTGTTAACCGTCACTTTTGGGACCAGGGGTGGTTGGAACGCTAAAAAAAGGAAAATAATCAGAGGAGAAGCAAGTCATTTGCATGGCTCGAAATGATATAATAAATCAAAATTAAGTACAAAAATACATTTCTAATAAAGAGAAAATAAAATAGAAAATTTTAGACACTGAAAATCTATTTAAAAATGGTAATTCTTTTTGTTTGAATTTGTTGAACCTTGATTTTGTGGCTGCATCACCTCACTTCCTTGCCCACAGTATGTCGCTAGCAGTAGCGGTTATTTGTTGTTCCAGATATTAGAAGGGACTCTCGAACACTTCTTTTGCTGCTGAGTGGCTGATCTTTTCGTCTCCTTCCTTTTCTTCATCATCTGACTCCTCTTGCTCAATATTATACTGTTGCAAGACAAGATCGATGATATGATCGATCTCAGGTTCTTCATTGGTGGCAGCAGCAACTTCATCTTCAGCTAGCCATTTCTCTATGTTAGCAGGACGGATATAACTCTGAACAGTTTGCAAATCAGAGACTAAACCTGCAGTGAGTTTGCTTGCTCTCGGTTTAGGCTGGGACAAACCTTCTTCCAAGATATTCGTAGAGTGATTTTCTGAAGGTCTTCCCAAGCTTCAACAACTGTGTAAATTGCATCTTTTATGTTGAGGCCTTTCGTTGCTTCAAATAGGTCACAGCCCAATTGTGTGTTCTCTAACAAAGCGCTGACGTATTTCGTCCTGTAATGTCGTTTTAGCCAGTCAATAACACCTTGGTAAATTCGTTGGGTTATTGAAGTCACAGGGGGTTGGGGGGAAGTGGGGCGGGAGCGAAACAGAAACATAGATTATATGTTACCTGCAGGACAGCGAACAGTCCGGCAGAACAGCAGTCTGTCAACCGAGCATGTGGGAGAAGCGTGACTCAGACATGTGTTGTGACACAGTGAAACCGATCGATAACGCTGCCTCGCTGTTAGGCGCCGAGCACAGAGGATAATAGGACACATGGTCAGTTAATCCAAGTAGTCGGTTAATCGAAGGCTGCTCTACTGTCCACAAATACTCCACAAGACCCGTAAGGTGCGTGGCAGACGGTACGCTGTACCATTACTACGTTTTCTTCCCTGTTCCACCCGAAGCAAGGGAAAAACGACTACCGGTATGTATATGTCTCCATATGAGCTCTGATTTCTCATATCTTGTCTTCGTGGTCCTCACGCGAAATGTACGGTGAGTGCAGCAGCAGCATCGTCCTGCAGTCAGCTTCAATTACCTCTAAATTTTCTCAACAGTGTTCATCGAAAACAGGGATGCTGAAGCATTTTGGGCTTCAGATCTACTACCGGCAGTTTAGTACATTTAGAGATCTACTGACTTAAAAATGTAGAAAGGTTTAAGCACAACAATACTGTAACCATTTTAATTACACAAAGTACACAAAAGGTAATTTTCCCTCCATCAATATTTTCTCTCCATCAAAAGTTGGTTAGGCCTACTACTCAATTTTCAAGATATTATACATATGAAAAAATTAAAATAAACGTCATCATAAAAGTTGAAAAAATTTAGTGAGACACTTATCTTTGCATACCATTGGCAAGTTTATTATAATGTAGTGAATAATTTGTCAGAGCCAATCTTACACTGTCTGAAAGATGACGATCAGTCAGTTTATTTCTATACCTAGATTTCGTTATGATCATCGTCGAAAACGCTACCTCACGTAGATAAATTTGTGAAAAAACGATAAAACATGCAGTGCCACTTTTACAATGTTAAATTCGCTAATTTGCAATTGTATTCTGGATTTAAGGAAATATCATTCTGAAATCGAGTTATTTCCTTTCAAGCTCAGTCTCATTACAAGAGAAAAGAGTAATCATTTTACTTGAAATATCTTCCACATCCAATTTTTGGAAAGGCTCACCTATGAGAACTAGAACAGGTTCCACTGCCTTTACATCTGAAAATCGGTTTTCAATCTCTGTCTTCAGAATTATGTGGTATCTGTTGATCCGGCAGTTCTGACTGCATTCGAGGAAAGTGTTTCAGATTTAATTTCTGTACCTGTACTATCCAAAGGCCAAGTTTTAGTTTGTAACACTTTATAGAAAATATAAGAGTTATGACGGTTTGGTGTTTTCTTGAAGTTCTTTGTTTAACTCACTTACTTTAACTGTTACATCAGCTATAAATACCAGTTGCCATTCACAGACACGGAAGATTTGATCGCTGACAGAAGTTCCCTAAGTCTCTTTATAACCATACTTCTACTCACCCATCAAACGTTGTTGTGCAACAGCGGGTTTCCATACTGGCCATCCAGATATTCTAATAAAAGTCTAAAATTTCTTCTCTGTAGTGATTGTGAGCAAACTGAATTCACAATTTTTGTGACAATACTCATAACATGCATCGTTCTCAGAATATGTCCACAAAGCACTTGCCGATGCACTATACAATGAAACTTAAAAGGAAGGAGGAGAAGATTCGTCGTTCGTACACATGCTAACAAAGTCTTTGTGTTTACCTACCATGCAATGCGCTCCATCAGTAGTGATAGACGAAAGTTCTGCAATGGGAAATCATACTGAGAAATGAAAGATTTGAATGCATTGTAAAAGTCCTCTTCACAAGTAGTGCCTTTCATGGTCAAAATCTTCTTTGACACTGAAATCCGAAAGCATCACTCTTACAAAAATCATGACTTCAGATGAATCGCCACCATCTACTGACTCGTCAAACTGCAATGAGAAACCTAAGGGTGATTGCAAATCTGTTATCAGATGACCCTTCATATTCTACTTTTCTTATAGCAGCTCTTGGCAGAGGCGTCTCTCTGCGGGCTGATAGGCGAGTGGGGCGCTCTCAGCCCTTGTGAGGCCAATTGAGGAACTACTCGATTGAGAATTAGCGCCTCTGGTCACGAAAACTGACAACGGCTGGGAGAGCGGTGTGCTGACCACATCCAGTGATACCTATCGGCTGAGGATAACACGGCGGTCGGTCGGTACTGTTGAGCCCTCCGAGGCCTGTTCGAACGGAGTTTAGTTTTTAGGTGCGGCTAAAGTAGCATCAGATGCTTTCGTAGCGCATAGTTCGAAACACAGGTGTGTGCTTAATTATTTTGCTCTAGGCACTGGTACTCAAAAATGGTTCAAATGGCTCTGAGCACTATGGGACTTAACTTCTGAGGTCATCAGTCCCCTAGAACTTAGAACTACTTAAACCTAACTAACCTAAGGGCATCACACACATCCATGCCCGAAGCAGGATTCGAACCTGCGACCGTAGCGGTCGCGCGGTTCCAGACTGTAGCGCCTAGAACCGCTCGGCCACCCCTGCCGGCTACACTGGTACTGTCTGATAGCAATTCTTCTTGCATTAGCTATTAATCGTGTTGCCACGTAGCATATTAATGATGTACGTCATACAATATCGTTTATGATATTGCATTGTCACTGGCGTTTCGAACTCTAGTGATTTGTACAAATATTTCCTTTTAGGCTGTGACCGGTTGGGCTAGAACGAAGTTTCAGAAGAGTATACTTTTGGTTTAGTCTCTTCTCTTTATAGTATGACAATTTGTAATCATTTATGTAATTCCTTAGTATAACTGTGTTACTGTTGTTAGTGTTGGGTCTAGTTGAGTTTACTTCACTGACAATGATTAGCGGGGAATTTATATTGAATAAAATTTCCCCTCTCGCATAAGACACTTGTTGCCAGAACATTTTGTAATTTATGATTTAGTCGTGTCGCAAAAGAGTGATTTTGTGAGGGAATTATATTTTTTCGGCTTCAAGAGGAGAGAATTTACAATTAAAGAGTAACATTTTCTCGATGATGTGATCGTTAGAAACGGAACAGTTGCCCTGTCACAAAAGGATCGACGTATAAAATAGATTTGACACTATCGGAAGAAACTTTACAGACGTCATCTAAGTTATGCAGGAAAGGGAAACCAAGAGAAAGCGAAATCAGGATAGCACCACACGAAAACGAGATCGTTATGTTAACATCGGCACTAGCTAACTCGGTCTGTCATTAAGTGACGTGGTATTTTAGTGACGACTTTCAGTAGATCTAAAGATTTGATCAGAAAACTGGAATAAAAACCGAGATAAAATCACGAGCCACATTGCACAGAGAGGTAACAGAAGTTTTCTAATAGCGACGTGACCATTTTATGTAGGGAGTTTATTTGTCCTCTTCTTGGCTCTACTTTGTAAATACTAACGTTCACCGTTCCTTAGGCAGCTCCACCAATTTTTTTAAGTGCTTCGCTTTTTGGTTTTCCTTCAAACTGTTGAGTCATTCTAGTTTTCAGTAACATCCATGAAACCACTCGGTTTTCAGAACTGCAGCTTCGTAATTGACCTCCGTGTCTTTCCTCGTGCTTCCGTCTGTCAGATATAGTAGATGATAATCTTGCATTACCAGTCACATTTCTTTCTTCTGTCATTTAGCTTCGAAAATTCATAAATACGAACGCGAGTACGATTGGGACACGAACTCCAACATCCGTGCAAGTATAAAGTGAGCGCGGCATCGCGTAGCTAACGAGCAGTTGTAATGCCACCGAAAACGGAAACCTAAGTTGTCGGCTTCTGGCCGCATGTAGTCGAGTACCGCACGACTGCTCCGCAAGACTATTAACAGTTATTTCCTTGTTACTTTCATGGTATTTGCATATAAAATTTGTATTTTTCGTTATTAATAATTTGAAATATATGAATTTTTATCCATATTTATGGATTGGAAACTACATATCAGGGTTCTCGATAACGGGCTGCTGCCTGCGATGGCCATTCGTCACGATCTGATACCTGCAAGTTGATAGACTTTTCAGTTGGAACTGCTTCTCATTACAGCCAGCTTCGGTATCTGGCATATCCACATTTCTTTAAAACTGGCCAAGTGTTCTGTATTTCTTGACTGCAAGGTCGTTAAAGACAGAACGCCAGCTCAGTATGAGAATGATGGGACGGGAAAGCGACCATAGCCTTGCTAAAGGAGGCGTTCCTTTGAACTTATTTAAGGGAACCACAGACGACACAAATCCAGTATGGCTGGACGGAATTTGAGCCCAGTTCCTATTGGTTGAGGGACCAGCGTCTTAATTACTACACTGACTCACTCCTTCAAAAATTCAGATTGAAACTATTGTTTCAACTAAGTGCACCTAGTTTATATAAAGATGACAACAATCCCTCTACTCTCTCAGAATAAATTAAATTGTGGTGGATACCTCAAAGATCAAAATTCATTTTTCCGCTATTTAAATATTTTCTGGGATTAATTCTCCTACATTTATGTTTGCTTTGCTCTCTCCGTGTGGCATACAGCGTATAGCACGTAAAAGGTAACTGTAATAACACGGCTGTTTTAAATGACAGATCTGACTGCCTCAAACCAAAAGTTACTTGTGTACTGGTTGTTAAAATACTTTTATTAAAAAGTCACTACTGGTTTCGCGTCAATAGAGATGCATCTTCAGATGATTTGAACAAGAAATTAAAAGTTACAGAATTAGAATGGTTTATAAAGGAGATGTGATCCTTGTTTTCATAAGACGCGGGTTTTAGTTTTATTTTCAGTTCTAGTAATTGGACATTAAAAAAAAAACTTCTTTATGTGCGTACAATACTATGGATACGCTATACGCTTGCTGATTCTAAAAAATAGCGCAATGTAGCTTTAAAAAATTCATGTTAAATGGCTCTGAGCACTATGGGACTCAACTGCTGAGGTCATTAGTCCCCTAGAACTTAGAACTAGTTAAACCTAACTAACCTAAGGACATCACAAACATCCATGCCCGGGGCAGGATTCGAACCTGCGACCGTAGCGGTCTTGCGGTTCCAGACTGCAGCGCCTTTAACCGCACGGCCACTTCGGCCGGCTAAACTCATGTTATTAGCTGAGTTTTTTCAGGGTTGTATTAATTTGTATTTCAAAATTTTTAAGCGTTTTTGGCTGTTAAAAAAAAAAAAAAAACTCCAGTATCGTCAGGAGAGCCCCAGAGAAGTGTGATATACATAAATTATTTGGTAGACAGGGTTGGTAGCAATCTGCGGTTGTTTGGTGATGATGCTGTGGTGTACGGTGAAGTACTGAAGTTGAGTGTCTTTAGGAAGACCAAGACGACTTAGACAAAATTTCTAGTTGGTGTGATGAATGGCAGCTAGCTCTAAATGTGGAAAAAATGTAAGTTAATGCGGATGAGTATGAAGAACAAACCCGTAATGTGCGGACACAGTATTACTAGTGTCGTTTAAATATCTAGGAATAACGCTGCAACTCGATATGAAATGGAACGAGCATTTGAGAACTGTGGTAGGCAGGAGAATTGGAAATTTGTGGTAAGGACTATGGGACCAAACAGCTGAGGTCATCGGTCCCTAGGCTTACGAACTACTTAATCTAACTTAAACTAACTTACGCTAAGGGCAACACACACACCCATGCCCGACGGAGGACTCGAACCTACGACGGGGGGAGCCGCGAGAACAGATACAAGGCGCCTGAGACCGCACGGTTACGCCGCGCATCTAAGGAGAATTGTCGACTTCGGTTTATTGAGAGAAATTTTAGGAAAGAGTGGTTCACCTATAAAGGAGACCGCATATAGGACTCTGGGGTGACCTGTTCTTGAGTACTGGTGGAGTCTCTGGGATCCGTACCAGCTCGGATTGAAGGATGACATCGAAGTAATTCAGAGGCAGGATGCTAGATTTGTTACCGGTAGGTTCGAACAACACGTAAATGTATTGGAGATGCTTCAGGAACTCAAATTAGAATCCCTGGAGGGAAGGCGACATTCTTTTCGAGAAACACTGTTGAGAAAATTTAGAGAACCGGCATTTGAAGCTGACTGCCACGTGATTCCACTGCCGGCAACATAAATTGCGCTTAAGGACCATGAAAATAAGATACGAGAAATTAGGGCTCATAGGGAGACATAGACAATCGTTTTTCCCTCGCTTTATTTGGAAGTGGAGCAGAAAAGGAAGTGACTAGTAGTGGTGCAGGGTATCCTCCGCCACGCACTCTACGGTGGCTTGCAAAGTATCTATGTAGATATGGATTTAGATGTAGAACACGGAATAGTACGTAAATTACACGCACTGTGAAGCCAACCCTCACCTTTCTAGTCACAGATAGCACCAGTTCGGTCGTAGACTCTCGCTAGCGCTATGGCGCACACGTGACTCGTAATATCGAGCCATCAGTACAGTTTTACGTTAGCGCCTACTCACTTCTATGCTGTCTGCGGCATGCTAAGCCATTGAAGGCTGTATTACACTTATCTGTCGAAGTTAAGACATGTTAATATGGAGTTTTTTGTTACTTCCCATAACTGTCTGGGAGTCAAATATTTAAATAGTTTTATACGGCTTCCTATCACTTAAAGGTGACGCGCGATCCCAGTCAGTTTAATCGTAGACAATCGCTTTTAGCGTGCTATCGGTATTATCTTAGCCCACTCTTGCCCAGATGGGGCAGGGGAATTAAATTACAACGGTGTGAGTTATCTTGACGATGAACGATATGACTTGGCTCTAAATAATTGCTTTGCAGCACCATGATCTTTTAAAAACCTGTGACAGCTCAGCTCTTATTGATATATGGTGCTTTATGGTAGTACACGTCTCTTTTAAAAACCATTGTAATTCTGTATGTTTCAATTTCTTGTACAGATCACCTGAAGATGCATCTCTACTGATTTGAAACCGGTAGTGACTTTTCAATAAATGTATTTTAACAGTCAGTACGGAAGGTTTTATTCACCATACGGAATTATGGCTGCGGTTGCCCGATCTCTAAAATAATATGTTCAAAAGTTGCTTCGACGTGATAAGATGCACTCCGCGCTGTGAACAGTATGTGCTTAAGCAGACAGGTCAAATAGCAGTTTCTGGTGTGAAAAATTAAGTGATATGAGTATTCTGTACTCTGGAAAAAACTATTGAGTGCATTTAAAACTGCGATTCTTGTGTCGTTCTTCCGGCAGACTGATTCCTTCGCCCATTGGAAGGTTATACAATTGCCACTGGAACGATCTGCCCCGAAATAAGAGATCTTTGGAAAATTGTGACTGAGTGTGTGCCCCACTTTCTTCTTTACGCAACTGTTGACCAGTGAAACACGTGGACGCGTCAAATTTCGCCACAGATCGCATGCAGGGACAAAAGATGTAAGCTGTAATGTCACAGACACGGAATTCTGGAAGTTTTCTCCTGCTTTTTGTCATCGCTTCATCAGAGCTTCTGCGCTCCCCGTCCGAGCGTTTCGATGCAGTCAGATACTTTATTGCTTTCACCGTAATATGGCAGAGGAGCACACAATTGATCTGTTGCTCTGTGCGTCGTCTGCGCCTCGTGTCGCCGGCCGTCTGCGGGTCCCCTCCAGATCAACTCCAGTTCCGTCTGGAGTCTGGCCGGATTCTGAAGATGTCAGGCGACTATCTGGCCTTCATCTTGTATATGGTCCACATATCTAGTATGATGCTTCACCTTCACCCTTTCTCTGAGTGCACCATACACGTACGTACTCTGTATTCATGATTTTCTGCAACGTGAGTTATCACTTACTTCAGGAGTCGACATGTTACTGTCTAGTTTATGTTTAGATGTCAGATGTACTTTTGGCAAAATGTGTTTTAGTTTTCCTGTGTTCGTTCTGTCCACTTGCGATTTCGTGCTGACGACTTATGTAAAAGTGTTGAAGACATCTTTCCTATATTCTGACATCGGATGGAGAAATGACTCGTAATATGCTTCTTTTGAAGCGTTTGTGGAGTAGCACAGTCAGCTGTTATCACCGCTACCATTCTCCCTGTTTGTGTACGAGGAAACAAGTGCGTCTTGTTTACTTTTGTTGCAGGTTTGTATATGAAGAGTATGCTCGATTACACCAAAACGCTGACAAATTTGTTCAAATTCAAAGTACCTGTAATTTTTAATAATGTCATTAACTTCTTATAAAGTCATACCACGTTTAAGGAACTAAACTCTTATTTCAGAGGATGTAAGCTCAAATCTCTGTGCGCTCACCTTAATCCCCTAAATCGCTTAAGACAAGTAACAAGATTAACCGTTCTACGCGTCCGCAGCTGATACTTTTTTTTATTCTTCTCCATCCAAAAAGTACCTGTCCACTTTGTATGATCATCTCCCGTTTGTGGTGTAACATTCAGTCGTTTATGTCAAGTGTTGATTTCTTCTTTTGTTGTTTTGTTACTTAATGGGAGATTTAAGCTTAGTTGCTGAATAAATGATATTTGCCGTCATACCCCCCCCCCCCTCCCCATTACAGCAATTTAACTCAGCGTATTTTTCTTCGGTCCTGCTGACTATTTCGTGTCAGTCTTTGTTTTTAAGCATCTTCGTGAACCTGTGCTTCGTTATTAGCCAGCCAAAGCTGGACGATTTACTTTGGTTCTTTTATAAATCCAGTCACGCACCACAAATGTTTATTAATGAGGTCATTAATTTCCGTCACCAATGGCCATCTTCAGATCTGAGTAAATGCAGTGTAGTGTATAATCCCTGAAATTGCGTATTTTGATGATACAGTCTCATTAATTAGCCATACAGACTTTGTCAGTTTATTATGATTCCTTGTGTGGTAATCATGTCTTCCAATATTTCCCTAGTTTCTTCTAACCAGCTGATTTTGACCTTCTTCTAGTTATAATGTTGAATAGTCTTTTGTGAGTCTATTGTTCTCCATTATATAAACATGGCCACAGAATTTCGAGTGACTGGAGGAAGCGATGTTAGTGAACTTCTCTGTTCGTATGTACCGGTCACATATATTTTTCGGAGAATTTCTCGTAACTGTTTTCCGATATCGGCAACGTTATAGTGTTCTCCCACAGGTATGATTTCTGAGGCGTATGGAACTTTCGGCACGAAAAGCTTTTTGTAATGTCGCAATTTCGTATTGTGGCAAAATACTTTCTTGTTGTAGTGGCTCTACGTGATTTCACACATACTTCTCCTGGAGACGGCAAAAGGATCAGTTTGTAATTTCCCTAGCAAGGTGTTTGGTGACGTCCAAGGTTTCCTTTCATGTGGAGGTCTTGCAAAGTTTGTGGACATTACTGTCAAATGAAAGGGTATACAGAATTCTATCAGACTCTCTTAATATTTATTCGTCATCCAGCGTGCTGGGTGAAGGTCCACTATCAATTTTTGATCAACTGTTGATTTACACTGATGAGCCTAAACATTACGTCCACTGCTCACCACAAGACTGAATGCCATCATAGTGGCGTTGCTGGTACGTGCCGCGGTAAGGGAAGTCGAGGGTTATTCAGAGAGTAAGTAACGACCGGTCGTGAAATGGAAACCACAGTGAAAATCAAAACTGCAACCCTTAGCTACACCTTCCAGTTACTGCACTACATAGTCGCAGTTCCGTCTTAGACCACTCTCGTAGAAATGTACCAACTTTCCAATACCTTCGCCACAGAAGACATCCTCCCGTGCTTTCCGATAATTTTCTACGCCGTACTGCAGCTCATTGTTTGTGCAAAAATTTTGTCTGCATAGCCAGCAGTTCATATGAGTTGAGATGAAAATTAGAGGGAGCCAAGTCCGGGTTGTACAGTGGGTGATCAAACACTTCCCAACGACCACACTGCTGTAGCGTCCTCATTGCCCCTACAGTGCCCGGCCGGGAACTGTCACGAAAAAGGAACTGATGACAGTTGCCTTATGTGGGGTTGCATGTAATCAGGCGAAATCTCTCGGCAGGCACCCACACTTGGCGGGAGACGTTATTTTCTAGGCATCTTTGCGCGCTCACTGTGCGCTTTGAACTGAGAAGAGCGACGTAATACTATTTGCGGGCGTACTAGAGACGCTGCACAGCACATATGTACGAAGTTTCATCGGATTTTCACCGTGGTTTCCATTTCGCGACCGATCATTCCTTACTTTCCGAATAGCCCTCGTATATAAGCGGAGCAGAGACGAACTGGGAATCATTCTAGGGTGATCCGGGCCCAGAATAATGATGGAAAACACTTGGAACACTACCGGGCGTCCAGCTCCGCGATTATAAACTACTATCCCGTAACTTATGGGAATTGCTTGATCTGTGGGTGGGGGTGTGATGTCAGATACCAGCGGAAACCTACCAAGCAATTTTCGAATCCGGGCACCCTGAGTCGTTCCAAAGATGAACTAGCACGGTATTAAGCAGGTGGTCCTAATGTTTGGGGTCATTAGTGTATTTTAAACAATTTATAGTCGTGGCTCTCACAATACCGGGTGATTCAAAAAGAAAGAATAGGTTTCAATTGTTTATTACAAACTACAAAAGATGGAAACACATTGCGCATGTCACTAGGGAGAGGAAGGTTCAAAGTTTTGACACATCTGCGCTTTTGATTGTAGCAACTTGGCTACTACACCACAAGAGAAATTATTTTGTTGGTTGGAATATGCACATAGTCAATTCATTGTTCAAGTGCAACCTGCATGTCGTAGTCAATTCAGCAAGTAGCCGCCTCTGCACAAGCAGATTTATGAGTGGCATACAAAATTCTTGGAAGTTGGTGGCGTATGCAAAGGGAAGAGCACTGGTCGCACTTTTGATGAAATAGTCCAGAGCATCCGAGAGGCGTTCATACGGAGCCCTCAAAGTCCACAAGGCGGGCAGGCCAGGAACTTCAACTTTTCAAACCAAATACGCGGCGTGTTGTGAAATAACTCCTACGTATGAAGCCTTACAAGTTGCACTTACTGCAGCAATTGCGTCCCACAACCGTAACAGAAGGTACGAATTTTGCATTTCAATTCTTCAGAATATGGTAGAGGACACATTTTTCCGAACGACCCATCTTTACGGACGAATCGATGTTTAATCTATCGGATAAAGTAAACGACCGTAATGTAAGAATTTGGGGGTCACAATATCCTGGCTTCGCCGTCGAAGGAGACAGAGAGACTCAGTAAGACCGAATGAGTTTCAAGGCGATTCTGTAATCAAAGTATATCTGCCTTTCATTTTTGTGAAGGAAACTGTGAAGGAATGTCATACCTGGTCATGCTGCAAAATTTGTTGTTTCCTCAACTTCACGAATACTCCATTGATTTCATTTTTATGCGTGACAGCGCCGCGCCTAACTTTCACCGTGAGGTGCGACATTATCTTAACAATACCATCCCACAGCGTTGGATTGGAAAAGGTGAACGAGATCTTGGTCATTGCTTTTGGTCTTCCAGGTCACAAGATCTCACAACTTGCAATTTTTTCCTGTGGGGTACATAAAAGACAGTCTTCGTCCTACCTATTGCACTGAGAAATAGAATTGCTGAAGCTGTATATTCAAAAAACAGGGACATGTCGATTCGTTTTTAGAATGAAATGATCTACCATTTCGATGTTTCTCGAGCAGCACATGCTGCTCTTGATGAGTTTATGATATAGTGTCTGTGCGAACATAAAACTTTGAATCAACCAACCCAGCAACGTGCGCAATGTTTTCTATCTTTCATAGTTTCTTTGTAATAAACAACTTAAATCTGTTCTTCCTCTTTGCATCACCCTGTATTATATTCAGAAAATTTCCTTTTAAGGTGATAAGCCCATCTCCGTAGATTAACGATCATCGTGTGTGCGCTTCGTAATAAGGACAAAGATTCGATGCCTAAGACTACCAATCAGTTTTTGCTGGTAAGGTGAATCGTGGGTGACACTGGGTTCATTCAGCATGGCGAGGGTAAATGAGATATTTGATAGGAAATAACTGATATTAATGTCTCGGAGGTAGGTGCCCCTCCAGTAACGCCTTATCGAGGGCGAAGCGACAGTCGGTCTGCGTGTCAGCGTCCATTATATTGATGAATTTACTTATTCATTCACGTTTTTACGACATATCTCCAACATTTCAAATTCAGTTTTCTATCTTCTATTTAATACTGTTCATTCCCCAATGAACCATATTGTCAAATGTACTTTTGGCCAAGTTAGCTACTATTTATGAATTTGTTTGGGACGGAGAACGAATTTCTGATGAAAACCTCGTCGAGGATACTTCAGACGCATTATGAGCACCGGTCTAACCATTGAAAACGCAAATCAGCCTGTAAAGAGAGTTTTGTTACACGACGGGTCAGAGAACTTTTCGCGGGCAAGGTAACAAAATTTGTGTTGCTACATGGTTGGGTCCCTTAATTGGGCAGGCTGAAGTCAGATATAGTGGGAAGTAGTGAAGTTCGTTGGCTGGAGGAACAGGACTTGTGAACTCAGTGGTAATGTAGAAGTGGGTTTAATAATAATAAGAAAATAGTGAACGCATTATCGTAACGAAGATAGACACGAAACCTACGCCTGCCACAGCAATACAAGTTTCATGCTAGCTAGCTCCACAGATGAAGAAGAGACTGAAAGAATATTTGATGAGATAAAAGAAATTTTTCAGATAGTTAAAGGAGACGAAAATTTATTTATGATGGGGGACTGGAATTAGATAGTAGGAAAAGGAAGAGAAGAAAAAGTAGTAGCTGAATGTAGAATGGGAGAAAGTGATGAAAGAGGAATCCACGTGGTAGAATTCTGCGCAGAGCATAATTTAATTATCGCTAACACTTGGTTTAAGAATCATAAATGAAGGTTGTATACATGGAAGAGACCTGGATACGCCGGAAGGTTTCGGATTGACCATATAATAGTTAGGCACAGATTTAGGAACGATATTTTAAATTGAGAGACATTTAGAGGATCAGATGTGGACTCTGACCATAATTTATTGGTTAAGAACTGTAGATTAAAACTGAAAATACTGGAAAAAGATAGGAAATTACAGAGGTGGCATCTGAATAAGTAGAAAGACCCAGAGGTTGTTGAGCGTTACATAGAGAGCATTAGGCAATGGTTGATTAGGATAGGGGAAAGGAATACAATAGAAGACGAATGAGTAGCTTTAAGAGATGAAATAGTGAAGGCAGCAGAGTGTCAAAAAGGTAAAAAGACAACGCCGAGTAGAAGTCCTGGGAGAACACTAGATATTGAATTTAACTGATGGAAGGAGAAAATTTACAAATGCAGCAAATGAAGCGGATGAAAGTCACAACAAACGTGTGGGGCGGTGGGTGGGATAGTTGTTTATAAAATGTTCCTATTATTTATTTAATGCTGTTGTTTGCCGTTCTCAACACTGGCTCTCTAATTACAATATTGGCAACCAGAAAGTGATCAGCAAAGCGTGAAGCCTGTAATTAGAATTCCTAGTGCCCACTTCATCTGAGAAATACATTTATAGCTACAGCTTATATACTGAGGAATTAGGAGATTTTCTGGGATTCATAATCAAAAACCATTTTCTCTAAAATGTTCACTATATTCTGAAAGTCACATACCAAAAAAGGATCCACACAATCCAACTACCAGAGCAGTTCCGAGTCTAATGCGCTGATGCAACTATAATTGTTCAAATTAGATGTTTAAGTGAATGCTCGCCATAATATGATGATAATGTTCATCAAACGCCACGCTAAATAATGGTAGAATGTCTGTCCCGCAGCGGCACGTGAAAATACGACATACGCAAACTGGAGATAGATCATTAAAGTCATCCCAGAATTAACACTTCACTCGAAAACGATTTCATGGTTACGCATATCCCGAGTAACTTATTACGGCATCCAAGGCTGTTTATAGCAATGATACCGATGCGACGCGACTCCCGGCACAGGTGGTGCGCTAATCAGCGTCTGGAGAGAACTGGGGCCTTTCTCTCTCGCGCAGCGTTCTTATATATAAAGCCGCGGTGCGGACGGCTAAGGGAACGCCTGATCAAATCCGCTCTCCCGACTAGCCGCTGGGCTAGTAATGCACCACTTTAAGTTATCGAATAAATCATTGCTTCCTTTGCTGATGGCTGATGAAGCTCTCAATTTAAATGTGCAATCAGCACACAGGTAAGTAATCATAATAAAAGTCTGATGTGGCTAAGCCAAATATTTTGGGCGAAAGAATTAATTTAATTACACTGCACGCAGTAGACGAGCTCTGAACTTGCTCTTTGGAGATACGCTATAGCTATAGTTTTAAAGTTATTCAGCTGAAACTTCTCACATCTTCATGATTATAGCGGATCTCCCTTCTACTTAAATTTAAACATCCTAGACTTATTTATTCGCCTACTTAAGCTATCTTGCTTCCTTAATTTTTAAGACAAAAACCAGAAAATCACGAATTTCAACTAAAATTTTAATTTGTGAGATCCAGAATACTGTTTCTAGAAAATTATTATGAAAAAGGAATCTAAATATAACTTTTTAAGTTTGTAGCTCTTTTCTGTTGCGCCAATGATTTTTACAGAAAAACGTCCAAATTTCGAAAATGGTTAAAGTTATTGAACTGATATTCAACACATATTGATTTAGTATTACTCCTGACATGCTAGAAACGTTTCAGGTTATTTACTTGATTTTTTAAGTATAGGGCAACATTTATGACGTCAGAGCTAGTTACAGCGGACTGGCTGGCACACAATGGAAAGACTGATGTGAATTTTATACGGCGTGAGTAGGCTGCTTCCTTACATCACCCTCTACTAAATTTTTTTTGAATGTAAATGGAAAAAATTTAATTACAAAAAGGGAAGCAAGAGTACAGCTTAATTACCTAAAAAAATTAAAATTGATGTGTAAACATACAGAAATATTAAAAGAAAACTGATTACTTACTTCAATTATTTAAATTGCTGGCATGTTCACTGCCTCTTAAGCAACATTATCACACAAAATTTAAGCAAAATCAATGAAACACTTTGGCATACATATTGCCTTAGACAGACAAACACATAAAATATGTAAAATTATGAAAATCTTAAATCCATTAAATACATTTTTACATACACAAATTCAAAGAAAATAACGCAGTTATTTATGATACATAAACAGATAATTATATCTTAGCAGTCTTTTCTAAACCTGAAAGAAAATTTCACAAATAATGACAATTTCTTTTTTACACACGTTGTTGTAGCCGCTTTGGCTGGCGTTCTACACTTCCATTCACAAGGGTAGAGGAGGGGAAGTTGCTATGGAGTGCGTCCTTCACGTTCACTCTAAATTACATGGGGAATGGGGAGGGGTCACTGCGAGTTGTGTCCAAGTCACTCCACTCTTTCACGCAGCTACCAGGCTGCCATTATCTGGTTTGTCCTGTAGAACAAACAAAAAGATTGCCTCAGACTCTGTTCACTTAATATCTAAGGATGGGTCACAATGAAATGGGGATATACAGGGTGTTACAAAAAGGTATGGCCAAACTTTCAGGAAACATTCCTCACACACAAAGAAAGAAAATATGTTATGTGGACATGTGTCCGGAAACGCTTACTTTCCATGTTAGAGCTCATTTTATTACTTCTCTTCAAAGCACATTAATCATGGAATGGAAACACACAGCAACAGAACGTACCAGCGTGACTTCAAACACTTTGTTACAGGAAATGTTCAAAATGTCCTCCCTTAGCGAGGATACATGCATCCACCCTCCGTCGCATGGAATCCCTGATGCGCTGATGCAGCCCTGGAGAATGGCGATTGTATCACAGCCACAATACGAGCAAGAAGAGTGTCTACATTTGGTACCGGGGTTGCGTAGACAAGAGCTTTCAAATGCCCCCATAAATGAAAGTCAAGAGGGTTGAGGTCAGGAGAGTGTGGAGGCCATGGAATTGGTCCGCCTCTACCAATCCATTGGTCACCGAATCTGTTGTTGAGAAGCATACGAACACTTCGACTGAAATGTGCAGGAGCTCCATCGTGCATGAACCACATTTTGTGTCGTACTTGTAAAGGCACATGTTCTAGCAGCACAGGTAGAGAATCCCGTATGAAATCATGATAACGTGCTCCATTGAGCGTAGGTGGAAGAACATGGAAAATGAGCTCTAACATGGAAATTAAGCGTTTCCGGACACATGTCCACATAACATCTTTTCTTTATTTGTGTGTGAGGAATGTTTCCTGAAAGTTTGGCCGTACCTTTTTGTAACACCCTGTATAAATTTTATATTTCAATATGTTACTGGAACAAAGTTAACAGAACTTTTTCAATTTTACTCTCGCGGTTACTTAACTGTCATAAAATCGATAAACAAATGGCTCAAAACGCCGTTAGTCACGTACTAGAGAAAGTTTATGCTCAAGGCATACAATCATAAATCCTATTTAATTTCAATTTATTATTTCTGAGCCGGAACACTGAACCAATGCTCGGTACATTCCTGATACATTTGTATTTTATTTACTTGGCTGACTCATCTTTGATTACCTTATTCTTAGAGACAGTATGAGTATATTTGATTAGCAGTTGTCTTTTCAGCCTCCTTGTACATGTGAATAACTTGTGGTAATAGTACAGTTCTGAGTGTTCAAAACACACTACGTTTAGTTGACTACTAAATCCACTTATTGGTCCTCTGCTGCTGTGTCAGTTCCACATCTGCAATTATGTACTTACTTCATCGGAGTGTATTTATGCTGAGCTATAAATAATGTTTCACGTCTGCCATTATGTTACTCAATTATGTTGCTAGTAAATGTACTTATTTAACACTCACTCTATTAACATTTAACGCATAGGATAGCACATTTATTTCATATATATAGTGTATTGCAGCTGATCAGTTTGCTCACGTGGCAATCCATTTCCACTCGATCGGACGCTGAAACCACAGGTAGTCTCTCTCGACCTACCACTAAAGTGCATTAAGTAATTATGGACGAGCATAATGGTAAATTCCTTAAACCTATAGGACACCATGAGCTGCTCTGTCTCATCTAACATGAGGGTACCTATGGTCGCATTCACGCCTCCAACTCATAACCTCAATACATGTAGGTGTGTCCTGTCACACACTACACCAAATAACGGCCAGCTCCAACTTTATAAATATTTCAAGGACGTGTCCTTCACGTCTCAACCACAAACACTGTTTAATTCTATTACACTGCCATTCCTTGCTACACAAGGTGAGTTCATTCTTACAACTTATCTGCATATTTTCATAACACTAAGCAATCTCTTTTACTATTAATTAATTAGCTCTACACCATACAGTAGGTTTCACTGCCACTTCAGATCCTGCTTGTACACGCATTTGTATACCTTTTCTTAAAATTACTGTTGGTGGACCATTTCCAATAAAACAACAACTTTGTATTTATATTACCAGGGTTCTATACATACTTGTTACTCAAATACCTTTGTATCTTAATTACATCGTACTTCTCTGTTGTTTATGTCACTGTTAGGTTTGTCACATTAGGTATTTTTTCACTAATCGGTGGATAGAATGGTTACAGAACTCATGGCTTGATAGCCATGACGGAAAATTTTTGTATTGCAAAGAAGGAGTCGAAACTTTGGTGGATAGGAAAGATGAAGATTGAGTGAGTCCTGAAAAGGAAAGAAGATCTCACACAG
Source organism: Schistocerca nitens (assembly GCF_023898315.1). Lineage (NCBI taxonomy): Eukaryota > Metazoa > Arthropoda > Insecta > Orthoptera > Acrididae > Schistocerca > Schistocerca nitens. Next base: position 65,186,573 of record NC_064616.1, read on the forward strand.
CTGGGACTGGACAGCTGCCACACTGTGTAGAGGTTACAGAACAACCTCCTCCGTACAGAATTCATTAGTTTCAGAAAATTTTCGTATTGGAAAGAAGGGGTCAAAATTTTTGTAGATCGGAAAGATGAAGAATGAGTGAGATCTGAAAAGGAAAGAAGATCTCACACAGCTGGGACTGCACAGCTGCCACACTGTGTAGATGTTACAGAAAACCTCCTCCTTACAGAATTCATTCACTACCTATGAACTTCTTTAGGTCGATCACGTTCCTGAGACCTAATAGCTTTTTACTCTTAGGGTACTGTAGCCCATATGCATTGGCATGTGGTTTTCCTATGATCCTGAAAGGTCCTTGGTATACGAACATGAATTTCTTTGTTTCTGCATTTATTTTCTTTGATTTTTCCTTGGTTTTGACAAGCACTAACTGACCTATTTCAAAACTGGTGGGTACAGCTTTTGCGTCATGAAGCGTCTTCCTTTCCAATGCTCTTTTTCTTATATTTGCCCTAGCCTTTAACTTCTTCTCGTCTGTGGATATTTGCGTTAGAATAGGAAATTCTACCATATCTGCAATCACATTGTGCGGTTCTTGGCCAAGCATCAATTCGCAAGGCGCAAAACCAGTTGCATCATGCCTTAAGTTGTTCTGACAGCAAATTCTTCGGAACGCTAACGTTCACGAAGAAATCTTTTTCCAACTTTTCTACCAATGTTTTTGCATTTGCTCTTTTAATTGGGTATAGCTTAACATATTTACTAAATCCATCCACAACAACAAAAACATGGATGCACCCACCTCTCGAAGCAGGAAGAGGGCCAAACAAATCACAAGCCAGTAATTCTAGCGTTTCAGTTGGCTCTACTGAATCCATATCCCCTTGTATTCTTGTGTTGGCTGCACGGACTTTCTGGTACACTACACAAGATGCTAGACGCTTGGCAACACGTCGGTACATGTTGTCAAACACAACTTTCTCTTTTAATTTTGCAATGCACTTCTTTGCACCATAGTGCCCATACCTCAGGTGTACATAGTCGATTAGTAAGTCTACATGTTGTGAGGGAAAGCACATCTTCCACTCAGAAACACCTACCTTTTTCCTCCTAAACAGAATACCTTTATGCAGACAGTAGTATTGCGAAACCTTATGATAGTTCGCATTTCCCAAATAGCTCTTTACTAATTTCAGCTGGTCATCTGCATTCTGCTCACGTCTCAAGTTCTTAATCACCCTCTTTAATGCACTTTCTTCCTTTACCTCGTGCAACGCAAACATTCGTACTTCACTTAGGTCTGTTGCTGAAATTCCCGCGTCGTCACAGAGTTCCGCACTTCTAGATAACCCATCAGCTACCAAGTTACCTTTCCCTTGAATATATCTAACCTCAAGGTCAAACAGCTGGAGATGCAATGACCATCTTACCAAACGAGCATTCCTCAACTTTCAGGCCTTTAAAAAGGTCAACGCCTTATGGTCACTGTAAACACTTATCTTGTGACCTAATAGATTCTGCTCAAATTTCTGTACCCCAAATACAATTGCCAATGCTTCCAGTTCTGAGATGCCATAATTTCTCTCTGCTGCCTGTAAAGATCGACTTGCGAAAGTTATAGTCTTGTGCACTTCTTGTTCGTTCTCTATTTCTACTTGGAATATCTCCACAGCTATACCATAGTCACTAGCATCAACAGACATACAGAATGGTTTTTCAAAATCAGGATGATGTAAAATAGGACTATTAATTAAAGATTGTTTAAGCACCTCGAACGCCTGTTGACATTCTGCTGTCCAAACCCAAGGGGTATTCTTTTTCAGCAGGAGGTGAAGACATTAAAAGGCTGATCGCTAACAAAACGCCTATAGAAGCCGAAAAGACCGAACATCGATCTCATCTGCTTCTTGTTTCTGGGAGCCTCAAATTTTTCAAAGACTGCTAGCTTGCCTGGGTCAGGCAGAATACCTTTTCCACTTATCATATATCCCAAGAAAGCTATTTCCTCTTTAACGCACTCTGTCTTTTCAATCTTTAGTTTCATGCCACCTCTCTCAATAGCCTCTAACACTTCCTCTAATAAAACTATGTGTTCTTCCCAGGTAGGAGTTGCTATTAACAGATCATCTACGTAGACTGTGATTTTATTAATTAAGGCTGGTCCTAAAACATGGCACATCACACGTACGAAGGCACAAACAGAGATATTAAGTCCGAAAGGTACCACACGGTATTGGTAACAAACTCCTTCGTACAAGAAAGCTGTGTACTTCCTTGAACTTTCCGCCAGTGGCAAATTCCAATATCCACACGTGATGTCCATAGAAGTTAAGAATTTTACTCCCCGGAACTTTTGCAATAACTCGTCCATGTTCTGCGGTCTATCACTTTCCCTAACCACTATTTCATTCAACCAACGAGCGTCCAAGACCAATCTGACACTCCCGTCTCTTTTTGGTACAACAACAAGAGGATTATTGTACTCACTGACCGCTTTTTCAATCACACCCCACTCTAGCATTCTCTGTATCTCCTTTCGAACCGCCTCCTTCCTAGCTACATGTATTTGGTATGGCTTCCTGAAAAACACTTGGCCAGGTTTCACCTTTAATTGACATTCATAACCTTTGATCACGCCAGGTCGATTTGAAAATACCCTATGATGCCTTTTTAAAACCTGTCTCAGTTCTTCCTTCTTCTTCTTCTGTGTATAGCTTACTTTTACTAAGATTAACACCTTCGTCCCAATATCTCCTATTTTTCAGAACTCGTATAGGCAGCTCCCAAGTTTCATCATTAGTTACTACATGTTTATCAAAAAAAGGTACCGTAATCACTCCGGTTATCGGCAAGACCATTTTTAACTGGCTTCTTTCAAAGTCAACAACACTCTGATATTTCGACAAGAAATCTATGCCAATTAAAACCTCAATACTGAGATTGTTTACAATTAAGCATGGATGATCAATTAAATAACCATTAATATCAAAGGGGAGCAAAGCTTCTTGCTTTACCGTTTTTGACACCTTGCCAGTAGAACCAATTATTCTTAGTCCTGATACCCTCATTACTGTAAGCTTGTCTTTACCAGGTAATGCATCAAAGAAGGACTGAGATATCGCACTCACCTTACTTCCACTGTCTAAGAGACAACGTACATTGATACCCGACATATTCACTATTATTATAGGGTGGCTTATTCTAGGTTGTACAGGTGGTTCCTCAAACTCATCCAGTAGTTCCTTTTGAATTTGACTCCAACTAAAGTGATCGACATCTGTCTTCATTAAATTTAGGTCAAAGTGTGTAGGGGTTTCCTGAATTACATTTTCAGCTGCCTTTTCCAGTCGGTCTATTAATTTCAAATCGAAACACCGCACTACTTCATTACATTTAGTTTACTGAACATGACCAAAATTACTGTAGTCTGAGCGATTCTGCGCCTCCAGACCGGGCAAAACACTAGTTACAGCTAAAACACTTTCACTATTATCGTCGGGTTCCTTCTCAAGTGACGACTGGTCACAGCTACTCGGTTCATCGACCCCCAACAGGCTATCCTCTACATTCTCACTTACCTCCTGTCCTAAATCTATTAGTACAGTATCAACATCCTGCACAGGCACTTTAGATAAGAGCACATCATCTTCATCGTAAATATAAGCATGAATTTATTCTGCTTCTTCACCTGACAATTCAGTATTTTGTAGCTCTTCCCTACCGTTACACTGCTGCGCCTTCTCTTTCTCTTCCCACTTAGAAAGCGTCTCTAACGCGGTATCTATCAAATACTGTGAGTGATCTAATATTTCTGCTGTATCCTTAGATGCTACCGATCCCTCATCCACATGTTCAATCTGAGTATTCTGATCTGTCTTACCAATTACTGTAATTACTGGCTTAGGAAAAGTAACCGCCTGGTGAGCGCCAGTACCCTCATAGACGGGAACTAGTTTTCCTGCCTCGGCCTACTACTGTTTCCTTTATTTCCATTATAGTTAATTGGCACAGCATTGCTTTCCGCACTGTTGTTTACCTGCGTAATTTTGTTCGGAACAAAATTACTATCATTTGGATGCCATTGTTGGTTCTGATAATTATTTCTCCAATTCCTACCTCTCTTAGGATGGCGGACACCTACTGTTCTGATGTTTACATTGCCATTCTGCTCGTTCTTAAAATTACTACTAGTGTTATTACCATTTCTGTTTGTTGTGTCTAGCTCCTACAGTCTAGACACAATGAGGTAGCTAGGTGCACGCTAAACTAACGCAGACGGGCTTGAAGTTCTGGAACATGAGACTTATTAATGAATAAGAGGAAAAGTACGTAGATGTTACTTAACTTTTATTCTCTTGTTGGAATACATCTCTTGAATAGTAGTAAGCTATAAGCACTGATACAAATGGCGCCTTGCTAGGTAGTAGCTATGGACTAAGATGAAGGCTATTCTATCTGTCTCTCGGCAAATGAGAGGAAGACTTGGTACGTCTGGTCGCAAGCTATGTCGTCCGTACAACTGGGCGAGGTCTAGTCCGTGTCTTGTGACCTGCCATGTGGTGGCGCTAGGATTGCGATTACACAGTGGCGACACGCGGGTCCGACATGTACTACAGGACCGCGGCCGATTTAAGTTACCACCTAGCAAGTGTGGTGTCTAGCGGTGACACCACACTGTTATTACGTGCTTGCTCCTCATTGGCAGCCACACGCTCTACACGTTCCAGATATTCAATGAAACGATCCAGATTGTCTCTGGGGGCAGATATAATTCTAGTTTGCCAATACCATGGCAGTTTGGCTTCAAGACCTAGTATTATCATTTCAGGTTTCAGCTTTTCGGCCAAATGTGACAAACGTGAGATCCATGACCTAGCAAACTCATTAATAGATTCCTTGCCTGCATTGAAGCGTTTTCCACTCCAAAATTCTCTGAACACTTCATTTTGCTTATTGCTAGACCAATACTCATTAATGAAAGCTGTTTTAAATTCCGCTAATGTTTTACACTTCAACATAACATCAGCTGAGCAACGCATGGCGTCACCTGCTAAATGGCTTCTAATAAATGAGATTTTCTCTCGGTCAGACCAAGTTGGTGGAATCACATCTTCACAATCGTTCCAGAAATCTAGCGGGTGGATATTTTTTATCTGGATCGAACCGCAAGAACTGCCGACACCCGATAAAAGCGGCGTTTGCAGCTACAATTTGTTGTATATTACCATTACCAGAAGTTACTGAAGCTACTTTACTCTCAATGTTAGCAATGTTTATTTTCTACTCTCATTTCAACATTATCTACTCTTGGCATAATATGAGTAATATCAGTTTTGATTGCGTCTACTTCTGCTTGACATATGTTTACTTTTACATTAACATCTTTAAACCTATCTGAGCACAGTTCAGATTCCGCCTCGATCTTTTCTGTTAACTTGTGCTCCAGCTTCGCATCTTCCATTTGGAAGTCTCTGCGAACCTCACCAACTTCGGATTTTACTGTTTTATACATTTCAGAAAATTGTTGAGCAACCTTTTTCTTAACATCCTCATGATTGTAATCAATTTTATAATTCAAACTGTCCAGATCCTCTTTGAACTTATTGCAACCAGCCTTGAAGGTATTGTCCATTACCTCCAATCGTTTTTTAAAATTAGTTTGCCACAATCTCATATTTTAATTCAGCATTACTGCTTTTGACCTCAGTTATTTCAGACTTTAATTCAGCTTTATTGGATTCTAATTTATTGTCCACTGCCTCAAACCGTTCATTAAAATTAGTTTGGCTGGCCACAATCTCATACTTTAATTCAGCTGTCATTTTAGCATTACTGGTAGCTATTGCTTGGAATATAACATTTAAATCAATAGCCCCAGTATCTTTGGGTTGCTCACTAGCTGGTTTTTTATCACACTCAGGTGACAAAAAACTAGCTCCAATACCAGAATCATCAAAACTAAATTAAACTTCGGATCGATCTGTCATATCTAACTTATCCTTTTTAAACTCTAACACCTCTGACGACTGTTTCGTTTTTAACTCATCAGATAAACTATCATCCAATAAATTAACAATTTCTAATTTCTGCTTTACTACAGGGGTCTCTATTATTGAATCATTGCCCCTTTTCACACTACTGTCAGGAGACAATACTTCATATTTCACTCTAACATTACTATTTGGCCGGCCGGGGTGGCCAAGCGGTTCTAGGCGCTTCAGTGTGGAACCGCGCGACTGCTCCGGTCGCAGGTTCGAATCCTGCCTCGGGCATGGATGTGCGTGATGTCCGTAGGTTAGTTAGGTTTAAGTAGTTCTAAGTTCTAGGCGACTGATGACCTCAGACGTTAAGTCCCATAGTGCTCAGAGCCATTTGAACCAGCCATTACTATTTTCCTGCATATTTACACTTGAACCGTTGTCTGGATTTACAGTTCCCTCACCAGACATAGGTTCTAATTTAAGTTTAACCTCAGTTTCTTCTGGCGGTTCCATCGCAGACAGTCTTTTAGTGCAGATTAGTAAAAGTTTTAACAGCTTTTCACTTCACTTAGTTCCTGCTGCACGACATATGGCGTTGCCGGCGCGGCGTGCCAGGATTACTGATTCGACGCGGCGCGTTGAACTGCAGACGGCACTTCGACGGCTACTGTGTGTTTGCGTGGCCCGCAATTACAGGCGCGGCTCCGGTTGCTCTGGTGGACGACTGCGGTGAGGCGAAACTGGCTTCTCGCGATGCCGGCAGCGCCGCTAGACTCAGTGCCAGCTCCGTCAATCCAGATGCGTTGTTAATCCAATTGCGTCGTCCACATACACATGTAACACTATCACTGTTCTATTACTCAGTTGCTTGTCGCATTTCACTCCCGAACCCGAATATTTAAAAATCACTTTCACTTTTACTCAGTTTGTTTCCCGGCTGATGCACCATATGTGGGGCGGCAGGTGAGATAGTTGTTTATAAAATGTTCCTATTATTTATTTAATGCTGTTGTTTGCCGTTCTCAACACTAGCTCTCTAATAACAATAGTGGCAACCAGAAAGTGATTAGCAAAATGTGAAGCATGTAATTAGAATTCCTAGTGCCCACTTCATCTGAGAAATACATTTATAGCTACAGCTTATATACTGAGGAATTAGGAGATTTTCTGGGATTCATAATCAAAAACCATTTTCTCTAAAATGTTCACTATATTCTGAAAGTCACATACCAAAAAAGGATCCACACAATCCAACTACCAGAGCAGTTCCGAGTCTAATGCGCTGATGCAACTATAATTGTTCAAATTAGATGTTTAAGTGAATGCTCGCCATAATATGATGATAATGTTCATCAAACGCCACGCTAAATAATGGTAGAATGTCTGTCCCGCAGCGGCACGTGAAAATACGACATACGCAGACTGGAGATAGATCATTAAAGTCATCCCAGAATTAACACTTCACTCGAAAACGATTTCATGGTTACGCATATCCCGAGTAACTTATTACGGCATCCAAGGCTGTTTATAGCAATGATACCGATGCGACGCGACTCCCGGCACAGGTGGTGCGCTAATCAGCGTCTGGAGAGAACTGGGGCCTTTCTCTCTCGCGCAGCGTTCTTATATATAAAGCCGCGGTGCGGACGGCTAAGGGAACGCCTGATCAAATCCGCTCTCCCGACTAGCCGCTGGGCTAGTAATGCACCACTTTAAGTTATCGAATAAATCATTGCTTCCTTTGCTGATGGCTGATGAAGCTCTCAATTTAAATGTGCAGTCAGCACACAGGTACGTAATCATAATAAAAGTCTGACATGGCTAAGCCAAATATTTTGGGCGAGAGAATTAATTTAATTACACTGCACGCAGTAGACGAGCTCTGAACTTGCTCTTTGGAGATACGCTATAGCTATAGTTTTAAAGTTATTCAGCTGAAACTTCTCACATCTTCATGATTATAGCGGATCTCCCTTCTACTTAAATTTAAACATCCTAGACTTATTGATTCGCCTACTTAAGCTATCTTGCTTCCTTAATTTTTAAGACAAAAACCAGAAAATCATGAATTTCAACTAAAATTTTAATTTGTGAGATCCAGAATACTGTTTCTAGAAAATTATTATGAAAAAGGAATCTAAATATAACTTTTTAAGTTTGTAGCTCTTTTCTGTTGCGCCAATGATTTTTACAGAAAAACGTCCAAATTTCGAAAATGGTTAAAGTTATTGAACTGATATTCAACACATATTGATTTAGTATTACTCCTGACATGCTAGAAACGTTTCAGGTTATTTACTTGATTTTTTAAGTATAGGGCAACATTTATGACGTCAGAGCTAGTTACAGCGGACTGGCTGGCACACAATGGAAAGACTGATGTGAATTTTATACGGCGGGAGTAGGCTGCTTCCCTACAAACGTTTAAAAAAGACTGACAGGAAAGGCAAAAGTTGCTAAGCAGTAATAGCTATAGGACAAATGTAACGTTTTAGAAGCATATTTCACTAGGGGAAAAATAAGTACCGCATATAGGAAAATTAAAGAGGACTTTGGGGAAAAGAGAACCAACTGTATGAATATCAAGAGCTGAGATGGTAAACCAGTCCTCAGCAAAGAAAGGAAAACTAATAGGTGGTATATTGAATGTCTGTACAAGAGATATGAACTTGAAATCAGTATTATAGGAAGGAAAGTGGACGTAGATGAAGACGAGATGGGAGACATGACCTTGCGAGAAGAATTTGACAAAGCTCTAAAAGACCTAAGTCGAATCAAGGCCCTAGGGGTAGATGATATTTCGTCAGAGTTACTCAGAGCCTCTGAGAGAGCCAGTCATGACAAAACTCTTTCATCTGGTGTGTAAAGCACCCTCAGACTTTAAGAATGGTAATAATCCCAATTCCAAAGACAGCAGTTGCTGACAGGTGTGAAAACTGCCGGACTACCAGTTTAATAAGTCATGGTTACAAAATACTTACATGAATTCCTTAGAAATGGTAGAACCTCCCCCACCTCAGGGAATAACAGTTTGTATTCCGGAGAAATACAGGAATACGTGACGCAATACCGACGCTACGACTTATCTTAACAGATCGGTTAAGGAAAGGCAAACCTACATTTATAGCATTTGTAGACTTTGAGAAGGCTTTTGATAATGTTGAGTAGAACACTCTCTTTGATATTCTGTAGCAGGGATAAAACAGAGGGAATGAAAGACTATTTGCATCTTGCATAAAAACCATACGGCCGTTATATGCGCAGAGGGGCATGAAAGGGAAGCAGTGAATGAGAAGGGAGTGAGACAGGGTTGTAGCCCATCCCCAATGTTATTAAGTCTGTACATTGAACAAACAATAAAGTGAACCAAAGAAAAAATTGGAATAGGAATTAAAGATCACCGAGAAGCGAAAAAAACTATGAGGTTTGCCGATGACATTGTAATTCTATCGGAGACAGCAAAGGACTTGGAAGAGCAACTGGAAGGTATGGACAATGTCTTGGATGGAGGATCTAAGATGAACATTAATAAAAGCAGACCGAGGATAATGGAAATTAGTCGAATTACTAAGGGAATTAGATTAGGAAACAAAGCTCTTAGAGTAGTAGATGAGCTTTGCTATTTGGGCAGCAAAATAACTGATGATGACCGAAACAGAGATATAATACGCAGAGTGGCAATGGCAAGAAAAGCATTTCTGAAGAAGAGAAATATGTTAATATCGAATATAGATTTGAATAGTAGGAAGTCTTTTCTGAAGGTTTTGGATATTTGTGGTAAGGTCTTATGGGACCAAACTGCTGAGCTCATCGGTCCCTAAGCTTACACACTACTTAATCTAACTTACTCTAGGGACGATACACACGCCCGAGGGAGGACTCGGAACCTCCGACGGGGGAGCCGCGCGGACCGTGACAAGACGCGCCAGGCCGCGTGGCTATTTGTCTGGAGTGAAGCCATATATGGAAGTGAAACATGGAAGATAAACAGTTCAGATAAAAAGAGAATAGAAGCTTTCGAAATGTGGAGTTACAGAAGAATGCTGAAGATTAGATGTGTCGATCATGCAACTAATGAGGATGTACTGAATAGAATTGGGGAGACAAGAAATTTGTGGTACAACTTGTCCAATAGAAGGGATAGGTTAATAGCACACATTCTGAGACATCAAGGGATCAGCAATTTACTACTAGAGAGAAGGGTGTGGGATTACGACCATAGAGTGAGACCAGGAGATGAAAAGAGTAAGTAGATTCAGAAAGTTGTAGGTTGCAACTGTTATTCGGAACTGAAGATGCGCGCTCAGGATAGAGCAGTATGGAGATCTGTATCATACTAGTCTTCGGACTGAAGATCACAACAACAAAAACAACAACAACATGTTGCTCAATAACCTGAACACATTGTTAACTTGTGCGATTTTTGTAAACATATGCTACTTGTTAATTAAAATTATTCCAGTAGCGTATTACGATAGTTGGTTTAAAATTACTGAAAGACACTTAACAACATCGTTTTATCTATACGTGTTTTGGTCAACATTACTCACATTAGTTCTGAAAATAGTTGAAAGAAATTTCAGATTCTACAGAATCTGAATATTAGCCGCACATAAGGCTTCTTGTGGGACTATACCTGTATTAAGCTGGAAGGATTCAAGTAAATCAAAGGAATGTACGTAAAATGTTTTGGGGTAGCGAAGGCATGGAGTCATCCAGAGTATGAATCTGTAGTTTCAGTATCAGATGATCACGCCCAATTGAAAAATTCTACACAGGATGACGAAATGAAGCGAAATTGACGTAGAATGCAGAATCAAACCTAAAAGAGTCATATTGCATGTAGTTCAGATTTCACAACATCGTAATTACATTTACTGAAAGGAGAACTTCAATTAGCAGAACGTTTCTCTCTGGAATAACGTGCGAAGGTAGTATCAGTGCTATGAAAATGAGAATCATTAACTTTCCGTCTAGAAGTCGTTATAGAGTGCTAGAAGGGCCTTCGGGACTAGATTGAATTTAGGTAGTTCAAAGGTCCAAGACCGAGTAAATCCACCTATTTACTCTTATATTTATTTATTTATTTTTAATGCGCTCTCACTCAATTTCAGCGGCAATTGGAAGAGCGATAGAGGCGGTGTTTTCATCGGACACAGAGAGCCTAACTATCTACGCACTGCTTTGTATATACATACCCATCTATGCTTAACAACAGTACTAGAATGATGAGTCACTAAATTTTAACACAGTTTATTTATCCTTGAAGAAAGTGTCTGGCCCCTAATTAGTCTGATATAGGTTCACATCATTCATTCTGTCTATCCACAACGAAAGATTCACCTTGTAATTTACGATCAAAAAGATCTAACTGTGTCTCTAGTTTCCTCGATAAGTTGAATAACTTCTTCCGTCACCCAATTATATCTACGATCACTTTTATTACATTCATACAGCCTTGCAGCATCAGTGGCTGCCACCCACGTTTTACTTCACGATCTTCTTTTACTACTTATAACTTTTGAAGCTACACTTGTAAATCCACAGAAGTCCGTCCATACGTAAATAAGCGCATCCACTATGCACGATACTTCTCATAACGTTAATCGAACTAATACACTCCTGGAAATGGAAAAAAGAACACATTGACACCGGTGTGTCAGACCCACCATACTTGCTCCGGACACTGCGAGAGGGCTGTACAAGCAATGATCACACGCACGGCACAGCGGACACACCAGGAACCGCGGTGTTGGCCGTCGAATGGCGCTAGCTGCGCAGCATTTGTGCACCGCCGCCGTCAGTGTCCGCCAGTTTGCCGTGGCATACGGAGCTCCATCGCAGTCTTTAACGCTGGTAGCATGCCGCGACAGCGTGGACGTGAACCGTATGTGCAGTTGACGGACTTTGAGCGAGGGCGTATAGTGGGCATGCGGAAGGCCGGGTGGACGTACCGCCGAATTGCTCAACACGTGGGGCGTGAGGCCTCCACAATACATCGATGTTGTCGCCAGTGGTCGGCGGAAGGTGCACGTGCCCGTCGACCTGGGACCGGACCGCAGCGACGCACGGATGCACGCCAAGACCGTAGGATCCTACGCAGTGCCGTAGGGGACCGCACCGCCACTTCCCAGCAAATTAGGGACACTGTTGCTCCTGGGGTATCGGCGAGGACCATTCGCAACCGTCTCCATGAAGCTGGGCTACGGTCCCGCACACCGTCAGGCCGTCTTCCGCTCACGCCCCAACATCGTGCAGCCCGCCTCCAGTGGTGTCGCGACAGGCGTGAATGGAGGGACGAATGGAGACGTGTCGTCTTCAGCGATGAGAGTCGCTTCTGCCTTGGTGCCAATGATGGTCGTATGCGTGTTTGGCGCCGTGCAGGTGAGCGCCACAATCAGGACTGCATACGACCGAGGCACACAGGGCCAACACCCGGCATCATGGTGTGGGGAGCGATCTCCTACACTGGCCGTACACCACTGGTGATCGTCGAGGGGACACTGAATAGTGCACGGTACATCCAAACCGTCATCGAACCCATCGTTCTACCATTCCTAGACCGGCAAGGGAACTTGCTGTTCCAACAGGACAATGCACGTCCGCATGTATCCCGTGCCACCCAACGTGCTCTAGAAGGTGTAAGTCAACTACCCTGGCCAGCAAGATCTCCGGATCTGTCCCCCATTGAGCATGTTTGGGACTGGATGAAGCGTCGTCTCACGCGGTCTGCACGTCCACTACGAACGCTGGTCCAACTGAGGCGCCAGGTGGAAATGGCATGGCAAGCCGTTCCACAGGACTACATCCAGCATCTCTACGATCGTCTCCATGGGAGAATAGCAGCCTGCATTGCTGCTAAAGGTGGATATACACTGTACTAGTGCCGACATTGTGCATGCTCTGTTGCCTGTGTCTATGTGCCTGTGGTTCTGTCAGTGTGATCATGTGATGTATCTGACCCCAGGAATGTGTCAATAAAGTTTCCCCTTCCTGGGACAATGAATTCACGGTGTTCTTATTTCAATTTCCAGGAGTGTATTTCGTCAACGATGTTAACTTGCTTCCGCATTTAGGCCGCACCCCGAGCATAACCCTCGGCTACTCGCAACCCTCTGCACCACCTCTCTAGCATCTCCCATGTGCGCTATGGATAATAGAAAACTGCCCAGTGTGGAAAGTAGGAAGCCAACGATATAGTAGTCACCGGAAGTAGGTAGTTGTTATCGATTATTAATAAGGGTATCGATATTCGTACTCTTACAATAGGATTCAAAATTAGTACGTCTTATGTTCCTGCTGTGAATGTTGAATGCACAGAGGTCACTTCATAACATACTGAAAGGAACGAAAGATTTGATTTTAACGTCTGTCAACGAAGATATCATTTGAGACACAGCCCAAGTTCATGTTGGATTTGGATGGTTAGCAGAAAGGCTCTGATCTTTTCAAACGAACGATTCCGCTATTCACAATAATCAGTTTGGGGGAATCACGGAACACAAAAATTTCGGTGGGCACGTGGAAATTTGAATGTCTCAAGACGAAAGTCCACCTCCTTAGTCACTGCATCACCTAGCTACATTTTGGTGTTAGAGCTGTATTCTTATAGTATTTTGCATCTAACTTAGAGTAGGTTAAAAATTTACCTTAATTAAGTAAGCTTTTTGGTAGTAGCTACGCTATACTTAATTGTAAAAAGAGATATATTTATTTTCAGATAAAATTAGGGAAGGGAAACACTTGTGTCGGCTGAGGAAACTATATCTGTTGTTGGATAGTGCAGATAATAAAGTTTTCTTAATCTAGGATCACTTTTGTTACATTGCCAAAGATAAATTTCAAATTTCCTTGCAGATTAAGACTGTGTTCCGCACCAGGAATCAAAACCGGAGCCCTTGCCTTTCGCACTTTGCTATTGCCAGCACCTCTCCTACGTTATAAAACTCACAGAAATTCTCAGTGCTCACTGCCCTGCAGAGGGAAAATTCTGCATCTACGTCTACATCTACACTCCGTAAGCCAGCTTTTCCTCTTCTGTGTTCCGTTCGTGAATGCTGAGTGGGAAGGAGGATTGTCGATAAACTTCAGTATGAACTCCAATTTCTCTGATTTTTTTGTCGTGGTCATTCCGCGAGACAGTTGCGGGAGGAAGTAACATGCTACCCACCTCTTCTTCGCACGTACGATCTCAGAACTTCATAGTTATTCTCTCCGTGATACACAATTCCTCTATTATAGCGACTGCCACTAGAATTTTTTGAGCATTTTCACAACGCTTACTAAACGAACTCGTGACGAAACGCGCCACTCTTCGTAGAACCCTCTCTATTGCTTCTGTTAATCATACTTAGCAGGGGCCACCGACTGATGAAAAATACTCAAAAATCCGTCGATTTGTGAGCCACATCTTTCGAGCAAGAATTACATTTCCTGCAGATTCTTCCAATTACCCTCAGTTTGCCATCTGCTTATCCCACAAATTGTTTTACATCTACATCTACATGGCTACACTGCAAATCACACTTAAGTGTGTTTCATCGAACCACCTTCATAATAATTCTCAGTATTCCACTCTCGAAAAGTGCGCGGAAAATGTAAACACATATTAGTTCAAAAAAATGATTCTGAGCACTATGGGACTTAACTTCTGAGGTCATCAGCCCGCTAGAAGTTAGAACTACTTAATCCTAACTAACCTCAGGACATCACACACATCTATGCGGTCGCGCGGTTCCAGACTGTAGCGCCTAGAACCGCACGTCCACTCCGGCCGGCCACATATTAGTTAGTTAGCATTGAGGTTAGCCAATCAGGACATTGCATGTACAAATTCAAGCACCTCCAAGTGCCAAAATGCTATAATGCACAGCCTTGTGTGGGTCCGTGAGTTACCACATGGTTGAAATGCTCGTTACCCGTTAAAAATGTGCCTTTTTCGGAAGTGATAAATTGAAGCTAAATGAGCAGAAGCTGCGTTTGTTCGGTTTGACGTAACTAAATGCAGAACACGTTTGGCGACACTGTTTCTGGCAGGCTGCCTGAATTTGTGCGCGCGACGACCTGATTGGCTAACTTGAATGCTAAATACCTTGGAAACAACGCCACATTTTGATTTCTTTATTGACATGCGCATTTTCTCTGGTGTTTCGTTAGATATCTGCAATTTGGTTTTTGCAGTGTGTTGCTGGAGTCAGCCCAGACAAATACAGGTTCTCAAGTCTTTCATGCAACGACCAGTGCTGGCATAAAGCGTCGCTTTGTTTTCCGATACTAACACATCGAGTTTTAAAGTGGAATTTTACGTGCGCGTTCGAAGGGTGGTCCCAAATTAGTCTAGTGGGTTATTTGTTTTATCGATATGTATTAATAGTGACAGTAAAACACAAAGTATGACTGGTATTCTAGCAGCGACTGAACGGCGCGGTAGCCGTCAGCGCGGCCTTGGGCGGTGCTATTGCTGCTGGTACTGTTGAAACGTCCCCTTTGAACATTTATACATGACTGTGCTTAAACTGACACACAATATTTTTTTTAGCGCAACGCAATTTGACTTTCAAAAATCCCTACAAAAGAATGGCCCTGACTAACATTAATCTATACCTTTCACAAATCACTTACCTCACAAAAATCTTCGTTACTGAAGCTACTGCAATACAGCGAGCGCCACTACTGCCAGCTAAATAAAAGATTCAAACTACTGAAGGCACTAACTACTAATAGGCATAGTTAGCAAATGAAAGATTTTGATAGAGAACAAGCAATATATTTACCTTACTAGTGTTCAAAAGTCATAATACGAGGGGCGTTCAGAAAGTAAGCTCCGATCGGTCGCGAAATGGAAACGACTATGAAAATCCGATAAAGCTTTGCACAGATGTGTTGGGTAGTGTCTCTAGTATAACCCCAGTTAGCATCACGTCGCTCTTCTCATTTCTGAGCTCGCAGTGAGTGCGTAAAGATGTCTAGAAAATAGTGTCTGCCGCCAAGTACGAGGGCCTGGTGAGAAATTTCGCCTGAAGCTATGCAGCTAACATTACATAACTGTCGTGCTGTTTCGTCTTCAAGACAATTCTCAGCCGCATTCTGCAGGGGCAATGAAGATGCTCCTGCATCGTTTGCAAATGGAAATGTTAGATTACCCACAATACAGTCCGCAATTGTCTCCCCCTGAGTTTCATCTCTGGTCACATGAACCGCTGTCTTTGACGACAACATTTTGACACAGACAACGAGGTGTAGGCCAGCGTGGAGAATTGGCGGAAAGCACTGGCGGCTGCCTTCTATGATGAGGCTATTGAAAAGTTGGTACAACGCTATGACAAAAGTCTAAGTCAGAACGGCGACTACGTAGAGAAGTAGCTGAAAGGTGTAGCTAATTGTTACAAGTAAAACATTTCTGATGTTCACTGTGGTTTCAATTCGGCAATCAATCGGAGCTTACTTTCTGAACAGGCCTCGTATATATAGCAGTTCATGACATCCAGTCTTACAAATTTCAAAACTCCGCCATCTCTCTTCCCACATCCACCACTGCTGGCGGCTCACCTCCAACTGCGCAACGCTACGCGCTGTTAACATCCAGCTGCCCAACACTACAATGGCGGACAACAATGCAAACTAGCCACAGACTGCACACAGCACAGCCAGTGATTTTCATACAGACCGCTACGTGGCGTTACCAATAAGAAAACCTAAACAGCCTACTTACATAGCCCCCATGCTCTCCACAAAAAATTTTACAAATTGTTTTGGCACTGGCCAATACAGTTTTGAAAAAAAATTTTCATAATTACAGTAAGAAAGATATCAAATGCACACACTTATTGATACAATGTTGGTCAAAAGCTAAAATTTTCTCACAGTCCATAAAGAGAGTCCTGATCATTCATCACAGTAAAATTGCAGTGTTTTTCTGAAAGTCTGAGCAGTAAAAGAAAATGCACTCGGAAGTAGTGGATTTCCATGCAGTCTTGAAGAAGCAGTGTTGTCCTTCCAACGGAAAGACAGTGCTGACTCTCGACATGCAGACAAGTAATGGGTCACAACAGAGCAAACCCACAGCAGAGTCAGTCGAAGTTGAAGAATATTGGTAGGTAGGTCATCACAGGGTAGACCCACTGTAGTCCTGGTAGAGATTACGGTATTGGTGGGCCATCAAAGATGCAGACCCACTGCAGTCCTTGTAGAAATAATGGTATTGATGGATCATCAAAGGTGTAGACCCACTGTAGTCCTTGTATAGATGGCCAGCAGCCATCTGCTGCGACTGTGCAGGTGCACAATCACCATCGAAGTCTTGCAGACAATATAGCAAGTCCAGAACCACCACTTGTGCACTCACAAAGTTTTTGGAATTGTCCTTAGAACCAGCAATGCTGTTATCCAGTCCCTTGCTGAATTTTTAACACATGTGCAAACACTAACAGTCTCTACTTCTCACATATTGTCCATATACTATGACCAACAGAAACATGTGCAGTGAAATGGAACTTATAAGTTACTTAATTTGATGAACAGGTGTCAATTACAATTTTATAACATAAGAATACAATTACAAAGGTACAAAATACATCATTAAACAACGTAACAGTTGTTGTTGTTGTTGTTGTGGTCTTCAGTCCTGAGACTGGTTTGATGCAGCTCTCCATGCTACTCTATCCTGTGCAAGCTTCTTCATCTCCCAGTACCTACTGCAACCTACATCCTTCTGAATCTGCTTAGTGTATTGATCTCTTGGTCTCCCTCTACGATTTTTACCCTCCACGCTGCCCTCCAATGCTAAATTTGTGATCCCTTGATGCCTCAAAACATGTCCTACCAACCGATCCCTTCTTTTAGTCAAGTTATGCCACAAACTTCTCTTCTCCCCAATCCTATTCAATACCTCCTCATTAGTTACGTGATCTACCCACCTTATCTTCAGCATTCTTCTGTAGCACCACATTTCGAAAGCTTCTATTCTCTTCCTGTCCAAACTATTTATCGTCCATGTTTCACTTCCATACATGGCTACACTCCATACAAATACTTTCAGAAACGACTTCCTGACACTTAAATCTATACTCGATGTTAACAAATTTCTCTTCTTCAGAAACGATTTCCTTGCCATTGCCAGTCTACATTTTATATCCTCTCTACTTCGACCATCATCAGTTATTTTACTCCCTAAATAGCAAAACTCCTTTACTACTGTAAGTGTCTCATTTCCTAATCTAATCCCCTCAGCATCACCCGATTTAATTTGACTACATTCCATTATCCTCGTTTTGCTTTTGTTGATGTTCATCTTATATCCTTTCAAGACACTGTCCATTCCGTTCAACTGCTCTTCCAAGTCCTTTGCTGTCTCTGACAGAATTACAATGTCATCGGCGAACCTCAAAGTTTTTACTTCTTCTCCATGAATTTTAATACCTACTCCGAATTTTTCTTTTGTTTCCTTTACTGCTTGCTCAATATACAGATTGAATAACATCGGGGAGAGGCTACAACCCTGTCTCACTCCTTTCCCAACCACTGCTTCCCTTTCATGCCCCTCGACTCTTATAACTGCCATCTGGTTTCTGTACAAATTGTAAATAGCTTTTCGCTCCCTGTATTTTACCCCTGCCACCTTCAGAATTTGAAAGAGAGTATTCCAGTTAACGTTGTCAAAAGCTTTCTCTAAGTCTACAAATGCTAGAAACGTAGGTTTGCCTTTTCTTAATCTTTCTTCTAAGATAAGTCGTAAGGTTAGTATTGCCTCACGTGTTCCAACATTTCTACGGAATCCAAACTGATCTTCCCCGAGGTCCGCTTCTACCAGTTTTTCCATTCGTCTGTAAAGAATTCGCGTTAGTATTTTGCAGCTGTGACTTATTAAACTGATAGTTCGGTAATTTTCACATCTGTCAACACCTGCTTTCTTTGGGATTGGAATTATTATATTCTTCTTGAAGTCTGTGGGTATTTCGCCTGTCTCATACATCTTGCTCACCAGATGGTAGAGTTTTGTGATGACTGGCTCTCCCAAGGCCATCAGTAGTTCTAATGGAATGTTATCTACTCCCGGGGCCTTGTTTCGACTCAGGTCTTTCAGTGCTCTGTCAAACTCTTCACGCAGTATCTTATCTCCCATTTCATCTTCATCTACATCCTCTTCCATTTCCATAATATTGTCCTCAAGTACATCGCCCTTGTATAAACCCTGTATATACTCCTTCCACCTTTCCTCCTTCCCTTCCTTGCCTAGAACTGGGTTGCCATCTGAGCTCTTGATATTCATACAAGTGGTTCTCTTCTCTCCAAAGGTCTCTTTAATTTTCCTGTAGGCAGTATCTATCTTACCCCTAGTGAGACAAGCCTCTACATCCTTACATTTGTCCTCTAGCCATCCCTGCTTAGCCATTTTGCACTGTCTGTCGATCTCATTTTTGAGACGTTTGTATTCCTTTTTGCCTGCTTCATTTACTGCATTTTTATATTTTCTCCTTTCATCAATTAACTTCAATATTTCTTCTGTTACCCAAGGATTTCTATTAGCCCTCGTCTTTTTACCTACTTGATCCTCTGCTGCCTTCACTACTTCATCCCTCAGAGCTACCCATTCTTCTTCTACTGTATTTCTTTCCCCCATTCCTGTCAATTGTTCCCTTATGCTCTCCCTGAAACTCTCTACAACCTCTGGTTCTTTCAGTTTATCCAGGTCCCATCTCCTTAAATTCCCACCTTTTCGCAGTTTCTTCAGTTTCAATCTGCAGTTCATAACCAATAGATTGTGGTCAGAATCCACATCTGCCCCTGGAATTGTCTTACAATTTAAAACCTGGTTCCTAAATCTCTGTCTTACCATTATATAATCTATCTGATACCTATTAGTATCTCCAGGATTCTTCCAGGTATACAACCTTCTTTTATGATTCTTGAACCAAGTGTTAGCTATGATTAAGTTATGCTCTGAGCAAAATTCTACAAGGCGGCTTCCTCTTTCATTTCTTCCCCCCCAATCCATATTCACCTACTATGTTTCCTTCTCTCCCTTTTCCTACTGACGAATTCCAGTCACCCATGACTATTAAATTTTCGTCTCCCTTCACTACCTGAATAATTTCTTTTATCTCGTCATACATTTCATCAATTTCTTCATCATCTGCAGAGCTAGTTGGCATATAAACTTGTACTACTGTAGTAGGCATGGGCTTTGTGTCTATCTTGGCCACAATAATGCGTTCACTATGCTGTTTGTAGTAGCTAACCCGGACTCCTATTTTTTTATTCATTATTAAACCTACTCCTGCATTACCCCTATTTGATTTTGTATTTATAACCCTGTAATCACCTGACCAAAAGTCTTGTTCCTCCTGCCACCGAACTTCACTAATTCCCACTATATCTAACTTTAACCTATCCATTTCCCTTTTTAAATTTTCTAACCTACCTGCCCGATTAAGGGATCTGACATTCCACGCTCCGATCCGTAGAATGCCAGTTTTCTTTCTCCTGATAACGACGTCCTCTTGAGTAGTCCCCGCCCGGAGATCCGAATGGGGGACTATTTTACCTCCGGAATATTTTACCCAAGAGGACGCCATCATCATTTAATCATACAGTAAAGCTGCATGTCCTCGGGAAAAATTACGTCTGTAGTTTCCCCTTGCTTTCAGCCGTTCGCAGTACCAGCACAGCAAGGCCGTTTTGGTTAATGTTACAAGGCCAGATCAGTCAATCATCCAGACTGTTGCCCCTGCAACTACTGAAAAGGCTGCTGCCCCTCTTCAGGAACCACATGTTTGTCTGGCCTCCCAACAGATACCCCTCCGTTGTGGTTGCACCTACGGTACGGCCATCTGTATCGCTGAGGCACGCAAGCCTCCCCACCAACGGCAAGGTCCATGGTTCATGGGGGGGCAACGTAACAGTACAGATAACATTTGTAGTACTGGCTTTACAAAAGAATCGAAATAACATATACATCAGTGTTACAAAAATTATGACATAAGTACATACATAAAGATCAGAATAACTTTTGAAACATCAACTTCACATATGAGCAAAAAAACAGGACAGATAAATAATGTCTAAACATCTTTACAAAGTAAATAACATAGTATTAGAAAAATTCTACATCATAACTCTCATCAGCTAAACACATAAAGACAGGAAAAACACAAATACACAAGTGTACACAAACACATAGCAGTATAACACAAGAGGAAAGGGCAGGATTTGTTTTCAGTGTAATATTTGGTACTGCAGTCCAACCCAAAACTTCATTCCATAGATCTTTCGTCTTATTTCAACATTTGCTTCCACCAAAAAAATCCTATCCAAGCATGCTTTTTGTATTTATATGTTCACATATTTCTTACCTCATTATTCATTTTCCATTATCTTACCTCATCATTTATTTCCAAGAAAATCCTACCTAAACCTGTTGTCCCTAAACCCTACTTTTTTTGTTCATATCCTCTTTCGAAATACTTTTTTGGCCAAACCATTTTCTTATAGCATCTCAATGCATTTCTTCCAATTCATCACAACTCGTTCTCTCATATAGCCTACCCCATCTTAAGCTAACTTAAATCTACTGAGCTCAGATGCTAAACTAAGGAACGAGGCAATGCAGCAGCACAAAACAATTAACACAAACAGCAATGATAAAAAATACAAATGGCAAAGCAAGCAGCATAAATTAGCAAAGCAAATCCAATATTACAACTAATATAAGGCAATGCGCAGCAAACAAGAAAAATAAATTCGTAGTAAAACTGGCTTAACAGAGTAATGTAAAATGAAATTTAGTAGCACTATGCCTGGCAAACAGCAGCAGCAAATACAATAACTTATACCTAAACATGACATAGCTCAAGCAGAAAAAATATTACACTAAAAATGACCATGTCTAATACCTATGTCACATCTTAACACTAGAGTGATGCATCACAGAAACTTACTCTGCAAGAAAGTTACCAAGTCATTAAAAATTATTTAGGCAATTCCTGTGAAGGGAAATGTCTATTTGTGCTCTCTTTTCTAAGAAAGTATATGAGAAACGTAGTCTTTACTGGGTCTGTAGACAGAAAATAGTGATATTAGTATATCTATTAAATTTTATAATAACCAATGCTGCAGTGCAGCTAGAAACTAGGCATTAAAGAAAATGAGCAAATATGTACAAAGGAAGGCATGAAACATCGTTCATTAGCCATATGGCATTTCATAAGGTAGTAAAAAAAATCTCTCAACTAGAAAGACACTAGTCATAATCAGGTGTATAGACATAAAATATTTCTCGTCATTTCATTAGACATTTTAGTAAATATCATAAATTAAGAGCTCCACAGTGTTATCATATGTTTTCAAGTTTGAGCGTGTCGTATTTGCGATGCTTTCTACAAAGGAATGTCAATAGCGAGGATAATGGCCCCCTTTTTTTTCACCTGTGCCTCTGAAAGGCACACACAAATGGCTTTTTTCCAGGCGATTGTCGCGCAGCTGGGTGTCCACGACGCATTACGTGCAGGTGGTCACTTAACTTTCTTACCGAAATATTTACGACAGTAGTTTCCGCTACAGTGGCAGTCTCATATAAAAAATTTCACAGGTCAAGAATTTGCGTTACAAATCTGTAGAAACAAAATCCTACTGATATAATAGTGTCCAAAAAATTTTCGTCAGCATTGTAATACATTCACGCATTTACATACATTTCATAACTCTTAAAGTACGATTCTTGGTTTCCAACAACCTTTTTCACAAACCAGAGTCCCTAACCACTACTCATTATTCCTTACCTTATTCGTCGTCACTTCTTCAATATTTCATCATAAAAGATACGTAGCATAATCAAATAACTCATATAGCATCAGCTTATTGATCATAAACATACCGCAACAGCATAATACACATAGTCATCGTAATAATAACATCATAACACCTCAGTCAAATCTCAAAATCGTCGTAGCTTTCTGCAATAATTTCAAAACCTAAAAATAATTCTCTGCTCATTTCAATAGTGTCATCTACCTCAAACGTACTTTAAAAATCATGATCCCATACCAAATACATCATTCTAAGCTCTCATATTATCACAATGGTTCCGAAAAAATATGAACAGTTCACAAAGTACAGACAAAATACAATTTCATAAGTGTGAAGTTATCCAACGGTGTAATTGCGTAAACATGTGTCACTGACGTAGTAAAAATATATTTGTTCCTCTGTTAAATAATGAGATAGCTGTGTGATTTTGTGTTTGAGAAATATGGTACCGATGTGTAAAGTTGTATAAGCAAATAACATATTAGCTAGGGCTCCTTGTGCTTGCCAAACACATGGTACACAAAGTAAGCGTGTACCCCCCTGAGGATTAATGTAATTATACCCTCAGTTGTTACTGATTACATCAATGGAATGAAATGTATCATGGAAAACCTTTGTATCATTGTAATTCAAAAATCTTTAATCATAAATGTTTTAAGTACAAAATCAATCACTTAAATACGTGTACTGTAGCGCTAAACTGTGTGTCTTGTTGTAAGACAATCTCTGTCATTACTTAAGGGTAAAAAATGTGCCAAGTGTCGTAATTATCGTCGTCCATAAGCAAAGTTCTGTAGAAGTCAATGTACTTACCTCATAATAAACAAAAGTGAAATGCTTTGCCTATAGATATCGTAGTTATTACGCTTATTGCCGTGATGAAGTAAGTACTGTACTGTAACATATTGTTGTGCTACGGAAAAGGCTGTCTCATTGTAGCTATACCACAAAAGTTACTACTTAAACATGTATTCCTTTCCAGAAGAATTCATAAAAACTGTGCAGATATAAAGCAGATACAGCACAAAAGCAACAATGTAAATTGTGTCACACATTAGTAGCGCCGTGATATAATCGTGTAGCTGTCAAAGAAACCAAATACTAAGTCATCTTTAATCTCACAGAAAGTACTTCAAATAAAGAATGCCTTTTCAAGTAAACCAAAATGTTGCATTAAAATCTCATTAGCAGTATATGTTCTAAGTATGTAAGCCTTATAGTCGTCACATAATCGTGCAACTAGCAAGCAAGAATGCACACACACAGTAACACTGTGTCCTCTGTTCACTATAACAATGCATTTCTAATTACTTGTCTAAATAAGTTCCTTGGGTTCTTGACTGGGTAGTTAACTCTAAAACATAGTTGCATGTTAACAGTATCTGGGTGTGACAAAGTGTACTAGTAACGTGAAGTGAAAAATTTTATAGCAAAGACTAAATTAAAAAACAGATTATCTTTTAATAAACGGTTTTACATGTGAAATGTGGTGCTACCCTTTCTAGTGTGCAGAGTTTCAACTTCAAAGTAATTATCATGTTGTATACGTCGGTAAGGAATGCTGAAATTTTTCTCATGGTTAGCGTCATGTTATTTTTCGCTGAGCCAACCGGCGCACGTGGCTGCCTACGGTGCGAGTCATTGTCTGTTACCTTTGTTGTCGCGCGTCGTTATTGGGATTAGGAGACCTAACTTCTACAAATTCACCTTGTAGAGAGTGCCCTGCTCTGTCTGAATCCCGCCAGTTCTGATGCAATTCAGGTCTGTCGTTACGATCATATCGTCTGTCGTCATGTCGGTAGATTCCATAGTTTCTTTCTTGTCGGTCACGTGGTGGAGAATTTCTCCCTGAATCGTAACTGCGCGCTGGACCATTGCGTCTAAAGTTATTCTGTCTCCCTTGATAATAATTATTTTGGTTCCCATATTGTCTGTTTCTCTGATTGTCTCTGTGATAGTCACTACCGCGGAGAAGTGATCCTTCCCTGTAGTTATTACTACTCTGCCAACGGTTGTCATACGGGTGGTGTCTGTTTTGGTCACGATTTGTGTTGTGAGAATAGCCTTGTCGTGTCCAGTTATTATTTCTTTCATCGCGGAATTGCGACGGATGTGACCTGTAATTGTCGTGTTCCTGTTTTCGCGTTCCGCGATTATCAGTGTCAATTTCTAATTCTTGTAAGAGTCCCTGAAAAGCTTCAATGTCGTCTTTGCAACGTCCTGCCAAAATAATATGTCGTAAATGTTCAGGTAATTTGATTAAGCAAATGCGGATGAGTTCTGAGGGGCTGTATGGGTTTGACAGGTACTGATTCTTGTGCAACATGTCTTCAAAATATTTCACAAGACTGGACAATTCAGATTGTTCGAAATGTTTCATCATTATGATGCTATGTTTTACTCGGTCTTGAGTAGCTTGAGACCAATATGCTGAGAGGAAGGCATGATAAAATTCTCCTTCACTGTGGCAATCGTGAATGACCGATCGCATTCTTACAGCTGGTTCATTCTCTAAATAGCCACACATAAATTCTAATCTGTGCTCTGCCGGCCGAAGTGGCCGTGCGGTTAAAGGCGCTGCAGTCTGGAACCGCAAGACCGCTACGGTCGCAGGTTCGAATCCTGCCTCGGGCATGGATGTTTGTGATGTCCTTAGGTTAGTTAGGTTTAACTAGTTCTAAGTTCTAGGGGACTGATGACCTCAGCAGTTGCGTCCCATAGTGCTCAGAGCCATTTGAACCATTTTAATCTGTGCTCTAATGACCAGTTGGGAGGAAAACAATGAGAGAATTGATGGAGCCATGCTTGTGGATGAATGTCGTTGCCAGAATTCTTAAATGTTTTGAATTTACGTTTAGTAATGAACAGCTTATAGTCAAAATCATCGTGTCGGCGAGTAGCATATCGGTCATTGTTACGTCGTGTCGGTGGTTCCATCTCAAAATTCGGTGCACCTTGCCAATTTCTTGCATAATTTCCGAAGTACCCCGTGTTATTATTTTGTGGCTGTTCCGTATTTCTATATCCCTCTTCCCGTATTGGAGCGCGAGTGTCCTCTGAAATACGTAATTCTTGTATTACCTGTGTCTGCTGATCTTGTACTTCCCGGATTTCTCTTTGGTGTTGCGTATTAATATGATTCTGATTTTGTTTGAATTTCCTAATTTGTTCGCACTCTTCTGTGTCATTAAAGACTATCGGTTTTGTGTCAGTCAGATTATCATCTACCTTCGTATATAAATTATTTAGCTGATCCGAAAGTTCAACTACTTTCTCTGATAATGAACAAATTTCCTCCATGTGTCTTTCTGAACCCATTTTCAGAGTATCTACTGTGTCCTTTAAGTTTTCCTGAGTTTTTGCAAGTTGCGCAACCGAATCGGTAGATGCAACTGAGTAAATTTTAGCTTGCAAGGTCTCATGATTTTCATGAACAATAATTTGCAGTTCTTTTATGGCTGCTTCGTGATTCTGTAATGCATTTTCATGCCGCGAAAAAATAGGTTGAAAATGCTCACAAATTTGTGTTTTTACGTCATTACAGGCTTTTTGACATTTCGATTCAATGTTATATAACTCAGTAGTTAAATCTTCACGTGTTTGTTCAAGAGTTTGTTCCAATGAGTCTGACTTTTGAAGCTGTTGCTGTGTTTGTCTCTGATTTTGTTCCATCGTGTCTAACTGTTGCTGTGTTTGTCTCTAGTGTTGTTCCATTGTGTTTAACTTTTGAAGATTTTGTTCCATTGTGTCTAACTGTTGCTGTGTTTGTCTCTGATTTTGTTTCATTTCCTGCATTAATTGCAATAATAATGTATTAGTGTCTGGAATCTGTTCCTCTATGCTTTTCGGCAGTGCATTTGCACCGGCAACATTTACATTTTGACGAGCAGAAAATGTGTCTTGACTTATTTGAGAAAACGGTGAGGACCCAAAACCTGAGTCTACAGTATTTGCAATATTGTGTTCTGTCATTTCGGATTCCTGAGGCGAGCTGTTGCCGACCGATCGATCGATAATGCTTCCCTGTTCACTACTTGTTTCACTGTCTACACCATTATTTGCCGCCCGCTCCATTTCCCTATGCACTATAACCAAATTACTACTTTGAATGTCTGTTACTTCATTACACAGTGGTGCTGATAAGCTACGCTCGTCGTCAATATTATTTCTCAGTTCACTTTGGAGCATAGTGTTACGTTTTTCACACGCCATTATTGTCACAATATTTCACACGATAACACAGAAAAGCACAATTTGAAGAGCAAAAATAAGAGAACACATTAACATAGCACTGAAAATAATGTCTAGTTAATTGCAAGCGCAGTTGCGAAATACTTGGTGCAAATCTATATGCATGCCACAACTGTTTTACTGTACAACAATGAAAGACTGCAACTACAAAGGAGATTTTCTCTACAATTACGCGCTAGCATTAAACAAAAGCTACACTAATTACACAAACTACAAGAAAAAATCAGAAGATTCCAGTGAGGTATCCTCGGCTAAGGGTCGAAATATGAAACGTCCCCTTAGAATAATTATATAAGACTGTGCTTAAACTGACACACAATATTTTTTTCAGCGCAACGCAATCTGACTTTCAAAAATCCCTACAAAAGAATGGCCCTGACTAACATTAACCTATACCTTACACAAATCACTTTCCTCACAAAAATCTTCGTTACTTAAGCTACTGCAATACAGCGTGCGCCACTTTTGCCAGCTAAATAAAAGATTCAAACTACTAAAGGCACTAACTACTAATAGGCATAGTTAGCAAATGAAAGATTTTGATAGAGAACAAGCAATATATTTACCTTACTAGTGTTCAAAAGACATAATATATATAGCAGTTCATGACATCCAGTCTTACAAATTTCAAAACTCCGCCATCTCTCTCCCAACATCCACCACTGCTGGCGGCTCACCTCCAACTGCGCAACGCTACGCGCTGTTAACATCCAGCTGCCTAACACTACAATGGCAGACAACAATGCAAACTATCCACAGACTGCACACAGCACAGCCAGTGATTTTCATACAGAGCGCTACGTGGCGTTACCAATAAGAAAACCTAAACAGCCTACTTACACTGTTGTTCGTCGTGTTTTACTGCCCCTCCTAATAGCTATCGATAAAACGAACACCTCGATAGACTAATTTGGGGCCGCTCAATGGGCAGATAAAATTCCGATTTAAAAATCATTTTGCTCGTAACGGGAAAGAAACCGATGCTTTCCGCCGACACTGGGCGTCCAATGAAAGACGTGACGAGCAGTGTTTGTTAGAGCTGAATCCAGCAATACACTGCTAAAATATAAATTGCAAATATCTGCCGAAACAACACAGAAAATGTTCCTGATGACCTGTAGGAGAGACATCCTGTATGTGTGTTTGATCTACTGGATAACGTCTTGCAAACAACAGTGCTATCTACAGGTAGGTTACAGCGATAGAATACTGTAGCGAAATGCAGAAAAAACCGTGCATGGTAGTTCCGCGAAACTCACGATGACATATTTCTTTGACTGCAAGTGCCCATTGCTCATTGATTTTCTCGAACGCGGAGCCAGATTTGAAGCGCACTGTCAAGTTCAAATGTCCCGGCATAATTCTGTTGCTGGATAATGCCCGTCCAGGGCTGTTCGGACTACGCTGCAGAAGTTTCGCTGGGAGTACAGTCCCGATGTCTCCGAATGCGATATCCGAATTTTTGGAGCCCTGAAGAAAGACATATGTGATCGTCGATTTGCTTCGACCGAAGAGGTGCACCCCTGGGTTCCGTAGGCAACCGCAAACATTCTTCCGTGGAGGCATTGACACTTTTGTCTCACAGAGAGGTTAATGTACTGAAACTTACTTACTTGCTTTCCATATGTTTTGTTCTCATTTGACTGCCCCTTTATATATGCGACAGACCGATTGGTATAACCGCTGCACGTACGGCATGTGGTGATGTCACACGTTCACCATTTGTCATCCACTTTTGGGGATATTTCCTATCATTTGCGACCCCATGTGTCTCATATTAAATTAACTGTCTAAGCGTCATCTACGTCGCTTTGGGGTTTCTTACACGGTAATAAGAATCACCCTGTATATTGTAAATGGTATTGTGCGACACTCCATCCGGGTACTCCAGATATACTTTTACATCTGTCGACTTCATTGCATTAAGAACAACGTATTGAGTTCTATCTCTTAGAAAGTCCTGAATCCAGACACAAAGCTCGTATTTCGTATCTCAAAATGCAGAACTGTAACGAATGCCTTCTGGAAACCGAGTAAGACGGTATCAGCCTCGGCACCTTTTTCCACGTCAACCTCGGTTTCGTGGACGAAACTTGTTGATTTTGGAAATAAATTGCTCGGCTGTGGCTATGCCATTATCTCCGCAATATCGTCTCTTCCAGCAATTCTAGTCTCGTAATATATGCAGGAGGACACCTGTGAAGTCCGGAAGGTCGGAAAGAATTACTGGCAGAAGTAAGCGCTGAGGGCGGATCGTGAATCGGGCCGCACCTTTGGTGGGTAAGGCTAGGTGAACCATGAAAGAAAAGGCACCGGACACGGAAAGACAACATACTCTGTAAATGAGTACCAGCGCTACACAACCAAAGAAAAGCAACATCAGACGTCATCGATATTGGAATATTAACAACGGGTCAGCAAGTAGGACTATCTCTCTCCCTGTGTTGCTTGACCAGGGAGAGTGCAGGAGTCCAAGCAGACTATAAGCTACTTTGTTTATATGGTCACTTGCCAATTTAATCTCAGCAGGTTCTTTAATAACGACGTCCCAGTAACTACAAGTGCACACCATAATCTCCATGTTCTGATACTCGATCGGATAACCGGTAATGTATTGTATTGTGTATTTAAACTGGGGACCTAGAAACGACGGAGAGGCTTCGTCCCGCCGTAGCCCTCAGTGGTTCACAACCCCACAACAGGCCACAGCAGTCCACCCACCCCTCCGCCGCCCCGCACTGAAGCCAGGGTTATTGTGCGGTTCGGCCTCCCCAGTGGACCTCCCACCCCTCCCCCCCTCCCAACTCTCCCATGAACGTCTCATACCAGACGGGTGTAGCCCCAAATGTTTGCTTGTGTGGTAGAGCAATTATGATGTACTCGTACATGGAGGCTGTGTTGCGCAGCAATCGCCGACATAGTGTAACTGACGCAGAATAAGGGGAACCAGCTCGCATTCGCCGAGACAGATGGAAAACCGCCTTAAAAACCATCCACAGGCTGGCCCGCACACCAGACCTCGACACTAATCCGCCGGATAACCAGTACTAAGGCAATGTTCTCCAATAGTAAATTTGATATGTTGTTGTAAGCGTGTGTGATGGTTCTGCAATATACACCATTCCTCCGCGGTCCTTGTAGTCTGACCAATGCCACAGCTGTACAGGATACGGTAACACCCGCCTTATGCGAACCAAGTCATCCTTTATAGTCTCCGAAAGGGTCGTAATCTTAGATGATAGTGGAAAAACACACTTCACTCCATGTTTCCTCGGAATACCACGAGTCATGCTGGAAATCTGACGTGTGTGTGTGTGTGTGTGTGTGTGTGTGTGTGTGTGTGTGTGTGTTTTTAATGGTTATATGGAATCTATTTCTGTATTTTGATTTTTTATTTTAGCTGCTGTCTGTATCACAGCCATTCTCCAGTGCCGTTAGCTTCGTTATGTTTAGTTCTTCAATGTGTTGTTATTTCTTCGTAGCTGCTCTGTTCAGTCTATGTAGTAAGGATCTGAAGCTAGCTTCTGTATCTGCTATGGGTCATTGGGTTGCTTGTAGGTAACTGTGCTAACGGTTGTGGGTTTCCTATTTATTATGAACCCATTCTTAATCTGTTTCCTGTAAACCTCGACGTCCAAGAAATTAAGTCTTTTTCTGTTTCTGACTGAATGGGGAACTGTATTGTGTCATAATTTAGGTCTTTTGTACAATTCAAATTACATCAACTACAGATCAGTACCCATATTTCGTTTTGCATTGCGTCGGTTTTACTAATTTACCAAAGAACTGTAGAAATTTTAGAACCAGATACACTGATGTTCAGAAAAAAGCATAGCACGTTGAACGACTAGAGATAGGTTGTTCATATTCACAGGACATGTACACTATTATGTTCTGCAGAAATGATTAGCAGCTGAACCATGCCGGCCCTCGGCTTCAAGGTCAACATCGAAAACGCGGCGCAACACCACCTGTCGGTAAAATATGCCTGCAGCTCTCTTTGTTGCTATAAACCTAAGGCAATGGATCAGTGTGACTTGAGTAGGCGTGTAGGATGCCTCGCAGACGTATACACGACCCGTACCGTCAAATCAGCGAGTTCGAAAGAGGACGCATTATTGACATGAGAGAATGCGGTGTATCCATATGGGAAATTGTTGCTCGTGCCGGACGAAGTGTTTCAGCAGTGCAACTGATGTGTGCAGAATTGATAACGGAAGGCCGTGGAATATGACGAGATGAGTCAGGTCGCGCCACCCAGAGCACCCCCAGAGAAGATCGGAATGGGACTGCAGGACGTATTTGCGTCCTCCTCGGCTCCGGATCGACAGTGGAACATCGTACACACATACAGGTGCGACAGTCCTTCACCGTTATTTCTGCATAGCTTACGTGCACGTCATCCACTTCTCTGCCTACCTTTGACGAATGTGCAGAAACATTCTAGACGGCAATGGAGTATGGAACGACGTCACTGAGTACAGGAATGGCATCATACAGTGTTTTCGGACGAATCCAGGTTCTGTTTGTTTGAAAACGAAGACCGCTTTTGGTTCGCAACAGATAGGGGGAGTGGTATCACAGTGACTGCATTCGCAAAAGACATACAGCGCCAATTCGAGGCCTTATGGTGTGGGATGCTATTGGGTGCAACAACAAATCACAGCTGGTGCGTGTCCAGGGCACTGTGGCCGGTGTGACCTACGTGAATGACATCCTGCGACCCCTAGCCATACCCTTTCTGCACCACACCACAGATGCTATTTTTTTAGCAAGTCAATGCACGGCCACATATTGCTGCACGAATACGTGCCTTCTTGGTATAACAGGACGTCAGCCTTTTGCCCTGGCTCACCAGATCACCAGACTTATCGCCCATCGAAAATATGTAGGATATGGTGAAAGGACGGGTGCAGCGCTGTGACCCAGTGCCAACCACCACACATGAACTTTGGAACCAGGTGAACGCAGTATGAATGGCTATACCACAGGACGCCATTCGCACCTTATTCGAGTCGATGCCATCACGCATGGAACAAGTTATCAGAACCCCTGGCGGACCTTATACCTGCTAGGTAACAGCATACATGCTGAACCGAGGTGACTGAAATGCTAATCAGTTCTGCAGAACATACTAATGAAGATGTTCTGTGAATATAAACGTCCTATCCCTTGTCGTTCAAGACATTCTGTTTTTTTTCTGAACATGGGTGTATTAAGAACAATTCAGAACTTTAAAACGTAATAACTCCCACTCAGCTTTTCTGACAAATCCATA
This sequence comes from Schistocerca nitens, assembly GCF_023898315.1. Classification (NCBI taxonomy): domain Eukaryota; kingdom Metazoa; phylum Arthropoda; class Insecta; order Orthoptera; family Acrididae; genus Schistocerca; species Schistocerca nitens. The sequence goes on from NC_064616.1 coordinate 65,218,883, forward strand.
ACCCAACGAACATAGAAATCGATTTAATAATACTTAAAACTACCAATAGCTTGAACCAAACGTTAATAATGGAAGAAATTCAACACGTAGAAAAAATATGTATCACTCTACAATGAAACACTATTATCCACAACAGAATAACTGCACAAATAAACAAACAAAACCACAAACGAAACACATCAGACCCCTCCCCAAACCCAGCCTCCATCACTCTCAAATACTTACACTAACCGCATTACTCCTTCCCAAGTAACAGATGGCTATTCTCTACATCAAAGTTCGCCTCCCCACTACCACTCTACCACTCAATATTTCTCTACAACTCACTATGTTTGCCTGTCTGTCTCTCTACCACTCTCACCCACTTTCTCATTTACTCTCTCTCTCTCTCTCTCTCTCTTTCGCTCGGTCTCTCGGTCTCTCTCTCTCTCTACCTCCTACACACACACACACACACACACACACACACACGCTAAATAATCCGAGTGTCAATAACGTTTTGAAACGTTCTGGGCAACCCTTGTATATTCTAAGAGAGGAGAGTTAAATGGATCTCTGTAGGAACTAAGCTTCTATTGAATACTGTACATATATACGACTTATCAGTAACTGAAACATTTATACTGCACACTGATTTTACGTTCTCGACCTGGTGCTGCTTACCAAACACTTCCTTCATGACTGACCATATGGCTATAATTTCTCGATTGTGACTGCTTCTAACATTTTCATATAATTCCCACTTTGTTCTGCATGATGCTCTCATCCTCCTAGTCAGCCGCTACTCGGGTGCCTGTTATTGCTAATACACTGTTTTCAACGTGCTAATGGAAAGCAACGTTCAAAGAGCATGAGAATGTGTTGAGGAAAGCATTATATTTACCGTCTAGGTTATCAGCGCTCTAAACATCCTGCCATTCTTGTTTCCTAATGAGGTTTTAAAAGATCTTTATTGCAACTGGATTAGCTTTTCTAAACAGTTTATAACTAAATTTTATTTTTCGTGTAATTGGGCACAAAAACCTTTTAGCGTTAAAAGTTGTGCATCATTGACTGGAAGGCCATTCACCGACATTCGCTCTCGCTGTGTAATTAACGAATTAGAAATATATCGCTTCCAAAGACGAGTTTCACTACAACTAGTATTCCGCAAAACTATATATATATATATATATATATATATATATATATATATATATATATATATATATATATATTGGCGAAGACAAAAGAGAAGAGCGAAAATCAGGAGTTGATTTTATTTCGCATTTTGTGCCAGATTTGAACATGATGATGAATTCTCAATTTAAGTGCGTGAATGCAGTTTTCATGCCTACATACAGACTGAAAAATAACATGCTAACCAGGTGGTAGACATTTCAAGCAAGGCCTAAATGAGCGATGCAGCAAAAATAACCCGACCAGACATGTAACTAAGGAAACACATACTGGCTAAAATGCTATGCTATGCAAGCAAACACAAACAAAATGGCAGGAAGTAGTACTGCCAGCTACTGGAAGAATGAAATTAATTCCATTTTTTTGGGCTTGCACTTGGTGTAAAACACAATGGAGCTTCAAATTAAATATTTCCACATTTAAATTGACGTCTGAGGCTTGTCAAGTGTAACAGTGGTGTCTCCATATCGACAATACGTAAAGGCTGTTGTCATCTCAATGTGAGCTATATTATTAGAATGACCTGACATCACCTAGCGTTTCTCGGTAATGTCTCACATTTTCAGGGCCCATTTTATGGGGTACAAAGATAACGTTATGTATAATATCAACTATAAAGGCTGGCTGCAGTAATTACCAGTCAAAACTATGGCGCCAAGACTCTCTAAATCTGTATTTACAGTTATCAACTTGTAAATAACACCAAATCAAATAAAAAACCTGATATAAATACACACATCCACACACAACTAAGCCAAAAGACAAAAGAAACTGACTGAACATGGTTTTAGGAACGAATGAAGGAAGAAGCTGTTTTGACGAGATTTTATATAACGATATAGTACTCAAACTGCATATTTACTGGGACTCTAGGTGAAGTTTTGCGTTTACATTCATCACAAGAAGACCAAAGATGGGTGCGATGGGTCCAGACGCACATGGAAAATAGCCAAAGGTAATGGTGGAATAAGACAGAGACGGGTGGTCAGTATCTCCAAAACAAATTCTTTACCAGTAGAATAAAATTATTTATCATAATAAGTAAAAATTTTGTGCAAAAATTACATTCAGGTTTCTTACTGTAACAAACAACTATCATTATAGACACCTGATCACAAACGAAAATTCAAACTTTGAAGCAAAATAAAACTGTATTATTTCCCAAAATATGTAACATTTCGGGCAAAAAATACACTACTGTCGTAATTTAAATATTCTGTCAGATGTTTTTAATAAACGCATGTGGCCTGCATATACGAACTACTGATAAAACTCACAGGTTAAGTAGCACTTGTTGCGTTGATCTTTGTACCACACTTTGGAACCACACTGGACCTTCAAATTCAATGTTTCTAGATATAAACTGTCAATATTAATTATTAAAATACATACAGCACCCCCGGGTTCCCGGGTTCGATTCCCGGCGGGGTCAGGGATTTCATCTGCCTCGTGATGGCTGGGTGTTGTGTGCTGTCCTTAGGTTAGTTAGGTTTAAGTAGTTCTAAGTTCTAGGGGACTGATGACCATAGATGTTAAGTCCCATAGTGCTCAGAGCCATTTGAACCATTTTTACACACAGCACCGAGTGAGGTGGAGCAGTGGCTAGCACACTGGACTCTCATTCAGGAGGATGCCAGTTCAAAACGCGTTCGGACAACCTGATTTAGGTTATCTGTGATTTCCCTAAATCTCTTCAGGCACATACCGGGATGGTTCCTTTGAAAGGGCACGGCCGACTTCCTTCCCCATCCTCCCGTAATCCGATGGGACCGATGACTCCGCTGTTCGGTCTCTCCCCCATATCAACCGACCATCCTACGAACAAACAGCAGCCTTCCATATGAACCTGTGGTGAAACTGTAATAACTTGCCCCGAAAACTATAAAAATTTGCACCTAAAGGTGTAACAACCGGCCCCCAAAACTGTTACAACTTGCTCTCCAAAACTGTGCCATTTATTATGCATACCTTAAGGGCACACACGCCTTCGACATCACGTTTCTTGGAACTGTGGAAGAGAGAGAAGACGCATATGTTGACAAGAAAGAAAATGGTTCAAATGGCTCTGAGCACTATGGGACTCAACATCTTAGGTCATAAGTCCCCTAGAACTTAGAACTACTTAAACCTAACTAACCTAAGGACATCACACACACCCATGCCCGAGGCAGGATTCGAACCTGCGACCGTAGCAGTCCCGCGGTTCCGGACTGCAGCGCCAGAACCGCTAGACCACCGCGGCCGGCTGACAAGAAAGAACTTATCTCTTTGTTGCCTGGCAGAGCACACTTAGAAACTGCAGTGAACTTATTGAGTAGGTCTTTCACGCAACGTAAGACATTTTGGGGAATCCCTCCCTGATCTTCCTGCTTCATGCAGTTTCATGGGGAAGTCTATACAGTTTCAGGGCAATGTTAATGCAGTTTTGGGGCAAATGTAATACTTTGAGGGCCAGGTTAATTCAGTTTTGGAGCAAGCTATCACATTTTTGGAAGCAAATTGTTAAAATTGTGGGGCAAATTGTTGCAAGTATAAGGCAAGTTGTTTCTGTAGCAGGAGGCACATTGTTACAATTATAAGGGGGCTGGAGAGTTGTTATAGTTTTGTTACGGTTTTTCTACCTGATGTTGGTCGTTGTACTTTAAGATCGGCAGTCTATTAAAGAAACATCAAGTAAAGTGTTCCTTCCACCACCCAGCGCGAGTGCAAACGAATCTGGGTTCTGTTAAAGATAACCTAGGTCTAAGGAGACCAAGAATATAGAAAAGAGCGTGTCAACGTGGAAAACCATACACTGCCCAGAAGTTTCGCACTGTTAAGGATAGGTGCGATGAACATAAACGTCACACCAGATTGGCTTAGCCAGGAAAAGCTAAACACTGTCTTAAGACAGGACGTAGCACGAATTGCGGAGAGTCAAAGATGCTATCGTCCGCCTCTGCGTACTGGACTACATTACTGAAGAAGTAGTCGAAAAGGTATAACTAACGAAGGACACAGGGAGCTCAGGATGTCAACGTCCTTTATGATGCAGCTACGACGACGTTATAGCTGTGAATTTTAAAATTTGAATGTTCGAAAAAATATCGGGCTTGCAGCCAGTCATTGCTTAATTCATTGCACGAAGTTTCGACTGGACCCTGCCAGTCATCTCCTGGTGAGCCATCGAAGACTGACGAAGACTTGCTCCGTTCCGCCCTATACGGCACGCTGGGAGTATTCCGCGCTCGCGGACCCACGTGACGGTGGTAACGCCCTCGCAGAACTCAGCTGAGGCTCTGTATTACCGCACGGCGCGGACGTTGCTGCACTCTGTCGTCTTCGATTAGAACACATCGTGGAGATGATGGGTTTCAGCGCACTGTCCAACTCGTAGCCGCTATCACAGCTCAACAGATTTTCCGCCAGGCGTATTTCCACTGATTCTTTAGTAATGGAGTCCCAAATAGATGTACCTGTGGTCAGAATCACAGTTGTATCATACTTCATTGAACGTCCAGGGTAAATACAGAGTTCGGCAATAGAGGAGTTGCTCGGTTGCAAAAGGCGAGTGCAACGTTGATGTCAAGTGCAGTGTTCTTTCACTGTGCGCGTCGTCTGTCATATGAAAGCCATAACACACTGATTTTGTGCATTTCGGCCTTCCGCAATCACAAGTCGTCCTTCACCGATCCCAAAAGGTCGCAGATCGCAGACATTGGCCTTGTACATCCACATGAGGCCAGTGTACCACTTACTCTTTTAGGACCACCGGATTAACATCGAACTCCAACTGGTACGCCACCTACAAGAGTCGGCTAAGGGAACCTGGGACCCATACATGCCTGTTCCTTTTCAACAGCATATTCTGATTTCAAATACGGCAATGAAGCAACATTTACCTCTTTTACCCATCCAAGGAATGTTGCGTTGGGCCTGTTATACCACGAAGTCCACAAATAATAAAATAAATAAAGGTCTGTAATCTTAAATGGTGGACGGAAAATAACTTTCACTTGAAATTTACAGACGATCCTTGCTATTTTAAACGAAATATTGCCGACAAAAGGAAGAAAAGCTAAAGAATTTGCCAGCGTGTTCTCCTTTTTATCCACTTCATGATCCTTGATTTTGATTGACAGTGCCTGTTAATCTGCTGGGTGGACTATTCATTTTTTCTAAACACTGTCTTTAGGTAGGCGAGCTCAAACTATCTAGATCTGAAACGGTGTTACCTCTGTGTACGAGTGTCTTAAGCACGCTCATAGTTTGCGACGCGTGATGTCAAGTTGACGCTTGCAAATACAAATCAGTATGATTTACGATAAACTGACTGCCCCAGAGAGCCATCATTCTTTCATCTAACCAAGATACCCAAGAAAGGCAGACAACTGTCTTTCTCTGTTTCCATGGTGAAACGGATATTGTTGCAAATAGAGTTGAGATGGTGAAGGAACTCTGCCCGTTTATCGTCTCCATGAGGCCACACTATGACAGTTGCGTACATATCTCCAAAATATAATTGATTTAAGGGCAGCTGACTGAAGCGCTCTCCCCTCGACATCCTCCATAAAACGTTTGGCCGCCGAGGGAGACAGAGGGCCGCCCTTGGCGACGCCGTCAGTCTGTTCAAAATATTCTCGGTTGAACATAAAATAGGTTGAGAATAGAGCGTGCCGAAACAAATCAGTGATGTCCACCAGAACTTTTTTACCAATTAGTGCCAAAGCATCTGCGAGAGGAACCTTTGTAAAAAGTGATACTACATCAAAGCTAACCAAACAGTCAGAGCTGCTTATATGGAGAGCCCCCAGTCTATTGATAAAGTCGGCAGAGTTACGGTCGTGATGTGGGCACTTTCCCGCCAACGGTCTCAGAAATGTAGCGAGATGTTTGGCTAAATCATACGTAGATATGTAGGCGTTCCAATGCTGCTCATTATTGGACGTAAAGGAACACTTTCCTTATGAATTTTTGGAAGGCCATACAGTCTTGGTGGTAGACAAGAACGTGGACTTAACCTCTTGATGATCTCTTGACGTAAGAAGGAGGAATGTAATAGTGCAGAAGTTTTCCATTGCACACGTCCTGTCGGGTCGTAATCCATCCTCCTACAGGTAGTCCCTTAGCAGACAATACCTCTTGTCGTCATAAACATTAGGAGGTAACAAAACGGTTGTATTACCTTTATCAGCCTTCAGTATGTGTCGGGACATCCTCCTCTAGCATTACTTTTCCTCAACAGCAGTTGTCGATATCAGTATTATTTTTCGAATTTTGGACAGATCAACATTATCTCAACTGCTTTTCTGAAAACTTTCATATAATTTTTTACACAGTGTGTTATATTTCAAGCTAAAATTCATGAAAAGGAATTACTTTATTTTCGATGTTATAATCGATAAGTAGTAGTTTCTGAATGTACAGTTTAAATTATTTTTTTTAGAAACATTTGAAATTACGAACTATTGGCACACTTAAAATTTCTAGTATTAAATACGGAATACTGTACTGGTTACTACGTTTATTAGTGGATTCATTTATAAAATAATAACCGAAAGTAATAATATAACGGTTCTAGGCGCTTCAGTCTGGAACCGCGCGACCGCTACGGTCGCAGGTCCGAATCCTGCCTCGGGCATAGATGTGTGTGATGTCCTTAGGTTAGTTAGGTTTAAGTAGTTCTAAGTTCTAGGGGACTGGTGACCTGAGATGTTAAGTCCCATAGTGCTCAGAGCCATTTGAATCATAATAATGTAACAGAAACTAATAGAAATTCATTTGTCAAGAAAAATTATAAACCTTTTGGAATATTGTTATTTCCTCTGAGTCAGAAGTAAGCTTGCCTCTGATATGATCGGACGTATTTTTGTATTTTGTGCGAGCTTTGTAATTTCGGCTTTGTTAATGTGAAAATTCAAAAGACTGTATGATATAGTAAAATATGACAAAATATATTAACGTAACAATAAAAATTCTGCAACAACAATCTTCAAATTAATTTAGATCAATCCAATAGTGAGGACCTAAGATGTCACATTTTCAGCTTCAAGAGTCCGACCCCTAGACAAGAAGAACTGGAGCCAACTCTACATCAAAAGGTAAGTAAACCAGAAAGTTTATTGTAATCTTCGCTCCTCTCAAATCATCAGAAAAGACTTTGCTTATTGTGGACAATAGCTGCAAGTAGGAAAGAGGGGGTAGATTACCAGTACCACCACATCTGTGTCCTCTCGTAGATTTCGTACTGCAGTCCTTTCTGCAGAGGTTACGTTACTACGTTGAGGAGGAGTTTTCTAGAGAGCAATACAAGTTTCCCTTCTTATTTCTTCTGCAGCATGCGAAGGAAGGAGTCGTACTGCTTCTTCAAAACCGCTAACAAAAGCTAATTAAAGGCGGAGCTGTAGGCGTAGGCCGGGTTCCCGGGTTCGATTCCCGGCGGGGTCAGGGATTTTCTGTGCCTCGTGATGGCTGGGTGTTGTGTGATGTCCTTAGGTTAGTTAGGTTTAAGTAGTTCTAAGTTCTAGGGGACTAATGACCACAGATGTTAAGTCCCATCAGTGCTCAGAGCCATTTGAGCCTGTAGGCGTAGGTGCAAAATTGGGTCCCTTGCTTAATACAGAAAGCGTCGCATCGTACACATTTTTCTCGGTGAAACTGGCAGCGGAACGTCGTACAGTTACCTCTTCTGGCGACGACTGCTGTGGCAACAGAGGATCAGATTCTGACATCTGCTGAAAACTCACATACTTTTGTATCCATTCGAAGCTGGCCGAAGTCACTCCATCACCCAATCCAGTGATACAGGAGAGAGATGTGCTGCAACCTTTAGATACAACTGGTACAATGCTACTGACACAACATCGAGTCTGCGTCTTGTATAGCAAATACTCTCTTTGACTATAGTATGACTAGCCTTCGCAGTAATCTTCCGCGCAGCGGCAGTCTTAATAAAATACATCAGTCTGGCAAATTTTGGCGTTATGCCACGGTCCCGACATCTCAATAAAAAGCCTAAAGAAGTTAACAGTTTTCCTCTCTTACCGCGTAGCTTGTTGAAACTTCATACATGTGAGGCCATTTCCTCACCGTAAAGCCGATTGATGTAAATTTTAAAATTTTCCGGCGAATTGACTATTCGAACAAATTTCGAGCTTGCAGCCGGTCGTTGTTTAATTAACTGCACGATATTTCGACTGAGCGCCTGCCCGTCATCTTCAGGTGAGCCATCGAAGACTGACGAAGACTTGCTCCTTTCCGCCATTTAAAGGGTGCTGCGAGTATTCCTGAAGTTTACAGGCGGACCACCCGTCACAGCGGCAGCGCCCTCGCTGGTGGAACCGCGGCAGTTGGCACATTCTGCCGTTATCGGTTAGAAAGAAATGATGGACACGAAGGCGCTCCGCACTGTCCAACTGGTATCCGCTGTCACCTTTCAACAGATTTACCGCCAGGCGTATTTCCACGGATTCTTCAATAATGGAGTCCCAAAAAGATGTAGCTGAGGTCAGAATCATAGTTCTATCATACTCCATTGAATGTCAAGTGAAAATACATTGTTGGGCAATAGAGGAGTTGCTCGGTTGCAAAAGGCGGGTTGATGTTCAGTGCAGCGTTCTTTCACAGTACGTGTCGTTTGTCCTATGTAAGCCATACCACACTGACAAGGTATTTTGTACATTTCGGCCTTCCGCAGCAACAAGTCGTCCTTCACCGATCCCAAAAGGTCGCAGATCGCAGGCATTGTCCTTTTACACCCACATGAGTCCAGGGTACCACTTAGTCTTTTAGGACCATCGGATTAGCATCGACCTGCCAGTCTTCATGTGGACAGGGAAATCCAGCTCATACTTCACCAGCAAGAGTCAGCTAAGGGACCCTGGGACCCATACATACCTGTTCCTTTTCAACAGTATAAGCTGATTTCTAATAAGGAAATGTAGCAACACTTACCTCTTTTACGCATCCAATGAAAGTTGCGATGGGCCTGTTATACCACGAAGTCAACAAATAGTAAAATAAATAAATGTATAAAAATAAAAAGCAATGCGTCCGTGAGAAGCTGAAGATAACGCGGAGATGTCTTGTTGAAATATTGTGCAGCTGTCACAACATTATCCGCAGTGACATTCGTGAACTACTGAAGCGATTATTGCAATGAGAAAGTTTCAGAAAGTACAGATATATACACTGGCCAGTTATAATAATGTAACCATCTGTCAAGAGTCGTATTGCAGTGTGGACCACTGCGAGATATGCAGGAAGAGAGTCAGTGTGGTTCTGGAAGGCAGCCTCCTCGAGTGCCGTGGTTCCTCGTGACACGAACAGGCCGACCGACGTAGTTCAACAGATTCTCAATTCGTTTTAAATTTTGGGAGTCTGGTGGCAAGGGGAGTACAGTAAACTCATCCTGGTGATTTACGAACCACGCACGTGCGCTGTCAGCTGGGTCACATGTTGCACTGACCTTCTGCGAAATGCTATTTTGCCGAGGAAAAACAGACTGCGTGTAGAGGTGGAAATGATCCCAAAAGAGAGATGCATACCCGTCTTCATCGACTGGGCCTTCCAAAACGACGAAATCTCCCGAGGAATGCCACGAAAACATTCCGTAAGCCATAACGCTCCCTCCTCTGACTTTTACGTTTGGTTTCGGACATCTCACGCTGTACATGCAAACTGCCATCTGTTTGATGGAGCATAAAACATGATTCATATGAAAAGCCTACCTGTCAACACGCAGTGGATGTCCAGTTGTGATATTGGTACGCAAATTCCAGCATTCGTCCTCGAAGAAGAGCAGTCAGCTTGGGTGCGTGAACCAGGTGCTGTACTATCGTTGAGGAGACCCCTTGGTTCATCTGGGTGGTCGGTTGCTCAACAGTTGCACGTCTATTCGCCCACACACATCTCCATAGCCATCGTTCACCCCTTTCATCTATGGGCCGTGCTGCACCACAGTTGCATCAACGCCGGTTTTGGATAGCGCCATTTTGCCAAGCACGGTATACTTTAACCACGGCGATACACGAACAGTTTACAAACTTAGCCGTTTCGCAAATGGCTCCACCCTTAGACTGGAAGCCAACGATCATGCCCTTTTGGACGTCAAATACATCACTACGTTTCCGCATTTCGACAACGACTGTAATGTTTTCCACATCTCCACGACACGCTTTCTATACCCTCCTCTACTACTGCTGCCATCTGTTGCCTGTGACTGGCCATTGCACGTAGACGTCGGTTACAACCTAACGTGACAAAATCTCCTAATATTGTGTTAGACCTCCTTTTGGCCGTCGTAGTTCAGTAACTCGACGTGGCATGGATACAACAAGCCGTCCGAAGTCAAACCAGAGATATTGATCCATGATGCCTCTATAACCGTCCATAATTCTGAAAGTGTTGTCGGTCCAGAATTTTGTACACGGAGGGACCTCTAGATTATGTCCCATAAATGTTCTTTGGAATTCATATCGCATGATTTGGGTGGCCGATCATTCGCGCGAACTGTCCTGAATGTTCTTCAAAACAATTGCGAACAGTTGTGGCCCGGTAACATGGCGCACTGTCATCCATAAAAATTGCATCGTCGTTTGGAAACATAAAGTCCACGAAAGGCTGCAAATGGTCAATGATCGGTTCAGTTGGACCACAGCACACAGTCCATGCCTCGTGAACACAGCCCACATCATTCTGAAGTCGTAACCAGCTTTCGAAGCTCCTTGTTTACAACATCGGTCCGTGGCTTCGTGGGGTCTGCGCCGCACACGAACCCTACCGTCAGCTTTTATCAACTGAAACCTTAGTCATCTGACCAGACCACTGTTTTCCGGTCGTCTCGAGTCCAACCGATACGGTCACGAGCCCAGGGGGACGCCGTGCTGTTAGCAAAGGCACTCGTGTCCGTCGTGCCCATTAACGCCGCTTTCCGCCACAGTGTCCTAACAGATACGTCCATCGTATGTCCCACATTGATTTCTGCCGTTATTTCACACAGTGTTGCTTGTCTGGTAGCACTGACAACTTTACGGAAACGCCACTGATGTCGGTAGTTAAGTGAAGGCCTTCGGCCACTGTGTTGTCCGTGGTGGGAGGTAATAAATGAAATGTGGTGGCATTCTCGTCACGCTCTCGACGTTGTGGATCTTGGAATATTCATTTCCCTAACGATTTCCAAAATAGAATGTCCCATGTGTCTAGCTCCAACTATCATTCCGCGTTCGAAGTCTGTTAGTTCACGTCGTGCGGCCGTAATCAAATCGGAAAACTCTTCACACGAATAGCTGTGTGCAAATGACAACTCGGCCAATGCACTGCTCTTTTATGCGCGATACTACCACCATCTGTTTATGTGCATATCGTCATCCCCTGACTTATGTCACCTCACTGTAGGTGGTGGTCATTTGTATTAATGAGTATGAACCATGTATTTATCTGTCAGACGTTGATGCTTGGAGGATGATTTTCTGTTGCACTTTTGGTTTTATATTATTTTACATTACTGGGCTTAGCAGACTTATTCCTTTCCATATACGAAGTGATAGTGTAATCACTTGCATGAGATGAGAACATTCTGACGTAGCTTCAAGTTAGAGGCACTTTCTTCCTTTCTCTGATAGCTGTTGGCGGCAGGAGTAAAAACCAACGACAGAAGCGATCCATCTTGCTATTTTGAAATAGAGCCCTTTGACTGGTCCTGTAGAATTCTGCCCGGAACTTTCTGGAACTTTTCTCTGTTCAAAAAGAATCTGACGGCAACGGACTGCCGCGCTTTCCTTAGCCATGTGGTTGGCTTAGCGGCCCACGATTTTTAGCGGGTGCAAGGGGTTGGTCACTTGGCGCAGCTCCACGAAGAACAGACTCTGGACACAGCGTCTGGGAGAGGCTAGTGAATTTCGATAGAGAGATACTCGGACAGGAGCAGCTGGCGAGTACGCACGCTCTGATAGAGCGTGGATTTAGAGATGAAGTCGGGTTGAGATTTGCATGTTGGGTCACGATTAAACCAGTTGTATCAGCCCGATCAGGAGCAGGGAGTGATTCACTTTACTTGTTTTTACATTTGCGTATTAAGTTTAATTATTTCAGGTGGAACTTCGAATCATGTCTTTATGTTGTTGCGTTGGCTTTTACAAATTCGCATGGTCCCGCTACGAGATCCGTGATTAATTGTACACTTGTTCTCCCCCTGAGATCCTCAGATGTAGCTGGGTTGCCTAGGCATTAATTCAGTTTGTTCTAAATTTAGTGTTGAGCAAACCTTGTGATTTTTTTACCATGGTGTCGGATGCCAAGAGGTCACTGGCCGCTGCAACTTTAACTGTAACCGCCTTAGTCGGAGAGAACTCAGCCTCCTGAGTCATTGTATCAAATGAATAATTTGCACCTCCGAGAGAGGTTTTTAGTGCTGAATTCCCATACCAAACTGACGAAATCCACCCTCTCTTTGTGTATACGTAAGGGACTGAAGTAGTATAAGAATGTCTATGTTTTGTGTATGTTCAGTCTGGTACCAAACTTTATAATAAGTAACCGGATTTCTGAACGCAGGTTAATTGTTATTTAAGATTATTCACCTTTCTTTTCCTTCATAGGGTACCGATATGATACCAGCAATCCATCAGAGACAATGTATGCTGAATGAAAGTAAACAATTTCGTCACTGCATAGTCGTGCCGGATCTTAGCGTTTCGATTGCGCTTATGTGTTGTTTTTTCTTTGGTCAGATCAGTTAGAAAGTGTAGGGCTTAAATGTTTCACTTTAACAGGTAAGAATCCTCTAGGCGACCAGTGCGCGTACAGTTAACAATTTATCAGCCTACGAAGCGAGATGTGGCAAGTGAAACCTTGCTCTATGTGCTGACTTAAATGAAATCCCCCCCCCTGTTTTTCGTGACAACGGCTGTTACGAATGACCGTTTAATGAAAAAATATGGTACAATTAGGGTAACATCAATGGCAGCTAAGGACAAAATTAAGATATCCCCTCTACATGAGGCGATTCTGCTTGGGTTTGCATCAGGTAATGTAGAACCGTACCGTAAGCGTAAATAAGATGTCCCTCTTCCACTTTCCTTATAAGAAGTGCATTTGCCCCGTATCCATCGTCTTGTTGACTCGAGATACATTAAACGCAGGAAAGAGAAATAGTTCATTTGGAGGTAGACACGTTGCAGATACACTGAAGTGACAAAAGTCATTAGACAGCGATATGCGCATATACAGGTACCGGAAGCATCACGTACACGATGTACAAAAGGGCAGTGCTTTGGTGGAACTGTCATTTCCAATCAGGTGATTCATATGAAAAGATGTTCGACTTGATTATGGTCACAGAGCGGGAATTAACAGACTTTGAACGCGCTAGATACATGGGACATTCCATTTCGGAAATCGTTAGGGAATTCAATATTCCGAGATGAACAGGGTCAGGCGTGTGCCGAGAATACCACGTTTCAGGCGTCTCCTCTAGCACGGAGAACATAGTGGACGACGGCCTTCACTTAACGACCGAGAGCAGTGGTGTTTGTGTAAAGTTGTCAGTGCTGACAGACAAACAACAATGCATGAAATAAACGCAGAAATCAACGTGCGGCGTAAGACTAGCACATCCGTTAGGACAGTGCGGCGAAGTTTGGAGTTACGGGCTACGGGTGCAGACGACCGACGCTAGTGCCTTTGCCAACATCACAGCATCGCCTGCGGCGTCTCTCCTGGGCTTGTAACCATATCGGTTGGACCCTAGACGACTGGAAAAAACTAGCCTGATCAGATGAGTCCCGGTTTCAGTTGAAAATAGCGAATGGGAGGGTTGGTTACAGTGTGGCGCAGACCTCACGGAGCCATGGACCCAGATTGTCAACAAGGCACAGTGCAAGCTGGTGATGGCTCCATAATGGCGTGGGCTGTGTTTACTTTGGCAATTATGGACGACTATAGAGGCAACAAGGCCCAATATCTCTGCAGGGGCTTTGCATAGACGTCGCGTGTCTGCACTCCGCCGGGGAAAAGGAGATCCGACACGATATTAAGAAGTATTCGATGTCTTTTGTCACCCCTGTGTGTGGCACGTACTGATACTGCTTGGAGCTTAAAACATGTAGGATTCTGTTTTTATCACTTTTAATGGAAAGTGAGTTCCGGTGCATTATTTTCTTAACAAATCCCGCCGCTCTTGACTCCTATACCCAGTAGTGGTTACACAATGAATTCTCTGACGTTATTGTTCTTCGATCCTGCATGTGGGCTACCAATTACCTGCCTTACTGCATTCATTAACGTATTATAGACTGGCCTGGTTGAGCCGTCCTGAAAAATTTGACTCTCTTGAAGCCTATGAGGCTGCGGTGGGTACTGATAATTTGCTATCGGAATAATTGTGTGAACGCGGTTTGGCATCCATAAGCTTTTATGCGTGTTATCTGCACGGAATGTACTCTCTCCTGTGCATTTCTCTGTTGGGGTGCGATGTCTCCGCCTGAGCCCTATTTGCCTCATTAGTACCTCTTGAATTGTTATCCCTCGGCCCCCAAGGTTGTGTGGAAAACCACTCACCCGCCCTATTTGCCTTAGTGCGCATGCGCGGTGTATGTCAGGTCTTATTCCAGCTTGAGTATCCTTCAAGCCACTCGCGCTCACACTATTGGAGTGATCGCCTGCTCCGTGGTACGTACTAATGGTACGTACTAACCGCTCTACATACGGTCCTCGGACGGGATTCCATCCGACCTTATTATGCACTGGACTGTAGCTCGGGTGGATTTCCACCCAACATTGTTAATATTGCTAATTTTTGTTCTATTTTAGGATATGCCACAATAGCCCACGAAATTGTTCGCCACCCCAGAAGAGGTTTTAGAGGAGTTGCAAAGGCAAATGGCGATGGATTCTGATAATGAGGATGAAACAGTTTTGATGAATATGGCTCGGACATCAGATGGCGTATCATCTGTTGATGAGGACGTCGCCGATTAATTCGAATCCGAGGGAGGATTCCTTGAAGAAGAAGGACAGCTACCAGAAAACGACGAAGAAGCTACATATTTTACGGTTAGGGAAACATTTGGAAACGACACAGACGAACACATCTCCAAACTCTAAATACGCCAAAACGCGTACAAAAAGTATGGTATTACACCTTCCTTCACCTAAGAGTATGGCTAAGGGCATGACGGATGGGGGAAAACTATTCTCGTTGTTTGAAGATGAAGAAATGATTCAAGTTTTGGTGAAATACACAAATTAGGAAATCGAACGAATAGCTGGGCGATTCAGTTCTGTCCAGAGCTACACCACACCTACAGACAATGCTGAGATGAAAGCGCTATGTGGGTAATTATACAGGAGCGGATACACAAAGACTTTCCCGTTTCAACTCCAAGAAATGTTTTAAAAATTGACGGACCCCAGATTTTTCGATTTACAATATCTAAAAACCGGTTTTAATTTCTTATACATGCCCTTAGATCGAGGATAAGAAAACACGAGATCAGAGGAAACAAAACGACAAATTTGCGGGTTTTCGAGACTTTTGTACTGTTTTTAGCACTCATTGTAAAGGCCATTATGCATTATCTCAGTACTTGATTAAAGATGATACGGTACTAAACTCCACAGGACGATTATCTTCCGAAATGTTTATGCCAAAAATTCCTGGCAAGTATGGCTTGAAAATTATCAGTATATGTGACGCAAAAACATTTTATTTTTTTGCATGGAATTCCTTACGTTAGGAAGGAACCAGAAGACAAAGTATTAGTAAGCCTTTCCATGCAAACGAGTTATGTCCTATAGTTTTGTGAATATGTAAACAAACACAAACAGAACTATAACGATAGACAATTCGTTCACATCGTGTGAATTGGCCGACGAGTTGACTAAAATGAAACTCGTATTAGTCAGCACGTTACACCAAAATAAACCGCAAATGCTGCCGGTAATGATCAAGTCCATTAACGCACCTCCTATGTCATCTCGTTTTCTCTACGCCCCTGATGAAACGCTTTTTTCTTTCACACTAAAGAATTACAAAAAATGTTATTATTTTACCATCCGAACATGATTCACCTCGAATAGATGCGCACTCTCAGAAACGTGAACAAATCGAATTCTATAATATGATAACATCAGGAGTGGACGTTTCCGACCAACTATAAGAGCAGCGAACGTAAAACTCGGAAATGGCCACTCCGGTGTTTTTACGGAGTGTTGGGATGCTGGTGTTGTGATTACATTTATACTTTCAAAATTGAATGGCCCCCATAAACACGGTTTCTCTAGTAGGGAATGCGGCCAATTGCTTAAAAGACATTCCCTTGATTTAACCGAACTGCTTATGAAGAAGAGAGCGTATAATTCTCGTCTACCAAGAGAACTTCGACTTTCTATCAAGGGTTATCTCGGCGAGGAAGAAGCTGAGCCGGAATATGGGAAGCTGCCAAAAAAACCTCGTAAATGTTACTTTTTCAATTAAAATGATAGACAAGGTTATTCGTTTTGTTAAAAATGCCATAGACGTCTGTATGGTGAACATAAGAATGTGGCTTATTCCAATTGTCTTGACATGTAGCAAAGTAATAACAATAATTACCTTATTTTTTGTTATTTTTAATTATTTTATAATAAATCGTCTACCTTGTTGGAGTATAATTGTCTAGTCTAATGGTGTGAAGAAAGTACCTAGCTATCTGTAGTCTAACACTAGTAAAATAATACATGTAACACTCAAAATTTTTGGCAATACAGTTACGTGTTACCTATTTTAATAAAATGTTGCTTTTTCTTTTGTTTATTTTCCCAACAATATATACAAAGATCTGATTACTTAATATCAATTGTAATACATTTAATTTGCTTAAAAATACAAATGTATTTCAGTGGGTGGTATACCACCTGACCTTGTTGTTAACGTCCTTTCAGTCCACCTTGTGGACAGAGGGTTAAAAATGTGACTTTGTTGATTGCTGTATGTAAGCGGCATTGGTAAAACACGTGGTGACTGCGCAAGATCTGTTCATTTCTTTCTGTGGTTTGTGTGTATCGGACGCCTACGGCACTAGGCTGAGAGCGTACATATTTCTGGGAAGGCGGGGACATGTTTCCTGTGACGAAATTTGCTTGTAAGGCGGCTTGCCGGTATGTTATACCTTGTAATGCACGCGCTGGTTAATTTGCCTCCGTCTGAGGTACTCCGGGCTCTCTCTAGAATTATACGGCTATCCTTCTCAGCAGTGTACGCGGAAGGGAAGTATTTGTTTGGTACACTCGCTAATGTCGTGCGGCCCACAGCGGTGTGGCCAGCGTTTCAACTATGACATTGTTTACTAGGCTGACCGTACCGTAGGCAATTACAGCAATGCACACCAGGTCTCACGCACGGTGCATCAGAACAGCGCACACCATGTGTATTTACGAAGTAAGGCCGTTTCTATGCTTTAAACGTTACAAGACATACACTCAGTCGCAAAAGTATTCGGACAGCACGTAACGGCGCATAATGTTGCAGTTTGCCGCATGAACAAATACAGAAATTGCACTTTGTTATGTATTTGGGACTCTGGGTACGATGTCGCCACGTGAAACACGCGTCAAATACGAAGAGTTGATGTTGGACATGTGTCTGTTACGTAATATTTCCTGAAAACGGCATGGGAAGGTGCAACAAAAGTATTCGGACAAAGGCGGGCAACGTGAGAGAATAGTTCATTCCGAGACGCACAGAGGGTGAAGCGACTGCAGTGTGTCCGACATTTCCGAGAGACGATAGCGATGATTAGTAAACACGTATCGCGAGCCTGTGGAGGTCAACGATGGGGCGCAGAGGGAAGTGTTCTACGTTCGAGCAAAGGCAACTTGTCGTTTATCATCACGCGAAGGGGAAAACTTGCAGGGACATTGCCGCAATAGTGAACATGAAGAAAAGTACAGTTCACATTATTAAACGGTTCGAGAAAGAAGACCAATTGGAATTCCGTTGCAGTACAGGACGGCCACGGACATTTTCACAGAGAGGTGAATGTGTGATTGTGCGTAAGGTACAACAGAATCCGAAAATATCTGCCACACGAATTGCAAGTGAGGTGGAGGGAGACCTTGATATAAAAGTTCATCCCGAAACCGTGCGGAGAGTATTACGACGATCGCAGTAGCACGGTCGAGTGGCACGGCGAAAGCCATTCATAAATGCAGTGAACCAGAAGAAACGTATGCAGTTTGCGAGGGACTACGCCGAATACGATCAGGCTTGGTGGAATCGGGTGATATTTTGCGACGAATGTAAATTTACATTATGGCAAAGCGACGGAAAGGCAAACGTGTGGCGAAAGACCAATGAAGAGATGAATCCCAGGAACCTCAAACCAACAGTAAAGTTTGGAGGTGGGAGCATCATGGTGTGGGGATGCATGTCCGGCAATGATGTGAGTGATTTAGTGTTCATTGATGATACGATGAACAAGGAAGCGTATTTGAATATACTGCGGGGACATTTAAAGCAGAGTGCACGACATCTAGGTATTGCGAACAACTTTCATTTTTATCAGGATAATGATCCCAAGCATACCGCGCATATTGCACAAATGTGGTTGCTCTTCAATTGCCCGAAAGTATTGCTCCCCCCTCCCCAATCACCAGACCTTAACTCAATCGAACATTTGTGGGGTAAATTGAAACGGACCCTCCGCGCGGACAACATCTATACGAAGGAGACCTTGAAAGAGAAACTGCGCCAAGAATGGGCAAATATAGGCCCTTATTTCACGAAAAAAATTGTGCAAAGTATGCCTAGTAGATTGGAGGAGGTATTGGAAATGAAAAGTGGACCCACAAGGTATTGACATTTTCGTCGTACAACTTATGAACATTTATTGGACAGTGTCCGAATACTTTTGTAGCAGCAGGGTGTGCAGGATGTTTCAGTTTTGTTGTTAATTTTTCTGTTATTTATGTTTTGGAAACGAAATAATATAATAATTCTTTTGTAATTAATGTTGTTACGCATATATATTGCTAATAAATATGTTTGGGTTTTATAGTCAGTGTTTCTCGAGTACTCATTGTGAAACTTCCCACTGTCCGAATACTTTTGCGACTGAGTGTAAATGGCCACAGCTTTCCTCTGACCTATCCACGCTCCTTGACTTTCTTAACATATCATTCGATTTGAATACTTGATATTGACACTGAATGACCGGCAGTTTCTTCTTGCGACAATTCAGTCATTACACCTTAGTATTGTCTGTTCTGTGGCGTAGAAAGTTGGTATAATTACTTTATGACCCTCATGCACGAAAACAACATTGTAGGCCAATTAATTAGCAGCTGCTGCTATCTGTAATTCTGTTTTAACGCGGTTTCGGCCAGATGATGTAATTTATGTAATGCTGGTGGAGATCTGCGGACCGGTTTATATAAGGGGGGAACATTTTAATCCATACTCGGGATAGAGATGAGATACAGAATAATGTTTTAGGTAAAATTTGTGCCGGCCGAAGTGGCCGTGCGGTTAAAGGCGCTGCAGTCTGGAACCGCAAGACCGCTACGGTCGCAGGTTCGAATCCTGCCTCGGGCATGGATGTTTGTGATGACCTTAGGTTAGTTAGGTTTAACTAGTTCTAAGTTCTAGGGGACTAATGACCTCAGCAGTTGAGTCCCATAGTGCTCAGAGCCATTTGAACCATTTTTGTAAAATTTGTAGGTGACAAAAAGGGTCACGCAATGCTAGTAGTGGCCGTGACCACCTTGAACGTGATTTTAAAGGAGATTTGGAGGTAAAAGTGATTTTTTAAACTAGGAACTCCAATATTTGATTTAAGATCTGAAAAGAGGGGCAAATTTTACGTATAAAATGATACGTTATGCAAGGTCATGGCAAGGTTCAATGAAGGTGAAATAAGCAAATATGCTTTTAGGCACTGCAGTACAGTTGTACTACCAGAAGCTGTCTACGCGTCATGGATCACAGAGACTGAAAAAATAGAACGTCAATTCCTGTGAAAATTGTTTGGAGCAGTGGCATATGGATGAAGAGACCAACGAAAGAATTATATGAACACACAGACAGGCTCAATGACATGATCAGATAGCGCCTACTAATATTCTGTGGGGAGATACATTGAGTGAACAACAACAGAGAGACAAAGACAACTTTTGATGTAGCAAACGGGTCAATAAAAAAATACTATCAGTTTCAAGAAATAGAAAAAGGCCTAAAACTAGCAAGGATCGGTATTGAAATGATAAATGAAATAGACAAATTCAGAAACAAAGTTATGAACACGAAATCTGAATTAAAAGAAAGGAAGACAACAAGCAAAATATAGACAGAAAAAAGGAAACAAGAACATAGCGAAGTAATGAAATTACAATGAAATCCATACTATTAGCTGCTTACAGGTGTCGATAAATATCAAAGGGGACAGTTGAAAACGTGTTCCCCGCCAGGTACTCGAACCTACGATCTCCTGCTTACATGGCAGACGCTCTAACGGACTTTATTTTTGGATTTCATTTTGTTCTATATTGTTCGCTGAATTTGTTTGGGGTGGACGTCCGATGACACCCATTTACGTTCACCCAGTTTTTGTTACAGAGGGTAGCTAACACTCTGACCGAACACGCTGAGCTACTATGCCAGATGAACACACAGACAGGGACTGCGCCGTATTAAGACTCATCTGAGTTTCGCAAGTGATTTAGTATTTCCAACTACAGTGCCGCATTCCCCTTGGTCTGCGTCATCAGGTCCTGCAATGCTGAGGACACCACTTCGCTGTCTGCAAAACGGCTTGGTGCGGAATGGTTGCTGCAGCGAGCCGTGCCACACCAGACTGTGTGTCGGCGTTGTACGGCCGCGGAGATGCATCGACGTCAGCAGCCAACTCAACGGACATCGTCCTGTGCTGCCTCAGTGCCGCCCACTGACAACAGCAAGGTGGCCCGCGCCATGCGTGCCTGCCGGCGTGGCTTGGGTCACGGCGAGAACAAGTGCCCGGAATCCATCAGCTGAATCTGCGGCTCTCGGCCCTGATGTCTGCGGTGCATGTTGGGAGTCAGGACGACTGCCCACAGTAGCGAGCTGTGGCGTGACCCGCCGCTGGCTGGCTGTGGACCCTGCATTGGCCTCAGAGGGTTTAACCGGCGACCTGCCGTGGACTGGAACGCTGGCGCCCCATCTGCTGCTGCATGTGGCCAGTGGTGTGACACGCCCTGCTGTGCAGGAGAGCTGCCACACTTGAATGCTTTGGTAGTGAACCGTCACCTATTTATATGCATCTGTGCGCCTCTGTTTTGCTAAACGCGTTGCTCCGCGTCACGTCCTCATTATTTATTTATTTATTTATTGATTTATTTAACCTGGCAAGATTAGGGCCATCAGGCCCTCTCTTACATCTAACCAGGCATTCTACTTATTTTACATTCATATGTTTTAGTAGGCATGTTAAACTACATCTAGTACAAAAAGTGAAATAAACAATTTGAAAGGTACACCTGGAAAAATACATACATATAGAGTTTATATTCTTAGATCACAAGTACTGTTATAATTAGACATTATTGAACAGACAGATTTGAGATAGGAGTGCTGGCAGCAGGGAGTATGAGGGAGACTCATGGTGAAGGGAGGAGAAGAATAGAGAGACATGATGAAACATAATTAAGGAAATATAAAGGAAAAGAATATTGCGTGGATAATAGAGATAGATGAAGAGGAAGGCATCTCAGGAGCAACATAGGAGACGCTAGCTTTGCTATTTGACAGATGAGGGGATTGTCCTTGTACATTAATTTTGTGGAGAACTTTATGAGGATGATAGTAGGAAATGCTTCAACTTCTTCTTAAAAGCAGCAGGAGATTGAATTTTGCGCAAGGTAAGGGGCAGTTTGTTCCAGAGGCGGACAGCGGCAACTGAGAAGGAGTTTGCAAAAGTTTTTGTTTTGTGAGTGGGCACAGTTAGGATACCAAATAAGAGTGACCTCGTGTTTCGATTATGATGACTTGACAGGTTTTTAATCTCTGAAGCAAGGTACTGGGGTGTTTGCGCCTCGAGGAGTCGGTGGAGTAGACATAGAGTGTGGTAGTCGCGCAATTTGTCCGGCCGCAGCCACCCTAGCTGGGAGTATGAAGCACTAACATGATCGTATCGGCGAATGTTGCAGGTGTAACGCACACAGGCATTCATGGTTAGCTCTAGCTGTCTTTTGTTTTCACTGCTCATGCCTTGTTGAATCACATCACAATAGTGGAGGTTCGGTAGAACGAGTGCTTGCACGAGCTGGCGTTTCAAGTCCTGTGGAAATATGTTCCGAAACTTTTTGAGAGCATAGAGACAAGCAGACGTCTTTCGGCACACTGCGACTGTATTCTCCGCCCAGTTGAGATGCTCATCCAAAGTTACACCCAAGTTCTTCACTGTTTTCTGATATGGTATTGGAGTACCGTCGAGCAGAATAGGAGGTAGCCGTTCGCGGAAATCTGAACTTATTAATTTCTGATGGGCTATTAAGATTACTTGCGTCTTTTTTGCATTTAGTTTAAGCCCCAGGTTTTTCGCCCATGTCACTACTGAAGACAGATCATCATTCATCTGAGCGATTGCAGTGTTTACATCTTCAGGTCTGACGCTTAGGTAGAGCTGGAGGTCGTCGACATAGAAATGATATTTACAGGAGGACAGAACCGATGAAATATCGTTGACATATAAAGAAAACAAAAGTGGTCCTAAGACTGATCCTTGTGGCACTCCCGAGGAAACATGTTTCCAGGAAGATTTTTCATTTACGCAGACAACACATTACTGTCTGTCTTTTAAGTAGCTTTCAAACCATCTCATTGCACTTTCAGAGAAATTAAGCTGTTGCATTTTTCTGAGCATTATGTCAAAGTTAACAGTGTCAAAAGCTTTGCTGAAGTCCAGTAGCGTCAATATTGTTGCCTTTCGATTGTCGATGGCATATTTCAGGTCATCAGTTACTTTAATTAGAGCAGTGTTTGTGCTGTGATGTTTACGGAAACCGGATTGAAATTTGTCATATAGGCTGAATTCATGCAAGTGTTCAGTGATTTGGTCATGAACAATATATTCAAGTGCTTTGGAAACAGCAGGCAGTATGCTAATTGGTCGGTAATCACTAGGCAGTTGCGGGTTTTCGATCTTAGGGATGGGTCGAATTAGGCTCCTTTTCCATGCAGTGGGATATATTCCGTTCACGAGGGAAAAATTAAATATGTCAGTTAAGACAGGCACTAAGATATCGGCAACATTCTTAATCATGGTTATACCGATACTGTCGTTGCCTATTGCATCAGAAGAGATTCTCATTATTGCTTTTCTTGCCGTATTTGTTGTTACATGTTTTAGATGGAAGGTATCGTTGTTAGTTATCCTGTTTAGGGATTCTTGTGGACGGTAATTATCAGCTGTGCTGGTATTCAGAGGTGCAGAGAAGAATTCATTTAATTCGTTAGCTGACACATGAAAAGTGGTTTCCGATTTTGCCTTTCCGACCCCCAAGCTACGGAGATTCTTCCATAGAGTCGTGGGCGTCAGATCGCTGCATACAAGGGAGCGAGCGTGCCTGATTTTAGCATTGCGAATGCATTGTTTCACTCTGTTCTGTAGCTTTCTATATTCTTCGAAACGCTCGGGTTTCGGATCTGCCTTGAAACGCCTGTGGGCAGCATCCCTATTAGTCATCATTTGACGTAATTCAGCTGTCAGCCATGGAGCAGGAGATTTTCTTACACGGATTGTGCGCACAGGTGCATGTTTGTCATAGAGGGCAGTGAGTTTATCACCAAGTTCATTAATTTTGCCGTCGATTGTGGGTTTTCTGATTATTTGATGCCATGAGATTTCTGAGCAATCGGCTGTTAGAGCGTCAAGGTCAATACGTTTCATGTTCCTACAAGTTATGTAACACGATTTGATCCTTGGGGGCTGCACAGAGTAGGCCAGGAATATTACATCATGTGCTGAGAGGCCAGGGGCCGATGTTTGACCAACATCTCTTACTTTGTCAGTCTGTTTCGTTGCGATTACGTCTATAAGAGTATGACTGTGCGCCATATGGTGTGTAGGTTGTAATGGAAGAATGTTCATGCTATTGCAACTAAACAGTCTTCTTAGGTTTATTGCGGAGGGAGTGTCTCTTAGCAGGTCTATGTTCAAGTCACCCATTACGATGACATGTTCGTATTGACACTGAAGTGAATGTAATTCCGACTGGAAGGAACTCATTGAGCTTATTTTTGGCGGCTTGTACACGACGCCAGTCAAGAATTTCCGGCTTTGTATATTTATTTCAATGAACATGAATTCAGCCTCTTTTTCTTCAGCAGGATTTGACGTACATAAGACTTTCGCTTTGAGATCTGTTCGTATATACGCGCCGACGCCGCCACCTCGCTTTTTTGATCTGTCTGCCCTAAGAAATGTGTACCCTGGGAGATGAATAGATGCAGAGGATATGTGTGGTTTCAACCACGTTTCGGATAAGAGGATTACGTGGTAGTTTAGTTGGTTGAAGAGGAGGCTAAGTTCTTCGTAATGTGCAGGTAAAGACTGGATGTTGCAGTGAGCTGCTAAAAGCTCTGACGCGTTCCGCTGAGCAGCCTGAAGTAGGGTGGCAGACTGGTTTGTCCCTTTGTTAGGCACTACCTGCCGCGAGGGGCACTGGCCGCTGCTTCCGCCAAGTGACATAACACAGGGGTGTCCGAGATTTTGCGCGCCCTGTGTGTGACACCGCGAGTGCCGAAAGAAAGGCGACTGCTAGAGATTTCCTGAGGTTGCGGGAGTATAGACAATGGATTAGTGGTATTCGGTGCAAGGAGAATATGACCAAAATAGTGACGGCTGTGTGTCACTGTGTATCCTCTGTCGTACGAGGAGAAATGTAATTAGCGTATTTGAAACAGCTTAGGGTGGAAATAAGGGAAAAGGGAGTGATTTAAGAGGCCAATGCTGCCAGCAGAGAGAAGTAAGCTTAATAATTAATAGATTATCGTAGGAAGCTAGAATTAAATTGAAATTTACTAAAGTGATGCTGGTAGTGATTATCGTAGGAAGCTACAATTAGATTGAAATTTGCTAAAGTGATACTGATAGTGATTTTTGTTATGAACAATTTAAACCGAAGAGATGGGTGATTAATGAACTAAAGGAGAGACTAATAATTGCAATAGAACTAATTCAGAACGGAAGAGAATAAACTGAGAAAATGAAAAAAGTATTAGCAGTAACTAAAATTAAGTAATGGTTAGAGCTACAGACACAAAAAAATAGTGAAAAGTTAATACAGTTACAAAAACAATTAGTTGAGGGTACAAATATGGGTGTAATTAAAAAATTAATAAAATTACAAGACTATATCTGAGTATAGGGCTGTTACAATTAGACCTAGGTTGGGCAGAGGGCCCCTTCTGCCTGTGACTTGCGCCACGCAAACTGCTGCGTTTACATTTTCCGGCAATTCTATGCCCCTTTGGCCTCTATTTTACTTCGCAACTACTGGTGAGTGTAACTCTCTGTAAACAGGCCTGTGCCTGGCTGTAACTTGCGCGCTCAGAAATATTGCACCAAAACTGACTTTTCCTCTCCCAAACAGTAGTGCCGCTACAGAATAGTCCCGTTTCAGCCCCTACACTTTCCTATAGTTTCATGAAGCTACGATAGGTGAAAGCACTATACAGGGGGTTTCCGTAACAGCGTGCAAGAATGTAGCAGGACATAGAGAATGCTCCACTGAACAATTTGACTTTGGGGATCTGGGGACAGACAAGCCAGCTTAAGGTGATATGGAAGTAAACTTGCCTATCGCTTTGTCTACCATTACTGTTTTCCAGTTTATTTACTGCTAACGTGTGTACAAGTTATCATGTACTGTGCTGTTTACTCACTTGTACATTCTTTATTTCCTGCAAGGAAACAAGGAAGACGAGCTTCATTACTAGGAAGTCATGATGTATGTTTTACTTACTTTATTTTTCCATAAGGTGACTGTTGTATCGTATTTACATTGTCACATTACAGAAAGTTGGTCGACGGCCTTGCCGCAGTGGTACCACTGGTTCCCGTCAGATCACCGAAGTTAAGCGCTGTCAGGCTGGGCTAGCACTTGGATGGGTGACCATCCGATCTGTTGAGAGCAGATGGCAAGCGGGGTGCACTGAGCCCTTGTGAGGCAAACTGAGGAGCTACTTGATTGAGAAGTAGCGGCTCCGGTCTCGGAAACTGACATACGGCCGTACAGCGGTGTGCTGACCACATGTCCCTCCATATCACCTGTGGGCTGAGGATGACACGGCGGCCAGTCAGTACCTTTGGGCCTTCGTGGCCTGTGAGGGATTAAATTAGTTTTTTAGTTTTTAGTTACAAAACGTGCTAAGAATCGATGACAGGCCCATTCATTACTCGGCGCTATTCAAGGACGTACAGTACAATACGAATGTGCAGTTCCGGTACAGTTTTGCAGAACTCACTGACATACACTTTGTGTACGGGGCTGTAAAGGGAACGATTTCCTAATCAACAGCATTGCAGATATCCATAGGCACTCTTAGGGTGTCTACGGAGACCAGGAAGTGAACAAACGCACGGTGAGTTGTTGGGCGAGACCCCTGTCATCATCACAACAAGGTCTCGCCAATCTCTCCGATGTCCTGCGTGCTGGCCTGCCCCACAGAGTCATAATCACACTGCGAATCTCAACTGGATGTCACTGTTGCTGTGTGCTGGCACACTCGACCACCAGTTGGGGTTCTCAAAGGTGTGTGCCCGATGGCTTCATTGCCACCTAACAGAAGACCGCCGCGTGGAGTGGCCGCGCGGTTTGAGGCGCCATGTCACGGACTGCGCGGCCCCTCCACCCGGAGGTTCGAGTTCTCCCTCGGGCATGGGTGTGTGTATTGTTAGTCAGTTTAAGTAGTGTGTACGACTAAGGAGCGATGAGCTCAGCACTTTTGTTCCTTAGGAATTTACACACATCGGAACATTTAACAGAAGACCATAAAGAGCGAAATTGCTTGCACGTTACGAGGCCGATCGGGACAATTTTTTGTCAAACTTGGTAACAGGCGATGAAACATGGGTTCATCACTTCGACCCGGAAACAAAGCGACCTCTCCCCTGAAGAAAAAGTTAAAAACCACAACCTCGGCCAGTGAAGTTACGGCAACGGGCTTCTAGGACTCTGAAGTGGTTACTCTGTTTCGTGTCCTCCATCATGGTGAAACGATCATCTATGAAGTGCATTGTGCTACACCAGGAAATTGAAGAAACAATTTCGTCGCCACAAAAATGCAAACGACTTCTCCTTCGCCATGACAACGCAAGGCCCCACACAACTCTCCGCATCCGAGAGGAGCTCACAAAAAATTTCTTTGAAGTGTTCTTCCTTTTCCACCGTACAGCCCGAATCTCGCACCTTCAGACTTCCATCTGTTTGGCCCAATGACGGTTGCACTCCGCGGGAAATAGTCGTGGATGATGTGGAGGTTATTGATGCAGCAAGACGTTGGTACTATGCAAACATAGAGGCTCTCGCAGTAAGGTGGCGTTAATCTGTCACATTGAACGGAGGTTATGTTGAAAAATAGCGTTTTATAACTAAAAGAATGGGGAATGAAATGGTGTACTGGAATCCTGAATAAAACCAAACTGCTTTCAGAAAAAATATGTTGCATTACTTATTGGACACCCTTGTATATCGTAATCTGTTTTGGTCCTAGGTTGGCGTGTGGGCTGAAACCATGATGGCCTCGAAATTTCCCTAAAAGTGGTTTCTTTGCGATCATGTCGCAGATATGTTCAGTGGACGACATATTAGGTGAAAATGTAGGCCATGGAGATAATGGTACACGTCGTCAAATGGCTCTGAGCACTATGGGATTCAACTTCTGAGGCCATTAGTCCCCTAGAACTCAGAACTAGTTAAACCTAACTAACCTAAGGACATCACACACATCCATGCCCGAGGCAGGATTCGAACCTGCGACTGTAGCGGTCTCGCGGTTCCAGACTGCAGCGCCTAGAACCGCACGGCCACTTCGGCCGGCTACACGTCGTCCTTCAATGGACACTTGCATATTCCTCGCGACACTCGGTCGGGCGTTATGCTGTTGAAATACATGTGGAGTTACTTCATGTAGTCACTGCTGTTCAGATTGTCCTCAGTATGCAAATGCGAAAACATTTTGTATCTCATGGCGCATAAAAGAATCCAACTTGTCGTTTCCCACTGTTGTTGTTGTGGTCTTCAGTCCAGCGACTGGTTTGATGCAACTCTCCATGCTACTCTATCCTGTGCAGGCTTCTTCCTCTCCGAGTAACTCCTGCAACTTACATCCTTCTGAATCTGCGTAGTGTATTCATCTCTTGGTCTACCTCTACGATTTTTACCCTCCACGATTCCCTCCAATACTAAATTGGTGATCCATTGGTGCCTCAGAACATGTCCTACCAACCGGTCTTCCTTGTAGTCATGCTGCGCCACAATTTTCTCATCTCCTCAATTCTATTCGGTACCTCCAGATTAGTAACGTGATCTACTCATCTAATCTTCAGCATTCTTCTGTAGCACCACATTTCGAAAGCTGCTATTCTATTTCTGTCTAAACTACTTATCGTCCACATTTCACTTCCATATATGGCTACACTCCATACAAATACTTTCAGAAAAGACTTCCTGTCACTTAAATCTATACTCGATGTTAACAAATTTCTCTTCTTCAGAAATGCTTTCCTTGCCGTAGCCAGTCTACATTTTATATGCTCTCTACTTTGATCGTCATCTGTTATTTTCCTCCCCAAATAGCAAAATCCATCTGCTTCTTCAAGTGTCTCATTTCCTAATTTAATTCCCTCCGTATCACCTGACTTCATTCGACTACATTCCATTATCCTCGTTTTGCTTTTATTGATGTTCATATTATATCCTCAAAAATGGCTCTGAGCACTATGGGACTTAACATCTATGGTCATCAGTCCCCTAGAACTTAGAACTACTTAAACCTAACTAACCTAAGGACAGCACACAACACCCAGCCATCACGAGGCAGAGAAAATCCCTGACCTCGCCGGGAATCTAACCCGGGAACCCGGGCGTGGGAAGCGAGAACGCTACCGCACGACCACGAGATGCGGGCCTTATATCCTCCTTTCAAGACATTGACCATTCCATTCAACTGCTCTTTCAGGCCCTTTGCTGTCTCTGACAGAATTACAATGTCATCGGCAACCCTCAACGTTTTTATTTCTTCTCCATGGATATTAAATCCTACTACAAATTTTTCTTTTGTTTCCTTTACTGCTTGCTCGATATATAGATTGAATAACATCGGTGATAGACTACAACACTGTCTCACACCCTTCCCAACCAGTGCTTCCCTTTCATGCCCCTCAACTCTTATAACTGCTATCTGCTTTCTGTACAAATTGTAAATAGCCTTTCGCTCCCTGTATTTTACCCCTGCCACGTTCAGAACTTTAAAGAGACTATTCCAGTCAACATTGTCAAAAGTGTTCACCAAGTCTACAAATGCTAGAAACGTAGGTTTGCCTTTCCTTAACCAATCTTCTAAGATAAGTCGTAGGGTCAGTATTGCCTCGCATGTTTCAACATTTCCACGGAATCCAAACTGACCTTCCCCAAGTTCGGCTTCTACCAGTTTTTCCATTCGTCTGTAAAGATATCGTGTTAATATTTTGCAGCAATGAATTATTAAACTAGTAGTTCCTTAATTTTCACTCCTGTCGACACCTGGTTTTTTTGGGATTGGAATTATAATATTCTTCTTACAGTCTGATGGTACTTCGCCTGTCTCATACATTTTGCTCACCAGATGATAGAGTTTTGTCATGGCTGGCTCTCCCAAGGCTATCAGTATCTCTAGTGGAATGTTTTCTATTCCAGGGGACTTTTTTCGACTTAGGACTTTCAGTGCTCTGTCAAATTCTTCACGCAGTATCATATCTCCCATCTCATCTTCATCTACGTCCTCTTCCATTTCCATAATATTGTCCTCAAGTATATCGCCCTTGTGTCGACCCTCTATATACTTCTTCCACCATTCTGCTTTCCATTCTTTGCTTAGGACTCGTTTTCCATCTGAGCTCTTAATATTTATACAGGTGGTTGTCTTTTCTTCAAAGGTCTCTTTAATTTTCGTGTAAGCAGTATCTACCATACCCCTTGTGATATATGCCTCTACATCCTTACATTTATCCTCTAGCCATCCCTGCCTAGCGATTTTACACTTCCTGTCGATCTTATTTTTGAGATGTTTGTATTCATTTTCTCGTGCCTCATTCACAACATTTTTATATTTTCTCCTTTCATCGATTAAATTCAATATCTCTTCTGTGACCCAAGGATTTCTACTAGCCCTTGTCTTTTTACGTACTTGATCCTCTGCGGCCTTCACTATTTCATCTCTCAAAGCTACCCATCCTTCTTTTATTGTATTTATTTTCCCTGTATTTGTCAATCGTACCCTAATGCTCTCTCTGAAACTCTCTACAACCTCTGGTCCTTTCAGTTTATTCAAGTCTCAGTTCATTAAATTCCTACCTTTTTGCAGCTTCTTCAGTTTTAATCCGCTTTTCATTACCAATAAATTGTGGTCACACTCCACATCTGCCCCTGGAAATGTCTTAGAGTTTAATACATGGTTCCTGAATCTCTGTCTGTCCCGAACAGGCCACGAAGGCCCAACGGAACCGACCGGCCGCCGTGTCATCCTCAGACCATAGGCGTCACTGGATGCGGATATGGAGGGGCATGTGGTGAGCACAACGCTCTCCCGGCCGTATGTCAGTTTTCGAGACCGGAGCCGCTACTTCTCAATCAAGTAGCTCTTCGGTTTGCCTCACAAGGGCTGAGTGCACCCCGCTTGCCACCAGCTCTCGGCAGACCAGATGGTCACCCATCCAAGTGCTAGCCCACCCCGACAGCGCTTAACTCCGGTGATCTGGCGGGAACCGGTGTTACCACTGCGGTAAGACCGTTGGCTTACCATTATGTAATCTATCTCAAATCTTGCAGTGTCTCCAGACCTCTTCCACATATACAACCTTCTTTCGTGATTCTTAAACCAAGTGTTAGCTATGATTAAGTTATGCTTTGCGTATAATTCTACCAGACGGCTTCCTCTCTGATTATTTACCCGCAGTCCATATTCACCCACAATTTTTCCTTCTCTTCCTTTCCCTACAATCGAATTCCAGTCCCCAGTGCCATTTAAATTTTCGTCTCCTTAACTTGGCTCTGAGCACTATGGGACTCAACATTGAGGTCATCAGTCCCCTAGAACTTAGAACTAGTTAAACCTATCTAACCTAAGGACATTACACACATCCATGCCCGAGGCAAGATTCGAACCTGCGACCGTAGCGGTCCGGCGGTTCCAGACTGAGGCGCCCAGAACTGCTCAGCCACAGCGGCCGGCTTTCCTTAACTATATGAATAATTTATTTTATCGCATCATACATTTCTTCAATCTGTCTATCATCTGCGGAGCTAGTTGGCATATCAACTTGTACTACTAAGGTAGGCGTGGGCTTCATGTCTATCTTGGCTACAATAAAGCCTTCACTATGCTGTTCGTAGTAGCTTATCCGCGCTCCTACTTTTTTATTCATTATTTAACCTCTAACATTCTGCGCGGTGTCTGTTTGTTCTATATCGGGTCTCCCTACCACTTTCGCGCAATGACGCTCTGAGCGTGTTTCTTAGGGAATTGACTAGTTTGAACCTGGGACCCGTTGCTGGTAAGGAGACGCTAGACCACACATGACATGTAGAGTTCAGAAGAGTTCAGTGAGACTAGCGATGATATAACCAAATACTTAATGATTTCAGCGTCAGCTCCACTGCAATCCCTGTAAAAGAATCTTAATACTAACTAAATTTAGTGGAAGGGGTTCAAGGATTTCCTATTTTTAGTTAGCTGGTAAAATAAGGTCGAAAAAGCAGTTAAGTTTACTATTGGAAATTTTATTCTACTCACAAAAGATTGTTTATAAATTGCACTATTGATAAAAGGAAATGTTTTAATACGGGATGATAAAAACCAACTGCGGTGAACAAAAATGTGAACGAATATTCCCTGAGTGGGTTTCCAAGTTCTACAATGGATCGAAGGATGACCTATGCCATTGTTGTTGTTGTGGTCTTCAGTCCTGAGACTGGTTTGATGCAGCTCTCCATGCTACTCTATCCTGTGCAAGCTTCTTCATCTCCCAGTACCTACTGCAACCTACATCCTTCTGAATCTGCTTAGTGTATTCATCTCTTGGTCTCCCCCTACGATTTTTACCCTCCACGCTGCCCTCCAATACTAAATTGGTGATCCCTTGATGCCTCAGAACATGTCCTACCAAACGATCCCTTCTTCTGGTCAAGTTGTACCACAAACTCCTCTTCTCCCCAATCCTATTCAGTACCTCCTCATTAGTTATGTGATCTACCCATCTAATCTTCAGCATTCTTCTGTAGCACCACATTTCGAAAGCTTCTATTCTCTTCTTGTCCAAACTATTTACCGTCCATGTTTCACTTCCATACATGGCTACACTCCATACAAATACTTTCAGAAATGACTTCCTGACATTTAAATCTATACTCGATGTTAACAAATGTCTCTTCTTCAGAAACGCTTTCCTTGCCATAGCCAGTCTACATTTTATATCCTCTCTACTTCGACCATCATCAGTTATTTTGCTCCCCAAATAGCAAAACTCCTTTACTACTTTAAGAGTCTCATTTCCTAATCTAATACCCTCAGCATCAACCGACTTAATTCGACTACATTCCATTATCTTCGTTTTGCTTTTGTTGATGTTCATCTTATATCCTCCCTTCAAGACACCATCCATTCCGTTCAACTGCTCTTCCAAGTCCTTTGCTGTCTCTGACAGAATTACAATGTCATCGGCGAACCTCAAAGTTTTTATTTCTTCTCCATGGATTTTAATACCTACTCCGAATTTTTCTTTTGTTTCCTTTACTGCTTGCTCAATATACAGATTGAATAACATCGGGGAGAGGCTACAACCCTGTCTTACTCCCTTCCCAACCACTGCTTCCCTTTCATGTCCCTCGACTCTTATAATTGCCATCTGGTTTCTGTACAAATTGTAAATAGCCTTTCGCTCCCTGTATTTTACCCCTGCCACCTTCAGAATTTGAAAGAGAGTATTCCAGTTAACATTGTCAAAAGCTTTCTCTAAGTCTACAAATGCTAGAAACGTAGGTTTGCCTTTCCTTAATCTTCCTTCTAAGATAAGTCGTAAGGTTAGTATTGCCTCACGTGTTCCAGTATTTCTACGGAATCCAAACTGATCTTCTCCGAGGTCGGCTTCTACTAGTTTTTCCATTCGTCTGTAAAGAATTCGTGTTAGTATTTTGCAGCTGTGGCTTATTAAACTGATTGTTCGGTAATTCTCACATCTGTCAACACCTGCTTTCTTTGGGATTGGAATTATTATATTCTTCTTGAAGTCTGAGGGTATTTCGCCTGTTTCATACATCTTGCTCACCAAATGGTAGAGTTTTGTCAGGACTGGCTCTCCCAAGGCCGCCAGTAGTTCCAATGGAATGTTGTCTACTCCGGGGGCCTTGTTTCGACTCAGGTCTTTCAGTGCTCTGTCAAACTCTTCACGCAGTACCGTATCTCCCATTTCATTTTCATCTACATCCTCTTCCATTTCCATAATATTGTCCTCAAGTACATCGCCCTTGTATAGACCCTCTATATACTCCTTCCACCTTTCTGCTTTCCCTTCTTTGCTTAGAACTGGGTTTCCATCTGAGCTCTTGATGTTCATACAAGTGGTTCTCCTATCTCCAAAGGTCTCTTTAATTTTCCTGTAGGCAGTATCTATCTTACCCCTAGTGAGATAAGCCTCTACATCCTTACATTTGTCCTCTAGCCATCCCTGCTTAGCCATTTTGCACTTCCAGTAGATCTCATTTTTGAGACGTTTGTATTCCTTTTTGCCTGCTTCATTTACTGCATTTTTATATTTTCTCCTTTCATCAATTAAATTCAATATTTCTTCTGTTACCCAAGGATTTCTACTAGCCTTCGTCTTTTTACCTACTTGATCCTCTGCTGTCTTCACTACTTCATCCCTCAAAACTACCCATTCTTCTTCTACTGTATTTCTTTCCCCCATTCCTGTCAATTGTTCCCTTATGCTCTCCCTGAAACTCTGTACAACCTCTGGTTCTTTCAGTTTATCCAGGTCCCATCTTCTTAAATTCCCACCTTTTTGCAGTTTCTTCAGTTTTAATCTACAGGTCATAACCAATAGATTGTGGTCAGAGTCCACATCTGCCCCCGGAAATGTCTTACAATTTAAAACCTGGTTCCTAAATCTCTGTCTTACCATAATATAATCTATCTGATACCTTTTAGTATCTCCAGGGTTCTTCCATGTATACAACCTTCTATCATGATTCTTAAACCAAGTGTTAGCTATGATTAAGTTGTGCTCTGTGCAAAATTCTACCAGGCGGCTTCCTCTTTCATTTCTTAGCCCCAATCCATATTCACCTACTACTTTTCCTTCTCTCCCTTTTCCTACACTCGAATTCCAGTCACCCATGACTATTAAATTTTCGTCTCCCTTCACTATCTGAATAATTTCTTTTATTTCATCATACATTTCTTCAATTTCTTCGTCATCTGCAGAGCTAGTTGGCATATAAACTTGTACTACTGTAGTAGATGTGGGCTTCGTATCTATCTTGGCCACAATAATGCGTTCACTATGCTGTTTGTAGTAGCTTACCCGCGTCCCTATTTTCCTATTCATTATTAAGCCTACTCCTGCATTACCCCTATTTGACTTTGTGTTTATAACCCTGTAGTCACCTGACCAGAAGTCTTGTTCCTCCTGCCACCGAACTTCACTAATTACCACTATATCTAACTTTAACCTATCCATTTCCCTTTTCAAATTTTCTAACCTACTTGCCCGATTAAGGGATCTGACATCCCACGCTCCGTAGAACGCCAGGTTTCTTTCTCCTGATAACGACATCCTCTGGAGTAGTCCCCACCCGGAGATCCGAATGGGGGACTATTTTACCTCCGGAATATTTTACCCAAGAGGACGCCATCATCATTTAATCATACAGTAAAGCTGCATGCCCTCGGGAAAAATTACGGCTGTAGTTTCCCCTTGCTTTCAGCCGTTCGCAGTACCAGCACAGCAAGGCCGTTTTGGTTATTGTTACAAGGCCAGATCAGTCAATCATCCAGACTGTTGCCCCTGCAACTACTGAAAATGCTGCTGCCCCTCTTCAGGAACCACATGTTTGTCTGGCCTCTCAACAGATACCCCTCCGTTGTGGTTGTACCTACGGTACGGCTATCTGTATCGCTGAGGCACGCAAGCCTCCCCACCAACGGCAAGGTCCAT
Organism: Schistocerca nitens; assembly: GCF_023898315.1. NCBI lineage: Eukaryota > Metazoa > Arthropoda > Insecta > Orthoptera > Acrididae > Schistocerca > Schistocerca nitens. The sequence continues at coordinate 65,254,468 of NC_064616.1, forward strand.
GGTTCATGGGGGGGGACCTATGCCATATCATATCTATAATCTAGGTTTAAATTAAGTTTCACAAGAGAGAAAACTATCAAAATGGTCTACAGTGACCCTCAATTATCTTTAATTACTCATCTAACTTGTCGTAAATTACAGTGGCTGATGTGGCTTCTCAATAACTATATAACAGAAAAATCATCGCGTTTCAGATTTTTACTACAAGTGGCAAATGTAAACACCATGAGCTTTAATTGACAATCGACACTAGTATTACACAAAAAGGGGTGTAACAGATGAGACTTCTGCAGTTCTGAGTGAAGCTTTATGCGCTGTTATGCGGCATCATTACCTTGTCGGTGTTCGTCAGGGGGCGGCGGGCAGCACAGCACCGCTCACCTCGCCGTCTGGGAAGCAACTCTCACCTAACTTCTCCTTACTACAATTTACCGAAGTTGGTTTAAAAAAAACTATCTGGCTGTGTTTTCATCTGACCAATCAGGGTCTCAATGTTAACCTTAAGCTCCACCAACAAAAATTCTGTCTATCCAATGAGAAACGTTATACTTTTCGTGGTGGGGCAATGTTTTTAAAGTTTGCAACGTATCAGAGACGCGAAAAAGTCTCACGCTAAAACTTGCAGCTGGTGTGGTCCTTTTAGTGTTATCGTAAGATCTATACTGTTCTTCTGGAGGGCTCTAGCTTTAACATGGGCTGGGGGGGGGGGGGGTGGTCCTAGCGGTTAGCTGGCAACGTGGGTGTCCGTCCCTTATCGTAGGGCCTTCTAGCTTAACACGGTTCTGCTCTCGGCTTCTGTTCTCGTTTCTCCCCTCGGAACTGCGTCTGTCTCACGGTGGGAAGGTATGACATGCATTTAGCATTCTTGTGTTAGTCTGTGGTATTCCATTTGCTCACTCGTTACTCGTATTACTTTGGTTAATTTAATGTCACGATTTATTCAGAGCTATGTGACATACTACTGGATTTGCTTATCATGTCAGGATTTTCATGGAAGGTGTTGGATTTGCCTGACACCTTACAAACCTACTCCGGCATTATGCCTATTTGATTTTGTATTTATAACCCTGAAATCACCTAACCAGAAGTCACTATATCTAACTTTAAACTATCCATTTCTCTTTTTAAATTTTCTAACCTACCTTTCCGATTAAGGAATCTGACAGTCCACGCTCCGATCCGTGGAACGCCAGTTTTCTTTCTCCTGATAACGACATCCTCTCCACTTCATAAATGGAGGCCCACTTTCTTGAGAACCCGGGTGAAAATCCACACCCGATGATCTAGATTTAGGTTTTCCGTTTCCTTAAATTTTTTAAGATCAAATTCCATGATGGTTACTTTGTAAATGACATGACCGATTTACTTCTAAAACCTTCCACAATCCGTGCTTGTGTTCCGTCTCTAATGACCTGTTCCTCGGTGTGGCAATAAACAGAATTCTCCTACCTACCTTATTAGTCTCAAAACACTATTTGTCGATGACGTTTACTTGCCCATCAGAATCTCAGTCGTTTGTGATTTGCGGTAATGGAAGCTGACGCAGTGACACGCTGGCAAACAAATGATGTTACAGCAGATACTACCGAGCCGTCTGCACAAATACGTCCACAGACTACAGTAAATGTTTTCAAGTGGATGTGAGTTGCAGCAGTTACGCGGAGATGAAGAGATTTGCACAGGATAGGCCAGCGTGTAGAACTACACCGAACCATTTTTTCGGACTGTAGAAAACAACAACAATAATAAAATAGAATACTCCACCTTCCTCGGACCTTAACTCCTTTCAGTTTTATTTGTTCGTGTATTTGAAAGCCTCCTATATCGGACCCCAGTACGAGATGCAGAGATTCTTCGTGCTTGTGTTCTCAAGAGTTGTGAAACCGTATACAGTACTCCAAGCATACATCAGCTCATTCAGAGTCCAGTAATACGCCGCGTTTGTGCACGTATCAATGCTAACAGGGGAAATTATAATCATTACACGAATCAAACAGTTTATTGTGGTGTGTTCTGTTTCTGTGTGTTTCCCATGATTAATGTAATATGAAGAATTGCATGTGATGAATTCTGACATGGAAATTAAGAGTTTTCAGATCCATGTGCAAAGAAGTAGTTTTTTATTCCATGCGTGGTGAAAGAGTTCTTGAAGTTTAGCAGGACCGTTTTGTTACGTACATTATATTTCATTCTTAGAACTTTTATTTTCATCATGCATTTGATACAGGGCCACGACAAACAGGGTGTTTCCGTAAGAGCGCGCGAAAATATAGAGAATGTAAATAAAAAAGTACTCCGTTATGTGATTTTATTCCTATTATTTTCTTAAGCTGGCTACTCCAACCCCAGGTTCTCAACCTCAAATTGTTCAGTGGAGCATCCTCAACGTCCTGTTAAATTTTTACAGGCTGTTACCGAAACACCCTGTGTACTAAGGAATATTTATTCCTATAAGATATCTATCCAGATTATGCTTAATGGTTGGACTGAGGAATTGGTGAGCCATAGAAAACAACAGTGCAAGGTGACCGCCATCTTGTCCGCTTGGCCGTAACAGACAGAACACCTTCATCCACAGTCTCGGCGTGAAGTTGGAGGTTTGCAACGGTTATGGGCTTGTCTGTATCTACAGTTCGACTACGTCTCCTGCGAGCTTGACTGGTGGCACGCATGACATTGCGTTGGCTCCCACTGACCAGAACCCACCAACGCCGCAGATAGCAATGGACAAGTGAACGCCGACACTTGCGTGCTGTATGTCAAAATACAGGATGCTTCAACAAGGACTTTACAACTTTGAAAATTCATATAAATTAATTCATAGTACCTACAGAGGTGATTGTAGTGTCAGTTTGTAGGGAAATACATCAAGTTTTGTCTCGCATAGATCGCTAATGCCGAATCGCACCGTAAGGAGGTCTAGTGGCAGTTGTGTTAAAGATGGTTGGACCCAAGTTTGCTAGCTGTGTGTTTTGGTTTGAAGAATCGAAGTAGATCCCACATATGACTGTTTGGTGTGTGATAAGAAACCGTTTGCATTTGAAACCGTACAGATTGACGACCGTACAAGCAATATAACACCTGATAAAACTGCTCGCAAGAACTTCTGTGCGGTTATGATAAATCGATTACATGAGGATGAACATTTCTTGGACAAAATCGTCTTTTCTGATGAGTCGACTTTTCACTTAAGAGGCAAGGTTAACACACATAACTTTAGGATTTGGGGCAGTGAAAATCCACATCAAACATTATAATATGTTCGTGATACCCATTAAGTGAACCTTTTTTGTGCATTGAGCAAGAACAAAGTGTACGGCTCTTTTTTTTCTGTGAGAAAACCATCAACGGGTTAGTGTATCGGAATACATTCAAACAATTTTTGATACCACAGATCGATGAGGATGACCAAGAACGAAATGTTTATTCATGCAAGATGATGCGCCACCCCACTACCTGGCTGACGTCCGGCATTTTCGTCAGTGATCGCTTTCCAGGTCAATGGATTGGCCGTGATGCGCCAATTGCATGGCCGCCCCCACACCTGCAGTGCTACAGTGAGTTCGGGAGAAAAAAATACTTCCGATGGGATGGGTGCAGGATAACCAACGGAAGCCATATAATACATATTTAATTTAAGGTAAAAAGAAGTGTTGTGCTTACGTACAAAATTACATTAAACTCAGCTCTATATCTTCTTTCAATAAATTTACATGAATTTTTGAAGTTGTAAAGTCCTTTTTGAAACGCCCTGTAGTGTTTTCTTGTGAGTCCCGCTTCAACACGTGAGCCTCAGCTGCAAATAGAAACCAAACTTTACCCAGGTTTCAGCCAAAATAATTTGGCCTTCTTCAGAAGCGAGTGACACTAAACTACTACAGTAGTTTAGTGTCACGCGCTTCTGAAGAAGTCCAAATTATTTTGGATGAAACCTGGGTAGAGTTTGGTTTCTATTTGCAACTGAGACTGACGTGTTACATGTTCATTTATCATAGATGCTGAGAGGGCTGCACAATGTTAAGAATTCTTGAGTCCCGCTTCAACATGTCCCGCAGTAATGACCCCCATGCACTTTCGATGCCGCCGTGGTGAACGCAACTCGGCAGACTGTATTGTTGAATGACACAACAGAACAACGCCAAATGTGATGGTTTAAGGCGCCATTGCCTATAACACGCTATATCGCTTCCTACGTGTTGAGAGCAATCTGGATAGATAGCGCTACATTAGGGGGGTTTCACAGACCGAGGCACTGCCCCTCCTGCTAGCCGTTCCATATGCCATATTTGAGCAGGTCAGCGGCCGGTCGAATGTGGTGAGGAATGCGCAGACCTTCGAATAACGACGAGTACCACTGCTTCCATGGCCCGCCCGTTCGCCTGACATGTCTCCTATCGAACATGTCTGAGGTATGGTCGGTCGGTCGATCTTCCTGCAGGCACAGTTGATGCCTACAAACCGCGTGGCAAAGCATTCCCCAGTAGGGTATTCTGGAGCCTTTGATGTCATGCCACTACGTCTAGAGTAGTGGTGCTACTTCGTACTGAATTTCCACAGTCACATTGCATGTACAGGTTTGTAATGCTAATCACTTGTGTAGTTGGTTCAAATGGTTCTGAGCACTATGGGACTTAACATTGGAGGTCATTAGTCCCCTAGAACTTAGAACTACTTAAACCTAACTAACCTAAGGAGATCACACACATCCGTGCCCGAGGCAGGATTCGAACCTGCGACTGTAGCAGTCGCGAGGTTCCAGACTGAAGCGCCTAGAACCGCTCGGCCGCCGCGGACGGCACTTGTGTAGTGTCACGTCCCCAATCAGTGGAATAAATTTCATTGTGACCACAACTTTCAGTCTTGCTGTTTCACTCTTTTTAAACAGTAGTGTACACAAATGAACTGCAGGCTGCCTGTATGCATTTTGTTCACTGCATTCTGGGGCTGAGGAAATGTTCGCAAATTTAAAGAAAGTTGCTCATCGGTCATTGTCGAAATGACGATATCTGTGAACCTGCTGTATGCCTCCGAGGAAGAAGGGTACGGTGCATTGAGTAATAGCGCCATTGTTAAGTGCCTTTTATGGGAGCTGTGAAGCTCCAAGTGTAAATGACATTCAATGTGAACGTGATTAAGATGGTGTGCAAACGCCATACGAAGTGCTGCACTAGAGTAGAGACAAAAAAAATACACCAGAGGGCAACCGGATTCAGTTCTGCCACAACAAAACAGTGGAGATCAGCAGGATATTGTCTTGTCCTCAAATAAAGGCAATCGATCAACGAAAAGGAGTGCATTCAAAAATATCTAATGCGGGCTACTGCTAATTGAGTATGGCTATACTTCTTCAATTACTAGTGATTGTTGCTTCGTAGGATGGATTTAGGTCAGCGCACACTGCACTGAGGTGACAAAAGTAATGAGATGTCTCATAATATCGTGTCCGACCTTCTTTTACACGGCGTAGTGCAGCAACTCGACGTGACATCGACTCCACGAGTCGTTGGAAGTGCCCTGCAGAAATATTGAGCCAAGCTGCCTCTATAGCCGTCCATAATTCATAATTGCGAAAGTGTTGCCAGTACAGGATTCTGTACACGAACTGACCTCTCCATTATGTGCCATAAGTGTTCGACGGGACTCATGTCGGGTGGTCAAATCATTCGCTCGATATGTCCAAAATGTTCTTCAAACCAATCGCGGACAATTGTGGCCCGGTGCCATCCATAAAAATTTCATCATTATTTGCGAACATGAGCCGCGCGGGATTAGCCGAGCGGTCTTAGGCGCTACAGTCACGGACTGTGCGGCTGGTCCCGGCGGAGGTTCGAGTCCTCTCTCTGGCATGGGTGTGTGTCTTTGTCCTTAGGATAATTTAGGTTAATTAGTGTGTAAGCTTAGGGACTGATGACCTTAGCAGTTAAGTCCCAAAGATTTCACACACATTTGAACTTTTTTTTTTTTTTTGCGAACATGAAGACCATGAATGGCTACAAATAGTCTACAAGTAGGTGAACATAACTATTTCCAGTCAATGACCGAGTCAGTTCCGTGCAAATTTACCCCACATCACTGTGGAGCCATCATCAGGATTCACAATGACTTTTTGACATTCTGGGTCCATGGCTTCGTGGGGTCTACGTCACACTCGATCCCTACCATCAGCTCGTATCAACTGAAATCGGGACTCAGCTGACCAAGCCACGATTTTTCAGTCGTCTAGGGCCCAATCGATATGGTCACGAGCCAGGGAGAGGCGGTGCAGGCCATGTCGTGCTGTTAGCAAAGGCATTCGCATAGGCCGTCTGCTGCCATAGACCATTAACGCCAAATTTCTCCGCACTGTCCTAACGGATATGTTCGTCATACGTCGCACTACGATTTCTGCATTTATTTCACGCAGTGTTGTTTGTCTCTACACAAACGCCGCTGCTCTCGTCGCGTTGTCCGCGGTGAGAGCCAGTTCCTGAAATTTGGTATTCTCGGTACTCTCTTGACACTGTGGATCTCAGAATATTGAATTCCCTAACGATTTCCGAAATGGAATGGGCCATGCCTCTTGCTGCAACTACCATTCTGCGTTCGAAGTCTGTTAATCCCCGTCGTGTGGCCAGAATCACTTCGGACACCTTTTCACCTGAGTACAAACGACAGTTCAGCCAATGCACTGCCCTTTTATAGTTTGTGTATGCGACAACACCACCATGTGTATATGTGCACATCGCTATCCCATGACTTTTTCGCCTGAGGGTAATATTGTTCGAAGAGCAGGGGGTGATGATGTCATTGTAATGGTTACGTGGAGGTTTCTGTGCCATTTGACACAGTTATTGAGTAAGAGGACAGATGCTATTGACTGTTCTGTTTGAGAATCTATCCTCAGACATGACGTTCACCAGCACACGGTAATTCTCTTCCCTGAGGACGACTGGCTATTCGCCAAGGTAAAGCACCTTGCCACACAACTAGAAGAATCGTAATCCAACTGAACATCTCCGAAGCCACTTTCGTCGTCGTGTTCGCTGTGTAAATGTTTCCTACACACCCTTCGAGAGGTATAGGGACTACTGAAAATAGCACGTCTGCAGATAGCCATACAAGTTTGTCAGCACCTCATTCTCTTCTGGCTCGCTTAGCGGCTGGGCTGCCGTGTGTGATTTTAACAGCGGCTTTTTTGCCTATTAGCAGTGCTCATAGCAGCGTGGTTAGACACTGGTTGGTCACATTTGTTATGACTGTTGGATTCGATATGAATAACAAGCGTACTGCAGGTAAAAGTGTTCGTAAATGCTCTACTCAAGGCATTACAAAGCACACGTTCTGGCAACTGAACACCACGTTTCAAATTTTGAAGATCTCTTCCTGTATAAATTGCTCATCCGTTACATACAGTGCTGTTACTCGAAGCTAACCGGGAAGTGCTGTAATATCTGCTTTCGCATCCCGTTTATTTATACACGGACGTAGAGTTTCTTTTGAATCACGCTCGCCTCTTGCTTACGCTATCTACGAAACAAATACAGCAACGTTTTCCTTACGCCACTGTCCAAATACGTAAGCTCCCATAGTATCGTTAATTGATATAGCACACTAATATACGATTCTTATATTATGTCTCATTTTTAACGAGCACAAAATCTAACACAGGTTACTAAACAGTATCTGTGCGCTACAGGTGAACCTCAAATTTCTTCGTACCCACTACCCTTTTGTTCTGATTTCATTCATGCCTGAGACGTGGGACTGTCCATATCCTCGTACGGGTTGAATTGAAGCTGTTAAAGTAACAATCGGTGAACGAGTTCACGCAAAAATTCCATTTGTGTTTCCGCGGCAGAATTATCACGTACATCATTCCACAGCAAAAATATGTTCTCGCAGTGTCCCATCATATGCGAAATGAAAAATCATCATACGATTTTGATGGCCGGGAGACTCCACCCGACGAAATTCGGCCTCTGAGCGGGAAGTCTTTTCAGTTGACGTCACATTGGGCGACTTGCGTGTCAGTGATAATGAAATGATGAGGGGGACAACACAACACCCACTGCCCGAGCGGAGAAAATCACCGACCCGCCCTGGTATCGAACCCGGGCCCTCTGCATGACAGGCAGACGTACTCACCAGTCAGCTAAAGAGGCGGACTGCAGTCGTATATCATCCGGACACCAATACAACTGCGACGATAGGACTGAACGTGTATTAGTACTTGTTCTGTGCCCCTACAAGGTCAGTAAGTGGCGCAGAAGGAAATATGGTAGCTAATGTTTGTTGTTGTTGTGGTCTTCAGTCCTGAGACTGGATTGATGCAGCTCTCCATGCTACTCTATCCTGTGCAAGCATCTTCATCTCCCAGTACGTACTGCAGCCTACATCCTTCTGAATCTACTTAGTGTATTCACCTCTTGGTCTCCCTCTACGATTTTTATCCTCCACGCTGCCCTCCAATACTAAGTTGGTGATCCCTTGATGCCTCAGAACATGTCCTACCAACCGATCCCTTCTTCTAGTCAAGTTGTGCCACAAACTCCTCTTCTCCCCAATCCTATTCAATACCTCCTCATTAGTTATGTGATCTACCCATCTAATCTTCAGCATTCTTCTGTAGCACCACATTTCGAAAGCTTCTATTCTCTTCTTGTCCAAACTAAATATCGTTCATGTTTCACTTCCATACATGGCTACACTCCATACAAATACTTTCAGAAACGACTTCCTGAAACTTAAATCTGTACTCGATGTTAGCAAATTTCTCTTCTTCAGAAACGCTTTCCTTGCTATTGCCAGCCTACATTTTATATCCTCTCTACTTCGACCATCATCAGTTATTTTGCTCCCCAAATAGCAAAACTCCTTTACTACTTTAAGTGTCTCATTTCCTAGTCTAATTCCCTCAGCATCACCCGATTTAATTCGGCTACATTCCATTATCCTGGTTTTGCTTTTGTTGATGTTCATCGTATATCCTCCTTTCAAGACACTATCCATTCCGTTCAACTGCTCTTCCAAGTCCTTTGCTGCCTCTGACAGAATTACAATGTCATCGGCGAACCTTGCATATATGGACATAATTTTAGCTGTTGTCTGTTCCAAGGGCGGTTTTGAAAGGAGAAGAGTAAAAGCGACTCATCTTAAAAACAAAAATAAAAAAAAGGAAAAGAAGTATGGCTGGGTTCATGTGGCTCCAGACAATAGCGTGCAGTAAGGACCCTCAATAGGGTGACAGATGAAGAAAATAAACGGCTTCAATGGCGAAATAAGGTTAGAATGTCAACGACAGAGAAGATGGAGGAATTTTCTTCATTGTGAACCTGAACTTCATTCAACATGGGATTTACGGTGGAGAAACCGCGTTTCTATACAAAGTACGTGATGACAGGAATCGGCTCCAGAGGAGCGACTGCAAAAGGTGTCCGCTAAATTTATCATCTGGAGTTCGCTACCTCAGTTTTAATCCCACTGCCGCTACTAAAGTACTTTAGTTACTACTTCGGCTTAGGAAGCAGCTATAAAACATATGAAATCAGTTATTTACATCAGGAGTTACATAAACCCCGTCGACATAGGTCGATGTGAGCTGGCTGGTGGATTCTGTGGAGCCTGCGTCGTGTTAGAGAGGAGAGACCCCAATACACCAGCAGCCACACTGAATCGAACATCAAAGACAACAAGAACAAAATGTATCTTTCATTTGGGACCATTAGAACACATATCACGATTAAAGTTGTGAAATTAAAACAAGTGATGGACAGTATGAAGTAATATGGAACTGGCAGTCTAGCACTGCAGGAAGTTATATTCAGACAGAAAGTACTTGGCTAGCGTTACTGAATATAAGCATGTAAACGAGAGGCTGTCGTACCTAATGGTGAAGAAAAGAAGCAGACCTGATCCTTGATAACGCGCATACGCTGTCGAAAGATAAAAGTGGAACGGAAACTGCAGGAATAGAACAGTCACAGAAAACGCTGGATAAGGCAGCAGCAGAAGCAGATAAAAGGAGATTAAAAATCTTGATAGTTGATTTCAATGCACAGATGGATTCAGAGAAGTGTGTCATAGGTGCTGTAGGGGAATACAGGGCTCACAAGAGAACCAAGAAGAATGGAGGAAAACTTGTGAACTGCTGACAGCCCTCTCTTAATTATGTAAACTGCTGACAGGGGTAAACTGGGGAAGAATGAACTGCGGACAGCGGATTAGTCAGCCAGTTAGCGTTTATCGAGACACACCACGAGGAGGTCGGCTAATTGTCTCCCATATTCTCCACCGAAATTATAACTGAAACATCAATCACAAACACTGACAAACATCAAATCGTCAAAAATAAGTCGTCTGGTTTCTTCCTCAGTTCTTGGGGCAAAAACTTGAAGCTAACTCTTTTAGTAAAACCGAATCGATCGATGACTCCTTTCCTCAGTTCTGCCATCTGCTTCCGTAAAAATGCTTCCTTCTCAACAGTTCCTTTTTTGGTCACTTGCACTGTTCGCAATCATCATTTTCAGGTTTGTGTCTGGTTGCTCCTCAAGCAGAATCTCCGGAAAACGTTAGACAGAAGGCGGGGCAAAATAATGAGCTTCGATATCACCATTCTTCATCACCTCCTGATGTATCAACTTACTCGGCCTGCACAAAATATCTTCGGGTGCTTTTCTTTTTAATGAGTTCACTGTTGGATTGTTGGTCTTTCGTGGCTATGATTAACATGGCTGTCTACACTGAATCGCCAAAGAAACTGGTACACGTGCCTAATATCGCGTAGGGCCCCCGCGAGCCACAGCACGACGTGGCGTGGACTCGACTAATGTCTGAAGAAGTGCTGGAGGGACAATTCGTCCATGAATATTGCAGGGCTGTCCATAAATCCGTAAGAGTACGAGGGAGTGGAAATCTCTTCGGAACAGCACGTTGCAAGGCATCCCAGGTATGCTCAATAATGTTCATATCTGGGGACTTTGGTGGTAAGCGGAAGTGTTTAAACTCAGAAGAGTGTTCCTGGAGCCACTTTTTAGCAATGCTGGACGTGTGGGGTTTCGCATTGTTCCTCTGGAATTCCCCAAGTTCGTCGGAATGCACAATGGACACGAATGAATGCAACTGATCAGACAGGATGATTACGTACGTGTCATCTGTCAGAGTCGTACACACTGGACTCGCATTCTGGAGGACGACGGTTCAATCCCGCGTCCGGTCATCCTGATATAGGTTTTCCGTGACTTCCCTAAATCGCTTCAGGCAAATGCCGGGATGGTTCATTTGAAAGGGCACGGCCGACTTCCTTCCCCGTCCTTTCTTAATCCGATGCGACCGATGACCTCGCTGTCTGGTCTCCATCCCCAAACAATCCAATCCAATCCAATCAGAGTTGTATCTAGACGTATCAGTGGTCCCATATCACTTCAAGAGCACGCGCCCAACACCATTACAGAGCCGCCACCAGAATAGTCTCCCACTGACATGCAAGGTCCATGGATTCACGAGGATGTCTCCATACTTGGACACGTCCATCCGCTCGATACAATTGGAAACGAGACTCGTCCGACCAGGCGAGGTGTAAAGCTTTGTGTCGTGCAGTCATTAAGGGTACACGAGTGGGCCTTCGGCTCTTAAAACCCATACTGATGATGTTTCGTTGAATTGTTCGCACGCTGACACTTATTGATGGCCCAGCATTGAAATCTGCAGCAATTTTCAGAAGGTTTGCACGTATGTCAGGTTGAACGATTCTCTTCAGTCGTCGTTCGTACCGTTCTTGTAGGAGTCCCATTGCACGTGCACAGACTATAACACCACGTTCAAACTCACTTAAATCTTAATAAGCTGCCATTGTCCAGCGGTAATCGAGCCTCCGCCAGAGACGTGTTGACTTATACAGGCGTTTCCGAGCGCAGCGCCGTATTCTGTTTGTTTACATATATCTGTATTTGAATGCGCATGTCTATACCAGTTTCTTTGGCGCTTCAGTGTATAACTTTGTAGGCTTCAAGCAGACATTACAAGTTTTCTTAGTACAAGCACATCTCAGTGTACCATCCTTCAACTCCCTGTGAAGCGTAAACCTAAATCTGTCCACTACAAACAGCAGATGCGATCTTTTGCTGTCCATGAAATCTATGGTTACTTCCTTGATTCTGTAGTATATTTTATTGTCAGCCATTTAGATATTATTAGTTACATGTAAATATCAATGTTAATGTTAGTATTTGTATTTTGACTCACCTGCTATCCGTACGATAACAGAGCTCCCAATAAACTCTCTTTTGTAGCTTTTCTTTTCTGGGCGAAACTGAAGTGCTACCAGCTTAGTAGTTGGAGTTGTGTGTGGCACGTAAAAGGGTAATACACTCCTGGAAATTGAAATAAGAACACCGTGAATTCATTGTCCCAGGAAGGGGAAACTTTATTGACACATTCCTGGGGTCAGATACATCACGTGATCACACTGACAGAACCACAGGCACATAGACACAGGCAACAGAGCATGCACAATGTCGGCACTAGTACAGTGTATATCCCCCTTTCGCAGCAATGCAGGCTGCTATTCTCCCATGGAGACGATCGTAGAGATGCTGGATGTAGTCCTGTGGAACGGCTTGCCATGCCATTTCCACCTGGCGCCTCAGTTGGACCAGCGTTCGTGCTGGACGTGCAGACCGCGTGAGACGACGCTTTATCCAGTCCCAAACATGCTCAATGGGGGACAGATCCGGAGATCTGGCTGGCCAGGGTAGTTGACTTACACCTTCTAGAGCACGTTGGGTGGCACGGGATACATGCGGACATGCATTGTCTTGTTGGAACAGCAAGTTCCCTTGCCGGTCTAGGAATGGTAGAACGTTGGGTTCGATGACGGTTTGGATGTACCGTGCACTATTCAGTGTCCCCTCGACGATCACCAGTGGTGTACGGCCAGTGTAGGAGATCGCTCCCCACACCATGATGCTGGGTGTTGGCCCTGTGTGCCTCGGTCGTATGCAGTCCTGATTGTGGCGCTCACCTGCACGGCGCCAAACACGCATACGACCATCATTGGCACCAAGGCAGAAGCGACTCTCATCGCTGAAGACGACACGTCTCCATTCGTCCCTCCATTCACGCCTGTCGCGACTAGAGATGGGGGATCCGCTCTTGAACTAATTCATAGAGTTGAATCTTTCAAAGGAGTGAACAATCAGTGATTCAGAAAAAAAGAACGGTAGCTCCAAACGTTTCCCACGGCAGTGAGAGAGAGAGAGAGAGAGAGAGAGAGAGAGAGAGACGGAGCATATCAGCAGCGCCTCTGCTGGTCAGAGCACAGTGCACGCCACACAACACAGCCAGCGCCGGCCTCTGCCCTGCTTCTACCTTGGCTGCCTGCATTGTGCAGTGCCCCATTGGATTTTGTGTTTCACATATGCCGTGCCATCTCTGTGCGTCGTCTGCCATGTGCAGTGTCTGGCGCAGCTTAACTTCGCATCGCACTCTGTCGGCGATCGTTTCAGTCGCACGTCCTGCCCTCTGGGCAGTTGATGCGAGCAACAGGACAGAGAGCCACCTAGCGGATAACATAGGAACTACTTGCAAAAACCTGCTCGCAAGGGAACCGACGATTTGGCTCGGAGCGGGTGAGCTCCCCCCACCCTCGGAACTCGCCCGCTCAACGCTCACCCCACCGTCTCGACTCTAGCCAGAGCGTTGAGCAAAGCGACTCAGGTGTCACTCTGGTCTCTGCGGTCTCAGCTCATGCAGTAATACAGCTCGCGGCTCGACCTGCTCGACTCAGCGCCTCTGCATCGGAGTTCCTCTCTACTGGATATTGTTCTTCGTAGTAATACCGCTATGTATATTACATTATTATGTTATGGATACATCAATCGTTTTTATTTTATTTTTATTTGTTTAAACTGATTAGATTAGGTTCCTGATGACTCCTCTTACCATAGGATTTTTATTATGGATACTCGAATTTACGCCTTAATTACGAGCGAACCGATAAACGTATCGCAAAATGTGATACACCAATATTTTCCTTGTTTTATTCTGCGTAGGGCTATATGCAGCACTTTCGTTTTACAGTCAAATTTATATTTTTTTTTCTTATTCTGGTACGGATTTTGCGATTTTAGGCGTCTTCGGAAGGAAACGTTCACTTTAAAAATATATGGCTTGCGATGTATTTGTATGAGGTTAATGAAATTTTAATACATTATAGCCAAATATATTGTTAATGTAAATCTCAAGTTACAACATTTTCCGATCACCCAAAAAACCACGATAGTGCAAAATAAATCAATAATCAAAAACTTTGTTATATCGTGGAAATTTCAATAAACAATACAAAATTCTTACTCATTATCTGTGTTACTTCAAAATAGGATCAAATAAGATCAAAATACAGGTATAGTACTGGAATAAACCAAGTTTAAAGGGCAATGTGCCTTCCATTTATTTTCTATTGTAAGTGAGTGGTGAGTCATGAAAAAGAGCTAATTCATTTCAGGGAGCGAACAGTTCTGATCCAATCTCTGAAAAGAACAGTTTTGCCCATCTCTAGTCACGACACCACTGGAGGCGGGCTGCACGATGTTGGGGCGTGAGCGGAAGACGGCCTAACGGTGTGCGCGACCGTAGCCCAGCTTCATGGAGACGGTTGCGAATGGTCCTCGCCGATACCCCAGGAGCAACAGTGTCCCTAATTTGCTGGGAAGTGGCGGTGCGGTCCCCTACGGCACTGTGTAGGATCCTACGGTCTTGGCGTGCATCCGTGCGTCGCTGCGGTCCGGTCCCAGGTCGACGGGCACGTGCACCTTCCGCCGACCACTGGCGACAACATCGATGTACTGTGGAGACCTCACGCCCCACGTGTTGAGCAATTCGGCGGTACGTCCACCCGGCCTCCCGCATGCCCACTATACGCCCTCGCTCAAAGTCCGTCAACTGCACATACGGTTCACGTCCACGCTGTCGCGGCATGCTACCAGTGTTAAAGACTGCGATGGAGCTCCGTATGCCACGGCAAACTGGCTGACACTGACGGCGGCGGTGCACAAATGCTGCGCAGCTAGCGCCATTCGACGGCCAACACCGCAGTTCCTGGTGTGTCCGCTGTGCCGTGCATGTGATCATTGCTTGTACAGCCCTCTCGCAGTGTCCGGAGCAAGTATGGTGGGTCTGACACACCGGTGTCAATGTGTTCTTTTTTCCATTTCCAGGAGTGTAGTATCTTTAGTTATATCTTATGAGCCGTTATGATATGTAGGTTACTGGAGTTGAAACTGTTGAGGAAATTCAATGATGGCACGGGGAACCCTAATGCGGCACCAGTGCTGAGGCGTAACGAAGCCTGTGTATTCTCAGTGTCTCGAGTGAGGACGCAAGAGTTCCACTTTATCCAGCAGTTTTTGTGTGGTGCATATGAGCAAATCTGAAACAGTCTGTTGGTTCAGCCCAGTGTATGGATGCAGGACTCGTGCCCACCTTGGTGACCCCAGATGAGACGCAAGCACCAGTTCTGAAGTCGTTGAATGGATCAGAAGGTAGGAAGGAGATGATGTTCCCCACGAACAACAGCCATGCAAGATTGCGGGGACGATTGTTGCTTGGAAAAGGCGAAGCTTCGTATGGACTTGTGTATAGGTGCTGGCAAGCACGGGATATAGTTGTATGATGAGGTGAAGGATCTGCACCCATTTCTACTGGACATGTTGTTTAAAGAGATGGTTGCTCTCCAGGATGACCCCCCCCCCCCCCCCCCCCGGTATTTGACATGGTCAGCCCATTCCAGTTCCCTATGGTGAAGGGTTAGCCTATCCCACAGGTCAGGACACTTGCGTGTAAACATAGCAGCGCGGGTTTTTGTAACGTTAAGGGTGATGCCATTACCTGCAGCCAACCGTTCGGTGGCAATGAGCAGTTGCTGAAGGCACCTAATAACTGCATTCACTCGATGAGTGATTGTCAGTAGGGCGGTATCATCAGCGAATTGGGCCAGTACCACCCAGAACAGCGTTGGGAAATCATTCACATGGATGACAAGTAGCAATGGTGACAGTACTGATGAGTTCGGCAGACAGTTTCGGCTTGAAAGCAAACTGATTGGATCCAATAATGGTAATGTCCAGAACTGATTGTTTCAGTCTGACAAGGATGTGCCATTCAATAAGTTTTGATAACTTGGCTAGTAAGTTTAGCGGATGAGTCAGAACTCTGCCAGGTTTTGGCAACTGGAGTGTGTTGGCGATCCTTCACTGAGATGGGAAATATTCCAGGAGCAGGCACCTGTTGAAAATCTGGATGGGAAATACCAACGGCTTTCTTGGTTGGAACCGACAGATGAGGATCTTGATTTCAGCAGGTGTTGTCAGCTCTGGCAGCATCATAACAGCTGTGTCCCCGATTTCCTGTGCCAGTTGTCACGTTCGTTCCACGTCTTCATCGCCACCATTACGAGCTGTTGTACTTTGGCCCTCAAATGTTATTGCGAAGATTTTGCCTTTGCTTCGAGGATCGCAACTCTAGTCTTCTGGGCCCTGCATGGCCAGTTTCAGAGGTCATGGGAGGGATCGTACCAATCTCCATTCGTTGCTAGATTGCAGGGTGAGAGTGGCCATCTTGTCCTCCCATACTTCCATCCAGTGTTCAATGGCTCAGACGTGAAGCTCCCGTTGTAGTCTCTTCATCTCCCTGTGGTCGACAGGGTTGCGGAACTACCGTCATCGCTGTAAGGCCCTGTTCTTGAGCGTCTTGAGGTTTTGAAATAAGGGACAGAAAGTCTCATAGTGCTGAAATTGGTTTTGGTACGAATTGACGCTTGTTGCAATGCTCTGTTCATTTTCCCATTAGAGTTGAGTTGGCTGCATCAGTCCTCCCAGTGGTGGAGTCGTCTACCATTGGGCAGACGTTGTTGTTGAGCCATGTGGCATACTAACCCAATTCATGTCCATAGGTGTGGCCACTCACACGTGGTCTGAGGAACATTGCGGTGATGGGTCCTGTTGTGTGGAACATGCGTCGGATCTTTGAAGGTGAAGGTAATTCCTCCCAGGCACTCCTCAAGGGTGTGGGGTTGTTATCCCTTGGGTTGTTTCGATGAGAGTTCCACCTGTAGCGTTTAGCATTTAGGTCTCCACCTAGGAGGATCCAATGGAAGTGGTCAAAAATTCTTGTAAAGTGTCATTCGTTGAATTGTCTCCATGGACCCAGGAGGCTGCTATCGTTGTAACAACACCATGGACCGTATTAATGGTGATAGCCATTGCCTCCAAGGTGGTAAGTTGAGGAAAACCACTGAATTCGGGTTGGCCTTGTCGATGAATATGACCATACCCCTGCAGCCACCGGCACGATCAGTACCGTAACTTATAACATTCCTGAGCTTGAAGGACTGTGTGGGGCGAAGGTGGGTCTCTGTCAAAAACAGAATATCCACGTTGTGGTGAAATCATCGAGAACTGGTTTCTTGCGAAGTACTCCATTGGCACTGAAGATTCAGAACGTGAAGTTTTTCATCTTTCGAGGTCTAAGAGCCGTTGTTGGGGCGAAGATCTTCATGGCGCAGTCAAAGAGGATGAGAGATTTTGATATTGCATCTGGCGCACTGCTGAACTTTCGAAACCTCTCTCTGAGGACTGAGAAAGATGTTCTTCTGGCAGAATGTGGTCACGAATTCAGAGATGGTGGGCAAAAGTCGAAGGCGGGCTGGTTTGAAGCCGCCGCCGATGGCGTTAGTCCATTCCAATGGTTGGGTGGATGTCCTATGGAAGTTTACGGGGCGGCCTTCAGTTGCAGTGGCAGGAAACCTTTTTGGGTGTCCATCAGCAGTGCCATTGAGGTTATGATTTGTTGCTGCTGGAAGGCCAGTGCCGCTTGGCCCTGTGCCACGTAGATTTTCAGTGCCTGCTGAAACGTTGGACATGCCCTCCATGTAGTAGGATGCTCGTCTTGGCAGGTGACACATTTGGATTTCTGGGTGGCAGTATCAGTACATTCCTCAGATGGGTGACTGCCAGTACACTTGATGCAGTGAGATGGTAGAGAGTAGTAGTTTGCCATGTGGAAGAACCACTGACAGCATCTGCAACTGTGGCGGTCCTTCCTTTAGGCGACAAGTCTCGATTTTTACCTCGGTGTCCCATATGTGTCGCACATCGTAGATGGACTGACTGGTCGGACCTGCTGGGAACCTAACACAATAGACTAGTTGAGGCACGAGTTTATTCGTCTTTTCGTCTCTAGATTGGAACTGACGAATTGATACCTGTGAAAATTCCAGCGATCTAAGTTCATTTTCAACAGCTTCTGCGGTGATCTCCGCTAGCATGTATTTAACCACCACTTTCAGAGACTTATCAGCTGGTGGATGACGCATGAAGAATGGGATGTTCACTGTCCAGAAGAAGCGAAGTCGCAGTATTTGGTCTGAGATCGATTCAAAATGACATTTGATGGTGTCACTTTTTTAGATGGATTTGATTGGGCTATGGACGTGTTTCTCTAGTTTTGTATTCAGAGTGAGGCATTGGCTTGTATACTGAATTGTGACAGGTAGAATTTTTGACTTTTCCAACCGAGCTTGCGAGTAGGTTGTGTGGTTGCTCCTGTAGTCGTCAGCTGTGCTGTGATGTCTATTTGTTACGACTCTGTCTGGAGAGGGTCGAATTCATTGGACGTCGGAACTGGTAGTTGACGTTTGCTGATGTCATCGATGTTTTGGGAGATTGTCCTTTTGCGCCCATCCGCATCTATGTCAGTCGCTAGGAAGCGGTCCGTGTCGGAGTCGGAGGCGGGCTCACGTGTGTGGTCTTCGTCAGACCTTGTATCCATGTCGTTTCACATTAACTGGACGCACCGGCGGCGCGGTTCCTGGCTTGTTGTTTCGTGTCTTCTACGGTGATCGATTGGCTTGTGTCTCCAGGTTGAGATCCTATAAGAATCGTCGTAAGCACCGCCGGACGGCGATCAGCCGGCCCCTGCGAGGCCGCGTGCTTGCATCGATATGTTCGCCTTCGCATCGCGTTCTCGACTGTCTCTTGGAGCGCGATTGGTGGTCTCATTATACACTTGGTTTGTGGTTCTGTGGTGGCGCTTCCCGCAGAGGCGTCGTACTTCCGCTAGCCGCTGTGTCTTCCTCTAGCGGCCGCTACAGAACTCTTAATTGCCAACTTCTGTGGCTGAATCGATTGCCTCCTTTGTAGAATCGATGGGCGCTGATACCAATATAGGACATGAACAAGTGGGAATGTGAAACACCTACGTGATTATGAGTAAATAAAAATAATTAAAAGTGAGTGGATCAACACATCGACGTGTTTCTCGAACGTGAGTACATGACTGCCCGCAGTTCACAAGTTTCGACAGCGAGAATCGATGGGCGATTATTGGATTAGTCGATAACCGATAAGTTGGCTTAGCCCGCAGTTCACTTAGCTACACAATGAAGTGGAATCCGAAGTATGGAGTTCACATGCAACCGAATGGAGAGAGGCTAGTAGGTCGGTACAGGAGACACAAAATAACAATCATCACTATCCACCTTGAAACGAAGACAAATCAGAAAACTCTCTGGCAATAAGAAAGACAGCTACACCATGCAGTTTACCGAAACAATAACCACAGGGAGATTATCAGCACAAGAAGAGAGTAGGAAGGAGCGAAGGTTCGGTGTAACGTCCCAGTGGCCGAGTGGTTCTAGGCGCTTCAGTCCGGAACCGCGCGACTGCTACGGTCGCAGGTTCGAATCTTGCCTCGGGCATGGATGTGTGTGATGTCCTTAGGTTAGTTAGGTTTAAGTAGTTCTAAGTTCTAGGGGACTGATGACCTCAGATGTTAAGTCTCATAGTGCTCAGAGCCATTTTGTAACGTCCCAGCGACAGCGAGATAATTAGAGACGGAGCATACGCTCGCAAAATGTCAAGGATAAGGAAGGCAATCGCCACTACTCTTTCAAAGGTACTATCGCGGCATTTGCCGGACGCGTGTTTGAACTGTCGACCTCCCCAATGCAAGTCTAGAGCGCTAAAAGAGTCAGAAAAAAAGTTGGAATTGATTCTTACCATTATTTCAAAGAAATTAAATCTACAGAAGCATTAACGCACATTATACTGACAAGAAATTTTTGTAGAGATTTAAGGTTGAACTTGCAACGAACCTTACTATTAAAACAAGTAGGAAAAAGTGAGATCATGATAAAAGTAGAATTGGAACAATTGGATAAAAGTAACAAAAGAAGAAAACAGAGCCTGGAGATGCAGCTGAGTCTGGAACGAAAATATAGAGGGTGTAGTTGACACGGAAGAAACAAGACGACCTGTAAGCTATGTGGCAGTGAGAAGAACAACCCCTAAAATAACAAGAAATTCCACCAGAAGCTAATGTAAGGAGGAGTTGTAAGAAGCGGAAGAGATATTCAAGACAAACAATCAAAAGCTCTCTCCGAGACGAAGAACAGAACAAACTGCTAGAAAGCGAGAGATTCCTTTGTGAAATGGCATGGTTGTGAAATTCAGTAAGAAGTATGTATGGAATGGCAAGGCACATCAAGCAGCTGCCCCCTCCCTACCATCACTCTACCTCTCTGAAATTCCAACACAGCTATACAGCAGGGAGAACAACAGAAGTCACAGTGTGATATTATTATATACAAATTGCCACTCTTTCCGTTAATTCGATATCGACTGCAGCCACTTGATCTATTCTAAATCGATTTGCTTCGAATGAAAGCTGCTTTTTTCATAATAACCTTAATTTTTCCTAATAAAAGTTGCTTCTGATGTAACATAACTCACTTTCAACCAGGAAAGTTTGTACGAATTACAGTTCTGTTTTACAATTTCCTTCTAAGTTTTAACAAAGTCTCAGTTTTTCATACAATAATATTAAAGAACTACCTAGTGAATTGTGTGTGAGAGTATCTGAAACGTATTTCACCGCTCTCTTCAAATATGTTTCATTTGTTTGAAACCCAGTAGCAGTAATCTCACTAACCGTAAACATCATCCACCAGACCATAATCAGAAATGCTCATCGCCAGGACATGAATAAGGCATCTAAATATTAACGAGCTTAGCACAGCGCTTACAGATCTTAAGCAGAGATAGAGTACACCCAGATGGAAAATCACATAGCAGTGCATTGTCGGAAACACTGCCCTGGCGCTCTGACGACAACACAAAACATAAGAAAGTAAGGACACAAACATAGTGTGAAAACATGTTAATTATGCTTAGTAAAGATAAACCAAGAAGTAAGAACAAAATCAGACAAAACAAAGCCATCCGTTTATAGTTGCAACACTCTAACCAGCAGCTGACCCAAGGGTAATGCACGGTCATGGTCCGACATTAGCAATTCTTTGCTACTGTGGCAAAGTCCGTTCTACATTTTCGATTCCGCGGCGCCAGTTTATCTGGCAATGCTGCGTTAAATCAACAGGAGTAGTTTCAGAGTTGTGCCAGCATATCTGTCCTCCCATTGTCAACTTTATGTATCTCACTTCTCCTGTAGCGTTGATCACGAGGAGCCGAAGTAAATGAGTGTATTCTGCATGACATAACATTCACTATTCCCTTCTTTCATAGCCACTCTTCATGTGCATCGATACCAAATAGGGATGTGAAAACTCTTGCGAGTGAGAGAATGACAATAATAATCGTAACAAGAACAAGCAAATAATGAATGAAGTTTATTGCAATGCAGAACGAAAATGGCTGTGAAAATAAAAATCTATAAAAATAGGTTGATCGTTGAGTTGGCACAACGAAAATATCTTCTTAGCATTTTGTTACTGAATTTAGTTCTGGATGTTTGAAGAGAAAAAGGAAAAGTCGGTACTTCTCGCTAGTGTAATATAATGTGAACCAGCAACTACCCTTTCCTTAGAACACGACTCAAGCATGTCCCCAAGTAGCTACCAAGTCACTGCTGCATTCCGTACCCTGACATTTCTCTGATGACCGTTGATGCAGATAGCTCCGATTATAAAATACAAAACGTATTGCAGGTTAGTTCCTAGGATCGTAATATTAAATTTGCGATGTAGATGTCACATGAACGTGACGACTGTCCAGATTACTCATCAATATAAAAAGACAATATTTTGAGAATTGAGCATGGTCCTTCGGCACCAGTCCTGAAAGAGAGTGAATGACCACAGGCGTGCCAAACCCTTTTCAAACGTCTGCCTAGTACCAAAAACAGTAGCAATATGAAGAAAGCATTGGATAGATCAGAAGGGCCTCACTGCTATTCACAGCCTTTTTCTATCACCCCTAGTGGAGCTGCGCTGCCAGACACCAACCCTAAAGCACATTACACAACTGAAATCTACGAATGAATTGTGTACTTATACTGATCAGCTTCAGTGAAATTTGTTATACATGAATAGAATATCAGATGTTATTATGGCTAATAGTCCAACACCTGAAACTCATATCAAAGAAGAATGTAATGTGAGACTACTGGTGAATAAAGGAACAATGGGAAAATGCACTGACGTGCATTTTCATACGTTTTTATCTTCATAGCTGCCGTAGTTAATACATCAATAATAACCTCGTTTATTGCTTCAGTGACTATTACGGTCTTGTTTGACACCCAGATGATGTAAACAACACAAATTCGGGTCCCAGACATTTAATTCTAGTCTCTTCGGCGACTTACTCTTATTTTGTTATTGATGTAAATTGGTATTAGCGAAAACTACTGCTGTCGCGAATTCTGAGAGGCTTCCAGAACCCATATGATACGGAGGGTCTCTTAGTTGTGACCTTTAGAATAGCACTTGCCGTGCTGGGTGGCCGCGCGGTCTTGGGCGACGTGTCACAGATTGGTTCAAATGGCTCTGAGCACTATGGGACTTAACTTCTGAGGTCATCAGTCCCCTAGAACTTAGAACTACTTAAACCTAACTAACCTAAGGACATCACACACATCCATGCCCGAAGCAGGATTCGAACCAGCGACCGTAGCGGTCGCGCGGTTCCAGACTGTAGCGCCCAGAGCCGCTCGGCCACCCCGTCCGGCTGTCACAGATTTAGCGGCCGCTTCTGCCGGAGGTTCGAGTCCTCCCCAGGATATGGATGTGTGTGTTGTCCTTAGAATAAGTTAGTTTAATTTAGTGTAAGTAGTTTCTACGTCTAGGGACTGATGACACTAGCAGTTTGGTCCCTTAGGCATTAGAACTTAAAAGAAGAATACTAGCGGAAGGAATTGATAAGATCAAGCTTTTGCAGAGAAACTGGAACTAATGGTAAAAACAGCTATAGTTATGTAAATTGAGCACTTAACTGGAGCAGTGGCTTGTTCTCACAGTAGTAAATACTGCCCTTACCATAATTGTAGCTGACGTATACAGGTCGCAACGTGAAATATGTGAGTACGACCACCTTTTTCATGAATGGATCATTTTGAACTGAAATACGTTTCCTAACTCAAAACCACTCCTTCTGTGATAATTATTCACAATATTTGATCGAGATGACAAGAAAATATTAAATGGATGTAGCAGATACAACACAGTCCCACAGCCGGAAATGATTCTCATACCAACGCAGTTGCCAAAAAGGCATACGACGTTGTGAGTCCTTGACTACGTTAGTGGCAAGAAGATTCCGTTTCCTTAGCAGGAATTCTTCACGAACGGATGGGGATACAGTGCAATCCGAATGACAGATATGGCGGTATGCCTACATGTCTAAAAAGAGCAGAAAACCTAATTGTTAACTCTTTGAATAATATTCCCACTTCTGTGACTCGTATCATGGTTAAAGCCCATGTATTACCACTGTTCATGCTTACCGACTATTACCTATATCATCAAATAACAGCAGGAACGGAGAGAAATACTTTCAGAGTAGACGCCTTAATATTTGAATTCATTTTTGGATGAAGCAGGTTTTCTTTTTCAATAAAGGTTGTTGTTGTTGTGGTCTTCAGTCCTGAGACTGGTTTGATGCAGCTCTCCATGCTACTCTATCCTGTGCAAGCTTCTTCATCTCCCAGTATTGTTTCTATTTCCAGACAACATTTCATATCCATCTTACATCTGCCGCAGAATATATATATATATATATATATATATATATATATATATATATATATATATATATATATATATGTGTGTGTGTGTGTGTTCAAATGTGTGTGAAATCTTATTAACTGCTAAGGTCATCAGTCCCTAAGATTACACACTAATTAACCTAAATTACCTTAAGGACAAACACACACACCCATACCCGAGGGAGGAACTCGAACCTCCGCCGGGACCAGCCGCACAGTCTGACGCAGCAGTTATTTTGCTGCCCACATGGGAAACCACGCCTACGACTACCATCATCTCATTTCCTGGCCTAATACCCTCTGCATAGCCATACTTAATTTTACTGCTGCTCATTACCCTTTTATTAAAGGCTACACACCCAGGAAAGAGAAATAACACCTACATGTAATGTTTACCCTGATGCAATCGGGAAATTGTGCTTATAAAAGCGCTCAGAACCGCTGAACGAGCCTTTAAATTTGCAGCACACTCCAGACCTAATGAAAGAAAATAATATCAAGAGGAGCAAGTTGACCATAGCGAGCGTGGGGAGGGTTTGGTGTAGTGCCGTGAAGTTGGACCAGTTTCCGCTGAATTTAGTTCCTGATAGAACAAAATGTGATCTTGATACAAAAGCATCAGTGTGCTCATATGGGAACTACTTCCAACGTGTAATTGATAGAATACATGGTCACGTTAGGCAGCGTTTCTCTTGCGGCCATCACTAATTTTAATTTCAGCCCATTCCTTGATGACGCACTGAAATGTTTTCGAACTTTTCTCATTGTTTCCGCCCTCAAAGATTTCCTAAAGCGTTATTTCGCGTGTTAGTCACACAGTAAGTTAGACACCCATAAAGCTCTGACTTGCTTTAGAGCATCAAATCATTTGAACAGCGATTCGAAAATACAAAAGACTACTTCTGAAGCCGGCCGAAGTGGCCGTGCGGTTAAAGGCGCTGCAGTCTGGAACCGCAAGACCGCTACGGTCGCAGGTTCGAATCCTGCCTCGGGCATGGATGTTTGTGATGTCCTTAGGTTAGTTAGGTTTAACTAGTTCTAAGTTCTAGGGGACTAATGACCTCAGCAGTTGAGTCCCATAGTGCTCAGAGCCATTTGATTTGAACTACTTCTGAAGAAGGGTCTGCTGGCAACAGGTCCTGGAATACAACACTGTGGGCAATGACAATGCCCATGTTTTACGTCACAAGATGCAGAAGTGATTTATATACTTTTAGAAAAACTCATTTCATGAATGCTTTCGAGACCGGTAGCGTATGGGAAGGTTCAAATGGCTCTGAGCACTATGGGACTTAACATCTGAGGTCATCAGTCCCCTAGAACTTAGAACTACTTAAACCTAACTAACCTAAGGAGATCACACACATCCATGCCCGAGGCAGGATTCGAATCTGCGGCCGTAGCGGTCCCGCGGTTCCAGACTGAAGCGCCTAGAACCGCTCGGCCACCCCGGCCGACCGTATGGGAAGGGTGTTTTGGTGATGATAAAATGTGGGGTAACGCAGATTTCACTAGTTCCGTTGGATTTGAGAATGGGAGTCAGTTTTTGGGTAGTCGAGTGATGTGATCATGGTCAAGACTGACTGCTATTTCTACATCACAGTGGCTGCCGCGTCAACACAAACACCACGTGACTAGGCACACTGCTCATCACGTCACATGCTGCGAGTGGCCGTGTCCAGAGGGCGCAGTGTTTGTTCATGTTACTCAAGTAATACGTCAAATGGATTACATGAATATTACAAGTGGGGCAGAAACCTTAATTTACCTTTTGCTGCTTATTTGTGGTCTGACTTTAATATCTTGCCTATTGATTGTTGTTTCTTTCTTAATAGTGATTCTTCACAAAGTATTTTAACGAAGTTTATATTTTTGTGTGTCAGATAACTGAAAAAAGATATTCTTTAATTTTGTCAGTCTTTGTTTCTCCACTGAGTTGTAAATGGTTATCTTTATAAAACGCGTGGTAACCTCACAAGGGCGACAGTCGCAATGCAGTCGCAGTGGAATTGAGAGAGTAGGGTGCGTGTGGTTGCACTGATTGAGCATGGCAACTACTCGGCATCGGAAGCTGGAGAAAAGTGTGGAGTACCGGCAAGAACAGCTAGACGCTGGTGGAAAGAATACCAGGTAAGGGTCTATATAGGGCGGAAAAGAGGAAGTGGCCGGCCCCGTGACTCTACTGCAGCAGATGATCAACGTGTTTTGGAGAATATACGTGCTACACCATTCCTCAGTTGCCGTGGTCTGAAAGAGATATCTCAGTTTCCCGGCAGCAGAAAGACTGTTGCGAGGAGACTGAAAGACGCCGGATTATATTGTCGGAGAGCTGCTGTAAAACAGCCATTGACCGACTATCAGAGGATTGACCGCATGGCTTTTGCAGCAGAATATATCGACTTTGGAGTAGAGTAATCTTTTCGGGTGAAAAAATATTTTCTTCCTGTAGCGACGACCCTGTTCAGGTGAGACACGAAATTTTCTCCATAAAGTTATTAGTTTATGCTGTTAGTGACTTTACATTTGTAATAGGCACAAAACAATAAATATAAACAGGTCCCTATAGCATGATTTTAGTAGTTCATCCCTCATCTGATAAGTAAATGTGACCCCTGAATTTGTGAATATTTGTATTAACATGCAAATGTTTTTTGCGTTAGGTACACCGCCCACGAGGACAACGCTTCTAGCCAATGTATCTTAACGAAAGACAAAGATGTGGATGGTTCTCTGTAGCTTTATGGAGTTATATTTCGGCTCATTGGGCAGGTCCTCTCTGGAGAATAGAGGGAATTCTCAACGGAGAGGCCTACATTAACATACTGAATTTCATTATGAAGCCGAGTGCTGAAATGCTGTAGCCAAACGGTGAAATATATCTTATGCAGGTATGAACAGTGGACGTGTGGAACAACTTCCGGTTTTTCCTACGACTTATTCATTGCTATGATAAGCTCTACTTCTTATCGAAGCGACTGCTCTACTTTGTCAGTCGTATAATTTTGATTTCTCCACTTTGCTTTGATATTGATGGCCGTGAAGAAATATAGCTTTTCCGGGCGTCATCTTAGTTTTTTCCCTAGTGCCTTGTTCCACAATTGTATGTGTAAGGAAGACGCCGTGTATAAATAACTCATATGTATAAATTTCATTTTTCTACTTACCTTTTATCTTCTTAGGCTTCTCTCCACAGTTACTTCTTATAGGACTCTGCGATTCATTTCTATCTCCTTCTACCTTGTTTTGGTCATTTGCCAGTACATTACCTGTAAGCGGACCATACTTTATTTTTTCAGATCCACTCTTTCACTTCCAAAGAAAAGAGTACTCCACATCATCCATTTTGCGGTGTGTTTCTATATTTCTATCACTTGTATGTTTATTTGAAAGAATATTATTCGTAAACATAAATGGTTTGCTTTTGTTAAGCATCTATTTCTCTCTCATTCTGGTCCTGACGTGGCTGAAGTGCTATACTTTTAATGCCATCAAAAAATGGTTCAAATGGCTCTGAGCACTATGGGACTCAACTGCTGAGGTCATTAGTCCCCTAGAACTTAGAACTAGTTAAACCTAACTAACCTAAGGACATCACAAACATCCATGCCCGAGGCAGGATTCGAACCTGCGACCGTAGCGGTCTTGCGGTTCCAGACTGCAGCGCCTTTAACCGCACGGCCACTTCGGCCGTTAATGCCATCAGTTTTTATTGCTGTGTACATATGTTTATTACTCTTTCTCATTGCTATTACCATTTGTTGTTGTTCTTACATTGCAGTGTTATTATTTTCTCGATTTTCGGATAATACCTGCAAAATGTTATTCATTTTGTTTCTAAATCTGGAACTATTAGGAAATTGTTAACAAATCTGATGCAGCGTATCTTTTCATAATTGAATTTAACTGTTGATGTTAACTGTTCTGTTGTTTGTATTGCTTCTGTAATATATATACACGGTGTTATGGAAAGCAGTATTCCATACTTTGCGAGTCGGTAGTATGGACTAAAACAGGACAAACTGCATATCGTAAGAGCTAAATACACTTCTTCAATACAAGAAAAGTGTTTTAAGTAGAACAACAGATGTGTTTCACAGTGGTAAAGGTGAAGAAGTGCTCATTGCTCTTAAGATATTCATTTCAGACTCATTGCTCTTGTTTCTGTCCATCCTATCAGCTCTAAAAATATGGAGTACTTCCAGAATGATATTTTCACTCTGCAGCGGAGTGTGCGCTGATATGAAACTTCCTGACAAATTAAAACTGTGTGCGCAACCGAGACTCGAACTGAGGACCTTTGCCTTTCGCGGGCAAGTGCTCTACCGTCTTTTTTTTTTTCGCGACATCTTATCTATGCTACAAGCTGACACGTAGCTACAACAGCTCCAGAGCTCGGCAACTATTTTTTTTTTAAAGATCTTTATTGGTACAAACTTAAATACAACAGAAATGCCATCCTTCCGGCGAAAATAACACAAGACAATATACTCATACAAGGCGAGGAATTTTTTTTTTTTTTATTTTATGAACAAGGTGTAGGGAAAAAAAGAATAATAATTCTGATGTAATCTAAGAGGTGTGAAGCAATATACAGTGGAGTGAGGGAAAGACCAGTGTTGTCTGGGGTAGTGCATTGAAGAAAGGAGGCGCGTGTCTATGCGCCTACTCCACTGTGGGTTACAAATGGAGAAAGCAGCGCGGGGAGTCTCACATGTCAGCAGGGGGGGCGGGAGTGCTGTCGGCGTGTGGCACCATCCAACTGAGCGGGGGTGAAGTAAAGATCGCATGTAGGTAGTTGGCGAAGAAGGCGCGGTAGCACGGTCGCTGTTCAACTTCACTGTGGGCGGTTTGTAAGTACTGCCAGAAATCAAGGCGTGATTTGTCGCCACCATTATACATGTAGGTGATCGTCCACCCCTTGACCCATACAATCGCATGATTTTTGGAGGCGGGGAAATAAGAATTCTCAGCATGGATAAAAGTCCGTGGGTCAATCGAGTCCGGCGGAACGCGGAGGTAACAGGCAACAAACTGTCGGGCAAGTTTCCAGACGTCACTGGTGGCAGCACAAGGCAGTTGGTGGACATCGTCATCCACGAGGTGGCAAATGGAACAAAGTGGAGAGTCCTGTAGTCCGATGGCGTGAAGGCGATGGTTTGTGGCGAATTTTTCATTTGCGACTTGGTACCATGTTGCCCGGACGTTGGAGGGAAGAAAAGGCTGGTGGATGTGACGCCAAACCGTTGGCCACCGCGTGGACGGATGTCTCAGTTCGATATTGTTGCTGGATATGGAACGAAGGAGTGGGGTGTAAAAATCTTTAGGTCGAGGAGAACGCGTGGTCGGTAAGTGCGTGTGAGCATAACTGAAGTCGACGATGAAATCAGAAATGTGGGTCAAATGGTGCTTGATGTGTCCGACTGGTACTGGTGGTGTTATGGTCGCGGGCACAAGAATTTCCAGCAAGCTGCGCGTAAGGGAGGTGCCCCCGTGCCACTGCTTGTGCATGGTGGACATGTACAAGGACGCCGCTCGGAGTCGCACATTGACAAGGCCGAGGCCTCCTGCTCGCGGGGGAAGGGTGAGCGTGTCGCAGCGGACCTTAAAGATCGTACCGGCCGTAAGGAAGTATCCGAGGGCAGCCTGGAGGCTGCGTCCAATAGTTGATGGCAGCGGGAGGACCTGTGCGATGTGGACCATTTTGGCCGCCACATGTTGATTGAGGTATTGGACACGTTGTAAAGAATCGAGTCGTCGGAGAAGATTTTGTCGCACCGTCGTGCGGATAGTTTGGAGTGCACGCCGAAAATTGATGGCAGCGGAGCGGCGCACGGTGGAGGTGAAAATGATACCAAGATATCGTAGTTGTTGTACCCACGGGAGAGGTGCTAAGTCGTCGTGTGAGAGGCCGCGTCCAATGGGCATCGCCGCGGATTTAGCCACATTCATGTTACTGCCCGCTGCAGTGCCGTACGTTGATATCAAATCAAGTACCGTGTGCATTTCACTCCGTGAGCGGATCAAGAGGAGGAGGTCGTCCGCATACGCACGACATCGAAAACTGTGCTGTCGCAAAGTGAGACCAGAAAGGTGGCTCGTCAGACTCCCGATGAGTGGCTCCAGGCTTATGGCATACAGTAGGGTCGAAAGTGGGCAGCCTTGCCGTACGGAACGCCGGATCGCCACTGGTCCCGCCACACGGCCGTTAACCTGAATCAGAGATTCGGCGGAGCCGTACAGGCGCCGGATCACGTCGATAAAGGTTGGTGGAAAACCCATGCGGTTCATCACTGAGAACAGAAAAAGATGCCGCAATTTGTCGAATGCACTGTCAAAATCAATGGCAACCACTGCTGCGCGGAGTCGGCACGCCGCTGCCAGTGTAATTAAATCGCGACATTCTCCCGTGGCCGTTTGTATATTAACTGAGCCGCCCGGAGTTGTCTGTTCCGAGGATAGAATGCTAGGCAGGATCTTGCGGCATCGCGTTGCCAGTAGGCGTGTAAAAATTTTACAGTCTGCGTTAAGCAGAGTCAGGGGACGGTAATGTGCTGTCGTCACACCTGGTGTCGGTTTGTGGATGGGTATAATAATTCCCGTGACGAAGGACGGCGGTACGGCGTTCCCCATCGTCAGCAGTTCATTAAACATCGTTGTCCACCGTGACGCCATTAGTGTGAAGAAAGCGCGATAAAATTCTATCGGCAATCCGTCGACACCAGGTGACTTATTCAGAGCACCTTTTTTGATTGCATCGTGGATTTCGTCACGCATAATGGGCTCCATCAGCTCGTCCGCTTCGTCGCTGGTGAGGGTGCGAATTACGTGTGGTAACACAGACTCCTCAGGGTGGTTGTTGGTAGTCTCCTCCTGGTACATTGTGCGGTAGTGGTCGACAAAGGCACTGACGATTTCGGCCTGGCAAGTGACGTGCTGGCCGCGACAGGTGGTGATCTCGGTGATGAGTTGTCGTCGTCGATGTTTCCTATCGGAGGCGATATGATGCATGGTCGGATGTTCTTGTTCCGCCGAATCTTGACGTCGGGTTCGCACCATAGCCCCCTGCAGTCTACGGCGTGTCAAAGTTACAATTTGCGCCTTAATTCTGCTGCGTTCCCTCTGGGTGTCGGGGGTGGGCGGTTGGGCGTCCAGGTCACTGAGAACGGCGTAGAAATAGTCGGTAGTGTGCCGGCTCCACATAGCAACTTCCTTTCCATACTGAATCAAAGTACGTCGAATGGCAGGTTTGGCACATTCTAGCCACCAGGTCAAGGTCGTGCCGTATTTAGGTAAGCGTCGTTCACAGGTGGCCCATGTCTCGGTAACACGTTGAAGACATTCGGGATCATGAAGATGGGAGGTGTTTAGCTTCCACGGTGCACGACTACGCCAGACCACTTGCTTGGGAAAGAGAATGGTGCAGATGTAGGCACAGTGGTCCGAAAAGGCCAGGGGCCAAAGTTCTGCACCTTGGACTGCAGGCGTGAGTTCCCGAGAGACGTAAATTCTATCAAGGCGGCTCGCGGAGTGACTCGTCTGGTAAGTATGTCCAGGCGCGTCGCCGTGCCGAACTTCCCAAGTGTCGCGGAGCAACAGATCTCGGACGACAAGACGCAGTTCTTGACAGGTGTTGTAGTGGGGCACTTGATCTTTAGGGTGCAAGACACAATTAAAATCACCCCCAAGCAAGTAATGGTCGCAGCGTCCAAGAAACAAAGGAGCGACGTCTTCTGAATAGAAGAGTGCCCTGTCGCGTCTGCGGGTGGAGCCTGACGGAGCGTAAATGTTGACGATACGGGTCCCCATGACGGTAACGGCCATGCCTCTGGCAGATGGAAGGTATGTGATATCGGCCACTGGAATGCCTTCTCTGGCGTAGATGGCTACGCCGCGTCCCAGGTGGTCACCAGGAGAAGGATAAGTGTTATATCCCGCGACGTCTGGAAGTGTAGCCAGGTGTACTTCCTGTAGTAGTGCGATATCGACGTCCGACGCCCATATCATCTCTCGCAGCAGTTGAAGTTTCACGGGTGAGCTAATGGTGTTAGTGTTGATCGTCGCTATTCGGTAGGTTTGGAGCCGTACCCCGCCGTGGAGGGGAACTCCACCGGCGGAGGATGAAGAGGGACGAGGCAACGGTGAGTCGTGCCGTACGCCACCCGACGGCGTTATCAGCGGCGTAACGATGCTTCCGTCTGGGGTAACTCTGTCCCCAGCGTGTGGTCCGGGTCCTCATCGACGTCCTCACTCCACACCATTGAAGGCGTTGTCGTTGTGATGGTCGTACGTTCCACTTCGGTCGTAGGGGCAGAGGACGTCTCGGCGACAGTCGCATCTGTGGAGTCCATTGGTTCAGGAGCACCTGAAAGAGCCAGTAGAGTAGGCATCGACGTATCCACAGTCGGCGTCATGTTGTCGTCATGCGTATCGTCGTGTAGGGTCTCCGAGGCCTCGTCGGGTCGGACGGCCTCTGGAGCATCGGGGGGTGGTGATCCGTCTCGTTCCGAGACCGTACGGTGCCTCCTCTTGCGCCTCTTAGGTGAACGTTGTTTGCGGGTTCGCCCCTCCGTGTCGGAAGACGGGAGGGAGTCGCGTCGCTCTGAGAGGAAGGCCGCCGCGGGAACGTCAAATGAAGGGGCGTCCATATGATCAGGCGGGTGGGTGTCGGAAGTCGTCGCTGTTGGTAGTGGCGCCGGAGTAGCGTCAGGCTTTGAGCGCGACGTGTCGGCCCAGGCCGTATCCGTAGCAGTTGGAAGGGTCACCGGTACGTGGTCCGATGGGCGGCGGCTGGTGGGAGGAGAAGAGAGCGCCGAGGCGTAGGTGATCGGTAAAACCGTCGTCGGAGCCGGAGGTGCCACGGTAGCGGCTGGCAGTTGGGTGATTCGTCGCTGAAGACACTCAGATCTGAGGTGGCCTTCTTTGCCGCACCCGGAACAGGTCTTGGGTTGGCCGTCGTATATGACAACCGCGCGGCACCCGCTAATTTGCAGGTAAGATGGCACGTGGCGATGGAGGTCTATGGTGATCTGCCGTACACCGTTAAGAACGGGGTACGTTTGGAATTGCGCCCAGCGTTCGGCAGTGTGGCCATGTACAGTGCCATAGGGGCGGAAAGCCGCGATAACGTCTTCCGCTGGAAGCTCGAACGGGAGTTCGAAAACTCGTATGGTGCGCATTCCTAAGCCGGCATGGTCGACAGTGACTGCTCCGACATTGCCGTCGGTGTGGCAAAAGCGTAATCCATGGTTGGTGTCACGAAGTATTCTTTCACATACCGCGTCATTGACGACTTTGACGTACACAGTACTGCTCAATATGGACAAATGGATGCCCAAGATGTCAGAAGCTGGGATCTTAGCAACGTCGCGTAGGAAGCGTTCCACTTCCAAGGCCTTTGGTCGTGCGTAGTCGTTGCAGAAGTTGAAACGTAAAGTTGATTTTCGAAAACGGTTGGCCATGGTTCTAGTGCACGTAAGCGACACGTAAGTGACGGCCGCTGAAATGTAAACAACAGCGAGCGCGCGCGCTCAGCAGGCGGAAATAACAACACGTCCGTACTGCACGGCGGCGAAAGCCGGACTGACCCCTCCCCATAGCTTCAATTCTGCCAGGACCTCGTCTCCTACTTTCTTAACTTCACAGAATCTCTTCTGCGAACCTTGCAGAGCTAGCACTCCTGGAAGAAAGTATATTACGGAGACATGGCTTAGCTACAGCCTGGGGGATGTTTCCAGAGTGAAATTTTCACTCTGCAGCGGAGTATGCGCTGATATGAAACTTCCTGTGGCTAAGCCATGTCTCCGCAATACCCTTTCTTCCAGGAGTGCTAGCTCTGCAAGGTTCGCAGAAGAGCTTCTGTGAAGTTTAGAAAGTAGGAGACGAGGTCGTGGCAGAACTGAAACTGTGGGGAGGGGTGGTGAGTCGTGCTTGGGTAGCTCAGATGGTAGAGCACTTGCGCGCGAAAGGCAAACGTCGCGAATTCGAGTCTCGGTCTGGCTCACAATTTTAGGGATTACTGTTTTTAATACCCTATATTCGAAGCAGATATGTAAACAAAGGACGTCCTCGCTTACGTTCCAGAAGTTATATTACTATTTTATTCCATTTGTATTGATTATTGGGCAGTAATTTATTCAAAAATTGGAACTAATCAACTCAATCCAGGCCAATTTTTTATAATAGCAAAATTATACCTTCCATTTAGAACCATTCCTAAATCAATTAAGGAAATATTTCTTTATCGGTTCATTTCTTCTCTTTTAGCTAGCAGCACATACAAACCTTAAATTGATTTGGTTGTTCTTACTTTTTCCCGAAAAGGCCTGCCCCAATAAACTGATGTATATTTCCTTTTATTAAAATTGTACGATATTCGTACGTTTCTTTGAGGCATGCTGTACTTTTCACTGTTGACTGCCTTGGCTGATATTTCTTTTAAAGTTAAGCATAACATAAAATATACTTTACAGTACTTTACTAACATTACAGTCATGATCTATAACAGCCGGCCGGAGTGGCCGAGCGGTTCTAGGCACTACAGTCTGGAACCGCGTGACCACTACGGTCGCAGGTTCGAATCCTGCCTCGGGCATGGATGTATGTGATGTCCTTAGGATAATCAGGTTTAAGTAGTTCTAAGTTCTAGGCGACTGATGACCTCAGAAGTTAAGTCCCATAGTGCTGAGAGCCAGCCGTGATCTATACACTCTTTTTCTCCAGGTCACGTCTCGTAACTTACAATATAATTGCGCAGTAATGTCGACATGTAAAATTAAAATGTATTCAACGTTTTCGTAAGTGTATTTCCTCACCTAGCATGTGAGATAGCCGCATCCGCACGTTTCCAGGATAGTACACAGTTGTTCATGGGTTCGAGATTTGTTTCTCGTATACCATTTTATTTATTCCTCCTTTATATTCAATTTTGATATCAGCTGGCAACTGCCCGCATTGCTTTGATTAAAAATTATATGACAAAGAAACAAATTGTTGGCACGCAAATATATGAATTGGGTTACGATTTACGGATTTTACGATCTTAGTCATAACAGCAACGTTGCATACACGAATTGTTCTTGAGCAATGAGCATTACATGAAGATACGTACTCGTAGTGGTATTTAGTTCTCACTAATATGAAGGGAAGACTTATTTCATTAACATTGCTGAAATCAGCTATTTATCTCAATTGTAGGCGTTTACTCCGAACGCGGGGCCGCGTTGACACGAGGTGTGAACAGGCGACGTCAGCGGCCACTGTCGCCTTCGGTAAATGCAACACATTGAGCGAAACGGGCACGTGTAAAATCCGTAGTGAATATCTCGCTATAAAACAGATTTGTTTCTTCTGTATATCTTTGTCAGTGGAAAGATAGAAAAAAGAATTATATAGTGAAAGGATAGCAATCGTTTTGAATAAGCGAAGCAGATTAGCTTTACAACCATGCAACAGAGTCTAACAGTTCAACAAACTGCTGCACTGTATTGAAGAACTTACACTCCACCTCATCATTACCAAAGCATAGGAGGGCGGTAGATTCTGAAAGACGGCCTACCTAAATGTTATGACTGGCGCCTTAAACTATATTACCATTCGCTCTGTATTCTGATCTCCGTCGAAGCACCCTCCCCTTGTCAGTGTAGGTTTTCGTCAACAGCTATCAGGAAAGTATTTTGGAATGTGGAATCCTCCGAATAATTTATAAACCTGTAGCTTTGTCTACACAGCCATTGTAGTTGTCGAATTTTTTCACAGTATGGAAATGAAGTATTCATAGTATTAGAGGTATTGAATTTCTTAGTTAATGGATAATCATTTCTTTATAGGACCACAGTCCGATTCATAATAGCAGAGCCGTCCAGAACTGGTTCCAAGGTCAGCAGAGAATAAAACTTCTTCCTTTCGTGCCAAAATCACCAGACCTCAACCCCATTGAAAATATGTGGGCGGAGGTTACGAGGTCGTTACCACCTGGGTCAAGGAATTCAGAAACTCTGTGGAAAAATACAGAGAATACATGGTGGGAGATAAACGATCATCACAATCTCTCGAGGGATTTAGCCTCATCACTTTCCAGACGCCTTCGAGCAAATTATAGAAGACCAGGGAGGGTGGGTAGGGTACTGAAAGAAAAAATAAAGGTCAAACCAGTTGCGAGGTCCTAAAGTGTTCTGGAAACCTACTAAAGCTAAATGGTCCCTGTGTATTCTCATTAAATGTGTCACTGCGTGATTCTTACACATAGCAACTACCAATGAAATTCTTTACTCAAAGAAATAAATAAACAAATGTATGTGCAACGGATAAATGTTTTATTTTGTAGTATTAACCCCAAATTTGGCACACTGTTAATCACCCGACTGTGTTTAAAGAAAATGCGTAAGTAACCGTAATAGTAACAGGACCTGCATTATAACTCCTTCTCTGTTCTGTCAGCTATTTCTTTTCATTCTGTCTTACTTTCATCTCTCAAAACATAATTACGTTATTACCAGTAACATGCAGGCTTAAATTGCCTAACAGCTGATCTTGTAAGAGCACATATAAAGATATTTCTATTTCCTATGGTCTATTACGAAGATAACCTTTTTCTCACCCACGGGAAGGAATGAAGGATAACCTACAATGCTTGATTCATAACGTCACAACAACACACTATCACTCTTATTACCATTGGGCAAAGTAATGATCGTATCTCCACGCGGACTAGTTCTAGAAAAATTCTATAACTTCTACAATCACTGTCTGATCCCAAAAAACACCTCTCACTTATTGACGTGCATCGCTGTTGACTAAGTCTCGCGTGATTGGAAAGTTCGCGCGGTCGCGATTCTGAAATTTATGTTCCCTTCATATTCATGCGCGGCACGTTATTGCAACTGAAAAAAAAAACCTCCACAAGTTACTTAGACTGATTTCCTAATTATATCTCGACACCGTCAAATAATATACCATTCAAAATCTCCCCTCCAAAAGATATATAAATACACACACATAGAACTTTTCACAATACTTATAGTTCATGCATAGCGTGCATAGCATGGCTACACGAACTACTGTTATGCTGTTTCCTCTTTATTTAATTCAGGAAAGCGATCTCACTGATTCCCACGTATCTTTCAAATTCCGCTGTTCTAAAAATCAGCTTCACCCGTAAATTTCTACTGACTCATTTCACAGGAGGTGACTTCTTATACTTTCATATTAAATTAGCAACCTTGCATTTATCCATGAATTTTAGAAACTCGTCAAATTAGAGACTGAAACACATGAAAGCTACAAATGGCTTCTTTGAAAACTAATTCTTTCAGATCAAAATTAAGAGCGTTACTTTCTACCATGAATTTCTGTTAGCAGCTCGATTAGTTAAAGCCACGAGATAATATTTTCCTGCACTTCCAGATCAGGTTTTGAAACAAACTAACCAAAATCATAAATTTAAATTGGCTATTACTAAAAAGAATTATGGTAAATCAACACATCCCTACTTATAAACTAATGGTTCCTAGCACTCAGTCATCCACTCTTCATCATTTCCTTCTTCAGACCCATGTGGTGAGTGCCAGGTCTTTACGCTGTAACAGTTCGGCACATGCGTCCTATTTGTGTCGTACCTGCTTTACGATTGAATTCTAACACTTTACTGTTCACCGAATTACTAAAACGAAATATCAAATTCCGTTAACTTTCAAGTTACTCTTCACGGTCGAGACATAGTATTCTCACATTTGCCTGTCTTTTACCTGCCTATAAACAATTTGGTTCTCTCCAAAATATTATATTAAATTAAATCTACCCTGAAAGAGAAGGCTTCCACGTAAGGTGGAACATTAAAGCCTTAAATAACTCATTTCCTTTCCCTTTGCGGAGAGCATTTTGCTCCGCCACTTCCTCAGTCCATCCGGCTGCTTCAGTCGTCCCCAGGCAAGTGCCTTTCTCTTACCACGCTACCGCTCTCTCCCTGCCTACGGCGAGGGTGGTGTTCATCCTGGCCAATTAAGACTCCAGAATTTCAAGCATTTGAAACTCCTGGCTGTCTTCTCCCCAGCACACAATTAAATCTACCCGCGCTTTTCTACTCAATGAGCTTAACGTAAGAATACAGACAAACCTAGCCCCCGTCTCTCCAATGTCAGAAACAGACCTTTACCTCAGAAAACTCCCTTTGTCGCTGCTTATCGATACGCCATTGGCTTCCCATGATTCTAATAACTTCGTTTCAATATTCACTCCCGTTCTACTCACACTGCATACTATTTACCTTGCTCTCAACCCAATCGTCGACTATTAAGGATACGATAAGTGGAGAAAGTGGGTTTTCATGCATTATACCAAAATAATAAACTCATCCAGTTGCTCTGATCAATTTCCTAAACACAGCAGGTTGGTTCAACAAAAATTAACAGCTCAGATCGAGCGTCTGATTACAGATACCTGACGTAGCAAGGTATTCTAGCAATTACATGTGGATAGTAATTCCCTTGTGAATATGCTGACATTTTTGTAGTGACAGCGCCTTTGGGCAATCAGGAATTAAATTCGGAGGAACATGGCCAAATTCAGGGCACTGCGTTGACCGTGCCCACGCTCAGTATGATGAGCCTGCTGCTTTTCCTGTTATTTTGTTTCTTTCGTTCTGAGGTGTACCACGAAATAAAATTCTCATCCGCTAAACGATTTTAGCTTCTATTCGAATAGCTTCTTGAGTAACCCCGCAGTGAACATTATGTAGAGATGATACTTATAGTTTTTGAAATATGAGCATATGTCTAAGGATAACGAAACTGTAGTCGGAATTAAACCAGATGATGCTGAAGGAATTAGGGTATGACATGCGACAGTGAGAGTGGTAACCGTTGTTGCTATGTGGGAAGCAAGAAACCCGAGGCCTTCAGTAGTAAAATGTATGTAAAATGCAATAACAAGAAATCCTTTTTGATGGGGTAAGGATGCTAATATCATATATATCTGAGGTTCAGCAATCCTTATCTGAAAGTATGTGACAGGCTTCCTGCTATTATGAAATGTCGCTTGCTTTCAGTAGACATATAGATAACCCATGGCATGGCTTTCCCGTCATCCGAATCACATAAATGGGAATAACAGTCAGAGGGTTATTACTAAATTGTAGGCACATGGCCACACCACATATCTAAAATTTGGAGAGCAGAATCTCTCGAGACAGATTGGATGTCTGGATCCTATCATGAAATATTCAGGCTACGAAAACACGTCAGCATGGTCCAGACTGCAACGTTGTAGGCATCCTTTGGCAAACCTGTTGGCATAACAATGATTTGCAGCTGTGGAACAGATTTATCCTGCTAAATTTTCTTGTCATCTGTATGAAATATTTTGAATATTTTGTGAGTACAAGGTCATTTCATGCAGAAGCTACTCCTTGTCTCATCCTTCACGTTGCGAGTTATCAGATATCTACTACAGCCGCGATTATGGCAATGAGAGTGTTCATGCAGGAATTCCTTGGCAGCATAGTTGTAAAGCAGTGACTTTATGAAATGGTAGTTGCCTCCGAAAGCAGTTCCAGGTTTGCTGCAAAAGATGTATCAATTTCTTTCGATGAGTTTTAAATTAGGTGCTACCTGTCACATGTAAGTGGGTCCTAGCAAGCTCGCAGAGGTTGCCATGTTCGTAGACCTCACTAATCACAAGTCACATCAAAATTACTGACCAAATTACTTAACAGATTTGAAGAATCTGTAAGACTCACGAATTTGTACTTTTTTTAATCAACTCGGTCTGAAATAAGAGGGAAAAACTACAGGGACAATGACCAAGTTTGTCAGTATGTATTATCTGTGGTATATCTGGAGGTGAAAACGTACGAAAATGCTCAACTGCACTTTTGCGAACTTCTGTTTTATTTTCGCATCAATAGTGTTGTGAACCCACCATTTGGTATCAATGTATTACATTAGCATCCATTACATATAAAATCATTTTGATAGCACACCGTATATTATAGATGAGTAGGACACAAGGTAGGACGTAGATAATGTCCGTTTGATGTCAAGAGTGTGTAACATTTTACTTTTTTTGAATAGGACAATGTTGCTCTCCTATCATTTTTGGATTAGTTACAATAAGCTTACGCTGCAGTAGAATTCGCTTGTATTTTTCAATATGTGGGCTGTTGTCGGTTTGAAGTCCTTCCATTACATCGGCAACTTAGTGCAGCTCCACCGAGTGCTCTCTGGAGTAGGGTGGAGATAGCAATGTGAAAGCTGCGAGCTGTAGAAGACGATCTTCATATTGTTAGAGCGATTGGGACTTCGTATATTCTTGACGACGTTTAGCACCAGTGCGGTCAGTCACTCAATTTCAAAATTCATGTTGAGTAATCCTGCTCAATTACATAATATTGTCTTTTTTTATTGATGAGTAATCTGGACAGTCGTCACGTTCATGTGCCATCTACATCGCAAATTTAATATTACGATGCTAGGAACTAACCTGCAATACGTTTTGTATTTCATAATCGGAGCTATCTGCATTAACCGACATCAAAGCAATTTCAGGGAACAGAATGCAGCAGTGCCTTGTTAGCTACTTGGGGACACGCTTGAGTCGTGTTCTAAGGACAGGGTAGTTGCTGGTTCACATGATATTACACTAGCGAGAAGAACCGACTTTTCCTTTTTCTCTGCAAACATCCAGAACTAAATTCAGTAACAAAATGCTAAGAAGATATTTGCATTGTGACAACTCAACGAACAACCTATTTTTATAGATTGTTATTTTCACAGGCATTTTCGTTCTGCATTGCAATAAACTTCATTCATTATTTGCTTGTTCTTGTTACGATTATTATTGTCATTCTCTCATTCGCAAGAGTTTTCACATCCCTATTTGGTATCGATGCACATGAAGAGTGGCTATGAAAGAAGGGAATACTGAATGTTACGTCATGCAGAATACACTCATTTACTTCGGCTCCTCGTGATCAACGCTACAGGAGAAGTGAGATACATAAAGTAGACAGTGGGAGGACAGATATGCTGGCACAACTCTGCAACTACTCCTGTTGATTTAACGCAGCGTTACCATATAAACTGCTGCTGCGGAATCGAAAATGTAGTACGGACTTTGCCACAGTAGCAGAGAGCTGCTAATTTCGGACAATGACCGTGCATTACTCTTGGGTCAGCTGCTGGTTAGAGTCTTGCAACTGTAAATGGAAGGCTTTGTTTGACAGTCTAGTGCTGATGCTGTCTAAATAAATTATGCCATTGGATAGAAAACGGTTTAGTTTTGAGACCTAACCCTCGTTGGGGGGGGGGGGGGGGCAAATTGGTCTGCTTCATGAATCCCAAGCAAAAAAACAAAAAAAAAAAAAACAAAAAAAACAACGCAGGAAGGGTTCAAACGCCGGCCGCGGTGGTCTCGCGGTTCTAGGCGCGCAGTCCGGAAGCGTGCGACTGCTACGGTCGCAGGTTCGAATCCTGCCTCGGGCATGGATGTGTGTGATGTCCTTAGGTTAGTTAGGTTTAAGTAGTTCTAAGTTCTAGGGGACTAATGACCACAGCAGTTGAGTCCCATAGTGCTCAGAGCCATTTGAACCATTTTTGAAGGGTTCAAACAACTAACTTCATGCAGAGACATGCATTTGGAATCTGTTCATCGTTAAGGGGCCAAACAAGAGGGTAACATTACGGAAACAGTGATCAGGCTACTTAGTGTATAATAGAGCATACAGATTTCAAGGAGGAAACGTATGAAGACGCAGACTTCCTCGTTATCCATATGTGTGGCATATCTTTCGCGTTAACGCTTTACCTCTTCTCACATCTCAAATGAAATGAATGCCATAAGGAATCGTATATTTGTTGACTGCATCTCTTCTTGATTCCATCCCTACCAACATTATATTCAATTCAAATAAGCTTCCGATGTATTTTTACTTCATTTGTATTTTGAAGTGATTATGAACGTTACGGAAAATTATCTCACATGCTTTATGCTGAATGAGAAACACTGCATCATGCGGTTGGCTTTCCCTACGCTCAAATGATATAATGTCGGCGTCAACAGCCTTCTTCCACGCCGGAAGCTGAAAATTG
This sequence comes from Schistocerca nitens, assembly GCF_023898315.1. Classification (NCBI taxonomy): domain Eukaryota; kingdom Metazoa; phylum Arthropoda; class Insecta; order Orthoptera; family Acrididae; genus Schistocerca; species Schistocerca nitens. The sequence goes on from NC_064616.1 coordinate 65,296,581, forward strand.
TATCATTCTGGATTAATGATAACTGAATGCCTCAAATGTATACATAGCCCACAAGGCGACGTCAGAAACTATCAGGGGAGAACGCCGCATAAAAAACAAACTTGCGCGCGCGTCTCCCCTCTGAAAAACCGTATCGGACAATCACGACAAGCATTTCGCTAAAGGGCTGCCTCGTAAGAGAGCCGAGAACTGGCAGCGTGTGATGGCTGGGTGTTGTGTGATGTTCTTAGGTTAGTTAGGTTTAAGTATTTCTAAGTTCTAGGGGACTGATGACCATAGATGTTAAGTCCCATAGTGCTCAGAGCCATTTTGAACTGGCAACGTCGTAGCAAGTATTTGTCAGCACTGATAGTGCATTTACTTCCGGGTGTAGCCCGGCATTACCTCGCTAAATTCACTTGACATTCGTTTTCCACATCGAAGACTCATACGATATAATCCACTGTAAGACGAGACACTTAGAAAGGATATTTAATTTCTGGACTCTCAGAACGGCGTTCTTCACATAAGTAACACCTGTTTGTGTGTTTAATGTTGCGTTTTGAGGCTCAGGCAATATCGCAATGACTATAATCCGCCTGCTGCCGCCAGTGTGCCGTTAGCTCAACAGTCAGCCTTCGGCGGCGCAGCGGTTCGGACGGTGTTTACGTCCCTGCCGCACGTCTGCGCGAGAGGTGTTTACGTTAAGTGTGTAGCGGTGTGTCGCGGTATACATAGAACGAATCATGGCCTTGTCGTTCCGCAAATCGACACTGAAATTTAGTTTTGTTAACGAATACGCTCGACCGAAGGCTTACGAGATCGAACGTTATTTACGGGACGAGGTGAAAATCGAACCTGACGTTCTAGTTGGAATACACTTATCTATAGTCAACAGCGTGATCTATGTCAAGCTCATAAATGAAGCGGCATGTAACGAACTACTACTTCGACACCGACAAGGACTTCGTTTCTGTCATTCGGACGGGAATGTTGGAGCGGTAACAGTTGAACACGCCGGCATGGGCCTCCGAACGATCCGCGTCTTTGAGCTTCCATTCGAAGTGCCAGAAGAACTGGTGACAGACGCCCTGCGTCCTTACGGAACGGTCCTATCCCACGTGGCTGAAAAATGGGCGAGTTTCAAGACGTATCCTGTCCTCAATGGCGTCAGACAAATACGGATCGAACTTCGAAAACACGTCCCGTCATACTTGTACATCGCCGGTTGTAGGGCGATTGTCATTTAAGACGGACAACCAAGGACGTGCTCTGGATGTGGGAAGGAGTGACACATACGTCTGAGTGTGCTCAACGAAGGTTTATTACAGCTGCCATGGGATGATCCACCCCTCACGCCGCATCCGACTGTGCTCCCCATGACTTACGTCGCCGCATTACGCGATGACGTGGGCCGCGAGACAGACGCGTACCAGAACACACAGACAGCGGCGGATCGTGGCGAGCCACAGAAAGACGACGTTGCGCTGGACCGCCTGCAGCAGTCATAGGACGCCCTCTCTTCGGTTCCGCTTGCGCCCCCTTCAGATAAGGCACTTGGAGACGTCGATAATGCGACGGCGCACGATTCCGACGCCCCCAACGAAGAACTGGAGACCATGCTGACCTCTGATTCCGAGGTCCGGCAACGTAAACAGCGATCACCAAAACGCCGGAAGAAGCGCCGCCTCACGGTGGAGAACGACCACTCTGATGTAGCAGACAATTCTGAGAAGTTTACGGGTACAGAACAGACGACCATGGATACAGAAGAACTGCCTAGCGACGATGCTCTAGAGACAGCGAAGGAGTTCGATAGACGGCAACAGGCTACTGAGGAGGCTACAGCGCCTACACCGCACGACAACGATGGGACACTAGGGGACTGGTCAGAAGAGCCACCCCCGTGGGGAACAGATGATGCCGGAGGAACTGCTCCCACGCACTCTCCAGGTGTAAGACCGGCAGAGTGCACGGAATAATGGCAGACCATATGAGGGGACGGCGGGGGACGTTAGTCCGACAGCAGCCTATGTACGGCAAAATTAGCGACCGTACGGTACCTTATCTACGTTGACCGCCATGCAACAAGCTTATCGGATAGGGTCTGTTAACATCAATAGCATTGGGACGCCGGTAAAAATCAAGATGCTCAGTGACATGATAAAGGCATTTAGACATAGCACTATTACAAGAAGTTCGGGTACTTCCCCCCTCGGACTTTTACGGTTACGACATTTACTGTTCCCCGTGTGACGAGAGGGGCGTTGGCACAGCTATACTATTGAAGGAAGGGATACGTGCAGACGAAATAGAGTATTTGCCTTCTGTCCGTGGTACGGCCGTGACCATAGGTGGAATACGTTTGATCAACATATACGCACCGTCAGGCTCGGATAAGAGAAGGGACAGAGCAGATTTTTACGCCCATGAGGTTACACCGTTGTTCCAGGGACGATACGATGGTTGCATACTCGGCGGAGATTTTAATTGTGTGCTCGACAGAAAGGACCAACAACCTAACTATACTACTAGCCAAGAACTTAGGGAGCTGGTCAACGAGATGGAATTAGTCGATACATGGGACCTGAAGTATCGCAACCAACCAGGATATACATTTTTTACTAGCCACTCCGCGGGCCGTTTGGACCGTATCTACGTTTCAAGGGCGTTAGCAATGTCGACGGTGAACGCAGGAATATGGCCGACAGCGTTTACAGACCACGAGGCATATATTTGTACGGTTGACCTTGATAGACAGCAGCTATGGAGACGGAGGGGTAATTGGAAGATGAACGTCTCCCACCTGCGAGATGCAGAATGCCGACGCATGGTGGAGGACGCGTGGCATGGCTGCCTCCGTCGACGAAATTCTTTCGGTTCTGTCCTGCAGTGGTAGATCGAGTGCGCGAAGCCAGCTTTACGGAGGAAGTTAATAGGTTACGGGAAGGAGGTTTCTCAATGGCAGCGCACGACCACTGAGTTTTACTTTACGGCTCTCCGGGAACTGTTAGCTCAACCACATACACCAGAACGCCAGACGGCCGTCCACCGAGTTAAGGCGAAGCTGGTACAACTTGCGACGCAGAGGATGGCAGGTACGATGATACGCGCGAGGTCGCAGGATTTCCTGCCCAACGAGGTTCCCTCGATGCATTATGTGATAAAGGAAAGACGAAGAAGACGCAGGAATTTAATACATGAGATCGATCTCGGCGATGGCCGTCGTTTTACAACACAAAGGGGCATAGCACAGGCGTTCCCGGATCATTTTAGCAGATTCTATGCGAGCAACAGGGGGGTCAGAGGTAGCTGGGGAACGTCCTGGAAGAGATCCCAGACGCGACGAGTGTGAACGGGGAAGCGGACGGGTTATCTCAAATTACGTGTGAAGAGCTGGAGGAAGCGATTACACGAGGTGCTTGCAACAAGTCCCCAGGTCCAGACGGATTCCCGTTGGAATTTTACCGTGCCTTTGTGACCATTATGACACCGATGTGGCTATGTATGTTTAATGAGCTTCTGCGGCAAGAAGTACCGGTTCACATTCAATTCACGGAAGGACTCATGATACCGATACCGAAGCCCCGTGGTGGCAAACGGCCTTGTGATTATCGCCCCTTGACCCTCCTTAATAGTGACTACAAGATCTTCATGCGCATCCTGGGAAGTCGTATCAAAAAGTGGCTGGAGAATCGAATACATGCCGATCAGACTTGTCTTGGCGGCATCAGTAATATCCACACAGCCTTGGGAGACTATCGTGACGACGTCGCCCTCGCGGCTGCATACCGCCTCCGGGGGGCGATGGTTGCAGTAGATTTCGATCCTGCTTTTGATCGCGTGGATCATGTGTACCTCGCGCCGGTGATGAACAGGATGGGTGTCTCGCCTTTATTGACCAATGCTGTGATGCGGCTGTTGCACGGCGCCAGATCAGCTATGGTGGTCAACGGAGGGAGAACTGAGTATTTTAAGATCTTAAGATCAGTGAGACAGGGTTGCCCCTCGTCGATCCTCCTTTATGCGATCGCCTTAGAACCGTGCCTCGCAGGCCTTCGCCGCTGTCTTACCGGGATCTCCCTACGGCATTTATCATTCAAATGCAGAGCATACGCGGATGATATTGTGTTCCTCGTACGGAATGAGAGGGAGACTCAAACAGCACTGGATTGGCTACAGACATATGGGATGTCAGCTGGAAGTGTGGTCAACTACCGAAAATCACAATTCATGCATGTGGGGTGTGGAGTAGAACCAGGAACGGAAGAACCCTTACCTGCGGTGGAAACCCTCCGCTGTTTGGGTATCACCTTTCATAAAGAGACAGCGAGAACGGCTGCGGACAACTACCGAAGACTGTTACTCAGAGTCCGCACGGCAGTACGACTAAACGCCCTACGGTCGATGGATATGCTGCAGCGAGTGTTACTCGTCAACCTTTATCTCGCGCCCATGATGTGCCACCTGACACACCTTCTCCCCTTGACGCGCACGATGGCTATGAGGATTCAGGCGGCTTTTCGGTACTATGTGTGCCTGGGACAACTCTTTAAGGTACAGTACAACACGCTTACCCTCCCAGCGCGAGAGGGGGGCGTTGGTTTAGTGAACGTGCACGAGAAGGCGCGTGCCACGTATATTAACACTACGCTCAAACGGTGGCGCAACAGGAATCACTCGCTTACGGGGACGATCATCGAAGAACTCGTTCCAACATCGCATCTTCCTCCGGTCAGTGTCGGCCATTATCGCCCCCTTTAACGTATGTGCGCACGTTCATCGTGGAACACAGTTACGTTCGAGAGCGTTTACCGACGACCCGACAGTCGACATCGAAGGAAGTGTACCATCTGCTTCTTCGACAGATCGCCCGGAATAGGGTGGAACGCAAACATCCAGCTTTTAATTGGCACGTGGTGTGGCGCACGGTCCACCACCCCCACCTACCTACATCAGTCAGGTCAACATGGTACATTGTCGTCAACCGAAAATACCCTACAAATGATAAAAAGTAAGCAATACATTTGGCGGATTCGCCCTTGTGCCAGCAATGCGGCGAGCTGGATACGGACGACCATCGGCTGATCTGCGGCGAGGGATTGGCTGTCTGGACTCTCGCAAGAAAGATAATAGCGTTCATGCGGCGCATTATCTATACAGCGGTCTGTTCTGACATAGTATTTTTTTTCCAGAGGAAACGTATTTTCCGCGTCATAAGACGAACGCAGTGGCGTGGATCACAGGTATGACGGTCCATTACATCTATAGCGACACACGTACTAACTTACTGAACGTCCTGGATTGCTGGCAATACTTGCAAGATGGACACACAAAACTATTACGGCTACAAAAGTACAAGGATTGGTATGCCAATTTCCTAGTAACGGTTTTTGCGGACCCGCCATATACTTGGGGTGTGCCGGGTGCGCAAAGATGAGCGGCGGTGCTGTTGTGAAACCGACCAAGTAATGAGATCGACTAAGAACACTATGCGAGTATGCGACCTACGAAAAACTCACGCTTGAACAGTTAGCAAATGGATGTACTTCAAATTTTGTTTTCATATCCATAAATACTTTTCTTTAGGGTGCCGGAGGTGGCCCCACTTTGGTTTTGTTGTTATTTCATGCTGCATGGTAGGACGGCAGCGAGGTTCCTTCCAGGACAGTTATCATGTGTCAGGACGTACTATGCTTATTTTGTGAGTAATGAAAGTTTCTGTTTCCTACCTTCCTTCATATAAAATAAAAAATAAACAAAAAAAAGGCGTCCAGCACAAGCCTTATAGGAAAAAAAAAGTGGTTCCCTTACGCGTTGCGATGCTATTGCTATATGAGATTGCAGTTCCAATCTCGGTAAAAACCGCTAAATAAAACCTCTTATTTTCCATTTTAATTAATGGAGTTGCAAACTGCTAGTAAAAATTCCTTATACGGTATCTGAAGAATGCCTTTACACATCAATCTTCGTGCAATTTCGACTTAGTAAATTATGTTAATATCATGGATGTCTGCTTTGCAAATGCCAAGGTGCTTCACTGTAGAATAGTTCCTGAAAAGATTCAAACCGTTTGTCAACGATACGAATTTGAGCTTCGTTCGTCACATAGGTCTAACATGTCAGGAGGTTGTTTATGAAGTGCAAATGTTGATTAATATAGTTCCTCTCTTCTAAATTTTTGCAATAGCATTTGACTATAGACGATTTCTGACACCGGCGTCAGCAATTCCTTTCCGTTCTCTGAAACATCCAAAACGATAAATTTTTCTGGTTTAAATCTGATGACCTTAACTATCACTTCCGATCAACGTTGAATACTTCATGAATCCATACATGGACCTCCAAATGTGCAGTGTTCCTGCACTGCTACAGAGCATACATTGCAAGGTATTCACACAGTTTGTCTCGTAGACTTACCATAAGGAATGAAACAAGAACTGTAATACACTTTACGCCACAGACGCTCACTCTGGTTTGACGAAAAAAAATCGAATATTGGCCAAAAGTTGCACAAATATTTGACTTTTAAAGGAAAAGAAACGAGGTGTGAAGAATTTGTAAATTCGTCGGATGTAGTGAGGTGGTTCGATTTCGCCACAGTCTACAAAATTAATTTCAGGCCATACTCAGCTGTTGCCGAGTACCTACTAATCAGAGCGTCTGTCTCCGTTGCTTCCGAGCGTGAATGGAAATCGTAGAAATTTTCTGTGGAGCAACATTTAATAATAAAGCGTTTTAAATTATCAAAATTGATGTGCGGTAGCAGGCGCTTTCGATAAAGAAGGGGAGAGTGCAGTGCCACTGCTGTAGCCACGGCCGCTGCCCGGAGCTTTGCCGCATACGGCGTCCAGACGAGGACGGTCTCCAGGAAATCTACCGCGAAATGGTTACTGGATAAAATTTTGATATCGGTGTGTCAGAAAGCGAAATAGATTCAATCTGCGCTACCATTACATACAAGTCTTCAGCATTCAGACAGAAGAGGCTATAAAAGTATTTTGCGCCAGCTGCTCTCGATCCACAGACATTGTGAACAGAAACAACGCTTGCTACCGCTAGAGCACAGGCATAAACAGCCTACGGTTTCTCTACCATGGGTCAAGACTTCCTCCAGGAAGTGCCGCAGTCTACAGTGTTGCCAGATTGTGCGGATAACCGGACTTAAAGAATTAGCGAGTTGGTCAGTTTATTTGTCGCACGTCGCGATGGGCGCGGACTTAGCCTCTGCAGCGGCCGGCCGCCGGTCGAGTTTTATGTCAAAGAGTGTATGTTACAAGCAACGTGCCGTCACTGCAGAGGAAGAAACTGTGGGGAATATTCACAAACGCTTGTGCAAAGTCTTGGAGTATCTGCTGTCGACAGAAGTACTGTTAGTCGCCGGGCACGGAGGGTGTGGTCATGAGAAGGCGGTTCGGCGGAGCTCCACGATTTGCAGCGGTCGCGGAGACCATCCACGGCTGTCACACCTGACATGTTGCAGCGAGCTTCCACTCGTTTCGGCCATTAAAGGATGCCATTCGTGGAAGACATTTTGAGGACGACGATGAAGTGTTTCACACAATGAAGCACTGGCTCCGCCTCCAGGACAAGGATTGGTACCGACGGGACATACACGCCCTTGTTTCGCGCTGGAGGAAGCCCACAAAACAGGATGGAGATTACGTGGAAAAACAGGGTGTGTAGATAAAACACCATTCTTTCGTGTGTGTAATTCTATGTTCAATAACGAATTGTGAAGACAAAATGCGGTGCATTTTTTCTTGGCAACTCTCTTAGTTCGAGATAGACGCATATGACATTCCATTTCGGAAATCGTTAGGCAAATTTAGTATTCCGAAATCCACAGTGTCAGGAGTGTGTCCAATATACATGCCTGAAGCATTACCTCTCACCACGGACAACGCAGTGGCCAAAGGCCTTTACTTAACGATGGAGAGCAGCGGTGTTCCCGAGGAGTTTTCAGTGATAACAGAAGTGAAATAACCACAGAAATCAATGTGAGACGTACGACGAACGTATCTGTTATGACAGTGCGGCGAAATGTGGCGTTAATGGGCTATGGCAGCAGACGACTGATGCGAGTGCCTGCAAGGCCTCCACTAGGCTTCTGAGCATGTCAGTTGGACCGTAGATGACTGGAAAACCGTGCCTTGATCAGATAAGTTCCGATTTCAGTTGATGGTAGAGTTCGATAGCAATGGACCATATTGTCAACAAGGCACTGTGCAAACTGGTGGTGGCCTCATAATGGTGTGGGCTGTGATGACATGGAATCGACTAGCTCCTCTGCTCCAACTGAACCAATCATTGACTAGAAATGGATATGTTCCTCTATCTGCAGACCATTTGCAGCAGTTCATGGACTTCATGTTCCGAAACAACGATGGAATTTTTGTGGGTTACAATCCGCCATAACGGCTGTAGAGGCAACATGGCTCAACTTTTTTGCAGGGGACGTCCATAGACTTGTTGAGTCCTTGACACATCGAGTTGCTGCACTAGGCTCGGCAAAAGGAGGTCCGACACGATATTAGGAGGTATCCCATGGCTTGTCATCTCAGTGTATTTTATTTAAAGGAATCGAGAGCCCATAAGGTAAGAACTTTAGCAGTGACAATGGCAAGGGTTCTGCTATAAATCTTGTCGTAAAAACAAGCGAGTAACATGCTAACTTAACGTACAAGACCACAGGTACACCACTGTTTGTTTCGCCTGCTTTGTTGCGTTAACACCAAGTAACGGAGTGAAACTTATGATTAATGTTTAAAGAATGTAAATGAAAACGTGAATATATAGCTTGATGCTGTTTTACGAAATTCAGCGATCTGTGATCGATTCCTCTGCGAGTATATAATTTTCTCTCCTCACAAGTGTCAGACAGATTGTTTGCTTGTACAAATCTGTGTGAAAGTAATTTTGGGTTGCAGAAAATGGAATATTTTTAAACCTATCTTTTCGACGTGTTCAGAGCCCTTGAATACGTTGACGTCTCCATAATGCTATTTGGGAATTTTCTCCTGTGCCTTCGACAATCTCTAATAAAGTTGTCATTGTTGTTTCACATGCGCACTGTTTTGCAAGCATTTTCTGTGTATGGAATGAATCAAATGCACTGAAATGAAATGGACGTGCAATAATGTAGATGTACCGGTAATGACTAAAATGGTATAATTACAAACAGTTTAGATGTACTGAACATGCAATGCAATGAATATGTCGTGAGAATTTAATATTTGTGCTAGAGGAGCACCCGAACCCGCATTTTCTGCTTTTCAAAAGCAATACTTACTGTTATTATGCATCTGAGGAGAGGCCTCCAGGTCTAATTCAGACCTACGTTGTCACCGATGTTTGCACTTATGATTTCCAAATACTACTACGAAAGGTTTTTACACTGTGTATGTGGCAATAGAATAACGGGGCGAGCGGAATCGGTGGGAACCGTGGGTTACTCTACCACAAGGGTATTGTTTTCACCGATATCACTTCATGTTATTCTATTATTGATTTCGTCCCCATCGATCCATTCAATTCATTTCAGTGCATTTAAGTCATTTCATATACACTGCATGAGAGCAGTGAAACACCCAAATGACATGTAGGGAAGTCAAAGTAATTTTGTAATGTGCACACCATCGGCGGGTACGTAAATGATTATAGTCGCAGTTCTGCTTCTATTCATCTTATTTTTTCAATAGTGTCGCATGCTCAGTCTGTTACTACTCGGTTTTTGTGAAGAGGTTGTTTCATCCATACAAACATGTTACTCACTATGCAAATGCATTAATAAGCAGGGGATTTACAGAAGTAAAAGACAGAAGCATATAGAAAAAGTTGGATAAACGAACAGTCTTAAATGAGGTCTCAGTTTTGCAGATACGTCTAGTATCTTAAGTACTGATACAGAATGGGGAGCAAGATGTCTGCTAATACTTTTTTCAGTTGGACTGAAATCACAACGAGAAAGCTCTATGAAATTCGTATTTTCATAAATACTTTGAACATATCGTCTACAAGTAATACGTTCATCGATAGCTCACTGTGTAGCATGGCTTGCGAACATTAAATTCTTAAATGTTTTTTCTTGAAGGTGTATAGACTCGTTCATGTTGAAAATTTTTACTGATTACTGAAAGTCTCCACCGCAAGCTACATGATGTTCCAGCTGCACTACTGGAATTTCAGTATTACGGCTAAACATTTCTGCACATGGTGGATAGCGTATTCACAAAGTTGTACCCACTGATAGATTTCTAATATCACTCCACGACAAAATTGAGGATATTCAGTTACCACAACAGGGTGAAACTCGACATCCAATGGCATGCCAACAATAACGCTTTTCATACTGCTTGTATTTAAGCAAGAAAAAGTATTGAGAATTGTTATTTTTTCGCTGCCGAGTCATATCGCGGTGGTGTTTGCTCGGACCCCGGTACTCGCAAATATCACCTTAAATAATAACAGCAATGAATAACTAAACACCTATACATACGTACATACATCGGTAGTACTAGGCCGTGCTGAAAAGTAATGCCTCCGAATTTTTTAAGTGAAAACTCTAAGGCTTTTAAATAAAATAAACGTTATTAACATTCTACATCTTTATTCTTCATGTCTACATATTTATTTCTCAGCATAGTCACCCCAGTGACGAACACATTTCTCCCAAAGAGAGACCATTATGTTAATACCGTCACTGTAGAGTGTTTGGCTTTGTTAACGCAGCCGCAAAGTCGCCTCTGTCTTCTCCGCTTTATCACGTGAATTCCTCGAAAGTGTTCTTTAGGTTTTGAAAACACGTGAAAATCAGATGGGGCCAAGTCGGGACTGTACGAGGATGATGGATGACAGGCGTCGGATTGTTGCAGATGTCGCAGCGCTAACGTGTGTGCTGGCATTGTAACGCCGAAGAAGAGCTTGCTACATATGTGGACGAGCTCTTGCAAGTCGTGCGTTCAGTTTTTCTAGATTAGAGCACGCTGTTCCTCTCGCACCGATATGGCTACATTACACACCGCCATGTTATCCGCTACAATTTGGAGCACTCTAGCGGCAGCGGACTGCAAATATGTAGACATGAAGAATAAAGATGTAGAACGTCAAGAACGTTTGTTTTTAAAAATATTTTAGAGTTTTTACATAAAAAATTCGGAAGAATTACTTTTCACTATGCCTCCTATGTACACTGAAAAGCAAAAGAAACTGGTATTGGCCTAATATCGTTTACAGCCCCCGCGAGCACGCTGAAGTGCTGTACCACGACGTAGCATGGACTCGACTAAACTCTGAAGTAGTGCTGGGGGGAATTGACACCATGAATCCTGCAGAGCTGTCCATAAATCCGTAAGAGTACGAGGGGGCGGAGATCTCTTCTGAATAGGACATTGCAAGGCAACCCACATATGCTGAATAATGTTCATATCTGCGGAGTTTGGTGGCCAGCGGATGTATTTAAACTCAGAAGAGTGTTCCTGGAGCCATTCTGTAGCAATTCTGGACGTGTGGGGTGTCGCATTGTCCTGTTGGAATCGCCTAAGTCCGTCGGAATGCACAATGGACACGAATGGATGCAGGTGATCAGACAGGATGCTTACGTACATGTCACCTGTCAGAGTCGCATTTAGCCGTATCAGGGTCTCATCTCACTCCAGCTGCACACGCCCCATACCATTACAGAGCCTCCACCAGCCTGAAAAGTCCCCTGCTGACATACAGGGTCCATGGATTCATGAGGATGTCTCCATGCCTGTACACGATACAATTTGAAACGAGACTCGTCTGACCAGGCAACACGTTTCCAGCCATCAACAGTCCAATGTCGGTGCTGACGGGCCCAGCCGTGAAGCTTTGTGTTGTGCAGTCATCAAGAGTACACAAGTGGGCCTTCGGCTCCGAAAGCACATATCAGTGATGTTTCATTTAATGGTTTGCACGCTGACACTTGTTGATGGCCCAGCATCGAAATCGGCAGCAATTTGCGGAAGAGTTGGACATCTGTCACGTTGGACAATTCTCTTCAGTCGTCACTGGTCCCATTCTTGCAGGATCTTTTTCCGGCCGCAGTGATGTCAGAGATGTGATGTTTTAGCGGATTCCTGATATTCACGGTACACTTGTGAAATGGTTGTACGGGAAAATCCCCACTTCATCGCTACCTCGGATATGCTGTGTCCCATCACTCGTGCGCCAACTATAACACCAAGTTCAAACTTACTTAAATCTTGATAACTTGCTATAGTATCAGCAGTAACCAATCTAACAACTGCTCCAAACACTTTTTGTGTTATATAGGCATTGCCGAACACAGCACCGTATTCTGCATGTTTACATCTCCCTGTATTTGAATATACATGCCTATACCAGTTTCTTTGGCACTTCAGTGTATAACAATGCAACACTTGCATGTTCCATATTGTAGTGGTGGCTTTGTCAATAGGTACTTATATTTATTGTGCTGGCATAAGCTGTCGCCAGTACACCGGACAGCAAAGGGGTTGCATGAACGTCGATAATAGGCGCTGAATCAAGCATGCCCATCAGGAGACAGGCCAAAGACAGACTCGCAAGCAACGCGCTGACAACGCCCTCTTGACCACCAGTATTTAGATCGCCGTCGCTGACCGGAGGGCCTAGTGAGTCAGTCACAGACGGTCACAGACAAAGTTAGTCGCAGTCACAGTCAGCTCAGCTACTATTATAGTTGGTGTCTGTCAGTTTACATTACCAACTACGAGAGTGTAGTGTTATTGGTGGGACTCGTACTTCACCTGCACTGAGGCTCACGTGGACTACTACGGAAGAGCTTCTACCACAACAACTTATTTTAAGATAAGTAGCTTCTTGTTCTTGTGAATAAAGAATACTGTTAATACATGTGTACAGTTGTGTTGTGGGAAGAGGATACTGGCCACCAAACAGCATCCTCTCCTTGCCTTACATGGTACAAGACTGCACTTGCGGCAGCGCCATAAGACGCTCGTTAGCCGCCTGAGCGATTTCAAAGGAGTGTGCAATGCGGAGAATCTCTTCCAACGAGGCGTTATCAAGTTTCAACGCCGCAGTGCGGACATCAGGATTGGGAACCAGGTGAACCACCATATCTCGGATCAGGGAGTCCACATACGAAGCCTTAAACTGCCGATTGGTGCACATAAAATCGCATCGACGGCTGAGACCCTGCAAGTCCGTGACCCAGAAATGTTACAATTGACCAGGCTGTTTAGGGTACTGGTGAAACTCCAGGCGAGAGCCGACCACATGGTGGCGTTGGGAATGACAGTTCATCAGCAAAAGGCGTATCTCCTGGAAAGAGAGAGCCACACGATCGGACAACAGTGCCAACTTGCGGAGAAGAAGGAACGTGTCCGGAAATGACTAACTGGAGCTGCTGCTGCTGCTGCTGCTGCTGCATGAGCCGCTGCTGTTGCTCCAGAAGACAGACCAACTTCGCCTCCCTGCTAACAGCTACCACCGTTTACCTCGTCGCCAAAATGTAACCGTGACCGGAATGGTCTTGGGGTTGCGGATAACAATAGCGCGGAGGGACCAAACAGGAGCGGCCCATGAACAGACAAAATGAACGGGGAAAGACGGACACGAACAACGATGGACGACCGAGCAAGACCTAACGAACAACAGCATGCAAATAGCAACGGGGTCACAAGCGAAACCTTACGAATCCACAACGTCTACATGTACACGGAAACCAAATAACCACGCCGTCTGTAGGTGAGATGTCGATAGACTAACGCGAATATCAGACTGCCTGCTGAGCTTTTTTTTTTCATTTTTTTTCCTTTATTGTCTTTCGATTCCCCCCAAAGGGGGCGGGCTGGCAGCAGCTTATTACGCTGCTCTGCAGCCTACAGACTTTTTAAAATGTAAGGAGAAGTTAAGAAACAATAAAAGCAGGCGATAAAACGGGGACTTAAATTGTAAAACGGCGGAAAATTGGGGAAAGTTAAAACATAAAGCAGCACACAGTCAGCCATTTTTGAAAACATAAAGCAAAGGGTTGGCAAAGCGAATAAGAATACGCAGGATGCAGACAGGTAACATAGTAGACAGACAATTAAAAACGTTGCGACAGTCTGGTTTCTGTTCGCAAGAGATATAAAATCACACCCAGGACACTACAATGGCCGTTCGCAACACCTCAGAAAAGACACACAACACTGAACACTCACTGTAAACACTGCACTAAAATGTCAGCACAAAGAAGACACACCATAGCCTAGGGCAGATAAATGGGGGGGGGGGGGGGGGAGGACCAGGACAGATGAGGCGAAAACAAGGAGGGAGGAGAGGTAAAACGAAATAGGGGAGGGGGACCAAAGGAGGGAAAGGGCCCATAAGGGAGGGAGGGGCAGGGCAGATGCGAGAGGGAATGGGAAAAGGCAAAGGAGGGAAATGCAAAAGGACTCTGGGGAGAGAAGGAGGGCAGAGAGAGGGTAGGTGGGGAAAAAAGAGGATGGAAGGGGGGGAGAGGGAGCCCAAGGAAAGGATGGAGGAAAGGAGGGGGGTGAGGGTCAGAGTTAATAGGATGGATAAATGGAGGGAGAGAGGGCATCATCCAGGAGGGGGGTCGATGGAAGCCACCGTGGGAAAGGTGATGAAGGGTGTAGAAATGGAGGGTAGGGGCGACACGACAGTGAAGACGTGGCAGGGGGCGGGGATGGGAGAGGAGAGGAGCAACCAGGGGGTGAGGGGGATCGAGGCTGCGGGAGGTGTAGAGTATGCAGATATGTTCGAGGTATAGGAGCAGATGGGGGAAACGAATGAGGTCATAGAGGATCCACGTGGGGGACGTGAGGCGTATATGGAAGGCGAGGCGGAGTGCATGATGCTCAGGGATCTGGAGGGACTTATAGAACTTGGGGGGGGGGGGGTTAGGTATCCAGGCGGGACTGGCATAACAGAGGATGGGACGGATTAAGGATTTGTAGGTGTGGAGAATGGTAGAGGGGCGCAAACCCCATGTCCGGCCAGAGAAGAGTTTGAGGAGTCGGAGGCAGTTGTGGGCTTTGGATTGGATGGAGCGGAGATGAGGGATCCAGGTGAGGTGACGGTCAATGGTGAGGCCGAGGTAGGTGAGGGTGGGGGTGAGGCGGACAGGACAGGCGCAGACGGTAAGGGAGAAATACAGGAGCCGGAAGGAGCGAGTGGTACGACCTGCGATGGTTGCCTGGGTCTGGGAAGGATTGATTTTCAGGAGCCACCGGTTACGCCATGCGGCAAAAAGGTCAAGGTGATTCTGGAGGAGGCGTTGGGACCGTTGGAGGGTAGGAGCGAGGGCGAGGAATGCGGCGTCATTGGCATATTGCAAGAGGTGTACTGGACGGGGGGGGGGGGGGGGGGTTGGGACATATCTGCCGTGTACAGGAGGTAGAGGAGAGGAGAGAGGACAGAACCCTGGGGCACACCTGCAGAGGGGTAGAAGGTGTGGGAATAGGCATTATGGAGGGTAACATAGGATGGGCGGTGGGAAAGGAAGGAAGCCCTGCTGAGCGAGAGGCAGGCGCTTAAATACCTGACAGAGTACGTCGCTATTGGCCGCTGGGACGACGTGCTCCACCGTGGCGCCTCACATTATCCGCGGGCCAGGAGCGCGCGCGCAGCCACGGCTTACGGCACAACGACTGGAGAGGCCGCTAGTGGTAACTGAGGTCCATGCCGTCTGGCGCAGACTCGAAACCCGCGGCGCTCGGTACCACTCCACAGATCACACCAATATTCAAGAAAGGAATTAGGAGTAACCCATTGAATTACAGACCGATATCACTGACCTCAATTTGCAGTAGGGTTTTGGAGCATATACTGTACTCGAGCATTATGAATCACCTTGAAGTAATTGACTTATTGATACATAATCGACATGGATTCAGAAAATATCGTTCCTATGCAACGCAGCTAGCTCTTTATTCCCATGAAGTAATTAGTGCTGTCTAAAAAGGATCTCAGATTGATTCCATAGATTTCCAGAAGGCTTTTGATACCGTTCCTCACAGGCGACTATCGATCAAATTGCGTGCATATGGAGTATCGTGTCTGTTGTGTGACTGGATTCGTGATTACCTCTCAGAGAGGTCACAGTTCGTAGTGATAGATGGTACATCATCGAGTAGAACAGAAGTGATATCTGGCGTTCCGCAAGGTAGTGTCATAGGCCCTCTGCTGTTCCTGATTTACATAAATGATCTTGGTGATAATCTGAGCAGCCCCCTTAGATTGTTTACAGATGACGCTGTAATTTACCGTCTAGTAAAATCATCAGACGATCAACTCCAATTACAAAATGATCTAGAGAGAATTTCTGTATGGTCCGAAAAGTGGCAATTGATACTAAACAAAGAAAAGTGTGAGGTCATCCACATGGGTTCTAAAAGAAATCCGATAAATTTTGGGTACATGATAAATCGCACAAATCTAAGGGCTGTCAATTCGACTACATACTTGGGAATTACAATTACAAGCAAAGACCTCATAGATAATATTGAGGGAAAGGCGAAACAAAGACTGTGCTTTGTTGGCAGAACACTTAGAAGATGCGACATACCCACTAAAGAGACAGCCTACATTACACTTGTCCTTTCTCTGCTGGAATATTTCTGCGCGGTGTGGGATCCTTATCAGGTAGGATTGACGGAGGACGTCGAAAAAGTGCAAAGAAGGGCAGCTCGTTTTCTGCTGTCGCGCAATAGTGACACTCACCTACGTAGGGAGAAATGACCATCATAATAAAATAAGAGAAATCAGAACTCGAACGGAAAGATTTAGGTGTTCCTTTTTCCCACGCGCCATTCGAGAGTGGAATGGTAGAGAAGTAGTATGAAAATGGTTCGATGAACCCTCTGCCAGGCACTTAAGCATGAATTGCAGAGTAACCATGTAGATGTAGATGTAGAGGCCAACTGCAATAACACCGTGCCTGAGTAATATAGCTAATCGCTCAGAGCACTAGCTTTCGATACAGGCAGGTGAGGCGGAGCCTGATCACTCTAGCGCTGCAGATCAACAATGGATGGTCTGGTACAGCGGCCATCCTGGGAGTGGCTTCTAGACAGCATCCACTGTCGTTTAAGCAAATTATGAGCTGTTCTGACTCAGAAAATTGATTAATAAAAGGTACAAGAAGACGATATCATGCAGAAGAGAGTTACACTACTCACGGGCAGATAGCACACACGACTCTCCTTGGACCGATGACAGCAGTTTGGTCCCCTAAGACCTTACCACTACCACACAACTCTTCTCCCTAAGGTTAACTGACGACTGTGGCGACACGAAGATAATTCGACTAAAAACAAGATATAAAAAGAGGTGCCAGATAATGAAACTAGCGCTCGTGTACGACGACATAACCGCTAATACCTGGTCTTTCAGTGGTATATCATCTCATTCTAAAATTAGTATGATATTGCTAATTCCTAAGTAATCATAGACCATAGTATCTTTCCTCGTTTGGTCAGTTAAGATCACAACCGCTCTACCTAGACGTTAGGTGCGCAGCATACCTAACGGGTGTTATGTCATTTCGATCGCTTTGTTCCCATACAATATCAGAGTCTTACTAGATTCCCCTAAAACGAGAAGAGGTGAAACGTCTAGAAACTGAGAGTGGATGTCTAAAGGGACGCGTAAGCTACGGAACATTTTTCTTCTATATAGTTGTCCTTTTATCTGTTAAAGTATTATAGCAAAATTGAAACAGTCATTCTTCAATACAGGTTTTAGTCGAAAATTGTTGATTTGTAACGTGAACAAAGGGATGTTACAGAAAAATAAATTTTATCATACAGCGCTAGTAAACACAATTACCTCAAAAAAGGTAAAATTTTTAAAACAAGCGAAACAAAAACATATCAAACATCACTTCAATACTTTGTCGAGCTTATTGCCCATTGATCGTGACCGGGCCAAATATCTCACGAAATAAGCGTCAAACGAAAACACTACACAGAACGAAACTTGTCTAGCTTGAAGGGGGAAACCAGAGGGCGCTATGTTGGCCCGCTAGATGGCGCTGCCATAGGTCAAACGGATATCAACTGCGTTTTTTTTTAAAAAAATAGGAACCCCCATTTTTATTACATATTCGTGTAGTAAGTAAAGAAATATCAATGTTTCAGTTGGACCAATTTTTTCGAGTTGTGATAGATGGCGCTGTAATTGTCACAAACATATGGCTCACAATTTTAGACGAACAGTTGGTAACAGGTAGGTTTTTTAAATTAAAATACAGAACGTAGGTACGTTTGAACATTTTATTTCGGTTGTTCCAATGTGATACATGTACCTTTGTGAACTTATCAGTTCTGAGAACGCATGCTATTACAGCTTGATTACCTGTAAATACCACATTAATGCAATAATGGCAATACGTGTAACGACATTTCTGTCAACAGCGAGTAGTTCGACGTCCGTGGTGTCCGCACATGCATTGACAATGCGCTGACGCATGTTGTCAGGTTTGGTCGGGGGATCACGATAGCAAATATCCTACAACTTTCCCCACAGAAAGGAATCCGGGGACGTCAGATCCGGTGAATGTGCGGGCCATGGTATGGTGCTTCGGCGACCAATCCACCTGTCATGAAATATGCTATTCAATACCGCTTCAACCGCACGCGAGCTATGTGCCGAACATCCATCATGTTGGAAGTACATCGCCATTCTGTCATGCAGTGAAACATCTTGTAGTAACATCGGTAGAACGTTAAGTAGGAAATCAGCATACATTGCACCAATTACACTGCCATCGATAAAATGGGGGCCATTATCCTTCCTGCCACAATGCCGCACATATATTAACCCGCCAAGGTCGCTGATGTTCCACTTGTCGCAGCCATCGTGGATTTTCCGTTGCCCAATAGTGTATATTATGCCGGTTTACGTTACCACTGTTGGTGGATGACGCTTCGTCGCTAAATAGAACGCGTGCAAAAAATTTGTCATCGTCCCGTATTTTTTCTCTTGTGCCCAGTGGCAGAACTGTACACGACGTTAAAAGTCGTTGCCACGCAATTCCTGGTACATAGAAATACAGTACAGTTGCAATCGATGTTGATGTAGCATTCTGAACACCGACGTTTTTGAGATTCCCGATTCTCGCGCAATTTGTCTGCTAGTGATGTGCGGATTACCCGCGACAGCAGCTAAAACACCTACTTGGGCATCATCATCTGTTGCAGGTCGTGGTAGACGTTTCACATGTGGCTGAACACTTCCTGTTTCCTTAATTAACGTAACTATCCAGCGAACGGTCCGGACACTTGCATGATGTCGTCCGGGATACCGAGCAGCATACATAGCACACGCCCGTTGGGTATTTTGATCACAATAGCCATACATCAACACGATATCGACCTTTTCCACAATTGGTAAACCGTCAATTTTAACACGGGTAATGTATCACGAGGAAAATACCGTCCGCACTGACGGAATGTTACGTGATACCACGTACTTATACGTTTGTGACTATTACAGCGCCATCTATCACAAAGCGAAAAAACATTGATATTTCTTTACGTACTACACGAATATGTAGCAAAGAATGGGGTTCCTATTTATAAAAACGCAGTTGATATCCGTTTGACATATGGCAGAGCTATCTAGCGGCCGACCATAGAACCATCTGGTTTCCCCCTTCAAGCTAGACGAGTTTCGTTCTTCGTAGTTTTTTCGTTTGATGCTTATTTCGTGAGATATTTGGCCCGGTCACTATCAATGGACTACCCTGTATATAACATCTTTTTCTGTTATTTCTAAATAACTTTCGCACTTACCAATTATAATAGGACACTCTTGCTTTTCATCAGGATGAAGAATATTTATTGAGTACAAAATAACAGCGACAAGCATAAAGATTTTTTGTGTTTTTGCATGTAAACTATACTTACCACAAAGGAAATGTTTTGGTTATATTAAAGCGCAGAAGTTACTCGAACAGCTAATTTTTTTACTTACAAAATTCCGTTTATATTTTGTAAAGACATAAAATACACAATGGACTACAACTGAACGATGAACAGTTCTAATGAGGCGAAAAAAAATCCCTCTTTCACATACTCATTTATGATTCTTTCGCTACCAACACTACTGGTAATCCTTCAATTTATTACGTCATTTAGGTACTGTACCAAAAGGACCGAACTGCGCAGGGTGTTTCAAAAAGGATTTTACAACCTTCAAAATTCATATAATTTAATTCGTAGTAGCCACAGAGGTGACTGTAGTGTCAATTTGTAAGGAAATACGTCAAGTTTTGTGTCGTATAGTTCGATAGTGCCAAATAGCACCGTAAGAAGCGCTAGCGGCAGTTGCGTTAAATATGGCTGCCTTCACTGGACCCGTGCATGCTATTATAGCTGTGTGTTTTGATTTGAATAATCAAAGTCGGAAACAACAGTGCAGCTTAATTTCCGTTCCAAGTACGCTACAGATCTTCCAAGTAGGTCTACAGTTTATGAGTGGCTCAAATGGCTCTGAGCACTATGGGACTTAACATCTATGGTCATCAGTCACCTAGAACTTAGAACTACTTAAACCTAACTAACCTAAGGACAGCACACAACACCCAGTCATCACGAGGCAGAGAAAATCCCTGACCTCGCCGGGAATCGAACCCGGGAACCCGGGCGCGGGAAGCGAGAACGCTACCGCACGACCACGAGCTGCGGACGTGAGATACAGAACCTGTTTTTCCAATTACTTGGGTTCGTTATTCACGGACACTCCGGCAAGTTGGGGTGTTCCGGGAATGAGAAGTGAAAAGAGGAGACAGCTCAGCGCGCAGAAACTAACGTTCAAGCCTGATGTAATTCAGGGGACTATACACAGTTTTTAAGTTAACGAGAAGCCGACCTGGATACACGCCAGCAGGGCCGTTGCAGGGTCCTGTTTCATTTTCTTTCTTTTCTAGTGAATTCTTTAAATGTAGACGCCGTTAGGATCCGTTTTTTTTTACGTTAAGATGTATTGAATGGCACCTTTAGTTTCTGTATATTGTGTTTTGCACGTACGAAAAAAATATAAAAAACAAAAAAGTGGTAAAGGAATAAAAAATAAAAAAGAGCGGTTCTAGGCGCTTCAGTCTGGAACCGCGCGACCGCTACAGTCGCAGGTTCGAATCCTGCCTCGGGCGCTGATGTGTGTGATGTCCTTAGGTTAGTTAGGTTTAAGTAGTTCTAAATTCTAGGGGACTGATGACGTCAGATGTTAAGTCACATAGTGCTCAGTGCCATTTTTTTTTTCCTTTTTTTGGTTTGAACAATCGAAGTAGATCCCACATATGACTGTTTGGCGTGTGTTGAGAAACCGTTTGCATTTGAAATCCTACAGACTGACAATCGTACAAGCAATAAAAGACACGGATAAAATTGCTCGCAAGAATTTCTGTGCATATATGTTAAATCGATTACATGAGGATGAACGTTTCTTGGACAAAATCATCTTCTCTGATGAGTCGACTTTTCACTTAAGTGGCATGGTTAAAACACATAACTGTATTATTTGTGGCCATGAAAATCCACATCGATCATTGCAACATGATCGTGACGTTTTTTGTGCATTGAGCAAGAACGAAGTGTACGGCCCCTTTTTTTCCATGAGAGAACCATCAATGGGATAATGTAACTGGATATGTTACAACAATTTTTGATACCACAGATCGATGAGGATGACAAAGAACGAAATGTTTACTTCATGCAAGATGGTGCGCCATCCCACTACCTGGCTGACGTACGGGATTTTCTCAGCGACCGCTTTCCAGGTCAATGGATTGACCGTGATGCACCAGTTGCATGGGCCCCACGTTCCCCAGACCTGAAACCATTCGATTTTTTTTATGGGGATTCATCAAGAATATCGTGTTTGTACTTCCTGTGCCGGCTTCTCTATCTGAACTTAGAACAAGAATTTACGCCGCCACTGAGCAAGTTACACAAGCAATGCTACAGCGAGTTTGGGAAAAAATTGACTTCCGATGGGACGTGTGTAGGGTAACCAACGGAAGCTACATACAACATGTTTAGTTTAAGGTAAAAAAACCTTGATTTGTTTCCCTACAAAATACCACTAAACCCAGGTCTGTATCTTCTTTCAATAAATTTATGTGCATTTTTAAAGTTGTAAAATCCTTTTTGAAACAGCCTTTAGTTTTCTTAGAGCGCAACTTCACCCACAAAACTTTGAGGCAATATCAGTAACTGAAGGAGACGTGCTTTAAATACGCAGCTTCTGCATCAGAATCTACCAGAAATGCACCCTTACTGTCACCAGAAAGAGCCTATTTCTAGGAGTTGTCGCGTAAAGAAGTAAATAAGGCTAATGTGTTCGTCATCCGTGAGCAGCTGCAGAGGTAGCGCCGGGGCGGGAGGCGTGCCCGCGATTGTTGCCTGGGCACGGCGCCGCCCCAGAAATAGCTGCGGTAATTGTGTTGGCCAGCACCAAAATCTGCCTACCTCAAGCCGTCCCAGCCCTTTTGTCCCGTCGCGCTACTGGCGCCCATCTTCTTCTAGAACCGCCGCGATACTTTCTCTAACGATGTCCAAGCTCTTACAACTCGATTCCACGTAAAGAATGGCAAAAGAAAATGCGCAAACTGATACCGCTTGCTTTCTGCTTTATTTTCATCATATATTGAAAAGGTTATTTAAGAATGAGTTTCGCAAATTAAATTCTTGATGTTATATACCTTCTTATTTGTTAACATGTTTTTTGGATTCATTTTCTTTGCACAGAGTAATATGATTCCTGAGGGTATTTTCGTTCCGTCGCTACCACTACAAAAAAATGCGTGTGTTTTTTCTTTTTTTTCCTCAGACGCGTTTCGCTTTACTCAGGTAGAGCATCATCAGTGGTCTGTAATTAAGGAAAACAAACAAAAAATAGCCCTCTCTCAACTGCAACCTCAAACCGCCCGCAGAATCAGAAACAGACTGCAAGCAGATACATGTTAAACGGACCGAACAGGATACCCCTAAACACTTGTGATTACCAGAAAGATCTGGCCATTATAAAACAGATAGCATTAAAAAAGGCCACAAAGAAACAATGGTAGACCAACTAAACAGCAAAATAGAGACTCAAATAATGAAATAACTAACCAATCCACACCAATACATTCAACCTACACGACCACCTAATAATTGCATGCAGTGACCTACCACAACAATTTGAAACACAAAATAGGTAACATATTCAGCAACAACACATACACATTACTTACAAAACAAACAAATCGGAAATAAAAATTAGAAATATACCATTAATCTAGTATGTTTCAGCCCAGTTGCTGAGATTGTGAAAAAATATGCATTGGAATGACTGTCAGGACATTCGAAACAAGATATAAAGAACACATGAGAGCACTGAAATACGGTACAAACTATTCAACATTTGCAGATCATCTACCACAGACCAGGCAGTATCGATAAAGATATGAACATCTTAAGAATGAGCAAACACAGACACCTCCTCCCTTTCCAAGAAAATTTCCACATACACTAAGCATTAAAACAAAAGAAAACAAAATGAACATTTTCCATCCTTCACCCTCCACAGCTCCCCCACCCCCCTCCTACACACACACACACACACACACACACACACACACACACACGCACACGCACACACACACGCACACGCACACACACACACACTTTCATTTCACTTCTTTTCTTTCCTGCTCCTCACTTTTTCTCCAGCTCAGTCTCTATCGCACCACTATGCACTATGTCTACTCATCTTCGCTTCTCCCTCCCAGCCCGACGGAAAAAAGGCTAAAAACCACTCCACCACTATCGTTCATTACTCTTACACAGTACATAAATACACAGCAGCGTAATTAAATAGAATAACAACCATACAGTTAACTAAAAAGAGTATAGGTCAAAGATAAACTAGTGGCACTGTTATGTTGGCAACACTACAAAAGACAATACACAGAAGTATAAAAATACGCAGTAAACATTGGTGTACGAAACAGTGTGCTGTGTAAAACGTAAGAAATTCATAGTTCTGCAGAGTAAAGGAAGATCAGAGTACAAGTATTGAAGTCTAATGAAGAAAGATATCAAAGACGAGCTAACAGACGACATTTCTTGATGTAGGCGGGAAAGCAAGCAGGAATCACCGTAAGTAAAATGCAACTAATTGTTAACGAACTTTCGAGCTTAAAAACAAATCAGATTGTAAATACATTTAATTACAAACCACTGATGATGCTTCAGCTCTATAAATTCAAACGCGTATGGTGAAAAAAGAAACAAAACACATTTTATTGTAGTTGTAACGAAGGAACGAAAATACCCTCAGGAATTGCAAAGCAACTACGGACAATGTGGCCACACAAACATGAAATTGTGAATTTTTATACAACTGTAAATAGATGTAATCAGGATTTTTGAAAGTGTTATGTGAAGCGAGGATTATGAGCGATTTAGTGTACATGGTGGCAGCCAGTCAAGGAATATTTTAGGGAATTGGTTTAGAAAATTCATTTCAAAGGTCCAGTGAAATCTCTACAAGTTTTCTCTCAGAGCAACTTACGCTGTGCCTACGTGACACGAGTTGCCTGTCTTTCAAAACCGAGGCAGCACTGTGCAATTAAAGCTGCTGACAAGAGATGCCCTGAGACCTCTGCTGTAACTGCTAGCGAATTCACGCCATTGGTTTTAGCCAATAGCGTGAGTGGGATTTAGGTCACATGTGTGGACGCTGGAGTGTTCTGCAGTGCGGAACACAGTTGCCTCTCTTTCTTGTAATCCAGACCTCGAGCAGAACAGACATCTTCCCCTTCCGTTGCTCATTTCAATTAATTGTTCAACCTGCTAGACTGGCCTAAACTTGGTAATTTCCGACCCTTGTACACCGTACATTGAAATATATCCTCTTTATTGTACCTAATTTCCTGTTTTGTCATTTAACGGCATCCCTGGATGCACACTCTCAGATCCTGACCGCTTCACCTCCTGCATACAGTCGTCACAAGGCATATGTAACAACTTTCTTCCCCCTCCCTGCCCGTAGACATTAACATTGGGGTCAGAGGGGGCATTTGTTCCCACTGTTCGGTCCATAGGGCGGCCGTTTACTTTAGGTTCATGTTTGACGTTGCGTCCGGTCAATATTCACCGCTGTTATTCCGGTACGAGCCGAGCCTGAATGGTGCAGCCTGGCGGCTGCGACGCCGCGTCAGACGCTGCGTCCGCACCTACCAGCGCTCGGGGCAAAGTATACTGCCTACCTCTCGCAGCGTGCCGCTCCTACACATGATCGCTGAGTCCACTGAGGTGCGCTTATGCACGAAGTGCGCTCTGGCCCCATTTTACGGTCGCAGTCGGTCCATCTTCTCGGTCACCTCCCGCTACCTCTGACCGGGCACCAAGGCGCGAAAGGAAAGCGCACGATGCTTCCTTGCTGGTGCCGTGGCTCGCTGAGTGCACGAGCGCGCTGTTGAGGGTCGGCCCGACTTCCCTTCCTTCCTGTGCCGCCACCCGCCTGCCACCGCCCACCTGCCGCATCACGTTCGCCGCCGGTCAGCTCCCCGCCGCCATCTGCGTTTGGGACCTGGTATCAACGCCCGGGGCGCGTACTTTCAGCGCCGTGCAGCCAGCCGCCCTGGCGCCCACGCCGCTGCTATGCGGGTACCGCGTGCGTACAGCCCTCGGCCGCCGCACCGCCGCCGCCACTGTCTCTGCTGCACTGTGAGTGTTGATATGCGCTGAGGCCATGCAGCCATTTATCCAGAGGAGAACTTAGAGATCAGTGAATAATAGCATAGATTTTGCGCCTTATACAGTTCTTGCCTTTTGTTTGGATGTGACTTTATTATTAGTGCGCCAACAATTTCGGAAACCTTGCAGATGCGGTATGATGGCACAGGGCGTTACAGAGCCCTTAAAGCCCTCACGTCTGTGGACCAATGAGAAGGAACCTACTTTTATCACAGGGCACACTTTATTACTATGAGGTATGCTGAATGCCTAGATAAGCTCCTCAGATGTATGTTAGGTGGCCGGCCGCGGTTACTGAGCGTTTCTAGGCGCTTCAGTCCTCAACCGCGTGACTGCTACGGTCGCAGGTTCGAATCCTGCCTCAAGCATAGATGTGTGTTATGCCCTTAGGTTAGTCAGTTTTAAGTAGTTCTAAGGTCTAGGGGACTAATGACCTCAGATGTTAAGTCCCATAGTGCTCAGAGCCATTTGAACCATTTGTGTGTTAGGTGGATGTCAGTTTAAAAATACACTTCCGTTGAACATGCGTACTGCTATAAATTTCTTATCCTTGTTTTAAACTCTGTTGTCGTCGAGGTATATCATGCCTAGTTGTTGTGATGAAAGGTTTTTTAAGGTACATTTTTGAGAGCTTCCAGCTCCAGGGATGTGCAGCTTGCGCAAAGTTTTTGGGAACCACAGAGTCTCCCAGCCGTTTATGGCATTCTCTTCCGTTTCGTTTTCGTGTCATGATCAACTATTTTTTCGTTCATCTTACCTATAAGCCTCATTTCTCCGCCCTGTGGTGAAAGTAGGTTCCTTCTCCTTGGTCCACAGACGTTAGCGCTTTAAGGGCTCTGTAACGCCCTGTTCCATCATACCGCACCTCTAAGGTTTCCGAAATCGTTGGCGCACAAAGGAATGAACTTTTTCTACGTTCTCTTTCTTTTCTTTCTTGTCTCTCTGCATCCTCTTTCCCGACCATTTATTCTTTTTCTGTGTATGCCTTCTGATTTTCATCGGTGGTAGTTCCTTGATTGGTTAACTCAATGCATGAAGCTACGATGTATTATGTGATGTACTGTAATAAGAGTTATAATGATGAAAGAGAATTGATCTGTTCTACTCCTGTAAGTTGATAAGAGAGGATAGATGACTTCCGGCTGTTACACACTAGAGGGCAGCGAAGTTTTATTGATATGAAGATATGTAATACGTTGTTTTATTGAGGTTATTTGTGAGCAGGCACGAGGTCCTGTGGTCATGTCGTTGAAGATAATCAAGTGCAGGCAAGAGTTCTGTGTGTGTTGTTGTGAGTGATGCTGAATGATCTGTTTTATGCTGCGACCCAAGAGGTCAGTGCAGAACCGTTAGCCATGATTCACTTTACCATGCAGCGAGTTTCCAGTTGAGACAATGTCCTTTGAGTCATCTAAATTGCGACCTATGTACCGAGTGAACACTTACTACAATCAGAGACCGACAGGCGCAAACACGTGGACTAGCGCAGCTGTCGCCTTGCGATAAGCCAGTCACGCCCCCAAACGCTACCACTTCTCTCCCTCTTCTTTCTCTTGTCTGTCATAAATTAAGTCTAATTTTAATTTGATTTATAAGTCATTTATTGCATATTTTTTGAGTGACGGTATTCTGAGAGTATTATATGGAGTATTAATATTATGTAGTTGTAAGTAACTGTTCATAATTTTAGGAGAAAGATGGCCCAAGTCCATACCTCTTTGTATTATGTGAAAAGTTTAGATATTTTGAAGAATTTGAGGTGTTTAAAGGTACCCTCTCTCAACTACTGTATAGGTCTTTGAGATGTGGTGAATTAAGCTACTTGCATTATTTTGCTTTAGTGCAGAATTTTGGTGTTGTACAGTATTTCACTTGTAGGTCTCTTTTATTGATAAGGATTTTGTTTTGCCTTTCGAAAGAATGCGTCAAGTTTACCCTACAAAAGTTTTTCTATAGTGCTACTTTTTACAGGTGTATGTCACTGAACATTTCGTTTTGTTGTCAAACTTAGAATGTGGGGCCACTCTTTGCTGCGTCTATTCTATTTGTCTTTTATTGTTTAATAGATTGTGATACTTCGTATTTTTATCTAACTTATGGAACTAATGCTCCACTGCTTTTCAGATTAGCTAAGTCTACTGTCATTTTAGAAGCATTTATTTCCCTGTTTTCTTTCAAGCTGCCTAAGATTAAAAAATGATTGCGAGTTTTTCATTCTCATGCCTCTCACCAGACTATAACTCCGAGGGGAGTTTGGAAGCAAGCGACCTCCAACTGATGGAACGCGCAGCGGAAAACCATCGCAATAACAAAGCTGGCTGTTATGGGGTGTCTTCCCGTGGACTGAAATATAGTTTGCTGGTGCTTTGCATTTCCGAGCCTCCTCCGAAGTATAGTACCACCACACCACATTCCGTCTAGTCTGATGCATCTTAAGAACCTTCTACCCGCTCCTTTTCCAAATTCTTAAATGGTTTCAGAATTACGTAGCCACCACAGCCCTGGATTCTAGATATGTTGCACTACAGCAGCACTCCCATTACGTAAGATTCCCCTTCAGTCGTGATACACGATTTTTTGAGTTACCGATTCCGGAATCCCATTATGCGCCATGTTCGTGCCCAGAGCTGGACTGGTATGTTTAGAAGAAAGTGAAGCACACAAGTTGTATAAGATACTCAATAGAGAAGAGTCGAATGCGCCTCTGAAGTTGACAAGTGCGCTACCCTCTCGCTGTAGAGTGGTAAGCGAAACAGATTTTGTGATAGCACAAAAGTAATTAAGTTTCACCCAAGTAAGTGAAGAATTGTAGTTCGCACCGCATGTGCGTTTTGCACATTTAAGAGTTCACCCAGATGAACACAAGTTTCGTTATTGTTCACCCTACTTCTTACAAAGTAATTTAGTGATGAAGTGAAGATGTTACGAGCGAGCACGGAGATCGGCACTGCTACTATTTGGATACAGTGTTCCCCCGTGTGTTTAGGAATTGAGAGACACCCGTTTATTTATTGAAACGATCACATCCATGACGTGATAAGATTGAAGTACCCACTGAAATAAACACTAGATTGTTGATGATTAGCACCCATGACGTGACATCATCACTCAAGGGCAGTAATGCGTTATCTTGTTGGAAATATAGTTAGCAAGAGACTTCCACCCAAGTGAATAAAAGTTTTCATTGTACCGTGTCGCAGTAGTTCGCCCCCTTCTTTTTTTGCAGCTCACCCTGTTACATCATGGTTAACCCCCACGAGACATAATCATCTCTGTGGAGACGGAGCACAGTTCCTCCCTCGCCCATGCATTGCACTAGATTACTACCATCGCTCTGAGTCGCTCGTCTATTCATTCTAACCTCAACCATTACTTTGTACCTCCCTCCTCCAGGGCCATGTGCCTTACACGATGCGGTTACTGCCCGCAGAGTGCCCAGCTGCTCGGGTTATTCTTTCAGCTTTTGCTTTCATAAATTGATTGCCTACCTATCTCTTTCATCTATCCATCATTGACACATTACGATGTGGCTCGCCTTCGTCTGCACCCTGGTTGGTAGCCAATGCTACTCAGACGTATTGCCTTCCCCCAGAGGGAGGAGGGAAGAAAAAACCCGGTGAATAGTGGATATATCAGTGCTGAATCACCGGCCGAAGTGGCCGAGCGGTTCTAGGCGCTACAGTCTGGAACCGCGCGACCGCTACGGTCGCAGGTTCGAATCTTGCCTCGGGCATGGATGTGTGTAATGTCATTAGGTTAGTTAGGTTTCAGTAGTTCTAAGTTCTAGGGGACTGATGACCTGAGAAGTTAAGTCCCATTTGAACCATTTGAACTGCTGAATCAACCTTATCCTAAAACCTGTTACCTGAACTTGTTCCCGATTATACCCAATTCCTTATTCTTTAACGTGAGCACTCTTTCGGTTTGTCGTGGGTGGGCTGCTCGGGATAGATGGCCAATATGTCTAGCTACCCTGGCGTTGTGATCACAGGTGGCTGTCCACGAATATATCCAGAAAAAACCGCGAATTCCACCTACACGTCGACTGCAGGCATTGATTAATGCTACCTCACATTTTTGCACTCGTGCTGATCAGGATGACGAGTAAGCCTCTTTTCAGCATGACCATACACCCCTCCATCCCTCGCTACCCTGTTGCTACTAAGTTATACCCCTGCAGTTCTTTGGAATCGGCAGTCTTGCCCAGTGACATAGTGCACACGAGGCTGTTAACCATCGACTATTCACCCGCCACTACAACCTCAGGTAATTACTTACTACTTTTTCATCCACTGTAATACTTCCCTTCTGTAACATAACCACCAGCTGAAGCTAACAAGATTAATTTGTGCTTACAGGTACCCAAGCCTGACCACGTGCACTCTGTTCTACCACCTGTCATCACGACACCCACCGTATTCCTCTGTGTGTTAACACAATGACATATTATTTGGTACTCGCTCTTGATGCTATTGTTGCCGGTCTTCCACCATTTCGGAATCATCCGTCCAACTCAGGAGTTATGTTCGAACTGTGGAATGACATGTTGTATACCCTGCACCAAGTGGTAGTTTCTACGAACTTGGGTTTAGCTGTACTTCAAAAAACGTTTGCTCTGAGATCACCTTAGCAAGCACACGTGTGCTGTGCCGAGTGCTGAATGTGCCACCCCCACCTCTCCTCCCCCCTCTCGCCATTCCTCATCCCTTGCGCATACTTCTCTACTCTTTACCCTCCCGCAAGATGTGCGTTACGCTGCAGATAATCACCGCCTCCATCACCCAACTGGAGAGAAGCGCCATTTAAGTTTGTCGACATCACATACATATCTCTCCCAAGACATGTGCTCTTCTCCCGTCAGTCAGAAGTCTGTTAACAACCAGTGGGTGCGCTTCTGTCGCACAGTACCACATTCTAGCTGTGAATCTTTTCGTATTTTATGATCTGATTATGAACTCAATGCATATTTCCATGTGAAGTTTTATGAATAGGACGAGGATAATGTTAAATGATGTATCCAATTGAAGGTAATGACAACACATCAGATGCTCTGGCTACTTTATGCTACCATTTTTCCATTTGGAACTACTGAGTAATTTTGACCTAGGTGTAATATTTCACTGTCTTCTTTTCTTACTGTGTGTTCGTATGTATTCCAGTATACCATGTTTGAAGGACGATTGCTCTATTAACTAATTTAAGATACTTTAAAGTGAGAATGTAGTATTTTGGTACTGGGTATTCATGCGTTTTGACGTGTAGCTTTTGTTATACCCTGAATTCATCCATAATTCCAGCATTCTACAAGAAAACTTTTGTACCTTGTATTTTAAAATGAGTTAATGTGGTTAGAGTTTTTCATGTGAGTTATGGAACATCAACCCTTCAACTTGCTAACTGCATTCTCCATTCTACTGAAATGTGTTAATATTTTGTAGCCTGTGAAACATTGTGCAACTATTACCTGTAACTAACATGTGGAGGATATAGCACAATATTACGTTTGTTATCACTCTTTTTAAATGTACTTCAGCTACTTGCTAACTGCATCCTCCATTCTACTGAAATGTGTTAATATTTTGTAGCCTGTGAAACATTGTGCAACTATTACCTGTAACTAATATGTGGAGGATATAGCACAATTTTACGTTTGTTATCACTCTTTTTAAATGTACTTCACCTACTTCTTACCCAAGTCAGATGTTAAGGAATTCGTTAAGCTGATTTATTACGTTTTTCACCCAAATACTTTGATTATCCTAGAACTGAGTATTCTGTCATGTTGTCGATGCATTTTATTTTTGGTATTAGTTCCACTATCTAACAATGAGATTAATATTTGCCAAATAATATAAACAACGCCTGTAAATCATTAAAAGATCGGTGCTGATTCAGTTCGGCCACCATATACTCCTTATGACAATGAGTTTGTACTGCAACTGCAGATTAAGAGCAGATTTTTTTTCCTGAACCTCACACAAAACCAAAATAGTTTATTCCTCTTTTGTGAAGCTTTCTGGTATGATTTTAACCTCAGATGTTTTAAGATCTGATTATATGGATAGTGATAATTTCAACTATTACAGGAGATATTGCATTGTAATTTGAATAGTTAATATTTTACTATTTCCTTAATTCATGAAATTTGATAAACTTAACTGCATGTAAGTCCCCTCTCACTTAAATACACCAAATGAAATATTGTAACAGATCCCTCCCATAGTAAAAAGGCCCCTAATAGGGCAAACCGTCTTTCCGGGGAGTGAGTGACGCCGTTTTGCAAACAATGTCTGTCACCACTTCTCTGGAAGGGGGAAGGAATTTACATGGTGGCAGCCCGGCAAGTAATATTTTAGGGAATTCGTTTAAAAATTAATTTCAGAGGTCCAATGAAATCCTTACAAGTTTTCTCCCAGACAACTTAAGCTGTGCCTACGTGACACGAGTTGCCTGTCTTTCAAAACTGAGGCAGTTCTGTCGTTGGAGTGTTCTGCGGTGCAGAACACAGTTACCTCTCTCTCTTGTAATCCAGACCTCGAGCAGAACAGACATCGTTTTGGAAGGAAGAGCCTCTTGCTCTGCTTTTCACAACCAGGCGCCAACATAAGTTAACATGAACCACTTCCCCTTCCGTTGCCCATTTCAATTAATTATTCGACCTGCTAGACTGGCCTAAACCTGGTAACTTCTGATCCTGGGCGCGCACCTTGTACACTGTACATTGAAATATATCCTCTTTATTACACCTAATTTCCTATTTTGTCATTTAACAGCAGCCCTGGATACCCACCCTCAAGTCCTGACCGCTTGACCTCCTGGATACAGTCGTCACGAGGCATATGTAACAACTTTCTTCCCCCTCCCTGCCCGTAGACATTAACATTGGGGTCAGAGGGGGGATTTGTTCCCACTGTTCGGTCCATAGGGCGGCCGTTTACTTTAGGTTCATGTTTGACGTTGCGTCCGGTCACTATTCACCGCTATTTCGGTACGAGCCGAGTCTGAATGGTGCAGCCTGGCGGCTGCGACGCCGCGTCAGACGCTGCGTCCGCACATACCATCGCTCGGGGCAAGGTATACTGCCTGCCTCTCGCAGCGTGCCGCTCCTACACATGATCGCTGAGTCCACTGAGGTGCGCTTATGCACGAAGTGCGCGCTGGCCCCATTTGACGGTCGCAGTCGGTCCATCTTCTCGGTCACCTCCCGCTACCTCTGAACCGGGCACCAAGGCGCGAAAGGAAAGCGCACGATGCATCGTTGCTGGTGCCGTGGCTCGCTGAGTGCACGAGCGCGCTGTTGAGGGTCGGCCCGACTTCCCTTCCTTCCCGTGCTGCCACCCGCCTGCCACCGCCCACCTGCCGCATCACGTTCGCCGCCGGTCAGCTCCCCGCCGCCATCTGCGTTTGGGTCCTGGTATCAACGCCCGGGGCGCGTACTTTCAGGGCCGTGCAGCCAGCCGCACTGGCGCCCACGCCGCTGCTATGCGGGTACCGCGTGCGTACAGCCCTCGGCCGCCGCACCGCCGCCGCCACTGTCTCTGCTGCACTGTGAGTGTTGATATGCGCTGAGGCCATGCAGCCATTTATCCAGAGGAGAACCTGGAGATCAGTGAATAATAGCATAGATTTTGCGCCTTATACAGTTCTTGCCTTTTGTTTGGATGTGACTTTATTACTAGTGCGGCAACAATTTCGGAAACCTTGGAGATGCGGTATGATGGCACAGGGCATTACAGAGCCCTTAAAGCTCTCACGTCTGTGGACCAAGGAGAAGGAACCTACTTTTATCACAGGGCGCACTTTATTACTATGAGGTATGCTGAATGCCTAGATAAGCCCCTCAGATGTATGTTAGGTGGCCGGCCGCGATGGCTGAGCGTTTCTAGGCGCTTCAGTCCTCAACCGCGCGACTGCTACGGTCGCAGGTTCGAATCCTGCCTCAAGCATGGATGTGTGTGATGTCCTTAGGTTGGTTTGGTTTAATTAGTTCTAAGTTCTAGGGGGCTGATGACCGCAGATGTTAAGTCCCATAGTGCTCAGAGGCATTTGAACCATTTTTGATCAAAGAGATCTGCAAGACGACACCAGTTATTGGATTACAAGCTCAGCTCAAGGGTCATGGACTAACGAGGCAATGTCGACGATTCGCCGGCAGCAGCAGCTATTGAAGGAACATTGACTAACAGATATCGTGAACTAAATCGTTCAAGTAGTGATGTAAAAAATCATAATATAGAAACAATAACAACTTTTCTTCATTTTACGTAACTGTTAATTGTCATATTGTAATACTATTCAGTTTTATTTTCAGTAACCTTCTGAACAGTAGTTAAAACTTGGTGTCATTCATTTAGTAACTTCCTTTCATAATCATAATAACTTTACAAACATATTAATTTCTGACACAGTCATTTTTGTAAACAATAGTTACTAACATTAATGAGATAAGAGTTAAACAGTTTTCGTTGCATTTAGTTTTCTATTAATTGCCACTTGTTGTTTATTTATGTCGTTTGTAAGTTTTTGCCTGAATCTGCATGTTTTGTTCTACATTTAATCTCGTAAGAATTATTGTGCTCTGCTGATTAATTATGCGTGCTTTGTGTTAACCGCCATTGCAGTAATAGGTAGAAACACTTCGCATGCGCGATAGCCGTGCGGTCTTGGGCGTTCTCCCTCGAGCGTGGGTGTGTGTGTTGTCCTTAGCCTAAGTTAGTTTAAGTTAGATTAAGTAACGCGTAAGCCTAGAGACCGATGACCTCAACAGTTTGGTCCAATAGTCCTTACCACAAATTTCCAGTTTGCGAGCTGTTTAGTTTGTTTAGGAGAATATTTTAT
Organism: Schistocerca nitens; assembly: GCF_023898315.1. NCBI lineage: Eukaryota > Metazoa > Arthropoda > Insecta > Orthoptera > Acrididae > Schistocerca > Schistocerca nitens. The sequence goes on from NC_064616.1 coordinate 65,331,140, forward strand.
CAGTGGTAATATGTTTGATTTGGGCTAATCGGTGATCATTCGTATTGTTATAGTTTTTGGGTAATTACTTGCATGTGTGAATGTAATATTCAGCCAAACTGAAAAAGTAGGGTATTTCTGCCTTCAGAGGACTTAAAATTTCCGGGTGCAGTAAATTTAGGGGAGATGAATCAGAGTATTGAGAGTTCGAGTAGTTTAACACGGTCGATTCTAGCCCAGTCGAGGTTCGAGGAGGTGCTGTTTTTCTGGTACCGTGCCCCACGGATTTTGAATCTTCGCCAGACGTCATGGACGTCGAAGACCCATAGAGGTCTCTGTACCATCGCGCTATAAGCTGTGGTGGCTAGCGCCTCCTGGCCCGCATTTAGAATGAGGGCGCCACAGTGGACCGCGTGGTTGCAGCGGCCAATATCGGCATCCCCGATCAAGTACTTAAGCACCTGCCTGTCGCTCAGCCTGTCCCTTCCTATAAACTACGTCCGTCTGATCGGGTCCTTTCTTTCCCAACGTCCTACCTATGTCACCATCCATAACATGGATTCCTACACCTTTTTCCCCTCCACCGGTGTGCCCCAAGGTTCAGTCCTCTCTCCTCTCCTGTACCTTTTGTATATGGCGGACATGCCGCCGCCTTCACCCCCATCCACCTTCTCCAGTGCGCCGATGACACTGCCTTCCTTGCCCTCGCCCCCACCCTGCAGTGCTCCCAACACCTACTCCAATCCCATCTTGACCGGTTCGCCTGTTGGTGCAACCAGTTGTTGCTCAAGGTCAATACTTCCAAGACCCAGGCGATCATTGTAGGCAGAACCACCCCTTCCTTCCGTCTCCTTGACTTCTATGTCACCATCTATGATCATCCTATCGCCCTCACCCCCACGCTTAAGTACCTTGGCGTCACCCTTGACCGCGCCTCTCCTGGATGCCCATCTTCAGACAATTCAAGCCAAGGCATGCTCCCGACTCCGTCTCCTCAAGCTCCTTTCTGGCCACACATAGGGTCTGGACCCCTCCACAATCCCCCACACCTACAAATCCCTCATCCGACCTATCCTCTGCTACACCCACCCTGCCTGGATCTCCGCCCCTCCTACCTTTTACAAATCCCTTCAAATCCTCGAACGCCATGCTCTCCGCCTCGCCTATCGCATTCATCTCCCCCCGCGGATCCTGTACAACCTTATTCCATTCCCACACCTCCTCCTTTTCCTCGAACAGATACAGATCCTCTACACCTCCCGTAAACTAGATCCCCGTCACCCGCTTGTCTTTCCCATCCTCTCCCACCCCTGCCGCACCTGCTCTCCATCTCTCCACTCTCCTTACCCTCTCCCAAGGTGGCTTCCACCAGCTCCCCCTGCCTGATGATGCCTTCATCCCCTCGATCTACCCCTCCTGCCAACTTTGATCCTCCTCTTCCACTTCCTGTGTTTTTTCCTCAGGGCACCCTCCCTCCCTTCTCTCCCTCCTCCCTTCCTCCCCCCTGTTCCCTCCTGGCTTCCCCTACCGCCGCCCCATACCTTCTTTCCTCCCGCCACCTCCTCTGCCCCTGGCATCTAAACTCTCCCTTCTCCCCCACCCTCTTCTCCACTTTTGGCAGGTCTCTGGACTCGCACATGCCTCGTGAACATTAGCGCGCCAGAGGCCATCGCCATCAGTTTTGTGTGTGTGCCATCGTGTTTGTGCTTTAGTGTTTTTCGCCGCCCACGCTCCATTGTTCACGTGTATCGTCACAATCATCAGTGTTCGTGCACAGTGCTGACGGTCTTTTGTTTTCTTCGCGTGTGAACGGCTTCGTGTTTTTTTTTTTTTTAATTACTGTGTCTACTGTTATTTTGATCAACATAATGTTCTTTCACTGATGTGTCTTCTTTGTTTATCTCTATTTGTACTATCTGAGGCTGAAGAGCGGCGTAAACTTGCCGCTGCCAGCCCACCTTGTATAAGGTGCAAAATTACAATAAAGGCAAAAAAAAAAAAAAAAGCTCAGCCTCTCAGTCTAACCTTGAGTACGTCTCAGGACATGTCGCCTCGCAGCGTATTGACTTTCGTGTTTTCTTTACGAGAGGACGTGGTTATCTTGCTTTGTTTTCGTAACTCTGTTGTCCGTTCTTGTTGTGTCGTAAGGTCCTTCGTTGGTCGCGTCCGTCCTCTCCCGTTGTGTTGTTCGCGGGCCGCTCCGCGGGTCCCGTCGCGTTTCCGTCACTACAGCACCGCGACCGTTCCGGTCGCCGTTACAACAGTTTTGGATGACACAGTTACATTTTGTGATGCCCTCTGATCCGCTATCGCCACAAACACCCATTATGAATACCGTTCTCCCCAGTAACGAAATACACATCATTGTCCTGGGTGGCTCTCACATCTTAATGTAGAGAAATATCCGATCCCTGGTATCACTGCAGAGTCGTAGAATGGTTTGAAATTCATGGATCATGCTGTGTTAAAGGTTACTTGTGGTGCTTTGGTGGTGTCTTCTATGGTGAAGCACATACAAACTATGCACACAACTTCGCCCTCAAACACCAGACGAACACAGGCAGAATCACAAACTGAAAAGCTCTCCTGTAGCGAATAATTTAACGTATATCGTTACTATTCGTTATTCCACCATGTTGAGTAGGCGGCCAAAGGACCTCTTTAAGTGACAAATACTAGACGGTTAGTGGATTTTTCTCATTCGCAGAAGATAAAGATATTAGGTTTTTTTCCTTCATTGTTCAGATTTGCGTTACACTGTACTTTTACTGAAAGACATAGTTACAATATGCAAGAGAAAGGTATAACGAAGTAGTTCTCGACCTGAAAAATAAACGTGTTTGAACAGAAGACACAACCATGCCGAGCGATGTATGAAATTCTTTCTCCTAGGCTTTATATGCCTGAGTCAGGGAAGTTAAAAAATTAGAACTACGAATCTGCGTTCTTTCTGGCAGATAGATTTCACGATTCAGAGTTTCTATAAAACTAACAGCAGTAAGAGGCAACTTGCCCTGGGGATTAATAGCAACTTTGCCTCCATTCATATTAATACTGCCGCAAATGCGAAGCGAAAATCAATCATCAATCTTATTGTAAACGAACTATGAAATTATTAGAGGGTGAATAGCAACTTTATTCGCTGTTGATCACAGCAAGTTAAAACTGTCTCTGGTGCAGAGTCGCTGAATAATTCTAATCATTAACTCGTACGACAATCGGAGCAATAAGTGGAACCTTATAAATAATAGTGTATTGTTACCTTCGCTAGCGGCATGAAATTGATGCTTGTTGTCTCCTTGCGTGCTGTGCAGCTGTGGTCAGCGAGTTAGTATTTATATAGCAGCTTGAGCTTTTCACCTCAGAAGCGCCACAGTCGGATAATTTTCTCTTTTGCGGGGGTCTGTTTGTATTTTTGCAGTTACTCCTCAGTGCTTTGTTTGCATTATTGAGATCTTATTCTGTTTTTTACACAGTACGATATGGATAGCGACTGCGCTAGTTGTGAGTGGACACAAGGAGAATTGGCTCGTGTCTGTAAACAGCTGGAGGCTACATTGGTCACAGTAGACCGGCTTCTGGGTACTGCTCAAAGGTGTGGTGACATCAATGCGCCAGTGACGAGAACTGGTGATATGCAATATCTCAGCGGTTCGTTTTCACTCAGGAGTGTGTGGTAGGCAATGATAGGTTTGCGTTCACTGGCTGGGTGCAACAAACTGCAAACAGCACACATGACAGCACAAATGACACGTGCTGTCTGGGTTTATTTATTTACACGTCTAGTTCCGTAGGACCAAATTGAGGAGCAAATCTCCAAGGCCATGGAATCTGTCAATAGATGAAATTACAACATACAAGAATAACATATAAAATAAATTGTTTATGAATTCAAAAATAGTGAAGTCATAAGTTTAAGTAAACGCAATCAACAATATTACCTAAGAATCAGCTTAATTTTTCCAAGAACTCCTCATCAGAATAGATTGAGTGATTCATGAGGAAACTCTTCAGTTTAGATTTGAAAGCGCGTGCTTACTGCTAAAATGTTTTAATTCTTGTGGTGGCTTATTGAAAATGGATGCAATAATATACTGAACACCTTTCTGCACAAGAGTTAAGGAAGTGCGACCCAAATGCATATTGGATTTCTGCCGAGTATTAACTGAGTGAAAGCTGCTAATTCTTGGGAATAAGCTGATATTGTTAACAAGAAGTAACAGTGATGAATATATATATTGAGAGGGCAATGTCAAAATACCCAGACTAGCGAACAGGGGTCGACAAGAGGTTCGCGAACTTATACCACTTACTGCCCGAAATGCTCGTTTCTGAGCCAAAAATGTCCTTTTAGAATGGGAAGAGTTACCCCAAAATATAATATCATACGACAGAAACGAATGAAAATAAGCAAAGCAGACTAATTTTCGTGTCGAACGATCAGTTACTTCCGATACCGTTCGAATAGTAAAAATGGCAGCATTAAGTCTTTGAACAAGATCCTGACGTGGGCTTTCTGTGGCTATCCTCAGTTCCTTTCGGCGAATGGCTGATTTGTTGAAGACAGCTAGCAATGCATGTGGGATGCAGGCAAAGCTGTCTTTAGGTTTTGAGCAGAGTTGAAGGTCTGAGCCAAAAGCTTAGATGACCCCGCGATGATATCGAATTCGAATTTCTCAACCTCCACTATCGGGTGGTGAATTGTAAGGTTCCCCTTAATAGGTGAGGCGTGCACTACACACAGGAAGCGGCTACTAGGGTAGTAGAGTACAGGTGGCATGCACATGGAGGTTTTTAGGTTAGAGAAACACCCACTTTGGATCAGAGACGAATTACCTGTCATAATGGTAGTTACATCAGTCAAAACGTTCTCTGAGAACGTGTGTCCTCGCTGATCGAATATAGGAAAGGTTAATATGATATCAGTAGGCTGCAGGAGCATCCGAGGAGAGGTCCCAAAAATAGTATCGATTATCGAAGATTACGATGTTCAGATAGCATTAGGAACAGAAATTTGGTCGAATCCAGAACTGAACAGCAGGCTGAAGTATTTGTAGTAAGGATAGGTTAGTCACCAATGGTGGCGGCATATTTATTGCAATGAGGAATTCGATAATATCTTGAGAGATTATCACAAATTCCGTATGTGAATTAATCTGGAAGAAGTTAAGCATCAAAGGCCTGTCAAAAATGGTAATCGGACGCTTTTATAGACCCCCCTTGGTCGTGAGCTGTAGCGGTAGAGCAATGCAGAGACAAATTGTAGAATATTATTAATAATTTTCCTCGCCATGCCGATCTAGTAATGGGTGCCTTCAGTCTGACAGGTCTAGAGTGAAATTCATGCTATCAAAACTGGTGCCAGAGAGTGGGATTCATATGACATTGTCCTGAATGTCTTATTCGAAAATTACTTCGAGCAGATAACTAAAAAGACAACTCATGAAGGTAACATCTTAGACCTCCAAGCATCAAACAGATCTGAACTAGTCGAATCAGTTAACATAGAGGACGGTATCAGTGGTCATAAGGCTATGATAGCAAGCATGACCACGGGTTTTAAAAGAAATGTTGAGAAGATAGGAAAATATTTTTGCTTAGCAAGACTGACAGGATACAAATTAGAGAGTATCCGAGTATCCAGCATTAAATATTCATTGCTGAGGACAAATGTGTGGAGCACAAATGGAAAAAATTCAAAAGCGTTGCTCAGGATGCCTTACACAAATTTGTTCCGATCAAGGTCTTAAGGGATGGGAAAGAATCATCGTGGTTTAACAGCCGTCTTGGAAAACTACTAAGAAAGCAAAAAGGTCTTCATCACAGATTCAAGAGAAGTCAAAACCTATCCGATAGACACAGGCTGAACGAAGAGAAAATGGGCGTAAAGAGCGCAATGAAAAAAGCGTTCAATGACTTCGAAAGTAAAATTTTGTAAACAGATGTGAGTAAAAATGCTACGAAGTTTTGGTCATATGTAAAATCAGTAGGCGGTTCGAAATCGTCTGTTCATTTACTCAGTGACCATATTGGCACCGAAACGGAAGATAACAGAGAGAAGGCCATAATACTGAATTCGGTCTTCCGGAATTGTTTCACAGCGGAAGATCGCAACACGGTCCTTACTTTCAGTCATCGTACGAACGTCGAAATGGCAGATAACGAGATAACGGGTCACGAAGTAGGAAAGCTACTACAGTCGCTTAGGAGTGGAAAAGCATCAGGACCAGATGAGATACGTATAAGATTCTACAACTATTATGCGAAAGAACTTGCTCCCCTTCTGCCAGCAGTTTACCGTAGATCGCTGGAGCAATGAAGGGTACCTAGAGCCTAGAGAAAAGCTGAGGTCATTCTCTTTTTCAAGAAGTTTCATAGGACAGATGCACGTAATATAAACCTATATCGTTGACACCAATCTGTTGAAGAATTATGGAGCATGTTTTGTGCTCAAGTATTATAAAGTTTTTAGAGAACGAAAATCTCCTCGCTAAAAAAACAGATCTTTCGAAACTCAGCTCTCTCTGTTCCTGCATGAGAATCGTAGCACTGTAGACGACGGAGCTCAGGAAGATGCCTTGTTCCTTGAACTCAGGTAGACATTTGACACCGTCCCGCACTGCCATCTAGGAAAAAAAATTTGTGTTAACGAGCATTGGGTCAGATTTGTGACTGAATACGAGACTTCCTTACAAATAGAACTCAACACGTTGCTCGTAACGGGAGAAAATCGACAGATGTAAAGATAATTTCCGGAGTACCCAAGGGAAGTGTGATAGAACCGTTACTGTTTATATACGATCAAGTACAAAGCGTCCGAAGCTCTTTAAGACTATTCACAAATGATGCAGTTGTTTACAAGAAAGTAGCAACGCCAGAAGCAGCAGCGATTTGCCGTATGACCTGCAGATGACTGATGAATGGCGCTGGCTCTGCAGTTGTCCCTGCACGTAAATAAATATAACATATTGCGCATACATAGTAACAGAAATCCACTACTGGACAGTTACACTATTGATAACAAATTGTTGGAAATTGTGTCTACCGCAAAATATCTAGGAGTAACTATCCAGAGTGACCTTAAGTGTAATGAGCATATCAAACAAATAGTAGGAAGAGCAGAAGCCAGACTGAAATTCGTAGGAAGAATCTTAAGGAAATGTAACTTATCCATAAAAAAAGCTGCTTACAGGGTGCTAATTCGACCGATTCCTGATTATTGTTAATCATTACCCTTTCCAGGTAGGACATAAAAGAGATTGAGTAGTTCCAACGAAGTGAGGCGCGTTTCGCCACAAGATCGTTTTCCGCGCGAGAGCGTTACAGACATGCTTAATGAACTACGAGAGGGGCGCTGTGCACCACGGACAGGCTTACTATTGAAATCTCGAGAGAGCACTTTCGGGGAAGAGTCGGATAACATATAACTTCCTCCCACGTACACCTTATGAAATGACCGAGAAGTTACAGCTAATACTAACTGACAATCATCCTGCCCGCGAGTGGAACAGGGGAGGAGGGATCAGTTAGTAGTACCAGAAGTACCCTCCGCCACACCCCGTTATATGGCTTGTGGAGTAAGACGTAGATGCAGATATAGTTCATTCCCAAATCCTCTATCGTCTGCCATCAACTGTAGAAGGACCAGGATTTTGACATCAAAGCCTCACCAAATAGTTCCGTACCAAAAATTATTCCCTGAATCAGCAAATCAATTGTGATCAAAACATTGTGAGTCAAAATGAAACGTAGGTGACAGTATTCTGGCAACGACTTTTGACTCGAGTAGAAGGGAAACGCAGTAACACAGAGACTGCTACGGTGTTGGGCTGTGGGTTTAAAGCCCCTGCCTTTATGAGCAACGCCGTATTTGCGGAGGTAGCTCGTATTTTGACTAATTTATGTAGACGTAAAGGAAGCTTGGTAACTGTTTCAGTTTACAGCTATGCATGCCTCTCGGAGAAACAGAGCCGCTCATTTCACGCATGCAAACGTGAAAGGAAGAAACACAACTCAGAACATGCACCAGAAATACTGCCCGATATTATTGCTGTTGGCCTCCCGTGACCATTATCGGAGACAGGTGGTGACGTTACAGTGAACAATTACAGTGGTGACTCAGGAAAGTCCATCGTACTGTGAATCATTTGAAGTGGTTCAGCGTTTTGTCTTGAAATATCACAATAAAAACTCACGATAAACCAACCTAAGCGACCTGGTCGACTAATGTATGGTGAAAGATCAAGGGAAGACTTAGAGTATTGCCTTCCAAAAATTACAAAGTTGTGTTTATTCGCATATTCAACAAATTGTGCAGAATAAATAATTATTACATGTAAACAAAAATAGTCTTTCGTTGCAATAAAGAAGTAAAATAACGGCATTTCAGCATTATTCGAGCAATGTAAAAGGTTACTAAAAAAGTAAAAGTAAGGAAGGAAGATTGGCGTCCGACGCGCCGTCAGCAACGATATCGGTAAAGATGGAGCACAATCTCGGATTATGGAAGGTCGGGGAGAAAAATTGACGCGCTTTCCAAAGGAACCATCGAAGCATTTGCCTGGAACAATTTAGGAAAATCACAGAGAACCAAAACCTGGGTGGTCGGACAGGGATTGGAACCGTCGTCCTTCCGAATGCGAATCGAGTGCGCCAAATTTTGCGACACCTCGCTCGGTGTTTTCCAAACAAATACTTTAATATCTCGATAACAGCGTACACTAAAATGAACTGTACTATAAATGGTGATATATTTTATGCTAATACAAAGCCAAGTGTCACGTTGAAAGAAATTCTTTCGCTCTATTCTTTTTTTTTCAAATTTTATAAAATGTGAGCTTTCGTGAAGTACACTGCCTGACAAAATGTGAAGGACCCAGAAAGGAAGGAGGAAACGAAGTTAAACTTCACGGTTTTAGAAGATACGTGATGCTATGCCAGTCATTACAAAATCGAGTCAAATTTACAAAGCACTTGGCAGTATTGGCCCACTTATGGGTATTATGCCGAACATCTCTGACCTGGACGCACGCACTGATCTATTTGCGGAGGGTGCCATAAGGCCGTTGTATCGTCTCCTGAGGGATGCCAGTCCACTTCTGTGGCAACCAGTCCTTCACATCCTGGATGCTGGCACTGGGACCGTAATGACGTCCAAACTGTTTCCATCCAGTTCTGTCGGAAACAGACCTGGAGATGTGACCGGCCACGGGAATACCTGAACATCGTTCAGTCAACTTATAGACATACCTGACATTTGTTGATGAACACTGTCCAGTCGAAAAACGGCACCCCGATTCTATCGCATTAGTGATAAAACATGAGGTCGCACGATTTTCTTAACGTACAGTACCTTTATGCTGCCTGAGTTCCCTCGGACACTACCAGCTGTGACCCGATCGCGACCCACACCGCGACGCCAAGAGTAACATCGTTGTGTCTCTCCAAAACTATGGAACAGTGAGACCTCTCGCCAGATCACCGCCATATTCGCCGACAGTCATCCGGAGTAGTGCAGAACCGCGATTTATCGCCGAACGCAATGCGATGCCATTCATCAGCACTCAGTGCTTCCCCATTCCAAACGAAGCCGTTTGTGTTGTGGCAGCCTACGCAGGGGACGGGAATTGCCTAGTCCGTCTGCTGCTAATCTCCGATCAATAGTGCTTATGCTGCAGCGAGTCCATTACTTGTGCCGGATGGCAGGAGCAGATGTGATGAGGCTACGATCTGCTTGGTGCACAATCTGGCGAGCCTTCATTGTGGTGATCAGACTTAATGGACCGGATAATGAAATACAGAATTTAGAGCTATCCTCATATGAATGTGGAAGTTTTCTAATGTGAAACTATCTTAAAGGATGGAGGATAGCGCATTTTTATTATAGGTGTTACACATTTTATGCTTGTGAAGATCTGATCATAATACAAATACAAATTACAAATAAACAGTTTGAAATGATAAGCAAAAAATGTGAACAGTGTTAGTAATGGGATGGTTGCAATTGATGGTCAACAACGCAGGTAAGGCACGTGTCGCGCTGGAATGTTGGTTGGTTGGTTGGTTTCATAGAGAGAGAGGGGGGGGGGGGGAAGGGACCAAACTGCAACGTCATCGGTCCCCTGTTCTCGGTAAAATAATTACACAAGGAAAAGAAGAAAAGAAAGGAGACATACAGCACAATAAAAGGAGAAAGTAAGAACCAGAAGAACGACAGAAGGACAACCAACACTATTATGAACAAAACAGGAAAAGAAAACCACAGAGAGAAGCAAGAAGCAGGTAGAAGGGGTAAAAACAAGAGAGCAGATGACCGTGGCTGGCCGACAATGAGAATAAAAAGGAAAAGCCAGCCACTCTGCGACACATTAAAACATCCGCCCTGAAAGCATTAGAGTAGAGAACACAATGGGACGAAGGTCATGCGCTAAAACGTATATAGAATGATAAAACCCACCGTCGCGTATAAAACGTAAAACTATATTAGCCGATGGGGCGTTGTCAGCTAAAATTAATGGCAGAAAGTCCGGTAACTGAAGAGTACGTCGCAGGGCAGCCAGAGGAGGAAAGCTCACCAAGATATGGCCCACTGTCAGCCGGGCGCCGCACCGACACTGAGGTAGGTCATTACGGCGCAGGAGGAAGCCGTGTGTCACCCGAGTGTTGCCAATGCCGAGCCGGCAGACAACCACAGAGTCCCTGCGAGAGGCCTGCGTGGAGAACTGCCACACATTCGTAGTCTCCTAAATGGCACGCTGTTGGTTGTGCGTGCTCATGTTATGCCATTTCGTCTCCCAAAGCCGCAAAACCTTGCAACGTAGGATTGAATGCAGGTCAGTTGCAAAGAAATCAATCTCCATAAGCAGTTTCCGCATAGGCTGTTTAGCCAACCTGTCGGCGAGTTCGTTGTCCGAAGTGACCAGGGATTCAGACAAACACCACTGACTGGGTGTTGTGTGATGTCCTTAGGTTAGTTAGGTTTAAGTAGTTCTAAGTTCTAGGGGACTGATGACCATAGATGTTAAGTCCCATAGTGCTCAGAGCCATTTGAACCATTTTGAAACACCACTGAACGACCGTTCGAAGGCGTAGATGGACTCCTGGATGGTCGCTACCAAAGGGTGATGAGGGTAGCACTGCTCGATAGCTTGTAGGCTGCCCAACGAGTCAGTACACAGAAGAAATGACTCCCCAGGGCATGAACGAATGTGCTCGAGAGCACGAGATATAGACACCAGCTTGGCAGTGAAAACACTGCAGCCATTGAGCAAGGGATGCTGTTCAATATGTCCTCTGTGGACATACGCGAAGCCGACGTGACCATCAGCCATCGACCCGTCGGTGTAAACCACTTCGTGGCCTCGGTACATGTCAAGAATCGAGAGGAAGTGCCAGCAGAGTTCTGCGGGGTTAACCGAGTCCTTAGTGCCATGTGAAAGTTCCAGGCGAATCGGCGGCTTAGGTGTACACTATGGAGGTGTTCGTGAATGGACCTGAAGTATAGGTGGTAAAGGGAAGGACTCCAGTTAGGAAAGAAGGGATAGGACACGAACTGCAATTGGAAGCCCTGACCTGGGCCGCCGATGCAGGAGATGAACCGCCATTGGTGGGAAATGGAGACGGTGATTTGGATGCGCAGGAGAACTACAAACGTGTGCAATGTAACTGGCGAGCAGTTGTGCACGCCTAACCTGCAATGGAGGGACTCCGGCCTCCACCAGGACGCTGGTCACTGGACTCGTCCTAAAAGCTCCTGTCGCTAAGCGAACGCCACAGTGGTGCACTGGGTCGAGTAAACGCACGCTGAGGGCACCGCCGAACCACAAACCAGACTCCCACAGTCAAGGCGGAATTGAACAAGGGCTTTGTAGAGCTGCAGCAGCGTAGAGCGATCTGTACCCCAGTTGGTGTTGCTCAGGCAGCAGAGGGCATTGAGGTGCAGCCAGCACTTCTGCTTAAGCTAACGAAGGTGAGGAAGGCAAGTCAATCAGGTGTCGAAAACCAGTCCTAAGAATCGATATGTCTCCAACACAGTGAGTGGATCGTCATTAAAGTAAAGTTCTGGTTCTGAATGAACGGTACCACGCCGACAGAAGTGCATAACACACGACTTTGCGTCTGAAAACTGGAAACCGTGGGCTAGAGCCCGTGTTTGCGCCTTGTTGATGGCTCCCTGTGGGTGCCACTCAGTAACACCAGTACTGGTGGAGCAGTACAAAACACAGAAGTCGTCTGCATACAGAGAAGGTGAGACGGACGGCCCTACAACTGCTGTTAGACCATTAATGGCCACTAAAAATAGAGAGACACTCAATACAGAGACCTGCAGGACCCCATTCTCCTGGATATGGGGGGAACTATGGGAGGCACCAACTTGGACACGGAAGGTACGAAGCGACAGGAAATTTTGGATAAAAATCGGGAGCAGGCCTCGGAGACACCACTCATACAATGTGGCAAGGATATGATGTCGCCAGGTGGTGTCATACACTTTTCATAAATAAAAAAAAAGGTGTTGGCGTCTGGAAAAGGCTGTTTGTATGGCAGAATCGAGGGACACAAGATTATCAGTGGTAGAGCGACCCTTGTGGAAGCCGCTCTGACATGGGGCCAGTAGGCCAAGTGACTCCAGGACCAAACCCAACTGCCGACACACCATTCATTCCAGCAGATTACAAAGGATGTTGAGGAGGCTGATGGGCTGATAGCCTTCCATATCAAGTGGGTTTTTACCGGGTTTGAGCACCGGAATGATGGTGCTCTCCCGCCATTGGGATACAAAGACGCCATAACACCAGATCTGGTTGAAGATGATGAGATGTCGCTTGTAGTCAGACGAGAGATATTTGATCATCTGACTGTGGATCCGATCTGGCCCAGATGCTGTGTCAGGGCAATGTGCAAGGGCACTGATTAGTTCCCACTGTGTAAATGGGGAGTTATAAGATTCATTGTGGCATGTAGTGAACGAGAGGACTTTCCCTTCCAGCCACTGTTTGAGAGTGCGAAAGGCTGGGGGTAATTCTCCGATGCAGAGGCTCAAGCATAGTGCTCAGCAAAGTGCTCGGCAATCGCGGTTGCGTCGGTAGATAACACGCCATTTCTGTTAACACTGGGAACACCTGTTGGGGTGTGGTACCCGAAAGCACGTTTGATCTTTGCCCAGACTTGGGAAGATGACATATGGTACCCAATGGTCGAGACATATCTCTCCCGACACTCCTGCTTTCGTCGTTTGATAAGTTGGCATGGAGCCGTTTAAAGGCTGTGAGGTGCTCCAGGGAAGGGTGACGGTTATGCCACTGTAGAGCTCGCCGACACTCCTTAGTTGCTGAAGCGACTTCCGGCGACCAACAAGGGACTGCCTTTCGCGGAGGACGCCCTTAAGAGCGAGGGATCGTGTTTTCTGCCACAGAAACGATTGTTGTTGTCACCTGCTCAACCATCACATCGATGTTACCGTGTGGGGGAGATTCAATGGTAATAGCAGAGGTGAAAGTTTCCCAGTCCACCTTGTTTAAAGACCATCTGGCTAGGCGTCCGTGGGCCTGACGCCAGGGCAGTGACAGGAAGATGGGGAAGTGGTCACTACCACGCACGTCGTCATGTGCTCTCCAGTGGGTAGATGGGAGAAGTCCTGGGCTGCAAATTGATAAATCAATTGCCGAGTAACTACCATGAGCCACACTGAAATGTGTGGCGGCCGCAGTATTTAAGAGGTAGAGGTCGAACTGAGACACTGAAAAGTGTGGCGGCCACAGTATTTAAGAGTCAGAGGTCGAACTGAGTCAGTGAAGTTTCGACATCTCTGCCTCAGCCAGTAAGCACAGTGCCACCCCACAAGGGGTTATGGACATTAAAATCTCCCAAAAGTAGGAAAGGTTTAGGGAGTTGAGCAGTCAGCGCAGTTAATACTTTCAGGGTGAAACATCCCCTTTGAACAATTATACAAGACTGTGCTCATCCTGACACACAATATTTTTTTTAGCGCAACGCAATCTGACTTTTATAAACTAACCACTGTGTCATTTGGTATTGTTCCATTGTGTCTAAATTTTGAAGATTTTGTTCCATTGTGTCTAACTTTTGAAGCTTTTGCTGTGTTTGTCTCTGATTTTGTTCTATTGTGTCTAACTTCCGAAGCTTTTGTCCCATTTGTTGCATTAATTGTAATAACAACGCACTGGTGTCTGAAACATGTTCCTCAGTGCTTTTCGGCAGTGAATTTGCACCGGCAACATTCACATTTTGACAAGCGGAAAATGTGTCTTGACTCATTTGAGAAAACGGTGAGAACCCAAAACCTGAGTCTACAGTATTTGCGATATTGTGTTCTGTCATTTCGGATTCCTGAGGCGAGCTGTTGCCGACCGATCGATCGATAATACTTCCCTGTTCACTAATTGTTTCACTGCTTACACCATTATTTGCAGCCCGCTCCATTTCCCTATGCACAATTACCAAATTACTACTTTGAATATTAGTTAATTCATTACATGGTGGCGCTAACACACTGCTTTCGTCTTCTCTGTCATTTCTCAGTTTACTTTGGAGCCTAGTATTACGTTTTTCACACGCCATTATTGTCACAATATTTCACACGATAACACAGAAAAGCACAATTTGAAGAGCAAAAATAAGAGAACACATTAACATAGCACTGAAAATAATATCTAGTTAATTGCAAGCGCAGCTGCGAAATACTTGGTGCAAATTTACATGCGTGCCACACCTGTTTTACTGTACAACAATGAAAGACTGCAACTGCAAAGGAGATTCTCTCTACAATTACGCGCTAGCAATAAACAAAATCTACACTAATTACACAAACTACAAGAAAAAAATCAGAAGATTCCAGTGAGGTATTCTCGGCTAAGGGTCGACATATGAAACGTCCCCTTAGAAAAATTAAACAAGACTGTGCTTATCCTGACACACAATATTTTTTTTAGCGCAACGCAATCTGACTTTCAGTAATCCCTACAAGAGAATGGCCCTGACTAAATTAACCTATACGTTTCACAAATCACTTACCTCACAAAAATCTTCGTTACTCGAACTACTGCAATACAGCGAGCGCCACTACTGCCAACTAAATAAAAGATTCAAACTACGGAAGGCACTAACTACTGATAGGCATAGTTAGCAAATGAAAGATTTTGATAGAGAACAGACAATGTATTTACCTTACTAGTGTTCAAAAGTCATAATATATATAGCAGTTCATGAGATCCAGTCTTACAAATTTCAAAACTCCGCCATTTCTCTCCCCACATCCACCACTGCTGGCGGCTCACCTCCAACTGCGCAACGCTACGCGCTGTTAACATCCAGCTGCCCAACACTACAATGGCAGACAACAATGCAAACTAGCCACAGACTGCACACAGCACAGCCAGTGATTTTCATACAGAGCGCTACGTGGCGTTACCAATAAGAAAACAGAAACAGCCTACTTACAAGGGATACTGCAGTATCTAGCAGAAGATATACATTGCAGACAGTTATTTCCTGCGTTGTCATTATTCTGATAGCCACAGCTTCAAGAGGGGTTTGAAGGGGCACAGTTTCACTACAGACTGAGTTTAGGACATAAACGCAAACTCCACCTGACACTCGATTATAGTCGCCACGGTTCCTGTAGTACCCTTTTTAGACGAGGAGGGCAAGGGTCCGCATTGCCAGGAACCAGGTGTCCTGGAGGGCAATGCAGAAAGCAGGTGTAAAGCTTAACAGTTGCTGTAGCTCAGCCAGGCGGTGGAAAAAAACTGCAGCAGGTCCACTGGAGGATGACGTCATCGTGAGTTTGGGAAGGCATGGAACATTCATTGAGGCAGTTTACGTCTCAGGGTCACCTGGTGCCACCGACGTTTTGCCTGAGCAGTCTATATCCATTGTGTCTGAGGGTCCAGCGAGATCTAGGTCCTCAGTGGACGCCAGAATCTCCACCTTATTCACAGACGCAGAGCTTGTAGGTAACAGTGGTGTGGGTGCCACTGCAATTCTCTTGGTCTTGGGGACCTTCTTTTTGGATTTTTCTCACTTCTCCTTGGCTATCCCTGGCTGGGAGGACTATGCTGATTCAGTCTCAGGGACTGAAGATGAGCGTGAAGCCCTATGACCAGCTGCTTTTGGGTTCTTCAGCCATTGGCAGGTGTCGTCTTTCCCATTAGCAGAAACCTGGGAAGGGAGTGACCCAAGGGACCGCTTCCTAGCGAGAGGAGCCAAAGACTTACGCTTCTCTGACTCAGAAGTGGGGACTGATATTCCCGGTGGTTGTGGGGGTGGTGCTCCTGAACTAGGTGGTGCGGGAGCAACAGGGAGGGAAGTGCCCCCATCATCAAGGGGTAGGTGTAGTCTTCTGGTTCTGAGAAGCGATAGGAATGCAAGGAACTGATGGGGCGACAACTGTTCTCATAGCAGAGGCGTAAGAGGAGGTCATAGCCACAGCATGTAGCTGCTCAAATTTCCTCTTAGCCTCAGTGTAGGTCAGTCGGTCCAGGGTCTTACATTCTATGATTTTCCTCTCTTTCTGTATAATCCTGCAGTTTGGCGAGCAAGGTGAATGATGCCCTCCGCAGTTGACACAGATGGGACATGGGGCACATGGAGTATTGGTATGTGATTGACGTCCACAATCTCGACATGTGACGCTGGATGTACAGTGGGAAGACATATGGCCAAACTTCGAGCACTTAAAGGACCACATTGAGCGAGGGATATGTGGCTTGACATCACAGCAGTAGACCATCACCTTGACCTTCTCGGGCAATGTGTCACCCTCAAAGGCCAAGATGAAGGTACTGGTTGCAACCTGATTATCCCTTGGACCCCGATGGACGCGCAGGACGAAATAAGCACCTCGCCGCTCTAAACTGACGCGCAGCTCGTCGTTAGACTGCAAAAGAGAGTCCCTGTGGAATATAATACCCTGGACCATATTTAAGCTCTTATGGAGCGTAATAGTAACAGAAACATCCACCAGCTTGTCACAAGCGAGTAATGCCCGTGACTGGGCAGAGGATGTTATCAAGACTGACCCAGAGCGCATTTTGGACAAGCCCTCCACCTCCTCAAACTTGTCCTCCAAATGCTCCACAAAAACTGAGGCTTCATGGACATGAAAGCTTCCCCATAAACTCTCGTACATATGAGGTACTGGGGCGAATATGCTTGACTGCCATCCTTAGCCTGGCGTTTCTCCCATGGTGTGACCAGGAAGGGGGATGAATTGGGGTCATATTTCTTAGTATTGAAGATAGACTTTGTCTGATTAGAGACTGCTGGTGGCGGACCACCAGCAAGAGATGATGTACTACGCTTCATGGCGTGTCATCCGCCTTGATGCCACCCACTCTGACCAGGGGGCCTCCCAATGGGCGCCACCCAGCCACAACAAGGGCCACCTGGCAGGATGGCCATTGCTGGGAACCCCAATACCCCAGGAAGATGGGCATCTACTCCATGACATACGTGGGGAGTTAACAGCGCAGGCATCAGCAGAGCGATCCCTGTGTTTTCAGGGGGCTACAACCAACAGGGTAAATGGCGGCCCCACCACAACGGACTGGCTACCGTGCTGGATATGAGGTGCTAAGAAGTCCATGGTCATCGTTGGCGCAGAAAGCGACACTGCATAGTGCATGGTGGAAAACGCACACAGGAACTTGTCGTCGCCCAAGAGATGGAGAATGAGCGGGACTGCAATGCGTCGACGAGAAAGGGGGCTAAAGATCTCAATGCACGATGGACACTATACACCATGTAAGGCGCCCTTCCCCAACTGGCGCGCCTTTCTGGAAAATTTAGAAAGGTCAAACCCGACAGGGGAACATCACATAAAGGCCGAAATGAGTGAGACTCCTTTTAGTCGCCTCCTACGACAGGCAGGAATACCTCGAGCCTATTCTAACTTCCAGACCCGCACGGGGTGCGCTGGAATGTGCGTGTTCAGTACGGACTAGGCATCAGTGCAGGTTGTTTACGAATAGTGCACACTTCGTATTTGAATTCAGAGGCCAAGGTCGACGTGCAATGAAAGACCTAACAGAGTTCCAAAGAGGGCAGTCGGTGGGGGCTCGATTAGCTGGAGCATCAGTAACCAAGACAGTCAACTTATTCAATGTTTCAAGAGCAACTGTTTCAACAGTCATGACAGCCTACACAAAAAATGGAAAGACTTTATCATGTAAACGTAATAGTGAGCGCAAATTAAAACTAAATGACAGAGATCGTCGTACGCTAACACGAATTGCGTCAGAAAAACATAAAACTACGGCGGCCAAAGTGATGCAGGGCTCAGAAGCCATCTTCGAGACCCAGTATCTGTGGGCACTGGCCGCCAAGAACTCGATAAATCGCATATTCATGGACGAGCTGCTATACCGAAACCATTAGTGACGACAGCCAACGCAAAGAAGCGTAAAACATGGTGTCAGGAGCATAAATCCTGGATGACTGACCAGCGGAAAAAACGTCATGTGGTCCGATGAGTGAACGTTTTCGTTATTTCCAACATCGGGGCGAGTTTACGTCTGGAGAATGCCAAAAGAATTATACAATCCTGATTGCTTGATTCCAGTGGTTAAGCATGAAGGTGGAAGTGTGATGGTGTGGACAGCCATATCATGGTATTCTGCTGGTCCCATCATTGCTCTCAAAGGCCGTGTCACAGCCAACGATTGTGTGAACATTTTAGGTCATTCGGTTCATTATTCAAATGTTGTTCCCCAACAATGATGCCATATTTTAGGACGATAATGCACGCATTCCACAGCCATAACAGTACAATCGTGGTATGAGGAGCATGAAAATGAACTGCAGCGTCTTCCCTGGCCAGCACAGTCCCCGGACTTTAACATCATCGAAACCTTGTGGGCGGTATTGGAGCGCAGACTCCGGAGCACATTTCCGCCTCCCTCGTCACTACAGGGGTTAGAAGAGGTTCTGATCGAAGAATAGCATAACATGCCACTGGTGACTACAATCTTTATATGCCAGTATTCCAAGAAGAATCGCAGCTGTGTTGCTGGGAAATGGGGGTCCAATCCTATATTAATAAACCATTCTCAAGTAAGTACAAGTGTTCACATTATTTTGCCTATCCTTTCTGCAAATATACGAGAAGTTATTCATTTTCTATGCGTACCGCTCTCGTAGTAGCAATGTGGACCTTTCTTCAAAAAATTTGTTGAAGTCATGGAAGGAGCCTCAGCTCCCAGAATTAATATAATAATATGTGCAAACATGAATATTAACACAGGTGTTGAGAGTGAAATTAGTAATAACTTCCTAAACATTCTGAGCACTTCTGGTATGGCATAAATGGTAAACACAGCTACTAAGGTATGAAAACGTTCAGCACCATTGTTAGGCCATGCACTTACAGATACCGACAGTGATATTTGTGAAGCATTTATAAGACTTCTTGGCCCTCTAATCATTACTGCCAGGTAATATAGCTAAAGACAAGTTTGATAAAATCCTAAAAATTGGAAGCATGCAAACGGCTCTAGTAGGAACGTAAAATATATACCTTTTGTACGGCATTGGCAAATCATACCTGGGATGAAGTGTACATGAGAAACAATGTAGATGCTAAGATTTCTAAATCCTGCACGTTGTTTATATTCACTTTTGCCGAGACATTTCGAAAAGTAGTCACTTCTACAGCAGCTGCTGAGGAAAATAGATGGGTGACTACGGGTTTTAGAAAGTCCTTCCAGACACTGAAATCTCTCAGGTCTTGACAAGAGCACCACTCAAATCCACAGTATGTATGGGAGGGAACTGCTTGCTGGAAGAAAAGTCATCCAGTGGCAAAATAACATGCAGGGTCAACCAGAACTCAACCGACAAAGTTTCGGAGGTTGTTCGGAGTAAACCGCAACACCAAAAAATAATTAATGTAGAATAATGAAATTTCGGGACTACATTTGTCTAGGTAATATACTTAAATAATTAACATTGCAAGATCACATGTTAAAGCTAGTGGCCGGCCGGGGTGGCCGAGCGGTCCTAGGCGCTACAGTCTGGAACCGCGCGACCGCTACGGTCGCAGGTTCGAATCTTGCCTCGGGCATGGATGTGTGTGATGTCCTTAGGTTAGTTAGGTTTAAGTAGTTCTGAGTTCTAGGGGACTGATGACCTCAGAAGTTAAGTCCCTTAGTGCTCAGAGCCATTTGAACCATTTTTTAAAGGTAGTCAGAAATAAACCTTTGCAAATGTGAATTGGTGGTATATTAATAACCGATGTAGCCGCCGGAGTGTTCCATGCAAGCAAACAAACGTGTATGCACTGTGCTGAACAGGTGCCGGATGTCAGTTTGTGGGATGGAGTTCCCTGCCTGTTGCAGTCGGTTTGTGGATGACGCTGGAGTCGCTCTCCGCTGATGTCCTGTATGTGCTCGATTGGAGACAGATCTGGTGATAGAGTAGGCCAAGGCAACTTGTCGACACTACTTTTGCCCGGCGTAGTGCAGCAGCTCGACACGACGTGGACTCAACTACTCGTAGAAAATACTCTGCTGAACTACTTAGGTACGCTGCCTCAGTAGGAATCCACAATTGCGAAAGCGTTGCCGGTGCAGGTTTCTGTGCACCGGCTGACCCCTCGATTATGCCTCGTAAATGATCGATGGGATTTATATTGGGCGATCTGGCCATATCATTCGCTCAAATTGTCCAGAATGTTCTTCAAACAAATCACGAAGAATAGTGTCCCAGTGACATGACGCATTGTCGCCCACATTAATCCCATTGTTGTTTGAGAACATTAAGTTCATGAATGGCTGTATATGGTACCCAAGTACCCGAACTAAAACATTTTCAGTCAATGATCGTTTCTGTTGGACCAGTCAATTCCACTTAAACACCTCCCCACCATTATGTAGCTATCACCAACTTGCACAGTGCCTTGTTCACAACTTGGGTCCATGCCTTCGTGTCACGCTCGATCCCTACCGTACCAACTGAAAATGTGACTCATCTGATCAGGCCACGGTTTCCAGTCGTCTGGGGTGCAACCGATATGGTAACGAGCCCAGGGGAGTCTCTGCAAGCGGTGTCCTTGTGTTAACAAAGGCACTCGCGTCGGTCGTCTACTGCCACAGTCCATTATAGCCAAATTTCGCAGCTTTGCCCTAAGAGATACGTTTGTAGTACGTCCCACATTGATTTCTGCGGTTATTTCACGCTGTGTTGCTTGTCTTTTACCACTGACAACTCTACGCGAACACCACTGCTATCGGTCGTTAAGCGAAAACCGTCGGCCACTGCGTTGTCCTTGGTGAGAGGTAATGCTTCAGATTCGGTATTCTCGCCACAATCTTGACACTGCGGATCTCGGAATATTGAATTCCCTTACGATTTCCTAAATGGAATGTCCCATGCGTCTAGCTACAACTACCATTCCGCGTTCAGAGTCTGTTAATACCCGTCATGCGGCCATAATCACGTCGGAGACCTGTGTACAAATGACGAGTCCGCCAATGCACTGCCGTTTTGTACCTTGTGTGTGCGATAATACCACCATCTATGGTTGTGCATATTGCTATCCGATGACTTTTATCTCCTCAGTGTAATACACAAGGTGAACCAGTACTCCACGGATAAAATTTCGGAGGTTGTTCAGGGGTAATTTCTGAGATTTTGGTACAAGGGACTCGGAGTCTCCGGTGGCTCATTACTGAGAAATTACATTTCGTTTGACATATTGCCGTGATTCATCTTTTTGTCTTCATTGCACTGAAAGTGTCTCAATAACACTGCGAATGTCGAATATTTACACTGTGTGTCTTGTTTGGAAACGCTTGTTCTATTCACTAATGGTACTTGTCTGCAACGGTAAAACCCACTTTACAATTCGACCACAGGATTACATTCAGTACTGTCTCGGCTTTTTCGAGCTGAGTTAGCTGTTCGTACTGCTGTCTGGATTACTGATGGAGGGTTTGCCGAAATGTGTCTAATGTATGGCTTCACTGATTGCAGTGGAGGAGCGATATAACGGCGCTATGCTGAGATGTTCTCCCATCGACGGCAACCTCATTACACTATTTTTACATGTGGCATGAGTTTGAGAGTTGTTCCATTAACCTGTGTTTTGTGTTGTCATAGTGCATACTTTTTCAGTGTTGTGGAAGTATTTTCCCATAAATAAAGGTATCTGGGGTGACAAACTGCATATAAATAATAATTACGAGGACTATTCAAACAGTGTCCGATATCATTTTTTATCGTCGAAATCAACAATGGTATCGAGGCGCGCGCGCTCTCTATATTTGTAGGCATACGTAGTGCGCATGTCTGATTTTTTCACGACTGCGGAAACAACCAGTCGCTGGCTAGTCTTTGACAAGTGAACACATATAAGTGGCAGTCGTCGGATTTTGTGTTGAGGGCAAAATGAAAGAAAAATGGAACAACATTTATGCATAAAGTTTTGTTCTAAGGTTGCCGATTCTCAAGTTGAAACAATCAGAAAGCTTCGACAGCTGCTGGGGGACGAAGCAATGGGTACCACACAGATAAAGTAGTGGTACAACCGCATCAAAGGTAGGTGCTCATTAGTGAAGAGTGAACCACATTGAGGTAGGCCCTCATCATCCGGAAATGAGGTTGTTATTGATCACGTAAGGACTCTGCTGATGCAGGAGAGACTAGTCACTATTAGAGAACTTGCATATGAGGTTAAAATTGTTACTGGATCCATTCGTTTCGTTTTAAAGGACAATTTGGAACTCAAGAGGATCTCCGAAAAGTTTGCGCCAAAGTCCTAGCAACTGACCAGAAGCAACTTTGTACGGAGATCGCAGAGGAGATGCTGGAAACTGTGAACAGTAATCCCAACTTTCTTAACGCATTAATCCCTGCTGATGAGTCCTGGGTTTATGGGTGCGACCCAGAAAAACACTTCCAGTCATCGCAATGGAAGCATCCTGGCATGATCTATCACGAGTACGCCCTAGAAGGTACTAACGTCAGTAAGGAGTACTACCGAGAGGATCCGTATCGCCTCCGTGCTGCAGTGAGACGCAAACGGCCGGACTTGGAGGCTGCGCGCAGTTGCCACCTTCACCATGATAACGCACTGGCTCATCATTCTCAATTAATTCGAGTTTTTTGGCCATACACAGTACGGCTGTCGTTCGTCAGCCTCCCTGTTCCCCTGATTTTGCACCGAGATTTCAGAACTGGGAAGACATGCATAATTCGACGGAGCAGCTGCGCACCATACCAAAAGAAGCTTTGTGTCGATACTTCCAGCGGTGACACTAGCTTTCGGAGAGGTGTGTAAAAGCAGAATGGGACTACTTCGAAGGTGACTAATGTCAAGCAATTTTCTCTGAATAAAGATTAATTTTATACGTAAAATCGGATACTTTTTGAACAGCCCTCGTACATCATTACTCTGTAACGAGATACCGGAGACCATGGACCCCTTATAACAAAATACTCACAACAGCGCTGAATAACCTTCGAAATTTTGTCTGTGGAGTTCTGGTTCATCCTGTATAATGCAGAAAATAAAAGCAGTGTAGTGTGGAGAATAAGAAACTGGAAAAGGTAGACATAAGTATAATAACGCAGAAATCAAAGATTGATGGGAGGATAACTGAAAGAAATTTAAATAACCATTTCGCTGATAT
This sequence comes from Schistocerca nitens, assembly GCF_023898315.1. Lineage (NCBI taxonomy): Eukaryota > Metazoa > Arthropoda > Insecta > Orthoptera > Acrididae > Schistocerca > Schistocerca nitens. The sequence continues at coordinate 65,354,767 of NC_064616.1, forward strand.
TGCGAAAAAAAGTGCAACAAAATCTTCCTGAAACATAACTACCTCCCACAATGACTTACACAACAGGCACAATGATGTTGTTCCTCACAGCAGTGGTTAAAATCAGGAAGACAATACAGAAACTGAAAAATAAGAAGTCCGCAAGTTTAGATGAGGTTCGAGTCTATGTTCAGAATGTGTGCATAGAGAGCATACAAGCCCCATTAACAAACATAATAAATGAGTCTTTTAGTTCAGATATTTTTCCAGAGAATCTAAAGGAAGCTCAAGTTGTGCCCTTATTACAGAAAGGCAATGCGGAGAATATTGAGAACTGCAGGCTAGTTTCACTGCTGTCTGCATCGTCAAAAATAAGTGGACCATTCATGAAAGACTAAGGAGGAGGGAGGAGATTAGTGTTTAACGTCCCGTCGACAACGAGGTCATTAGAGACGGAGCGCAAGCTCGGGTGAGGAAAGGATGGGGAAGGAAATCGGCCGTGCCCTTTCAAAGGAACCATCCCGGCATTTGCCTGAAGCGATTTAGGGAAATCACGGAAAACCTAAATCAGGATGGCCGGAGACGGGATTGAACCGTCGTCCTCCCGAATGCGAGTCCAGTGTGCTAACCACTGCGCCACCTCGCTCGGTATGAAAGACTAATGAGTCACATGAATAAATAGAACATTTTTTTAACGAAGCATAGTTTGATTTCCGAAGTAGGAGTAGTACAATATCGGACATTACAGAGAACGCAAAAGTGGTAGTTGAAACTTTTGACAAGGATGACAGTGCTACAGTCATATTCCTTAACTTGTCCAAAGTTTTTGACATTGCTAACCATAAAATGCTTCTAAACGAGTTATAAGCATTAGTTATAAGAGAAATATCAAACGAGTTGTTTCAGTTGTACATGGAGAACAAGGTGTGGAAGGTAGAGATAATTCACGCATCTGCTGATGATAAATATTTAGTGAAACAGTCGTCAGACAAGACATATATAAACGAATCGGTTATTAGGAAAAGGTCATAAGTCCACGAAACATGATTTTGAGATATATGAAGAAAACTGTTTTATGCTTCAATGGTAGAAGATATGAAGTACTTTGATTTTTGTACTCTCGTTTACCTGGAAACCATTAAATCTCCATCTTCAAATCATCAGGTTTTATTTTCATATTCTTCAAATTAATTTTTTTATCTTGGACTCATGACATTTTTGACCCAAATTAAAATAAATAATAGTACAACTATAGAAGTTTGAGAGTATTTACTAATAAACACAAGTTACAAATAGTATTTTAACATAATAATCATTACAGATAAGCATTGTTGCAATATTTTCTGTAGGTTTCATACATTTTCGTCTTCTTCAGCTGTTGGAGACTACGTGAATAAACCAACATAAAAGTTTGTGTTCTTCTCTGGGATATACTGTTCCAGTTTTTTTATATAGTTTATCTTAACTTTGTTTATAGGACATTTCTCTCCATGTGCTAAGGTTGTTGGGAGTCTGATATTTGCTAGGGGTTTTAAAAGTCTGAAAGAGTTTTGAGTCAGTCCATTAATGAATGATCAAGTTACTAATACCGCTGGGTTGTGGCTGTCGTACTCAAACATACTGTCCTGTGAAACACTGAAGTTGATTTTCATTGAACTGTCTTTTCCCATTGTTTCTAAACTCTGGGAATTGCGTTTAAAAAGGTCTGGCCACCAGTCCTTATAGTTCTTAACAATGTTGTCAATCGCAGATTGGAGAATACGTTCAATATATTCTTTCACAGTGTTAACTCTATCAGTTTGTCGTAACTTTCTCCTTATACTCACAAACACCCTATCACAAGGTAGGAAAGATTTTTTCAAACATACCAAGCCCGACTAATGCCATTAGGAATTTGACTACTGTATTGTTACGGCTTTGTCCTGGGCAACAGGGAAAATGTCCATCTCCTTAATATTTTTACCAAAGTAATGCTCTTCAAAGAAAGCAAGCAAGAAACTACAAATCTCATTAGCTCCCTTTTTGGCTATTTCTTCATGGAATACAAAGAAATGAGGTTTGCCAATCTTAAGGTCATAAATACAGACCTGACGTAGGTATAACACTTCTTGCACTGGAATGCAGGGAAGTGGTACGTTCTGCGTAAAATCCATACATATGCCTTCGACATCGTCGTTTTGCTTGCACTTTTCCTGTACAGCTTTTATCTTTTTATTAAACTTTTTGGTTCTTCGAATATGAACCATTTGTCCAGAAACAATCATTCTTTTAGCTGAATCACAGAGGTAAGTGTTTCTTTAGTTTAGTTTTAAGTTCCTCACAGTAAGCACAAACATCTTTTTGAGGTCTACCAAACCTGTAAATATAATTTTTGTGGAAAAACTTTAAATAAAATCTGTATTTTACATCCAAATCAGAGAACGTCTCTAGAAACAGCGAATGCATGATCTTTACATTCAAACCGGCATTCAAATACTTAATATATCTGTTTGCATAGTGAGTAACTTTTACCTGTAATGATTCGATGTGTTCCTTTATTTTACCAATAACATCACCTTTTATAGCTCTGACTCTACTTCCCATGCTCTTACCCCTATTATCTACAGCAGATTTTCTTAAAACCAGCAGGTCTCCTAATCTTCGAATCCTCCTGTCACTCTTCAGGACATGAATATTAATAAATGCAGATTTACACACCAGTATTCTCTTTCCCTGAATTTGAACATGATATCTGAAGTTCTTCTCCCTACTTTTTGGACTACCCTTCCGTGGGAGACTGCGGGTAATTTCCTTAACTTCCATAGGACCTTGCCATCTTGTGCATCCTTGCTCCCGAATTCCTTGAACATTTACAGGTCTGGGCTCTGTCGATCTCATCAGTGACGTCAAAACAGCGAAGCTTACAACTGCAATAGAAGAAAGTAATGTTTAGAATAAACAAGGGAAACATAGGCTTTATGTTCTACTATACATATACAAAACACGTATTCAACATTTAGTTTTTAAATTCATATTTACTTGCGATTTTTCCCCGTTGAAGTTACAGGAATGTTTGGCCCTTTGTAGCTAATGTACGCTTCTCCTCGTAATCAAGCTTTCTTTATTATGATGTGCTTGTATTTATCATAATGCCGTATGTCTTTCCTCTTGCTATGGCTGTTACCTTCTTCATTTGAGTCCGTGATCTCTTTTCCAACTAGATTGCCACTACTAATGAAAGATTGCACAACAACCACACAAGATTTGTCTTACTACGTGGTGCCAACAATAGAGTATGAAATCGGTACTGGTAAAATCTGATTGTTGTTAATGTAGGGACATAAACAGTAGGCTACTTCCGGTGATATAAAAATATTACATAAAACTAATGAGAAGATGTAGTATGAAAACGTCATGAGTTCTGGACTCATGACATTTTCGTACCAACTAAATATATTGCCAAGTATTTTCTTGGCTTTAAAGGCAGAAACTCATGACGTTCTCAACACAGATACTTGCGTCTACAGATGGAGAATGCAAAAATACTGAAATCTGAATCTGTGAAAAATTGGACTCGTGTCCTTTTCATAGTAACTGATTCAAACGTAAGTGTTCCTAAGGGTAGTGTATTGGACTCAACTTTAGTCTTAATACATATCAATGACTTTCCAGACAGTGTAAGACATGGAGAAAAGGTTCTTTTTGCTGATGCCAGAAACATCATTGTTATTAATAAAGCACCAAAACTCCTATTAGAGAAAGTAAATGTAGCCCTCAAGGATGTTTACCATTGGGAAGTATGAGACAGAGTTCTGTCGCATTAAGCGTAGATGATAAGTGTATTGACTGTCTAACAAACACGAAGTTTTTAGGGATGAATATCGATTGCCAGTTAACTTTGAAGAACACACAAAGATGCTGGAAAAAGGGTGTCTTTAGCATGTTTTCCTCTTAGGGTCTTGTCATCAGTTTGTAACACCGAACGTCTTCTGGTGTAGTACTATTGCTACGTCCATTCACTTCTTAAATATGTGTTTCTTTTCTGGGGAGAGATGGCTCAAAACATGTATACAATTTTTAAACTACAGTTAAGGCCTGTAAGAATAGTAACTAGACCTAATAGTTGGCCTCATTCTAAAAAACTGTTTCAAAAACTGGTTAGCCTTACTGGGCCAAATTATTTTATCTATCAGAATGTTTTACATATCAGGGAAAACGTTACTAAGTATTTTGTTAACAGTTCTGTGGTGTCACCGCCAGACACCACACTTGCTAGGTGGTAGCTTAAATCGGCCGCGGTCCATTAGTACATGTCGGACCCGCGTGTCGCCACTGTGTGATCGTAGACCGAGCGCCACCACACGGCAGGTCTCGAGAGACGTACTAGCACTCGCCCCAGTTGTACGACGACGTTGCTAGCGACTACACTGACGAAGCCTTTCTCTCATTTGCCGAGAGACAGTTAGAATAGCCTTCAGCTAAGTCCATGGCTACGACCTAGCAAGGCGCCATTAGTTACTTCATGAATCTAAAGAGTCTCACTTGTATCATCAAGAATGCTGTATACCAAAGGACGATATAAAAGTTAAGTGTTCTAGTAGCTACGTTCTTTTCTTTATCACATTCATTACGAATCCTGTTTCAGACTTAACGCCAGACGGCGTGAGTTGACGCGTGCCCTTTCGGCTACTTCACTGTGGACTGGCTGCCTTAACAGTCCACAACAAGTTCTCTGTATTATCACAGAACAAAAGCCAGTTTGTAGTTACATGTACCCAGAAAAATCGCAACACAACATTTTCTATCAGAATAAATGTAGTAAATGGCCCGTGGAGATGAAAACGATTACAAAAATACATCGGTTTCAAAATGAAACTAAAACGTACTTCATAAGTAATGCATACTATACAAGCAAGTATCACTGAGAGGATTCAGAGTAGTGGTTAATAATAATGAAAGGGGATAACAACAGCTCATTGTCAAATTTCGGTACTGCAATGATTTTGCATTTGAAATGCGGTGCTGCAAAAGAATGCTGAAGATTTGATGGATAAGTCGCGTACCTAATGAGGACGTACCAAATAGAATTGGAGAGACAAGAAATTTGTGGTACAGCCTGACTAAAAGAAGCGATCGCTCGATAAAACACATTCTGAGACATAAAGAAATTACCAATTTAGTACTGGAAGGAAGGTTGGGTTTAACGTCCCGTCGACATCGAGGCCATTAGAGACGGAGCACAAACTCAGGTTGTGTCAAGGATGGGGAAGGAAATCGGCCGTTCCCTTTCAATGGAACCATCCCGGCATTTGCCTGGAGCGATTTATGGAAGTCACGGAAAACCCCTATCTGGAAGGCCGGGCGCGGGTTTGAAAGGTCGTCCTCCCGATTGCGAGTCCACCAGTGCGCCACCTCACTCGGTCTGGAAGGAAGTGTGGGGGAAACAATCGTAGAGATGAATTCAGTAAGCATATTCAGAAGGATATATGTTGCAGTAGTTATTTGGAGATGAACAGATTTGCACAGGATAGTGTAGCATGCAGTCTTCGGACTGAACATTACATAACAAGAACAGGGATCTTCCAAGAAAGTCATGTGCCCGGATCTACAGTGAATGAGAGTAACATCTTGTCATTCTCCTTAGTTCAGCATCTCACACATCGTGGTGAAATGCTGACAGATGACTGAGGGGATGGGTTGAGGAAATAATGGCATCTTTACGGATCTGGAATCACCTATCCGAACGGACAAGTGTGCTCATGTTTCAAAAGTCAGCAACTGGCGTCCTTTGTGTGTTCAGCTGTGAACAGGAAAAATGTGTTTATAAAATGGTTCAAATGGCTCTGAGCACTATGGGACTTAACATCTGTAGTCATCAGTCCCCTAGAACTTAGAACAACTTAAACCCAACCAACCTAAGGACATCACACACAACCATGCCCAATGTGTTTATATCACAGAGTATTGTACAATATGGACCAGCCGAATAAGGCAGTGCAGCTGTTACGATGAGGTTTTCCGTGGTTTTCCTAAACCATTTCAACCATCTGTCGGGATGGTTCATTCATCAAGGCCACAGCCGACCTTCTGCCCTATCCTTATAAGACATTCGTATATATTCTGCGTGAATATGTATTTTGGAGCTATTTATTTTCATTGTATTATTATGGTAATCCACAATCATTGTAAGATGATCGCTGGATGAATAATAAAATAAAAAATAAACCTCGACTACTAGTGTACCTACCCTCATGTTCCAATGTCGTCCAACACTGGGCCACTGTCACGTTGGAATGACCCTCAAATCTTGATTTTGCACGACTCGACCAGCCGGCCAAATGGAGATTCAGAATGAGACATCTTTTAAATTCTGTCAGACGCTAGTAACGCTCTCTCACACAAGTACGCGGGATCTCAGTGTCCTTCAGAGTGATTACTCAAGATCTGACGCTTACATGCCCTACCACACCTTGTAATTCGAACAACACTAACACAGTCTGGTGGCCATTTTACCGGTCACACAGAATTGCAACTCTAATAATTTACGTATCCGCCTATAGTGTGTGTATGTGGCCACCCGTCTGGAGGAAATCCGGAATAATTTATTGCAAAATTTTTGAATGGAAGTATTTTCTTTTCAGGTTGTTACTTGTTGGAAGAGCACTCCCTCAGCTCACGCTCAGTCCGGGCCTGTATTGCTGGGCTAAGTATAGCTGCAATGGCTGGAAACTGCTTGCGAAGCACACTAGCCATTTAGCCTCTAACTTGTCACCAATAGGAAACGTGGAAGGATGTCACGTGAGACACCGGAGATTGCGGGCAGAGCGTGAATTCCAGAATTGGCTCCCTCTCTGTCTACAGCCTCCGACCTGGCGTTATCCACCCCTTCCTCACACCTCCGTAACTTCGTCGGAATGGCTCCTCCGAGACACTCACTGCCTGATTACCTTCCTTAGTCACGTGCTTTGTATTCCATAGCATGAATTACACGTTATCTATTCAGCAAACCTTCCCGTTCTTACTTAAAAATATTTCATTTTAACAGCCCTATACCCTCTTTTCTATTCGTAATTAAAATGTTAGCTTATTGTCTTTTGTTACGATATCTGGTTGTGCCTGTTGAGCTGTGTGCTAGTACCTTCGCTGTCTGTCGTATAGTATAACTTTGTATTCACTACTAAAAGCAGTGATATTGATGCTTTGAACACTGTTTTAGATAAACTGAACTCTCTTACTAATGTTAGCCGCATTTGTACCAATCTGAATATTAATTGAGATTTTGTACTTTTTCCGAAGCGTTTAGTGGGCAAACTAGGGGCATTTCTCTAGGAACGAAGTACAAACTTCACTTCAAGTATTATCTGCAATCGTTGTTCTGATAAATAAGGTTTCCATCTAAATCACAGTGGGTCAGGAACCAATACTAAGTCACCCTTAGACTTTTCCTCTAAAGATAAATAAATCTACGTACAAATACCGGCCATCGCGTCCTGGAGGTCCAAAGATGGCGAATTTATAATTATAGGAATGTAATTACAGCTTCTTGTGCCAGAATGTAAGGAACAAGATCTTAAATGACTTCCATTTGGAACATTACTTTTCGAGCATTGCAAAGATAAAATGAAGTTGCTAGTTGTCATTAGACTACAGATACTTCAAAATATTTGGAACATTACTTTTCGAGCTTAGCAAAGATAAAATGAAGTTAGTAGTTGTCATTACACCATAGTTACTTTAAAATATTGAGACTTTTAGTGACTAAATGTAAACAAATGAAATTTAATCGAATTCTGTAACAAAGCGGCCCATCAAAGTTGTGTGTCTCCACTTTCTTACTTCAATAAACTACTAAGCCATATCATTCACTGTTGTTAGTTTTCTACACAGCAAACTCTAATTTTAAGTTAGGATTTAGGCAGATTATTGAAAGGTGCTTGAAATGAGATGGTAAACTTACTAAAATTAGCTGTCAATATATTGGATCAGAAGCTCTTTTTATAACAGATGTTGTTGATACAAGTCTGCTTTCCTGCACATGTGTAAGGAAATAAATTGTTTGTAGTTTGCCGTGCCAGAAATAGTGCAGTTGAGCATGCGATGGAAACATGCTTCCACAAATTCCTCATGTGTCTTGTTAATTAGGCGGACCAAACAATGCCATAATGTGCTGTTTAAGACGTTCCCGACTTAGTAACTGCTTCATTGGTTTACGGGCGATGCGTCAGATAATGTTGTGGAAGCTGCACAATAAACGCGGCAAGAAAAAGGAACTAAATTTTGTGCCCTCTCCAAAGACCTTGCCTATCAAGGATTTGATCAGTGCCGTTGAGCAAGGTGTCTTGAAACTTCCGAGTGAGACTGCTGAAGGGCCGGCCGAAGTGGCCGTGCGGTTAAAGGCGCTGAAGTCTGGAACCGCAAACCGCTACGGTCGCAGGTTCGAATCCTGCCTCGGGCATAGCTGTTTGTGATGTCCTAGGTTAGTTAGGTTTAACTAGTTCTAAGTTCTAGGGGACTAATGACCTCAGCAGTTGAGTCCCATAGTGCTCAGAGCCATTTGACCCATTTTTGAACTGCTGAAGGAATAAGGCGAGGCTTTCAGAGCCGTAACCAGGGCCCCCGCACCGAAGCAGAACATCAACACTGAAGAAAGGAAAGCTCTCCGTTCCATAAGAGAAGATACAAAGATAGTGATTTTACCTGCTGTTGCCTGCAATACTTTATTTCGGAAAGATGGATTTGCTACAGGATCCAGTATCGCCGTCTCCAGAACGATCCAATTGACGCAGTACAACAGAAGACATCCGCGCTCCTCAAATCCAGCCAATTTCCTGAACATCTCAAGAAGAGCTTAAGAGTACTAGCTCCTGTTCCACCACGACTTTATGGGCTGCCTAAAATCCACAAGGAAGGGGTTCCTTTTCGCCCCATCGAGAACAATATAGGAGCCCCAACATATTACCTGGCAAAACATCTGGCTTCTCTCAATCATGTGCTTACCTCGACTTACTTTTTAATTAACGAATACTATTTTGAGAAGGATGACTTTGTTGCTATGGCTAGCCCTTTGTCTCCCATAGTAGCTAACCTTTTTATGGAAGACATCGTGGAAAAGTCAGCGGTGTTGAAACCTAAATGTTTCTGGGGATATGTGGATGACACTTTTTTATTGCGGCCACAAGGAGCCGCAACGCTTCCTGCATTTCTGGAACACCTTAACTCCCTCCATCCCAGAGTTTGCTTCACCATGGAAGTGGAGACAAATGGAAACCTCCCGTTTCTTGATGTCTTGATCCGCAGAAAAGAAAATGGTTACAGTGTGTTTCGCAAGTCGACTCACACTGATCTATATCTACGAGCTACGAGCTGCCATCACTCATCTCAACGCAGTGGTGTGTTGTGGACTCTCGTTCATAGAGCAATAATTATCTCTAATGCAGGGAGCTTATTAGCAGAGCTTAGGCATCTTTGAACAAAATGGGTACTCTGATAGAGAGATAAAAAAACTAAAAAAAAATAAACTCCTCCGAACAGCCTATGAAGGCCCAACGGCACCGAACGGCCGCCGTGTCATCCTCAGCCTTCATGGATGCGGAGATGGAGGGGCATGTGGCCAGAATACTGCTATCCCAGCCGTCCCAAGTTTGGTCAAGAAGTTGTCTGCTATACAATACTTGTGTCTGAACAGAATTTCGCCCCCATGTAACAAATTACAGTACAGTTATGTACAGTATGGTACAAGATAGACATAACAACATAATAACAGAACTGAAAATAAATATACAAGTTTCTGAATTATTTCCTGTAATCGTACTTTCCCCGTAGACCGGCAGCGTTTATACCTTATCGTCATGCGTGTGCATCATACACCTTTACACAACAAAAGCTATATTCATAATGTGTACTACTGCCAAGCTGTTACGAAGTATCTGATGCTTGACTTCACTGGTATGCATATACTGTATGCTAAAGCAGCAACAAATAAGGTGCTTGGGGGGGGGGGGGGAGAGGTGTATCGGTGTTTACATGATTCGGAAATCATAAACAAAACCCACATCTCTACTGCAGCACCACATTGGGTACATAATGTGTACAATCAAGGCAGTAAACAGCTCAGTTTCTTCAAAACCGGTGTTTTCTTTATCGTTTGCATATCCACATTTTATTGAAAAAAAAAATGGTACAGTGTGATACACTTTTGAGTAGCTCTTGGAGAGCGTAAGTGTATTATTGAATAAAATTTACATGTTCCATTTAAAAAAATTAAACTCTACTCCGTATCTCCTACATCTGTGGGGATACATAAACGTATACCCTCAGTAAGAACTACCCAGTGATGTTAAAAAACACTGGTTGAAACAATTTTTCATTTAATTTTGCTTTGGGGGAGCACGATATGTGGGACACCGTGCATATCCATGGTAGGCAATGGAAACCTCATAACTTCGTTTTTTTAAAATTTTGTAGGAGAAGCAAAAACGGTTTCTTGAAAAATGATATAAAGTGATTCAGAAAGTTGCTACACGTGAAAGGTGCCAAGCCACTCTCTCACTTTAAATACTCTCTCAGTAAAATTCATATTCATATTTTAAGTCATGTTCTCCATGTTTCCCAATACTACATTTGGTATGTGCAGCGTATGACTTTTTTACATGAGAAAATTGTGAGCAGAATTTTCTTATAACTGCATGTGTAGCATGTAGAGAACTTGTACCCAAAGGGCTGTAGTGGAGACGACGGAGAACAGGGAGATAGATGGATTGTGGGCCATAAATGTTGTGTCCAGCGACCTGGCTGTGCGAGTGATTCGGGGAAGCAGCGCTCTGTGAACTATACCTGCAGAGGGACCTCAGGCAGTGGCACTCCACTCTTCCCACTTAGGGTCGGAGCAGAAGGGCGCCAACTCACAATACATTTTACCTAGGCCAGGCGACAGTCCATTGCGATGGCGGCCAGATGGCGGAAAGTGGGAGGAAGAAGCCATTAAGTAGAGACTGCTGTAATCTGAGCTGTTGTTCAAACGGCAGGACGTTCATAAAACTACAAGCATTCTCATATTAGAAGCTGGGACGATACGATCAAAGCAGCTGGTGCACATGTTTGGTGGAGGCAAGACTGTAACTCCACTGACACTAGGAAGTTGCCAGGTTCTTTTAGCGAGTGGAAAAAACATATAGTTCACAGGTACGACTGTCTAGGAAGCTTAACAGCCTTCTTTCAGAATTTGGAAATGGTCGGCCTGAAAAGTTTAGATCTCTTCGTAAATGAGGGACTGTGGTCCCTTCTATGTAACGTTTGTTTTCGAATCATGGTTCAAATGGCTCTGAGCGCTGTGGGACTTAACTTCTGAGGTCATCAGTCCCCTAGAACTTAGAACTACTTAAACCTAACTAACCAAAAGGACATTACACACATCCATGCCCGAGGCGGGATTCGAACCTGCGACCGTGGCGGTCGCGCGGTTCCAGACTGTAGCGCCTGGAGCCGCTCGGCCACTTCGGCCGGCTTTTTTGAATCATGGCCATGCTTACTGTGAGAGCGACGACTCCCTAGTTTAAAATCCTCTTTTTTTCAGACAAGAGAGATTTTGAGTCGCTGATTGGCTCCCCTCAGGATATGCAAAGCAGAGGCTTGGTCCCCCAGCATGGGAACGCCGATGCTGTGTCTGGATTGGCTACCAGGCCAGCAGTCAAGAGGGGAGATTCAATGAGTGGAGGACAGTTCGATTGGTTTGTACAACGTGGAGGCGGGTTTTTTAATGCTAAGTGGAAAGTGGTTGTGATTCTTTGCCTTTCTTCGCCTTCTGATCCTCCCCTGGTGGAGAACTTCAGGTCTTTCCCTAGTGTGTGAGACTTGTAGTATGCAACTTGTAGTGGACTAAGAGCCAGTTCTAGTTTCCCACTGTACCGACAGTGGAACTGCATATTATCTCGGACATATCGTGTGTCACGGGGGTGAACTTAACTCGCCCTGAGTCGGCCGCCTGATGTTCGATAATTCCAGCACGCGGCGTCGTACCTGTGAGTCAAATTGGTTGGCCAGACCACACTAAAACCCACATTCTATTAATCAGAGCGCCAGTCCGCGTAGTTTTGGTGGACGCGTCAGAACATCACAGCTGCCGCCGTCCTCCGCTCCTGGCCCACAGCGTGACGTTATCTGCTGCCTCCTGAATCAGGTGAAATGGTAAAGTATTTCTGCATCATTGTAGGCTTGTTAAATGATACTCACAGCTCCCTGCTCTCCGCGAACGATAGTTTGTGGTGTACCTGGTCGTAGTTGATTCCGTTTGAATAGAATTTTGTCTCACAGTGGAGTGTAAACGAAGTCTGATTGCGTTGTAAAAGGGATTAATTCCACCCCAATGAATGCTTTGAAAATGAAGCACCATTTCTTTCCTGATTTATGCTTGTCATTTATTTTTGGAAGATTTTTCAGCTCGATTGCATTTATAAAAGGATGTATAAAAACTTGTCACTGTCATTGTAAACTTAAATACGCCACTGTTCACATTCATACTCCCCCAGTCATTCAATATTTTTATTTTATTGTGAGGATACATGGATACGCCAGCAATTCAGATTGTAATTGTACTAAATTAGTTAATTTGACGATTAATTTGAGTTCTGAAAGTGACTGCAGACAAAGGCAACAAAAGTGCCATGAGTAAATTCACTAATTTCATATATAAAAATTAAGGGTGTAAGTCACTATCTGAAGACTGTTAAGAAGATAATACTTTTCTTTATGTAAAGACAATAACATTTAGCATCACTTGGACGTATATTTATGACAAGGCAAGCTACTTCTTGCACATGTTTAACTGTGTAGTATAAGCCTAGTTATTGACAGATTAGAGAAATCCATGCACTTCCAAATTTCCACAGATTAATGAAGTGTAAGTAGGCTGTTTAGTTTTTTATATTGGTAACGCCACGTAGCGCTCTGTATGAAAATCACTGGCTGTGCTGTGTGCAGTCTGTGGCTGGTTGGCATTGTTGTAATATTCGCTATTGTAGTGTTAGGCAGTTGGATGTGAACAGCGCGTAGCGTTGCGCAGTTGGAGGTGAGCCGCCAGCAGTGGTGGATGTAGGGGGAGAGATGGCGGAGTTTTGAGAGCGGATGATCTGGACGTGTGTCCATCAGAGACAGTAAATTTGTAATGCTGGATATCATTAACTGATATATATGTTATGACTTTTGAACACTAAGGTAAATACATTGTTTGTTCTGCATCAAAATCTTTCATTTGCTAACTATGCCTATCAGTAGTTAGTGACTTCAGTACTTAGAATCTTTTATTTAGCTGGCAGTATTGTCGCTCGCTGTATTGCGGTAGTTCGAGTAACGAAGGTTTTTGTGAGGTAAGTGATTCATGAAAGGTAAAGGTTATTGTTAGTCAGGGCCATTCTTTTGTAGGGTTTATTGAAAGTCAGATTGCGTTGCGCTAAAAATATTGTGTGTCAGTTTAGTGATGATCAGAGTAAGTAAAGAGCGAAATGTCTGAGTACGTTCAGTTTTGCTCAGCTGTTTGAACATCAAATAACGTAAGGAGTTTACCAGCACAGTAATTCATAAATTTTTCTAAGGGGAGGTTTCAGAAGTTACGAGGGTTTCATTGCCTAATCTCTTATACAAATAGATAGTCGATATCTGTTTTAATGTTCATTAGAACATTGCACAAAAATTTCAAATAATTCACTCAAGAACTCTTAGACATTTTGGAAACAACATTTCATCTATATGTAGCCTATGCCCGTTGAAACGTTTATTAGAGTAATGTACAAAAATTTGTAAAAATGTGCAGTAAATCAATCAGGAAATCTTCGAGATTTTTGCTAACAACGTTTCCACTTTATTAAAAAAATATGTAGCCTATGTCTGTCTCAAGCATTATTAGGCCATCATGTAAAAATTTGAATTAAATCTTCTAAGAAATTCTGGAGGTGTTTGCACCAATATGCTCTGACATATGATGTAGCAAAACATCTTGCTCTGTTTTGAGCTCACTAGTTGGTCGGTGTGAGCATCACATTAAGAACTCGGAGGATTTCTAACATCGATTAGAGATAATGTGTTTGAATGGCACTGATATCCTAGTAAGTTTTGACGTGCTCTCTCTATCCACTCGCGTTCCTCTGATTCGTTACGGTTAAGTGAGGTTAGGTTTGGCGTTGAATTAACGAATCTATTTCGCTATGTGTTGACTTCCACATACTTTTCATTCAGTGACCAGTACTATGAGCAGATAGATGGAGTTGTGATGGGAAGCCCGTTGTCACTTTTATAGGAATTTGTTTGTAGAAGAGGTCGTGGAACGGTGCCTTGGAGTCGTCACCTTTGAAACCTGCGTGTTTTTTTTCAGATATGCAGACGATCCTTTTGTTGCTTAGCCTCATGACAGAATTGGAACAACTTTTGAGGAGACCCTATAGTATTAACACTCTCCCCTAAAAGTACTAATTGTCTTATCGTGGGAAAAGCCATGTATAACACATCCGGCTAGTACTAAATTAGCAGTACGCTGATAATGTTACTCCTGTGAATAGACACTTCTTTGACCGGGATCGTGCGTAATGGGAAGGTATCGGCCTTTTTTGTTTCTTTAAAGATTCCTATTGAAGGGAAGGAGTAGCAGAACAAATGGGAATAGAATCAAGGTTCAGTTAGAAATAAAGTAAGCTGCAATTATTCAAAAGGAAACGGTCGCCAGACCAATTAGGCAAAGTTTTACCGTGTACTAGCATGGTAATATTAATCGTACCGTACACAGTATAATTTCATACACTCCTGGAAATGGAAAAAAGAACACATTGACACCGGTGTGTCAGACCCACCATACTTGCTCCGGACACTGCGACAGGGCTGTACAGGCAATGATCACACGCACGGCACAGCGGACACACCAGGAACCGCGGTGTTGGCCGTCGAATGGCGCTAGCTGCGCAGCATTTGTGCACCGCCGCCGTCAGTGTCAGCCAGTTTGCCGTGGCATACGGAGCTCCATCGCAGTCTTTAACACTGGTAGCACGCCGCGACAGCGTGGACGTGAACCGTATGTGCAGTTGACGGACTTTGAGCGAGGGCGTATAGTGGGCATGCGGGAGGCCGGGTGGACGTACCGCCGAATTGCTCAACACGTGGGGCGTGAGGTCTCTACAGTACATCGATGTTGTCGCCAGTGGTCGGCGGAAGGTGCACGTGCCCGTCGACCTGGGACCGGACCGCAGCGACGCACGGATGCACGCCAAGACCGTAGGATCCTACGCAGTGCCGTAGGGGACCGCACCGCCACTTCCCAGCAAATTAGGGACACTGTTGCTCCTGGGGTATCGGCGAGGACCATTCGCAACCGTCTCCATGAAGCTGGGCTACGGTCACGCACACCGTTAGGCCGTCTTCCGCTCACGCCCCAACATCGTGCAGCCCGCCTCCAGTGGTGTCGCGACAGGCGTGAATGGAGGGACGAATGGAGACGTGTCGTCTTCAGCGATGAGAGTCGCTTCTGCCTTGGTGCCAATGATGGTCGTATGCGTGTTTGGCGCCGTGCAGGTGAGCGCCACAATCAGGACTGCATACGACCGAGGTACACAGGGCCAACACCCGGCATCATGGTGTGGGGAGCGATCTCCTACACTGGCCGTACACCACTGGTGATCGTCGAGGGGACACTGAATAGTGCACGGTACATCCAAACCGTCATCGAACCCTTCGTTCTACCATTCCTAGACCGGCAAGGGAACTTGCTGTTCCAACAGGACAATGCACGTCCGCATGTATCCCGTGCCACCCAACGTGCTCTAGAAGGTGTAAGTCAACTACCCTGGCCAGCAAGATCTCCGGATCTGTCCCCCATTGAGCATGTTTGGGACTGGATGAAGCGTCGTCTCACGCGGTCTGCACGTCCAGCACGAACGCTGGTCCAACTGAGGCGCCAGGTGGAAATGGCATGGCAAGCCGTTCCACAGGACTACATCCAGCATCTCTACGATCGTCTCCATGGGAGAATAGCAGCCTGCATTGCTGCGAAGGGTGGATATACACTGTACTAGTGCCGACATTGTGCATGCTCTGTTGCCTGTGTCTATGTGCCTGTGGTTCTGTCAGTGTGATCATGTGATGTATCTGACCCCAGGAATGTGTCAATAAACTTTCCCCTTCCTGGGACAATGAATTCACGGTGTTCTTATTTCAATTTCCAGGAGTGTATTTCATTTTCCTAATTCTTTAAAAAGATCTAATTTCATCCAAAGGGTTGTTCTACTTGTGCTCTGTCTATGCCAGGGGCTTCTTTGGTTTTGGGATTTCGAATTCTTTCGCTACTTGAATCCGTTTTTGATAGTATACAGCATCGTCCGGTGGTTCTTTCTTTTTTGATTCTGTCTCTATATCATGATTTGGTTACGAAAATGCGTCATCTGATTGCACAAAACAATATTTCGTCACATATTCCTCGACCTCCGCTAAGTCAACGTATTCCTCATCCAAACTATCTTCTATATCTGATCATTGTGGGTCACTGTTCGGTTCTAACAGAAACGCTTTTCTTAGACACAATTTCCTCGTCTGATCTTTTGTCGTGTCTTAAATAGTCGGGGTCACGGTTTTCTCTTAACATTATTAGTTCTTTTTCTTTCACAGCAGGCTCTTCGTCTGAGCTGTCATCTTCAACGGCTCTAATGACGTCTACCTTTACTTCGTATTTTGTGTAGTCATCGCGAACTTCAATAATGCGTAAGCTATCGTCCGAAACCACCTCTTCATATCTACTGACAACAGTTTGTTCTGTTGGCGATTCGTTAGTCAGGAATGCTTCCTCAGCAACTCTGAGGATGTCATCTTCTTCTATTCTCCTCATTGCGACCCTATTTCTTACTATTAATCTCAGTATTATTGGCTGCTTGAGTAACTTGCGCGGCGTTATTTTCCTCGCAGTCTACCGTCCCTTTACTAACTGCTGCTCGTGAACTTTGCGCGGCACTAAATATTTTTATTTCTTCCTGGCTATCGGGCAACGTAATATTCTCAATGTCTCTTTCTTTTGTTTCACTACTACCTAACCTTCTAGTCGTGTAGTTCTTTTTGAAATCCTCCCACTCGCACCACTTTAGCCCTTGATACAGAGCATCGATTTGTTCCTA
The DNA here is from genome assembly GCF_023898315.1 of Schistocerca nitens. NCBI lineage: Eukaryota > Metazoa > Arthropoda > Insecta > Orthoptera > Acrididae > Schistocerca > Schistocerca nitens. Next base: position 65,371,863 of record NC_064616.1, read on the forward strand.
CCAATTTGCAGTCCCTGACAGCTCACATTCGTAAATTTTATCGTCATTTAAACAGTTGCCCGCGCTCCCTTCCTCTGCTACCAATATGTTCACGTTTTCTGTTGCTACGGAGTCGTTATCTGCCCCAGCGCGTTCATTGCATTCTACTGTGAGGCTCTCATTCTGTCCTGCTGCCGTAACTACAGCTTCCGCACTGACAGCTGACTGATACGATTTAAAGGCTTTGCCACAAAGGATGCTGTCTAACGCGGCGGGCAACGATCTCTACCCGCCGCCACCCAGCGATACGTTTGTATGACGCAACACTGCGTTAGCATCGTCACACAAAAGGCGGTCTGTCGCAGAGAAACAGTTTTGACCGCGGCGGCAGGCTTCACTTTTGTACAAAATCACAAAAGTATCGTGCGATCTACATCAGTTCGTAGAGAGGTTTTTTCAAAATGGGAGACGAAATTGAACGGTTGATGAAAACCTGAGAAAGTACACGTATTTGTACGACCCTTCGCAACAGTTCTACAAAAATGTGGTGAAAAAATCAGAAACATTGGCCGTGATTGCAGAAGAGTTGAATGTTACTAGTAAGTACGAATATGTTTTTATTTCACAAAGTTATTTTACTATGTAGTTATTATTTATTATTAGGTACCCCCTACAAATATTACAAACAGTGCCTATTGAAATCATGTCCTACCGACAAAACAATCAGAAAACGTTTCCTGTGCTTGAATTGCTGTATGGGTTGATCTCCGATTAACAGCGCTTGCATGGGCCATATGACTTCTTCACTTTCACCAGTAGCTGAATATTCAGTGTCAATCTTCATCATAATGAAGTTATGCAAACAGCAATCTGCTTTTACTAGGCAATCTGCAGTTGACTCATCTGTATCTATGGCTCTCAGAAATACACAGAATTTCATAGCCAATATACAGAACGTGCTTCTAACGATACGGCGTACTAGACAGAGTTGTGCATTAAAACATTTTCTTTTCTGGGATCAGAGATCATTCCGGCTTTTGGACACGGTCTCATTAGGTACATCTGAAGTGCACAACCTTCGTCACCAAGGATAACGTGGAAAATGGGGATATGAGTGCCAGGTTGCGGCTTTGGACATAAAATTGTGACTCCAGCGATGTATTGTCGGTAGAATGCTGACTTCTCAATAGCAGTACTGTCGTTATGTCGGTCGTGGCTTCCTATATCAATATGTAGAGTGGGTTCACCAACGGTAAAAGAACGAATGAAAAATGATTTTTGGAACAAAACCATTATTCTTGGGAAATTGATACGTGTTTCCCATCTATGTTTCCAACACAGTTCGGAAAACCCAATAGTGCTGAAAAACCTTCCACAGATTTTTTCCACATCAGTGTCGCGAGAGGACGCAAATAGATTGGCTGTAAAATATTCCATATTTCTTGACAAACTTTGTTCACTATCTTGGAAATAGGTGAACGCTCCCAAGCGGAAAGAAAAATCGATGGTCTATAAACTGTCGCCTGCAGGCAAATATCTGCAAAGATACTGAAAATTACAATCTATTATACAGGGTGGTCCATTGATAGTGATCGTGCCAAATATCTCACGAAATAAGCATCAAACGAAAAAACTACAAAGAACGAAACTCGTCTAGCTTGAAGAGGGAAACCAGACGGCTGTATGGTTGGCCCGCTAGATGGCGCTGCCATAGGTCAAACAGATATCAACTGCGTTTTTTTTTTAAATAGGAACCCCAATTTTTATTACATATTCGTGTAGTACGTAAAATATAAGAATGTTTTAGTTGAACCACTTTTTTCGCTTTCTGATAGATGGCGCTGTAATAGTCACAAACGTATAAGTACGTGGTATCACGTAACATTTCGCCAGTGCGGACGGTATTTGCTTCGTGATACATTACCCGTGTTAAAATGGACCGTTTACCAATTGCGGAAAAGGTCGATATCGTGTTGATGTGTAGCTATTGTGATCAAAATGCCCAACGGGCGTGTGCTATGTATGCTGCTCGGTATCCTGCACGACATCATCCTAGTGTCCGGACCGTTCGCCGAGTAGTTACGTTGTTTAAGGAAATAGGAAGTGTTTAGATACATGTGAAACGTCAACCACGACCTGCAACAAATGATGATGCCCAAGTAGGTGATTTAGCTGCTGTCGCGGTTAATCCGCACATCAGAAGCAGACAAATGACGCGAGAATCGGGAATCTCAGAAACGTCGGTGTTGAGAATGCTACATCAACATCGATTGCACCCGTACTATATATCTGTGCACCAGGAGTTGCATGGCGACGACTTTGAACGTCGTGTACAGTTCTGCCACTGGGCACAACAGAAATTACGGGGTGATGACAGATTTTTTGCACGCGTTCTATTTAGCAACGAAGCGTCATTCTCCAACAACGGTATCATAGACCGGCGTAATATGCACTATTGTGCAACGGAAAATCCACGATGGCTGCGACAAGTGGAACATCAGCGACCATGGCGGGTTAATGTATGGTGCGGCATTATGAGAGGAAGGATAATTGGCCACCATTTTATCGATGGCAATCTAAATTGTGCAATGTATGCTGATATCCTACGTAATGTTCTACCGATGTTACTACAAGATGTTTCACTCCATGACAGAATGGCGATGTACTCCCAACATTATGGATATCCGGCATATAGCTCGCGTGCGGTTGAAGCGTTATTGAGTAGCATATTTCATGACAGGTGGATTGGTCGTCGAAGCACCATACCATGGCCCGCACGTTCACCGGATCTGACTCCCAGGATATCTTTCTGTGGGGAAAGTTGAAGGATATTCGCTATCGTGATCCACCGACAACGCCTGACAACATGCGTCAGCACATTGTCAATGCATGTGCGAACATTACGGAAGGCGAACTACTCGCTGTTGAGATGAATGTCGTTGCACGTATTGCCAAATGCATTGAGGTTGACGGACATAATTTTGAGCATTTATTGCATTAATGTGGTATTTACAGGTAATTACGCTGCAACAGCATGTGTTCTCAGGAATCATAAGTTCACAAAGGTACATATATCACATTAGAACAACCGAAATAAAATGTTCAAACGTACCTACTTTCTGTATTTTAATTTAAAAAACCTACCTGTTACCAACTGTTCGTCTAAAATTGTGGGCCATATGTTTCTGACTATTACAGCGCCATCGATCACAAAGCGAAAAAAGTGGTCCAACTAAAACGTTCATATTTCTTTACGTACTACACGAATATGAAATAAAAAATGCGGGTTCCTATTAGAAAAAAAAACGCAGTTTATATCCGTTTGACCTATGGCAGCGCCATCTAGCGGACCAACCATAGCGCCATCTGGTTTCCCCCTTGAAGCTAGACAAGTTTCGTTCTTTGTATTTTTTTCGTTTGACGCTTATTTCGTGAGATATTTGGCCCGGTCACTATCAATGGACCACCCTGTGTAAATAAAGGATAAACGAAGAAATGGTTGAAAAAAAAATAGCTACAAACACTACGTGATCAAAAGTATCCGGACGCCCCCAAAATCATACTTTTTCATATTAGTTGCATTGTACTGCCACCTACTGCCACATACTACATATCAGCGACCTCAGTAGTCATTAGACATCGTGAGAGAGCAGTATGGGGAGCTCCGCGGAACTGACGGATTTCGAACGTGGTCAGGTGATTGGGTGTCACTTGTGTCACACGTCTGTACGCGAGATTTCCACACTCCTAAACATCCCTAGGTCCACTGTTTCTGATGTGATAGTGAAGTGGAGGCGTGAAGGGACATTTACAGCACAAATGTGTACAGGCCGGCCTCGTCTGTTGACTGACAGAGACCGCCGACAGTTGAAGAGGGTCGTAATGTGTAATAGGTAGATATCTATCCAGACCATCACACAGGAATTCCAAACTGCATCAGGATCCACTGAAAGTACAACGACAGTTAGACAGGAGGTGAGAGAACTTGGATTTCATGTTCGAGCAGCTGCTCATAAGCCACACATCACGCCGGTAAATGCCAAACGACGCTTCGCTTGGTATAAGGAGCGTAAACATTGTACGACTGAACAGTGGAAAAACGTTGTGTGGAGTGACGAATCATGGTACACAATGTGACGATCCGATGTCAGGGTGTGGGTATGGCGAATGCACGGTGAACGTCAACTTGGTTCAAATGGCTCTGAGCACTTTTGGACTTAACATCTGAGGTCATCAGTCCCCTAGAACTTAGAACTACTTAAACCTAACTAACGTAAGGACATCACGCACATCCATGCCCGAGGCAGGATTCGAACCTGCGACCGTAGCGGTCGCGCGGTTTCAGACTGAAGCGCCCAGAACCGCTCGGCCACACCGGCCGGCGAACGTCAACTGCCAGTGTGTGTAGTGCCAACAGCAAAATTCAGTGGCTGTGGTCTTATGGTGTAGTCGTGTTTTTCATGGAGGGGGTATGCACCCCTTGTTGTTTCGCGTAGTCCGCATCTCATGGTCGTGCGGTAGCGTTCTCGCTTCCCAAGCCCGGGTTCCCGGGTTCGATTGCCGGCGGGATCAGGGATTTTCTCTGCCTCGTGATGACTGGGTGTTGTGTGATGTCCTTAGGTTAGTTAGGTTTAAGTAGTTCTAAGTTCTATGGGACTGATGACCATAGATGTTAAGTCCCATAGTGCTCAGAGCCATTTGAACCATTTTTTGTTTCGCGTAGCACTGTCACAGCAGTAGCCTATAGTGATGATTCAAGCACCTTCTTCCTTCCCTCTGTTGAAGAGCAATTCGAGGATGGCGATTGCATCTTTCAACACGATCGAGAACCTGTTCATAATGCACGGCCTGTTGCGGAGTGGTTACACGACAATAACATCTCTGTAATGGACTGGCCTGCGCCGAGCCCTGACCTGAATCCACCTATAGAACACCTTTAGGATGTTTTGGAACACCGACTTCTTGCCACGCCTCACCGACCGACATCGATAACTCTCCTCAGTGCAGCACTCCGTGAAGAATGGGCTGCCATTCCCCAAGAAACCTACCAGCACATGACTGAACGTATGTCTGCGAGAATGTAAACTGTCATCAAGGCTAAGAGTGGGCCAACACCATATTGAATTCCAGCATTACTGATGGAGGGCGCCACGAACTAGTAAGTCATTTTCAGCCAAATGTCCGGACACTTTTGATCACATAGTGTACGTTGGTACGTATAATATATGTTACTTTTCACGATAACACGAAAATATTTCATTACATAAAAATATTTTTAAAGTTAAATCCATGAAAACTAATTTTCGATATTTCGGTTAGAAATTAAAAACGTTTGTTACACCTCATTTTCTATTTATGGTTTCGAGTATCATTCAAAGGCACGTGGAACGTTTCTCTGATCTACTTATTTCTTTTACACAAATCATTTCATAAAATATTTGATTTCTTCCATATTGTAATTTCAAGTTTTATTCAGAAAGCATTATCTTACTGACTCTTCGGTTGCCTTCCTAAAGTACTCGATTCGAAGGAAGCCTTTTTGACATTTAAATACCGCACCAATGTATCTTTTGATGTGCAAAATAACTAGGTCTCGACCAGATGAAATTTTTGACACTTCATTTACAGCAGCTTTTCGTGAAATATTTCAATTTTTCCTCAGCTTATTAATTAAGTTTTCTTTCATTACCCTGATTACTTTCAAGCAGTTAAATATTTTCATCCCAAACTAGAGCTCATGCTGGTCACTTTGATATCCCGTTTACATGTTTCTCTCACTTTGTTTGGTTATGAAACTTTGGACGATACCTCATGGTATAAGTTATAGGGAGTCTTGTTTTCTCTCTGCTCACGCGTTTACAAAAACGTATCGAGTGTTACTTATAAGATAAAACAGTCCTTTCTGCGTGCTGCCAATCCTAAAAATCGTCGTTTCTATACCTTGAACCTTTTGTGAGCTAGTACGATTTTTACGAGCACTTGATTACCGAATCGCAGTAGAGGTTCGGACGCGCCGTGAGCGACCCGTCCGCGGATATGACAACCAGTATCTCAAGAATGAAAAGAGATATCATTCAGGTCTCAACTTTAAATACAATTTAGGTTACATTTAATACGCAATAATGTATGGCCTTAAACGAACTATACGGAATGTCAACACAATGTGATTTTACCTCTAAAAATTCTTAAAAATTTCCTGCAGCCATGTACTCAATTTCGTGCAGCACAGTAACTATGAGGAATAACGAAAATAAATTCTGACCTTTATTATTTAAGGATATCAAGCTATAGGTTGCAGAAGAATCAAATTTTTTCACTGAATAATTTTCTTAAAATCGGCTGTTAAGTAATTCGTAGCTGCCGTCGCGGCCGCTCCACTGCTTTGCCAAGAAGACACGTGGCTGTCGCTCTGTGTCGCGCGTGCTGCAGCGACAATATTCAAACACGTTTGAATTCAAACATCGCCAGTTGCAGCGGGAGACATGCAGTGACTCAGATGTAGCTCATGTAGGACACTTCCATAACTACACCTGCAGTTGTGTTTTGTCGCCTGAAGCTGTCACGTGCTGTCGCTCGCTTCTGTCGCTCAAGTAGGACACGGCCTAAGCGTTCGGAGGGCACTCGTCTCCACAATGTGCACTTTAAATGTTGTGCCTACGCGGACGATGTAGCTTTCTTGGCAGAGTCGACAGAAGATATATGTACGGCGATCGTGTGGCTTCAGCGATACGGCGAGGCAGCCGGGAGCCATGTCAACCTGTGGAAGTCCCACTACATGGATGTGGGCAGAAGACTGAGTACGAGTAAGCCAGTCAGTGCCCATTACCAAGGTCCTGGCGATGAAATGTATCGGAGTGGCCTTCCGTGGGAACGTGCAATGTACAGCAGCAGTTACGTATCGCAGACTAATTCATGTGTTCCGCACGCATGTTCGTCTTCATACCCACCGAACATTTCACTTGATCATGTGGGTACATTTTGTCAATGTCTACCTTCCTCAGAAACTTCATCATTACACGTACGTTCTCCCACTGGCCACTACAGTAGCTGCCAAGTCCCAAGCGGCCTTAGGTCATTTCTTCAGCGATAGTATGGTGTTCAAGACTCGTTATGAGACACTAACCTTGCCCACACATTGGAATGATGAACGTGCGCAGCATGGCACGGACGACGACACCCTCACTGGTACGCTAAATGGGGAGGTGGCGCCTCAATCCCTCTGACCGCCGATTCCTGTTGGACATGTTGCGAATCACTTGGGGTGGTTGTTTACCTGCCCTCCAGACCATTGGCGTGTACCGGGTGTGAGAAGAGATTGACGATGTAGCACATGATGAACTGATGAGAGACATCAACGGTAATTATAGGGTATTACACCCTCGCTGAATGAGAAGACAACCGGACATCCCATCGTCTGGCTGCTGTGGACACCTTCGGAAGAAGATTTAAAAAAATTAAAAATAACAAAAAAAAAACATAAATACAATAATGAAATAAATAAAGTATAATAAAAGTATTGTACTCTTTCCTTTAGCCTTTTCTTTTTTTAACAAAACGTTCAGGGGTTTACTTCATTTTGGTTCATGGGAGGAGCCTGAAGTGATGGCAAACAACCATCCTAGTTAGCTTTTAGGGTGAAAGTGGCGTGGCAGCAGCTTTGTTTTTAGGTTTCGGGGGGAGGGGTGGGGTGGGGTAGTATGGGTAATAGCGGCCAACGCCTGAAGCAGAAGAGGTCTAGGGAAAAAATGGATAAAAAAAGAAAAAAGTTGTTGGCGTTCGAGCTTTGAATGAGGATTGTGGACGAGGCCTATGGTTTGAATCTTGCTGACACTTATTTTTCAATCTATATTTTTTTCATGACTGGTCACATTATTTAACTTATAGGACATTTGAGAGGTAATATGGAGAGATTGCGAGGCACTCTCACTTCTGATTCGGTGTAGGAAATACGATCTACTGCGATTTGACTTCATATATTGTGATGAAATGGTGGGCAGCACTTTATTATGGTCTTGTTTGCGTGCTCTAGGGAAAGAAATACAGTAAGCTTTCCTGAGTTCAAAGGAACCGGGTGCCAACTTAAAATGGTTGAAATCGCTCTGAGCACAATGGGACTCAACTTCTGAGGTCATTAGTCCCCTAGAACTTAGAACTAGTTAAACCTAACTAACCTAAGGACATCACACACATCCATGCCCGAGGCAGGATTCGAACCTGCGACCGTAGCGGACTCGCGGTTCCAGACTGCAGTGTCTAGAACCGCACAGCCACTTCGGCTGGCCGGTGCCAACTTGAAGACTGTGGTAAAAGCACAGCGATGGGGGGCCGACAAAGCGCGTTTTTCCGGGGAACGATGAGGAGACATTTCCAGACGGCTGCGTGCAGTGGTCGCATTGTGCAAAACACATTAGCTTGGCGTCAGACAGGGGGCAGACGTTCAGGTATACGGCCTAGCGTCGAAAAGTCGCTGACAGCGCATTGTAGGCCGGAAATAAAAGCAGAGGATGGACCCTTGTTAGAGAGCAAGCCGCCAAAATAAATGTAAACGTTCTGCAAATGTCCGTGGGACAGGGAAACTGGCGTCCAGACGTTAAGACTCTGTTACAAAAGATGTTTGTCAGAGTATGAAACTTTTTTACAAGTTTATGGCCGTTCCTTACAAACTTTGAAATGGACGCAACAGGGGAGATAACAAGTTGTTTATGGAGGTCTGTGCTTCCACCCTGTATTGTGTTAGCAAAAGACACGGCGAACGTGTGGGAAAGAGGCTGCGAAACTGAATTTTTTCCGTTTTCTGCCAATTAACTTTAAAGTCTCTGATTGGTCAAATCGGTTTACAGTGCAAAGGCCATTCTCCAAGCTGAGAATGCTGGGCTCCAGCTCGTGATTGGCTTGTGTGAAAGTGAGGGAAGTCAAAAAAGAGAAATATGCTTTTGGAACCGAGCTGAGGAGGAAACGGGGAGAAAGGAAGAAAGAACACTCTTGTACAAGTCTCTTATACTGGCTCATCGCTAGTAAAGAACTGCAGGTCTCTACCTAACCGGTGAGACTTGTGTCCCTTGCTAGTGTGCGACTTATAGCCTGTGCCAGTCACCTTCTGAACGGCCAGAGGTATTGCTCATACCATCACGGTCACAACGAGTGACGTGTGCGCGTACTTATTTGTCTTGAGTCGACCATCTAAACATTTGACATATTCCGCCACATACAGTCGTGCCACGGAGTCAAATTGGTTTGGCAGACCAGCAAACGGGTCCACCTGCACACTGGAATCCATATGGGTTTCAGAGGCTCATAGGGAAGTACCTGCATTCTGAATTAACCGAACGCGAGACCGAGTACTTGCATTTTTGGGGAACGCGCATTTAATAACAGATTTCCGCCGTCCGTGACTTCAGTCGCCGAACACATCATAGTGTGCCGCCTTGACCAGGATGGTAAAGTATTCGCTGCTGCGACGTAGGGCTATAATATATACTTCTCAGCACCCTGTTCTTTTGAACCATATTTTTCCTTTTTTTTTTGTATGGTAGAATATAGATGCTTGGTGGTGGCGTAGTTTGATGCCATAACCTGGATTCACGTGTATGAAGTGAGATAGAGCGAGTAGTGTTCTGGTTAGTGTCGTGTGTCGATCCCCCGCAGATCACTTTGTCCACCATAGATCCAATTTTAGTAAGGCTTTTGTTAAATAAATATTTTTTGTATGATGTTTCTTTAATAATTTTGTTGTCTTGTCGTGTTTAAGATCAATAATTCGATTGTGAATTAGACTACGACTTCTCCCTGAGTTCTATTTAACAGTTCCTTCGCATTTTTATGGCAGTCTAGATCTGAAACATAAGGAGTACCTTTTTTACTTGGTGCCCACTGTGTGGATCTCTTACTTCATTAACAATAATCTTCTTTCAATATAATGAAAAAAAAACCACGTGTGTTTTATTGAAGTTGTAGTGAAGTTCATTTGTTATTTGATTGTATACTATTTTTAATTAAATTTTCGAAGACGAGGGACGGGCTTGAAAGCCTCCGTCAAAACTCGATAAGTAAAGATGCGAATGGCGTCATTCAGTAATATAGCAAATCACAATGTACCAGACCACAAGAGTAATGTACACTTACTCGTCCGAAGTGCTCTCGACATCACATGTTGCAGGATGGTATTTGTCATACAGACATGGAAAACATAAATTGAAAGGCCATCTACTACATCGAATGAATCCAGTTTTCCCACATTTAGGGAGAAGTTTTAGAGTGCTTAATGGGAAGGTACAGGACTGTTTTTGTTTCTCTAAAGATTTCTGTTGAAGGGAGGCAGTAGCAGAACAAACGGGAATCCAATCAAGGTTCTATCACTAATAAAGTAAACTACAATTACGCAAAAGTAAACGGTTGCCAGTCTGACTATGCAAAGTTGTACCAAGTAATAGCACGGTTCATAAGGAAATTTGACTGTTGTGATGCTCTTTACTTGATACTGAACTTATATTTTGCAAGTGAGGTACGAAATAGTAGCGCAATTTATCAAGGAATGTAACAGTAGTTCGGCAGGAACAACACAGAAGGAATATTAACGGTTTTTGGAGCACCTGACTCTCAGTAACGCTTTCTATATGTATATTAAAGCAGAAAGCTAATGATCAATGTAGGTAAATAATTACTAATAGTGGAGCAATTTTAACTTGGACAAGAGGTTATTTATCACCTTAATTATTGGAAAATACTGTCCTTAAAAGGGCTGTGAGATAATTACATTCTTTGTTCCTATTATTATTTGCATTCGCAAGGAGCATTCACTTCTTTATACTAGTTAGCTCAAATGAAACATGGCATCTGGATCTAGTATAGTTTGAATAGTTGTAGACAGTTGCTTATTACAGTGCACAATGTTACAGAGCCGACAAGTGCACCTCATTAATGCTGTAATTGTAACATGAAATGTAAATCTGGCTCAACAATTAGCATGTGGAACCAGAAAACAATCTATCAGTAGACTCAGATCAGAATTGAATATTTTAGTTACATAATAATACGAGAAAGACTATTAACTACATATACGAGGGTCATTCAATAATTAAAGAGACAAATTGGTCTGGAGAAAAAAAGCGTGTATTTCTACAAAACAATACTTTTTCTACTCTTCAACATAATCCCCTTGAACATTTATGCACTTGTTCTAACGGGCTAAAAGCTTTTTTATTCCGGCTGCAAAGAACTTCTTTCTTGATGTTTGAACCAATTTCCCACAAACTTTTTCACGTCCTCATTGTCATAGAACCTCTTCCCACGTAATGCCTCCTCCAGTGCACCAAACAAATGGAAATCACTAGGTGCTAAATCAGGACTATAAGGGGGATGAGGCAGTACCTCCGAGCCCATTTTGTCGATGGTTTCGATGGTTAGTTTAGCAATATGAGGACGTGCTTTGTCTTTCTGGAGAATCACACTTCTCCTCTGAAATCCACGACGACTCTCCCTCATAGCTGACTTCCCCTAATTTAAAAGCATATCCGAGTAGTACTGGCTGTTCATTGTACGCTGCTCTTCGAGATAATCACAAAAAACTAGACCTTCAGCATCCCAAAACACCGCAACATGACTTTTCCTGCTGATGCTTGGGTTTTGAATTTTTTCTTGAGAAGTGAGTTGGTGTGCTTCCGCTCCATGCTTTATCGTTTTGATTCTGGTTCATAATATTGAACCCAAGTTTCATCACAAGTTAAAAACCTGTTGAGGAAGTGCTCACCTTCTCTTTCATAACGTTCCTTTAGCTCTGTGCTGACTCTCAACCTTGTTTCCTTGTGTAGCCACGTCACCTCCTGTGGGACCAATCTTGGACATGTTTTGCGCTACTTCAGCTTGTTACAAATAATGTTATGAACTGTACCAGTACTAACTTTAACCTTATGAACTATCGTTTCCACAGTCACACGGCGTCGGCACGAATAATGTCATCAATTCGACTTTCAAGTAAGGGAGTTGAAACTGCAACTGGTCTGCCAGAAAGGGGTTCGTCAGTCACTAAGTCGCGACCATTTTTGAACTACTCTACCCACTTGTAAAAATTTGCACGATTCATACAACCTCCACCATAAACTTTAGACAGTATAAAGTATACAGGGTGAGTCACCTAACGTTACCGCTGGATATATTTCGTAAACCACATCAAATACTGACGAATCGATTCCACAGACCGAGCGTGAGGAGAGGGGCTAGTGTAACTGGTTAATACAAACCATACAAAAATGCACGGAAGTATGTTTTTTAACACAAACCTACGTTTTCTTTAAATGGAACCCCGTTAGTTTTGTTAGTACATCTGAACATATAAACAAATACGTAATCAGTGCCGTTTGTTGCATTGTAAAATGTTAATTACATGCGGCGATATTGTAACCTAAAGTTGACGCTTGGAGTACCACTCCTCCGCTGTTCGATCGTGTGTATCGGAGAGCACCGAATTACGTAGGGATCCAAAGGGAACGGTGATGGACCTTAGGTACAGAAGAGACTGGAACAGCACATTACGTCCACATGCTAACACCTTTTTATTGGTCTTTTTCACTGACGCACATGTACATTACCATGAGGGGTGAGGTACACGAACACACGTGGTTTCCGTTTTCAATTACGGAGTGGAATAGTGTGTGTCCCGACATGTCAGGCCAATAGATGTTCAATGTGGTAGCCGTCATTTGTTACACACAATTGCAATTTCTGGCGTAATGAATGTCGTACACGCCGCAGTACATCTGGTGTAATGTCGCCGCAGGCTGCCACAGTACGTTGTTTCATTTCCTCTGGGATTGTAGGCACATGACGGTACACATTCTCCTTTAACGTACCCCACAGAAAGAAGTCCAGAGGTGTAAGATCAGGAGAACGGGCTGGCCAATTTAAGCGTCCTCCACGTCCTATGAAACGCCCGTCGAACGTCTGCTAGTTAGTAACTATTATGAATCATTACGGGTTTTCCAGATAAATATAATATTGTGCTGAGATTTCAATAAAAACGATCTTTAAGCTGAACGTTTTAAATATTTTCTTACAGTTGTACTCTGGCGAAACTTTAACGTTACTTTTATGAAAAATGCGTGGGGTACTTCAAAGGCTAGGCGCACTGAATAATTATGAAATTTATTACAACACGAAGTTTATTAAGTGTAGTGAAAGTTTACTGAAATAACTTATCAGCTCAATAATATAGGAAACTCGGGAATATCATAGCACTTGGAATAAGACCATGTCTAGGTAACCGACTAAGGACAAAATACTGGAGGCTCAGCACAAAATTTACAGAACACAAACTTATTACTGAAAAAGAAACCACGTAACTGGTCCCTGCAGTTATACAGTACTCAACTGATAATTTGAGATGAAGGTTGTAGCAGTGTCGATCTCCTGTGATATCCAAAAAAGATGGCAACAAGCTCTGAAAATTCTGTACTCAGCGTCGGATTTTCGTAGTACAGAGCTAACTAAAGTATGCCACGAAGAATAAGCCAAATTATGTCTACATCCGAGGCTATATTATATAATCTGGCAGTTCTTGCTTCGTTCAGTTCAGAAGGTATGAACACTTGCCTGCTAGCCACCGACGAACTCATGACACAGAGTAGATTTGCAGTTCGACCGCCAGATCCACCTTTTCTGCTCCTGCCAAGTCACTTTCTTTGCAGAGAGGCTTCGATGATTACAAACCTAGATGTACTATGCATGAACCAGTATTACAAATAAAGTTTTAAAATTTCCATTCTTTTATAATTACAAAAATGCTAGTGGTAGGGCCGCCTGTGTGTCACCCCAAGTACCGTTATCGACGATAGCGGCATCACCCCAGGGAGGTCGTCACCCCAGGGAGGGCGCCGCCCCAAGTACCATTATCCAAGATTGCGCCCATGACGCAAGTACGTGACGTCATGTGACATCAGCTGATGACGCGATTCACGTCATTCAAGAAGGCGGGAAGTTTGAATTTTGGAGGGAAGATACGTCAATTGGGCAACCTCCGCTAACCTATTTAAGTCACCCGACTGACACCTCTTCCTAGGAACTGGCAGGAAGTTTGAATTTTGGCGGGAAAGAAAGGGCACATGAGCGACCTCTACTAACATAAGAAAATGATGGGAAAGAAAGGGCTCTTGGCCTACCTCCACTAACCTAAGTCACCCGACGGCCACCTCGTCCTAGGAACTGGTGGGATGTTTGAATTTTGGAAGGAAGATAGGTCAATTGGGCTGCCTCTACTAACCTAAGAAAGTGGCTCGAAAGAAAGACCACTTGGGCTACCTCTACTAACCTAAGTCACCTCTTCCTAGGAACTGGACATAAGCCTTTACTTAAACAATTAGTACCAGTACCACCATCAAGTGTGTTCGCCACCATCTTGGAAAATGGGCGTGAATTTTGCTCTAAGAGATTACTCCTGCAGCTGACGGGAGATAGTATTGTTTCCCTCACTAGAGGGTGCTCTTTCAATTCAAATATATTGTTTTAAAAAAATTGTTTAAATTTATTATCTACATACAGCAATAGCGACTTAGTTCGATGTTACCTCAAGAGGCTGAGATATCACTGCTTATTGAGCTGTCGGTGTTCATATAGGTAACAAAAGGGGTTCGCTGCACTTTCAAATACCTAGTTTCAACTACTTTTCAAGGCCATCCAACCACATGTCCTACACACATCGAGGGACAGATGTCACCCAGTTTATTTATTATGCTGATACAAACACTCACCCTGCCAGCGGTCAGTAGGGGGGAGGGGGGGGGGGGAAATTGGTGTGAGAAGAACCAGCCTGTTCTGGGCTGCTGGAGAGAGGAAGGCGTGTACTTCATTTCTTTTTTGAACAATTTATGTGGCCACAGATTTAACCTAATTTATTTATTTATTACGCTGATGCAAAACACACACCCTAACGTGCTTGGAGTCACAATATACAGTTTACAGACCTGGAAACTACTCCTAAATAATGCATTACACTGATGTACAGAGACGCAATCAACTTGTAACTTACTCAAATAATCCAGTACACACCATGCAGACATGCAAACTATTCGTAGATCACCGAAATAATCCATGCAAACACGCTGAAAACGCTTAAATGCCCGAAAATAATTCAATCCACAAACACTCAGTGCAAGTAAAAAACGTAACTTGTCAAATAGGTGCCAAAAAGCATTCACTACGCTTTCAAATACCTAGTTGCAACTACTTTTCAAGGTCATCCAACCACATTTCTTGCATACATCGAGGGACGGATGTCACCTAGTATATTTATTACGCTGATACAAAACACACCCTGCCATCGGTCTGGAGGAGAAAAATTGGTGTGAAAAGGAATCAGCCTGTTCTGGGCAGCAGGAGGGAGGAAGGAGTGTACTTTATTTATTTTTTGAACAATTTATTTAGCCACCGATTTCACCTAATTTATTTATTTATTACTCTGATGTAAAACACGCTCCCTGACGTGCTTCGAGTCACAATATACAGTTTACAGACCTGGAAACTACTCCTAAATAATGCAGTATGCTGATGTGCAGAGACGCAAACAACTCGTAAATTACTCAAATAATCCAGCACACACCATGAATATCCACTTGTAAATCACCGAAATAATGCATACGAACACGCTCACAATGCTTAAACGCCCTAAAATACTTCAATCCACAAACACTCAGTGCAAGTGAAGAAAACACAGCTTATCAGCCACTCGAACCCTGATTCTACTGGATGGAAAGCCTGAGTCCACCCTCTAACACATGAAAACTGTTCACATGTGGTAGAGGAAGGTTAAGGTAGTGTACTTTATTTATTTTGCTCAGGAAACTGACTCAATTATCCACCCTAATTCCTTAATTAATCACAAAGATCGGTCCATATTTCACAACTATATGCATAGCGCTGCACAAGAATGGCTTAAAGTCGCAAAACCTAACTATACCATACAACTGGCCTTATCCAGCACGTAAAAAAAGTTTCACAATACCACTCGAAACTGACGCTAATATCCATTGTAATCACATAATTAATCTCAAAAATCGGTCCTAATTACACAACTATATGCATAGTGCTGCACAAGGACGGCTTAAAATCGCAAAAACTAACTATACCATACAACTCGTGTTATCCTGCTGGGAAAAACAAATTCGCAATACCACACCAAACTTACGCAAATAACTATCCTAATTATGTAATTAATCACAAAAATTCGCCCTAATTACATAATTAGGACCTATCTTTGGGTGCATTATTTCGGTGATCGAGTAGTTTGCACATCTGCATGGTGTGTGCTGGATTATTTGCGTACTTTACGAGTTGTTTGCGTCTCTGCACATCAGCGCAATGCATTCAAAAAATGGTTCAAATGGCTCTGAGCACTATGGGACTCAACATCTTAGGTCATAAGTCCCCTAGAACTTAGAACTACTTAAACCTAACTAACCTAAGGACATCACACACACCCATGCCCGAGGCAGGATTCAAACCTGCGACCGTAGCAGTCCCGCGGTTCCGGACTGCAGCGCCAGAACCGCACGGCCACCGCGGCCGGCCCGCAATGCATTATTTACGAGTAGTTTCCAGGTCTTTAAACTGTATATTGCGACTCCAAGAACGTCAGGGTGTGTGTTTTACATCAGCGTATTAAATAAATAAATAATTTGAAATCGGTGGCTAAATAAATTGTTCAAAAAATAAATAAAGTACACTCCATCCTCTCTCCAGCAGCCCAGAACAGGCTGATTTCTTTTTCACACAAATTTTGCCCCCTCCAGACCTCTGGCAGGGTGAGTGTTTTGTGTCAGCGTAATAAATAAACTTTGTGACATCCGTCCCTCAATGTATGTAAATATGGTTCAGATGTCTCTAAGCACTATGGGTCTCAACATCTGAGGTCATTAGTCCCCTAGAGTTAGAACTACTTAAACCTACCTAACCCAAGGTCATCACACACATCCGTGCCCGAGGCAGGATTCGAACCTGTGACGTAGGATCAGTGCAGTTCTTAACTGAACCGCCTAGAACCGCTCGGCCACATTGGCCGGCTGTATGTATGTAGGAAATGTGGTTGGAAAGTAGTTGAAAATAGGTATTTGAAAGCATAACGAACCCCTTTTCTTACACTATATGAACACTGACAGCTCAATAAGCACCGATATCTCAGCCCCTTGTGGTAAGCCGGCCGGAGTGGCCCAGTGGTTCTAGGAGCTTCAGTCTGGAACCACGCGACTGCTACAGTCAAAGGCTCGAATCCTGCCTCGGGCATGGATGTGTGTGATGTCCTTAGGTTAGTTAGGTTTAAGTAGTTTAAGTTCTAGGGGACTGATGACGTCATAAGTTAAGTCCCATAGTGCTCAGAGCCATTTGAACCATTTTGAACCTTGTGGTAACATCGCACTAAGTCGCTACTGCTGAAGGTAGATAATAAATTTAAACAAATTATATTCGAACTGAAGGAGCATTATCTAGTGAGGACGACACCATGCTAACTTGCCTCAGCTGCAGGAGTAAGCTCTTAGAGCAAAATTCATGACCATCTTCCAAGAGGATGACGAACACACCTGATGGTGGTACTGGTTCTAATTGTTTAAATAAAGACTTATGGCCAGTTCCTAGGAAGAGGTGACATAGGTTAGTGGAGGTAGCCCAAGCGGCCTTTCTTTCCTGCCTTTTTCTTAGGGTAGCTTGAAGGGCTACTTCGTACCTTATTTCACAGGGTCCACGTCATTTCACACCCTGAGAGTTTGGCAGCTAGGTCCTCTTGTGGTCACCTTCCTTCAGAATTATCATAGTGAAAGACAGATCAGACATGATACGTGAATGAGAGTGGCAATCATTAAAACAAAGGTATTTTTACGGTATATTAATAACTTTTAATTATTAAATTATATTTAATTATTAAATTATTAATATACCGTAATATTACACGCAACTGAGGAAGACAGGACTATAAAAGTTGAAAAAAAAAGGTATTTTTAGTTGCTACAGAATCTTCTCACGAAATCTCAATCACCAGTTTTCTCCTCCGATTGCGAAAACATTGTTTTAGCACCAACCTACATAGAGAGAAATGATCATCACGATATAATAAGAGAAATCAGGGCCGCACAGAAAAATTTAAGTGCTCGTTTTTACCACGCGCCTTTCGAGAGCGGAACGGTTCAGAGATAGCCTGAAGGTGGTTCATTGAACCCTCTGCCAGGCACTTTATTGTGACTAGCAGAGTAATCATACAGACGTAGATGTAGACGTGCGTTGCGCTATCGACCAGCTGTGCACCGAGTGAGTGATGATAATACCGAATTGGCACCGAGGTTTACGGCCTTTCTGCCTTACACAGGGAGCATCTCCAAAACAACTGGTCGTATTTTGCGGAATTATGATGTGAAATGTGTTTTCCGAAGTCGAGCTAAGATTATTGCCCTGTTAAGTTCCGTCAAGCACGATCTTGTTTTGCGTAGGTCGGGTGTGTATCGTATGCCTTGCAGTTGTGGCTTGTCATGTACTGGTCAGATTATTGGGACTATGGAGGTCTGTTGCACTGAGCACAAGCGTCACACACGCTTACAACATCTGAGCAAATCGGCTATTGCAGAACATCGTCTTGGCACCAGTCATCCTATGGAATATAACAACACCGAGATTCTGGTATGCACTTTCAGCTATTGGGATAGAGTTATTAAGGAAGCAGCTGAAATTAAATCAGCAAGTAACCGTGTAAATAGAGATGGAGTTTTTTTGCTTAAATTATGCGTGAATCTACTCTCCCTCATGTCAGAAATAGAGGGACATGGTTAATGCTACCTCCCCTGTTGTTTATTGCCGGCCGGAGTGGCCGAGCGGTTCTAGGCGCTACGTCATCCGGCTGCATTCTTCTTAATTATTTGAACACTGCGTACACCGGGAGAAACTCAGGTCTTATGTTATATATATATTTTAAAATAATGACTATCCGAACATTTACTAGAGTATCTGGAAAAAAATCTGAAGTAAATGGGTTAAGAATTTTGGAAATGTTTTGTGGCAATATTAAACAACGTTTTTTTTTTTTATAGCAGTGTAGATAACATTCTTAGGAAGATTTCAGACTTCACATATACGATTATTTTAAATTCTCAGTTACGTATTAGTAAAATCATAGTGCAGTTACTAATCATAATTTACTTTTATCATTGTTTGATATCATTTGCTCCCCATTCTCATCATCAAATAATCGCTACAAAATCATTTCAAACATCGAAGCCAAATAAGATTAATGTAAAGGGAATACTGTTCTTTTGCACTTGGGACGCACACTAGTAGGTCCTGACCGCTCCCATCCGAATGAACTGGTCTCAGAGGTGGAAAATGATCAACTTTAAGGTCCAGAAACCATCTCTGTTTTCGCGGCTGGGTGTCACATTACAGATGTTGTCACGGTGAGAGGTGGAGTAGATGTGTGAGCGGCGTGACCATGTCCGGCATTGACACTGTGGAGTGCGAGCCTTTTTATTGTACTCGTAGAGTCACCGCAATGGAGCGATTATTCCCAGAAGCTATTAATAAATTTACACTGAAGAGCCAAAGAAACTGGTACACGTGCCTAATATCGTGTAGGGCCCCCACGAGCACCTAGAAGTGCCGCAACACGACGTGGCATGGATTCGACTAATGTCTGAAGTACAGCTGGAGGGAATTGACACCATGAATCCAGCGTGGCTGTCCATAATTCCGTAAGAGTACGACGAGGTGGAGATCTCTTCTGAGCAAGACTTTGCAAGACATCCCAAATATACTCAATAATGGTCATGTCTGGGGAGTTTGATGGTTTGTGGAAATGTTTAAACTCAGAAGAGTGTTCCTGGAGCCACTCTGTAGCAATTATAGACATGTGGGGTGTCGCATTGTCCTGCTGGCTTCGCCCAAGTCCGTCGGAATGCACAGTGGACATGAATGGATGCAATCACTTGCTGACATGCAGGGTCCGTTGATTCATAAGGTTCTCTCCATACCCGTACATGTCCATCCGCTCGATATAATTTGAAACGAGACTCGTTCGAACAGGCAACAGGTTTCCAGTCATCAACAGTTCAATGTCGGTGTTGACGGACACAGGCGGGGAGTAAAGCTTTTTGTCGTGCAGTCATCAAGGGCACACGAGCGGGCCTTCAGCTCCGAAAGCCCATATCGATTATGTTTTCGTTGAATGGTTCGCACACTGACACTTGTTGATGGCGCAGCATAAAAATCTGCAGCAATCTGCGGAAGAGTTGCACTTCTGCCACGTTTAAATATTCTCTCTAGTCGTCGTTGGTCCCGGTACACTCGTGACATGGTCGTAAGGGAAAATCCCCACTACCTGGGAGATGCTGTGTCCCATAGCTCGAGCGCCGACCATAACACCACGTTCAGTCTCACTTAAATCTTGATAACGTGCCATTGTAGCAGCAGTAACCGATCTAACAACTGCGCCAGACACGTGTAGTCTCATATAGGCGTTGCCGACCGCAGCCCTCTCTTTGAATAGTCCGCAGCTCGTGGTCTCGCGGTCGCGTTCTCGCTTCCCGAGCGCGGGGTCCCGGATTCGATTCCCGGCGAGCTCAGGGATTTTCACCTGCCTCGAGATGACTGGGTGTTTGTGTTGTCCTCATCATTTCACATAATTCATGAAAGTGGCGAGACTGGGCTGAGTAAAGGATGGGAATTTGTACGGGCGCTGATAACCGCGCAGTTGAGCGCCCCAAAAACCAAACATCGTCATCATTTATGTGAATACG
Organism: Schistocerca nitens; assembly: GCF_023898315.1. Lineage (NCBI taxonomy): Eukaryota > Metazoa > Arthropoda > Insecta > Orthoptera > Acrididae > Schistocerca > Schistocerca nitens. The sequence goes on from NC_064616.1 coordinate 65,392,598, forward strand.
CATGCCTATACCAGTTTCTTTGGAGCTTTAGTGTATATGAAAACGTATGGCTGAAGTTTTCATGAAGCTACATCAGTTTCTTTTCGAGCTATTAGGGAAAAATTGATTTCCAAACCAAGAAGCGTAAAATTATGTTAGATTACGATATTTAAGACACAATGCTAAAATGGCAACATTATATTTAATACACTGAGGTGACAAATGTCATGAGATAGCGATATGCACGTATACAGATGGCGGTAGTACCGCGTACACAAGGTATAAACGGGCAGTGCATTGGTGGAGCTGTCGTTTCCGCTCAGGTAATTCACCGAGCGAGGTGGCGAAGTGGTTAGCACACTGGACTCGCATTCGGGAGGACAACGGTTCAAACCCGAGCCTGGCCATTCTGATTTAGACTTTCCGTGAGTTCCCTAAATCGCATCGGGCAAATGCAGGGATGGTTCCTTTGAAAGGACACAGTCCATTTCCTTCCCCATCCTTCCCTAATACGATGGGACCGATGACCTTACTGTTTGGTCCGCTCCCCCAAATCAACCGTCAGGTGATTCGTAGGGAAAGGTTTCCGACGTGAATATGGCCGCACGACGGGAATTAACAGGCTGTGAACGCGGAATGGCAGTTGGAGGTAGACGAATGGGATATTCCACTTCGGAAATCGTTAGGGGATTCCATAGTCCGAGATCCAAAGTGTCAACAGTGTGCTGAGAATACCACATTTCAGGCATTACCTCTCACTACGGACAACGCAGTTTCTGACGGCCTTCCTTAACGACCGAGAGCAGTGGCGTTTGCGTAGAATTGTCAGGGCTAAATTACAAGCCACACTGCGTGAAAAAACCGCAGAAATCAATGTGGGACGTACGACAGACGTATCCGTTAGGACAGTGCGCCGAAATGTGGCGTTACTGTACTATGGCAGCAGACGACCGACACGATTGCCTTTGCTAGCAGCACGAATCCCTGCACCGTCTCTCCTGGACTCTGACCAGACCCTAGACGAATGGAAAACGGTGATCTGTTCAAATTAGTGTGTGAGAGCCGATGGTTGGGTATGAGTGTGGCGCAGACGTCACGAAGCCATGGACCCAGATTCTCAACGAGGCGCTGCGCAAGCTCTTAGTGGCTCGATAATGGTGTGGCCCGCAGCGCGGAAAAATTTGCCATCCGAGAGGCCGTATAGCAGCGAGGCAGCAAGGCGGCGAAGCGAGGTAGTGCAGTGGCTAGCACACTGGAGTCGCATTCGGGAGGACGACGGTTCGAACCCGCGTCCGGCCATCTTGATTTAGGTTTTCCGCAATTTCCCTAAATCGCTTCAGATAAATGCTGGGATGTTTGCTTTGAAAGGGCACGGCCGACTTCCTTCCTCATCCTCCCTAATCCGATGGGACCGATGACCTCGCTGTTTTGACCCCACTCCAAAATCAACCAATCAACCGTGGCGGCGAGGCCAATAGGCCCGGCCACGCAGCAACCCACGGTTTGTGGACTTCTCTCACTGGGGCCAAGCACCAGTGAAGCTGTGACGATGGCACATGCGTATACAGCAGGGACGCGTTCACAAGTACCACGCAGGCAGGCTACACGGCAGCATCAGTTCGGCGTGTGACGGTGCGGCCGGGCTTTGCTCCGTGCTACTCAGCGTGACGAGACAGGCAGACAGCTACTCGGTGACGACCGCACTCTTATAACAAGGTATATACTGGAGTGGGGTCGGTTCTGTCAGACATGTCTGACAGGAAACCACACGCGATGACGTGGCTGGTGTATACCTTTCTATGAAACAGAAAATGGAGAAAAAGAGGGAAGGGATGGATGCGAATTCGTGAGCTCCAGCTGCACGGGGCACTGTTGTAATGCAATGGCGATAGTTGAAAATTTGGGTCGGACCGGAACTCGAACCAGGACTTACTGCTTCTCGTGAGCGGTAGCTTAGGCCATCCGGACTTATCGCACGCAGCAATGCAGCATCCCCCATCCATTTACCTCTACTCGCAAATTATTGATTCCCCTAGGAGTTTGGACGATAGTAGTGCATCCGAATTGAGACAAACGTCAAGGAACCGTCACCCTCTTACAGATATATACACTCCTGGAAATGGAAAAAAGAACACATTGACACCGGTGTGTCAGACCCACCATACTTGCTCCGGACACTGCGAGAGGGCTGTACAAGCAATGATCACACGCACGGCACAGCGGACACACCAGGAACCGCGGTGTTGGCCGTCGAATGGCGCTAGCTGCGCAGCATTTGTGCACCGCCGCCGTCAGTGTCAGCCAGTTTGCCGTGGCATACGGAGCTCCATCGCAGTCTTTAACACTGGTAGCATGCCGCGACAGCGTGGACGTGAACCGTATGTGCAGTTGACGGACTTTGAGCGAGGGCGTATAGTGGGCATGCGGGAGGCCGGGTGGACGTACCGCCGAATTGCTCAACACGTGGGGCGTGAGGTCTCCACAGTACATCGATGTTGTCGCCAGTGGTCGGCGGAAGGTGCACGTGCCCGTCGACCTGGGACCGGACCGCAGCGACGCACGGATGCACGCCAAGACCGTAGGATCCTACGCAGTGCCGTAGGGGACCGCACCGCCACTTCCCAGCAAATTAGGGACACTGTTGCTCCTGGGGTATCGGCGAGGACCATTCGCAACCGTCTCCATGAAGCTGGGCTACGGTCCCGCACACCGTTAGGCCGTCTTCCGCTCACGCCCCAACATCGTGCAGCCCGCCTCCAGTGGTGTCGCGACAGGCGTGAATGGAGGGACGAATGGAGACGTGTCGTCTTCAGCGATGAGAGTCGCTTCTGCCTTGGTGCCAATGATGGTCGTATGCGTGTTTGGCGCCGTGCAGGTGAGCGCCACAATCAGGACTGCATACGACCGAGGCACACAGGGCCAACACCCGGCATCATTGTGTGGGGAGCGATCTCCTACACTGGCCGTACACCACTGGTGATCGTCGAGGGGACACTGAATAGTGCACGGTACATCCAAACCGTCATCGAACCCATCGTTCTACCATTCCTAGACCGGCAAGGGAACTTGCTGTTCCAACAGGACAATGCACGTCCGCACGTATCCCGTGCCACCCAACGTGCTCTAGAAGGTGTAAGTCAACTACCCTGGCCAGCAAGATCTCCGGATCTGTCCGCCATTGAGCATGTTTGGGACTGGATGAAGCGTCGTCTCACGCGGTCTGCACGTCCAGCACGAACGCTGGTCCAACTGAGGCGCCAGGTGGAAATGGCATGGCAAGCCGTTCCACAGGACTACATCCAGCATCTCTACGATCGTCTCCATGGGAGAATAGCAGCCTGCATTGCTGCGAAAGGTGGATATACACTGTACTAGTGCCGACATTGTGCATGCTCTGTTGCCTGTGTCTATGTGCCTGTGGTTCTGTCAGTGTGATCATGTGATGTATCTGACCCCAGGAATGTGTCAATAAAGTTTCCCCTTCCTGGGACAATGAATTCACGGTGTTCTTATTTCAATTTCCAGGAGTGTATATTTGACTGGTGTTTGTTCTGTTGGACATATCTGACAGAGATAGAACAGACACCACTCAGATATATACATTTCTGCAAGGGCTCAACGACTCCTTGACATTTTTTTCAATACGGATGCACTACTGACGTCCAGAGTCTAATGGGAACCAATAATTTGCGAGTAGGCGGTTATTGGACGAGAGACGTCGCATTGCAACATGCATTAAGTTGCAAATTTGGGTCAGTCAGGAACCGTGTCCAGATTGCCGAATCGGTTAAGGTAGCCGCTTGTGAGAAGCGGTAAATTCGTATTCGACTGGCACAAGTATACAAATTTCGCCATTGCGTTAACATAATGCCCTTTGCTGCAGGAAGTCACGAATTACCACCCATCCTTTCCGTTTCTTTCCACATTCTTTACTTAATATATACTGAAGCGCCAAAGAAACTGGTACAGGTAAGCGTATTCAAACACAGAGATGTGTAATCAGACAGAATACGGCACTGTGGTCAGCAACGCCTATATAAGACAACAAGTGTCTGGAGAAGTTGTCAGGTCAATTGCTGTACTACAATGGCAGGTTATCAAGATTTACGCACGAGCGATGGGACACAGCATCTCCGAGGTAGCGATGCAGTGGGGTTTTCCCGTACGACCATTTCACTGGTCTACCGTGAATATTAAGAATCCGGTGAAACATCAAATCTCCGACATTGCTGCGGCCGGAAAAAGATCCTGCAAGAACGGGACCAACGTCGACTGAAGAGCATATTTCAACGTGACAGAAGTGCAACTCTTCCTCAAATTGCTGCAGATTTCTGTGCTGCTCACTCAACAAGTTTCAGTGTGCGAATCAGTCAACGAAACATCATCTCTATGGGCTTTCTGAGCTAAAGGCCCGTTCGTGTGCTCTTGATGACTGCACGACAAAAACTTTACGCCTCGCCTGGGACCGTCAACACCGACATTGGACTGTTGATGACTGGAAATATTTGCCTGGTCGAACGAATCTCTTTTCAAATTGTATCGAGCCGATTGACGTGTACGGGTATGGAGACAACCTCATGAATCCATGGACCCTGTATATCAGCAGAGACCTGTTCAAGGTGATGAAGGCTCTGTAATGCTGTGGGGCGTGTGCAGTTGGAGTGATATGGGACGCCTGATACGTCTGGATACGACTCTTACATGTGACACATACGCAAGCATCCTGTCTAATCACCTGTATCCATTCATGTCCATTGTGCATTCCGACGGACTTGGGAAATTCCAAAAGGACAATACGACACCCCACACGTCTACAATTGCTACAGAATGGTTCCAGGAACATTATTCTGAGTTTAAACACGTCCGCTGGCCACCAAACTCCCCATACATGAACATTATTGAGTATATCAGGGATGCATTGCAACGTGCTGTTTGGAAGAGATCTCCACTCCCTCGTACTCTTCTGGATTTATGGACAGCCCCGCAGGATTTATGATGTCATTTCAGTCCAACACTTTTTCAGACTTTAGTCGCGTCTATTCCACATCGTGTTGCTGCATTCATGCATGCTCGCGGGGGCCTTACGTGGTATTAGGCAGATGTACCAGTTTCTTTGGCTCTTCAGTGTGAAACAGACGCTAAATCCAGTAGTAAAGCTTTATAACTTTAGTATCACACGCTTTTGAAATTTTGCGAATCGTATATTTGTGTAGAAACTGATCAGCAGGACATGCTGAGACTCAAAACATTTAACACTGGAGTAGTTTCAACTACTCTGGCCAAATCTTGTGACATTATTCCAACATTTAATGTCATTTAGATTACTGCGCAGCGCTTTGTCTCCGCTGCAAGCGTTAGGTATGGCCGTCTTGATCTTGTGTGAGTACCACAAAAACATTTTACTCTCACTCGCCACCAGAGACAGAACTTGTTTCCACCACACTATCCTCACTCCTCCAGAACTTTCTTGGCATCGCTCCTGCAAGCCACTGGCAGGCCGACCACCTTACCCAGGCCCGCCCTTTATACAGGGTGGTCCATTGATAGTGACCGGGTCAAATATCTCACGAAGTAAGCATGAAACGAAAAATCTACAAAGAACGAAACTCGTCTAGCTTGAAGGGGGAAACCAGAAGGCGCTATGGTAGGCCAGCTAGATGGTGCTGCCATAGGTTCAGACGGTTCAAATGGCTCTGAGCACCATGGGACTTAGCATCTGTGGTCATCAGTCCCCTAGAACTTAGAACTACTTAAACCTAACTAACCTAAGGACATCACACACATCCATGCCCGAGGCAGGCTTCGAACCTGCGACCGTAGCAGTCGCACGGTGCTGCCATAGGTCAAACGGATATCTACTGCGTTTTTTAATATGAAACCCCATTTTTATTACATATTCGAGTAGTACGTAAAGAAATATGAATGTTTTAGTTGGACCACTTTTTTCACTTTGTGATAGATGGCGCTGTAATAGTCACAAACGTATAAGTACGTGGTATCACGTAACATTCCGCCAGTGCTGACGGTATTTGCTTCGTGATACATTACCCGTGTTAAAATGAACCGTTTACCAATTGCGGAAAAGGTCGATATCTTGTTGATGTATAGCTATTGTGATCAAAATGCCCAACGGGCGTGTGCTGTGTAAGCTGCTCGGTATGCTGCACGACATCATCCAAGTGTTCGGACCGTTCGCCGGATAGTTATTTTATTTAAGGAAACAGGAAGTGTTCAGCCACATGTGAAACGTCAACAACGACCTGCAACAAATGATGATGCCCAAGTAGGTGTTTTAGCTGATGTCGCGACTAATCCGCACGTCAGCAGCAGACAAATTGCGCGAGAATCGGGAATCTCAAAAACGTTGGTGTTGAGAATGCTACATCAAAATCGATTGCACTCGTACCATATTTCTATGCACCAGGAATTGCATGGCGACGACTTTGAGCGTCTTGTACATTTCTGCCACAGGGCACAAGATAAACTACGAGACGTTGGCAGATTTTTTGCACGCGTTCTATTTAGCGACGAAGCGTCATTCACCAACAGCGGTAACATAAACCGGCATAATATGCACTATTGGGCAACGGAAAACCCACGATCGCTGCGAAAAGTGGAACATCATCGACCTTGGCGAGTTAACGTATGGTGCGGCATTATGGGAGGAAGGATAATTGGCCCCCATTTTATCGATGGCAATCTAAATGGTGCAATGTATGCTTATATCCTACGTAATGTTCTACCGATGTTACTACAAGATGTTTCACTGCATGATAGAATGGCGATGTATTTCCAACATGATGGATATCCGGCACATAGCTCGCGTGCAGTTGAAGTGGTATTGAATAGCATATTTCATGACAGGTGGATTGTTGTTGAAGCACCATATCATGGCCTGCAAGTTCATCGGATTTGATGTCCCAGGAATTCTTTCTGTGGGGAAAGTTGAAGGATATTTGCTATCGTGGACCACCGACAACGCCTGACAACATGCGTCAGCGCATTGTCCATGCATGTGCGAACATTACGGAAGGCGAACCACTCGCTGTTGAGATGAATGTCGTTGCACGCATTGCCAAATGCATTGAGGTTGACGGACATCATTTTGAGCATTTATTGCATTAATGTGGTATTTAAAGGTAATCAAGCTGTAACAGCATGCGTTCTCAGAAATGATAAGTTCACAAAGGTACATGTATCACATTGGAACAACCGAAATAAAATGTTGAAATGTACCCACGTTCTGTATTTTAATTTAAAAAAACCTACCTGTTACCAACTGTTCGTCTAAAATTGTGAGCCATATGTTTGTGACTGTTACAGAGCCATCTATCACGCAGCGAAATGAGTGGTCCAACTAAAACATTCATATTTCTTTACGTATTACACGAATATGTAGTAAAAAATCGGGGTTCTTATTTAAAAAAAAAACCGCAGTTGATATCCGTTTGACCTATGGCAGCGCTATCTAGCGGACCAACCATAGCGCCATCTGGTTTCCCCTTCAAGCTAGACAAGTTTCGTTCTTTGTAGATTTTTCGTTTGACGCTTATTTCGTGAGATATTTGGCCGGTCACGATCAATGGACCACCCTGTATTCTGCACCATGAATTACACTTTTTCTATTTAACAAATCTTCTCCTTATTGAAAACTATCCACTTTGATGCCCCGACCTATGTCCTTACCACTTCTATCCTGAACAAGCGTGTACATGCATGAAGTTACATTGACATCCGACCAAGCTTCTGCATGCTTCAATATTTGTCAGGCAATGTTTTTAATACGGATTTGTCAGAAAAGTAATATATCAGACACTCCTTTTCAACATCCTGAAGGTCCAAAGGACGCCGACTGCCCGCTGAATCGTGCTCTGCTATGCGGCATCTTGCGGAGGTAGTACGGAGGCTGTGAGATCCCCCACCCGCTTTTTATTAAGCCTCCAGAAGAGTCGTATTTTACTTTTGGAATACCGTAGAAGATGATATAAGAGGTGTACCTTATGACTGGCACTGCTTTTCCGTCCGAGACGTGCAGAGACTAACAGGGAACGACAGGGTGACGGACGAAAATATTACTCAAATCAGGATTTTATTTTTTTCTCCGTGTTGTAATGTATTACTTTTTTAATTGGTCACTTAACCATAAATAAAGTCCCCTACATAAAAACAATTACACGTATAAAGTTCGTTCATTCATATTCTTCGAGGTCAATGCCTTTCACCTTGTTTGTTTACGAACAGACATATTGAGACCATCGTTGGTTACGTCACGCCTGCGTTCATTCATTCTCATACTCCGGCCGCGTCAGCTGCCGGGCGCGGCACTCAGAGGCTATTAGTACCTCTCCAACTGTCCGGACCATTTAAATGCTTTGCCGGCACCACAAAACGCCTGACTTTTGACTCCCTCGGAGCTCATTCAACTCTTGCTGCTTATTGTATTCGAACATGAAACTAAACACCCATTATCTCAAAATTTTTAAAAATATTGTTTTTCGCAATACTCTTACGTTCTTACTGTGCTACTATGTACAGTGAACTATGCGTTCTATATCTGGGTCTTTCAAGTACATTTCATATTTTTGTTTACTAAAGAGTTGTTCTCGTCGGCATCTCGTATTCAAACACGTCAGGGCGAGCAGGCTTGGCTTAACTATTACGGTCTCTCTTAATATCAACTGCATTATAAATACCGCTAATTGGTTTCGATTCAGGATGTGCCACGTCTACTAGATTTTGGCTATGTACCCTGCTCATAATGCACTGGTGTTAAAACTTCTGATAATTTGTCTTTAACCTTGTCCTCAATATTGAACGAGTTCTTGTCGTTATATCTTAATCTTGTACATTTAGAAATTACGTTCTGTTTCTTTGAAAACAAATTCTGTAACCCTCCTTTTACAGTTTTGCATATTACTTTTATTCTGCGAATAGCATTATATACATTACCGCTTTTCCACATCATGGTTGTACTATTTGGAAATACATTCAGGCACTTTAAAATCAAATTCTTCACTGTTCTTTTTACGATTTTGTTAATCAAAATAATTTCCTTTACTTTAACTCTCATTCACAGTTTGCTAGATTTGTTTCACTGAAGTTCTGATTATTATTTTCCTTTCCTGCAATAATTTCACATTTTCTGGATTCGTATTGGAAACATTCACTGACCATCGCTGCGTAGTAACACTTAATTGCTTCTCTGTAAGAAACATCAATAACGGAAAATTTAATTGGATTCTCTATACTACTTACCTCAACACTCCCTCTGCACTTCTCAAAACTGACGACTTCTTAATGATGTACCACCAGATTCTTTCCCATAATAAATCTGATACCTCGATCTGGTACGAACATGTCATTAATTCTCACTACTTTTTCTCTATGTCTCATTTTCACCGGTATCTATGACCTCAAAGGCCTGTACTGGTAACACTGGTACGTTCTATCTATCTTTTATTCGCTAGTATGATCCTGCTCCTACAGTGGCACATAACTTACTAGCTACCGCAATGATCGCTACTGTTTCAATACTACCGACTTCCACCCTCACAATAAATTAATAATGGTCTTTATTCTCATTCCTTGACTCTTTGCTATTATCAATATTTTCTTTGACTTACCCACTTAATCAAAAACAAGTCTTCCGGTCCAGACTGTACACCAGTTAGGTTCCTTTCAGAGTATGCTGATACAATAACTCCATACTTAACAATCATATACAACTGTTCGCTCGTCGTAAGACCCGCAACCAAAGACTGAGAAGTTGCACAGGTCACACCAAGAAAGGTAGGAGGAGTAATCCACTAAATTACATACCCTTATCATTAACGTCGATATTCAGCAGGATTCTGGAACATATATTGTATTCGATCATTACCTCGAAGAGAACGGTCTGTTGACACACAGTCAACACGGATTTAGAAAGCATGGTTCTTGTGAAATACAGCTAACTCTTTACTCACACAAAGTGTTGAGTGCTACTGACAAGCAATTTCAGATTGATTCCGTATTTCTAGATTTCCGTGTTTCTCGATTTCCACACAAGCGGCTAGTAGTAAAATAGCGTGCTTATGGAATGTATTCTCAGTTACGTGACTGGATTTGTGATTCCCTATCAGAGAGGTCACAGTTCGTACTAATTGACGGAAAGTCATCGAGTAAAACAGAAGTGATTCCTGGCGTTCCACAAGGTCGTGTTATAAGCCCTTTGCTGTTCCTTATCCACATCAACGATTTAGGAGACATTCTGAGCAGCCGTCTTAGGTTTTTTGCAGATGATGATGTCGTTTATCGACTAGTAAATTCATCATATGATCAAAACAAATTGCAAAACGTTTTAGAAAAGATATCTGCATGGTGCAAAAATTGGCAATTGACCCTAAATAACGAAAATTGTGAAATCATCTACATGAGTGCTAAAAGGAATCCGTTAAACTTCAATTACACGATAAATCAGTCAAATGTATAGGCCGCAAATTCAACCAAATATCTAGGAATTACAATTACGAACACCTTAAATTGGAAGGAGCACATAGTATTTATTGTGGGGAAGGCTAACCAAAGACTGCGTTTTATTGGCAGGACACTTAGAAAATGTACTAAATCTACTAAAGAGACTGCCTACACTACGTTTGTCCGTCATCTTTTAGAATACTGATGCGCGGTGTGGGATCCTTACCAGATAGCATTGACGGAGTACATCGAGAAAGTTCAAAGAAGGGCAGGATGTTTTGTATTATCAGGAAATTGGGGAGAGTGTCACTGAAATGATACAGGATTTGGGATGTACATCACTCTAACAAAGGTATTTTTCGTTGCGGTGGGATCTTCTGACGAAATTTCAATCACCATCCTTCTCCTCCGAATGCGAAAATATTTTGTTGACGCCGACTTACATAGGGGGAAACAGCCATCATAATAAAATAAGGGAATCAGAGTGAGAGACACCCACATGCCTTGCTCATACTGTGGCATCAAGCAGTCAGGCCTGCAAGATGAGTGGTCTGCCAAGTGAGTGGATTCATTCTTATTTATCGAGTAACATGAACTCTCGTACTCACAGTTAAGTTACAAATTATCCTCCTATATGAATAATACGCAACGGAAACGCACATCTGACTATCAGTAATTTACAGAACTCTGACTGTTCACTACGCACTGGCAATACCACATTTTCCTTTTTTTTTTTTATTTAACGGCTTTTATCAACACGTGGCCATCGCACTGAATATGAGTGGCGCACACATTATAAATTCTGGATATCATGACAACATACAATTCGAAGGAAAAGGCCACCAATCTTTTTCATTTCACTATCTTATTTATTCCGGTAAATTCTATAACCTAAACACACAAATTCTATAACCTTGATTCTCTATCTTATGGTCTCGTAATTATTTAACGCTACAGTGCACTTTCTGGATAGGATGGTGGATCTTTTATTATATCACACACTTCGACTCTCACAGTCATCAACACGAAACTTTCCTCCAGACCGAGCGGTACAAAAGGAACACGCATAACCCACTACCTCTGAAACTACCTTGCTACTGTCCCATGCAAACCACACATACTTAAATTACATGACATACACCACACTACAACATGAAATACAACACAGGGAATAGTCACAACATTATCACTTTCAGCTTTCCCACTTCAATTAATATTTATCCCAGTTTCACACGACACTGCCCCACGACTTTCCTACTATGAACTCTGGAGATATATGCACGTCTTCCTGTGCAATGCAAGCCAAGTGGCGTTGCTGGATAGATGGCTGACTCACCTTGCTTCTCTCTCAAAGTATTATAGTTTGAATCAAGCGTCACACGGAAACATATCACGCAAAGTAATATTAAGAACATATTCATCACACACACGAGTCCTCAACTGATACCATGGACGAGTACTTCTCTTTATCCTTTGTCTCATACACAGATTGAGACTCACACAGTACTCACTATGTGGAAGTACTCGCCTCTAATTTCAAGTCCTGCACACGCTATTTCTTAAATATTTCAACTTACAGTACACACGCTAGTAATTCAGCTTAACTTAGGCACACGGAAGTATTTCAACTTATTGCTACACGTGGTTTCATTGTGACCGTTGGTCACCTCCGAAGATTACTATGATCCCATTAATATTACCTGCCTGACATTTAATTCTCCCCACAAGAGTTCCTGAAATAGAGAAATTATTATTTCAAACTACTCTTAAATATTCCACATGCATACCATGTCTCCACTCTTTTGTCTTTACAGAGCACACCTAAGACAGGTCTTGACAACACAAGATCCAGCGGCAGAGTGCTGAAACATGGCTGTTCTTCAGGTTCTCTCGCACCTCTGGCGAAGTGGGGGAGCACCTTGCTACCGTATTGGTCAGCCACATTTCAGGCGCTCAAAGCTCAGGTAAATTTCATCTCTTTGGTCCCACCAAAGGTGGCCAAAGGATCGTCTCAAAGATGATCATATATTCACATTCACTATCTGCAGTTAGCAGACGACCATACATTCATTCATTTCACAGATCTCACCAAACTGGATGTAGGGATTTATTTTATGGGAGTGCACATGTGATCAATTAAATAAATAAATTGTCATTCCTTCCTACACTGGTATCCGGCTTCGCTGTATTAATAGAAATTGAGTTATTTTACAAAAAAAAAATGTATTGTTCTGCAAAAAATAATGAAGTATGTTGTACCTATTTTCAATGTCGGGCGGTACTGTACCCTTTCAAGAGCTCGCGGGGAAAGATATAGGTGAGCGGTTTTTTCACGCCCCGCACGCTGTATGAGATTCGAATAATAGAGAATTGTTATGAAGGTGGGCCGATGAACCCTCTGCCAGGCACTTAAATGTGATTTGCAGATTACCCATGTAGACGTAGCTGTGGGCATTATTATTACATCTGTTATTATGAAATATTGAGCTCCAATAAAGGTCCTGTCTGTCAAAATCGTGATTTTACTTACAAGCATAAAATTTTAAATTAACGTCAATGTTTTCTCTGTCACAGTCATTATTTTGTTTACCGCTACGAAAACGTGAGCCCCTTCGTTTCCCAACTATTCCTTTATTGGAAAAACAGTTATGTTATCTTTCATTTTCATTTGTGGGAACATTTATTATTACTGTTTCCGTTCCCACTATTCTTTGATTTCCACCTTATGCTTTGTTTTCTCCAGACGTTATTCGGTCTAACAAACCTTTAGCTACCGCCCTCTGTTTCTCTATTACATCCCTTATTCTCTCATCCGCTTCTGTCAATCTTTTGTCAGTCTATCTGATATATTGCTCTAATTTATCAACGTATTTTTTGTTAGTTTCCTGAATGACTTTCATTAGCTGTTGGTTATTAGCAGTTTTCCCTATCTTTGCTTTTCACTCTTGGTTAGCATTTCTAACAGTTACTCCAATTTTCTTCATTAGAACTACAAACATTTTTGTATATTATGTGTCCTTATTCTTATTAGCTTCATCTTGTGTGGTCATAGAATCGCTAACAGCCACCTGGCTGTTTGCTTAGCCGTGATTTCTGCTGATTCTGAAGTCTTTAAAAGCATTTCCTACTCCCGGTTTCCTACTGTTATCACTCATTTTAACTGCCGATCCTTCTTTCGACTTTGCAAGTGGAAACAGATCGCTATCTTCTAATAAATATGTTTCTTTTTGAACCAGGTTTTGTTCTGCACTTTCATTTAAGTTATCAATTTTAACAATTTGACTTATTCTACCGCTTCTAAGCAACGTGATATTCACACTGCACAATTTTCTAATACACCCCAAGTGAATCTTAACGTACTTTAATTATGTTTCAGTACTCTGTGGTCAAAGTAACGCGCCCGTGCGCCTCCACCGCTCTTCTCTCCCGCTGCGCTGAGCTTTGCTGCTTCCCGCGCGATCCCTGCTGGCTACGCCTTCTGACGCGTGGCTGGCCCCGCAACGTCTTCTGCGGCTGTCTTCTCTCTTCTCTCACTCGATGTCCTCTCGACGATCGTTCGTTACGTTCGTAATCATTGGACGCGATATGTATTTATCACTACGCCAACATCTTACGATTTGAGACGCACTGCCGGCCGGTGTGGCCGTGCGGTTCTAGGCGCTTCAGTCTGGAACCGCGTGACTGATACGGTCGCAGGTTCGAATCCTGCCTCGGGCATGGATGTGTGTGGTGTCCTTAGGTTAGTTAGGTTTAAGTAGTTCTAAGTTCTAGGGGAGTGATGACCACAGATGTTAAGTCCCATAGTGCTCAGAGCCATTTGAGACGCACTTTTTGTTCTCCGTGACACGCACAGTTTTAATGGTGCTGCCCGCGAATCACAAATTTCAGTCACTTTTTAACTTAATTCTTCGCGTCTCGCTTCATTTTCCGTTGTACCTGCTCTCGAAAATGCACTTCCTAGCCTTAACACTAATTTGCAATAAATACTTCCTTCCGTCGTATTCAAATGCGATAAGATTTCTTCCCACCCAAAGAATTTCAAATGCATCTACCACTAAGTTATCCAAATGATATCAGCTTTCCCATGGAAGGTGAAACGTCCCCTTTTTACAATTATACAGGACTGTGCTTAACCTGACACACAATATTTTTAGCGCAACGCAATCTGACTTTCAAAAATCCCTACAAAAGAATGGCCCTGACTAACATTAACCTATACCTTTCACAAATCACTTACCTCACCAAAAATCTTCGTTACTCGAACTACTGCAAAACAGCGAGCGCCACTACTGCCAGCTAAATAAAAGATTCAAACTACGGAAGGCACTAACTACTGATAGGCATAGTTAGGAAATGAAAGATTTTAGTAGAGAACAAACAATGTATTTAGCTTAATAGTCATCAAAAGTCATAATATATATAGGAGTTCATAACATCCATTCTTACAAATATCAAAACTCCGCCATTTCTCTCCCCACATCCACCACTGCTGGCGGCTCACCTCCAACTGCGCAACGCTACGCGCTGTTCACATCCAGCTGCCGCTGCCCAACACTACAATGGCAGACAACAATGCAAACTAGCCACAGACTGCACACAGCACAGCCAGTGATTTTCATACAGAGCGCTGCATAACGTTGCCAATAAGAAAACATAAACAGCCTACTTACATAGCCCCCATGCTCCCCACAAAAAATTTTACAAATTGTTTTGGGCACTGGCCAATACAGAATTGAAAATTTTTTTCATAATTGTAGTAAGAAAGATATCAAATGCACACACTTATTAATACATTGTTGGTCAAAAGCTAAAATTTTCTCACAGTCCATAAAGACAGTCCTGATCATTCATCACAGTAAAATTGCAGTTTTTTTTCTCAAAGTCTGAGCAGTAAAAGACAATGGACACGGAAGTAGTGGATTTCCATGCAGTCTTGAAGAAGTAGTGTTGTCCTTCCAACGGAAAGACAGTGCTGACTCTTGACATGCTGACAGGTAATGGGCCACAAGAGTGCAAACCCACAGCAGAGTCATTCTACGTTTTGAAGAATATTGGTAGGTAGGCCATCACAGAGTAGACCCACTGTAGTCCTGGTAGAGATTACGGTATTGGTGGGCCACCAGAGGTGCAGACCCACTGCAGTCCTTGTAGAAATAATGGTAATGGTGGGCCATCAAAGATGCAGACCCACTGTAGTCCTTGTAGAGATGGCCAGCAAACATCTGTTGCAACTGTGCAGGTGCACAATCACCATCGAAGAGTCTTGCGGAGAATATAGCAAGTCCATAACCACCACTTGTGCACTCACAAAGTTTTTGAAATTGTCCTTAGAACCAGCAATGCTGTTATCCAGTCCCTTGCTGAATTATTAACACACGTGCAAACACTAACAGTCGCTACTTCTCACATATTGTCCATATACTATGACTAACAGAAACGTGTGCAGTGAAATGTAACTTAATTTGAAGAACTGGTGTCTATACAATTATAAATTTACAACATGAAAATACAATTACAAAGGTACAAAATACATCATTAAAGAACATAATAGTACAGATAACATTTGTTGTAATATGGGCTTTACAAAAGAATCGAAATAACATATACATCAGTGTTACAGGAATTATGACATAAGTCATACATAAAAGGTCTGAATAACTTTCGAAACATCAACTTCACACATGAGCATTAAAACAAAACAGAATAAATAATGTCTAAACATCTTTACAAAGTAAATAACATATTATTAGAAAAATTCTACAATATAACTCTTATTAGCTAAACACATAAAGACAGGAAAAACAGAAATATACAAGAGTACACAAACACATAGGGGGATAACACAATGGAAAGGACAGGGTTCGTTTTCAGTGTAACATTTGGTACTGCAGTCCAACCCAAAACTTCATTCCATATCTTTCGTCTTATTTCAACATTTTTTTTCACCAAAACATCCTATCCAAGCATGCTTTCTGTATTTATATGTTCACATATTTCTTACCTCATTATTTATTTTCCATTATCTTACATCATTTATTTCCAAGAAAATCCTACCTAAACTTGTTGTCTCTAAACCCTACTTTTTTGTTCATCTCCTCTTTCAAAATACTTTTTTTTTGACAAACCATATTCTTATAGCTTCTCAATGCATTTCTTCCAATTCATCACAACTCATTCTCTTATATAGTCTACCCCCTCTTAAGCTAACTTAAATCTACTGAGCTCAGATGCTAAACTAAGGGACGAGGCAATGCAGCAACACAAAACAATTAATACAAATAGCAATGACAAAAAAAATACAAATGGGCAAAGCAATTGCAATATTACAACTAATATAAAGCAATGTGCAGCAAACAAGAAAAATAAATCAGTAGTAAAACTGGCTTAACAGAGTAATACAAAGTGAAATTTAGTAGCACTATGCCTGGCAAACAGCAGCAGCAAATGCTATAACTTATACCTAAACATGAGAAAGCTCAAGCAGAAAAAATAGTACACTAAAGACAACAATGCAGATAAGGGAAATGTCTATTCACATCTTAATGTCTATGTAATTAAAGTGATGCACCACAACTTATTCTACAAAATGAATTACCAAGTACTTGAAAAGAAAATTATGAATGCAGTTCCTGTGAGGGTAAATGTCTTTTTGTGCTCCCTCATTTTTTTTGAAAAAATTATTATTTACTCGATCTGTAGACAGAAAATATTTATATTAGTACATCTATAAAATTTTATTTTAACCAATGCTGCAGTGCAGCTAGAAACTAGATATTAAACAAAATGAGTAAATAAATACATAAAGCAAGCTATATGGCATTTCTCTCAATTAGCAAGACAATAGCCGTGAAATGTTTCTCATCGTTTCATTAGGCATTTTAGTAAATATCATAAATTAAGTGCTCCACAGTATAATCATATGTTTTCAAGTTCGACCATGTCGTTTTTTTGCGATGCTTTCTACAAAGGAATGTCAATAGCGAGGATACTGCCCTCTTTTTTTTTTACCTGTGCCTCTGAAAGGCACTCACTAATGACTTCTTTCCAGGCGACTGTCGCCCATCTGGGTGCCCACGACGCATTAAGTGCAGGTGGTCACTTAACTTTCTTACGGAAATTTTTACGACAGCAGTTTCCGCTACAGTGACAGTCTGATATAAAAATATTTCACAGGTCAAGAATTTGCGTTACAAGTGTGTAGAAACAAAATCCTATTGATATAACAGAGTCCAAAAAATTTTCGTCGGCATTGTAATACATTCACGCATTTACATACATTTCATAACTCTTAAAGTATGATTCTTGGTTTCCAACAACCTGTTTCACAAACCAGAGTCCCTAACCACTACTCATTATTCCTTACCGTATTCGTCAACACTTCTTCAATATTTCATCATAACAGATACGTAGCATACTCAAATAACTGATACGGCATCAGCTTATTGATCATAAACATACCGCAACAGCATAATACACATAGTCATCGTAATAATAACATCATAACACCTCAGTCAACTCTCAAAATTGTCGTAGCTTCCTCCAATAATTTAAAAACCTAAAAAAAATTCTCTGCTCATGTCAAAAGTGTCATCTGCCTCAAACGTACTTTAAAAATCGTGATCCCATACCAAATATGTATATCATTCAAAGCTCTCATAATATCACAATGGGTCCAAAAAAATATGAACAGTTCACAAAGTACAGACAAAATACAATTTCGTAAGTGTGAAGTAACTGTGTAATTGCGTAAACATGTGTCACTGATGTACTAAAAAAAAGTTTATCTCTCAATTAAATGATCAGATAGCTGTGTAATTTGTGTGTTAGAGAAATATGGTACCGATGTGTAAAGTTGTATGAGCAAATACCATATTAGCTAGGGCTCCTTGTGCTTGCCAAACACATGATACACAAAGTAAGCGTGTACCCCCCTGAGGATTAATGTAATTATACCCTCAGGTGTTACAGATTACAGCAATGGTATGAAATGTATCACGAAAACCTTTGTATCATTGTACTTCAAATATCTTTAAAATAAATGATTTAAGTACAAAATTAATCACTCAAATACGTGTCCTGTAGCGCTAAATGTGCGTCTTGCTGTAAGATAATCTCTGTGGAAGTGTCGTAGTTATCGTCCTCCAAAAGCTAAGTTCTGCAGAAGCCAATGTACTTACCTCATGATACACCAAATTTCAAGTAAACCAAAATGTTGCATTAAAATCTCATTAGCAGTACTGGTAAATGTTCCAAGTATGTGAGCCTTATAGTTGTTACATAATCGTGCAACTAACAAGCAAGAATGTACAAATAGCAACATTGTGTCGTCTGTTCACTATAACAATGCATTCATAATTTCTGTTGAAATAAGTTCTCTTGGTTCTTGACTGGATATTTAACTTCAAACATTGTTGCATATTAACAGATTCTAAGTCTGACAAAGCCTACTAGCAATGTAAAATGAAAAGTTTTATGGCAAAGACAAAGTTAAAAAGCAGATTATCTCTCAATAAGCGGTTTTACATGTGAAGTGTAGTGCAATCCTTTACTCTTCCTAGTACGCAGAGTTTCAACTTTTAACGCAATTATCATGTGGTATACGTCGGTAAAGAATACTGGAATTTTTCTCAAGGTTAGCGTGTATGCTATTTTTCCCTGAGCCAGCCGGCGCAGGTGGATGCCTGCGGTGTGAGTCATTGTCTGTTTCTTTGTTGGCGCGCGCCGTTATTGGGATTAGGAGACCGAACTTCTACAAATTCACCTTACCGAGAAGGCCCTGGCCTGTTTGAAGCTCGCCAGTTCTGATGCAATTCAGGTCTGTCGTTACGATTATATCGTCTGTCGTCTTGTCGGTAGATTCCATAGTTTCTTTCTTGTCGGTCACGTGGTGGAGAATTTCTCCCTGAATCGTAACTGCGCTCTGGACCGTTGCATCTGATGTTATTCTGTCTCCCTTGATAATAATTATTTTGGTTCCCATATTGCCTGTTTCTCTGAGTGTCTCTGTGATAGTCATTACCGCAGAGAGGTGATCTTTCCCTGGAATTACAATATGACTCGCTGTGCTTTTCCAGCCGAGATTTACAGATATTAAGACAACCCATCCTTAGATTATCTTAGTGAGTCGAGATTTCTTACAACCTGTTTTGCCGCAAATGTCTGGTAACTGATGGCCCTCGCGGAAGCAGTATCAGCGACATCTCTGGAAAGCGCAGTAGGCTATTTTCCTATGTTAAAAATGTGGTTTAAATTGTTCTTATTCAGAGTGCTTATAATATTCAAATCGAATTTACGGTAAATATTCTCACAAAATATGTCTTATTTTTATGTAATTAAAGCTGAAAAATAATAAAATATCAAGACTTGATCACGTGATCGAAAACACTCTCTTATTGGCTGACGGCCAGGTGACGTCACAGGCTAGGAGTAAGACGAAACTATACGTGTGTGACAGGAGTGTCAGCTGTAGTTACTAGGTTTCTACGTACTTTTTCTTCAAATAATTTAACTCTTTAGGGTTGGAAAACGCATTTACAACTTTTAAGTAACAATAGAAGGGAATGCTGAGAATGGAAACCTTACGAAAATAAATGCGTTTGTGTCCCACTCATTTAGAGCGGCGATGTGTATAAGAACGGAATTTCTATTTCCTGCTCCCTGCAACATAATTAAATCCACTCAAAACTAAGGAATTTTAGAACTTTTGCAAACGGGTCCATATCTTATATCTAGATTGTCAACTATTAGTCATGAAATACGACCCAACCCCAAAGCACTACAAAACTGTTCTTGGCAAATCTTAGTGCTGACTTCCGCTCTACAAGAAACTCAGCTGAGTTGGGGCCAGAGGTACGGGATCTGTGGCGCAATGGCTGGAGCATGTAACTTTAGATGAACGCTGGTTCGAATCCTGGAAGGATCATCAATTTATAAAATTTTACACGAAATGTGAAAATACAGTTAGCAAGAACTCATTGTAACAGTTGTTTCGATGGTGGTATTATAGTATATAGCTTCACATTAATCTTAGTCTGAGAAATGGGCAAGTGGAGATAAAAGCATCTACTTTGCTTGCAAACAATTACCTTTTTTGGAAAGCATTGCTACTATTGAAGATATCACCGTACTCCCGCAGCACAGCGAGGTGTAGGACGACGAGGTTTTGTATGCTCAGAGATATAAGGCATGTGCAACATACAGGTAACACAAACGTAAGGGCTGTGCTCTTTGTGAGTGTAAAATAATGTCAGTGTCTGAGGCAAACTTAACTTCATCTTATTTAAGATGATGGAACTTCAAAAGCTTAAACAATAAGGATCCTAGTTGGATAGTATGAAGATAAAAAAACGTTTTTTCTAATAAAGTAAAAAGTGTGTGGTCACATTAACTAGAAAATATCTTTTTGAACATGGTGTGTGTGTGTGTGTGTGTGTGTGTGTGTTTTTGTGTGTGTGTGTGTGTGTGAGCAGCTATTGCAAATGTAAGTGTATGTCAGCGCCAAGGCAAATACAATAATATGTTTCTAATCGGTACGGTGAAGTTTTGTAATCGTGGTTTGGTTTGAACATGAAAGTACTGTCGACCTGTTTAATAAATAAAATTGTGTTTAAACACAATAATATGTTTCTATTCGGTGATGTTAAGTTCTGCAATTGTGATTTGGTTTTCATATGAAAGTACTGTCGAATTGTTTTATAAAGAAGTTAAAAGATTTGAACCAAGGACCTACTAATATCATCTTTTCATATTCGACAGTCCACTACTCTGTCAACCGAGCTACAAATGGTGTGCAATGTAGCTGGTGTAACGATAATTTTTACAAAGAGTTTAATTTCATCGACTGATGCTATCCTTCTTTGTAACAGTGGGAATTGTATCTCGGAGGTAAATTAATGTTAAGTTCAGAGTCCAAGACATTTTTAATTAACTAAGGGAACTTGGGCATTGACGTGATGGCATTTTACCGGTACAGTGCAATCAACTTTTACTCACTATCTCATTCTCTGAAACACTCATAAACAATTTTTCAAGAGTTGTTATGAATGTATTTGTACAGTGTGGTACAACATACCATTTGTAATCCATTTTAAGAAACGTAAATTCCAAAACAGGACATCACTGTTAATTCGTTTCATGAGAGCAAGCTAGCCAGTGACATCACAGACATCACATGACTCGAACGGAGCACGTTAGCGGACTTTCAAAAGATTTGAAATTCATTTGCGTTTTTATAACTGATAATGAAATTCAAGAAGGAAAAAAGCATGTTTTGAGCTTAACATGACACAATTAACCAGAAAACAGTCAAATGCCCTATTCTATATCCTGTAATCTCTAAGTGATGCAAGGAGGAAGCTATATTAGTTGAAATGGTGTTCTTGGATGCCCTTATGACGTGTTTATTTAGGAAAACATCGTTATCTAACAGTAATGAAACAATCCATCACTTTTAACTTAAAACTATTTCCTCAGATCATGGTCATACAATAGATCGAAAAGCATACTATCGGCAACTGGCGACTATGGCACTAGTGGGACAAGGAGGACGTCTCCCCAAAGTAGGTCACCCCAACGGCCGCCCTCACCTCAAAGTACAGCTATCCAATATGGCGGCCATGACGCAAGTACGTTACGTCACGTGACGTCAGCTGATGACGCGATTGACGTCATTCAAGATGGTGGGAAGATAGGGCAGTTGGACTCCCTCCACTAACCTAACTCACATCGCCCTAGAAACTGCCCGAAAGTTTGAATTTTTGGTGGGGAGATAGGTCAATTGGGCTACCTCTACTAAGAAAATGGCGGCAAAGAAACGGCACTCGGGCTATCTCCACTAAGCTAAGTCACCTCTTCCTAGGAACTGGACATAAGTTCAAATCAAATGGTTCAAATTGCTCTGAGCACTATGGGTCTTAACACTGGAGGTCATCAGTCCCCTATACCTTAGAACTACTTAAACCTAACTAACCTAAGGACATCACACACATCCATGCCCGAGACAGGATTTGAACCAACGACCGTAGCGGTCGCACTGTTCCAGACTGAAGCGCCTAGAACCGCTCGGCCACACCTGGACATAAGTCTTTATTTAAACAATTACAAGCAGTACCACCATCAATTGTGTTAGCCATCCTCTTGGAAAATTTTGGTATGGTGTTGCCCCCACTAGAGGCTGCTAATTCAATTTGAATAGAACTTCTGTAAATTTGTTTAAATTTGTATAAATTTCTTTAAATGTCTGTAAATTTGTTTAAATTTATTTAAATTTGTTTAAATTATGGTAGAAAAAATCATTCTCCTTCTAACAGTTCCGGTCTCCATCGAATGGTCAAAACACAGTCCTGTCACAGTAACGCAGCTTAGCCTGTTTCTACATGGGTTCCAGAAGGTGGTAGATATATTTTCCCCTGACTCCTACTCAGTTGCGATTTAAATTGTAACGATCACATTCGTAAAGCTGGAGAAATAGCAGCAGTTGCGAGGGGGCTAACTAAAACGAGGTTGTAATTTTACTGTAGCAGATCGGCTCGAGAAAGGTGAGTCGTTTCGAGATATGAGAGTGCTAGAAATATGATTCATTACTGGCTGTAATAAAGGACATCTCCATAGGATTCTACGCAGGTATGTGCTTGGATGCGAGGACTTGATTCAAAATCGAATACTGCATTTCTAGCGGATAGCGTAGCACTAGAGATCTGAAAAGGTAGTGTACATTTCTTACTACATCATCCACTGTTTGTGATCCTTCTCAACCAAGCATCGCCTACAGTCTAACGGAACCTCTGATATGGCATAGAGAGAGAACGCTTTACAAATACTGGATAAATATCTAGCCGCAGTGGCTTGAGGGGGTTGATAATACCGGTTTCATAACACGTTCCTTAGCAGAATAATTTTCTAAATTGGGTGCATCTGGTTTATAAAGTATGCGTTGTGATCTGAGATGTGTAAAGGAGATGACTTATGTTCAGTGGTTAGCAAGGCTTGGATTTGATGTGGAATACTATGATAGCAAAGGGGAGAGTATGTCAAGTGATAAGAATGGTCAGATATTTCTATTTCCAGAGCCGTAAGCAGGGTGTATTTCGGATACTTCGCTCATTGTTGAATGTCATTCATTTGTAAGTAAGGTTTAAGTAGTTCTAAGTTCTAGGGGACTGATGACCTCGAATGTTAAGTCCCATAGTGCTATGGTCAGTAAGTTCTCCATCGCTTTCTGTCTGACAACAGAAATAGTTTCCAGGCTCTTGTAAAAGACAGCGAACAACATTCCAATATGTTTACAATACAGGTCATAAAAAGATTCACTGTACAGATTGAATTTCAGGAATATTTATCATGTTTCACAAATGTACCAAAATGTCACTGAAGTTAACCCAGAAATGAAAGGTATATGGCTCATGTTTCACTTCCCAGTGCAGTGTAATCAAACAAGAGTAAATAAAAATAAATAAATTAAATTTCATTCTCATTCAACTGATTACAGCTATAGACAACGCCAGATTACGAAAACATGAATAAAGCATCTTACATAAGAGCATTAGAGAAATTATGGTACACTCTCCAACAGTTACTTCTATGACAGTAAATTATCACATTCATAAAATTCATTAATTGAGTAAAAAGGATTAATCAATAACCATCTGTCATGACATCAATAAACAGAAAACTATTCAACAAAATATTTAACATGTGAAATGTGATACAAACCTCCCAATTTTTTAGTGCATAAAGTTCCTACCTCTATTGCATTTTCATGTGGGATTCGTTTGATCATATATGGTCGTTTGTACAACGGAAGTATTTTTTCCTTAATGACTTTCTTTTGCTGGAGATGTGATGTGCTCTAATTAGTTCCTTCTGTCCTACTTCAGACTTTCTTATTACTGAATTTTGCCACTGTTGCAGATTGTGTTGGTTGTATTGACCTGACCTCTGATTAAAGTCTGAACGGTTTTGGTTTTACCAGGAATTACTTTTGTTTGAATGATTGCATTGCTGATTGCATACATGTCTGTGAACTTTATATTGTTTATCGTTATACTTACTAGCGTTACTGTACTGATCTTTGTTTTGATCAAAATGCTGGTGGTTATGACTCTGAAAATGTCGACGATTTTGGTAGCTGTTTTGATGCCAGATATTCTTGTTATACGGATGGTGTTGTCGGTTGTGTCTGAAATTTCTTTTGTTTGGAAGCGTACTGTATGACACGCAGTTTCTGTTATGGTTACGAGAATGCACGTTGTCATAATTGTCAAGCTCCCCTGTTGCTTCTTTGCGAGTCAATCTCAAATTCATGTAATAATTAACAAATTCCTCAATGTTGTCTTTACATCTGCTCGGAGTGATAATTTGGCGTAAATGTGCTGGAAATTTTATCAAACAAATTCTGAACAATTCATGGTGAGGGGGGGGGGGGGGGCGTACTGTGTAGGGCTGGAAAAATCTAATTGTTCGGAGTCTTGCATCACGATTACGCCATGTATAATGCGGTCCTGTTTTTCTGGTGATTAGTACGCTGCGAGAAAAGCGTTGTAAAAATCTTGCTCGGAATGACATTCGCTAATGTGTGCTCGCATTCTTACAGCAGGTTTAGTTTCAACAAAACTGCACGTGAATTCTAACTTGTGTTCTAAAGACCAAATGGGGGGAATAGCATAATAAAACTGGTTCAGCCACGCTTGGGGATGTATTTCGTCATTATAATTACAGAATGTTTTAAATTTTCACACTGATGAGAAGTGTTTATAGGCAAAACTTTCCATGCGTCTTGGCCAGCCGAAATTCTGACTCCGCCAAGCGCTATGCATAGTATGTTGCTGTGGCGTATTGTTTGACATAAATTGCTGTTCGCCAAGACGCCGGAGATGGTGATAGTTTTGTGGGTTCTCTGTTGCTGGACGGAGAAAGTTCCTGCTCACGATCATTTCCGTTCAGTCCCTTTTCGATACTTCTGAGTTGTGCTTGAAGTCACCTGTAGTGTTCCTTCTGCTGTTCGCTAGTCATACCTTGTTTTTATTTGAAGTGTTTCAGTGAATGGTATTCCGCCGTTTTCGAAAAATGCACTGGTGTCTTATGAACTGTATCATTGTCAGAGTCGATGGATAATGTTACCATTTTATTGGTAATCTCTTCTATTTACTCTGTTATTTCAATAAACCGCTCAGTGTGAGTATGTGTCAAGTTCTGCAAACTTCCTACTTGGGCAGTTAGCGTCTCGACCTGTTCCTGCAGCTGAGTGAATCCTTTTTGTACTTGTATTATCATTTCATTAGGTACAACGCTTGTGATTTTGCGCAGCGCGGGATTAGCACTTGAGGACTGCGACGCTGCAACATGGACTGTGCGGCTGTTCCCGGCGGAGGTTCGAGCCCTCCCTCGGGCATGGGTGTGTGTGTTTCTCCTTAGGATAATTTAGGTTAAGTAGTGTGTAAGCTTAGGGACTGATGACCATACCAATTAAGTCCCATATGATTTCACCCACATTTGAACATTTTGTGATTTTGCCGAGAATTTCATTGTATTCGCTCTATTGCCTGTTTTTAATTTGCGCGACTTCCGTCTCTAATATTTGCACGCGATCGATTACAGGCTGTAATTGAGCTCGTTTTTTATTTCTTCCGACAATGTTTCCAACTCCTCTTGGGATCGTTTCAACTGTTCATCTAATATGGCAAACCGTGTGTTAGTTTCTTCCCTAATTTCATCTAATTCGTCGAATTTTCTCTCGAGCTGTGAGAACATCCTCTCAAACACCGCCATCATATCTGGATTACCATCTGCATTTACTAATTTTTTGTCAGAATTTGTACCCGTAGTGGCTTCTGTAACACAAATGGTTCAAATGGCTCTGAGCACTATGGGACTCAACGTCTGAGGTCATCAGTCCCCTAGAACTTAGAACTACTTAAACCTAAGGACACCACACACATCCATGCCCAAGGCAGGATTCCAACCTGCGACCGTTGCGGCCGCGCGGTTCCAGACTGAAGCGCCTAGAACCGCTCGGCCACTCAGGCCGACTTCTGTAACACACACCGATTCCTTGTTGCTAACGATATTAGCATTGGACCGATTCGATCACTGTTTGTTACGCCACAAAACTAATTTACATCACGTGTGGTAGTACTTTCACGTTAATCCATTCTACCGTTCTTATCTGATTCACAAGTCATGACAGAAACGGGAGATTGCTGAATGATGTCAACGGTCATAACGTCACTTTGTTGCGCAAGCACATTCGGTGAAGTTTTGCTGAGCTTCGCGTTTCTGGTGTCCATTGTTGAGGGTTAAAGACTGCCAAGCAGTACTGTTGCTAAAAATATATCTAAAAAGGTTTGGCTGTTACTACATGTATCGGAGAATGAAACTGAATCTCAATCATGAGTTGGCTTTTAATTACGAAACTAAATCCGAAAAGAAATTGTACCCGAAACCGTAGTTATGCAAACACAAAAACATATCTAAGAAAGCAAAAACTTCCTACTTTCATCAACAAAAATAAGTTTCTCTACGTAATAGAAACACGTATTATACAAACTGAATACACATTAAGTAAATCACAAGCTCAAAAGTAGCTACGCAAATGGTTAAACACTGTGCTAACTACTAGGTGTTGCTGTTTGCTGCTGCCAAAGAGAAAGAATTAATATTCTGATCGCATAGAAGAAAACAAATGAGTGTATCCTACACAGGCTGTCGCCAAGTGTAAGTGATTAGCCTTTTTCTTGTGTGTGTGTGTTATCGTAAATACAAACCTAGGAATGTGAACTGATAACCTAAATGTGCTACTGAGCTCAAAGCCACAACCCTTACATGAAACTCAAAAGAATCCTGCGTGTGTGTGAAAATCGATTTCATTCATCAGCAAATCAATAAGGAAACCAATAATTTCATGCTCAGTAGACATGGTCAGTGCGAACTGATTGAAAAACTACATAACTGTATAAAAAAACTGTAATGTCTACCCGTATAAGAATGTAACCTGAAACATACGAAAATTAGGTTACCTTCCATTCAGAAAGCTGTTGCACTCAGCGACTGTCATATTGACTTAAAATTATACACTGCAGCGATGAGTCGTCCTTTTCAAATTTTAATGTGCAGATCTAGATTTCGGCTAGAAGCTATCCATTCTCAATGCACTATTATTTTTGCTCAATGGATGTAGTGCCTGTTGGTCGGGCTTCATCCACAGTTCATTGGATACTACTGTTTGCGGAAGGCACTACATGCATTGAGCGAAAATAATAGTGCATTGAGAATGGCTAGCTTCTAGCCGAAATCTAGATTTGCACAATAAAATTTAAAAAAGACGACTGATCGCTGCAATCTATAATTTACAAAACACACGAAAATTTCTGCACTTACATTTGGCCCTGCTAAAATAGAGAAACTGACACAACCCACTTTGCGCAATGGAAACGAAACAATCACGTATTACGAATCTCACCTGTAAAATTAAGCACTGGCAGAAAGAATTAAGTACTGGCAGAAACAGCAACACAGAAAGACTCCGCAACAGCTAAAGAAATGTTGCTAAAAACTAACTACAGTTGGTCCACGAAAATTGGGTTCATAATTTTGACACAGAATGCCAACAGATGACAGATGACTCAACCTTGAAGTACCGAAATTTCAGTTAGGGAGGAACTTACCAAAGAACACAATTATAGACTCTAACATAAAAATTCATTTAATCTAATAACTTGCATGGTACAATAAATTTACTCAGAAGATTAATCAATAGAATAATTATAAAAAAAATTTAGCTGTGACGAGGGTAAAGTGGATCAACAATACACGTCTACAAAAATAAAAATAAACTTTTAACCTCATCAAATATTACCTTTTTCTTCATTTCAAAACCTTTTTTATGCCCGTATGCTATCCAACCATTGTGATGAGTCATCATTCCTCCTCGTAATAAATCTGCAACTCACATAGTTCCAAAAGTGCGTCCGTGCATTACACTGTACACTCAACGAACACTGCCTGCTGCACACCGCTGCTTTTCGCTACTGACAGACAAAGATTCTACGACTCCATAGTGCTGCAACCGCATTTTCCTTTACAAATATTGATACGTCCAATAACATAATCAAAAAATAGCCATCTTACAATATATTCTGTGCAATTACTAAGTTTTCTGGAACAATAAAGTTAAATTAAAATATTTGAATTTCAGTTTTGGTATCATACCTACTTGTGTGATGGTAGCGGTTCTACATCAGGAGTAGGTCATAGGATAGGACACGAGGAGTGTAAAAGAGGTGCTGGAGGTGGGGCATGTCATGATGGTTTGATAGGTGGGAGCAACTACCACGAAAAAAAGCGCCGAGTAAATTTTTGCAGTTGTTAAGAGACCTGAAAGGCACGTGGGAGCGTCATGCCGTCGTTAGGTGAAGGCAGTTGGCCACTGTGTTGTCCGTGATGAGAGGTAATGTAAGAAATTTTGTACTCTCGGCACACTCTTGACACCGTGGATCTCGAAATAACGAGCTTTAATTTATAAGTAAATTTAGCCATTGTAACAATCAATTGAGGCCATATGCTTGAGCTGAGAGAGCTCAGACAATCAAGACAGCTCACTAAATTTTATTGTACTGTGGGGTAAAGAATCATTTGGTAGCTGTTGAACCATATTAATTGGCGAAGCCTTACATACGAACGGCGAGTGGCATTATGTGTTTCTCTTACTGATGGAAGATACTGTTTCATTAGACATTCCGAACATTTCACTCCCAGTGTGACTCACTACACCTTACAATCCTGGCAGTATCTCATACATAGTGAAGTTTGTGGTTCCTATATCTGTCCGTTCGTGATTTATTTAATCGTGGTCTGGTTTCCGGCAGGCGACTCCATCATACCCCCCCCCCCCCTCCTTGCTGTAAAAGCCGAAATTGTGCTGTAACTACACAGTTAACTCTTTCATAATCGCGCGAAAAACGCACCCCACCAAAGGCCATCAAAGGCACCTGCAATAGAAAGCCTTATTGTTGCTGTATTCCAAAGAATTTCGTTTTGTAATTCTGCCACTATTTTTGGCGATTCTGTGGAAACACAACAGTGCAGCATTTACGGAAATCATAGGTTGCCGGCGAGCGTAGGATATCGAAATGTCGGTTACAGCAAGATGGCTGTTTGCACATTGGGGGAAAGACCAAGCCCGAGAGGTACGAACCTGCCAGTGCAAAGGTAAGACAGGGGTCATACAGAAAGAGACGAGCTGTTTTTCCACTGATGGGCCGCGGAAATGCTGTTAGAAACGTGACTAGAAGCGGCGCATCGGCGCAACAAATGAGAGGCTACCTTATATAAACAGCTGTGACGTTTCTTAGCAGATATGTTCATAGCCCTACGACGACTAGGGAGTTACGCCAGACACCGCCTCACCATGTGTCAGCAAGCTGCCACCATGAGCCCGGTCATCTGCCACTGTCGCACCATCCTCAGCACCAACGCTCCTTTTGCGACATGACGCCTCTTCACAGATGGGCTTCTCCCAGGGTCACTCCAACATTCTCTCGATCTCTGTCCAGCGGCAGCAGGTCTTGACCGGGGCAGTACAGCAACTTTCCATTCTACGCTGATATAGGGCGACAGTTTTTGAAATATATTGAAGAAAAAACGTAAATTAGTTACAAGCTACGGCGTGCACACTCTTTATTCAACAAGTAAACGTCACTACAGATATTCGGATTGGGGTTATGACATGTTCGATGTGCCTGCCACCATTGGCGATTACGTGGTGCAGATGAGTAGCGAAATTCTGCATGACTCGCTGAAGTGTCGGAACATCGATGCTGTCGATGACCTCCTGAATATCTGTTTTAAGCTCAGCAATGGTTTTTGGATTATTGCTGTACATCTTGTCTTTAACATAGCCCCACAAAAAGGAGTCGCATGTGTTCAGATCCGGAGAATATGGCGGTCAATTGAGGCCCGTGCCAGTAGCCTCTGGGAACCACATGGCCAGAAAGCGGTCTCCAAGGTGGTCCTCTGGACGTCAAACACTGTCCTGCTTCCATGGTGGCGAGCTCCGTCTTGCATCTACCATATCTTGTCGATATCAAGGTGACTTTGAATAATGGGAATGAAATCATCTTCCAAAACATTCACGTACCGTTCGGTAGTAAAACTGACATCAAGGAATATCGCACCGATTATTCCGTGACTGGACATTGCACACCACACAGTCACCCAGTGAGGGTTAAGAAACTTCTCGATAGTGAAATGCGGATTCTCAGTCGCCCAAATGCGCCAATTTTGCTCATTAACGAACCCATCCAAATGAAAGTGGGCTTCGCAGCTAAACCAAACCATACTAATTCTCATCACGCCCGGTGGCCAACTGTGCAGTTTGAACGTCCTAATGCAAACCGTTCAGAAGTTATGTCGATTTTATTTCAAGTAGTTCAATAATTGTCACGTGTGCCGTGGCTTCTCCTGTAGCCACTCACAGAGGTGGGACTTCCCGTTGGGATACCGCCATCTTCTGCAAGTGCTCCGGTTGTCCTGCAAACAACGGAGCACACCTAACTGTTCCATTGCTGCTAGCTGGCCACAGGTATCAGCGTTCTGGGGCACATACATCGGTACCCACCAGCTGGTCACCAACTGTAACTGTGCAGTAGTGCACGCAGCCAGAGGGTGGTGGCCACCACACTGCGGCACCAGAGAGTAGCTGCATGGATTTTAATACAGTGATTGACCTGATAGTGTTGGTTTACTAAGCTGCTATCGGGCTGCGTCCTCACACGACCCACTGCCGTCACCCAGTCCTGTGCAGAAATGACCTGACACCTCCAGGTCGCCTTCATTTGGTGACAAAACAGGGGTTCAGGATGCCTAAAACCGCCATCCGTGGATGAAGAGGATGTCGCGATTACTGCAGGGTAGCAGTTTCTCAGGTAACTGTAAGTGTTTAAAGATCACTTCTAGGGAACTTTCAACTGTTTATGAGAAATCCAGATGCGTTATTGAGCCACCTTTCAGAGAAGAACAGTAGCTTATTATTTGTTGAGATTTCACTGTAGATTTCTTAAAAGATATGGACAGGAGAAATGTACTGTAATCGTTATTTTAGTGTTTCAATCTAATTTCTGCAATCAATTTTCCAACTCGTGTGCAGCAAGATGGTAGGACCTGATTGGTAACATTTTTATAGACAGCGCTCAGTCTAAAGCGATTAATGTGTTCCCAACTGTTAATTCATTATCTGATCATGATGCACAATTAATATAAATAATCATTATAGCACCTTACAGCCACGAGGCATGTTCATACACTGCAGTAAGCCTTGTTGATCAGAACAGGATACAGTGTGTTAACAGTAAGTTAAAACAGGTGATATGGCATGAGGTGCATATAGAAAGAAATGTTAGTGTCAGATTCAATTTAGTCCTCAGTAAATATGTTCAATGTTTGAAAGTTGTTTTCACAAAAAGTTGTCCAGAAGTTCCATAAAAAAGCAAATAAATCTTGGATTCCTGAGGGAACTACAAGGAAAAGGTCATGAAAGGGGATGAGGGATATTTATATAATGACCAGCGTAACATAAGACCCAACATTACTTCCATTCTACAAAAAATACTGTGATATTTTAAGGGATGTCATTAAAATGTCGAGAAATATGCACAGCCTGACAGCAATTATTAATGCAGATAGTAAGATGACAACTCTATGAAATTTCATCAAATAGGATGTAGGACAAATAAACTAAATAAACAAACAAACTAAATGACAATGTTGCGACCGGTAATTCACAAGCTGCCAGTACCTTTAACAATCACTTTATAAATGTAGCAGCAAAAATGGGGTTAAATGTTTCAACTGAAGAAGCAAAAGGAACATTAAAATGTTATTCCACAAATCTTTAAGCAGTTAGGAGCAGCATCATCGTACTTCACTAAAATTAATGGAATTATACAAATTCTAAG
This sequence comes from Schistocerca nitens, assembly GCF_023898315.1. Taxonomy (NCBI): domain Eukaryota; kingdom Metazoa; phylum Arthropoda; class Insecta; order Orthoptera; family Acrididae; genus Schistocerca; species Schistocerca nitens. Next base: position 65,424,979 of record NC_064616.1, read on the forward strand.
AAACAAAAGCTCAAATGGTGTTGATGGAATTTCAAACAGAATTCTGAAAAGTTGTTATAACTTAAATAAATTATGTTCTCAGTGATATATGTAATGTGTCACTGGCACAGGTATCTTTTCCAGACGGATTAAAATATGCACTTTGAAAGGCGGCGGGTGGCCGAGCGGTTCTAGGCGCTGCGGTCGCAGGTTCGAATCCTGCCTCGGGCATGGATGTGTGTGATGTCCTTAGGTTAGTTAGGTTTAAGTAGTTCTAAATTCTAGGGGACTGATGACCTCAGAAGTTGAGTCCCATAGTGCTCAGAGCCATTTGAACCATTTGAACCAAAGGCGGCAAGTCCTTTTGACTTCCTTCATTGCATTTTATTTATTTAGTCAGGTGTGCCCATATAATTAGAACATTTTCATTAGATTCGGGAAGGCTCCGTGACCAGTAATGCTTATTAACGAAGACTGACAGTGGTTGTCATACCGAATTAATTCAGTGAAAGGTAGTTGCGTGAAGGAGTTATAGGTGTGGAGTGACGTTATGATGGAGAGTCACAGCTGCTGCTGGAACGCTTTATTGGTGCCAGTTCGGAGGATGAGGAGGGCAGGGGAGCAGGTATATTGTTCTAGACAGGCGGAGCACGGGCCTTTGCTTTCACACAATGGGAGGCAAGGAGCAGCACGTGGCCTGAGCACCAGGGGTCTACTAACCACAGGCACGGAGAGTTCATAGCCGACTCACAGAGCATAGAAGGAAATCGAGCGGTCTTCGGGCCACGTGGGGTCTGCTAAGCTTCCCCTTCCCTCTGGGTACCCGCAACCACTGACGTCATGTTCGGTCCTTGCAAAATATGCCGCACGGCACACGGGGAGCGAAGTTCCGTGGCGTCCGATTTTCCTTTAAAATTAGTTTTACGTAGATGAAGCAAAGCTTCAGTCGTTAGTTCTTCAATAAAACCCTCAGTTTTCGAGTAAAAAAATAAAAACAGATGTTTCGGGAATAGCGCATGTTCTGCGCTATGCAATTTTTCTCATTCGATTTTGAGGATACTATTAGGCAATATATATATATATATATATATATATATATATATATATATATATATATATATATCTTATTGCCACACAATTCAGCTTGATGATGAACTCGTTTCATTTTCATTACGGCCCATATTTACTGCGATATTTCAAAGTAACGCAGTGCATATACCGAAAAGTTTGCAGTGAAAAATATACACACATCAAAAAAAGTTTTGCATCAGTTTTCCTAGAGTTCCGGAACCTGTACAGAAAATTGCAATAGAGATCAACGTAAACATCATTTCCGCCCTTTTCATTGCTCATGAAAACCACACATTACATTTTGTACCACCATACAGCGAGGTCTTCAGAGGTGGTGGTCCAGATTGCTGTACACACCGGTACCTCTAATACCCAGTAGCACATCCTCTTCAATTGATGCATGCCTGTATTCGTCGTGGCATACTATCCACAAGTTCATCAAGGCACTGTCGTTCCGGATTGTCCCACTCCTCAACGGCGATTCGGCGTAGATCCCTTAGAGTGGTTGGTGGGTCGCGTCGTCCATAAACAGAAGTTTCCAATCAATCCCAGGCATGTTCGATAGGGTTCATGTCTGGAGAACATGCTGACCACTCTAGTCGAGTGATGTCGTTATCCTGAAGGAAGTCATTCACAAGATAAGAACAATGGTGGCGCGAATTGTCGTCCATGAAGACGAATGCCTCGCCAATATGCTGCCAACTCGGCTGCTCTGTCGGTCGGAGGATGGCATTCACGTATCGTACAGCCGTTACAGCGCCTTCCATGACCACCAGCGGCGTACGTCGGCCCCACATAATGCCACCTCAAAACAGCAGCGAACCTCCACTTTGCTCCACTTGCTAGACAGTGTGTCTAAGGCGTTCAGCCTGACCGGGTTGCCTCCAAACACGTCTCATACGAATGTCTGGTTGAAGGCATATGCGACACTCATCGGTGAAGAGAACGTGATGCCAATCCTGTGCGGTCCATTCGGCATGTTGTTGGGCCCATCTGTACCGCGCTGCGTGGTGTCGTATTTGCAAAGATGGACCTCGCCATGGACGTAGGGAGTGAAGTTGCGTAACATGCAGCCTATTGCGCACAGTTTTGAGTCGTAACGCGATGTCCTGTGGCTGCACGAAAAGCGTTATTCAACATGGTGGCGTTTCTGTCAGGGTTCCTCCGAGCCATAATGCGTAGGTAGCGGTCATCCACTGCAGTAGTGGCCCTTGGGCGGCCTGAGCGTGGCATGTCATCAACAGTTTCTGTCTCTCTGTATCTCCTCCATGTCCAAACAACATCGCTTTGGTTCACTCCGTGACGCCTGGACACTTCCCTTTTCGAGAGCCCTTCCTGGCACAAAGTAACAATGCGGACGCGATCAAACCGCAGTATTGACCGTCTAGGCACGGTTGAACTACAGACAACACGAGCCGTATACGTCCTTCCTGGTGGAATGACTGGAACTGATCGGCTGTCGGACCCCCTCGGTCTAATAGGCGCTGCTCATGCATGGTTATGCATGGTTGTTTACATCTTTGGGCGGGCTTAGTGATATCTTTGAGCAGTCAAAGGGACTATATCTGTGATACAACATCCACAGTCAACGTCTATCTTCAGGAGTTCTGGGAACTGGGTTGACCCAAAACTTTTTTGATGTGTGTAGTTGCTGGCCATTTTACGTTTGGTGGGTTAGAGGATATAGGTTGCTGTGTACGAAATGTAGCTAACATATCGAAATCGTTTTTAACGGCACAAGGAGGTCATTTCTGTTTCCATTCTCGAGAAAATATGTGAGATATATTCGATATTTTCTGCGTCGAGGTTGGCAGCTACACATCACATGCGTGGCTACTGCCACCTGCTATGCGTAGTGTGAAGCTGCCTAGCGTTTCTCTTCTTCGTATGCTGCCAATACAAACCGAAGCGAAAGGTAAACTTAATGACATGAAAAGACAACAGGAGTCTTCATCTCATGACGATGACTGTATGTCTTTTATGTCTATGCTGGCTGGTTTCAGGAAAAAATTGTTACCTGTATTACTGAATTTATTCACTTATTTATTATAATATGTTGACGTTAAAATTGCCGTTTTAGCAGAGCGCGCTACGAACTGTGGACGTGTTCTCCTGCTGGTTATTTCGAATGACGCATGAGCGATATAACTGCGCTAAGTGAAAATGTTAACTCAGTTCCTGAACTGCACTTTGTATAAGTGCAGCAAATAAAACAGACACACATTCTGCTAACTAACGTCTACAAAAAAACAATCGGAATGACGAACAGGAAAATAAAACTTGTTTTACGGTCAAGCAGCGCAGGTCGAAATGAGCCAGCAATTCAGGACACCCAACAGTATGTCGCCGGGCTAGCTGTTGCGTTTTTTCAGGGTCACGTAGGCACCAAAGTTGCGCTGCTTCATGCATGCACCAAATAACAATGTTCTGATTTGGACGCCGGCTACCGGTGGACACCTGTTCCTTGCCATGAAATGTGGTAGGATTGGAGGAACAGAGTTTCCTCGTGTTCTGGAGGGAGGCTGTACGGTATGCAGAGATATATGCTTTTGCCATATGAAAGCACTACCGTTTCCGATAGGTGAGTTTTAGTTTTCTTTGCGTGTACTCCAAATGGAGTCTTCTGCTGACTTGGCTGAAGGATGAGGAAGCTGGGATTTGCGCGATGGCTGTAAAGGAGAGTAGACTCGGGCTGTGGCCGCGAACGGGTAGCCATCGATTCATACTCAGGGCACAAAGGTGGATCCGGATGAGAGAAGGAGATGGGGGTCCACTGTTTGAGCTGACGCAGAGGTGCACTGGTAACCACATTATAGACAGCAACATGCATAAGGTGAGCATTTCGTAGCATTGGCGTTATGAATCTTTAAGGCGAATTTCACCAACTCCAGCATGCCATTACAACAGCGCAGTCGCTGTCGAATTTAAGCATATTGTGGCCCTTGGTCAGATTTTTAGACCGCAGTCTTCTTGGTTAATACTTTGCAGTGAGAAAGTTCTGAATGAGATAATCGTGCAAACCAACAAAAAACTGGCCCTCATGAGAGAAAAGTTATCTGACAGAAAGCGAAGCGACTATAAAGACTTCGTTGTGATCGAACTGAAAGCTTTTTTGGGGATTCTCATGTTCACACCCATCTTCAGATCTAATAATGAAGATCTTCAAGTTACGTTTGCAACCAATGGTACTGCTCGTGAAATTTCTCACTTTACACTGTCACTGAAGACGATCTTAGTACTGCTGCTCAGTACACTTTTTGATGACGCCTCAGACGGGGATATGAGGAAAAACACTATGCAATAGCTCCAATAACATGGATTTTCCGAGAGTTTTTAAAAAATTGTATCCATAGTTACTCAACTGGAATGTACGTTTGTACTGACGAAGTGTTGATGGGCTTTCGTGGTCGATATTTCTTTAAAATGTATAGCCCCAGCAAGCCAAGAAAAAGTGGACTGAAAATAATAGCTCTGGCAGATGTGAAAACTCACTACTTGCTAAACGCCTACATTTACCACTGAAAGAATAATGATGGTTGAACACTCACTGATGACGAAAGGAAATTTTCCAAACCAACTCAGGCAGTGTTGCAATTGACCAAACCCATTTGCGGAAGTGACTGAAATATCACAGCTGATAACTAATTTTTGTCCATAGCCTTCGTAAAGGAACTAAATAAAAGGGGCTCGACGTACGTAGAAACGCTGAGAAAAAATAAAAAACAAATAAATGGGGCCCGACATAAATAGGAACGTTGAGAAAAAATAAACAAACAAAATTCAAACGAATTTTTACCCGCCAAGAAAAGAGAAGTAGGAGAAGCCCTCTATGGCTTCGAGACAACACTACTCTCTTATGTACCCAGAAAGGCCAGGCTGTCCTCCTTGTATCCTCAATGCACCATACCCAGTCGACTGATCCAGGAACTGGAAAACTGGAAATTATTGCTTTTTACAACAGCACGAAAGGTGGGGTCTACGCATTGAATGAGAAGTTCACGATTTACTCAACAAGTGGATGCACAAGGCGATGGCGGTCATCCATATTTTTCACTCTCGTGAACATCAACCTAGCGAATGCCTGTTATTTACCGAGGATTCACTGGGAACCCATTGGTAACCAGGTTGGAATACATCAGAAGGCTTGTCAAAGAACTTGTAGAACCTCATCTCAATTGCTGACTTCTGAACCCTCGGTTGCCCTGTGAACTACGACTAAACATCAGTAGAATACTCAAGATACCAGTTTCTTTTGAAGTCAGACAGGCCTTAAGCAAACAAGTGAGGTGCAACAAGTGTCCAACAGGCTCTTGACAGAAAAACAGAAAAAGATCTGCAACAGCTTCAAGATTTGCGGATTCTCCGCAATACCTGTATGCCATGACTGCATAGAGTAATGGCTTGCAAATTCATGTGTATGTAATAATTTGTCAAAGCATAATGTGTTTCAAATGGTTCAAATGGCTCTGAGCACTATGGGACTCAACTGCTGAGGTCATTAGTCCCCTAGAACTTAGAACTAGTTAAACCTAACTAACCTAAGGACATCACAAACATCCATGCCCGAGGCAGGATTCGAACCTGCGACCGTAGCGGTCTTGCGGTTCCAGACTGCAGCGCCTTTAACCGCACGGCCACTTCGGCCGGCTTAATGTGTTTCTCTGAACGTTCTTTGTTCCTTTGTACTGTGATATTAGAATTTGGTTTACTTCTTCACATAAAATTAGCAGAGACGGGGTAATGTAACATGTAGCAGATGTTTTTTATTGACTGCGTATGTTGTCAATTCTGTTACCTGTAACTTATTTTCTGTGTCAAAAGTTTTTCAGTGATACCAATAAAAGTTAGTTTTGAAATGTCAGTTGAAATTTTTCATTTCCCTTTCACCATTGAAGTATAAGGATCATGGAAATTACTCAGCATCTATAACCCAACCTCACCAATCGCTTTAAAAAAATATCGCCTCACCCGTTATGGGTTAATGTAATCAATGTGTTATGTTGATCTATGTCCCATGTCACTCATGTCTTTTGAAAATGTCATCTGTTATTTAGTTAGGCAGCATTACCTTTGGTAACTTTTATATATTTAATTAATCTATGTGGGGATAGATAGGAGTAATCTTGGAGTAGAATACATCATGTCAACCTCAGTTTCACTACTCAGGCTTTTGTCATTCGCGTTTAGATTCCGTTGCATTCAATTTTTTCTGTGTCTTACAAATGTTCAGATTCAGAAGTTCATCAGAGGTCCCCACACATCTGCCCACCTCACGGGGCATATTGTAAATTGTTAAACCTCCTTATACTTAGGGTGACATGAAATATTTAAATGATCATCGTCATATATCCTTACTGGCACAGTTTTCACAAATATTCGAAAAAATTATGTACTCAAAAGTAGTTCCACATTTAAATACAAGTAACTTACTTAATATATCACAGTTTGAATTCCAGAAGGGTTGCGCAACTGAGAATGCTATTTATACATTCACTATACATAACAAAATATCGACAATTGTTATTTTTCGTAAACTTTACAAGACTTTTCATTGCACAGATCATGTTACACTCTCAGTTATAGTGAATTGCTGGCTATACACAAAACTGACCTGAATCGTATTTAACTGACAGAATGCAAAAAGTTATACTGAATAATTCAGACAATGTTGGAAGGGTGGAAAATTTTAGTGATTGGGGAGAAAGAACAGAGAGAGCCCCTGGATTCAATTTTAGGTCGGTTGATATTCTATATGTATGTGAATTATCTTCCCCTTAACATTCAACGAGCAGAATGTGTTTCTCTGAACGTTCTTTGTTCCTTTGTACTGTGATATTAGAATTTGGTTTACTTCTTCACATAAAATTAGCAGAGACGGGGTAATGTAACATGTAGCAGATGTTTTTTATTGACTGCGTATGTTGTCAATTCTGTTACCTGTAACTTATTTTCTGTGTCAAAAGTTTTTCAGTGATATCAATAAAAGTTAGTTTTGAAATGTCAGTTGAAATTTTTCATTTCCCTTTCACCATTGAAGTATAAGGATCATGGAAATTACTCAGCATCTATAACCCAATCTCACCAATCGCTTTAAAAAAAACATCGCCTCACCCGTTACGGGTTATTGTAATCAATGTGTTATGTTGATCTATGTCCCATGTCACTCATGTCTTTTGAAAATGTCATCTGTTATTTAGTTAGGCAGCATTACCTTTGGTAACTTTTATATATTTAATTAATCTATGTGGGGAAAGATGGGAGTAATCTTGGAGTAGAATACATCATGTCAACCTCAGTTTCACTACTCAGGCTTTTGTCATTCGCGTTTGGATTCCGTTGCATTCAATTTTTTCTGTGTCTTACAAATGTTCAGATTCAGAAGTTCATCAGAGGTCCCCACACATCTGCCCACCTCACGGGGCATATTGTAAATTGTTAAACCTCATACTTAGGGTGACACGAAATATTTAAATAATCATCGTCATATATCCTTACTGGCACAGGTTTCAAAAATTTTCGAAAAAATTATGTACTCAAAAGTAGTTCCACATTTAAATACAAGTAACTTACTTAATATATCACAGTTTGAATTCCAGAAGGGTTGCGCAACTGATAATGCTATTTATACATTCACTATACATAACAAAATATCGACAATTGTTATTTTTCGTAAACTTTACAAGACTTTTCATTGCACAGATCATGTTACACTCTCAGTTATAGTGAATTGCTGGCTTTACACAAAACTGACCTGAATCGTATTTAACTGACAGAATGCAAAAAGTTATACTGAATAATTCAGACAATGTTGGAAGGGTGGAAAATTTTAGTGATTGGGGAGAAAGAACAGAGAGGGCCCCTGGCTTCAATTTTGGATCTATTGATATTCTATATGTATGTGAATTATCTTCCACTTAACATTCAACGAGCAGAATTGGAACTATTTTCAGACAATACTATCGTTTTCATAAATCCTATTAGAGAGAAAGCGACAGAAGAGATTGTTAACGACGTTTTCCATAGAATTATTAAGTGGTTCTTTGAAAATAGACCCTCCCTAAATTTTGAGAAAATGCACTACATTCAGTTCTGTACAACAAATAGAGACATACCAGCAAGTGATGTAGCACATAAAGAGGAGTCAGTAAATATGGTAGAAGTTTTTTGGTGTACATACTGATGGAAACTTGAACTGGAAGACGGATATTACTGAGCTTCTCAAACAATTAAGTTCAGCTGCTTTTGCTTTTCACGTAATTGTCAGTCTTGGAAACAAAAGAATCAACCTTCTAACATATTTTCCATATTTCCACTCAATAATGTCTTATAGAACAGTTTACTGGGGTAACTCAACACTCAAAAAGAAAGTACTGATTGCACAAAATCGAGCTCTAAGAATTATGTGTGGTGTTCACCCGTAATCGTCATATAGGTACCTCTTTAAGGGTTTAGACATTTTTAAACCACCATCAGAATACATATATTCGCTAATGAATGTCACCATAAATAAATAATCCATCACAATCTGAAAAGAGTAGTGATGAATATACCTACAACACTAAAGGGAAAAATGAACTTTACTGCACATTATTAAAACTGACATTGGCTTATAAATGAGTTCAATACACAAGAACAAAGATTTTTGATCATTTTCCTCCTTACATAAAACGTCTGACAGGTAGCAAAGCAGGTTCCACATGTAACCCAAAATCGTTTCTCCTGGACAAAACCTTCTATTAAATGGACGTATTTTTATTTAAAAACTGACAATCCCTAAAAAAAGGGCTCACTTTTAACTATAGTTGCATGAGTATCACTGCGAAATAACGTGTCCATTAACATTGACACTAATCGTGTATACATATCCTATAAACCGATTTGTTCCACATCATTTTTACAACAGAATCGTTCAAATAATCTATGGAACATGTAGCTCATTAACTGAACATATGATATAATGAGAGAAGTCTTTTTGTTTATTGATTTTATTTATTTATTTTACCGCAAGTGTCATGGAGAATCAATGGGCCTTACGACAAATGTGTGATTATATTGGTAATCTCAATATGTGGCGGATAGTCGCAGATTGTTGTGGTATTTTGCCCCGTTGTTGGGCCACATCTTGTTAGATTTCATCACACAGTATAGCAAAGCTCACTCTGATATAAGCCAGCAGGCAGTCACGATCTGTAGCATCCCCCGTCACACAAACCGGCAGATGGTCACGAAACGAGACAAAGAAGGCGTTACGTCGTTACTAGGAGCCGTGTCGTATTGTAGAGTACAGAGAATGTGGTGATTCACACTGCGAGGCTTGGCGACAAGCGCATAACTTTATTTTCTAATATAACTATTTAAATGTTTATACATTCCTCCAACCAGACTGTAGACTTTATCCGCACTGCCAACAACCTCACTGCGACTTCAGTTAACTGCAGAATCAAGTCCACATTTTAATTAGAACTTTATATAATATCTGTTGATCCACTGACGATAAGGGACAGCGGTCAGATATTTACCAAGGAAAACGCCAAACATCCATACGTTTTGAGAAGTTTTATTATTTAGACAACCAGTTTTTACGCCTCAATAATGCCATCTTCAGATCCCTAAGCGCTCCATATATAAACAATCAGACATATCGATACTTGCATAAATGTATTACGTGAATACGTTTTTGGAGTGTTTACTTGGAAGACTTGACCACACCTAGTTACCTAAATAAAATAACTTCTCAAAACGTACCGCTGTTTGGCCATTTTCCTTGGTAAAGAAGTTAATATAATGTTGACGGTCATTGGCCTACTGATCCGAGCAATTACAAACATTCCGTGTGCAGGCAGGCGCGAAGTACTGAAGCTGGGAGTCTTGGACTAGTTTTTGGAGAGGCAATGTGTATGTGCTGTGGACAATTGTATGTCCACGTATGAGTGATCTGATGGTTAAAACTGTCTCGGAGAAAGTTCATGTGAGATCTCGCGTGTGGGCGATTTTGTAGGATGATCAATTGGCTCTGAGCACTATGGGACTTAACTTCTGAGGTCATCAGTCCCCTAGAACTTAGAACTAATTAAACCTAACTAACCTAACGACATCACACAAATCCATGCCCGAGGCAGAATTAGAACCTGCGACCGTAGCGGTCGCGCGGTTCCAGACTGTAGCGCCTAGAACCGCTCGGCCGCTCCGGCCGGCTGTAGGATGATCAAAGTCATGTGGACATAACTATTTTACCAGATTGCAATGGTGCTCGATAAGTGAAATTTAGATTTCGTAAACTTCGCTTCAAATACTGCGGTCAGATTCGTTTTAGGACAGTTTTTTCCTTTTTTTTAGTAAAAATAAGGTTGAATCCTTTCATTTGGAGACTTCCATTGAAGTAGGGTTGATATTTTCCCTCTTGCTGTTCCATCATTCATAATTGATTGTATACATATTAGTATCCGCGACCAACGGAAAAGAAAGCCAGTGGGGACATCGCGACATATTTACAAGTCACGAGGTAAACAAACCTGCTGTTGTTGAGGTAGGGAAACTGCAAGAACTTTGCTGGACACTTTTGTTAAGAGTTTGTCATCGTAGCCTCCATAGGCAGCAATACGCCAGGAAAAACATGCGCTGTTAACTTGTCTGACGCAGCAATGTTTCATGGCAGGAACATTCCTTGTATCTCATCATAATTAGTTAATTAGTTGTGTAATGAGGTTATAATATAAGGAGCCGCAACTCTTGGCATCCCTGTCTAGAGAAGACTTCCAATAAACTGCGAGTAATTGGTGTGGTAGAAAGTATTTTAGAGCACTGAACATAACGTATGAATTTTGGAAACTGTCTTGTGTGGGAAGAAATATTTTGAACAGTGGATTTTACTTGTGAAAACTAGAATTAGCCATTGAAGTGTGTGTATTTGGCACGGCAGGAAGTGTTTGAACGTTGAAGATTGAGTCTGAACATTGAAAAACGAGTTTGGGAGGTAGGAGACAAGATACTGGCGGAAGTAAAGCTGTGAGGAGGGGTCTTGCTTGGATAGCTCATTCCGTACAGCACTTGCCTGAGAGAGGCGAAGGTCTTGAGATCCGGTCTGCCACACAGTTTTACTCTACCAGAAAGTTTCAGTCAACACAACTTATGAACTTTGTAGTTTGCCATTGGGCACTGAATAGCTGCTGCAGTATGATACGAACAGTTTTGACTAACTAATATTATGTATGGAAAAATTTAGTACACTGAACATTGAACGTTAGGAAAAACTTACCAGTTTGAGCTGCACCGAAGTGCCAAAGAAACTAGTACACGTGTCTGATATCGTGTAGGGCCCCCGCAAGCACGCAGAAGTGCCGCAACACGTCGCGGCATGTGCTCGACTAATGTCTGAAGTAGTGGTGGAGTGAACTGACACCATGAATCCTGCGGGGCTGTCATAACTCCGTAAGAGTACGAGGGGGTGGAGATCTCTTCCGAAAAGGCCGTTGCAAGACATCCCAGATATGCTCAATAATGTTCATGTCTGGGGAGTTTGGTGGCGAGCGGCATTGTTTGAACTCTGACGAGTGTTCCTGGAGCCACTCTAACAATTCTGCACTTGTGGGGTATGGCATTGTCCTGCTGGAACTGCCCAAGTCCGTCGGAATGCACAATGGACATAATGGATGAGGTTGACCAGACAGGACATGTCACCTGTCATGGTCGTATCTAGACGTATCAGGGGTCCCATACCACTCCAACTACAGTCGCCTCCAAACCGTTCCATATCGTCCACCAGCTTGAAGAGTTCCCTGCTGTCATGCAGGGACCATGGATTCATGAGGTTGTCTCCATCCCCTTCCACGTCCATCCGCTCGATACAATCTGAAACGAGACTCGTTCGACAAGGCAACGTGTTTCATCAACAGTCCAAAGTCGGTGTTGATGGACTCAGACGAGGGGTACAGCTTTGTGTCGTGAAGTCAACAAGGGTACACGAGTGGGCCTTCGGCTCAGAATGCCCATATCGATGATGTTTCGTGGAATGGTTCGCATGCTGACACTTGTTGGTAGCCCAGCACTGAAATCTGCAGCAATTTGCGGAAGGATTGCATTTCTGTCAAGTTGAAAGATTATCTTCAGTCATCATTGGTCCCGTGGTTGCAGGATCTTTTTCCGGTCGCAGCGTTGTCAGAGATTTGATGTTTTTACCGGATTCCTTATATTCACGGTACACTCGTGAAATGGTCGTACAGGAAAGTCCCCAGTTCATCGGTACCTCGGAGGTGCTGTGTTCCATCGCTCGTGTGCCGACAATAACACCACGTTCAAACTCACTTAAATCTTGATAACGTGCCATTATAGCCGATCTAACAACTGCGCCAGACACTTGCTTATATAGGCATAGCCGACCGCAGCGCCATATTCTGCCTCTTTACATATCTCTGTATTTGAATACGTATGCCTATACCAGTTTCCTTGGCGCTTCAGTGCAGTATTCAAGGGTAAATTGTTACGGGCATTGATACAATATTTATGTGTATTTCGTGCAGCTGTGTTAATTATAGGTACTGAACAAAACTTGACGACATTGACTGTGGTTTCTTCTAGATAATTAAAGATAACTACACTCCTGGAAATGGAAAAAAGAACACATTGACACCGGTGTGTCAGACCCATCATACTTGCTCCGGACACTGCGACAGGGCTGTACAAGCAATGATCACACGCACGGCACAGCGGACACACCAGGAACCGCGGTGTTGGCCGTCGAATCGCGCTAGCTGCGCAGCATTTGTGCACCGCCGCCGTCAGTGTCAGCCAGTTTGCCGTGGCATACGGAGCTCCATCGCAGTCTTTAACACTGGTAGCATGCCGCGACAGCGTGGACGTGAACCGTATGTGCAGTTGACGGACTTTGAGCGAGGGAGTATAGTGGGCATGCGGGAGGCCGGGTGGACGTACCGCCGAATTGCTCAACACGTGGGGCGTGAGGTCTCCACAGTACATCGATGTTGTCGCCAGTGGTCGGCGGAAGGTGCACGTGCCCGTCGACCTGGGACCGGACCGCAGCGACGCACGGATGCACGCCAAGACCGTAGGATCCTACGCAGTGCCGTAGGGGACCGCACCGCCACTTCCCAGCAAATTAGGGACACTGTTGCTCCTGGGGTATCGGCGAGGACCATTCGCAACCGTCTCCATGAAGCCGGGCTACGGTCTCGCACACCGTTAGGCCGTCTTCCGCTCACGCCCCAACATCGTGCAGCCCGCCTCCAGTGGTGTCGCGACAGGCGTGAATGGAGGGACGAATGGAGACGTGTCGTCTTGAGCGATGAGAGTCGCTTCTGCCTTGGTGCCAATGATGGTCGTATGCGTGTTTGGCGCCGTGCAGGTGAGCGCCACAATCAGGACTGCATACGACCGAGGCACACAGGGCCAACAAGCGGCATCATGGTGTGGGGAGCGATCTCCTACACTGGCCGTACACCACTGGTGATCGTCGAGGGGACACTGAATAGTGCACGGTACATCCAAACCGTCATCGAACCCATCGTTCTACCATTCCTAGACCGGCAAGGGAACTTGCTGTTCCAACAGGACAATGCACGTCCGCATGTATCCCGTGCCACCCAACGTGCTCTAGAAGGTGTACGTCAACTACCCTGGCCAGCAAGATCTCCGGATCTGTCCCCCATTGAGCATGTTTGGGACTGGATGAAGCGTCGTCTCACGCGGTCTGCACGTCCAGCACGAACGCTGGTCCAACTGAGGCGCCAGGTGGAAATGGCATGGCAAGCCGTTCCACAGGACTAGACTACATCCAGCATCTCTACGATCGTCTCCATGGGAGAATAGCAGCCTGCATTGCTGCGAAAGGTGGATATACACTGTACTAGTGCCGACATTGTGCATGCTCTGTTGCCTGTGTCTATGTGCCTGTGGTTCTGTCAGTGTGATCATGTGATGTATCTGACCCCAGGAATGTGTCAATAAAGTTTCCCCTTCCTGGGACAATGAATTCACGGTGTTCTTATTTCAATTTCCAGGAGTGTATGTGTGAATATACACTACTGGCCATTAAAGTGGCTACATCAAGATGAAATGCAGATGATAAACGGATATTCATTGGACAAATATATTATACTGGAACTGACATGTGATTACATTTTCACGCAATTTGGGTGCATAGATCCTGAGAAATCAGTACCCAGAAAAACCACCTCTGGCCGTAATAACAGCCTTGATTCGCCTGGGCATTGAGTCAAACAGAGCTTGGATGGCGTGTACAGTTACAGCTGCCCATGCAGCTTCAACACGATACCACAGTTCATCAAGAGTAGTGACTGGCGTATTGTGACGAGCCAGTTGCTCGACTACCATTTACCAGATGTTTTCAATTGGTGAGAGATCTGGAGAATGTGCTGGCCAGGGCAGCAGTCGAACATTTTCTGTATCGTGCGCCAAGGTTCGTCGTTGAGTACACCATCGCAGGCGCTCCTGTCTGTGATGCACAGTCAAGGGTAACCGCAGCCACGGTTCCGAGCTGATAATCCTTGCTGCTGCAAACGTCGTCGAACTGTTCGTGCAGATGGTTGTTGTCTTGCAAACGTCCCCATATGTTGACTCAGGGATCGAGAGGTGGCTGCACGATCCGTTACAGCCATGCGGGTAAGATGCCTGTCATCTCGACGCTAGTGATACGAGGCCGTTGGAATCCAGCGCGGCGTTCCGTATTACCCTGCTGAACCCACCGATTCCATATTCTACTAACAGTCATTGGATCTCGGTCAACGCGAGCAGCAATGTCGCGATACGATAAACCGCAATCGCGATAGGCTACAATCCGACCTTTATCAATGTCGGAAACGTACGCATTTCTCCTCCTTACACGAGGCATCACAGCAACGTTTCACCAGGCAACGCCGGTCAACTGCTGTTTGTGTATGAGAGAGCGGTTGGAACTTTCCTCGTGTCAGCACGTCGTAGGTGTCGCCACCGGTGCCAACCTTGTGTGAATGCTCTGAAAAGCTAATCATTTGCATATCACAGCATCTTCTTCCTGTCGGTTAAATTTCGCGTCTGTAGCACGTCATCTTCGTGGTGTAGCAATTTTAATGGCCAGTAGCGTACGTTAAGGAGACGATGGCAGATGCGCGTAACCGGTAACTGGCGGTGGACCGGGCGACAAATGAAATTTCCGGCGCTGCATCAAGTTGTGGCTTGCGGCGGGCGGTGTGCGCGACTTCCGAGTGCGACTGGCGGCAGCGGCAGGCTGACGGCGACTGGCAGACCTCCGGCTGGGTCTTCAGCTCGACGCCGCGGCTGCAGTTTCATTACAGCGTGCAGGTGGCGTCTAATATCGCAGTCATTAACGTAAATCGTACTTACAAAATAATTAAAGAACGGAACTTTTGTTGTGGGTTTAGAGGAATTAATCCTGCAATTTTGTAATTTATTTAGTAAACATAATCGTCGTAGCGTATATGTTGTTACTTTCTATTTTTGGATGATCGGTTTCCATCTACATAGAGGTCTACATTCTTCGGTGGTAGTAGGAATCAGTAGCGTGGATTAGGCCCATCCGTGCTGGCGTTAACAACACTGAGCTAGCACGGGCGGACCTGCTCCATGCCAGGGACTCCTACGAACACCGAGGAACGTAGATCTAATGATGGTCTCTGTAATAGAGCATCCACAAAAAAAGAAGTAACAACTTATACGCGACCAGGACTGCGTTTACTAAATAAATTACAACACTGCTGGAGCGCTGTTTCCTGGAACAACGTTCCAAAAAATTATAAATTTTGTGTTTTGTAAATAATTGCTATTATAAATCAGGCAAGATGAGTTCAGTTAGAGTAAATACGTGATGAGATTGTCACCCAGGGAAGTGTTGTTAACAGCAAGAACAAATTTAATGAGTTAATTAGTAATAAGAATGATAATCCTTTACATTAAGCCCAGGTTCTCATTCAAAATGCTCTAAAAGTCAATTTCTTATTGAATTTTTTGAAAAGCATGTGTGTAGAATGTTTGAAGCAACAGGTTTTTTAATTTTAGGAAAGTTTCTGCAGCCCATTGTTCGAAGCAGTGTCACGGCCACCGGAACACTCTCAGCCGGAGACGCCCGGCTCCGGTAGAAAACTTGTCGTGCCATGACGCACGTTCACGAAGCATTTGCATTGCAGTATGCATAAAAACATATTCGCCGAAAAAGCTGACGAGCAACGTGTGCAGGCTGCCTAACGTAGCGTATCCACCTCAGCCAGATCGGCTTTTCTTCCCAAGGAGAACGAGGCAATTACTCTCCAGGAACAATTCGGGTTTGAGGAAGAGTGGATATACGGCCCTAGAGTTGCAGACTAGACATAAGCAACGGAAACCCTTTATGTCCAATTTTGGTCAAAACTGGTCAAGACATGGTTTTTGGTACGCCATATTGGATTAGCCATTTTGAGTTTTGGAAATATAACTTCAGATTTGTGTTCTGTGACATCAAAAATATGTAACAACATGTAATTTTTATGTAAATCGAACTAATAATAAATATGAAAGTTTTCCTTAAACTTTAAACAGGTTTTTCTCGCAAATGATTTTTCAAAACTGCATTTAGCATAAAATAGAAACGGCTTAATCTATCAGCCCCGGAAAGTAAACACTTTTCTTGGGAACTTATTACTATAATATATGAAATTTGTTAATATTAACTGGTTTTTTAAAGCCACAAAGAGTGAAAAGAAAACAAAAATCGAACGCAAAGTTCAAGTTCACACCACATAGTTAAATTGAAGGTTATCTCATTGTTTTTAGGTATAAATGTAATCTAGTATCAACTGATATTATCCATTTTTGATTTAAGATAACCCCTGAGCGTCTACAGTGCACGCAGTTTGCGTATTTCAAACTCACAAGCCCATGTTCGAACCATAAATATGGGCGCCACTTTGTTTTTTTATTGAAAATCTAAAATAAAGTTCGAAGTACCATCATTCATAATCTCCAAACAGATCCTTTGTATGTCTTAGCAGTGTCTCAAAAAAATTTACCAACTTTTCTTCTCTTAGGTCATTTGAATGAGAACCTGGCCTTAATATCAGAGGGTATAGTATGGGTAAATAAGTGGTATTTTGTACAAGACAAAGACTTTTAATGAAATTTTGTGATAATTTATGGTGCCATTTTAGGACTTAACGATTTGTGGACTGTTGCTATAGAGTAACTAATGTAATATAAATGATGCTAATGAGGTTCTGGATTCTGAGAGGCTCATGCAGAAAAAATTTGTTAAATATGGCTCCGAATAACATTATGTCGTCTGTGTTGGACTGTTGTAAGGGACTGTGATTGTTTATGACAGTATAAGTTCACATAAAACAATTATCTGCGTCCGCTACTTTTTTTATTTCATTTTATTTTCGAGAGTTTACACTCTCATCTTCAGGTGTAAAAATTGTATTATGTTACATTTTTGCCAGTTGAATGCAGCCAGTTGTTTGGTGCAATTACATTATGTTTGTTGCGGTTACATTTTGAATCTGTTCCAGTGCACAGAATCGTGTGGTTGGTCATAAATACGCATTTTTAACTTAATTTGCCTCACAGAACTGGAGCCAATAACATAAACGTTGGTTTGTTTATATTATTTGTTTTAGTTCTGTGAGAAAAATGAAGCTAGAATTGTATATTTATGACGAACCGCTGGGTTCTGTACACTGGTATAAATTCAAGATGACACAGCAACAAATAACAGGCTCCACCCAGCTAGCAGATATGTAACATAACATCACTGTTCCACCTGAAATGAGACTGTAAACTCTCGAAAGGTGTCGTGGCATGAAATCAAAAGACTGCTTGACACATATAATTGTTTTATATTAACTTTCATGGTTCTGAATGTTAATGTGTTAGGTAATAATAAATGTAATAAAATGCTTATAGTTAGCGAATCTCAGAGAGGGAAGGATGAAGTCACAGTTAAGGTGATTGGGAAACAGTGTGAATAATGGTTTAGGTAAAGCAGTGTTCCTTGATAATGAGAAGAAACGTAATACTAGTGAACTAATATAAAGCTGAATATATGCTTTTGTTATGTGAAACAAGACGATTTTGGGGAGAAGTATCAAAAGATTTATAAAATGGTGTCAAACAAATTTGTATATGGTATTAACATTAATGTTTTAAAGATATGAACAGATTTTTTATAAAATAGCCCACAAGTAATCAATTTGCTTATTCAATTACCAAATAGTTGTCCTGGTTTGATCAAAATAACAGTGTAACTACTGCATAATCAGGTGAACAAAGTTTCTGAAGACTCACATAAAGAAATTAAACCTGAATGACAGCTGTGAAAAATGTATTAATAGCTAGGAACTTAGGTACTGAAAATGACGAAATAAGTAATGAAAAGGAGACGGTAGGAGAGGTTTATGGTAATGAAAGTAAAGTACAAGAATATGACAATGAACGGGGATAGAAGGAGGATTAGAGTTACGAGTTAAGTCAGATGTAAATGTTATGAATAAAGGTGTGAGAGAAGAGGAAAGAAGGGGGTTAAGATTTATGAATTAACATCAGACGTAAATGTTGTAAATAAAGATGAGAAAGCAGAGTTCTTTAAAGGAGAAACGTAGATGTAATATGTGGTAAACGGTTCTAAATAAGGTTAACAAAGTCATGTTAATGCTGAAGTGAAGGAAAATGAATTTAATTATAGCACAGATGGGGATGGTAACAGAATAATGGCAAATCCAGGCAACGCAGGTAAAAAGTATGCAAATAAACCGACAAGTGAGAAAGATAATACTGTTTCTGAAGTGAGAAACATGAAGAATGACTTTAAAGTTTTCAGAATAAAGTGTAACTTTATTGGGTTGGAGAAAAGTACTAACTATGTAATTAGTTATAGAATAGGAAATAAAACAGGTTTTGATGAAAATTAAATGCTGCTAAAACGTTTGAGAAAGCATTAGAAAATATTTTCTGAAATATGTGGTATTCAGAAAGACTATACTTACTGGTTTGAGAAAAAACCCTTTCAAGCGACACCTTCCGGTCGTGTCATGCCGTGATAACGTGGAAAGCCAGGAATGATAACAATAAGTGCGTGTTTAGTTTATTAGATGTGTACTTATTAATTTAATGCTGATTATGAAGTCATTTCAGTGCAGTGTTAATGTTGTGTGGCCTTGTCCAATCATGTGGTAAGCCCCTGCGTGCAGCTTACGAGAGAGAAATGCCGAGTCAGCAGAGCGGTTAACGGCCCCGTGAAATGTAGGGCAGTGAGTGGCCCTGTGGAATGCAGGGTAGTCACTCGTATTGATTGGGTCTCTGACATCCGACAGTCAAGGACGCATTAGCGGCAGCCAAAACAAGGGTTACGCATTAGCTATTGACATGTGAGATGCGTCATGGCGACGTATGAATTTACGTTTTGTTTACTAACAGACCAGGACAACTATTTGATGATTTAATAAGTAAGTAGACTACGTGCGGGTTATTTCATAACAAATCTATTCTTATTTTTAAAACACTAATATAAATAACATTGTTTCCAAGGAGATTATGCCATTGTACATATTTAACGTGTATCAAGTTTTAAAGTTTTTTATGCGTATTATAGACGACGACAGGATGCTGTCTGCATCTGAATGCATCAACAAACGCTAGGAGATCAATCAGTTATGTGGCTGTATTATGAATATAACCAGTGAAACTCATTATTATTGTTGTTGTTGTTGTTGTGGTCTTCAGTCCTGAGACTGGTTTGATGCAGCTCTCCATGCTAATCTATCCTGTGCAAGCTCCTTCATCTCCCAGTACCTACTGCAACCTACATCCTTCTGAATCTGCATAGTGTATTCATCTCTTGGTCTACCTCTACGATTTTTACCCTCCACGCTGCCCTCCAATGCTAAATTTGTGATCCCTTGATGCCTCAGAACATGTCCTACCAACCGATCCCTTCTTCTAGTCAAGTTGTGCCACGAACTTCTCTTCTCCCCAATCCTATTCAATACCTCATCATTAGTTAAGTGGTCTACCCACCAAATTTTCAACATTCTTCAGTAGCACCACATTTCGAAAGCTACTATTCTCTTCTTGTCCAAACTACTTATCGTCCATGATTCACTTCCATACATGGCTACACTCCATACAAACACTTTCAGAACTCATTATTATAAGTTGGAAAAATTTATTACGTTATTTTAATTGAAAACTGAACTATCAGAGGTAGAGTATAAGTACTGATTATTATATAGGGTAATTATAACTGTTACCTGACAACAAGGATGGGTACCTTAGAAACTGAAATAAGAGGGCGTGCTGAATAATAATGCCGCCAAATTTTTTTATGTGAAGACTTTTAAAGCTTCTCGAATAAAACAAGCGTTATTAACATTCAACATCTTTATTTTCGCTGTATACATATTTATTTATCAACATAGTCACCCTGGCAAAGAACACATTTCTCCCAACGAGAGACCAGTTCGTTGATACAATCAGCGTAGTAAGATGTTTGACTTGGTTAACAGAGCCACAACTTCCCCTCTGCTTGCATGCTTCATCCCTGTCAAAGTGATGTCCTCGAAGGTGTTTTGGAAGCAGAAGAAAACCGAATGGCGCAAGTTGGGGCTGTATGGAGGATGATCGATGACAGTGAAACCAAACCGTCGGATTGTCGCAGATGTCGCAGTGCTCGTGTGTGGTCTGGCATTGTCATGCTGAATGAGGGGATGCTCCATGTGTGGACAAACACTTCGATTTTGTGTTTTCAATTTTCTGATGGTCTCGCAGTACCTTGCAGAATTTATGGTGGTACCTTTAGGCGTGAATTTCAAATGCACCATATCTTGAACTTCGTAGAACACTCTGTTCACGACTTTGCCTGCTGATGCTCTCTTCTGCGGTAGAAATTGTGATCCCAGCTTTCATCACTTGTCACATTGTTGTTAAGGAAAGCATCACCCTCACGCACAACACACAAAGAAATTGTTTACATATGTCCAGTTTCCTCTGTTTCTTGCGAGGAGTGAGGATATGATGCACCCACCACGCACACAGTTTTTTGTACTGCAGTTCTTGCAGTGATGGCCTATACACCCGCCCGCGATTTCCCAAAATTACCTCAGAGATGTGTCTGTGTTATCCAAAGATTTTGTCCGATGTGTTAATCAATCCGATTTCGATGAGTCTCGTTAGTTGTCGAAAGCCGTTGTCCATCCCGAACTCTGTCACCCACATGAAGGTTAGCACCACAATTTCTTTCAATACAAGTTTTCACCGTATACACCTTTCATTCTTCTATGGATTTCAATTAGAGGCACGTTTTCTGCGGTTAAAAACTCGATTACAGCGTACTTTTTCTCTCTCACCTCTAGAGGCAGAGGACTGCAGCTTGCGTCAGCGAAGCAGGAAAGTCGGCCGAGTAATATACATCACATGTAATATCTTAACTCATATTAAGAACAGAATAGAAAATTCAAAGGCATTAGTTTTCAGCATGCCTTCTAAAATGTGCAGTTTTGAAAAAAAAATCAAAAAATACTAGGGAGCCTGTATTGTAACTTTATGTATAAAGCCCCAGGACGGTTAAACAGTTCCCTATTTCTTTAAAAAAATTATTTTTTAAATATTAACACAAAATCAAAATTAAAATTAGCAAATATAATTCGTGAAACACTAACAGGCACAATATCTAAAGACAAATTTATGGGAGAAGTATCTCAGCCATTTGAAATAAAAACTGGTGTTAGACAAGGTGATGGTTTATCACCTTTACTGTTTAACTGTGTTCTACGAAAAATTGTAAGGATCTGGAATTCGCAGATAGAAAATCACAAAATTGAACCAATAACTCTGGAAAGGAAAACAAATGGAATTAAGGTAAACTGCTTGGTTTTTGCGGATGATTTTACTATACTTTCAGAAAACCCGACAGAGGCACTTATTCGGATAAACCTTTTGAAAAAAATAGCAAACAGAACTAGTCTCAAAATTTCACCTGAAACAACAAAATTAATGAGAAACATAAAAACTGGAAAATTCATAGAAACAAAAATAGGTAAAATAGAGCGAGTAAATAAATTTAAATATTTTGGAGAGACTAAACAACAGGATGGACTAGAAAAATGTACAATAGATGTAAGAATTAACAAAATGGAAAGAACATATGGTTTGACCAAAAATATTTACAACAAGAAATGTATATCTTGAAAAACAAAACTAAAGCACTACACCACAGTGGCACGACCAGAATGTTTATATGGATCTGAATGCCTAACTGTAAGATGGACAGACTATAAGATGGATAGACTCTAGTACATTCCAGTGCTAGAGGTACTGAAAAGAAGGATTATTAGAAAAATAATGGGTGCAATAAAAACTGCAGATGGTTGGAATATAATAAGTAATGAGGAGATCTACAAAAATACAGAGAAAATATCTGAAGTAATTGCCAAACGAAGATTAACCTTTTTCAGACACCTCTACCGAATGGACGGAAATAGACTAACAAAACAAATACTCCTAAATTTCTGGAAGAAGAAATCGTCAATAGCATGGATTACAGAAGTAGGGAGCTAGAAAGAAACAACATCAAAGAATCGGAATAGCAAAAAGAAACCGTTTTAAAAATTAAATACTAAATTTGGAAGGCTTTCAAAGCAGAAGAAATAAAAAAATCGGTAACAACGTGGACAGAAGAAAGGAAGAGACTTCATGGAGAGAAAATGAGGGAATGCTGGCAAAATAAGAAACAATAACAAATGAAGAAGAGGAGCTGAAGTTGTTGTTAACGTGATCCTATTTCGTCAATATGATAGGGAAAAAAGCACATTTTATCAGATTTCATCATACTTTATGCCAAGGCTGACGCTGCTACAAGCCAGCGAGCAGTTAAGACTGGTAGCACTGGCCGTCACACAGAACGATAGATGGTCACCAAACGCGAGAAGGAAGGTGCTAGTAGCAGCCGTGTAGTGCTGGAGTGTACAGAGAATGCGGTGATTCACTCTGCGAGGCTTGGCGGCAAGTGCATACGTCTGTTTATTAATATTAACTTTTTAAATGTTTATACGGAGTGTTCATTTTAACTGAATACATTGAAATATCTCGAAGTGCGGCTGCTCCCAGCGGAGGTTCGAGTCCTCCCTCGGGCATGGGTGTGTGTGTTTGTCCTTAGAATAATTTAGGTTAAGTAGTGTGTAAGCTTAGGGACTGATGACTTTAGCAGTGAAGTCCCATAAGATTTCACACATTTGAACATTGGAAATATCTCGAAACCTACACACCGGATAAAAAAAAAATTATATTTCCAATTTGTTTGTCACGGAGAGAGAGGTCCAATGAAACCACACTCGACCCCCTACCCCACCCTGTGCGTGGGTGTTGGGGCCAACTTCGAACTATTCAGTGGGAACTCCCGTTTTTTATTATTGATTACGATTCTATGACAAAATCAACATACGTTTTGTCTGAAGTATTTCCTTTGTTTCGTCACAGATGGCGTTGTAATCAAAGAAATTGTCGTGAGTACACAATCGTAATTTACCACATGCTGCTGTTCAAATGTGTGTGAATTCCTGTGGGACCAAACTGCCGACGTCATCGGTCCCTAGACTTACACACTACTTAAACTAACTTATGCCAGGAACAACACTCAGATCTATGCCCGAGGGAGGACTCGAACCTCCGGCGGGAGGGTCCGCGAAATTAGTGACATAGCGCCTGTAACTGCGCGGCCACTCCGCGCGCCACATGCTACTGAATGGCCTTTGAATGTCCAGTGGCACGTGCGAGGATTCGACGGGCTAGTATTTCAGAGCTTCTAATTGGAAACGCCATTCGCAACATTGTATTCCTCCGACATGTCGAACAGGGCACTATTCATGCCCACTGCGGCAGTGGCTCGAAGCGAACGCTACTCTGCTTTTCCAATTTGAGTAAGTGCTCAAACGTAGTACCGCGAACTTCAATACACTTAGTGATCCGCTTTCAAATCAACATTTGTTCAAATGGTTGCATCAGCAATGTTAAATACTGGTTGGTGTGATAAAAATAACAAGTATGTATCATTTGGATTACAAGAATGTGCCAGAAAACGATTAATTGTAATGGATGATCCTAATTATGATCCTGGATGTTTTGAACAATTAAAAACAATATTTTCTGGTAATCCTACTAATATACCTATTAAATTTGAAGGTGATTACACATTCGCTAAAACTCCTGTAATTGTTTGTTCAAATTGTGATTATTTTAAAGGTCATATGTGGGATGAACGAATTGAAAAATACTATTGGAAGTCATGGAATACAAGGATTATAAAAGAATTAAATCCATATACATTGTACAACTTATTTATTGAATATGAACTGTTACAATGAAATTGTATACAATAAATGTTTATTATCGATGAATATCTTTATTTAAATCCTCCAACTCTACATTTTCCACATCTTGTCTTTTCTTTCTTGGTACATCTCTTACAATATTAGCACGAGATGTAGTACTTGCGTTTATACTAGTTGCAACTCCAGTACCTGAATCAAATGATATACCACTATAAATTGATGTTATACTTTCACTATCACCTTTCACATACAATTCTCCAGAATGATCTAATGTTTCCACCAAAGTATTATATGTTACTATAGAAAATCCTATTTCAATTGCTGTAGTCATTTTTACAATCATTTTACAATTTACATAACTATTTGAATCTGCTGGTGCATTATTAGGAACTGGATTAATACCTAATGTAAAAGAAGGCATTAATTTAACACTTGTTGGTCTATTTAAACGACCTACAAACGATGACGTCACGGCCGCCACATAGTGCTACTTTGTGCCTTCGGCAGCGGCGGCCGTGACGTCACGGCCGAGGGTCGGCGGGTGGCTGGGGGTCGTTGGCAAGTAATCAGTTGGTGGGAAAGCGGCTAACCTTGAATTGTTTTGCAATGCTATTAAGATGTGAATCGGGTATATAAGGAGTAGCGTTGTCTGTATATCATTAGTTTCATTTTGTTAACGATGGGTTATGGAGTCTCGTCGTGGCAAGAGTAGTGGAAAGTTTAAAACGTATACCGTTCGTGGTGAAAAGAAACAATTACCTTGGTCAGCAATACGTGAAATTAATCGTAAACGTGCAGAGAAACGTAAAAGAGGCAGTTTAGACGTATCGTTGGACTTGACGTCTGTTGATACCGATTATTTCGATGCATTGGGAGAACTACATTTAACTGAACTGTTTGGTGAAACTCCGTCTGAACCAAAACGTCCCAGACAAGAAAGCGAGCCTACAGCAGGACCTTCTTCGAGACCTGACATTCAACCAAACTTGATAGACAACGAATTAGAAGAACGAGGATTACAGTTTGCAAGTACTTCTGCATCCACGACGATGGAAATCGACGAAGCTCTACAGTCTGCTCAACAGATACGTCAAGGTAGTAACAGCAGTAATAATACTTCAACTAGTGGAACCAGTTCTACACAATCAACTCCATTTCAATTGTGGAAGTCAGTGGAACAAATTAAACAAAATAGTGTTATAATTGTTAATACTCACATATTTTTGTATGGGGTTACGCATATAAATGGTTTGATGTTATTGCTCCTGAAAATAATAACAAAGTTGTAACAAAGAGGTTAGTTACATCTGGAGCACAATTTATGACAAATGAATTAAGTCAATTTTTAAGTGAAGCTCAATTTGATTCATTGCCACATAATTCATTTGTAAAGAAATTATGGATATCTTTAAATCCTATTGGTTTAGAAGCGAGTTTTCAAACTGGAAGTACATTAAGTGCAAGTGGTAGTATTACGCATGTTCCACTGTTGATTTATAATAAAGGTGCAAATCTTGCTATTGCTCATGAACCAGTTAAAATAGCTACTGAACAAAATAATCCCATGTGTATTACTAGTATTGCTGCTAAAGGTCGTGTAAAAAATATTTTGTGGGGATCTAATGGAATGAATGATTATCCTACTTGTTTAACAGTTCCGAGAAATTGGCCTTATTATTATTCTTTTGTAATACCACATGGGAAATCTGATGACAACGGAAATTTATTTGCTTCAGATGAAGTATATGGAGCACACCATTTACATAAACTATATGAAGTTGGTATTGCTTCAAAAGCTGTTGATCAAAATAAAACATTTGATTATGAATATGAACCTGCAATAGGCATAATAAAAACTAGAAAACGTGCTCATGGATTTGCTGGTAATGGGACACAGTATTATTTAGGAACACATGGTTATCCTGGAAGGTTTTGCAATACTGATAATAAAGTTTTAAAGAAAGTTGGACAACAAAGTGCTAAACCTTTATCTGTTCATCTAGCATATTTTAATTATGATCAAGGAATTGAAAAATCACATCTTGTAGGTCGTTTAAATAGACCAACAAGTGTTAAATTAATGCCTTCTATTACATTAGGTATTAATCCAGTTCCTAATAATGCACCAGCAGATTCAAATAGTTATGTAAATTGTTAAATGATTGTAAAAATGACTACAGCAATTGAAATAGGATTTTCTATAGTAACATATAATACTTTGGTGGAAACATTAGATCATTCTGGAGAATTGTATGTGAAAGGTGATAGTGAAAGTATAACATCAATTAATAGTGGTATATCATTTGATTCAGGTACTGGAGTTACAACTAGTACAAACGCAAGTACTACATCTCGACCATAACTTCACGGCCTGTTGGCAATTGCTGGTACATTTTATCTTTTAAACATCCCCACAAAAGAAATCCGGCGACGTCAAATCCAGCGTCCTACCACGCCAATTAATAGGACACCCTCTGCTTATCCACCGACCAATGTAAACACGGTGTAATACCTATTGTGCTTCAGTTGGGTAGTGAGCTAGGCAACCGTCATACTGAAACTACATTCGTCGTCGAAGGTCCATGGCGACATCGAGCAGTAGTACCGGTACTTCCTATTCCAAAAACGTTCGGCATTTGCGCCCATTCAACGTGCCGTCGATAAAATACCGATCACTGAAATTGTTCCTCATGATGCGACCCCATACGTTAACCGACCAAGGACGTTGATGGTCAGCTTGGTGTATTTATTTATTTATTTATTTATTTAAACGTCAAGTACCGTAGGATCAAATTGAAGAGCAAATCCCCAAGGAAATGGAACATGTCAGTACATGAAATTACAACATAAAATTAATAACAGATAAAAATAAAATATTTATGAACCCAAAAAAAGTCAAGCCACAAGTTTCTGTATATGCAGTCAACAATATAACATAAGAATCAGCTTAAACTTTCATGGAACTCCTCAACAGAATAGAAGGAGTGACCCATGAGGAAACTCTTCAGTTTTGATTTGAAAGCGAGTGTATTGCTGCTAAGATATTTTAATTCTTGTGGTAACTTATTGAAAATGGATACAGCAGCACACTGCACACCTTTCTGCACATGAGTTAACGAAGTATGATCCAAAATCAAGTGGGATTTCTGCCGTGTATTAACTAAGTGAAAGCTACTTGTTCTTAGAAATAAGCTTATATTGTTAACAAGAAACGACAGTAAAGAATATATATATTGAAAGGCCAATGTCAAAATACCCTTATGAGTGAACCGGGATCGACAAGAGGTTCGCGAACTTACATCACTTATTGCCCGAATCACCCGTTTCTGAGCCAAAAATACCGTTTTAGAATTGGAAGAGTTACCCAAAAATATAATACCATACGACATAAGCGAATGAAAATAAGCAAAGTAGACTAATTTTCGTATCGAACGAAATACAGTTCGAATAGTAAACATGGCAGCATTAAGTCTTTGAACAAGATCCTGAACGTGGGATTTACACAAAGTTTACTATCTATCTGAACACCTACAAATTTGAACAGTTCAGTTTCACTAATCATATGCCCATTCTGTGAAATTAAAACGTCAGGTTTTGTTGAATTATGTTAGAACCTGTAAAAACTGAGTCCTACTGTGATTTAGCGTTAGTTTATTGTCTACAAGCCATGAACTTACGTCATGAACTGCACTGTTTGAAACTGAGACAATGTTGCACACAACATCCTTTATTACCAAGCTATGTCATCAGCAAACAGAAATATTTTAGAGTTACCCGTAATACTAGAAGGCATATCATTTATATAAATAAGGAACAGGAGTGGCCCCAACACTGATCACTGGTGCACCTCCATTTGACCGCACCCCACTCAGACCCCACATCAGACCCATTCTCAACATTGTGAATAATGACCTTTTGCTGTCTGTTGTTAAAGTGTTAGGAGAACCAATTGTGAGCTACTCCGCATATTCCTTAATGGCCCAACTTCTGGAGCAATGTTTTGTGATCAACACAATCAAACACCTTAGTTAAATAAAAAAAATATGCCTAGCGTTCGAAATCTTCTGTTTAGCCCATTCAGTAAACCACAGAGAAAAGAGAATATAGCATATTCAGTTGTTAAACGACTTCTAAAGCCGTACTGTACATCTGTTAGCAAGTCGTGTGATATAAAATGATCAATTATCCTTACAGACAGAGGCTTTATGAATAACTTTAGCAAACGCTGATGGCATAGAAATAGGTCTAAAATTGTCTACATTATCCTTTTCTCCCTTTTTATAAAGTGGCTTTACTACTGAGTACTTTAATCGTTCAGGAAACTGACCATTCCTAAAATAAAAATACAAATATGGCTAAGAACAGGGCCAACACGCGCAACACAGTACTTTAATATTCTGCTAGGCACTCCATCATATCGATGAGAGTCCTCGGTCTTCATATGCGGGAAGTAGGACGTTTATGCAGGTCGTAGCCAGCAATCGTCATTCCAAGTGGGTGGAGTACGTGAGCGCGTTAGAGGACGCACTCAACAGCGTAAAAAGTAAGGCTACGGGGTGCTCACTTTTGGAAGTCATGACCGGGGTGAAACCAAAGTTCCTACTCACAGAAACGGTAGAATTCCCGCCGCGAAAAGCTGAATCGGCTGCTGAAAGAGAAGAGGCAGTAACGGCCCGCATGAAAAAGTTAGCCGCTGAAAGGAAGAGGCGTCACGATGGACGATACAAACTGATGAAATACAAAATGGGGGACAAAGTGCTTGTACGTACCAAGGAGCGTTCCAGCGAAGTGGACGGTGAGATTAAGAAATTATTCGAGTTATACTATGGACCATTTTCAAATAACTTCCGGGAATCCAGCCAACACTTTCAGCGACCGGCCGATATTTCGGCGGGAGAACACCCCGGCATTTTCAAGGCAAACTGCAACGGACAGGCGGCGTACATGCAAATTTAAAACCTCGTTTCTCGGACTGAAGCAGGAAAGATAACACACACACTGAACAATAGTGCCACCAAAGATGACCAGAGCTATCGATAGTGAGACTATGAATTCGCAGGTGAGGTAGCATTGACTCTGTCCCTCTGTTTTTTAACAAGGGAGAGAGCCGGATTCCAAACAGAGTTTAAACAGAAACCTCCATTCCTGTTAAAGAGTTTGTTCCCTAATTTAATCTCAACTGCCTCCCAATAACACTGTCCCAATAGCTCGACGTGCATGCCAATATCTCGGTGTTATTATACACTCCTGGAAATGGAAAAAAGAACACATTGACACCGGTGTGTCAGACCCACCATACTTGCTCCGGACACTGCGAGAGGGCTGTACAAGCAATGATCACACGCACGGCACAGCGGACACACCAGGAACCGCGGTGTTGGCCGTCGAATGGCGCTAGCTGCGCAGCATTTGTGCACCGCCGCCGTCAGTGTCAGCCAGTTTGCCGTGGCATACGGAGCTCCATCGCAGTCTTTAACACTGGTAGCATGCCGCGACAGCGTGGACGTGAACCGTATGTGCAGTTGACGGACTTTGAGCGAGGGCGTATAGTGGGCATGCGGGAGGCCGGGTGGACGTACCGCCGAATTGCTCAACACGTGGGGCGTGAGGTCTCCACAGTACATCGATGTTGTCGCCAGTGGTCGGCGGAAGGTGCACGTGCCCGTCGACCTGGGACCGGACCGCAGCGAAGCACGGATGCACGCCAAGACCGTAGGATCCTACGCAGTGCCGTAGGGGACCGCACCGCCACTTCCCAGCAAATTAGGGACACTGTTGCTCCTGGGGTATCGGCGAGGACCATTCGCAACCGTCTCCATGAAGCTGGGCTACGGTCCCGCACACCGTTAGGCCGTCTTCCGCTCACGCCCCAACATCGTGCAGCCCGCCTCCAGTGGTGTCGCGACAGGCGTGAATGGAGGGACGAATGGAGACGTGTCGTCTTGAGCGATGAGAGTCGCTTCTGCCTTGGTGCCAATGATGGTCGTATGCGTGTTTGGCGCCGTGCAGGTGAGCGCCACAATCAGAACTGCATACGACCGAGGCACACAGGGCCAACACCCGGCATCATGGTGTGGGGAGCGATCTCCTACACTGGCCGTACACCACTTGTGATCGTCGAGGGGACACTGAATAGTGCACGCTACATCCAAACCGTCATCGAACCCATCGTTCTACCATTCCTAGACCGGCAAGGGAACTTGCTGTTCCAACAGGACAATGCACGTCCGCATGTATCCCGTGCCACCCAACGTGCCCTAGAAGGTGTAAGTCAACTACCCTGGCCAGCAAGATCTCCGGATCTGTCCCCCATTGAGCATGTTTGGGACTGGATGAAGCGTCGTCTCACGCGGTCTGCACGTCCAGCACGAACGCTGGTCCAACTGAGGCGCCAGGTGGAAATGGCATGGCAAGCCGTTCCACAGGACTACATCCATCATCTCTACGATCGTCTCCATGGGAGAATAGCAGCCTGCATGGCTGCGAAAGGTGGATATACACTGTACTAGTGCCGACATTGTGCATGCTCTGTTGCCTGTGTCTATGTGCCTGTGGTTCTGTCAGTGTGATCATGTGATGTATCTGACCCCAGGAATGTGTCAATAAAGTTTCCCCTTCCTGGGACAATGAATTCACGGTGTTCTTATTTCAATTTCCACGAGTGTATAACATGGGGTGACCAGTATCCAAGCAATGTTCGGCAATAGCAGATCTATTTGGCTGCTGTAATCGTGTGTGCCGTTTATGCTCAGTACATCGGTCCTCCACGGTCCTGATAGTTTGACCAATATATGCCATGCCGCAGCTACAAGGAATACGATATACACCCGCCTTACGCAGTCCAAGATCATCCTTAACGGAACTCAAAAGTGCTCTAATTTTACATGGAAGTCGGAAAACACATTTCACATCGTATTTCCGTAAAATACTACCGATCTTGTTGGACGTGTTTCCTACGTAAGGCAAAAAGGTAGTAGACTTAGGTGTTGACTCAGAATTATCATCAATCACCCGATGTACAGGTGGGCGATAGCGCAACGCACGTTCAAACTGTCTATCACTATAACCATTTTGACGAAACGTAACTTCAAGATGGGACAGCACAGCTGGCAAAGTCTCAGCGTCAGAAACGACATGTGCCCTGTGTACCAAGGTACGAAGTACCCCTTCACGCTGAGCCGGAAGGTGACAACTATTAGCCTGTAAGTACAAGTCGGTGTGAGTACGTTTCCTATAGAATGCATGTCTCAATGATCCATCATCCTTCCTCCTAACCAACAAGTCAAGAAAGGGAAGGCAACCATCCTCTTCCACCTCCATCGTAAAACGAATGTTCGGGTGGATCGAGTTCAGATGTTCTAGAAAGACATGTCTTTCGTCCACAGAGTGGCAGATACCCGCTGGAGTGGGGAGGGGTCAGTGTTCGGCCCCTGGTTGTACTCCATGAAAACTGTCAACAAACTATAGGTGGCGCGCGTGGAATTGGCGCTTTACGCCCACGGTACAGCCTGTTCCCACGCAACATGAGAGTCCAGGCAATGCGATGCCGCCTACAACTTGGAGCGTTGGCGACGAAGTGGAGACTTAATTCGACGCCACGAAGAGCCAGGCAGTAGCCTTCACCTGAAGGATGCTGTCGCCAGATCTGCCGCCTGTCAACATCGTGGGAGGTCCCACCTGTGGACGAAGACTGGGAAATACCTCGGAATGATCCTCGAGCTGTGGTTCACATGGGTCTAGCATATACGTGATGCCAGGATCAGAGCAGTGCTAGCCGGCCGCGGTGGCCGTGCGGTTCTAGGCGCGTCAGTCCGGAACCGTGAGACTGCTACGGTCGCAGGTTCGAATCCTGCCTCGGGCATGGGTGTGTGTGATGTCCTTAGGTTAGTTAGGTTTAAGTAGTTCTAAGTTCTAGGGGACTGATGACCTCAGATGTTAAGTCCCATAGTGCTCAGAGTCATTTGAACCATTTGAACCAGAGCAGTGCTGCGTTACTGCGCCCTGTATCCTCTGCTTAGTACCTTGTCGTCGCTGCCTCCACACCACGGCATTGCGCTCTACCAGACACTGGTCAGACCGTTGGTAGTGTACGTGGACGAGGTGTGGGGAAAGGCCGCTGCCTCACACGTCGCGGCATTGCAGAGGGTGCAGAGACGAACTCTGAAACTTGCGCTGCGCCTCTGAGTCTGGTTCAAAATGGTTCAAATGGCTCTGAGCACTATGGGACTTAACTGCTGAGGGCATTAGTCCCCAAGACCTTAGAACTACTTAAACATAACTAACCTAAGGTCAACACACACATCCATGCCCGAGGCAGGATTCGAACTTGCGACCGTAGCGGTCGCGCGGTTCCAGACTGAACTGCTCGGCCACTCCGGCCCGCTCTGAGTGTGGATTCAACTCGTCTTCTACATGAAGAAACGGACCTCTCACTGCCATGGGACGAAATCCAGCAGACTACTCGCGCCTTCTACGAGACATCGGGTCAATACAGCAATTTTCTCTTTCTTGAACTGACAACACTGCAGGCCAACAACACGTTGGCTAGACCTGCAGCGAGAATAATTTTCTCAGCAGCTGCCTGAGGACAACTCACTTCCACATCACCGGACGCCATTCTCGCTGTGAGAATGATTTTACTCGGTGTCAATTATCTTCACGTCACATGGGGCCAATCCAACAAGTCTGGCAATCGTAACACCACATCGAGAGTTACAGCAAAAATAACATCCCAGTGTTTGACCTGCACACATGCCAAGCGAGAAATGCTCGCCAGATAGGCGACTAGATATAGAGTCATCGTCTCACGGTCAGCATCACTGGTAGCAGTGTTTTCAATACCACAATGGGCTACCGTGGAAGAGGTGTAAAAAAATGTAACAGTCGAAGTCGATAAGATGCAAGCGGACAATGCAAAGATGGGAAGAAGCTCTTCGGACGAGGAAGAAGGAAATAGCTTTTAACAATTCTTCTGAGTATGTGGAGGGGAGACAAAGAAAATTCGACGTCTGCTGACTGAAAATGAGCGTAGAGTGATGAGGAATGAAATTTTGGACACGATGGAAAGAAAGGAAACAGAGTAGGGAGAAGGAGGAGGCTGCAAGGGAGAGAAACAGGCTTGTGTTAAGCTTCCCTGTTCGCACTCTACAACAAACTATCAGTGATGTACTTACGCCTGTCAGTTCAGTAAGGAATAGGCCAAAATTTGACACACGGTACAACGACCTCATGGATGGGAAAATGAAGATAATTAGTGAAGAGGACGATGTCGTTGTGCGGAGTTGGCTCAATTTCCGAAGAATTAACGTTGTGGACGTTAAGGGGAGTAACGTAAAAATATCAGCTCCGATATCACATGGAATTGTGAAGTCTGAGGTAGCTGTAGTGCAGACAAAGTGAGTCTGGGCTGCACCAAAGTGAATAATTGCAGTAATAGCTACCCCACTGGGTAATAGTGGGTGCTTTTTAGAGGAAGTAGAGCCTGGGACAGATATATAGGGACGATCGAGTGCTAATGGTTTTTGTGTCGTGCAGAGTCGAACCTCTAACAATGATGTTATTGTTGATACTACTGGAAATACCCAAGAAGTTGTTGACGTTGACAGTTATGTTGCAAATGTTTTGGAACGAACGGCAGAGACGCATATGTATCGTCAGAAGCGGAGTGAATGTAGGAAAAGGAAGAGGAGACGTGTTCATGAAGATAGTGATCGGGAAGACAGCGCTGAATCTTTTGAGGAGTGTCTGCGCCTGAGATGTGGAATGTAATAGTAGCACAAGCACTGGATTGTAGCCTTGCATAGCTACACTCAAGCACCAAACGCGGTCGGCTACGCCTACATAAGACAACAAGTGTCTGGCGCAGTTGTTAGATCAATTACTGCTGCTGCAAAGGCAGGTTATGAAGATTTAACTGAGTTTGAAAGTGGTGTTATAGTCGGCGCACTAGAGATGGCAGACAGCATCTTAGAGGTAGCGAAGAAGTTGGGATTTTCCCGTACGACCATTTCACGAGTGTACCGTGAATCCGGTAAAACATCAAATCTCCGACATCGCTGCGGGCGTAAAAAGACTCTGCAAGAACAGGACCAAAGACGACTGAAGAGAATCGTTCAACGTAACAGAAGTGCAACCCTTCCACAAATTGCTGCAGGTTTCAATGCTGGGCTATCAACAAGTGTCAGCGTGCGAACACTTCGCCTGGGCCCGTCAGCACCGACATTGGGCTGTTGATGATTGGAAACATGGTGCCTGGTCGGTCGAGTCTCGTTTCAAATAGTATGGAGCGGATGGACGCGTACGGGTATGGAGAGAACCTCATGAATCCAGCGACGCTGCATATTAGCAAGGGACTCTTCAAGCTGGTGGAGGCTCTGTAATGGTGTGGGGCGTATGGACTTGCGCAATTCCAGCAGGACAATGCGATCCCCCACACGTCCAGAATTACTACAGAGTGGTTACAGGGACATTCTTCTGACTTTAAACACTTCCGCTGGCCACCAAACTCCCCAGACATGAACACTATTGAGCATATCTGGGATGCATTGCAACGTGCTGTTCAGAAGAGATCTCCACTCCTCGCACTCGTACGGATTTACGGACAGCCCTGCATGATTCATGGTGTCAGTTCCCTCCAGCACTACTTCAGACATTAGTCGGGTCCATGTCACGTTGCGTTGCGGCACTTTTGCGTGCTCGCTGGGGCCCTACACGATATTAGGCAGGTGTTTCTTTGGCTCTTCGGTGTAGCTACTGACGTGTGGTGCGAGATGTTTACTGAGCATTCACATTCTGTGGCGCTCAACGAGTGTAATATAGGTGAAGGGTATGAGGAAAAACTGAGAGTAAGCTTTCTTCCATGACATCATGCCAAAATCGACTTACGGCTCCGCACTGTGAAACTTTGAGGGACAATATTCCAACCAGGGGAAACTATGGCCCATGGGTTGCTGTCGCATGGTTCGTCCATCTTAAGTAGCAAACCAGTTAAACTGCAAACGGAACCACTTTATTCGTATGATACAGTGCCACAAGGCCCCACGAAGTTGCTCCTCTGCTGCAGCAGGAATACCAGAGAGCAGAGCAAATGGTTCAAATGGCTCTGAGCACTATGGGACTCAACTGCTGAGGTCATTAGTCCCCTAGAACTTAGAACTAGTTAAACCTAACTAACCTAAGGACATCACAAACATCCATGCCCGAGGCAGGATTCGAACCTGCGACCGTAGCGGTCTTGCGGTTCCAGACTGCAGCGCCTTTAACCGCACGGCCACTTCGGCCGGCAGCAGAGCATTTAAGGAAAGTATAGTGTGTGATTATCACTGCAGTGGGACAAGTAAGAGGGACTACCTGTCAATCTATTGTGAGTGGTAGTGCCGTACGTGACTCATGTGTGACGACAGGTCTGGGAATATATTTTCTAGAAAAGCATAAGGGGAACTGTTGTCACACGGACTACATTCCAAATGAGTTAACAAAATAAAGCATTAAAAAACCACCAAATAGACAAAAGAGACGCTGAGTATAAGAGTTTAATGGAGTTAGACCATGTGCTGTTAAAGAAGGTTTGACCAGAATTAGTTATTGAGAGTGAACGAGCATTGCAGTACGATTATTAATTGTAAGTGTAAAGTGAGACTTAAAAGCTGCTTGTATTCGTGACAGTGGTATCTGGATAATATTAATAAATGTATATCCGAGCGTTATAAGGCTACTGAGCAGCTTATGTGAAAGTTTGATGAGGTGTTAAACGGTTAAAGGAGAGTTACCAAGACAAGCTAGATGATAATAATTATACATTGTATAGTACGTTATCAGGAGAAGTGATGAGTTGCAGGAAAGATGCAATCTCTGTAAATAAGGATTTAATAGGATAAACGTCGTATGGTAATATCAGAGTCTCTGAACCTTGTTGTTCAAGCTGCCTGGTATCTAAGAGGTGAAAAATTTTCGTAAATATTATGCATTATTGTCGTCCATGCATGTTGAGTTTTGTTGCAGACCAGGGCCCAGGTCTCTCAAAAAGACATCTGTTGTAGCACATCGTGTCGACACACTTGTTACAGCAAAAGGGCTATTTACACATAGCGAAACATACCAGGGCCGGCATCACGAACATGCCAGCACAGTGGTAATATCAGGGTTTTACAGAAAAGGGCAAGCAATTTCCCCACCGACACAATGCGGAAATGTTGTCAGGAACATGACACGAAGCAGCGCATCAGTATAGCAAATGAGTCATTATCTCATACAAGTAACTGTGACTTTTTGGCAAAAACATTGACAACTCGGCAGACATACACTGAGGTGACAAAAGTCATGGGATAGGGCTATGCACGTATACAGATGGCGTTAGTATCGCTTACACAAGGTATGAAACGGTAGCGCATTGGTGAAGCTGTCGGTTTTACTCAGGTCACTCACGACAAAAGACTTCCGACACGATTGTAGTAACACGACGGGAGTTAACGGACTCTGAACGCCGAATTGGAGCTAGATGCACGGGACATTTAATTTCTGAAATCTTTAGGGAATTCAATATTCCGATATCCACAGTGTCAAGAGTGTGCCGAGAATACCCAATTTCAGGCGTTATCTCACAACGCAGTAGCCGACGACCGCCGCTTAATGACTGAAAGCAGTGGTGTTTTAGTAGCGTTGTCTGTGCCAACAGAGAAGCAACCCTGCATGAAATAACCGCAGAAATCAGTACGGGAAGTACGTATCTGTTATACAGTGCGTTAATGGGCTATGGCAGCAGACGACTGGTGCGAGTGCCTTTGCTAACAGCACCAGATCGCCTACAGCGCTACTACTGGGCTCGTGTCCATATCAGTTCGATCCTAGACAACTGTAAAACCGTGGCCTGGTCAGATGTGTGCCGATTTCAGTTCGTAAGAGCTGACAATAAGGTTCGAGTGTGGCACAGACCCCATGTGGACATGCACCAGGTATCAATAAGGCACTGTGAAAGCTGGTGGTGGAACCGTCATCGTGTGACCTGTGTTTACATGAAATGGACTGGGTCCAAATGGACGGATCATTGACTGGCAAGAACATTCCGGACAATTCGAAAATGTATGGGACATAATCGAGAGGTCAGTTCTTGCACAAAATCTTGCACCGGCAGCACTTTCGCAATTATGGACGGCTATACAGGCATTATGACTCACTATTTGTGCAGGAAACGTCCGACGACTTGTTAAGTTCAACCACATCGAATTTCTGCAGTAAACCGGGCAAAAGGAGGTCCGAGACGATGTTAGGACGTATCGAGAGCTTCTATCATTGCACCATGTGTCGATGTACACCAGGGCTGCGAGCGTGGGCTGCCCGCGTCACTGAACGTACGTGTGTCGCCGTGCGGGCACAATGCACGCGCAGCTCGCGTCCTCTTACTCGTGAACAGGAGTCACGTCAGCATTCTTTGCATTGTTATAGTTATTGCAGTACGACAATACAATAAATACTTACGACAAAATATACAGGGTGGATCACCTAAAACTTCTACCGCAGATATTACGGAGATAGAAATTGCAGTTGATGTGCTGTTTTCACAGAATTAACTAGCATTGTTAGCCAATCAACAGATTGTAATGATACTTAGAAAGTGTATTTTTGTACAAACCTACACTTTTTCAAATGGAACAGTGCCTATAGACCCTAAAAAACCAAAAGTAGTGTTGTTTGTCGCAGGATTGAAGTGTGAGTCGTTTACGAGATATCATATTTTAAAAAGTTCTATCACCGACACTTATACAATACCTATGGTGGCACACACTAAGGAACAACCCAAGTACATACCTTAGCTATGTGCATTTTGATCACAGGTTGTGTTCAAAATGGCCTACGGCAGTGGCAACACACGCTTCCATTCTGGTATGGAACGGCTGCTGCATTTCAGCAGAGATGTCCGAACAGGCTGCAGTAATACGTCGTTGCATATCAACGGGTGTAGTTGGTATGTACTTGCAGACAGCGCCTTTCAGCTTTCTAAACAGAAAAAAGGCCACCGGCGTCTGACCCGGATAACGGGCTGCCCGAGGTACAGGTCTTCTTCCTCCCATCTAACGATTTTGAAACAATTCGTGAAGATATGCTGTAGTACTTCGTGCACTATAGGCTGGATAGCCATCATTATGGTACCACACGTTCCTCCACGTCTGCAAAGGAACGTATTCTAGCATTTGTGGAAGATGGTCTGCTCGAGGCTGCAGTACTTGTGTGCCTTCCGCGTTTCACTTGTTTCCTTCTGTTACGTTGTCTAAATGTTATACTACCACTTTCATGTAACTGGTTGAAGAGGATGATAAACAGTTGCCGAGATGGTTGACGTCGTTTGAGATATCTTGCCGCATACAGTGTACAAGAACGAACTGCATTCTTCCTATGCTCTCCATAGGCCATGTGCATGTCGTTTACTTATGGACTGGTAGTACTATGGGTCGGCCGGCGTCACCCCAAAGTACCGTTATCCAAGATGGCGGCCGTGACGTTATCTGATGATGATGATGATGCGAGTACCATTACCTAAAATGGCGCCTCTGGAGGGAAGATAGGTCAACTGGGCTACCTCCACTAACCTAAGAAAATGGTAGTAAAGAAAGGGTATTTGGCCTATCTCTACAAACCTAAGAAAACGGCGGTAAAGAAAGGGCAGTTGGGCAACCTCCACCAACCTAAGTGACCGGACTGCCACCTGTTCCTAGGAATTTTGGTCAATTTTGCTACTTCCACTAACCTAAGAAAATGGCACCAAAGAAAGGGCACTTGGGCTACCTCTACTAACCTAACTCACCTCTTCCTACGAACTGGACATAAGTCTTTATTTAAACAATTAGAGCCGCTACCGCCATCAATTGTCTTCGCCATTCTCTTGGAATATGTGCTCAAATTTTGATCTAAGACCTTACTCCTGCAGCTGAGGGGGGTTAGTATGCTTTCGCCCCCAATAGCGGCTGCTCATTCAATTCGAATGTAATTTCTATAAATTTGATTAAATTTGTATCAATTTCTTTAAATTTGTTTAAATTTATTATCCACCAACAGCATTAGTATCATGTTGCGGCCACAAGAGGCTGAGGTTGAATTCGAATATAATTGCTATAAATTTGGTTAAATTGAAAGAAATTTATAGAAATTTAAACAAATTTGTATAAATTATATTCGAATTGAATGAGCAGCATGTAGTGGGGGCGTCATCATACTAACTCCCCCAGCTGCAGGAGTAAGCTCTTAGAGCAAAATTCTAGCACATTTTCCAAGAGGATGGCGAAGACAATTGATGGTGGTAGTAGCTCTAATTGCTTAAATAAAGACTTATGTCCAGTCGTAGGAAGTGGTGAGTTAGGTTAGTAGAGATAGCCCAAGTGCCCTTTCCTTGGCACCATTTTCTTATGTTAGTGGAGGTACCAAAACTGACCTATCTTCCCACCAAAATTCCTAGGAAGAGGTGGCGGTCTGGTGACAGGTTTGTGGAGGTAGCCCAACTGCCCTTTCATTCCTGCCATTTTCTTAGGTTAGTAGACATAGGCCAAGTGCCCTTTCTTTACTGCCATGTTCTTAGGTTAGTAGAAGTAGCCCAATTGACCTACCTTCCCACCAAAGCCACCATTTTGGATAACGGTCATCATCAGCTGACGTAACGGTCGCCATCTTGGATAACGGTACTTTGGGGTGACGACGGCCTAGCCCTGCTACCATTGGTAAATCCCATCGTCTACTTACGACCTACTGCTTGGACTGTCACACACTAACTGACTGGAAAGTCGCAGTGGAGTCAAGGAATACTCAGGAACACGGTAAGCATGCATAAAAACATCGTACCTACCAACCACGCAGGTTCAATGTCACGAGCAATTGTCGGCGTGGAAACGTTTCAAAATACGATATCTTATAAACGACTCGTACTAGAGTCCTTCAACAAACACAACTGACACTTTAGTTTTCCCTACTTTTCGTTTGTTAATGTCAATAGGCGTTGTTCCATTTAAAAACGTGTATATTTACAAAAAAAAGTGTTATTAGAATCTGTTGATTCGCTAACAATACGACCCCTTGACTACCAATCCATTCTTTGAAATACGCACATCTGTAGCACTTTCCATTTCCGCAATATTTACGGTGCAAGGTTTAGGTGATTCACCCTACATGTGCGTAGTATTTTCCGAAGTGTAGCCTTAAATACCACTCTTCTGTCACATGAAAGTGCCATCGAATGAAAGTGTCATAATAGTAAGCTCATAACAAGTATATTGTAAAGATCAGCAAATAATTTTGTTCTTGTGCGCCTAATTTTATGCACCATGTCGTCACATAAGGGTTTGAATGTCGTTATTATGTTTTAAAACAGCCAACTTGTTTTCTTATGCTTTTCAGTAAGTAAAATTTTCTTTTAGACTTTTTTCTCTTGTGCGACTAGCTCGTACTTCTTGTTCCGCTATCACCTCACTGTGAGTGTGTCGTTCCAGCTTCGATCGAGAAACTGAAGGCAGGAACACATGTTGAGATGATACCAACAGACGACAGGAAGCTGGTTGACCGTCTGCAATTAGGCACAGGTACAACACAACGACAAAGAGAGAAATAGAGAATTATCTTTTCACTGCGTAACTCTGCGCCGCAAAGTAATACGTCGTGTGGGTCGACAGCAGTTACAGGCATTACGAAGCTTTCCAAACTCAGTCGGTCAGGACAGCAGTGAACGGATGTGAGCGAGGGGGGAGGCAGGCAGGTGAAATAAAATACCACTCTCGTCCACTTAATTTTGTGGTAACAAATACAACACAGACCTAAAGTAGAAAACAAAGAACGCATGCTGTTTTATTAAACATCTATCTCTAGGCAGATGAACGTCAGTATGCTGCCCCTAAGCAGTGTTGTTAATTTCAGTGTTGAAAGAACACTTTCACAGAAATACGTGGTCCCGAGCATGCTGCAGATTCTGGGAGCTATTCGAAACAACTGCGGAAACTGTTCTCGAGGGAAGTTCTTATACAACATTTCAATTTTTTTTCTACAGCGCGAAACCTCTGCTTGAGCACAAGACTACAAAGAAAGTCAATGAACTCCGACTGAATTTCAGTAGGCGCGCTTTCAAAGTCCACTGCAAAAGGAGGTGCAATAACATTAAAATCAAGCACAAATCGATCGAAGTCACTAAATCTACTATCAAAGTTTTTTATACCAAATCATGTAGCACCGTAACAAATTCGTCAAATTGTTCCCCGAAGTCTCATTTTCAAGATTTATTTCACTTATAACCAGTATGTCATTCGAAAAGTGCACAAATGACCATTCTGAAAGTTGCCTTATCCACAACAGCAATTTTTTTTTAAAGGCCAGATCCGATGTTAAAAACATCGGTAATTAGTTGATGTCTACCTTGCAAAGTTCTACGCAAGCCATTTATATGCATTGTATGATCAGTTAGAAACAGAGGATCGAGGTCACCAAACTCGTTTACTGACCTTCCTTTCACGTCAACGAATGATGCTATGTCTTTACGCATGTTAAAAAAAATGCTCTATAAAATTTACTCGACGCAACCGGCGTGCTTCACAAAAATGATTTAAACTGCCGATGTCCCAAATCATGTGATTTCAGTTTATTAGCTGTTTTTACAACTATATCCATGACGCCACTTATTTTTGCACAGCTTGCTAGCAAATTCACTGCTGTAAACCAAATTCTTTCACCTTGTTCCTTACCAAAGCCAGGACACCTGACTTTAGACCAATCATTGCAGGTGCTACATTTGTTACAATCAACGATAGTGTTTCCCATCAAAAGTCATATTTGCCAATATTGTTTCTTAAGCAAGAAAACATGTCGTCAGCCGTTGTATCGCGCATGGGCATTAAACCACGTAGTTCTTCCACCACTTTGAACACGGCTTCAACGCAAACTGAGCAACATCTGTTACGTCCGTGCTTTCATTCAAAGCCCTAGAGGAAAAAAATCTTCGGTCTTGTCTTTCAGTTGCGTTTCCACGTCATTTGCCATGTCTTCTACGGGTCTGAAAACTGTTCTCCGTGAAAGAGGAACTGTTTCGAAAACCAGAAGTGCCGCTGGACTAACAAAACACTCTTTAACAAATTCTCTGTCTCTGAAAGGATGCTACCTTAAGAGCTATGTGAAGCTCGTTCTCAATACACCAACACTGTGGACGACATGGTTGTCTCCCTGTAAATATCTTTCAAGGAAGAGGTAAAATTGAGGGCAAAATCACATAATAGTAAATGTTCAAGAAATGACATGTACCTATAGGAACTTTCTTCCTTCTCCCCTTCCTATTTTTGTTCGAGTTCGGTTTTCCTTTCCTCAGTACCGAAAGTGATCAAGAATTTCTCACGAAAGAGTTGAAAATATCGCTTCACATTGTACTTCTTTCACGCTGGTAAAACAGCATAACAAAACATACTCTGAGGCCCGGCTTATGTTTCAATAAAAACTAATCTTCTTTGCGCTGTTGGCTCAAGCGTAGGGATTTAACCGATTTTCGTTTTGAGGATCTTAATTTCCCGTCAGCCATTTTCCTCTCGCTATTTTTATCCTAGCACGAACGCTAAAGAGACTTCGTCACCGAGAACACTAACGACACGAAGTAAGCAGGCGTGGGTATCGGTAACAAACGAGCGATGTTAGCAGAGATGTGGAGCGGGAACTGCTGGCTAACAG
Source organism: Schistocerca nitens (assembly GCF_023898315.1). NCBI lineage: Eukaryota > Metazoa > Arthropoda > Insecta > Orthoptera > Acrididae > Schistocerca > Schistocerca nitens. The sequence continues at coordinate 65,468,028 of NC_064616.1, forward strand.
CGCTCGCGGGCAAGCTGTGTGGGCACTCACAGGCGCCCGCGTCCGCAATAGCGAACTCACCCGTCTCTGTTCTACACCGTTTGAAACTAAACTGCCGCTGGCTAACGCCGTACAGTCACACAGGAAGCACTCGTGGACTTCTGCCAGGGTATTTAGAACGCGAATACATCTGTAAGACTTACATTTCGAGGAGTTCTGGCTTTCGACTTTTTAAATTGTTATAGCTCTCGCAGTCTTCACGGCTTAGATAATTTATTCAGTCACAGTGCTTTATTTAGCACAAATTTGTATTACTACGCGGCTAAAAGGATCACCCGATCATATCCATTATTTGAGAACGATAGCACTTCGCGACTTCCGAAAAAATTGACACATAATTTCAAACTTTTCCAAAATCTTTTCTCGCTAACACCCCATACAAAATAATGTAAGGAAAAAAGTTTATCGTTTACTACATTTTAACTGATCATGCAGTACAGCTTCTGCATCAGGCATTACGTTTTAGTTTATTACATCTTTATTACTAACTCCATTAGCAACAATTATGCAGACATGTCCACATATACCAATGAAGGTACCTGCAAAATCATATCATTGTGCGACATATAGTTGAAGACTTATGACATCATAAGCGTTAGTCTAAGAGTGAATAATACGAAAGTAATAGAACCAACATAATTATGGTTTTGTGTCTTCAACCATAAAGGTTTTATATGACTAGCGTCAGATATTTAAGACATTAACTCATTTGTAAAGTAGTCAGACGTCGGAAGCAATATTATACATGGGGGTTCGATTGTTCAAAGAATCTGGATGGACATTGCTGGTATTCAGTAAGCTATGATCTGCGGTGCTGTCTACAGTAGGGTTTGTATGTGCACACCATCAGGTCCAGGTTCCCATGGGCCGATCCTAGCTGTCCTATAACCGAAAACCCGCCCTTCTCTCCAATTAACCTCTCATTCAGAACCAATTCTAACGACCTCACTTGCTTCCTACTGTTCACAGTGACACCAAATTTAATTTTTTCTAAATCTCAGTTAAGTAATTACTGCATTGCTATGGTTAAATTAGTTAATCACTCTCACTAATTTACATAAACGGTTGCCTTTACATAGAAGTAGCCACGAACAGACCAGACCTCATCGACGGTGTCAGTGTTGAGACAGGTATTAGTGATCATGATGTTGTCATTACGACTATGGTTACGAAAGTTACAAAGTCGGCCAAGAAGGCTAGGAGAGTATTCTTATTAGAAAGAGGAGATAAGCAGTTGTTAGCATCCCACTTAGTAAATGAACCGACTTCATTTACTTCCGGTACGATGGACGTGGAAGAATTAGGTGCAAATTTTAAACACATTGTAAATCACGCATTGGAGAAGTATGTGCCGAAAAAGTGGGTTACGGACGGAAAAGACCCACCGTGGTTTAACAGCGCAATTCGGAGAATGCTCAGGAAGCAAAGACAGTTGCACTCGCGGTACAAGAAAGATCGGGTGAATGAGGACAGACAAAAGTTAGTAGAGATTCGTGCTGCTGTAAAAAGAGCGATGCGCGAAGCATACAACCACTACCACCGTCATACCTTAGCAAAAGATCTTGCTGAAAACCCACGGATATTCTGGTCTTACGTAAAACTGGTAAGTGGGTCGAAGGCTTCCACCCAGTCACTCACTGATAAGTCTGGCCTGGCAACGGAAGACAGCAAAACGAAAGCTGGAATTTTGAATTTAGCATTTGAGAAATCTTTCACGCAGGAGGATCGTACAAACATACCGCCGTTTGAGTCTCGTACAGATTCCCGTATGGAGGGATAGTGACACACATCCCTGGGGTTGTGAAGCAGCTGAATGGGTTGAAAATAAATAAATCGCCAGGTCCTGATGGGATTGCAATTCTGTTTTACAGAGAGTACTCTACTGCATTGGCTTCTTACTTAGCTTGCATTTATCGCAAACCTCTTGCCCAACGTAAAGTCCCGAGCGACTGGAAAAAAGCGCAGGTGACGCCTGTATATAAGAAGGGTAGAAGGACGGATCTTCAAAATTATAGACCAATATCCTTAACATCGGTTTGTTGCTGGATTCTCGACCATATTCTCAGTTCGAATATAATGAATTTCCTTGAGACAGAGAACTTGCTGTCCATGCATCAGCACGTCTTTAGAAAGCGTCGCTCCTGCGAAACGCAACTCGCCCTTTTTTCACATGATATCTTGAGAACCATGGATGAAGGGTATCAGACGGATGCCGTATTCCTTGACTTCCGGAAAGCGTTTGACTCGGTGCCCCAATGCAGACTCCTAACTAACGTACGAGCATATGGGATTGGTTCCCAAATATGTGAGAGGCTCGAAGACATCTTAAGTAATAGAACCCAGTACGTTGTCCTCGATGGTGAGCGTTCATCAGAGGTGAAGGTATCATCTGGAGTGCCCCAGGAAAGTGTGGTAGGTCCACTGTTGTTTTCTATCTACATAAATGATCTTTTGGATAGCGTGGATAGCAATGTGCGGCTGTTTGCTGATGATGCTGCGGTGTACGGAAAGGTGTCGTTGAGTGACTGCAGGAGCATACAAGATAACTTGGACAGGATTTGTGATTGGCGTAAAGAATGGCAGCTAACTCTAAATATAGATAAATGTAAATTATTGCAGATGAATAGGAAAAAGAATCCCGTAATGTTTTAATACTCCATTAGTAGTGTAGCGCTTGACACAGTCACGTCGATTAAATATTTGGGCGTAACATTGCAGAGCGATATGGAGTGGGACAAGCATGTAATGGCAGTTGTGGGGAAGGCAGATAGTCGTCTTCGGTTCATTGGTAGAATTTTGGGAAGATGTGGTTCATCTGTAAAGGAGACCGCTTATAAAACACTAATACGACCTATTCTTGAGTACTGCTCGAGCGTTTGGGATCCCTATCAGGTCGGATTGAGGGAGGACATAGAAGCAATTCAGAGGCGGGCTGCTAGATTTGTTACTGGTAGGTTTGGTCATCACGCGAGTGTTACGGAAATGCTTCAGGAACTCGGGTGGGAGTCTCTGGAGGAAAGGAGGCGTTCTTTTCGTGAATCGCTACTGAGGAAATTTAGAGAACCAGCATTTGAGGCTGACTGCAGTTCAATTTTACTGCCACCAACTTATATTTCGCGGAAAGACCACAAAGATAAGATAAGAGAGATTAGGGCTCGTACAGAGGCATATAGGCAGTCATTTTTCCCTCGTTCTGTTTGGGAGTGGAACAGGGAGAGAAGATGCTAGTTGTGGTGCGAGGTACCCTCCGCCACGCGCCGTATGGTGGATTGCGGAGTATGTGTGTAGATGTAGAAGTTTTGAAGACTTCACTTTTTCAGTAAAAGAAAAGTAATGGAATTAATTACTTCAGGGTAAGAAAAGAATAAATACATGAGAGCTGTTTATTGTACACAATAACTAACCAGCTAACTCCTGAAATGGTTGCCATGTGCCCAAACCGTGAGCGAACTAACAACAGACAATCAGTATCTGAAGCCACATTGACGCACTGCATGTTGGCCATTAATAAACACCATTATTTCCTACCTGATAACCGTCTCCTTCTTTAGTCCAGTTCAAAGCAGTGCAGTAGACTGGGTAAGACAGATGCCGGTACTTTTCATAAAACCATCCACCTGAATGTTGAATGAGTCTAAAAATAATGTGAAAGTCTTTAACTCGAAGATCTTGTCTGTGCCAGAATCTGATTATAGTAGCTAACATTAATTTTGAAAACATTTTGTAAACAGAAACAGGCTCTTACTAACTGGTAAAGCTGTAGAATTATTGTTTTTGTGTTAAATTCATTACTGTATTAATTAAAATACTGAGTAAACCTTAAAGATATCTCTCTGCAGTTATTTAGGAAACTGTTAATACGATGTATTTATTTGCAAAGTTGAGAATGTGTGGCTGCAAAACCCGTTATACTTCATAGATTCACGTTTAATCACCACAGCTTGTCTTGTATACGTAAAGCCAACAGTCATACAGTATCTCTAAGATATGTATGTACACTAGCAGTATTCCAATACCAAAATATATTTCATTCACTTTCACTGCAATACTGTACTAGCTTTATTACTTCTTATGATGTACACTTTCAGACAGTGAAACCAATAGCAGCTGTATTCTCAATTAGCTAATAATGTAGGCGTATGTAATTATTTTCATGAGGTTTAAAAACCCCGTGTAATATTACCTAAGAAATGCATATGAGAAACACTGTTTCTGTCAGATAGTTCAACAAAGTGTCAGTCTCTGCACTTGCGGTCTCGCTGATGTGACTGTAGTAACTAAATGCTACTCTTAATTCAGCCCCATCATCCACCGTAGCAGAAAAATATTTCCCTGCTACAGTTCCTTAGTGGTGGGCGGTGCACGCTGTGATTACTAAACACTTAACTGGGTGGTGTGGACCGAAGACTGACTCTCTTTGAGAGCTTTTTTTGTTGGGTAAGGGATGTACATACATGTGTTCTCTTTATTTATTCATTTCACTTTCCTGGAGAGCTCTTGCTTGTTGGGTAAAAGGTACACAAAAATTTTCTCTTTATTTGTTCATTTCAATTTGATAGGAAACTGGGGGCACACAAATTTGGTCCTTAGTACCTTTGGGAGGGGTGGGGGAGGGAGGTTCATTATTTCCACGAAGGTGTGTAACATCGATCGGTAAATCAATGGGATGTTGAACAAAGAGCAGACTACACTCGCGGCATCCTTCTTCTAGTATGATGGCGGAGTCAAGCGCACCAACGCCTGTGGTACGCTATACTTATGCCCGCGTTGTGGGTGTATCTTTCTGACCAGGCGTAGTTAGAATACTCCGTCTCGCGACATGTCAAGCTTTGTGAACAACTTGGTACCGAAGTCAGTTATCTTGTCCTTTAGGTATCGCTCATGAAATATTTCGTGAATTTCTTGTGTGCTGATCTGACGTGCACCCTCAGCGTCCAATTCAGGCGCCGGTTTTAGATTTAATGATGGAATCACGAGTGATGACCCACGCTGCGCATCCGTACAGAGGTAATGGCTGTACTGTGGACGTATAGAGTAGCAGTTTCTTCTTCACCGTCAACAGTGATATAGGAAGTTGTTCGACAGATCAATGTAGCAGTCTGGGAGAGGCGTTTGGTGGCAAATTTTAGCTATCTGATTGTCCCGCAAGACATTTTAACAAGAATTTTCGAGATCAAAAAAGACGCCGACAGTGGACTGCCACAGGTTAAAGTGATAGTGAACATGTTCCGTGAGGCAAGAAAGCTGCAACGCGGAGGAAGTTTCGTGATGAAAGCCGCATTGTCTCCGCCGAATAATTCGATGGTCGTCGAGGCTCTGAGTCAGTCCTGCAAGCAACATCCTGTCGAGTATCTCACGAGCGCTGGTAGCCGGCAGATGGGGTAGCGAGTACGAGGTGGCGGCCAGCCTTCGGAATGGGGATGGCCTTCCAGGCAGGCGGGAAGTATGCATTAACCAGACAAGCTGGATTTTGTTTTTCAAGCGGTATTGTGGCTACTAGGTCCTGCCGTGTTATTACTTGATGCAGGTCGTAGTGTTCCACACAGACCTCTTAGCCAGTACCAACGGTCACAATCACGCAGCAATATTGAGCTGCGTAGTTGGAGGGCATGGACACTGTTACCCATGCAGCACCACTTGTAGGTGGGGCTGCTGGAGTTCTTTTTCCTGCACTTTGGTGTTATCTTTTATTTACCTACAGCAATTACACTTACTTTTTAAAGAAAAACACAGGAATTTTGGAAGTAGGAAATTATAAATTTATGGTATAATTTAAAACGAGAATAAAAGAAGACAGGAAAAAGTAGATTTAGACATCCCTTCACCGACACCACCTAGGGAAGGAGTCTTGGTATTGATCCGCAAGACCAGAGTCCACATGTGGTGCTACCTATATGAGTAATTATCCACATGAACATCCCTCTTCGGGAAAACCCGATTTGTTTAATCTATGTGGATCTAATCTATGTCAGTGTTGTTTGTTAGACTGCTGTGGGAATTGATCTTTATTACGTTACATAACAACAACTACTAGGTTAGTTAGTAAACAAATTCTGCATGGTTTTGGAACAACATTCCGCCTCAATGTAATCTAATTAAGTTATATACTGTCCCTAAATAGCTGTAGGAGAAATAACACGTCACCACGAAGCTGTTATTGCTCTTGTAAAAAATATTTTTGTAGAATTAAACTAGACTTTTTTGAATAGTGTACCTATTAATTTTGAATATTTGCGTAATATGTATGATCTTTTTCTGTTGCGTGTTTACACTGTTCTATTTTGCTTGCTTACTTTATATAAAATGTGTTGTATTCATATTATTACATTTACAACGATGTGTTCATGTATGTAACTACATTACATTCATTAACCAGACAGCTGTTTATGACTCGCGTCAGGAAGACCACTGTCTTGTGCAGAAGGTTCCGTAAGTCTGCACTGCTGATGTGGTCCCTTGCACCGTGTTGTCTTTCTTGCAGGTTGTCTAGGCTACTTCTATAGGAGTTGAAAGCAGAGGTTGGTTCTGTATGGGCTCTAATTGGAATCGTGTAGTGAATCCGTTCATCATCCTCATTCCCGCCTCCACCAGGATCCTCTTGGTCACGGTTGAGGATCGTCATCTGTTGAGTGTAGGCGTCGGGGAAGAGTTCCGCTTGAAGAAAAGCGTCGAAGATCAGCTCGTCATGGCCATTGATAGCTCTCTTAGCTGGCTTCTGTTGCCTGATATTCTTCACGAGCTTCCATTTGTCTCGAGTATCCAGGACGAAATGGGCCATTGTCGACTCCCACACTTGTTGGCGACACTCAGCGACACGCTTGTACACGTCATGTGAAAAGCGCTTCGTTTCTCGTCTGTCCGCTGGCGGTGGGACTGGATGTGCTCTCTCACTATCTTTTAAACAATCTGTCCACCTACCTGGATACGCTTCAGGTTGTCTGCCCCTTCACTATGCGATGGTATGTACTGGTTTAGCTGATGAAAGCAGCGTTGACGAAAAGTCAGCTAAATACCTACCACGCAAAGGCCACATAACTTCAGTCCTTGGGCAGCACCTGGAAGTTAGTTAAACTATCGGGCGTTCGGGATTCTTGCATGACTCGTTTGAAAATTGTCTAACATTTCCTGTAAGCTGCTTTATTGAATCGAAATGTCCCCGTACCAAGTTCTCACTGAAAAGCAGCCAGAAGATATTTATTCCGACCCGATATTTTAAACGTCCTAAACAATCGGTGACCCACGACTACTTGTAAGTCAACACAGTTAGTCGTTCAGCAGACGTGCTCGCCACAATGTCTCGTAATTTGCAGGAAACACGCCAAGTTTATATACGACTTGAAAAGTTCTCACGGTAATTCTCCTAAAATAACTCACTCATAATGCTCAAACGTTCTAAAAATACTCACCGCTGTAGTCGTTTTTCATCAGCTATACGAGAACCGATCAAACGCACAGGCTCCTTCATTTTGGCACATATTTGATCGGCATGATTTAACAGAGGTGTTTACTAGAAGACGGCTCCCGAGCGACTATATCAACTCATCTGAGGCACAAAGCCCTACTCAAACGCGCGGGAGACGCTGAATTCCTATTGGCTAGAATGTAAGCAGCCAATCAGATCATCTCGAGTACTTCGATATTGCCGGTGTGTCAACCATTCAGATCACCACACGTAATTTAGACTAGAAAGTTCGTAATTACCAATCTAAATAAAATTTAATGAAAACAAAATACAATTCCTTTACACAAAATAAATTACTAATAAATTTAATACCCAACGCTCCTTCTGATTGCCTTTTACAAAGTCAAGCTCACTCTGATATACGTCACAAATTCCCGTACTGCATAACAACTTTCTCACGCTTACATTTACATAGTTTTAGTACATCATATTCTCAATTTAACGAATATCCTCCATTCACTCTCTCAGTCTCTCCAAAACCCTCATACAACCAAAACACAATGAAATAATAATTTTCCAATGTACAGATAATTACGTCAGAAACCTGTGGCAATGAAATTAAAGGAAATCCCAGAAAATTAGATTATATGAGCCTATCCTCTTGGATGTAGTGGTGGTGGTGGTAGTTAGTGTTTAACGTCCCGTCGACAACGAGGTCATTAGAGACGGAGCGCAAGCTCGGGTTAGGGAAGGAAATCGGCCGTGCCCTTTCAAAGGAACCATCCCGGCATTTGCCTGAAACGATTTAGGGAAATCACGGAAAACCTAAATCAGGATGGCTGGAGACGGGATTGAACCGTCGTCCTCCCGAATGCGAGTCCAGTGTGCTAACCACTGCGCCACCTCGCTCGGTCAATTGATACTATAGATGAAAGCATTACAGTCCTTAACTCGGTTTTACAATGCCAACACGGTTATGATGTGTTTTAGGTAAAAATTTATATCTCCGAAAATATTGCGTTTATTGATTTGAAATTTTAACAATGTGGTTGTGTTATCCATGGAATTTGGTACGCTAAGTATGACAAAGATCGATTAATATTTAATAGTACTTCTTCAGATTCATAGAGAGTATGTGTAACGTATTGCACGCAGCATTTAGTCAAGTAAACCGCTCGTCGGGCCCAGTAGCCAGTGTCAGCTGTGCGAGCGTGAGAACCCACATCTCCTCTCGTTCCGGCTCCAAGGCAAGCTAGGTTTTCAGTGGAAGATGACCGTAATAATTTGCTACGTTACACGCTGAGTCCCAGAATAGCTACCATTGCTTACGGACGTGGTTCTGCAACGTCTTCAGGTCTTACAGAGGATGGGGACAGGCGTCAAATTGCGGATCTGGAAGTAACGTAACTGCCGCGGCTCATTGGATTTTCGTTGTCAATAGCTCCACCGTGACATAGATGTCTGCTGCCGTCAGATGGGCACAGTCAGCCTGACGTTGTTGTCCAGGTACGTCCGAAACTGGTCCCATTGTCTGATCGGAGCTAGTAAAGGACCACTGTGTTCGATGATTTCCGGTCGGAAGACATGTCGTTAATTGTCCTGAGCTGAACGTTCGGATGAATGCCCTTTGTAAGCATTATATCGAGGACGTTATCCGTCTAGTGTTGAAATAGCTGATACTGGTAGGCTGTGGAGGACCGTGGACCACGCAATTGAGCTCCTCCTGAATCTCGTAGAGGTTTTGACGTCTGGAGTTCATCTTATGAGAGTGCCAGGAGACATATTTTGCGTCAAGATTGCTGGCGAGCGATATCTTCTAGTATTGGTTAACTTCCTTGATTAGTGGGACCGTGGGACTGATATATGCTGCCACCAACTTCACAATCCTAACCACGATGTGAATCGTCGCTGCCATTGCCTCCATGGTTTGAAGGGCCGGTAGCGTTTCCAAATGGTGTCGGATCGAGTTTCGAAGGTCGCAGTTCGTCCGCGGCGCCGTTCGGGTCTGTCAATGCGGTATACTTGCATGTTCCGAAGCCGGAAGGTAACAACTGTATGTCTCCGTATTCATCGCCCCATCGATGCGGAGTCGTGATAAAAAAACGTTAAGTTACGTCTCCTTACAAGTGAACCTACCCAAGGGATACACTTCGATGTTGATCGGCTTTGAATATGTTATAGTGTAGAGCAAAATTACAGAGACACATTTTTTTATACGTGCCCATACGGCCTTTAAGGAGGTGGAACAGCCGCTTGACAAAAATTAAGGTTTAATTTTTCTGAATGAATACTGTTGAAACGGTGACAGATATACATAAAATTTCAAATAAAATTTCTACCATTTTTAATGTACGTTACAGCGGTGCACACAAACTTGTCGAAAAGTCATTTTTCGAAATGAAAGTACTTTGTACATTTTTTTGAAGATAACAGTTCTTCGCTTCCTCATTATTGTACAGATTTACGGTAATGTTAAACAATAATGTACAAACGTACAACATAATTAAATCTGACAAGGTTTCATCTTGGGGGAAAAAAAGACAGAAAGAAAACACCAAAAGTGAGAAGAAGAAAAAAATGGTTCAAATGGCTCTGAGCACTATGGGACTTAACATCTATGGTCATCAGTCACCTAGAACTTAGAACTACTTAAACCTAACTAACCTAAGGACAGCACACAACACCCAGCCATCACGAGGCAGAGAAAATCCCTGACCCCGCCGGAAATCGAACCCGGGAACCCGGGCGTGGGAAGCGAGAACGCTACCGTACGACCACGAGATGCGGGCTGAGAAGAAGACCCAAATACAGCACATATTATTTTATATTTCATAAAATTAAAAGAAAATGTATGTTGTTGTTGTGGTATTCAGTTTTGAGACTGCTTTGATGCAGCTCTCCATGCTACTCTGTCCTGTGCAAGCTGCTTCATCTCCCAGTACCTACTGCAACCTACATCCTTCTGAATCTACTTGGTGTATTCATCTCTTGGTCTCCCTCTACGATTTTTACCCTCCACGCTGTCCTCCAATACTAAATTGGTGATCCCTTGATGCCTCAGAACATGTCCTACCAACCGATCCCTTCTTCTAGTCAAGTTGTGCCACAAACTTCCATTCTCCCCAATCCTATTCAACACCTCCTCATTAGTTATGTGATCTACCCATCTAATCTTCAACATTCTTCTGTAGCCCCACATTTCGAAAGCTTCTATTCTCTTCTTGTCCAAACTATTTATCGTCCATGTTTCACTTCCATACATGGCTACACTCCATACAAATACTTTCAGAAACGACTTCCTGACACTTAAAGCTACACTCGATGTTAACAAATTTCTCTTCTTCAGAAACGCTTTCCTTCCCATTGCTACTCTACATTTTATATCCTCTCTACTTCGACCATCATCAGTTATTTTGCTCCCCAAATAGCAATACTCCTTTACTACTTTAAGTGTCTCATTTCCTAATCTAATACCTTCAACATCACCCGACTTAATTCGACTACATTCCATTATCATCGTTTTGCTTTTGTTGATGTTCATCTTATATCCTCCTTTCAAGACACTTTCCATTTCGTTCAACTGCTCTCCCAAGTCCTTTGCTGTCTCTGACAGAATTACAATGTCATCGGCGAACCTCAAAGTTTTTATTTCTTCTCCATGAATTTTAATACCTACTCCGAACTTTTCTTTTGTTTCCTTTAATGCTTGCTCAATATACAGATTGAATAACATCGGGGAGAGGCTACAACCCTGTCTCACTCCCTTCCCTACCACTGCTTCCCTTTCATGCCCCTCAACTCTTATAACTGCCATTTGGTTTCTATACAAATTGTAAATAGCCTTTCGCTCCCAATATTTTACCTCTGCCACCTTCAGAATTTGAAATAGAGTACTCGAGTCAACATTGTCAAAAGCTTTCTCTAAGTCTACAAATGCTAGAAACGTAGGTTTGCCTTCCCTTAATCTCGCTTCTAAGATAAGCCGTAGGGTCAGTATTGCCTCACGTGTTCCAATATTTCTACGGAATCCAAACTGATCTTCCCCAAGGTCGTCTTCTACTTGTTTTTCCATTCGTCTGTAAAGAATTCGTGTTAGTATTTTGCAGCCGAATATGTATGTACAGAACAATATATATAAAATACACATTTAGAATATCTTTACCTGGGAAAGATTATCCAAGCAACCCAACATGACAAATGGCATTGAAGTGGACACGTATCGGGCATGCGTACACCGATGTATATACCGGGTGATCAAAAAGTCAGTTTAAATTTGAAACCTGAATAAATCACGGAATAATGTAGATAGAGAGGTACAAATTGACACACATGCTTGGAATGACATGGGGTTTTATTAGAACCAAAAAAATACAAAAGTTCAAAAAATGTCTGACAGATGGCTCTTCAGCTGATCAGAATAGCAATAATTAGCATAACAAAGTAAAGATGATGTTCTTTACAGGAAATGCTCAATATGTCCACCATCATTCCTCAACAATAACTGTAGTCGAGGAATAATGTTGCGAAAAGCACTGTAAAGCATGTCCGGAGTTATGGTGAGGCACTGGCGTCGGATGTTGTCTTCCAGCATCCCTAGAGATGTCGGTCGATCACAATACACTTGCGACTTCAGGTAACCCCAAAGCCAATTATCGCACGGACTGAGGTCTGGGTACCTGGGAGGCCAAGCATGACGAAAGTGGCGGCTGAGCACACGATCATCACCAAACGACGCGCGCAAGAGATCATTCACGCGTCTAGCAATATGCGGTGGAGCGCCATCCTGCATAAACATCGAACGTTCCAGCAGGAGTTTATTAGCCAGGCTGGGGATGATGCGATGCTGTAACATATCGGCATACCTCTCAACCCTCACGGTAGCAGTTACAAAACCAGAATCACGCATTTTCTCGAAGAGAAAAGGCCCGATAACGATAGATGTGGTAAATCCACCCCATAACGAGACTTTCTCGTCGTTCAATGGAGTTTCCACGACAGTTCTAGGATTTTAGGTAGCCCAAATTCTGCAGTTGTGGGCGTTGACAGACCCTCGGAGCGTGAAATGAGCTTCGTCGGTCCACAACACGTTACTCAACCAATCGTCATCTTCCGCCATCTTTTGAAACGCCCACACTGCAAATGCCCTCCGCTTCACTAAATCGCCAGGTAACAGTTCATGATGCCGATGGATTTTGTAGGGATAGCATCGGAGGGTACGCCTAAGTGCCAACCAAAAAGTAGTGTATGGAACGCCGGTGCGACGTGCGACTGCACGAGCACTGACTTCCCCGTGCATAGACGAACCCGCTACAGTCTCCATTTCTTCCTGAACTGTCTCAGCAGCATTACGTCTTGTGCTCGGTCGGCCACTACGGGGTCTATCGTCTAAACAACCCGTGGCTTCGAACTTCGAAATCATTCTCGACACAGCTGCATTTTACACGTTCGAATCCCCTTCCTATGGCGATAGGATCGTAACGCTGAACTAGCACATTCCCCATTCTGATAATACAGCTTCACTAAAAGCGCCTTTTCAGGTAACGTCAACATGTTGCGACTGCTGGCGCATCTGATTCTCTCTCTCATTACAGCTCCTTTTATACACGTTTGTCATACGCAGTCACTGACGTTTTGATGTCCAGCGCCATCTGTCGGACATTTTGTGAACTTCGTTTTTTTTTCTAATAAAACCCCATGTCCTTCCAAGCATGTGTGTCAATTTTCACCTCTCTATCTACATTATTCCGTGCTTTATTAAGTTTTCAAATTTGTACTGACTTTTTGATCACCCAGTATATTCATAGCTTATTTCTGTCAAATGCGTCTTTGGAATGCCACTTCATCATATATAATGAAATTTGTTATTAACGATGCTATACGTTTTGGTATTGGTCAAATGTCGAAATGAAAACAAAATAGTGGGAGGGAGGGGATTTCGGATTTCGAAAAAAATGAAGTATGGGTGCTCTCTTGTAACATACATTAAACAACATAGAACTTTTATTTGATTTTTTATCTGTTACCGTTTCAGAGGTATTTATTCAGAAACATTATACTCAATTCTTTTGAGGGGGCTGTTTCACCCCTTAAGGCTGTATGGGCACGAATAAAAGAAATGTGTCTCTGTTATTTTACTCTACACTACAACATATTCAAAGCATCAAAATCGATGTGTATCCCTTCCATAGGTTTACTTACAAGTGCAGAGGGTATTCGCATTCCAATTCAGGAATTTGAGGTATCTCGTGTGAGGACTGTGGTCAGTTTTAAGGTGGCACGAACGCCTCGATGACTCGTTCGACGGTATGGAGCGATATAAGAAGTTATTTCAGTAAAGCACTTGCAATAAAGGTTGCACGATGTTTTGCGACCCGAGGATGCTGGCGCCTTCGTAGATAGGCGCTGCCCTGCCTGGTCCATTGTGGAAAGGGTCTGAGAATATCCTGCTGGGTTTTCGCCGATCCGTCGTTGAAGGACAGGAGCAGGAAGTTGACGGTTGCACCGTGTCAGATGGTGTGGCTGGGCGTGCAGTCACTAGTTTCGGCTTCGATGTCTTACTTCATGGTCTTTGGTTTACGCAAGAGCTCGTGGTACTTCTGGCAGCCACGGCATGAAGCAGGGTGGTCTGCTCCGCAGTTGGCGCATTTAGCCGTGAAGTCCGGGAGCCAGCTGTAGCTTTTGATGAAAAAAGTGAGAAAGCTACGATTCTTTGCCATGGTTTATTTAGTACTGTTAGTAAACGATGTGAAACTCAGTTTACCCCGTTGCGGTGGGTGTAACCGTCGTAGCCTCCCTTCCACGCATAATAATGATTAAAAAACAATATGAACAAAGCTGAGACTTTGTTGATACGATTACAAACGGAAAAAAGTAGTCATCTGACTGTTTTGGGGTGTTATACGTCAGGTTCAGTGGTAAACGTGCGAAAAATATGCACTGAGTAACGGTTCTAGGCGCGCAGTCCGGAACCGCGCGACTGCTACGGTCGCAGGTTCGAATCCTGCCTCGGGCATGGATGTGTGTGATGTCCTTAGGTTAGTTAGGTTTAATTAGTTCTAAGTTCTAGGGGACTGATGACCACAGATGTTAAGTCCTATAGTGTTCAGAACCATTTTTTTGCACTGAGTAAACTGAAACTAACAAAGCTAAAATTTGGCTAAATGATACTTAACAGTAACAGTTAATTTTAAAAAAATTGTTCGCTTAGTTTTTCGCGATGGAAAAGTGCTCAGCTGACGAATGAAATGTACGGTGCATCGCAATTTTCGGGGGCGCGTGTTATTTTTCACTGCATCAACTGAGCACTATTCCACAGCGAAAAACTTAGCGGACACTCCTCTTTCAGTAACTGTTATAGATAACTGTTATTTCACCTTTCACCTTTCTTGGTGTTCGATATCTAGTAATTTTGGTTAATAAGGCAAGTGCGTCTATGCACGCTGACGCGTTACATCAATGTCAATGCATCAGCTGTTTCTCTCTCTCGGGCCAATTTGTGTTACTGATTATATTGGAATATGTAATTAAATTTAGTGCATTTATTAAAAAAATTATTTTTAAATACATTTAAGGAATGAAAGACATACGAGGGCAGTTCAATAAGTAATGCAACACATTTTTTTTCTCGGCCAATTTTGGTTGAAAAAACCGGAAATTTCTTGTGGAATATTTTCAAACATTCCCGCTTCGTCTCGTATAGTTTCATTGACTTCCGACAGGTGGCAGCGCTGTACGGAGCTGTTAAAATGGCGTCTGTAATGGATGTGCGTTGGAAACAACGGGCGGTGATCGAGTTTCTTTTGGCGGAAAACTAGGGCATCTCAGATATTCATAGGCGCTTGCAGAATGTCTACGGTGATCTGGCAGTGGACAAAAGCACGGTGAGTAGTTGGGCAAAGCGTGTGTCATCATCGCCGCAAGGTCAAGCAAGACTGTCTAATCTCCCGCGTGCGGGCCGGCCGTGCACAGCTGTGACTCGTGCAATGGCGGAGCGTGCGAACACACTCGTTCGAGATGATCGACGGATCACCATCAAACAACTCAGTGCTCAACTTGACATCTCTGTTGGTAGTGCTGTCACAATTGTTCACCAGTTGGGATATTCAAAGGTTTGTTCCCACTGGGTCCCTCGTTGTCTAACCGAACACCATAAAGAGCAAAGGAGAACCATCTGTGCGGAATTGCTTGCTCGTCATGTGGCTGAGGGTGACAATTTCTTGTCAAAGATTGTTACAGGCGATGAAACATGGGTTCATCACTTCGAACCTGAAACAAAACGGCAATCAATGGAGTGGCGCCACACCCACTCCCCTACCAAGAAAAAGTTTAAAGCCATACCCTCAGCCGGTAAAGTCATGGTTACAGTCTTCTGTTAGATGTCCTTCCCCATGGTCAAACGATCAACTCTGAAGTGTATTGTGCTACTCTTCAGAAATTGAAGAAACGACTTCAGCGTGTTCGTAGGCACAAAAATCTGAACGAACTTCTCCTTCATCATGACAACGCAAGACCTCACACAAGTCTTCGCACCCGAGAGGAGCTCACAAAACTTCAGTGGACTGTTCTTCCTCATGCACCCTACAGCCCCGATCTCGCACCGTAGGATTTCCATATGTTTGGCCCAATGAAGGACGCAATCCCTGGGAGGCACTACGCGGATGATGAAGAAGTTATTGATGCAGTACGACGTTGGCTCCGACATCGACCAGTGGAATGGTACCGTGCAGGCATACAGGCCCTCATTTCAAGGTGGCGTAAGGCCGTAGCATTGAATGGAGATTACGTTGAAAAATAGTGTTGTGTAGCTAAAAGATTGGGGAATAACCTGGTGTTTTTCAATGCTGAATAAAACAACCCCTGTTTCAGAAAAAAATGTGTTGCATTACTTATTGAACTGCCCTCGTATATCCTCCTTTCAAGACACTGTCCATTCCATTCAACTGCTCTTCAAAGTCCTTTGCTGTCTCTGAAAGAATTACAATGTCATCGGCGAACCTCAAAGTTTTTATTTCTTCTCGCTGGATTTTAATACCTACTCCAAATTTTTCTTTTGTTTCCTTTACTGCTTGCTCAATATACAGATTGAATAACATCGGGGAGAGGCTACAACCCTGTCTCACTCCCTTCCCAACTACTGCTTCCCTTTCATGCCCCTCGACTCTTGTAACTGCCATCTGGTTTCTGTACAAATTGTAAATAGCCTTTCGCTCCCTGTATTTTACCCCTGCCACCTATAGAATTTGAATGAGAGTATTCCAGTCAACATTGTCAAAAGCTTTCTCTAAGTCTACAAATGCTAGAAACGTAGGTTTGCCTTCCCTTAATCTTTCTTCTAAGATAAGTCGTAAGGTCAGTATTGCCTCACGTGTTCCAACATTTCTACGGAATCCAAACTGATCTTCCCCGAGGTCGGCTTCTACTTGTTTTTCCATTCGTCTGTAAATAATTCGTGTTAGTATTTTGCAGCTGTGACTTATTAAACTGATAGTTCGGTAATTTTCACATCTGTCAACACCTGCTTTCTTTGGGATTGGAATTATTATATTCTTCGTGAAGTCTGATGGTATTTCGCCTGTCTCGTACATCTTGCTCACCAGATGGTAAAGTTTTGTCAGGACTGGCTCTCCCAAAGCCGTCAGTAGTTCTAATGGAATTTTGTCTACTCGCGGGGCCTTGTTTCGACTCAGGTCTTTCAGTGCTCTCTCAAACTCTTCACGCAGTATCGTATCTCCCATTTCATCTTCATCTACATCCTCTTCCATTTCCATAATATTGTCCTCAAGTACATCGCCCTTGTATAGACCCTCTATATACTCCTTCCACCTTTCTGCTTTCCCCTCTTTGCTTAGAACTGGGTTTCCATCTGAGCTCTTGATATTCATGCAAGTGGCTCTCTTTCCTCCAAAGGTCTCTTTAATTTTCCTGTAGGCTGTATCTATCTTACCTCTAGTGAGATAAGCCTCCACATCCTTACATTTGTCGTCTAGCCATGCTTGCTTAGCCATTTTGCACTTCCTTTCGATCTCATTTTTGAGACGTTTGTATTTCCTTTTGCCTGCTTCATTTACTGCATTTTTATATTTTCCCCTTTCAACAATTAAATTCAATATTTCTTCTGTTACCCAAGAATTTCTACTAGCCCTCGTCTTTTTACCTACTTGATCCTTTGCTGCCTTCACTACTTCATCCCTCAGTGCTACCCATTCGTCTTCTACTGTATTTCTTTCCCCCATTCCTGTCAATTGTTCCCTTATACTGTCCCTGCAACTCTGTACAACCTCTGGTTTAGTCAGTTTATCCAGGTCCCATGTCCTTAAATTCCCACCTTTTTGCAATTTCTTCAGTTTTAATCTACAGTTCATAACCAATAGATTGTGGTCAGAGTCCACATCTGCCCCTGGAAATGTCTTACAATTTAAAACCTGGTTCCTAAATCTCTGTCTTACCATTATATAATCTATCTGATACCTTTTAGTATCTCCACGATTCTTCCATGTATACAACCTTCTTTTATGTTTCTTGAACCAAGTGTTAGCTATGATTAAGTTATGCTCTGTGCAAAATTCTAACAGACGGCTTCCTCTTTCATTTCTTAGCCCCAATCCATATTCACCTACTATGTTTTCTTCTCTCCCTTTTCCTACTGTCGAATTCCAGTCACCCATGACTATTAAATTTTCGTCTCCCTTCACTACCTGAATAATTTCTTTTATCTCATCACATATTTCTTCAATTTTTAGTCACCAGCAGAGCTAGTTGGCATATAAACGTGTACTACTGTAGTAGGCATGGGCTTCGCGTCTATCTTGGCCACTATAATACGTTCACTATGCTGTTTGTAGTAGCTTACGCGCACTCCTATTTTTTTATTCATTATTAAGGGGCTCCGGAAAGGCTCAAAATCATGAAAAGTTCAATTTTTACTTTTTTGCGTTTTCTGAATCTGCAGACTATTACCTTTTAATAGATATATAATTTATTCAATTCCGAAGACTACAACTATTTTAAAATTTTTTTTGAAATGTGTTCTACATGGGCGTGACCCACTGTGGCGCTGTTAAACTGCTGTCAAATGGTGTTATTATTAACGTCCGTGTTCATCAGGTACATTTTAGTGATGTGAGATAAAGTATGTGTTGTGGCTAACCTGTGATGGTTCAATATATATCGCTGGTGTGATTGTCGATTGTTTCATGTTTATTTACTCTGTCGTTATGTCGAAAATATTCGTAATTAATTCTGTTTCTTGAGTCTCTGTTTTGTTGAAGTATAATAATGAGTAAAAGTAAAGTTATTAGAAATCCTTTGAAGGCTTTTAAGAAAAGGAGAAATGTTGGAAAGCCAAAGGTATGTGTTATTACTGTAAACAATAAAGACGATGAAAATCCCCAACATTGCTTGTGTCCCAAAGAAGAAGACAGTTGGTGTAAATATAACAAAGGATTGCTAACTGGTGAAGTGTACACTCATAAGCATAGTCTGCCTCATGCAATAATGGAGGTGATAAAACCTATTTTCAGAGACTTAGCAGCACCTGAACTGTTGAAAAAGTGTATTCACGGAAAAACTCAAAACCCCAATGAAAGTGTAAATAGTGTTATATGGTCGAGAATCCCCAAGACTGTATTTGTTGGAATAGAAACACTTCACTTTGGTGTGTATGATGCTGTTGCGACTTTCAATGATGGCAACATTGTAAGGTGCAAGGTGTTTAGAAATATGGGAATGAAGATAGGTTCTAACATGGTACGAGCGATGCTTGCTTTAGATAAGGAACGTCTTCGGGCTGCAGACAGGGCTGTAAAGAGTCTAGAAATACAAGCAAGAGTAAACAGGAGGAGGAACAAGAGGAAGCTGCAGGAGGAGTTTGCAGAGGATGAAGATAATCCATCCTATGGACCTGAAATGCACTAAAAAGTTAATCCAATCTTTGTCGCTCGATTCCCAAAACTTTTATTTTCTCATACTAATTACATGTTTTCTAAGGATCTTCCAAACATATTTGTTTCAAACTATCAGTAAATGTTACACAGTACCTTCTGCATAATTTAACACAGCCTTTTTTCCAAAAAACTGTATATTTTTGAATATATAAATAAAAAATTGCAAAAAAATGTTGTGAATTTTCATTACAATTGAAAAAAATTATCTTTAATAACTGAACTAAAATTTTGTAAAATCCCTGTGTTAATTTGTAGCCCATATCCCAATAAATAATCTGTAAAAAGTTCAACTTCCTACCTCAAATACTTTGTGAGGAAAGATGTAATTTATAAGCGTTATTTTAACATTGCAAGTATAGGGCGTTCCGGAGCCCCTTAAACCTACTCCTGCATTACCCCTATTTGATTTTGTATTTATAACCCTGTATTCACGTGACCAGAAGTCTTGTTCCTCCTGCCACCGAACTTCACTAATTTCCCACTATATCTAACTTTAACCTATCCATTTCCCTTTTTAAATTTTCTAACCCACCTGCCCGATTAAGGGATCTGACATTCCACGCTCCGATCCGTAGAATGCCAGTTTTCTTTCTCCTGATAAATGGAGATAAATGTTAGCAGATCTGCGTGTTTTAAATAGCAGAAACAATTACGTCTAAAATGATCAGATACTTTTGTAAGATTCGTTGTGATTTTGCCATTAAAAGACCAAAATTGGTTACTGTTGTGACTTGGCAAGACAGCCAACCCACTGTGAGGTAGACGAAAGGCACGCGTTTAAGCTCACGCCTGGTGGCGTGAGGTCTGGAACAGTTAAAGGAATAGAGACTAGCAAAAAAGGTACGTAGCTTCTGGAATACTTAACTTTAATCCATAATTGGTGAACATCGGTCTGACGGCACATGCATCACAAGATAAATAGCAAATGATAATGGCGCCTTGCTAGGTCGTAGCAAATGACGTAGCTGAAGGCTATGCTAACTGTCGTCTCGGCAAAGGAGAGCGTAATTTGTCAGTGAACCATCGCTAGCAAAGTCGGCTGTACAATTGGTGCGAGTGCTAGGAAGACTCTCTAGACCTGCCGTGTGGCGGCACTCGGTCTGCAATCCCTGATAGTGGCGACACGCGGGTCCGACGTATATTACCGGACCGCGGCCGATTTAAAGGCTACCACCTAGCAAGTGTGGTGTCTGGCGGTGACACCACAGTTACGGCACGGAAATTTCATAAAAGACAAAACAAAAACATTAGGTGGAATATAGCTAGAAAAGTAGAAATCCTCTTGTTTAAATAACAACTTCGAATAAGTCAAAAAAGGCTTTTTCGCGGAAATCCAACTGTTCATTGAAAAGAGCTGACGGATTATTCTTGTAATGCACAAAAATTTGTAACTTTTTTAAAGTATTCAGAAGTAAACCTTTAGAAATGGTAGGCATAATCTCAAGACTATTCATGCTATCATCTTCTGAATATCTGCTATTAGTAGCGCGTTGTCCGAAAAATTATTTATTGCGCTACACACCTGAGACATGTTCCTTGAAGCGTTTATTATAATTACGACTAATGTGGCCAAGATATGTTTTCTCACAGTAATTGTAGGTTCGTTTATGTACTCCTGATCCACAGTAACGTTTGTTAGTGCTGCCAATAACATATTTAAGTTTATTAAGATGGATATTTGTGGTTGAAAAGGTAACGGTTGTACGAGAATTATGACCACCGACCTGCTATCGATATAACCATTCCAGCAATAGCAATGTCACCAGGCGAGCATTGACTGCTAGTCAGACTCACGCACGATGCATATAATATCAGTGAGCCTGCTGTCCGTGGGTAGAATGGGGAAGACGCCCGATCTGAGTTTGACCGAGAGCAGACTGATGGCCCAGAGGCTCGGCACCAGCATTTCGGAAGCTGCACTACTTGTCGGGTGTTCGAGGAATGCTGTGGTGAGTGTCCTCAACACGTGGCGAAACGAAGGTGAAATCACATCCAGACGTCGTGGGGTTGGGCGGCCACCCTTCATTACAGACCTACAGATGTCGAACGTCGTTGGTTGGGCAGAGTGCGAATTGTGGTGGAACTAACATCAGACTTTAATGCTGGTCAGAGAACAAGTGTGTCGGAACACACAGTGCACTGAACACTCCTAACGATAGGCCTATGCAGTCGACGACCCACGCATGTGCCAATGTTAACACCAGAGTGTCGGCAATTGCTACTGAAACGGGCACGTAGCCACCACTGGGCGTTGGCGCAGGGTCAGAGCGTCGAATCCGTATACCTACATCATCGTGCCGATGGGAGGGTGCGAATCTGTCGTCTTCCAGGGGAACAGCTCCTTGACAACTGTACGGCGGGACGGAGACAAGCTGGCAGCGGCCCCATTATACTCTGGTGGAGCTCGTGCAGGGCACCGTGATGGCCAACGAGTACCGTACACTGGTTGCAGACCACGTACACCCCTTCATGAGGATCATGTTTCCCGACGGCAGTGGCGCTTTTTAACAAGATAATGTGCCGTGTCACAAGGCCAGGAATGTGAAGGAGTCGTCGAAGGAACAGAGTGACGAGTTCCAATTGATGCGCAGGTTCGAATCCTGCCTCGGGCATGGATGTGTGTGATGTCCTTAGGTTAGTTAGGTTTAAGTAGTTCTAAGTTCTAGGGGACTAATGACCACAGCAGTTGAGTCCCATAGTGCTCAGAGCCATTTGAACCATCCAATTGATGTGCTGGCCCCCACCTCGCGAGATCTGAACCGGATCGAACACGTCTAGGATGGGACTGAGCGTTGGCGCCAGAGCTCGTTGCCGCCCCCCCGGACTTAGATGACATGTGTGTGGTGGCAGCTCCCTCCAGTGAGCTACCGAGGCCTCATTGCTTCCAAGCCACGACGTGTCGCCACTGTTATCCGTGCCTAAGGTGGAAATACCGGCTACTGAGTCGACGGTCGTAATGTTCGGGCTGATCAGTGCATATCATTTTAGAAAATATCTGTTCTATGGGTAACTGTGGTTGTTTTGATCAGCCAGGTAGATAACAATCCATCATTTTAATGTACATTCTTTTTAATGTTTTCTGACTTTTCTATGTAAATCAGCACACTTATTTTTTATCTTTTCAGTGCATTATCTGAAGATGGCCTACTACTAGAGGCCGAAACCGGTCATATTTTTTGATATATGACTGTGCAATGGAGAATTTTTCTTACTAATTTTACTTAACGGAGAGATCACTGTTCCCAATAATGTTACCTAAAAGTACGAAATTGTGCCGAGGTTAAGTACCATTTTGTAACATACTTCTGACAAACGTTATCTTTGCTTTGTTATAGGAGCGTCGCAGCGAGCAGAGGGCCGAGCGGGCGGTCGGGCCGTCTGCCTGTGCCTCAGGGGAGTCGGTCGATGGCGGAGCTTGCCCCGTCGGCAGCCTCACCGGCCGCTCCGTTTACGACGAGCCACGCGACGGCAGGAGAACACTCGCGGATGACGACACGGCTTTGGAGGGGACCACCCCTCAACACTTTACGACCGCCGACGGCGCTCGTATTGCTACCACTCACCGACAACACTCTATATCTACATCTACATCTACATTCATACTCCGCAAGCCACCCAACGGTGTGTGGCGGAGGGCACTTTACGTGCCACTGTCATTACCTCCCTTTCCCGTTCCAGTCGCGTATGGTTCGCGGGAAGAACGACTGTCTGAAAGCCTCCGTGCGCGCTCTAATCTCTCTAATTTTACATTCGTGATCTCCTCGGGAGGTATAAGTAGGGGGAAGCAATATACTCGATACCTCATCCAGAAACGCACCCTCTCGAAACCTGGCGAGCAAGCTACACCGCGATGCAGAGCGCCTCTCTTGCAGAGTCTGCCACTTGAGTTTGCTAAACATCTCCGTAACGCTATCACGGTTACCAAATAACCCTGTGACGAAACGCGCTGCTCTTCTTTGGATCTTCTCTATCTCCTCCGTCAACCCGATCTGGTACGGATCCCACACTGATGAGCAATACTCAAGTATAGGTCGAACGAGTGTTTTGTAAGCCACCTCCTTTGTTGATGGCCAACTATTATTTTCCCCTTGTTTACAACATATTCTTATCATTATTATTATGCGTGTGTGGGAGGCTGCCGCCGCTGCACCCACAGCTACCATGCAAGCTGACAGTCACGTCGTTTATTCGCAACGTGAAATGAACAATAGCAAAAGTTCTCAGCTTTCTATAAACAAAGAAATAACAATGGCAGCTGGCTCTCGGACTATTGGAGGTGTACGGCAACGTGCAATCCTTGGATGCATGGTAGTCAGCACAGCGACACAGCAAGCGGGAAGTGTACACCCTAAATCTACCCTCGGCAAGCCACGGTACCGTGCGTGGCGAAGAGTACCCTGTACCACCAGTAGTCACTCATTTCCTTCCCTGTTCCACTCGCAAACAGAGCGAGGGATAAACGACTGTCTATATGCCTCCGTATGAGCCCTAATTTCTCGTATCTTATCTTCGTGATCCTTTCGCGCAGTGTATGTTGGTGGGAGTACGATCGTTCTGCATTCAGCTTCAAATGCCGGTTCTTTAAATTTTCTCAACAGAGTCCCAGGAAAAGAATGTCGCCTTCCCTCCTGCGTCTCGCATTTGTGTTCCCGAAGCATCTCCGCAACACTTGCTTGTTGTTCTACCAGTTACAAGTCTAGCATGCCGCCTTTGAATTACTTCGATGTCCCCCTACAATCCGATCTGGTACGGATCCCAAACACTAGAGCAGTACTCAAGAATAGGTCGCACCAGCGTCCTTTATGCGGTCTTCTTTACAGGTGAACCACTCTTTCCTAAAATTCTCCCAATAAACCTAAGTCGACTATTCACCTTCCCTAGCACAGTTTTCACATGCTAGTTCCATCTCATTTCGCTCTGCAACGCTACGCCCAGATATTTAAACCACTTTACTTCGTCAAGCGGTACGCTACTAGTACCGTATCTGAACATTACGGGTTTCTTCTTCCTACTCATGCGCATTAACATACATTTTTACATATTTAGAGCTAGCTGACATTTATAATACCAACTGAAAATTTTTTCTAAGTCGTCTTGACTCTTCCTACCGTCACTCAACTTCGACACCTTACCGTACACCACGGCCTCATCAGCAAACAACCGGAGATTGCTGATCACCCTGTCTGCCAAAGCATTTCTGTAAATACAGGGCAACAGCGGTGCTATCGCACTTCCACAGGGCACTCCTGACGACACCCTTGTTGTGGTGAATGCTCGCCATCGAGGACAACATACTGGGTTCTATTAAGAAGTCGGCGAGCCACTCACATATCTATGAACTTATTCCATACATTCGTACTTTCGTGAACAGCCTTTGGCTGGGCACGGTGTCAAATGCTTCCCGGAAATCTACATATATGTAATCTGCCTGTTGCCAAAAATGGTTCAAATGGCTCTGAGTACTATGGGACTCAACTGCTGTGGTCATCGGTCCCCTAGAACTTAGAACTACTTAAACCTAACTAACCTAAGGACATCACACACAGGATTCGAAACTGCGACCGTAGCAGTTTCACGGTTCCGGACTGCGCGCCTAGAACCGCGAGACCACCGCGGCCGGCCTGCCTGTTGCCCTTCATCCGTAGTTCGCAGTATATCATGTGAGAAAAGAGCAAGCTGAGTTTCGCACGAACAATGCTTTCTAAAACCATGCCGATTCGTGGAAATAAGCTTCTCAGTCTCAAGAAAATTTATTACGTTCGAACTGAGAATATATTAGGGATACCGGTGTGTAATTTTGCGGATCCTTTCTTTTACCTTCCCATATACTGGAGTCACCTGCGCTTTTTTCCAGTCGTTCGGGGCTTTTACTGGCGAGAGATTCACGTTAAATGCGAGCTAGGTAATGGGTCAATGCCGCAGATTATTCTTTGCACTCTTGTCGTTGTCCTCCGACTTGGGTAGATTTACGACAAATACTAGCATGGGCACTAAGTCGACTGCCTATTAATCTCGGTTTTTATACTGGTGAACTCTCGCCGAGGTGAACCCTTCCTAATGCAGGGCACATGTAACGTCAGCCACTGCCACTTGGGCAGGGAGTCGTTCGATGACCACTTTCAGCACTTCTTCCTCTGGAGGTTGATGAGTAAGAAGCGGGATGTTGCATTGTTCAAAGAACTGAACTGCCCGCTTGTGGTTCTCGTTCGGAATGGAGATGGTACTTGACTTGGTCTCCTCGGAATATCGCCTCGAGGAAGTATTGCAAGTGTTGCTTCAAGGCTTCGTTGAGTTTCACGTAGTTTTGCGTGTAGTAAACCGTGATAGGCGGTATTTTGAGCGGCAGTGTAGGTTTAGCAGCGGGTTCTAATTGGTTGATGGGGACATTAGCCGACCCTGCCGGTGTCTCCCCCTGCTCGAAGGTTTGTGGGTCAATCGGTTAGAAACTATCTGCCGTTTTCACCTCTGCATTCCGTTTTCTCGCTTCTTTTTCTGTAGCCGATTGTCGCCAGTGTCGACGTTTGTATCGGACGCTTTCAAAATCAGCGTCCTGTGTGTTTTGCGCTTCTAGAGCGTCATCCGTCTTCTCGTCGCTCGGCGAAGGTTAAAAAGTGTTAGGTGAAAGGTCCGCTTTCGTATTGTGTTCCAGTTGTGGTCCAGTTTAGCTGAGTAATGCTGAACTGGTAGCAGTTGAGTGTCTCGTAGGAGTCGTTTCCGTTACGGTCACCCCGTTTACATGGGGCTCCCGAAACCGGATTTCGTAAACCGATTTCCCAATACCGATTCTGGGTGCTCACTTAAACACTTCAATATCGATTCTGGAAATCCGACTCTAGTTGCCGCTTTTCCAATTCCGCAATAGATTTTCGCTCCCGCGTGAACGCAACCGGTTTTGAAACGTGCTTGGCCTGTCAGGTTTCGTCTTGTTTCTAAACATTTTTGGCTAATATTAACGGAGTGGTTTTTCGTACAGTGAAGGACAAGTAGAAACATTTGACGGAAGCTGCCTAATTGGGGAGAAATAGGGACTGACCCGACTAAATCAGAAACTGTGACAGCTGTTTTCCAGGCTAGCAAATCCACTTCAGACATTAACATGGAACACGCCAGCGAAAAACGGTTTTCGCAATTCGGTTTTCGTCTTTCGGAAGATGTGTCGCTTGTAAACGCAGTGAGAAAATTTAAAGAACCGGCATTTGAAGCTGAATGCAGAACGATCGTACTCCCACCAACATACACTGCGCGAAAGGATCACGAAGATAAGATACGAGAAATTAGGGCTCATACGGAGGCATATAGACAGTCGTTTACCCCTCGCTCTGTTTGCGAGTGGAACAGGGAAGGAAATGAGTGACTACTGGTGGTACAGGGTACTCTTCGCCACGCACGGTACCGTGGCTTGCCGAGGGTAGATTTAGGGTGTACACTTCCCGCTTGCTGTGTCGCTGTGCTGACTACCATGCTTCCAAGGATTGCACGTTGCCGTACACCTCCAATAGTCCGAGAGCCAGCTGCCATTGTTATTTCTTTGTTTATAGAAAGCTGAGAACTTTTGCTATTGTTCATTTCACGTTGCGAATAAACGACGTGACTGTCAGCTTGCATGGTAGCTGTGGGTGCAGCGGCGGCAGCCTCCCACACACGCATAATAATAATGATAAGAATATGTTGTAAACAAGGGGAAAATAATAGTTGGCTTACTTTGTTATGGGGTATTATACGTCAGCTTCAGGTCATAAACATGCGAAAAATATGCACGATGATACTAAGAAAGCTGAATTTTTGCTAAGTTTAACTATAACAGTTTAATAAAAAAATCAGTGCGCTGAGTTTTCGCGTTGGAAAAGTGCCCAGCTGAGTTTGGAAGATACGGCGCATCGCTATGCGCGCAGCACGCCGACGCAACTTCGCGACGGCGGCCGTTTGGGAAACCCGCCTCCGGTGTGGACTGGCGTTACGCCGTTATCTGCGTTCGCCTCTCTCTCTCTCTCTCTCTCCAGTTTTCCTCACACGACTATATCGTCTGCTCTGAAAACAGTGTGGCCGTTAAAATCGATAGGACCAGGGTTGCTTCGAAAATGTCTAACGTTGAAAGTTTTTATATGTTTGCACCAAAAAGTGGAAAACTGAAGTGTTTCGAAACGGATACGTTTAACAAGTGCCACGACTTGTTAAAAATCCGGAACGATAATAATCTGCATTTAAATAACTTTATATTGCCGACAAAAATTAATAATTGTCAAAAGTACCACAGTCAGTGCTACGCCCAGCTTTAACGCCGAAGCAGAGAGTATATGATCTGAGAAGGCAAGCTCCCTCGTCTCCAGAAAGAGAATAAGCATTTATGTAAATTCGTTTGTAAATCGATTTTATTTTCAAGCCGTGTTATTTTATCTCTCGCTATGCGTACGAAGTATTTAGCATTCGAACGTAAGATCATTTCAGTCTTTACATTTATGCTTACTCTAATACCATTTATCGTATTCAACATCAATATCGCGTATTATAACTGTAAATTATTTTTCAGTCAAAACTAACTGCAGCAACGACGTACATCGCTAATATTTGGGCTGATGCGCATCTTGCTGTTCCAACTGAGTTGCACCCGACTGATTAGGGCTGGAAAGAAAGACAACAAATTTTTGTTTAAATGGTTTGACGGCGAACAGCTACCCTCTTCCCTTCGGGATATTACCATCGAGGAAGCAAAGTACTGCAGGTTAGAATAGTTCTGGGTTCAAATGGCTCTTAGCACTATGGGCCTTAACATCTGAGGTCATCAGTCCCCTAGAACGTACGATAAAATAATCAAAAAATTACATTTAAATAAGGAAATATTTGTAGTTAGAAGAACTCTTCTAACCGGCCGGTGTGACCGAGCGGTTCTAGGCGCTACTGTCTGGAGCCGCGCGACCGGTACGGTCGCAAGTTCGAATCCTACCTCGGGCATGGATGTGTGTGATGTCCTTAGGTTAGTTAGGTTTAAGTAGTTCTACAAGGGCAGTTCAATAAGTAATGCATCACATTTTTTTTCTGAAACAGGGGTTGTTTTATTCAGCATTGAAATACACCAGGTTATTCCCCAATCTTTTAGCTACACAACACTATTTTTCAACGTAATCTCCATTCAATGCTACGGCCTTACGCCACCTTGAAATGAGGGCCTGTATGCCTGCACGGTACCATTCCACTGGTCGATGTCGGAGCCAACGTCGTACTGCATCAATAACTTCTTCATCATCCGCGTAGTGCCTCCCAGGGATTGCGTCCTTCATTGGGCCAAACATATGGAAATCCTACGGTGCGAGATCGGGGCTGTAGGGTGCATGAGGAAGAACAGTCCACTGAAGTTTTGTGAGCTCCTCTCGGGTGCGAAGACTTGTGTGAGGTCTTGCGTTGTCATGAAGAAGGAGAAGTTCGTTCAGATTTTTGTGCCTACGAACACGCTGAAGTCGTTTCTTCAATTTCTGAAGAGTAGCACAATACACTTCAGAGTTGATCGTTTGACCATGGGGAAGGACATCTAACAGAAGACTGTAACCATGACTTTACCGGCTGAGGGTATGGCTTTAAACTTTTTCTTGGTAGGGGAGTGGGTGTGGCGCCACTCCATTGATTGCCGTTTTGTTTCAGGTTCGAAGTGATGAACCCATGTTTCATCGCCTGTAACAATCTTTGACAAGAAATTGTCACCCTCAGCCACATGACGAGCAAGCAATTCCGCACAGATGGTTCTCCTTTGCTCTTTATGGTGTTCGGTTAGACAACGAGGGACCCAGCGGGAACAAACCTTTGAATATCCCAACTGGTGAACAATTGTGACAGCACTACCAACAGAGATGTCAAGTTGAGCACTGAGTTGTTTGATGGTGATCCGTCGATCATCTCGAACGAGTGTGTTCGCACGCTCCGCCATTGCACGAGTCACAGCTGTGCACGGCCGGCCCGCACGCGGGAGATTAGACAGTCTTGCTTGACCTTGCGGCAATGATGACACACGCTTTGCCCAACGACTCACCGTGCTTTTGTCCACTGCCCGATCACCGTAGACATTCTGCAAGCGCCTATGAATATCTGAGATGCCCTAGTTTTCCGCCAAAAGAAACTCGATCACTGCCCGTTGTTTCCAACGCACATCCATTACAGACGCCATTTTAACAGCTCCGTACAGCGCTGCCACCTGTCGGAAGTCAATGAAACTATACGAGACGAAGCGGGAATGTTTGAAAATATTCCACAAGAAATTTCCGGTTTTTTCAACCAAAATTGGCCGAGAAAAAAAATGTGTTGCATTACTTATTGAACTGCCCTCGTAAGATGAACACCAACAAAACACAAAACAAAGATAATGGAATGTAGTCGAATTAAGTCGGGTGATGCTGAGGGAATTAGATTAGAAAATGAGACACCTAAAGTAGTAAAGGAGCTTTGCTATTTGGGGAGCAAAATAACTGATGATGGTCGAAGTAGAGAGGATATAGAATGAAGACTGGCAATGGCAATGAAAGCGTTTCTGAAGAAGTGAAATTTGTTAACATCGAGTATAGATTTAAGTGTCAGGAAGTCGTTTCTGAAAGTATTTGTATGGAGTGTAGCCATGTATGGAAGTGAAACATGGACAATAAATAGTTTGGACAAGAAGAGAGAAGCTTTCGAAATGTGGTGCTACAGAAGAATGTTGAAGATTAGGTGGGTAGATCACGTAACTAATGAGGAGGTAGTAAATGGGATTGGGGAGAAGAGAAGTTTGTGGCACAACTTGACTAGAAGAAGGGATCGGTTGGTAGGACATGTCCTGAGGCATCAAGGGGTCACAAATTTAGAATTGGAAGGCAGCGTGGAGGGTAGAAATCGTAGAGGGAGACCAAGAGATGAATACACTAAGCAGATTCAGAAGGATGTAGGTTGCAGCAGGTGCTGGGAGATGAAGGAGCTTGCACAGGACAGATTAGCATGGAGAGCTGCATGAAAGCTGTCTCAGGACTGAAGACCACAACAACAACAACATCTCCATGTCAAAGATTTTAGATTTTTATTCCATTTTTTGTAACTGGTATTTATGTGTTTTAACACGGTTCTATACATCAACTTTACTTCTTCGGAAAAAAAATTCTGACTTCAAATTTTGGTTTCAGTTTACTTTTAATCAGCTGGTCTCTTCGTTTCAAACACTGACCAAAGTCCTGCTGTTGACTACAAAATTCCAGCACACTAGCGCCACTCTTTTAGCGACACCATTCTTTTCCTATTTGACGGTGGGTATCGACAGCTGTTGTCAAGGCAACGCACGGTGTCCATCTTATAAATCTTTGACAACCGACAGCCACATTCAACTACGAAGTTTCGATGGGAACGGCCTCCTTAAGCATTCTAACCGAGTCCGCATGATGGCGCTCATATACCACGAAGATTCTAATTTTCCGTATTACTCTGCAGTACTTTTAACAAACCAATTACACTAATGTGAATAACTGTCTATTTAATCGTCACATACGTAATTTTTGTATCTTTTTCTGTCATGAATAAGGGCTTCATGACTTAATGGCAGTTGTTATGGAAACAGCGTCTTCGTAATGCTAACTATGGCCTCTAGATGGTATTCTGAGTTACAGTTTAACCTACCACATTGGTTTATTATTTAATGTTTTATAAAACTCATTTTAACTCTATACGATATCCAAAGGGTATTAAAATTCCTGTTTTTTAACCTTTTAAGTTAAATTGATGTACCTTTTTAAAAATGTATATTCAAATGTTAAGAAAGGTCATGTAAATCGCTTCCCATTGGTTGACACTGGTGTCATGCGGCTCATACTCGCTCTCTTACACTCTATTTAACCTTTTTAATTGTCTCAGTGAGTGGTTTTTTGTGTGCGCTACTTTTTACGGTTTTTATCTCCATTTTACACATTTTTGTCTATTGTCTTCCATCATGTTCCCTCCTTTTTTATATCTATGTACACCATGTTTTCTCGTTTGTGCTATTTTTAAATTTCTTCTATTGCATGTTTTATATCTTTCGGCTGAAGAGCAGCGCATATGCTGCTGCCAGCCCACCCCGATGAGGAACTGAAATACAATAAAGAAAAAAGAAAAGAAAAGGGATCACCCCAGTCTGCACCCTGCGTGGTATGTAATAACCTTGAATTTCCTATCATACAAGTAGCATTTAACGTATTTGATGCCATAAATAACACTTAACAATTTCCTACCATACAAGTAGCATTTAACGTATTTGATGCCATAAATAACACTTAAAAATTCTTTCTCCGTTGTGGAATAATTTCTTTCTGCCGTTGTTAGTTGTCTCGAAGCGTAGGCTATGGGGTGTTCCACGCCCTTAATATTCTGACTCAAAACAACTCTTACTGAATGACCACTTGCGTCACAGGATAAAATAAATTCTTTATTATAATCTGGGTAGGCTAATACTGGACTGTGTGTTAACTTATCTTTAAGGGTTTGAAATGCTGATTCACAATCTTCGGACCAATGAAATTTTGCACCCTTTTTCAGTAATTGGGTCAAGCGTCGGGCAATTTCAGCAAAATTTTGAATATATTTTCGGTAATACGATGCGAGACCAATGAAACTTTGTACTTCCTTAACGCGTTGTGGTGTTGGGAAGTCCTGAACTGCCGAAATTAATCGAGGATCTGTTTTAATTCCTTTTTCACTAATGACATGCCCTAGGTATGTAACCTCTGTCAATGCAAAACTACATTTTTCCATATTTAATGGTAATTTAGCTTTTCTAAGTCTCTGAAAAACGTTACGCACAGCATGTCCATTAATGTCTTTGGAGAATACAATAATATCATCTAGATATACACAACATTGCTGAGTCTTTGAAAAGATGCTGGTGCGTTTTTCAAACCGAAAGGCATTCTTTTGAATTGCCAGTGGCCTCCAGGGGTAGAAAATGCTTTTTTAAGCCTATCTTCAGGTGCAACTTCCAGTTGATGATATCCGCTACGTAAATCGATTGTTGAAAAGTATTTACTGTTACCCAAACTGTCAATGATATCTGTAATGTTTGGAAGAGGATAAACATCTGAGATAGTTTGTTTGTTAAGGTGTCTGTAGTCACAACGAAATCTATATCGTTTCGTACCGTCGGGAAACTTCTTTGGAATAATTACAATATTTGAATTATAAGGCGAATCACAATATTCTATAATTCCATCTTTTAGATGCTGTTCTAAAAATTCATCCAGTACTGGCTGTAACTGATGCGGAACTCTATAAGGCTTCCTATAAGCTAGGGGGCTATTTCCTGTTGGGATCCTATGCTGTGTGATATCTGTTGCTGGCAGTGGACCTTCTGCATTAAATAAATCTTGGAACTCAACTAAAACTGCTTCTATCGTGTCTCTATCATTTCCTTTCAAATGCTCAATCTTCTGGCGTAATGCGGTTTTATAGTCGTCTGGTTTCTGACCATCAGTAATATCTGAGCAAATGAAATCTTTTTCTTCAAAAGTACTGACTGTAGCTACTAACATTCCCTTATGCAACTCTTTGTCCTCCACTCCGAAGTTGTCAATATGTACCGGTACTTTTCTTTCTTCCTCAACGTCTTGAACCCGTACAACACTTCTACGTACAAAACAATATGATACATCTAATTCCTCATTTTCCTCTAATGGCTCTATTAGACACATTGTATCTGTAGGTACCTCGAGGTCAACGGTCATCCAGAAAAGTTTTCCTGACCCAAATGGTATCTTATCCCACGAATCAACCTTCAAGGACGATGCACGCAGTGTAGCTGATTTCGCCTTTCGGTTGGGGAACTCTTGCGGCAGCGGGCCCTTTGCAGCGGTGTCACCTAGCTGAAACACTATTCCGCTAAGTTCTACAGTTTGCTGTCTGAGGTCGATTTTAGCGTGATGTTTATTCAGGAAATCCAGCCCTAGGATCGCGATGTACCCGTCACTTACCTTTGTTACCACTTCTACATCTTCTTGAAATTGTACACCGTGAATATAGAAAATCAATGATGTACATCCTAATGATTTCACTGTACCTCCTCCTACCCCACTCAATCTATACCTTGGAGGGTCATATTTCTTTTCGCCAATGCATTCATTACTCACTATTGATACGTTTGCGCCTGTATCCACCAGTATCCTTGCCTCTTTATCCTGTAAGGTAGCAGATAACCAGCATTCCGCCTTCACATTCGCCTTAATGGCATGAAAATTTATTCGGAACGCCTGGCGGCGGCTCCGACATTCCCGTTTGAGTTTAACTGATTTCTATTTCCAAAAACTTTCTTAGACCTGCATTCCTTGAATGTGTGACCTATTCTTTGACAATTAGTGCATTGAGGTTGTCTGCAGTTTTTTTCTATATGTCCCTGTCGATCGCACCTAAAACATCGTACTCCTGCTGAAAATATATTTCGCTTCTCCTTGTATCTGGTGGCAATGTCTATTTCTTCGAAAGCCGTCGCCACAGATACAGCTTCCGCTAAATTTTTAGGAAACTCTGCCCTGACACGACGGGACGTTTCAGGAGGTAACCCACGTAAAAATGTATCCAGAACTCTATCTTCTGCCTCTTGTAAAATAACTTTATTTGCTTCATTACTAGTTGTCAACTGATAGGTGTTAATATTAACTTTTCTAATCCTATCTACAAAGGTTTCTAACGACTCGTTTTGCCTCTGAGTGATAGTGTTTAATTTTTCCCTATAAAATCTACAGCTGTTCTATTTTTGAAAACGTTTAAGTAATCCTTTCTTCAATTCCTCAAATGTTGGAGCATTCCGTAATTCTTCATGGTATAATACGTGTGCTTTAGCCTCTCCTATCAATCTTAACTTTGTCATTTGTAAGAGCTGTTCATCTGACCATGATCCTAACTTTGCAGTCCGCATCCCGTGGACGTGCGGTAGCGTTCTCGCTTCCCACGCCCGGGTTCCCGGGTTCGATTCCCGGCGGGGTCAGGGATTTTCTCTGCCTCGTGATGACTGGGTGTTGTGTGACGTCCTTAGGTTAGTTAGGTTTAAGTATTTCTAAGTTCTAGGGGACTGATGACCATAGATGTTAAGTCCCATAGTGCTCAGAGCCATTTGAACCATTTTGATCCTAACTTTGCAGCTGCTACTAAATCATCAAAAAAGGCTGTTATGTCTTCACCAGGTTTACCTGAAAAAGGAGATACCAAGGCTGATGCTGAGGAATCTAGGGTGGGAGGTATTGAACCGGTTTGCCTAACCTCACACAACTGTTTAAATAATGCATTATTATCATTTTTAAGCTGTGTTATTTGATTAACTATGCTCTGAATAGCTTCCTCAGTAGAAACAGCTTGTGGTGCTGACTCTGACTTTGTACGATTTCGTGTCATCATTCTACAAACTATTAGTTACACAATCTTACTACACTGAATTAAAAAGATGTTTAAATATTTTCGACAAACTCTTAAAATTATAAGAGAAAGTACGCTTCTAAATAAAGAAAATATTACGACTGCTATGCAAACCTCTATCCTTTCACACATTAAACAATACTAACTGTGAACCTTTAGTGACTGTCATTCACACCTCATATTGAGCCAAGAGTTTGTTCTCTGACACCAAATGTAACTGGGTAACCTCTTTTCATGCTAATCAATTGTCAGGATGAGCATTATTGCAAAGGGCATTTGATTCTAAAGAATTATGACAGGGTGAAAAACACTAAATAAATTACTTTTTCTCTCTTAACCACATGTGGACAGGGTGGGTTCTTCCTTGGTTCGGTATGAGGTAGAATGAAACAGCCTTTTTACATAACTTTTATTGAAAGATTTGTACAATGGTTTCCTTACTGGATGGTTCTGGCTGGGAGAGCGGCAGCTGTGTCGTTTGCGAAGCCTTATGCTGCGTGGGCGGCGGCGTCTGATTACCTTCTAACTTCTGTCTTCTGGCGTCGAGGCTGCTGCTTGCTATTCCATTAAAGCAGCGGACTTGGTGCTTCTGTGTACGATGTAGTCTCTTCCTGCATGACGGTCTTCAGCACCGACTGTACTGGAACTGAACTGAACTGAAAACTACTCTTGGGCCCACTGCGTCTTGCGTATTTATTTACTTCAGTTCACTGGAGGTGAACGACTTCACGGTCATTGCCTCTTCTGTCACGTTGAAAAGCTTCTTGAAGAATCTTCTTAACGTCGGTCATTGGCTCTTGGAATGTAGGCGAGGGCCTTTGATCACATGTGACCATTGAGAAACACGTGAGCCGGTCGGACGACGCCCTGACGGCTGAATCGACAGCTTCCGCTTATGTGGGGAGGGCGATGGCATCTCCTGAACGTGCTGACTTGCAAGCGCCGGCCGTTGCCACTGCTGCTCTGCTCGCTGTTTGCCAGTGTGTAATTCTTCTAAAATAAACTAAGTTTTTCACTTATTTTCTAATTTCTACTTCACTTCACATTGATTTCACTAATTTATTTACCTATCTTAAGTACCACTCTAGCCGGCCGAAGTGGCCGTGCGGTTAAAGGCGCTGCAGTCTGGAACCGCAAGACCGCTACGGTCGCAGGTTCGAATCCTGCCTCGGGCATGGATGTTTGTGATGTCCTTAGGTTAGTTAGGTTTAACTAGTTCTAAGTTCTAGGGGACTAATGACCTCAGCAGTTGAGTCCCATAGTGCTCAGAGCCATTTGAACCATTTGAAGTACCACTCAACAAGTTTGAGTAGCTTTCTTTACCAGGTCACCACCTACATCATATTCCCCGTCCCTATCAAGACTGTTCCCAGCTCCACCCACTATCACTATCTAATCCTCTTTCGTAAAATTCCTACATAGCTCCCCTATGCTGTCAGTCACTTGAGCCAACCCTGCACTAGGCTTCACAATGCTGGTGACCTGGTACTCAATCCCCAACACTTCCTGCAACTGCTGGCCCACACCTCTACCGTGCGATCTACCTTGCAGCAAAACCTTCTTCTTTCTGTTAGACTTTGCAGCTGACCTAGGCCTCCTAACTGCTGAGGACTGCTCCATGTTCCCTACATCTACTGCTACACAAGGTTACTCTCCACTCAACTCTGACAGTTGGTCAAATCTATTGAATATACGCAAATTATAACTGTCTGAATACCTCCTCCCCCTAGCGGCCTTCTTGCCAACTGCCAGTTCCCATTCCCCACCACCCTTCGCCCTCCTCAACCTATCTAGGTCCTCCTTTGCGCGTTGTAACTCCACCTGAAGGGTATAGATCTTAGGCTCCTGCGTCCGGCCGGTGTGGCCGAGCGGTTCTAGGCGCTTCAGTCTGGAACCGCGCGACCGCTACGGTCGCAGGTTCGAATCCTGCCTCGGGCATGGATGTGTGTGGTGTCCTTAGGTTAGTTAGGTTTAAGTAGTTCTAAGTTCTAGGAGACTGATGAACTCAGATGTTAAGTCCCATAGTGCTCAGAGCCATTTGAACCATTTTTTTGGCTCCTGCTCCTCTATCAACTTATTTCTACTACAGATTCTGCATTCCCAGGAGAGGATCTCACTAGAATGCCCACTGGCTTTCCCACTGCATTCCCCCAAATGAAAATACTTTGAACAAATCCCACACCATAACCCAGTACTCACAAACCTACGACAGAGCCCACACTTCTCATTCATGTTAAAATTTTACTGTTACTGAAAAAAAACTAAGTTCAGTTACACCAGCAGAACTATTTGTAGAAATAATAATAGCGGCTTCGAAATTCTCTGCCTACTAAGAAAGCAACTACTTGCATTAATACTTGTACACCACAGCTAATACTAATATCAACAAAACTTCACAAAATTGTTAGCTAAAACCAAAAATTCAAGCGGCCACTGGAACACTCAACGAAGTTAAAATACTGAATGAAAATTTTACTGAAATATTTCACTAGAAACAATACGAAACGTCAGCTGAAAACTAAACTAATTTACTAAAAGACTTCAACGCACAGAAAACTCTAAAAAACACAGCGAGCCAACGTTTCCAAAACTTTATTGAATCGTCATTTCACCTCATACAGCACGAAACACAGCTGAAAACTATTACTATCCTGTTCCACTCGCAAATAGAGCTAGGGAAAAGTGACCACTATATGCCTCCGTATGAGCCCTAATTTCTCGTAGCTTATCTTTGTGGTCCTTACAAGCAGCGTATGTTGACGGCAGTAGAATCATTCGGCAGTCAGCTTCAAATGCCGGTTCTTTAAATTTTCTCAACAGTGTTCCTCGATAAGAACGTCGCCTTCCCTCCAGGGAAACCCATTTGAGCTCCCGAAGCATCTCTGTAGAACTTACGTGTTGTTCGAACCTAACGGTAACAAATGAACAGCCTGCCTCTGAGTTGCTTCGATGTCTTCCTTCAATCCGACCTGATATGGGTCACAAACACTCGAGTAGTACTAAAGATGGTTCAATGGCTCTGAGCACTTTGGACTTAGCATATGAGGTCATCAGTCCCCTACAACGTAGAACTACTTAAACCTAACTAACCTAAGGACATCATACACATCCATGCCCGAGGCAGGATCCCAACCGGCGACCGTAGCAGTCGCGCGGTTCCGGACTGAAGCGCCTAGAACCGTTCGGCCACCGCTGCCGGCAGTACTAAAGAATAGGTCGCACTAGAGTCCTATATATAGTCTCGTTTGTAAATGAATCGCGCTTCCCCCATTTCTCACAGTAAACTGAACTCGACTATTTGTCTTTCACACTACAGTCATCACATGCTCGTTCCATTTCCGATCGCTTTGCATCGTTACCCCCACATATTTAAACGACGTGACTGTATCCGAACATTACAGGCTTGTTTTTCCTACTCATTCTTACTAACTTACATTTTCTCACGTTTAGAGCTCGCTGCCATTCATCACCCCAACTAGAAATTTTGTGTCTGTCATTGTGTATCTTGCTACAGTCACTCAAGTTCGACACCTTACCGTACGCCACGGAATCACCAGCACACAACCGCAGACTGCTGGCCACCCCGTTCGCCGAATTATTCGTGTCTACAGATGAGAACAGCGGTGCTATCACACTTACCTGGGGTACTCATGCCGATACTGTTGTCTCTGATGAACACTTTCCACCAAGGACAACATATTAGCTTCTATTACTTAACAAGTCTTCGAGCCACTCACTTATCTGTGAACTTATTCCATATGCTAGTACCTTCGTTAACAGCCTGCAATGGGGCACGGTGTAAATGCTTTCCAGAAATCGAGAAATATGAAATCTGCCTTTTACCCTTCATCCGTATTTCGCAGAAAATCCTGTGAGAAAAGGGTAACCTGAGATTCGCACGAACGATACCTCCTAAAACTATGCTGATTCGTGTACATAAGCTTCTCAGTGTCAAGAAAATTTATTATATTCTAACTGAGAATATGTTCAAGGGTTCTGCAAAAAACCGAAGTTGGGGAAATTGGTCTGCGATTTTGAGGGTCTGTTATTTTCCACATCTTACATACAGGAGTCACCTGCGCTTTTCTCCAGAATCTTGGGACTCCGTGCTGGGCAAGAGATTCAAGATAAATGCAAGTTACGTTCGGCGCCAATGCTGTAAAATAGTCTTTGTAAAACCTAATTGGGATTCCATCCGGACTTGGTGAATTATTTGGTTCCAAATCTGTGATTTGTTTCTCTACGCCAGGGATGCCATTTGACAATCTTCTTCTGTGCAGACGCACAAACAGTGTCCGAACTCTTACGGGAATCGGCAACACGCCGCGAGTAATGAATATAATGGGTAGGAGCACTATGATTGTAGTGCGGGACAGTAAGTTGGGAATGTGTGTCTCACTGGAGGCGTGAGATAAGTCCCTGCAGTCGCACTATCCTCTGTGTCTTCGGTGGCTCAGATGGATAGAACGTCTTCCATGTAAGCAGGAGCTCCCAGGTTCGAGTTCTGGTCGGGGCACACATTTTCAACTGTCCCCGTTGACTTATATCAACGCCTGTATTCAGCGAGGGGTATTTATTTCATTGTAAAATGACGGTATGTTTGTACGATTCTCCTGCGGGAACGATTACTTGAGCGTGAAATTTAAAACTTCTGCTTTCGATTTGCTATCTTCAACTACCATACCAGACGGGCCAATAAGGGACATGGAAGCCTTAGATCCGCTTAGCGATTTTAGGAGGATCAGAATTTTTTCTGATTGTTTGCCAGATCTTTTGCTAAGGTGTGACGGTGATTCTTGTTATATGCTTCGCGCATACATATTTTCACAGACGCACGAATCCCTACTAACCTTTACTTATCGTCATTTGAGCGTTCTATTGTGAAACAAGAGTGCAACAGCCTCTTCTTCCTCAACATCTTCCGAATTTCGTTATTAAACCCTGGGGTTTTTTTTCCATTATTTATCCACTTACTAGGCACATAACTCTTCAGACCAAGATTTATAATCTGCTTGCAATTCGCCCATAATCCCTCTACGCCCATCTTACTGGAACTAAGTGGTGTTAATTCAATCTTTAAATGAGATGCTAACAACTGATTATCTGCTCTATCTAGCAGAAACACTCTCCTAGCCTTCTTGACTGGTTTGTTAACTTTCGTAACCGTAGGTGCTATAATGATATCATGATCTCTAACCCCCATTTCTATACAGGCATTGTCGATAAGGTCCGGGCTATTGTAGCTGCAGGGTCTAAGATATTTCCATTGCGTATGGGCTGCCGAGCTAGCTGCTCAAGACAGTAGACTTTATGCGTAACATAATTATCACAGAGCGCTGCTCAGTCTTTTACTCACTTCGTACCATATTTGCTACAGCCAGACTATTATATACTCAAAGTTCTGACTCCACACAACACCCACGCTCACTACATCTTACTCTACGGGTTATATACTTCAGACAGTGTCTTTGTCCCTCGGAATGTCTGGTGCATGCACGAACTTTTAGTGCTGTCCACTTTATCTGTATTTCCCTGATTCAGTGACATATAACTGTCGATACCGATCAGGGTGATTTATACATTAAGTTTTATATTAATAGCCTCTTTGAATTATATCTACACAATCCTGTTAATACAAATACACCAGGATACACTCCTATGTAACTTAAAATTTATTTAAAATACTTTAAGACAAAAAATTTATTAAAATACACACAACAAAAATTTGAATATATTATGTTACAGTACTAGTGGTTAATTAGTGTGGATCCATTACAGGGTGCTTTCCATTTCTTTGAATTGACCAGCATCACCACAACCTCCTTTTGCGCACAGGCAGGAATGATGCTGTCGGTTTCAGTTATAGTACAGTGTGGCTCTCATTGGTGTATTTTCGTATTGATCCGTAACAGGATCGTTATCGGAAAGAGCTGACGCAAAACCTACACAGCTATATTCATTATTCCTGTAAGGGCCTTGTACCTCTTCATGCAGTGCTTCCACCTGTTATTATTTATATGTGTGTTTCATTATTACTTATTATTTCATGGGAAGATTGCTGGCTATTGATTGTACGTAGGCGACAGATGGTTAAACAGTACAGAGTAAGGAGATTGT
Organism: Schistocerca nitens; assembly: GCF_023898315.1. Taxonomy (NCBI): domain Eukaryota; kingdom Metazoa; phylum Arthropoda; class Insecta; order Orthoptera; family Acrididae; genus Schistocerca; species Schistocerca nitens. The sequence continues at coordinate 65,508,906 of NC_064616.1, forward strand.
AATGGTGAACGCCAAGAGCAAGGTCCGAAGGATGCAATTTTAAAGCTGTCCACAGGTGTTTGTGAGCCGTTGCGCCGTGTGGTGTGGGAAATAGTTGTACTGCTGTGCCGACATGATAATAAAATTAATATTTCAAGAAGCAATAATGACAGGAGCACGGAAGATTGACCGCCGGATAACAAAATGAAATTGATCATCCGCATCAGAACCAGACACGTCATCTACACTGTAGTGCCAAAGAAACGCCGGCCGGGGTGGCCGAGCGGTTCTAGGCGCGACCGCTACGGTCGCAGGTTCGAATCCTGCCTCGGGCATGGATGTTTGAGATGTCTTTAGGTTAGTTAGGTTTAAGTAGTTGTGAGAGCCATTTGAACCATTTTGAAGCCAAAGAAACTGGTAGAGGCAAGCGTATTCAAGTACAGAGATTTGTAAATGGGCAGAATACGGCGCAGCGGTCGGCAACAAGTGTCTGGCGCAGTTGTTAGATCGGTTACTGCTGCTACAAAGGTTGGTTATCAAGATTTAAGTGAGCTGGAACGTGCGGACGAGCGATGGGACACAGCATCTCTGAGGTAGAAATGAAGTGGAGATTTTCCCGTACAACCATTTCACGAGTGTACCATGAATATCAGGAATCAGGTGAAACATCTAAACTTCGACATCGCTGCAGCCGAAAAAAGATCCTACAACATGACCAACGACGACTGAACAGAATCGTTCAGAGTGACAGAAGTGCAACCCTTCCGCAAATTGCTGCAGATTTCAATAGTTCCCCATAAACAAGTGTCAGCGTGCGAATCATTCAACGAAGGCCCTCTCGTGTACCCTTGATGACTGCACGACACAAAGCTTTACGCCTCGCCTGAGCCCATCAAGACCGGTACTGGACTGTTGATGACTGGAAACATATTGCCTGATCGGACGAGAATCGTTTCAAATTGTATCGAGCGGACGGACGCGTACGGGTATGAGGACAAACTCACGAATCCATAGACTCTGGATGTCAGCAGTGGACTGTTGAAAGCGGTGGAGGCTCTGTAATGGTGTGGGTCGTGTGCAGTCGGAGTGATCTGGGATCCCTGATACGTCTAGATACGACTCTGACAGGCGACACGTACATAAGCATCCTGTCTGATTACTTGCATCCATTCATGCCCTTTGTGCATTCTGACGGCATTGGGCAATTCCAGCAGGGCAATACAACATCCCACACGTCCAGAATTGCTTCAAAGTGGCTCCAGGAACACTCTTCTGAGTTTAAACACTTCACCTGACCACCAAACTTCAGAGACATGAACATTATTGAAGATATCTGCAATGCCTTGCAACGTGCTGTTCAGAAAAGATCTACACCCTCTAGTACTCTTGCGGATTTATGGACAGCCCTACAGGATACATGGTGTTAGTTCCCTCCAGCACTACTTCAGAAATTAGTCGAGTGCACACCGTGTCGTGTTGCGGCACTTTTGCGCGCTCGAGGGGGCCCTACACGATATTAGGAAGGTGTACCAGTTTCTTGGGCTCTTCAGTGTAAAATCTAGAATATGTTTATCTGTGTGACCATCTTCCGCAGCAGCCGCTAACAGCAGTTATTATTGGTTTCTCCGTCTTAAGCTTAATGCAAAGAACTTTACACTAGACGTATTTCGCTTTTATTTTCAAAGGATCTTCTATGGTCATTTTGCAGATATACTTTGGTTGTTGTAGAATAAAAACAATATTTATAAAGTTGACGTGAAATTTACTTAAGGAGTTTCTACCTCTTTTTCACATATTCTGCAAACCACTGCTTTTACCTTCTTCGTTAACGGAAGTTGAAGGAGAAAGAAACTTCCTTGAGAGTTTACACTTGGCAGTGTTTTTACCTTTTACGCTTTCTCTTATTCTGCATTGGTATTCTTTGCACTGCACCTCACTTGTGGAAACAGAACTGTAGTTGTCTGTGTTCGCACTCAGTACAGTATTACACTGTTTATGTTTGTTCATTTGCTTTTCGTGTAGGTTGTGAGCGATGCCAACCGTTGGATTTTTTTATTTTTAATACATAACTCGTTTGTGTGTGAGCTGGTGTTACACCAATGTAAGATCACGACCAGAAACACAGACAAGGAAATCATAAGGGTACACTACAACAAAAAGCAACATCACACCTTACAAGAAAACTAGCACATTCAGAAAAGCATAACGGAAGAGAAAAAACTCGTTAACGATCAGACCAACCTAGTGAACCACACACTCTTTAAACTAACTGGCAACATTAAATAGATACATATAAGCAGCACACATTCACCACTACCATCTCCTACCAGTTTCTTTCCTATAATCGCAATCCCCCCCTCCCGAAAATTCGAAACTCAACTCTCAATCCCCCACCCCCTCCACTAATCAACTTTTCAAATGACGGCACGCAAGACAGAAGCCTATCTGCAGGAATGTCAACATAGGCGTTTCTGATCGGTCGACCATGTATTCACGACCTGTTTTAAACATCCCCACAGAAAGAAATCCGGCGACGTCAAATTCGGCGACCTAGCTGGCCAATCAATAGGGCCACCTCTGCCGATCCTCAGACCCGTGAAAACACGGTGTAATACCTCCCGTGCTTCAATTGCGTAATACCGTGGGCAACTGTCATGCTGAAACAACATACGTTGTCAAACGTCCAGGGCAACATCCTGCAGTAGTACCGATCGTTCCTGTTGCAAAAACTTCGATATTTGCGTCCATACAGCGTGCCGTCGATAATATACGGACCAATGAATTTGTTCCTCATGACGCCACATCATACGTTAACCGACCAAGGACGTTGATGGTCAACTTGATATAACCAGTGGGGATTCTCTATAATCAAGTAATGAATGTTATTTCGGTTAAAGCTACCATAGTTTGTGAATGTAGACTCATCGGAAAATAGTACCTGGGCAAAGAGCATGGGGGTGGTTTGCATTTGTTGACGTGCCCATTCACAAAACACTACATGGTTATGGAAGTCGGCGCCATGAAGTTCTCGATGCAGTGACACGTGGTATGGATGATACTTACGACGACGCAGTATTGTGACAATACTACCTACGGACATACCGGAATCGAGGTGTAATTGCTGGGTGCTCATGCGTGGGCTGTGGTGCACTGCTGCTAGCACAGCTATTTCGCTAGCTTCATCTGTAACAGGTTCGCTTCCTTTCTGCCGGTTTGTACGCAGCTATCAGACATAAAGGCGTTCACAGCCTTGTAAAAGAACGAACTAGAGCGAGCTTTCTCTGGGAAACCCTCGATGTACAAAGCAACAGTAGCCTCAACGTTGTCTTACATTCTCCGTAATTCAGGATCATTTCAACCGTTGACGAATTCTTCTAGGGTTATGAGCCGAGTGGTGGCGTCGTCTTGTCGCAACGTTTCAATGAATTTCGTACCCATCACCTTCTGGCGAAGTAATGGGTACGTACCCATCATCTTCTGGCGAAGTGACTTCGCCAGAAGGTGATGGGTACGAAACTCATTGAAACGTTGCGACAAGACGACGCCACCACTCGGCTCGTAACCCGAGAAGAATTCACAGTGGAATACGCCGAGAAAGACTGAAATCGCATACATTTCAACCGTTTCTTTTTGTGGTTGCAAACTCATCGTCCACTTGCATGACTGTTCTACAAACTATAGATAGGTGTGAAGGTAATACACACTGCACAAGTGTTGTTTAAGTTTACTGTCAATTTCTGTGCTATATCTGCACGATATGTGAGCTCCGGTCGCAGCGTACTGCCTTGCATGATACGTCGTAGTTCCCTACATGGCCACGGTGACGTGTTGAATACTCTCATGTTCAATATGCGTTGGAATACAACGTTGCGAATGGATTTTCCAATTAGAAGTTATGAAATGCTTGCCTGTCCTACCCTCGCAGCACGAAGTGTGGGGTCCTACGTGCGATTGGATATTCAAGTGCCATTGAGTAGCATGTCGTAAATTGCGACTGTGTACCCATTTCTATTCCTCCGATTACTGTGCCATCAGTAGCGAAACGAAGAAAATGCTTCAGACAAAACATATGTAGATTTTGCCGTAGAATTGTAATCTGCAATAAAAAACGGTGGTTCCCACTGAAGATTTCAAAGTTGCCGCCCCGCTATCCATGCACAGGTTGAGGTGGTGGGTCTTGTATGGTGTCGCTGGATGTCCCCCTCCGAGACGAACAGATTCGGATTATAACTTTTTTGATCCGATGTGTAGTTTTCGAGATATTTCAATGTCCTGAGTTAAAATGAACACCCTGCATAGGCAAAAATTAATGAAGTGTTTTTACAAAAAAATTTGTTTTCATGTTCACCACACTGTCATGAATCCTAAAAATTCCGCTATTTATGATGATCTAAACAGCATGTGTGGAAGAATAATGGACCATGCAACCACCTAAACCTCTTTCAACTAACTGGAGCTGTTCAATATCGGTTATAAGCTGCAATTCCGTTTCAGTAATTTTTAGTAGAGTATCTTACTACAAGCCAGGCCAATTTATGCACAGGATACAATTAATATGTTTTACGGGAAAGATCGTGAAAGTTTTTGAACATGTGAGCAATGATTAGCACGTCAAGTTTAAAATATAAATTGGAGTAATCTCCAAGTGCATTGCACTTGAATACATTCTACACATTCGAAGAATTTTGTGACCATCTTCTGTTATTGTTTCACCTGTTAATAAACTTTTAAACTTACCGATTCGGTATAGATGACGTTACAGTAAAATCAATTCGTTGCTCACTTATCCTTACCAAAAAATTCCTTCCTGACTAACTAGGGTAAACTTTCGACCACCAGGAAAATACGTCTTCATTATCTTAAGTTCATCTGATTTCAGGTATGATGACCACTTTTCGAGTGAGCGTGTCAAGAAATTTAGTAAATCTATAAATCGGAAACTTATGTTGCAGTACTTCACTTTGTGCAGTATTGTATACTTGTCAGAGAAGATTTATTTATCTCCATATTCGAAGACAGAAGAGAAATATCACCTCAAATTAATTTAACTTCTTCATCGCCATCTGTCACCTTTTGTTCACACACATATGTCATCAAGAAATGCTCATCGTAATAGCTCAAATTGTGGAATACAGCTGGGTTTGTGTAGTGAGGTCTGCAGTTCACAGTGTAACTACGAGCTAGCGTACCTTGATATGTAGTAGTGAAATACCAATGGTCTCTTTGTTTCATAACGCCTTCCTGCAATGGGTCCCCACTAATATGACAGATCTCTGCCGAGCAAAACGCTAATTGTTTTTCAGGACTTAGCTCCATTTTACATTACAAAAAATGTTATTCACAGTCGGAGCAGTTACAGTGGCGAAGCTTGGCATTTTTTGTAGGGTAGGCTGAGAATTACGAATTTCGAAGAAAAGAGAAAACAATCTTAAAACAAATCTTGTAAAACAGAAACACTGCAAATTAACTTATTTACGTACTTTTAATAGGACTGAAACTACTATAGAAATTGATATAAATAAATGGACAAAAATATGAAACAGTTACACACTCATAAATCTATAACATATAGTAATGCGCCATTACATCTTTTTATAAATCCGTTCTATCCTCCGCTACGGTCGCAGGTTCGAATCCTGCCTCGGGCATGGATGTGTGTGATGTCCTTAGGTTAGTTAGGGTTAGTTAGGTTTAAGTAGTACTAAGTTCTAGGGGACTAATGACCTAAGATGTTAAGTCCCATAGAGCTCAGAGCCATTTTTTTTGTTCTATCCTCCTGTCCTTTCTCTGGGTGTAAACGTCGATGGCACGAGATCTGAAATTCTGCAGGTTGGCTGAAGATTTCACAGGCCCCTACTCTGTAGTCAAAATGGCCAAGTTTGACAGTCTGTCATTTGTCTTTGTGTTGCGAAGGTAGGCTTTAACGTTTTGATGTACTCATGCTTCTTTTGCAAGACGCACTGTTGGAATTGCAAGAACCAACGACAGTCATTTCACACATTCAGAGAACACGTTTTTAATCCATTATTTATAATGGTTTTAGTGAGGTCCTGACGCTATAGACGTTTATCCTCACTGCTGTAAATAAACGTAAGTTCTCTTTTCAGATCTTCATTGTCAATACAGGATATGTTTTAAGTAGTTTTTCAACTTCACGTATAGGGAAATTGTTTGGTCTACTGTAACTTGAGAACTTTTTCTCATTTACAAGTTCTGTAAATATGTTTCATGGAAGTCCTGGAATCTAGTTTCGATGTTTACTACTACTGTGTCAGTTATTTCGAATACTAGCTTTCTCCATTTCTGAATACTTACTTCTGCTTCGTTAAAATTAATTTCATATATTTCTGGTAAATTTATAAGGCTATTAGCTTCCACTATGCATTTCAGAATAATTTCCTCACATCTTAATCTTTCAACTGTCTTAATGCATGTGGTGTCACCGCCAGACACCACACTTGCTAGGTGGTAGCCTTTAAATCGGCCGCGGTCCATTAGTATACGTCGGACCAGCGTGTCGCCACTGTCATTGATCGCAGACCGAGCGCCGCCACACGGCAGGTCTAGAGAGACGTCCTTGCACTCGCCCCAGTTGTACAGCCGACGTTCATAGGAATGGTTCACTGACAATCACGCTCTCATTTGCCGAGACGATAGTTAGCATAGCCTTCAGCTACGTCATTTGCTACGATCTAGCAAGGCGCCATTACCAGTTATATTGAGCTTATTATAAAACCTGTACCGTCAAGAGCGATGTACACCAATTATGGATTAAAGTTAAGTACTACATAATCTACATACTTAATTTGCAATTCTCAAGACATTGTCCTGTTCCAGACCTCACGCCAGTCTGCGTGTAATTAAACGCGTGCATTTCGGCCTCCTCTAGCAACACGGTGTTGGCTCTTCTGCCAACACCACATTGGCGACGAAGATTTAACGGTCGTATTGCTCTAATTTACATGTGTCATGGCTTCGCCACAATCTCCAGATGTACTGTCCGAATTTTATCGCTTGCAGAATCAGCAGACGCAGGCCTTATTGGATGCTCTTGGACAGCTCGTCCAGGGTCAACGTGCGATGCAAAATGATGCGGCAGCCGCCGCTTCACCGCTACCGCACCCACAAAACGCAGTTGCACCACCTTTTCGTCATTTTGATGCGGCACTGGAAAGCTGGACGGAGTGGTCACGCCAATTTGGATTCCATCTCGCCACCTACAGAATTCAAGGTAACGAGCGGCAGCCTTTTTTGTTAGCATCCGTCGGGGTGCACACGTACCAAGTGATAGTGAAATTGTTTCCCCGACACGACGTAGCAACTCTGTCCTACGACGAAATTTTGTCTGCATTAGATGCATATTTCAAATAATTAGTCTATGTCGTTGAAAAAAGGTATATGTTCTTTCGTACAAAATGTACGGCCGGTCAAACTAATAGGGAGTGGGTTGCAAGTTTGCAAGGCCTTACTAGGGATTGTGCTTTTGAGTGTGACTGTGGACCCCCTTATTCAGATACTATGGTGCGTGATGCAATTGCACAGAACGTTTCTGATGTTCGTATAAAGGAACAGATTTTGAAACTAGTCAATCCCTCCCTTCAACAAGTGATGGACATATTGGATCGTCAAGACACACTTGACTTTGCTCAGGAATCATTTGAGACTTCCCCATCAGTGTGTCACGTTAACTGGCCCGCCGGGCGCGCTGCACGGAACAGTAAACTGTCCTCGCGCCCGTCCGCGCAGCTGCCGCTAAGCTCTCCGCTACGTTTGCCGGGCCAGCAAGCAAATGCAGTGCTAAAGTCATGCCCGCGGTGTGCTACTAGACATTCGCGTGAGAATTGCCCGTCACGCCAAGCTGTTTGCTTTTTCTGTAGTAGAAAAGGACATGTTCAAAGTGTTTGCCAGAGAAAGCTCAGAACGGACACTCACAACCATTCCAGGCCCTTTGCTTCGCGCCGGAATCGGAATCGAACAAAGAATACTCAGGCTCGTGAACCTTCACCCATGGACATTCATGTAGTTCATTCCACTCCGCCCAGTGCCACTCTCTCTAACAGTGACTTGTGTTCGTCCCACAAAAAGATTGCGTCGCCGTCGCAGGAAATCCCGTCAAGTCGCGAGTGATTCTGTACCAGTGTCTGTTCATGTTGCACGAGACAGTCGCTCTTGTCGTCAGCAGGACAATAAACTTTTTGTAGATTTGGACATTCATGGCCACGTGATACCATTCCAGCTCGATACCGGAGCTGCAGTTTCATTGATCAATAACGACATGTACAAAGAGCTGGGCAAACCTCCGTTGCGTGCCGCAAATGTTAAGCTAACTACATATTCAGGACAAGCTATCCCTGTGTTAGGACAGTGCAGCCTTCTTGCAACATACAAGGGACAAGCAAAATTTGTGTCATTTTACGTCCTTCGTTCTTCTTGTGCAGTGAACTTGTTTGGTTTAGATTTATTTCAGTTGTTTAACTTGTCTATAGTCAATCAGGTCCTCTCAGTGAATCAGACTGTGCCTTCAGCCAGTGTTTCTCGTCTATGTGAAGAATTTGCTGACATTTTTGCACCGGGCCTTGGTTGCGCTAAGAACTATGAAGCACGTTTGGAACTGAAAGTAAACGCGCAACCGAAATTTTTCCGAGCGCGTAATGTTCCCCACGCATTGCGTGATGAGTTCGCAAGAAACTTACATGATTTGGAATCACAAGGTGTAATTGATCGTGTGCAGGCTTCTCTCTGGGCCTCACCCTTTAGTAATATTGCCAAAACCTTCCGGAAAATTGAGACTTTGTGTGGACTTCAAGGCAACGGTAAATCCACAACTAGTGATTGCAACTTTTCCTTTACCCCGCCCGGAAGATCTTTTTGACAAACTGTGCCCGGGTAAATATTTTTCGAGGTTGGACCTAGCAGATGCGTACTTCCAAATACCAGTGGACGAGGAATCCCAGCGCGTTTTGGTGGTTAACACGCATCTTGGTTTGTATCGGTTCAAAAGACTGCCATTCGGGTGTGCATCCGCCCCTGCATTGTTTCCGCAATATCTACAAACTGTTTGTGCGTCCATCCCTACTGCAGCAAACTATCTGGACGATATTGTGATCTCCGGAAAGACGGAAGAAGAACATTTAGCCAATCGCAGAACATTATTTCAGGTCTTGCGGCAAAATGGTCTTCGCTTGCGGAAGGACGAATGTGTGTTTTTTGCTCGTGACTTTACCTATCTGGGACATGTAATCAATGCCCCAGGCATACATCCCAGTCCAGAGCACCTCCGTGCCATACAAGACTTGCCATCGCCGCAGAATTTGAAGCAGCTACAGAGTGTGCTGGGAAAAATCATCTATTATCATAAATATATTCCCCATGCCTCTTCCATTTCAGCTCCGCTTCATCGCTTACGCCGTAAAGGTGTTCCGTTCGTCTGGACGACGGAATACGAACGCGCCTTTCGCCAGTTGAAATCGACGTTGCTTTCCACTACTTGCCTTACGCCATTCGATTCCCAGAAACCCCTTTTGTTGATGGTAGATGCATCGGATTTCGGGATCGGTGCTGTGCTTGCACACAAAGATGGATCGCATGATCGCCCTATTGCCTTTGCGTCCAAACTGCTCTCGTCTGCGCAAAGAAATTATTCACAGATCGAGAAAGAAGCTTTGGCTCTCGTGTTTGGTGTTACTAAGTTTCATCATATCTTGCATGGTCGTCACTTTACCATCATCACAGACTACAAACCTTTGACATCGCTTTTTCATCCGAACAAGCCTGTACCTCCACGTACAGCGCAGAAATTCATTCGCTGGTCTATTTTCCTCTCGCAATACCGCTACGATATCTTGTATCGGTCCACTGCTAAGCACGGAAACGCCGATGCGTTGTCCCGTTTGCCTGTTGCTTTGGATAGAGCATTCGATTCTTCCGAACTTGCTTGCATGTTCATTGACTCGGAAACCGATGACGTGGTCGAATCGTTTCCGATTGATTTTCGTCGTGTAGCTACAGCCACAGTTGCTGACCCTGTCCTTGCTTCCGATCTTCGTTTTGTTGCTACGCAATGGCCCTTGTCAAAGTCACGGATCGAGGATCCGTTGGTTCGCCGATATTTTGCTCACAAGGACAGACTTTTTGTTCGACGTGGTGTTTTGCTGTTGCGTTCTGATAATGATCAGTCCAGGGTCGTGGTCCCACGTTCGTTACAGTCCTCTGTCTTACGGCTTCTCCACCAAGGACATTGGGGTATAGTGAGAACGAAACAACTTGCTCGTCAGCACTGTACTTTGTTCGGAATCAATGCTGCGATTACGAATATGTGCTCTTCTTGCATGGCGTGTGCCGAACAACAATCCGCACCACCGCGGAAATTCTTTGCATGGCCAAAAGCCACTTCCCCTTGGCAACGCTTACACATTGATTTTGCTGGTCCATTCTGGAATGCTAGATGGTTGGTTCTGGTCGATTCATTCAGTAATTTTCCTTTTCTTGTACGGATGTCTTCCACGACGTCGTCTGCCACCATCCAAGCGTTATCCGCTATGTTTTGCATTGAAGGTCTTCCGCAGACTATTGTTTCCGACAATGGCCCACAATTCATGTCCGCAGAATTTCAGTCATTCTGCAAGGCCAATGGTATTCAACATCTGACATCCGCGCCGTTTTCGCCTCAGTCAAACGATGCCGCTGAACGATTGGTCCGGACTTTCAAGTCCCAGATGTTGAAGTTGAAAGAGTCGCATTCTCGGGAGGACGCGTTATTGCTCTTTTTGTCCTAGTATCGCTCTCAGCCCCGAGATGGTCGCTCGCCGGCTGAGTTGCTCCACGGTCGTCCTCATCGAACCTTGATGTCTTTGCTGCATCCGCCGCATCAGGTTCCTGTGCAGCGGCAGCCACCTGCTTTTGCTCCAGGTGACGTTGTATATTATCGCACCTATCGAGGTTCACGGCGTTGGCTCGCAGGGCGCATTCTTCGCTGCCTCGGCCGCGCTATGTATCTGGTTTTGGGGGCCTCTGGTGAGGTGCGTCGGCATCTCAATCAGCTGCGCCTCTGTCGTCGCACGGGTTCTGCCGCTCCCCGTCTGCTTTAGGCGACGGTGCCGTCATGTCAGCACCCTGGGGACCCATCTACTGGCTCGCCTCATCCCCAGGTGTTACCGACGCTGCCTTCCATTTTTCCCCATGGCGATGCGCCGCCGCCGCCGCCTGTTCTCCCGCCGGCGCCGCCCGCAGTGGACGCGTCGCTGCAACCGCCGGGCGCCTCCCTGGGTCACGCGCCGCCGATCGCTTCCCGTGACCAGCTGTCCTCCGACATGGAATTCTTGCCCGCTCCGGACCAGACGTCGTCTTCGCCCGTCGGGTACCCCGACGCGATGGAGGTCGAACCTTCGGCCCCTCCTGTATCTCTAAGGGCGCATACACCGCATGTTGGCGTGCACCCTGGACTAGGTTTTCAGGCGTTTCCCAGCTCCCCCCGGACCGAATGGCCGGATGCGGGTGGCACAGCCTCGCCTGTTGTTAGGCTCCCCACCTCGTCGCATACGTCAACATGGGGTCCTCCCCACGGCGGGCGGAAGCCTTTTAACACAACCGTACGCCGATTTGCGGGGGAGGAATGTGGTGTCACCGCCAGACACCACACTTGCTAGGTGGTAGCCTTTAAATCGGCCGCGGTCCATTAGTATACGTCGGACCAGGGTGTCGCCACTGTCAGTGATCGCAGACCGAGCGCCGCCACACGGCAGGTCTAGAGAGACGTCCTTGCACTCGCCTCAGTTGTACAGCCGACGTTCATAGGAATGGTTCACTGACAATCACGCTCTCATTTGCCGAGACGATAGTTAGCATAGCCTTCAGCTACGTCATTTGCTACGACCTAGCAAGGCGCCATTACCAGTTATATTGAGCTTATTATAAAACCTGTACCGTCAAGAGCGATGTACACCAATTATGGATTAAAGTTAAGTACTACATAATCTACGTACTTTATTTGCAATTCTCAAGACATTGTCCTGTTCCAGACTTCACGCCAGTCTGCGTGTAATTAAACGCGTGCATTTCGGCCTCCTCTAGCAACACGGTGTTGGCTCTTCTGCCAACACTACAATGCAGTTTTTAATTTCAAGCTTACAGCGTATTATGTCCACAGTTTTACTTTGCAAGATGTCAATCGAGATATTTATATGTTGGAAATTCGATTGTGCTGCTGTAGTAAAAAAGAAAAGTCTGTTCAACCACTATACTATTTATCCTAATTGCTTGATGTAAAGAATCGTCATCCCACCCTTCATTGTTTATCCCATTAAATACTGCTCTCAGGTATGTATAGTGAAGAATAATGATTGGTACTGCGCTTGAACGAAAATTCTAGCTAGTTTCACAAGAACCTGTTGGTTTAAATACCCTTTCCCTCATAAGTTCACTTTCTCTCCTGGAACAGCTAAAAATGCGTGAAATCCTAATAGATATGCCACAAACATTTTTAATTGGGTTATTGTTTTACAAGCATAGAGTACGACTAGGTTCAACTGATGAGTGTAGCAGTGGATAAAGAGAGCATGAGGATTCGCATGTGTCAGAATAGAATGGACACCATAATTTTTCGGTGCCATTGCACTACATGCGTCGTATGTTTGCGACACTAATGTGTTTTTATCAATATTCCAACTGCTTAGCACTTTCAAGAAAACAATGGCTATCCCTCGTGCACTCCAATCATTAGATATATCATAAAACCCTACCCTTTCTATTTGCCTGATTCGTTATTTGCAAAATGAAAAATTACACTCATTTGACTTCTAGCTGAGGCATCCATTGTTTCGTCGGCTTGTACTGATGTAGAAGCACTATTTTTAACTTCACTTGGCATTTGGTCCTTAACAACATCGTAATACAAGCTATTAAATCATTCTGTGTGTCAGAGGAAGTGCCTTTAAAAATTCCATCGGATGCTAAATAATCTTTCATGTATGGTTCATCTTCTGCTTAGAAATTCAAATGTTATAAATAATTTCCTTTATTTACTGACACCTCAGATTCGTCATGACCTCGAAGAGCTAACTCTTGCCGTTCTACAAAGCAGATTGTCGAATAAGTCTCTTCATTATACTTCTACTTCGATGAATCTTATCGTTGTGTTTCAAAGCTCCCAAGCGTGTTGCTTCTGAAACTGCATGGTTGATTCTTACTGTGCCTACCTGATTCTATTTAACAGCTGCTGTGATGTGTGAAATAGAACATTCATGCTTTTTAGCTTTAGATAGCAAATTTTAAAAACTCTCATCGCCTACACCCCACTAACGCATTCAAAATCGTCATCACCCATTCCAAATAGAACACAGCAGAAACAAAAAACTTTGTTCCTTACAACGCTGCCACTTAACAATGGTATCATTTTTTATGGAAACGTCTTACAAATTTTCCAAAAGATTTGTTAGTAGACAGACTTGGCGTCGACTTTCGTTCTTTCACCAGCAGTTTATCTTCCAAAGAAAGAGGAGAGAAGACTTCAGGGTTTACAGTTAAAAAATTCAGTGGGTCTTGTGATGAAGCAAACACGTCCACAGGCGTTTGAGGTAGTCAGCCATACCATGCTTTACAACATAATGACTTAAATATTAGACAACTTACAGTTTTCCTTTCGACAGCACAATGTCAAGACAATCACACCTCACACATGACAGGGCACGCTGAAATATACAGTGTATCAAAAAGAGCGATTCGATTTGGCGCCTTTATATTTCTGAAACTAACAAAAATATACAATGAATTTTGTTTTTGATGAATGGGAAACTCAAAAAGATTTTTTTCATACTGAGGCACATAAACAGAGTATTTTATAAATCTCCACAAGAAATAATCACATACTGTCAGATCCGGTGACCTTGGAGGTCAGTAATGTAAGGCTGAATGAATCATTTGGTTCAGTGCGACCGACCCATCGTTCAGTAATCCTTTGATTTAAATATTCCCGCACTTCTAGATGCTAGTGTGGCGGTGCGCTATCCTGTTGATAAATGAAGTAGTTCGAATCCGTCTCCAACTGTGGGAAAAGAAAGTTCTCAAACATATCGATATATGTGCTTCCTGTAACAGTGATCTTGGCAAAGAAAAATGGACCATAAAGCTTTTCCCGTGAAACTACACAAAACACATTAAATTTTGGAGGGTTCCTCTCATGTTTAACAACTTCATGTGGTTGTTCCGTACCCCATATTCTCACATTATGACGGTTCACCTTTCCATTTAAATGGAATATTGCCCATCACTAAAAACTAAGCGTGGAAGAAAACTGTCATCCTCCATCTTGCCAAGGACGAAATTACCACACGTTGTTGTCAACTTCACGAAGAGCTTGCAGTAGCTGAATTTTGCATGGTTTCATGTGTTAACGTCGACACGGACATCGGGGGCATGTTGACCTGTCGAGCTGCACGCGAACGGATTTCTGCGGACTGCTTGTGAAACTATGGCGGACGCATTCGACGTCTGTGTCACTCGGACACGGCCCAGCGATTTGCCTTTACACAAACAACCTGTTTCTCGGAACTGTTCATGCCATCGCCTAATGCTCTGTGCTGTAGGAGGATCCACACCATACCCAGTCCGAAAGTCACGCTGACAGTTATTAGTGACCCGCACTGCGCAAAACGTAGAACATAAAACGCTGTATCTTGTCCCGACACCAATAAACACTATAACTGAAATGGGCGCACACTGCTGCTACCTAGCGGGAACCATCTAAAACTTGAGAGTTCGCTCTTTCCAAGAGTTCGTTGTTCATGCACATATCTCAAATAACATAATAGTTATGATTTTTTTTAAAAAATCAGATGATTCTTCCTGATACACCCTGTACTTCACTAATCAGTTAATCACTGCCAATACTTACTACATCTACATCTACATTACTACTCTGCAATTCACATTTAAGTGCTTGGCAGAGGGTCATCGAACCACAATCATACTATCTCTCTACTATTCCACTCCCGAACAGCGCGCGGGAAAAACGAACACCTAAACCTTTCTGTTCGAGCTCTGATTTCTCTTATTTTATTTTGATGATCATTCCTACCTATGCAGGTTGGGCTCAACAAAATATTTTCGCATTTGGAAGAGAAAGTTGGTGACTGAAATATCGTAAATAGATCTCGCTGCGACGAAATACGTCTTTGCATTAATGACTCCCATCCCAACTCGCTGATCATATCTGCCACACTCTCTCCCCTATTACGTGATAATACTAAACGAGCTGCCCTTTTTTGCACCCTTTCGATGTCCTCCGTCAATCCCACCTGGTAAGGATCCCACACCGCGCAGCAATATTCTAACAGAGGACGAACGAGTGTAGTGTAAGCTGCCTCTTTACTGGACTTGTTGCATCTTCTAAGTGTCCTCCCAATGAAACGCAACCTTTGGCTCGCCTTCCCCACAATATTGTCTATGTGGTCTTTCCAACTGAAGTTGTTCGTAATTTTAACACCCAGGTACTTAGTTGAATTGACAGCCTTGAGAATTGTACTATTTATCGAGTAATCGAATTCCAACGGATTTCTTTTGGAACTCATGTGGATCACCTCACACTTTTCGTTATTTAGCGTCAACTGCCACCTGCCACACCATACAGCAATCTTTTCTAAATCGCTTTGAAACTGATACTGGTCTTCGGTTGTCCTTACTAGACGGTAAATTACAGCATCATCTGCGAACAACCTAAGAGAACTGCTCAGATTGTCACCCAGGTCATTTATATAGATCAAGAACAGCAGAGGTCCCAGGACGCTTCCCTAGGGAACACCTGATATCACTTCAGTTTTACTCGATGATTTGCCGTCTATTACTACGAACTGCGACCTTCCTGACAGGAAATCACGAATCCAGTCGCACAACTCAGACGATATCCCATAGGCCCTCAGCTTGATTAGAAGTCGCTTGTGAGGAACGGTGTCAAAAGCTTTCCGGAAATCCAGAAATACGGAATCAACCTGAGATCCCCTGTCGATAGCGGCCATTACTTCGTGCGAATAAAGAGCTAGCTGCGTTGCACAAGAACGATGTTTTCTGAAACCATGCTGATTACGTATCAATAGATCGTTCCCTTCGAGGTGATTCATAATGTTTGACTACAGTATATGCTCCAAAACCCTGCTGCAAACCGACGTCAATGATATAGGTCTGTAGTTCGATGGATTACTCCTCCTACCCTTCTTAAACACTGGTGCGACCTGCGCAATTTTCCAGTCTGTAGGTACAGATCTATCGGTGAGCGAGCGGTTGTATATGATTGCTAAGTAGGGAGCTATTGTATCAGCGTAATCTGAAAGGAACCTAATCGGTATACAATCTGGACCTGAAGACTTGCCCGTATCAAGCGATTTGAGTTGCCTCGCAACCCCTAAGGTATCTACTTCTAAGAAACTCATGCTAGCAGCTGTTCGTGTTTCAAATTCTGGAATATTCCATTCGTCTTCCCTGGTGAAGGAATTTCGGAAAACTGCGTTCAATAACTCCGCTTTAGCGGCACAGTCGTCGGTAACAGTACCATCGGCACTACGCAGCGAAGGTATTGACTGCGTCTTGCCGCTTGTGTACTTTACATGTCAACTAAAACGGTCACGCTTGAGGTTTCATCATTAGCACGTCTATTACTGTTGATTTGGAAACCTACAGACATGCTACAGAACTACCAGTTTTTGAAATATGTAGGGCTATAAATTTTAATCTAAGGAACAATGAAAAGATATGGGCTATTTCGTGTCATCTTGCAACAACATCCAATGGCAGATTCACATTTATTTTCTATGATTTATGAAATTCTCCTTGCTCTTTGTGTTCTAAATAAACATTTAAATCAAGAGTTAATGGTTTCTCATTCTGTCCGACATGCTGCTAGCGTGCTAGGCGATGCGAAGTAAGGCTATCTGTTAGGGAACTGCTGAAAGACTTGTCATTACATAAAGGCGAGTACCCACCTGCTGGCGATGAGTAGAAACAAGTCAAATGCCAGCTTTTAAACACTGTATCCGCGACGCAGAAACACCAGTCCGGCACATAAGTGAAACGGGCTTATTGCACACATCTACATCTACATTTATACTCCGCAAGCCACCCAACGGTGTGTGGCGGAGGGCACTTTACGTGCCACTGTCATTACCTCCCTTTCCTGTTCCAGTCGCGTATGGTTCGCGGGAAGAACGACTGTCTGAAAGCCTCCGTGCGCGCTCTAATCTCTCCAATTTTACATTCGTGATCTTCTCGGGAGGTATAAGTAGGGGTAAGCAATATATTCGATACCTCATCCAGAAACGCACCCTCTCGAAACCTGGAGAGCGAGCTACACCGCGATGCAGAGCGCCTCTCTTGCAGAGTCTGCCACTTGAGTTTATTAAACATCTCCGTAACGCTATCACGGTTACCAAATAACCCTGTGACGAAACGCGCCGCTCTTCTTTGGATCTTCTCTATCTCCTCCGTCAACCCGATCTGGTACGGATCCCACACTGATGAGCAATACTCAAGTATAGGTCGAACGAGTGTTTTGTAACCCACCTCCTTTGTTGATGGACTACATTTTCTAAGCACTCTCCCAATGAATCTCAACCTGGTACCCGCCTTACCAACAATTAATTTTATATGATCATTCCACTTCAAATCGTTCCGCACGCATACTCCCAGATATTTTACAGAAGTAACTGCTACCAGTGTTTGTTCCGCTATCATATAATCATACAATAAAGGATCCTTCTTTCTATGTATTCGCAATACATTACATTTGTCTATGTTAAGGGACAGTTGCCACTCCCTGCACCAAGTGCTTATCCATTGCAGATCTTCCTGCATTTCGCTACAATTTTCTAATGCTGCAACTTCTCTGTATACTACAGCATCATCCGCGAAAAGCCGCATGGAACTTCCGACGCTATCTACTAAGTCATTTATATATATTGTGAAAAGCAATGGTCCCATAACACTCCACTGTGGCACGCCAGAGGTTACTTTAACGTCTGTAGACGTCTCTCCACTGAGAACAACATGCTGTGTTCTGTTTGCTAAAAACTCTTCAATCCAGCCACACAGCTGGTCTGATATTCCGTAGGCTCTTACTTTGTTTATCAGGCGACAGTGCGGAACTGTATCGAACGCCTTCCGGAAGTCAAGAAAAGTAGCATCTACCTGGGAGCCTGTATCTAATATTTTCTGGGTCTCATGAACAAATAACGCGAGTTGGGTCTCACACGATCGCTGTTTCCGGAATCCACGTTGATTCCTACATAGTAGATTCTGGGTTTCCAAAAACGACATGATACTCGAGCAATAAACATGTTCTAAAATTCTACAACAGATCGACGTCAGAGATATAGGTCTATAGTTTTGCGCATCTGCTCGACGACCCTTCTTGAAGACTGGGACTACCTGTGCCCCTTTCCAATCATTTGGAACCCTCCGTTCCTCTAGAGACTTGCGGTACACGGCTGTTAGAAGGGGGGCGAGTTCTTTCGCGTACTCTGTGTAGAATCGAATTGGTATCCCGTCAGGTCCAGTGGACTTTCCTCTGTTGAGTGATTCCAGTTGCTTTTCTATTCCGTGGACACTTATTTCGATGTCAGCCATTTTTTCGTTTGTGCGACTATTTAGAGAAGGAACTGCAGTGCGGTCTTCCTCTGTGAAACAGCTTTGGAAAAAGGTGTTTAGTATTTCAGCTTTACGCGTGACATCCTCTGTTTCAATGCCATCATCATCCCGGAGTGTCTGGATATGCTGTTTCGAGCCACTTACTGATTTAACGTAAGACCAGAACTTCCCAGGATTTTCTGTCAACGCTCATAACAATCACAGAATTCCGTGCTGATATTGCTTATAAAGCTAGAGGAGTGATGCATTTTACTGGCTGGTGCATATACGAAATTCAAACGTAAAATATTTGAAAACATTTACGAGGGTACGTGATCAGTTCGGATTAAATTCAGTTTCGACGAATTATTTTGGAATCTTTTGGGTTGACTTAGCCTTGAAACCTTAATTAATGCTTCGCCACTGAGCTGTTACATATCTCTGACGAGTCAACCATTCCATGCAGTCTGTAATGTGCACGTGGGGCACACAATACTCCTTAAAGCCTGTACTATGGTAAGTGAACGGGCTTCACCTTATGAGAAAGGATTTTCGTATAGATATCGACCGTGTGTACCTGAATGGTGGCAAATCAGACTTACACCCACTCTGTAATAACAATGATCCGTCAAGTAAGTTCGAAATGCAATTACACGTCAGGATGGACCAAAAGCAACACAGAAGATGCTACCAATTTAATAATAATACGGTCGCCAGCCTAATTAGGCATTAACTGACTTTCTTCCCTGTACAAGTTGGTGTATATTCATGCAAAACAACACGTAGTAACACTGCATAATATAGTAGAATTTTAGAACCAGAAAATCTATTGAACTGATATTTTCACGTTCTGTACTGATATGGAAAACCCATGAATACATAACACTACACTACAATGTATACTACAAAACTTTATACTGTCTATTAATCTGATTAAAATCGGGCATAGGTTACCCTAGAAATAGCACTTTCGAGCCACACACAAAATGTCAGTTTTGATAAAGATAAAACACATAAATTTTGGCTCTTATATTGACTTTAACTTTTGCTGGTCAAACCAATTTAGAATAATTCAGAATTCCAATGAATAAAAAGGGGGGGGGTGGGGTTCCTGAAACTGTTATGATCACTGTATTAAAAAATTGATTACTGAATTTATTATGCGTTCAAGATTTCCAGTATGTAAGTTACTATTCTTTTCATCTTATTTACTGCTCATTTAAATACCTTTATATCTGTCTCGAAATAATTAAACTTCATTACTATATCGATATTAAAGTTATTTTTCAACTTCGTTAGACCTTCGTTATTCATTTACTGGTTCATTAACAAAACAGTTCTTTATACACCATTCTAACATAGCTAGGTCTGCAAGTAATTACTATTAACACAAAATTTAATGTTTTATTTCGGGACACTCGGATTGCACAACATTTGGAAAGGGCCGTGTCTAGGTTAGTTGTGAGGATAATTAATTGACGGGAAAGTTCTGGTAAAATTTAGGTTATTATTGAACAGTTCACTGTATGGTCCATACGAATACAGTACTAAAAGTTTCAACCTGCTTGAATCGATGCGGCGGTTGGCGGGCGGCGAGATGGCGAGGGACAGAGCACACATAGAACCACAGCTATGGCTTTTGACGCATCGGCACTTTAATTCTTCTTAGCGTCGCAATACTTTTCCATTTAGTGCCTATGGAATTTTGCCATGCTGTGTGGGCGTTCGAACAGCATACCCGAGGCTCCATGAAACTACGTCTTCCAGGAGAGCCTCCTCTCTCCAGAAGGTGTTGCTCAGACCAATGCCAAACTCCAACTACTACTGCTGAGCCCGTTGTGCCGTGCAGCGCCCGCGTGCATTTTCCAGCGCTCGCCTGCCATCCACCTTTTACCGCTCCCTTACAGACAGGGTATTCACCCGAGGTTTTGCATCCTACATATTCTAACACATTGCCTACGTATGGACCAGACACACTGTTACAATTATAAACATCTTACAACAGTCTCAACATTTGTTACATTTCAATTCTATTACAATATTGCTTGACATTTGACATAAACATTAGTATTCACATTCAAACTTGTTTACAGTTTTCTTAACACAATGACATGAAACAAAAAAGAAATGAAATCAGAACATCAATTACACAAGTTTAACGAAAAATCAGATGGAAAAAATATTTATATGTACAATAGTACAGCGTCGTTGTTGTTACAAGTCGATGCCTCTCTGCAACTTAAAATCAGGATACCTCTTGTCATAGCCATAAATGATCTATGCAAATGTACCTGATTGGAATAAAATCCAGAGTCACTACTACGACAGCACGTAGCAACTGGTTCCAAAATGCATGCTGCATCAGCATATATTATTAAAGAGAACTTCAGTTTGTTGCTGAATTGGTAACTTTTATAAACTCGTTCGTGCCACTAGGCATGACCCTTTTCACTGGTTTAAACTGTGTGCAGTCATTTAATTGTGCATTTTTCTTTTGTTTCGAAGAAAAATAGCACAGACGGAGTTGACAATTGAGTATGTGTTAGCTTTGAAAAGATTTTAATTCAATTATTATGGCCGCGCGGGCGGGATAGCCGCGCGGTATTGGGCGTCTTGTCACGGTCCGCGCGGCTCCCCCCGTCGGAGGTTCGAATCCTCTGAGGACATGGGTGTGTATGTTGTCCTTATCGTAAGTTAGTT
This sequence comes from Schistocerca nitens, assembly GCF_023898315.1. NCBI lineage: Eukaryota > Metazoa > Arthropoda > Insecta > Orthoptera > Acrididae > Schistocerca > Schistocerca nitens. Next base: position 65,530,191 of record NC_064616.1, read on the forward strand.
TAAGTTAGATTAGGTAGTGCGTAAGCGTAGGGACCGATGACATCAGCTGTTTGGTCCTTACCACAAATTTCCAATTTTGTCCAGTTATTATTATTATTCTCGTGTCAGAAATACACAGGTACATGTACATACATTTCACATAGTTATGATTAAATTAGTGTAGACCAAAACCTGGACACTTCCAGTCGTTTTTCTATTGCTTGTTGGTGATCATCTCCTGTACAGGAGACTGGGCACAATCGACACCGAAGCATGCGCCGACCTGTCTGCCCTTCTCCACAGTCACACCGAATACCACTTGGATCAGTGTATCCCCATCTTGCCAAGTTAACTTTTGATCTTCCAACTCCAGATCACAGTCCGTTCAGGGACTTCCAAGTTGTCCATTCCCCGTCATGGCCTAGAGGTAAAGCTTCGACAACTCTTTTCCAACCAGGGGGAAGATGGGCTATTTCAGCAGTGGTTCTAAGTTTATTTGGTGTCATAAGGAAACTAGTCCTTGATTTCAGTCGTTGCGGATGCAGTTCATGCCCATACAAATGGTTCAAATGGCTGTAAGAACTGTGGGACTTAACATCTGAGGTCATTAGTCCTCTAGACTTAGAACCACATAAACCTAACTAACCTAAGGACATCACACACATCCATGCCCGAGGCAGGATTCGAACCTGCGACAGTAGCAGCCGCGCGGCGCCGGACTGAAGCGCCTAGAACCGCTCGACCACAGTGGCCGGCATGCCCATACAGAGGATAGGTAATTTCCTATTCTACTGCATTTCTTTCCTTGTTCGCAGCTATCGCTCTTCGAACAGGTTGTGGTGCTATTCCTGCGAGGTGGTAAAGACAATAGAAATGGTATATATCGGTATTATCAGCCTGCAAAATGAATGGATTTACGAGTTTCTTGTGACGGTGCTTTTTAACATATAATAGTAAAACTCGAAATTCTTATTTAGCTCTCTTTTAATGGACAACTATCCTTTCATAATCATTGGATGACACTGCCGTTAACATACACGTTATCTTTATGTTTTCTTTCTAAAATATTATAAATGTGATACACTGACGGAATAAAGTCCAGCACCAAGAAAGAGATGTGCGACATAAACGAAAGTTCGTAGGCGTCTTATGACATCAGAAAGATGATGTCTACTCAGATATCGCGCCAGAGCGGCGCTAGTAGCGCTACTATGAGGATGCACATCAGGTTTGCTTTAAATACATGCTGTAACGGTCGTGAACGTTAGTTACCTTCGAGACTGGACGTGGTGAGTTGATACTGGTCAAGAATGTCTTTATGGCGACAAAGACGCCATAATCAATAGCTGACATAGTTTAAATGGGGTTGTATAATAGGGATATAGGATGCTGAGCGTTCCTTCTGCGCTATTGCAGAAAGGCTCGGCACGATTGCAGCCACTGTACATGCTTGCTGGCAGCGGTGGTCACGAGAAATCCGGTGTCACGTAGCACTACCAATAGGAAAGACCATCGGTTTCGGAGTATGGCTCTGGCGCATCGTATTGCATCTGCAGCAGCAATTTGAGCAGCAGCTGGCACCACAGTGACACAACGAACAAATCGGTTACATCAAGGACAGTTTAGCCGGCCGTGGTGGCCGTGCGGTTCTAGGCGCTCCAGTCCGGAGCCGCGCTGCTGCTACGGTCGCAGGTTCGCATCCTGCCTCGGGCATGGGTGTGTGTGATGTCCTTAGGTTAGTTAGGTTTAAGTAGTTCTAAGTTATAGGGGACTGATAACCACAGCAGTTGAGTCCCATAGTGAATAAAAAAAGAAGAAAGGACAGTTTCGAGCCAGACGCCCTGTACCGTGAGTTCCACTGACCCCAAACCACCGCCATTTGCAACCTCATTGGTGTCAAGCGAGAGCTTACTCGAAGACAGAGTGGAGGTCTGTGTGCTTTTGATGAAATCCAATTTTGCCTCAGTGCCAGTGATGGCAATGTGTTAGTTAGAAGGAAGGCAGTTGAGGATCTGCAACTAACTGTATGCTAGACACACTGGATCTACACCTGGATTTATGGTCTATAGTGCGATTTCGTATGACAGCAGGAGCACTCGCGTGGTTATCTCACGCAGCCTGACTGCAAATTTGTTCGACATTCTGGTGATTCGATCAGTTGAGCAGCCATTCATGAGCAGCATTCCAAGGGGTGTTTCCAACAGAATAACGCTCGCCCACATACCGCAGTTGTAACCCGACTAGCTCTGCAGAGTGTCCACATGTCACCCTGGCCTGTTCGATCACCAGATCTGTGTCCAGTCGAGCACATGGGACACATTGGACGACAATTCCAGCGTCATCCACCACCAGGTTTAACTGTCCCTGTGTTGACTGGCCAAGTGCAACAGGCATGAACTTCATTCCACAAACTAACATCCGGCACCCGTACAACACAATCCATGCACGTTTGCATTCTGGCAATTACTCAGGTTATTAATGTAGCAGCATTTCACATTTACAATGGCTTATCTCGCGCCTACATTAACCAGTGATCTTGCAATGTTAATCTCTTAAATCTGTCACCTATTCATTACTCTACATTAACTGTTTTCTGCTGCTGCGATATTTTTGTCATTGTATGCTGACGAAGTTTAATTTGTTTGCATATGGAAAATAACTAGGCACATGGTCTACATGCTGATTTACAGGAAATGAACTTGCCAGATATGATACATTTTCGTTTGACATAACACATATTACTGTGGCATTATTTGCTACTACTTTTCGTAGTTTCGTGTACAGACGTACATAAACCCGTTATTTTCGTTTACATTAACATACTGCAGAATTATTTCCTTCAATGTCCAGCCGGAATCTCGCTCTAGTTTCTTTGAAGAGCTTATCAATAAAATTAGTTCTGTACCAATTTCATTAATTTAGGATTGCATTAAACTCGTCTTCTTTGTATTGATGTAAATTTGTTTTTCTTCACCTGATTACGGACAGGATAAACTTTCGGAATAGGACAGAATCGATGTTAAGAGGTTGGTTAAGAGAACTCTTTTCTTAAAAACGTGAGAACAGGTATCTAGAACATGTCTAGGTTACTTAAACCCAAACCTATTAGCTATCACACCTGCATATATTGGACTTGTAAATGCAGATTCGACAACAAACTGATTGTGATCATCGGTTACATGTAATTTAATGTTTGGCGGCAGTTCACTCACTATTGTTAACTTGACACTAATACAACAACATTACTAGGTTAGTGTCAAAGTCTCGGATGATGTTCACGATGTTCAGCGTACCAACAGTCTTCTCTGTCGGCGGTCTTCTGCATTGGGAGCTAGCTGCCGCAGACCTTCACCTGCTGCTTGAACGGGCACTTGTTGTACAGGTTCACGGCTGCTCGGTCAGGTTACTAGATGATCGATTGGTGGTATTTTTGACAGTCAGTGCTCTCTCCGGCTGTCTGCAGATTATAGTATATTGAATAAAAAAAGCGTGGCTTAGGAAAAACAATTTAGTTGCATTCTTAGATATGGCGATATTTGAATAGACAGGAAAGTGTCAAAAAGAAACAGAAACATGTATGACGAATGTCTGCAGGAGGAAAGAGAAAATTTGCAAAGGGTTCGTAAACTATCATCATAAGCAGGAACGTGTCAGGAAGATAAATGACTGTTAATGTCAAACTTTTCCTGGAGAGTTGTCAAGCATGTCGAATTTTCCCTACGAACGGGAATTTTGACGAAAGCCCCTACAATTGTTCAACCATTGCTGCAACTGTGTACTAAAGACGCCAACCGGTGCAGATTCTGCAACAACGAATAAAAAAAGGATGCCTGAATTATAGAAAGTAATCAGAAGCGAGAAGATGTAAGATTGTTAAAAGTAGTATACGTGTTAGACTTACATTTTTTGGAGAGTTACACGCATGTTCCAAGAAGAAAGCTATGATGGTTCAGCAACAATAATTCGGTTTTATTACCCCTTCACTCAGCTGAGAGGCAACGACCTTGCCGCAGAGGATACACCGGTTCTCGTGAGGTAATCGAAGTTAAGTTCTGTCGGGCGTGGTCGGCACTTGGATGGGTGACCATCCAGGCCGCCATGCGCTGTTGCCATTTTTCGGGGTGCACTCAGCCTCGTGATGCCAACTGAGGAGCTACTCGACCGAATAGTAGCGGCTTCGGTCAAGAATACCATGTTAGGACCGGGAGAGCGGTGTGCTGACCCCACGCACCTCCTCTCCGCATCCTCCACCGAGGATAACACGGCGGTCGGGTGGTCCCGGTAGGCCACTCGTGACCTGAAGACTGAGTGCTTCAGTCAGCTGAATCACCAGCTGCTGATGTCTGCGCATGTGCATTGAAGTAATTTACCATCATATCAACTCGACAAGCCCAAACAAGCTGAGACTTCTTCTGAATGCAAAATACATAGCCAATGACGTCATGCATACCAGTGCATAATCAAAATGTGCGTCACAGTACGCCATTTGGATGTCGAAAAGACAAGGCTTGTCCAAACAAGCAAAATGCTCATTCAGAGAATTAAGTCTTGCCGACGCCTGCCCAAAGGAATCGACATGTGTGTCATATTACGCCAAGCCGAGTCAAGTGCGTTGGTAAAAACTGCATGAGCAGCCTACTGCTTTCAAAAATGGATTTTATGGAGACCTGCATCAAATCAGTTTCTGGACTGCAGACCACAACAACAGAGATATCAAGCATTAGTTCATCAAACATCAGTTTACAACCAACCTACATCCGCAAAATAAATACTATGGGTTATGGCTGAGATAAATAACGGAGCATTATTAAAATATACAACAAATCGTTCGGAGAGCTTTTGAGCATACTGACAGTTTACACAAGAGTCAGACTGTTCGCATGGTTTTGAACATGACGCAAAATTTAGATACTTTTCGAACACAACAGTGTAAGTTATTGCTTGCCAAAATATCTGAGTGCTATCGATGCAAAAATGATTTTTCTCGAGAGGATCTAACAAAATCAAGTCACTTCCGACGTATAAACCTTTGATGGAAGAAGCAGCACCGTATTTCTTGTTTAGGTAAGCTATGAGTAAATATTTGAGCCCAATTCGGTGACAGCGTGACCTACATTTCACATGCATTTGCACTAATTAGCACAATGCTTGAGATGAGATCAGTGACGGATCCTAATGCTGTCATAACGCAAACGGTTTGTTTACAGACACGTATTTACTTGAAACGTTTTTGGCTATTAATTCTGTTACTCCCTGTGTGTAAGTAAGATGGAGTCGCCGTTTACAAACATGGTTACCAACATACAACACTGTAGTACACAAACTGCTGCCACTGACCATAATATCAAGATAACATACCTTAGCTGAGATCGGTTAATGCTGTGATTGTGTACGCAAATCCATGTCGTATCGTTTGGTAATGTCGGCAGATAGGTGTCTGGTGATGTGCCTGATCCATTATTCAAACAGTATAGTCCGTATTTGGGGCTTGTAATGCATATGCATACCTGTCAACTCTCCCGGTTTGGTGGGAGATTCCCGATGTTCCACTTTTTCTCCAGCGTTCAGATTATTACATTATTTCTCACGATTTTTAGCTAATTATCGTATAACATAATAAATCTGTTTTTCAAAACACGCCATTTCAGGTTTTTTGGCAAATGGTCGGACGTTCTTCGGCGCTTTAGTCATTTTCAACCGATATACGTAATCAAAGTTTACGGAAATCGGAAAGTTGTGCGCAACTTGTATACAGATTGTTGTTGTTCCCCTTTCCTGCGCATTTTGTTGAATGTATACTCGTTTCGCTCATGGCTGTGCTCCGTTTGAACTCGTATTTGTGTGTTGTCATTGCGTTCAAGTGAATTCGCTTAACATAATCGGTATAAGTCTTTAGAGTGGATGGTTATGAGTGTTATTTTATTACCTGAATCACTGGCAGGCTTTATTTTTGTGTAGGTGGTTATTTCACATTTATCTTATTCGTCATATTCGTAGTATTTTGATTCGGTGTTTTGTTTTTCATTATGTCAAAAAGCAGGTCTGTTTCCCGGAAGCAATATTCGGAATAGTTTCCATGTAGTATCGTGTCTAGGAAAATATCCGTTGTTTGCATTTTGTACTGTTTGTCGCTGTAACATTTGTATTAAGCATGGAAGAAAAATCATATATTTCAAAACAAATGGAGACAAAAAAGCACCGAGAAAATGTTAGATGTGCGAACAACAATAAAAAACTGGAATTCGGCGTTAAAAGTGAAAGTGATGGGGTGGTAAATGCTGTGTTGCGGCCACATGTAGTAAGCGTTGCTTCACGCAGTGGAGAACGGCAAAACAGAGGCACGCCGGCGACCGAGATGTTGCGAAGTAGGCAGGCACAGATAGCCTTGCTGACAGCAGCAGTCTACCAACAGCCTGACGCTAGGACGAACATAGATACAGCGCAGAGCGAAGCCTGGAGAGTGCTGAGCAAGGAAAAGTGAGGCCAGCACACTAAGTTATGCTGCAATATACTGTGGGAGTAATAACAAACAGCTACCACCGAGGATAAAAAACGTCCTCCTGCCGGATATAAATAGTGGAGCGCAGGCAGCAACAGACAGACGCCAATAGGAAGCAGTTCGGATCTGAGGACAGACGTGGTCCATGTCCGAATGTTCAATCTTCATAGGTGACGGTTCGGGAAGTGTGTTCCAGCTCGTAGGAGTCATCTGTTAACCACCAGATGTCAACTTCGGCCCTGGAGATCGGCCCGAGTTCGGTCGGCACCATGGCTGACTAACTACAGTGAGAACTTCCAGCAGGACCGACCGCAGCGCGGTCTTGGTCACAGGAGCCGCCTGGGACTGACGCCCGGACTTCACGGCAACCCGGCCCCACAGCGCGTGGTCCGTCCATGACGGGACCTCGCGGACATCGCGACTGACAGCTTCCCAGCCGCGGGTGCAGCAGGCGTCGGCAGCTGACCTCACTGCGACGCGGCTCCGTGGGCGTGCCCGTACTGGGGCGCCGGGCGGCGACGAGTTCATCTCAACCACAGGGCATCCTGCCTTCAGCGGAGCACTGGTGGCCTGAGGCTCCCGAGTGCGATCAGCGGCGCGCGTTGCGCGCATTGTCGGAGAATCTACACAGCAGCAGCCAGGCGGAGGGATCCGCAGGGCTGGGCAGCGACGACGAGGGAGAAATTGTAAAGAAAGTTCAATAAATAATTGTAAAACTCCACGCCATCTCAGTCTTTGGCACAGCCACTGTGACTGCTGCTGACAAGTGGTGCCAGGCGCACCCACGCTACGACTTTGACTAGTACCGTGCGGAGCAACCGAGAAACACCGAATAGGGTGAGTCCAGCAACTGCCTTCTGTCTATGTTTTCTGTGTAGATAGACATGTCAAGGGTAACGTTAAGGGATGTGAGAGTGTCATTTGAAAGGCCCAGCAGCCCTGTAGACTTATAGCAGTTTTGTGGGAATGATAGTCACGTTAACTTAGTGGCATCTAAATGTGTAGTGTGTGGATTAACAGGTCACGTCATTCCTTGTGATGAATTTGTACCAAGCACTTGTGATGTGTGTGGCTTCTATGGTCATGCAACGGGGCAATGTGGTAAGTCTAGATGGCTCGCCGTTAGACATGCTAGGAATTAACTTGCTTCTGGGTAATACAATTTTATTTTTGTGAGGTGAGATATACCACACGGAAAATGCCAGAGACATGTGCAACCGGGACAAGTGACGCTGTAGTCACATTGACAGAGCAAGATAAGAAGCTGATTGAAGAAAATAAGTTGCAAAAGCAGCACATGCAGAGGATGGAGCAACAATTGTTGCAAAATACTCAATCAGGCTTGAGAAGTGATAGTGTAGAATGCAAGGGTAGTGTCTTTTTCGGTGTGGCAGATTGCTCATCAGCTAATTTGATACCTTCCTTCTCGGGTAAAACATCAGAGGCTGTGAATGTTTTGATTGGTGACGTACGTAGTGCGGCTATACTGTGTGGCTGATTCGATGAAATGTGTTTGCAAATGGCGAGGTTACGGTTAGTAGGTGACGCAAAGACTTGTGTGGCATACCACGAAGGGTTAGAGGATGCTACTACGTTCACAGAGCTGGCTGAAGGATTATTGCAAACGTTTAGGAAACCAAACAGTGCCAGATTTTTTAGAGAAAAGTTGGGGAGGCTGATGCAAGAAACGAGTGAACCGGTAGAAGAATTTTCAGACAGAATTAGGAGAACGAACGCGCACATGTATGAGTTAACGCAAGATGCGAGTGCAAATGAAGTTCTATTGAAAGAAGCAGACAATAGAGCTTTAGAAGCATTTTTGTGAGGGGTCTTGCCGTATTTTTCACTCCAGATACGCATGGAAAATCCAAGTGACTTAGCAGCAGCATTGCGCGTAGTTACACATTTGCAGGAAGTGGATAGCGCCACTAGAAGTCGCAATGACAAGAAGATTTTTTCGTCTTCCAAAGGGTGTTACCATTGTGGGAAGCAAGGTCATTTTAAGGGACAATGTCGGGAACCGCAGTGTTTAAATTGTCAGAAAATAGGGCATAAGTCATGGCAGTGTAAAGCCAAAAAATGGGCTAATGATACAGCAGGTAAAAAACTGTTAAACGAAAAAGGGAGTGGTCCTGCCGTCGTGAGGCATTCCCAGTAAAAAGAGGTACTCAGAGAGTGCACGAAGAGGCGGATTGTAGTTTTATGGTTTGGATAAAAGATAGGTGGTGAAGAGTTTTAGTGGATACTGGAGCGCATGTATCAGTTGTCAGTGTGGACCTCGTGGGCAAGAAAGGATTAGAAGCTCCGAGATACAGATCGCGCGCAGTAGGTGATAAAAAAATTAGATGCACTAGGGACAGCACAGCTCAAGTTTAAGATAGGGAACGTGTGGTTCCGGGAGCAAATGGAGGTGTTGTCAACTGTGGGACAGGGATTTTCAGCGATACTTAGGTTGGACTTTCTGATTAAACATCATGCCAAAATTGACCTTTCGCAACATATGCTGGAACTCGATGGGAACTTGTTCTCAATGGGTACAGCCGTTGCAAATGTTTCAGGGTCGCAAGGTGCACCGATAGCTAAGGTGATACCAACTCAACTGCGTACAAGTGCATTACAGGTGATTTCGTGTGACAAAGTACGAACAGATGCAGGGAAGTTGATGTGGGTACCGGTGGATGTCGATGTGCACAGCAGGGGCTATTATTGGTAGAGCCACTACCGAGTAATGAGGTTTTACACGAAAAGCATTGCTTTATTCGTAGGAGTGTATCACGGGTAATGGACATAAACGGGCAGTTTATGGTTCCGGTGAGTTTAGATAACTTCGGGCGGGATGATGTCGATCTGCCGGAGGGGTTAGTAATAGCCACAGTGGAGTTAATGGATCAAGAGGTCATCGATAGTTCGAGGCTAGACTATGATGTAAAGCAAACCATCAGCACGTCTGCACTTCTTGACAAGGTAAATCATTTTAGAGGAAATGATCTTTCGGGAATGGAAGCATTATTACTAAAGGATAAAGCATTGTTTGAAGCACAGGGTATGTTACCTGCTACACAGCATTGTATTCCGACAGGGAATCACGCTCCGGTGTATCGCAAGCCATAGAGACTACCAAAACAATTACAACCAGTAGTAGAGCAATTAATAGAGCAACAATTGGAAGGTGGGATAATCCAGCACAGTAATAGTCCTTGATCTAGTAGCGTGGTCCTAGTTCCGAAGAAGACACCGGACGGGTCGAAAAAATTTCGCTTTTGTTGCGATTACAGACATCTGAATGAATGGACAGTGGCGGACGTATATCCGATTCCGAATGTCACAGAAACGTTAGACAACGTAGGGCAGAGTAAATTTTTCTCCACTATGGATTTGCGAAGCGGTTATAAAAAAAAATGGTTCAAATGGCTCTGAGCACTATGGGACTTAACATCTATGGTCATCAGTCCCCTAGAACTTAGAACTACTTAAACCTAACTAACCTAAGGACACCACACAACACCCAGTCAACACGAGGCAAAGAAAATCTCTGACCCCGCCGGGAATCGAACCCGGGAACCCGGGCGCGGGAAGCGAGAACGCTACCGCACGACCACGAGCTGCAGACGAACCGGTTATCACCAGATTAAAGTATGTCCAGAGGACAGGCCAAAAACAGCATTTACGACGCAGTGTGGTCACTTCGAGTATGAAAGAATGCCGTTTGGACTAAAAAACGCTCTAGCAACATTTCAGAGGTTGTTGGGTGGAGTCCTTCGCGGATTGAAACCGAAAAAATGCGTGGTGTATTGACATTGGGATTATAGTTTTTTCAAGAGATATAGAGCAGCATGTGGAACGGTTAGAGGAGGTGTTTAAAAGATTAGAGGCAGCATGGCTAACATTAAGTTTGGACAAATGCCATTTTGCGCAAGCACAAGTAAATTATCTGTGGCATGTTATCAGTCAGGACGGGGTACGGACAGATCCTCGTCTCACTTCTGCAGTACGAGATCATCCGGTTCCGCAAACGGTTAAACAACTGCAATCGTATATTGGTCTTGCGAGCTATTATCGAAAATTCGTACAGGGGTTCGCAGAAATAGTGAGGCCACTTACTAAGTTGCTAAGAAAAGGTGTTACCTTCCAGTGGACGTCAGAGTGCGAGAAAGCATTTCAAGAGTTGAAACGGATACTGACATCAAATCCAGTTTTGAAGTTTCCAGACCTTTCGAAGGAGTTTATACTACAATGTGACGCGTCTAATCACGTTCTTGGGGCTGTACTTGGGCAAGAAATTGATGGAAAAGAACATCCGGTTGCGTTCGCGTCTCATCAACTTAACAAGGCGGAACAAAGTTACTCCACGACGGAGAAGGAATTGTTAGCGGTAATATACGGGATTTCGTACTTTCGATATTAACTGTACGGTAGAAGGTTTAAGGTTGTGACGGATCATTTAGCTCTGAAATGGTTATTAGGTCTGAAAGGCCCAGCGAGTAGGCTAGTGAGATGGGCGCTGAAACTCAGTGAGTTCGATTATGAGGTAATACACAAGCTAGGTGTGAAACATGCCAATGACGACGCGTGGAGCAGGAAAGTGGCAGTATTACAAATAACAGGGGTGACTAAAGATGAGTGGAAAAGGGCACAAGTCATGGATAGTGACTGCCAATTGTTCAGAAAGCAACCACAGTTCCTAGTACAGGACGGGTTACTTTGCATGTCAACGAAATGCGGCCCGCGCATTGTCATACCAGCAGCGTTAAGATCTGAAGTTTTGCAACAGGCGCATGACCATTCTCTTTCAGGACATGTCGGGAAACGAGCTATGGATAGGCGGATAGCAGAGAGGTTTTGGTGGAGGACACGACGTCAAGACGTGGACGAGTACGTCAGGAATCGTGTGCCATGCACACAGCGTGCGGACTTGAATCATCAAAAGATTCAGCTTTAAAGATTACCAGAGGCAGACAGACCTTTCCAACAAATCGGAATTGATGTATTAGGCCCATTTAATAGGAGTGCAGCAGGGAATAGGTATGTGTTAACAGCGATTGACCACTTTTCTAGGTATTTAGTCATGGTCGCATTAACAGATCAGAAAGCAAGTACGGTGGCGCAAGCTTTAGTTAATAATTGGTTACTCATGTACGGGATACCTCAGTCCTTAATCTCGGATCAAGGTACTAATTTCACGTCTGATATGATGAAGAAACTGTGTAAGTTGCTGAAGGTAAAGAAACTACGAACTAGTCCATTCGATCCGCAAGCAAACGAACGAACGGAGAGAGTTCATCGCACGATCGCTAAGATGTTGAGTCACTATGTAAATAGTCAACACACCAACTGGGATGTGTACTTGCAATTCGTAACCAGTGCGTATAATAGTAAGGTACATACGTCGACAGGATTGTCGCCGTACGAAGTGGTGTATGGGCGGAAGATGCCATCACCTTTTGACATGCTTCGTCCAAGGCTGGGAGCAGAGGGCGAGTATGTAAGGCAATTTGCGAAAACCATTAAGGAAGTATGGCAGAGAGTTAGATGAGCTAACACGAAAGCGTTGGAACGACAAGAACGGATGGGAGGTACAACGAGGAAGTTGCCACAGTACAGAGTAGGCCAATAGTTGCTACTAGCTTGTCCAAATGTTCCAAAAGGGAGAACCAACAATTTCACAAACAAATTCCAGGGACCGTACCAGGTAGTGGAAATGACATCACCTGTCAATGTAAAATTACAATTGCCTACCAAGACAACGGTGATTCACGTTAGTAGAGTTAAGCCGTTCCAGGGGGTAGTAGGTCCGTGTATATGTACTTCTCCTTCTGGCAGAAAGCGAAAAGAAGCGCCAGAGGCCGACAGTAAACCGGGTATTAAGTATAAGTTGCGTTCGAGGGATGTGTAGTTAGTAGTAATTATCATGTGTGTATTATTTTTGTGCGCGGACTAGGGTTATTTTATTGATATTAAGGGGTAGTGATGGGAGTTTTCTCCTTCTCTCTCCATTCTGTAGGTGACGCAGGATTGGGTACAAGTGGATAGTATGGGGCGTAGTTCTCTGGCAGCTGACAAAAGCTGGCCAGGTACAGGATATGCCGTTGCGAAGTGGGGTGTCGTTCAGGAAACAACCGGATGTGGTCCTCACAAGTCATGATTGGACGCTTCGGCTGGCACAGGTAAGGAATGATATGCGGCAGCTACAAGAGGTGATATCGAGTGTGGAAACAGTTGCATCTAAGAACGGAATATTACGGGACGTGCAAGAAGAGTACGAGGCTTTGGATAGGTCATGTAAGGAAATAAGGGAACAACTGCGCCAAGTCGTGAGCATGATTCCAGGGAGGAGAAAGAGAGTAAAGAGGGGTTGGTTCAATGCAGGTGGGAAGTTGCTGAAAACAATTTTTGGACCAGCGGATAGAGACAATATTGAGGGTCTGAACAATTCTTTAACAGTTATTCGCGACAGGGAGGAAAGCATAGGGAAGTTAGTGGATATATACACAACAGAAATACGGGGATTAGGTACAGAGTTGTTGAATGTGACACGCGTGGTGCGTGGGATGGCTACAAGGTTACCAGCATATATAGAACAAATACAGAAATTATTGAATACGGATCTGGAACAGGTACAAACGCGATTGGATATAGTGGAAAGGAAGCTGGAAATGGCTAAATTGCTGTGGGAACTGGTTAACAGCATTGGTGATGCACGAGTGAGGACGGATGAATTGCAAGAGGTAGTACATCACGCATGGCACGGGCAGGTGAGTGTGACGTTGATGTCACCAGAAAAATTCAGACAGGGTCTGAAGCAGGCAGAGGGAGAGTTTCCAGAGGGGTAGAGCACGTAGTGCCGATAATTGAAGCGAGTGTGTCACTTTTTTATCATATGTCTAGGATTAAGGTAACAACGGATCTAGTTAAGATGTATAGAGAGATTAGATTTCCAGTAACTAGTGTGGGGAGACAATATCACTGTTACACAGTGCATCCTTATCCGGTCAGATGGGAGCGCATGGGGAAGGGCGTACAGTTCAGGACACAGGAGGTTTTATTAATTTCTAAGGAGGGGGATACCCATGCTGCTATGTCGAGTTTAGAGTTGAGTAGATGTCTAACGGAGTCAGTTTCCATTTGTCCATCATGGGTTGTTTTCACGGGCAAGGGGTCGTGTGATATCCAGTTATTTAGGGCAGAAGCAGAAGCTTCGGAGTGTCAGAGAATAATAGTGAAGCCTATGCCACATTTTCAGCAAGTTGGGACGCATTGGTTGTATTCAGTATTCGCTATGGAGAGGATATCAGCCAAGTGTTATGACAATGGGAATTGGACAGCAATCACGGGGATGGAATTACGGGACAGTGGTCTGCTAATCAACGGGACAAACTGTGAAATAGTAGGGGATCGTTTCAGGTTACCAGCGACAGTCACGGGAGTCACCAAGGCTACAGATACTAATCTGACGTTGTACTGGCCAGATGCGTCAATCAGCATCGCTCCAGGAGAAAATTTGACGTATATTAACGACACCTTGGATGCTACTCTATTGCAAACAATAGATAAACTATTAGATTCGGGCCGGCCGCGATGGTCTCGCGGTTCTAGGCGCGCAGTCCGGAACCGTGCGACTGCTACGGTCGCAGGTTCGAATCCTGCCTCGGGCATGGATGTGTGTGATGTCCTTAGGTTAGTTAGGTTTAAGTAGTTCTAAGTTCTAGGGGACTAATGACCGCAGCAGTTGAGTCCCATAGTGCTCAGAGCCATTTGAACCATTTTTTTATTAGATTCGGAGAAAGGTCCAATTTCAATGCAGCAATTATTAATGCATGTGGAGGAGTATTATACCAGGTGGAAACGCAATGTGGTGACCATTGGTATTTCAACCAGTACTATTACCATGTTGATTGTATTTATCAGTGTGGTATATATCTTATTAAAATGGAGGATTCAGCACGTTAATTCAAGACCGCTCCATGAGATTCCTGTAGAATGGATTACCAATAGGGCATGAGTCAGGGCAACCTGGATGTATATAGGGAAGAAGTAGAATATAGGATAGAACTAGAGTAAACGTATAGGGTAAATTCAGGGACGAATTTAATTTTTAGGTTCAAATGGCTCTGAGCACTATGGGACTCAACTGCTGTGGTCATCAGTCCCCTAGAACTTAGAACTACTTAAACCTAACTAACCTAAGGACATCACACACATCCATGCCCCAGGCAGGATTCGAACCTGCGACCGTAGCAGTCGCACGGTTCCGGACTGCGCGCCTAGAACCGCGAGACCACCGCGGCCGGCTTAATTTTTAGGAGGAGGCAGTGTTGCGGCCACATGTAGTAAGCGTTGCTTCATGCAGTGGAGAATGGCAAAACAGAGGCACGCCGGCGACCGAGATGTTGCGAAGTAGGCAGGCACAGATAGCCTTGCTGACAGCAGCAGTCAACCAACAGCCTGACGTAAGGGCGCACACAGACCGAGCGCCGAGCGAAGCCTGAAGAGTGCTGAGTAAGGAGAAGTGAGGCCAGCACGCTAAGTTAAGCTGCAATATACTGTGGGAGTAATAACAAAAAGCTACCACCTAGGGTAAAAAACGTCCTCCTACCGGATGTAAATAGTGGAGCGCAGGCAGCAACAGACAGAAGCCATTAGGAAGCAGTTCGGATCTGAGGACGGACGTGGTCCGTATCCGAATGTTCAATCTTCGTAGGTGACGATTCCGGAAGTCTGTTCCAGCTCGCAGGAGTCATCCGTTCACCGCCAGATGTCAACTTCACCTCTGGGGGTCGGCCCAAGTTCGGTCGGCACCATGGCTGACTAACTACAGCGAGAACATCCAGCAGGACCGACCGCAGCGCGGTCTCGGTCACAGGCACCGCTGGGGACTGACGCCCGGACTTCACGGCAACCCGGCCCCACAGCGCGTGGTCCGTCCGTGACGGGACCTCGCGGACATCGCGACTGACAGCTTCCCAGCCGCGGGTGCAGCAGGCGTCGGCAGCTGACCTCACGGCGACGCGGCTCCGTGGGCGTGCCCGTACTGGGGCGCCGGGCGGCGACGAGTTCATCTCAACCACAGGGCATCCTGCCTTCAGCGGAGCACTGGTGGCCTGAGGCTCCCGAGTGCGATCAGCGGTGCGTGTTGCGCGCATTGTCGGAGAATCTACACAGCAGCAGCAAGACGGAGGGATACGCAGGGCTGGGCAGCGATGACGAGGAGAAATTGTAAAGAAAGTTCAATAAATAATTGTAAAACTCTACGCCGTATCAGCCTTTGGCGCAGCCACTGTGTCTGCTGCTAACAGCTGACTGCTTATTTACATAGTTTATTTTTAGAACACAATTTGACAGTTAGCTGTGCTGACTGTGAGATCACTTGTTCAGGAACACATTACCGGATAGAAATACAGCGAAACAGTACTGTTGTGCAAGAACAAAATTGTCGCAATTATAGGAGAAATAGTGAAAAAAAAAGAAATTTTATA
The DNA here is from genome assembly GCF_023898315.1 of Schistocerca nitens. Lineage (NCBI taxonomy): Eukaryota > Metazoa > Arthropoda > Insecta > Orthoptera > Acrididae > Schistocerca > Schistocerca nitens. Next base: position 65,546,142 of record NC_064616.1, read on the forward strand.
AACATTAAAAGATTGGCCTTTTTCTGTTTCAGCAATTGGTAGCAACAAAGGTGATTCTAATTTATATTCCATAGTTGTTACCGTTTATAATAAGATGACCCAAAAAGTTGAAAGCAACTTGTTATTTCTCTCTAACTTAAAAGGGGATTTCACTGGCATCAACATATGAACACTTCTTCTCAACAATCTGAACGAGTACAAAATTTCACTCAGTAACTGTTTAGGCATATGTTGTGATAACGCACCTGTAACGATTGGAATGGAGAATGGTGTTGCAGGTGTGTTGTAAAATAATATGACTCACCTCTTTTTTGTTGTTGGTAAGAATTGTTGCACCCCAGAATGAATTCGCAGGCCGGGTTGGCCGAGCGGTTCTAGACGCTACAGTCTGGAGCCGCGCGACCGCTACGGTCGCAGGTTTGAATCCTGCCTCGGGCATGGATGTGTGTGATGTCCTTAGGTTAGTTAGGTTTAAGTAGTTCTAAGTTCTAGGGGACTGATGACCTCAGAAGTTAAGTCCCATAGTGCTCAGAGCCATTCCATTCCAGAATGAATTCGGTGTGCAAACCCAAAAATTTAACGTTTTACCTGGCGAGCTCGGAACCAAGGGGTCAACTCAAGGCCAGTGTACCATTCGAAATGGCAACATGGAGTTACGTCGATGCACCAGAAGGCAGGGCTGCATGCGAGCTTTGACACACAACCTCCGAGTGAGGGAGGCCAAGGCCCGCTCTAGGGGCGTGCAACCCGGACATTTGTCGGGGGCGTCAAAATTTTGGGGCACGATGTTGGCTGTAAGTGTGAGAAAAATATTGATGTGTTAAATATTCAGTAATACAAAAATATTACTGAAGGCAAACATAAAATGTAAGTTGTAGTCACGTGAGTAGTTTCCGTCGCGTCGGTTAACTACACTGGTGCCCAAATTAAAGCAACAAACTGCTATTTCCCCGTCCTGTGTGTAATTCACGATTTAATCATACAAACACTCAACAGATGTCGTTACGATCGTGTTCCGAATGGAAGACGGCATTCCGATCAACGGAGAACCGCGCCAGCAGTAGCGTCAGGGCATCTATCAAGCGAGGTAGTCCGACATCCACAGTCGCTATGTGCACAGTCATAGACGATGAAGTATGGCATAGGGAAGACGCCTACAGAGTCTCTGCTTCCATGGCCATAGGAAGAGTGGAATCTGGAGAGTCGCAGACTGATGTGGCCTGATGGCTTAATGTGAATCGTTCTGTTGTTTCTCGGATAAGGCGACGGTTTATAGAGACCGAAACTGTATGTTGGATGCCAAGACAGGGCCGACCACGTGTGACATCAGAAAGGGAGGACCGTTATTTGGCTGTAAGGGCACGACGGTACCGCCTTAAAATTGCATTGCAACTGGCATCTGATCTCGCAGCATCCCCTGGACGTGTTGTATCGATGCAAACGGTGTACAGAAGGCTTCGGCAGAGTGGCCTTTATTGTCGGAGAACTGCTGTCTGTTTACCTCTGGCGTGTCTTCACAGAAGGGAACGTCTAGATTGGAGCTATCAACATGCCACCTGTGCTGTCGAATGGTGGCCAATGTTCTTTTCACAGATGAGTCCCTATTTGGTATGGAGAGTGATTGTCAACGGATTAACGGATTCGCAAATGGAAGGCACGTGGAACACGATTTCGGGACCCAAACATTGTGGAAAGAGACCGATATCGAGGAGGATCCCCAATGGTGTGGGCTGGGATTATGTTGACAACTCGACCATTTCTTCATGAAATTGTGCGGGTGAATCAGCAAGAGTTAACTGCTGTCAGGTACCGTGAGGCGGGATTTCATGCACGGTTGTTGCGAGGTGCAGTGGGCCCAGACTTCGCATTGATGGACGATAATGCTCGACCTCACAGAGCACAGGTGGCTGATGTTTCTTTTAAAACGGAAGTTATTGCACGCATAGCGTGGCCTTCTCATTCTCCCGATTTCGGTGGAGAAATGCACAAGGGATAGGGATTTTATTACGACAGCATCCACCAACCACTCTCCAAGACTCGTGAGAAGCTCTGCAGGAAGAATGGGCTTATTGACTCAACATGAGATTGATGAAATCGTTCACAGCATGTCCCGTCGTTGTCAGGCCTGCATTGGTGCCAGAGGTGGTCACATCCCATACTGAGCACATTAACCAGTTGTCGGAATGTGCGTGCGAATCCATGAAGCTGAAAAAAAGAAGAACATTTTTGTCTACAGTTATGCATATTGCAGTTGATTACGTTCTGTATTCTTTAGATTATTTCTACACTGCTGGCCACCGTAAATGCAACACCCTGAAGGAAGCATCCGAATCAAGTGAAATTTACACCATGGGTTTGCAGCGATGAGACATGCAACTGATTAGAATTTCAGCGCAGACGCACATCACGCGCGCCTGTGGCGCCACCTCATAGCGCCATTTAAGGCTTGGCGATTTCGACGAGTGTACTTTCGGCACTTGTGTTTACCGTGTGGTTGTTTCACAAGACGATCAGTTATGCCTCGTAGACAACAGCGAACATCGTTTGATCAAGTATCCGAGTTCGACAGAGGAAGGATAGTGGCTTACCGAGATTGTGGATTATCATACAGAGAAATCGCTAGTTGTGTTGGACGAAACCAAACAACTGTAATGCGGATATGTGACCGTTGGATGCAGGAGGGTGCGACGGACCGACGTGGTCGATCGCATTCACCTCGGTGCACCACTGCTCGTGCTGATAGGCAAATTGTGCGCATGGCAGTTGCTGTGTCTAGACAAGACGGTCTAGACACAAGGGAGGTAGCCGAAAGGGCACGCGTCAACTCTCGCCGTCTTGCGTTAAGTCTGAAACAGGATACGTGATGAAAGCTATAAAGAAAAGAACGGAGCTTCTCGTATACTTAACTTTAATTTCTTGTTGTACATTGCTCTTGATAATACAAGTGAGACTCTCTCCAGATATGGTTAACTGCGCCTTGCTAGGTCGTAGCCATGGACTTAGCTGAAGGCTATTCTAACTGTATCTCGGCAAATGAGAGAAAGGCTTCGTACGTGTAGTCGCTAGCAATGTCGTCCGTACAACTGGGGCGAGTGCCAGTACGTCTCTCTAGACCTGCCTTGTAGTGGCGCTCGGTCTGAGATCCTGACAGTGGCGACCCGCGGGTCCGACATGTACTAATGGACCGCGTCCGATTTAAGCTACCACCTAGCAAGTGTGGTGTCTGGCGGTGACACCACAGCAGTGACGGATCGCTCAGTGACATCCCGAACCATAGCACAGCACATTGCGTCTGTAACGCATCATCCAGTGTCTGTGCGTACCATTCGACGCCGTTTACAGCAGACTGGTCTGTCCGCAAGACGTCCATTGCTTCGTCTACCATTGACGCAGAACCACAGACGTCTCCGTCGCCAATGGTGTGATGACAGACGGATGTGGACGGCGGAATGGAATGACGTTGTCTTTACTGACGAGGCACGCTTCTGTCTGCAGCACCACGATGGTCGGATTCGAGTGTGGAGACACCGTGGAGAGAGGATGCTGGACAGCTGCATTATGCACCGCCACACTGGTCTTGCACCGGGTATTATGGTATGGGGCGGTATTGGATATTACTCTCGCACGACTCTAGTACGCATTGCCGGTACTTTAAATATCCGGCGCTACATATCCGAGGTGCTGGAGCCAGTTGTCCTTCCTTACCTTCAGGGCTCGGCCACAGCCATATTTCAACAGGATAATGCGCGACCACACGTGGCACGCATTGTCCAAAGGTTCTTCGTCAATAACGAGATTGAATTGCTTCCCTGGCCGACTCGCTCTCCGGATCTTTCGCCGATAGAAAATATGTGGTCCATGGTTGCTCAACGAGTGACCCAGATTACATCCCCAGCTGCCACACCAGATGATCTTTGGCAACGTGTGGAAGCTGCTTGGGCTGCTGTACCCCAGGAAAACATTCAACGTCTCTTTGACTCAATGCCGAGACGTGTGGCAGCGGTGATCTCCAACAATGGCGGCTACTCTGGCTACTGATTCTGGCAGGAACCACATGTCACAGACGTCTGTAAACGTAATCATTTGATACTTGGTCAACATGTTATCTACAAAATAAATTTTTTTGCGCTACGTCCTATCTTTCTTGGTGTTGCATTTACGGTGGCCAGCAGTGTATTTTCCTGTCTCCTTTTTACACTGTATTGTGGAAATATAAAGGCAACCTTGCAAAATTTCCGTTTGTTGCTTTAATTTTGGACATCAGAGTAAATTTTCATTATTACGATATCTTTCGCTGCGCGGACTGTTGCTGCGCGATCGAAAGCGTCTGTTTCATTTTCGGGTCTCTATGCGGTGACGAATGTTCTCCTCTCGCTCCGAGACACCATTGTCGCAGTTGTGTGATCTATTGTTATGAGGCTCGCGGTAAGGCGGGCGTCAGCCGTGCGCCATTCACACAAAAATTTTCCATAAATATAAAAAAAATAGTTCTCAAACGAAGCCCGAGATGAACCCGCAAAATATCAAAAAGAACAGTATAAAATGATTTTTTATTTTGCAATCTATCAAGCGCTAAATGCATAGATGATGGATGTGAACAACTTAGTAATGATAGTAAATACTTTCAATTCTTATATAATATATACGATTTAAACACCATATCCAAAGAAATGCTGCTAAAAGACTATAAGCATAGAACGTATTTTAACTTATGGTAATTTTTTTTACTTAAAAGGGGTGGAATTAGCAGAGGAAATCTGCGCTTGTGGGCAAAAACGAAAGCCTAAGCTATGTATTGAATTTAATTACGAAGTTAAATTTTGCTCCAAATCTTTATAATCCTTTAAGAATGTTGCTAAGGAAACGAATAACTGAAACAAGTGGCGAAAGGAGTTTCCCTAAGTTCAAATCAACTAAAAACATTTTACGTTTGACTACAGAAAATCGTCTTAATGGTTTGTACATTCTGACAACTGACCATGAAATTGCTTATGAAGTAAATCTAAAAGACGTAATAAGAAAGTCTGCGGAACTGAAAGCAAGAAAAGAAAAAGGCTTTGTGATTCTAGAGTAGCCGATGTTTCATTTTCAAAATAACGACATATAAAAATGTAAAAATTGTACGGTTAACCAACTGTGGCTAGTTTCAGATGTTCCTTATTTAATTTCTGTTGTATTGTACTGCTTGATTATCAGTGTTATCTTGTGTTAGATGTTTCTAAAAATACGCGTTATATATATATATATATATATATATATATATATATAACAAAGTCGGGTTTGTTACAACACTTATAACTCGAGATCTGCTGGACCAATTTTCATGGTTTTTGATTTGTTGGATTTGTCTCCGCCCCGAATAGCAGAATACATCTTAAAAATAATGAAAAATTGACGTATACTTGAAAAATGCGTTATTTTCCCTAAAAGTTCTTTAGTTTCGGAGCTGTCAAATTTTTTTGTCAAAATCTGTAAGTAATGATTGACATTTATGCATGCGTTCATAAACTATTTAAAATGGATGAATAAACTATTATGTGTATTTTTTTAAAAAAAAGATTGAAAAATATTACGCGTGCGTTCAGAAATGTGTAATGAATACTTAATCATTTCAATAAATGCTCATTTGTTTATTACATGTCAAACATTTGTTGTCCAATCCTGTCAAATACTGTAACAACTATTTATGTGTGCGTTCAGAAATTTATTTTGTGTAAAATGTCTCGATAGTTCAGGTAGGTACTGTTATATTTGTTTGTTTTAGACATTAATTTGTGTAAATTATTTATGAAATTAATTAAAGATTTATTCTACAGGTTAAAAAAGTGTAAATGTCTATTCATAGGTTGTCTATGATTTTTCTTGATAAGCTATTGTCTATGTCTCGATTGTTTTATGTGGTTTTGTGCGAGTGCGTATTCAGTATTACTATTAATAAAAATGCCGCGTCCTAGAAGATCTAATTTTCCCAGCGGAGCCGTAATGCAATTAGGCAACGGAATATCGCGAGTCAATTATCTGACGAAGAACGAGAAATTGCCCGAGAAGAGCGCCGCGTTAGGATGGAGCAAAGAAGGGCCTTAATTCATGCTTCTCAAACACAAGAGCAAAGAGAGGCAGCCCGTGAAATGGCTAGATTAGAAACGAGAAATCGTCGAGCTTATCGTACAGATGAACAGAGGAATAATCTTCGAAGTGCAAGAAGAAATGGTTCAAGTATTGATTTGAATCGAGCAGCGTTTCGATATGATTGCACCATCGACTACAGCTTGCATCGTTTAGTTTGCATTGGTCCAATGGACGTTGTTTGCCAACATTGTGGCGCATTGAAGTTTGCTGGTGAAACGCCTGGTTTGTGCTGCCTTAGTGGTAAAGTGACATTGCCATTAGTGGTCCCGCCACCAGAGCCATTGCGTTCCCTGCTTTATGGCGAAACACTAGAATCACGACATTTTCTAGCGAACACTCAAAAATACAATGTCTGTTTCCAAATGACTTCATTTGGGGCGGAAATTATCGAAGAACACGGATATAAACCGACATTTAAGGTAATTTACGTTAAAAACTTTATTTTCTATGATTGTAAAAAAAATTTGGAATGTAGTTTGTTAGATTTCTGTATTTGTCTCTAAAATAAAAATGGTATGTTATTATTTGAAAAAAAAAGTGTTTGTAAATCTAACTATAACTATGGCTTTGAATTTACAGATTCAAGGCCAGATTTGCCATCGCATTGGATCATTGCAACCTATTGACGGTGCACAGCACAAATTCTTGCAAATATACTCCATGGGCAATATGGAAGAACAACTTGACCGGCGTCAAGGGATCAACACAGCTACGAAAAGAGTAATTCTCCAAGATTTGCAGCAAATGCTTCATGAACATCATGCATTGGTCAGGCTGTTCAAGACTGCTTTAGAGCGCATGCCAAGTGATGACTATAAAGTTGTAATCAGAGCAGATAAAAGACCAGCTGGAACACATGAACGCACATTTAATGCTCCAAACATCGATGAAGTGGCAATCCTGATTGTTGGTGAAAACTTGGAAACACGTGATATTGTGCTTACACGACGCAATACTGGGCAACTACAAAGAATATATGAAACACACCGTTCATATGACGCGTTACAATACCCGCTGATGTTTTGACAAGGAGACTATGGATATCACTTTAATATCAAAATGATTAATCCATTGAATGGTAAGATCAATATCATTGTTTTCATTTTAACTTGATATACATTTTATTCTGTTTGCTTTTGGTACACAAAAAAAGTTGTCACTCCTAATTTAGTAGAGAGTAGCTGTAAGAGTCGTTAACCTATTAGGGGTTCTAAAATACAATTTTTACTGTATTTGTTTCAGGTGAGGAAACTACCAAGAAGGTTAGTTCGATGAATTATTACGCATATCGTTTGATGATTCGTGAAAATTCTGACAATTATTTGTTGCGATTTCGTCGACTGCTTTAACAATACTGCGTTGACATGTACGTTAAAATCGAAACGGAGCGCCTGACTTTCATCCGGTTGAATCAAGCTAAATTGCGTTCGGAAGAGTATATTCATTTACGCGATGCAATAAGCACAGAAGGAGATTCAGAAAATGTTGGTCGATTGACCATTTTACCAGCGACATACACAGGTAGCCCGCGTCATATGCATGAATATGCGCAAGATGCAATGACATATGTTCGTCATTATGGTCGGCCAGATCTATTCATTACATTTACATGTAATCCGAAATGGATGGAAATTATTCAATTGCTGCTTCCCGGACAAACATCAAGTGATCAACACGACATCACCGCACGGGTTTTCAAGCAAAAAATTCGGTCACTAATAAATTACATTGTTAAGCAACACGTCTTTGGGATTACTCGATGCTGGATGTATTCAGTCGAATGGCAAAAACGAGGCCTACCGCATGCTCACATTCTAATTTGGTTAGTAGACAGAATTCGGCCAGATCAAATAGATGACATCATATGTGCGGAGATTCCTGCTCCTGAAACCGATCCAGACCTACATGACGTTGTAATCACGAATATGATTCATGGACCATGTGGCACTATCAACCGCCAATCACCGTGCATGGTCGACGGCAAGTGTTCCAAACGGTATCCGCGAAAATTCACGGCAGAGACCATTACAAGCAACGATGGTTATCCATTGTATCGGCGTCGATCGCCCGATGATAATGGTAGAACTATCACAACTAAAGTGAAAGGAAACGATTTCATAGTTGACAACAGTTGGATTGTTCCATATTCGCCACTTCTTTCCAAAACATTCAAGGCACATTGTAATGTTGAGTATTGCAATTCGGTCAAATCTATTAAATACATTTGCAAATATGTCACGAAAGGGAGCGACATGGCGGTTTTTGGTATCCAAACATCCAATATCAACGATGAAATCACGCGCTATCAAGTTGGTAGATATGTGAACTGCAATGAAGCAATTTGGCGTATATTCTCATTCCCTATTCACGAACGTTATCCCACTGTTGTACATTTGGGGGTGCATCTAGAGAACGGTCAGAAAGTATATTTGACAGCGTCGAATGCTGCTCAACGTGCCGAAACACCTCCAGCGACAACACTGACCAGTTTCTTTGCGATTTGTCAAAACGATCCATTCGCACGAACGTTGCTTTACTCGGAAATGCCACGTTATTACACTTGGAACGCTACATCGAAGAAATTTCAACATCGGAAGCAAGGCGATGCAGTTCCTGGTCATCCAGATATGCGTTCTGCTGATGCTCTTGGTCGTATTTACACAGTTCATCCGAAGAATGATGAATGTTTCTATTTGCGGTTGTTGCTGGTACATGTTCGAGGGCCAACATCATTTGAATCACTACGAACTGTTAATGGTATAGTGTGCCCCACATTTCGTGCAGCATGTCAAGAGCTGAATTTGCTTGAAAACGATACTCATTGGGACACGACAATCGCTGAAGCAATTATTTCTGCATCTCCAAGTCAGATACGCACATTATTTGCTATCATCATTTCGACATGCTTCCATCGAACCCACGTGACCTGTGGAACAAATACAAAGATAACATGTCAGAAGACATTTTATATCGAATTCGTGTCAGCTCAAGAAATCCCGATCGTGAGGTGAATGAGGAGATGCATAACCAGGCTTTGCTCTTGATCGAAGATATGTGTTACCTCATGTGCGGCAGTTTGTTAGTTAGGTTAGGAATGCCAGCGCCAGATCGTGGAATGAATGACGCATTTAATAGAGAATTGGAACGTGAACGTGAATATGATCCACATGAACTAATCCAATCAGTTCAAACGAATGTACCACTGTTGAATCCTAAGCAGAAGGAAGTCTATGATACACTGATTAATGCAATTGATGATGGAAATGGTGGCTTATTTTTTTTGGATGCCCCCGGTGGAACTGGAAAGACATTCCTCATGTCATTGATTTTGGCCACTGTACGTGCGAGATCCGAAATTGCGGTAGCAATTGCTTCTTCTGGAATAGCGGCCACTTTGTTAGACGGATGCCGTACGGCTCACTCAGCGTTAAAATTGCCATTAAACCTTCAAGCTACTGAACAACCGACATGTAACATTTCGAAACACTCCGCAATGGCCAAAGTTTTAGTAGCATCAAAAATCATCATATGGGACGAATGCACAATGGTGTACAAACGCGCATTGGAAGCACTAGACCGAACATTAAAAGATCTGCGCAATGACTCGAGATGTTTTGGTGGTTCAATGATTTTATTATCTGGCGATTTCCGACAAACACTACCAGTAATTCCAAGATCTACTGCTGCCGACGAAATAAACGCTTGCCTCAAAGCATCAAATCTATGGCGATATGTAAACAAACTTCAACTGTCTGTAAATATGAGAGTTGCATTGTTGAACGATCTATCTGCTGATGATTTCTCGAAGCAATTGCTGACTATCGGTAATGGCCTTGTTCCTGTTGACGAATCGAGCGGTTTGATTTCATTTCCTCCAAATTTTTGCAACTTCGTCTCATCAAAAGACGAGCTTATCAACAAAGTATTTCCGGATATCATTGCTAACCACAAAAATACTAAATGGTTAAGTGAGCGAGCAATTTTGGCGGCTAAAAATAAAGATGTAGATGACCTCAATTTTATAATTCAAAATCAAATCGTAGATACTCTGTATTCATTCAAATCTATCGACTGTGTAACAAACGAAGAAGAAGCCACTAATTATCCAACTGAATTTTTGAACTCCTTGGATGTGCCTGGTTTACCACCGCACAATTTACAACTGAAGGTTGGCTCGGTAGTCATCATGCTTAGAAATTTAAACCAACCAAAACTGTGCAATGGAACGCGTTTGGTGATAAGAAAACTGATGAGCAATGTGATTCACGCGTCGATACTTAAAGGAAAATTTAAAGATGAGCAAGTTCTTATTCCAAGGATTCCGATGATCCCAACAGATATGCCCTTTGAGTTTAAACGAATTCAATTGCCGATTCGTCTTGCCTTCGCCATGACGATCAACAAATCACAGGGCCAATCCTTGACTACTTGTGGCCTCAATCTAGAAAATGCATGTTTTTCTCATGGTCAATTGTACGTGGCATGCTCACGTGTCGGCAAACCATCCGCATTATTTGTTCTTGCGCCTGACCAAAAAACAAAGAATGTCGTTTACCTCAAGGTGCTTGAATGAAAATCCGATTAATGAATTAATCAGAGTGTATCCCAACCTGCACAACATAGTTTTCAATGATTTTTTTCTGACATGTGTTTGAAATACTTAATTATTATTATTTTTTTAATTTTTATTCTCATTCTGTATGTATTCATCATCATTCATCAAAATAAAATACTTTTATATTTCTATTTATATTAATATTATTTTGTATCATTGTATTACGTTCATCAAAGCCTAAATTAGTTCAGCTAAAAGGTAACACGACATTCATTGACTGTTAGGCGGTACGAAGTTCGCCGGGTCATATATATATATATATATATATATATATATATATATATATATATATATATATATATGCCTGTCTACGACACTTAGGCAATTATATACATATATTATTTTAATAAACGCGTATTATAAGGAAGTTTGCGGAATTGAAAGTAAGAAAAGGAAACGGTTTTGTGGTTCTAGCGTAGCTGACGTTTCATGTATAATAGGCCTGTCTGCCACATTTTGGGATCGTTCGGTTCCACGCAGGTACCATGGGAAATCAATATTTAATTGAAAAGGTACCGTCTGAAGGTCTTTATTTTGTCGTGTGCTATCGAGAACTTGCCTGTATTTAAACGCAGATTCAAGAGTTATTAACTCGTCTGAAACAGCTACTCGCTCCCCGCCAGAGACGGCTGCTGGCACTCGTAAGACGTGCAATGTCACGTGCTGTGGTGTACGGTCTGTGTTTCTAGTAGGCCTCACTGAAGAGCAAACGTCGCAATACGGCATAACAGGGCAATACCAAGTAATACTCCATAACTTCAAGCGCCAGAGCGCCATAGGAATAGTCAAACGTTGCAGAAAGACCCGAACTTGGCAACTCAGAACAATTGTTGATCCACCAGGGTAAAGCAAGAAGCACTGACGAGACCAATAAACGAGGTCAAATTCCCTCATGCATCCAGAACCATGTGTGTGCTCGGCTCTTTAAATAACAGGGCTTTCGGAACTCGAGAACACATTCAGTCATGCCGCTATTCTGCCCCGCTCGCCAGAACCAGTGACAATGCCGGTTCATTGTGTTTCAATGGAACCGCGACAAGCCAATCGATGATGGCCTGCCTGCTGCCTGTTTGCTGACTTGGACGCAGAGACACAGCGAGTCTGTTGCTAACCACAGCCGCAGTCTACCATTGCCGGCTACCGGGACATCGCAGACGAGGAGAAGACTGGCGTGCTGGGGGCCATACGCGGACGAGCTGCGAGCTGTCGTCTTCATATCGTCCAGGCGTAGCCTCCTGGCCAACACGTGATCACCTGGTACAGTCCTGGTCGGCCCACGATGGGTGACCAGGACCTTACCTCAATGACAGCCGATATCCTGGACCACACAGCCGACTATCCTCACATAAGAACTCGACGGGCTGTTTATCAAAGCACTGAGGTGTGAGCCAGAACGCCTGGAGCGGCCAACGGCTGCGCACCTCGCCACACTCTGGCCCACCATCAGCATTTCTTCGTGGCACGCGCTGAGGCCCGGCCATTGTACGACGCGGTGAGGGAACTTTGTCAGTCTGTAAACACATGCTGGTGATACCGTTGTGTTTCCAACGCCTCTGGGCGTTTCTCCGGACCACTCTCCCACACTCCGTCCTTGCCCCTGCATACAAACCTGTCTCAGCTCGCTGTGTAGCTACAGAATGATTAGTTGAACTGCCTCCAAACTTGTCTCGTTTCGAAGGTGAAGAAATCCCCAACTGAGAGTAATGCATCCTCAAGAAATTTACTAGGGCATCGCAAATTCCGTGTTCCTATACATCCAGAATGACTAACTAGGATTCCTCAGTTAAGTGCAACATGTCCAGTGAAGAAAGGTTTATGTTCAGCTTTATGTCGGTTTTTGTCAGGTGTTGTAACTACCCTTGACAAAGCAAAAGGACTTTTGGAATCAAGTGTGCCTCCGATCCATAAATTACAAGATCTGTTGCTTGTCACATTACAAAATTTGATGTCTAAATTTGTACAATGTTCAGGGATATCATATTCTCTTTCTGAGGTTGATTACCGCAGCAGAAGGAACCAGAGCGATGACTGCGATTTAGTCACTGGTAGTTGTAATTCGCAACTTGTGGAACGTCTCGAGCATGATGAAAAGGAAGAATTCTTTCCATCCGTTAGAAAGTACTTCATTTTCGCTTCGACAACGTGGTCCACAAATTCCCGCTGAAGAGTAAAATGCTGAAGAATGCAACAATTTAGCAAATTAGAGCCGTTTCTCGTGCAGCATTTTCTACCTTGAGGTATTTTGTAGAAATATTCCAGTGTTGTTGAACACAGATGCAGTAAATAACATGATGCAACGGATGAATTACAATCTCAGTTTTGTGCATTTCAGATATATTTCATTAAGATTTCATCTGCGGCGGTCCCTGATAGGAAAATTAAGAAGCAGCGATGGGAGCCAAAACTTTTCCGTATTATTTTTTGTTATGATAGGTATTCTAACGATCTCTTACAGTAATGTAAATGAGAGAGGATATGTAGTCAAGTAACTAAACCAAAAACACAGTTTACATCATCTACTGCTGATGAAAACTTGGAGAGATCGTTCACATAAAAATCAAGAACACATGGTGACTGATTTCAGTAAACCTTCGACAAAGATTTTCTCTGAAACGCAAAATCTTCAACAGTTACTTCCTTAAATCAATATAAATATGTTGTGAAGTGTTTGGTGAATAGATAGTTAAACTTCTGTGCTACCATCTTTTCTCCATCCTTACCATCTGTTGAAGATTTAATTACGGAGAGGACTATAGATTCTGATCAAGAAGAAGAACAAATTTCTTCTTCAATAAATGGGAACACAAATTAATTTGTATTATCCTAAAGAATTTTTAGAAGTGAACTTTTATTTGATAATTGTTTCAGTATCTTAGTACATATACACAATCATTCTGATTCTGCAATAAGTCCTCGCAATCAAATCACGATATTTTGGAAATGTCCACCACTCGCAGTACGGAGGTGGCGCATACGAACAACAAATTTTGCTATCACATCCTGTAGCTTCTCAACGGAAATGGATTCAGATGCCACACAGTTCGTCTATTCAGTTTCGTCCAGCGTGGTGGAATGGTTCCTGTAGACAGTACCTTTCAATGCGCCCCACAAAGCAGGGAGTCAGATTGGTCGAGTAAGGAGGCCAGTAAATTTGCAATAATACAACGCAATGAAGTAGTCACCAAGAAAGCGAAACACCTGTTAATGGCTCGTTGTCTGGTCGATCCTCCAACACTAGTTGTGTGGCGACAAATCGTTCCAAAATTGCTACGTAACATTCACTAGTGATTGTTTCTCGGATGGAAAAAGGGCCAATAATGACTCTGCTGCATAACACAGGCCATCCAGTAACTTACTTATCGCTTCACGCAAATGGGGATTTTCGGGACACCAAAATCTCCAGTTTCGTTTGTTACGAATCCATTCAGGTGGAAGTGTGCTTCATCTGTGAACCGGATGCAGGCAACATCAAAACCTGCAATCATTGTGAGAATCTGTTTCCCAAATTCAGCTCTCTGTTGCATAGTTCGTACAGGTATGGCCTGTTGGCTTTGGATTTTGAATGGAAATATGTGTAGGCTCTGCCCCAGCATTTTCTGCGTGCTGGAATGCTTCAGACCATTCTCTGATGCAGTTTCTTCGGATGTATTTCCTTGGATTTTGCTGAAAATTCCAGAAACGTTGGTGACATTTTCAGGAATAACTACAATCTGCCTGGACCAATATTCCCCTCTAGATCGTCAGCCACGCTGCCTGTCCGTTGCGATTTGGCGAAGAGCTTGCGAATGGTTTTCGCATCTGGCCCTTTTGGAACATTAAATCGTATTTGGGAACTGAATCTTGTTGCCGTAGTACTATGTAGTGTTCTAACCTGTGGTATTTCAGTACCAGAAAAACATGTTATTCAGTGGAATACATTAGTTCATCCTCTTCTTTCGGTACGCTAGCTCCTTCCACGTTCAAGGGTGGAACGCTCTGAGCTGCATTACACTATTTATAGGCATAACGTATTGCGATTACAGCCTCATCTAGTAGCAGCTCTTCGAACTATTTCGAATATTCTGTATAAAATTCTTACAGCTTTCATAATGAAACTACCGTCTGTTGCATTCGTCTATCGATCTCAATTTTCTAGATCCATAATTTTGAATTAAGGGACTCCGCTGGACAGCCTGTAGCTTCAGTTAAATATTATGACAATTTTACAGAGTTGTTTGATGACATAGTTTACCTGGAAATATTTAATATCACTTAACTCAGAACATGCTGAAATACAATGTATGAGGAGAAAGTGAATACTACCCCTGAAACTTAAGAAAAAAAACTTGGTAGAATGTCAGTATACGCCATACAGCCAGTCGGCTATCCTATGTTTACAGTTTTCACGGGTATGTCACAAAACAATATGTGGAACGCTGTTTTATGGCATTCATACATTTTTATTTAAAATAAAAAAATATCCCAATCTTGAACTAAATACCTCGGGTACGCCATAGATAAGGAGTGTGGAATGAAAGTTTTGGGCAATTGCATTGTTTTCGTTTGTGTTTTTATAGCTTTCTGACATCAAGTTGCCTCTGGATTATAGCGAAATGAGTCGTGGTTTTTGAACATTCGTACCCCCTGTTCTTTTAAATTTGAATCTCCTGGTGTTTGGTTTCTGTCAGAATTTCGCTATGAAGTTTTCTCATTACCATTTACGAGAGCTACAAATGAAACCGTGCTTTGCAAACAGCCATAACGGCGGAAAAAAACAACGCATTGAAACTTGTACGCAAGAACCAAGGTAGTTACAAAGAGGTAACAAGAGCGCAGATAATGAAAAGCAGCATAATGTACCGTGCTTTCGCTAGAGAAATATAGGAAAATGGTGTGTGTCGTTTGTTTCTCCTCCTAGCGCGAAGTTAATTCTAGGAACATCCACAGTCCGGGTCGACAATGCGTCTACTTGCATTGTCTTTGGAGCACGATAATTTATTACTATGGACGAAGGCAATTTATTCGACATTCATATATGTCTAGGTTATTTCAGGTGTTCCCGTAATCTCATCAACAATTATGTTGTGGGCTGGCAGGAGAGCCAACCCGTATAAATAGAGGAAGCCGAAAGGCACGCGTTTTAGCTCACGCAGGCTGGCGTGAGGTCTGGAACAGGACAAGGAAATTAGAATATAGAAAAACGGACGTAGCTGGTTGAATACTTAACTTTAATCCATTAAAGGTGAACGTAGGTCTGACGGTACATGATTAACAAGATAAATAGCAAATGATAATGGCGCCTTGCTAGGTCGTAGCAAATGACGTTGCTGAAGGCTATGCTAACTATCGTCTCGGCAAATGAGAGCGTAATTTGTCAGTGAACCATCGCTAGCAAAGTCGGCTGTACAACTGGGGCGAGTGCTAGGAAGTCTCTCTAGACCTGGCGTGTGGCGGCGCTCGGTCTGCAATCACTGATAGTGGCGACACGCGGGTTCGACGTATACTAACGGACCGCGACCGATTTAAAGGCTACCACCTAGCAAGTGTGGTGTCTGGCGGTGACACCACAAATTATTTCAATATTCTCTTTGTTTTCATTTGTACAATGCCTTAAAACGTTCACAAGTAATTCGGATTTTGTGACACGATGCATTATATTAATAATTTCCTGAATGTTTAACTTTGGCTATGTAACATTTTGTTGTAGTCCTTAGTCCGCAGACTGATTTGATGCAGCTTTCTGTCCTACTTTGTCCGGTGCAAGCCTCTTCATCTCCGAATAACTACGGAACCTACATCCTTCTGAATCTGTTTGCTGTATTCATCTTGTGGCATCTCTTCGTCTCCCTCCACGATTCTTACCTCCCTCCCCCCTTTCCTTCCAATTCTAAATTGGCGATCCCTTTACGTCTCTGAATGTATCTTATCAACCGATCCCTCGTTCTACTCGGTTTGTGCCACAGATTTCTTTTCTCCTCAATTCTGTTGTGTTAGTTGTGTGGTCTACCCATGATACCCATCAAATCGTCAGCATTCTTTTGTGTAGCAGCACATTTCCAAAGTTTCTCTTCTCTTCTTGTCTACGTTGTTACCATCCATGTTTCACTTCCATACATGGCTACACTCCATACAAATACTTTCAGAAAAGACGTCCTAACACTTACATCTACATTAGATGTTAACAAATTTCTCTTCTGCAGAAACACTTTTCTTATCATTGTCAGTCTACATTTTATATCCTCTTTAATTCGACCATCATCAGTTATTTTATAATAGCAAAACTCATCTGCTACTTGAACTGTCCCGTTTCCTATCTAAGTAAGTAACAAACGACAAAATAGAAAGGTGTGTTACGCAAGATCTATTATGAGCTACGTTGTTAGAGATCGGACGATAGCTCTTACTCAGCCAGTAAGCAAATCATGAAAAGTGGGTAAAAACTGAACAATAGTCAATTGTTTTACACTCCTGGAAATGGAAAAAAGAACACATTGACACCGGTGTGTCAGACCCACCATACTTGCTCCGGACACTGCGAGAGGGCTGTACAAGCAATGATCACACGCACGGCACAGCGGACACACCAGGAACCGCGGTGTTGGCCGTCGAATGGCGCTAGCTGCGCAGCATTTGTGCACCGCCGCCGCCAGTGTCAGCCAGTTTGCCGTGGCATACGGAGCTCCATCGCAGTCTTTAACACCGGTAGCATGCCGCGACAGCGTGGACGTGAACCGTATATGCAGTTGACGGACTTTGAGCGAGGGCGTATAGTGGGCATGCGGGAGGCCGGGTGGACGTACCGCCGAATTGCTCAACACGTGGGGCGTGAGGTCTCCACAGTACATCGATGTTGTCGCCAGTGGTCGGCGGAAGGTGCACGTGCCCGTCGACCTGGGACCGGACCGCAGCGACGCACGGATGCACGCCAAGACCGTAGGATCCTACGCAGTGCCGTAGGGGACCGCACCGCCACTTCCCAGCAAATTAGGGACACTGTTGCTCCTGGGGTATCAGCGAGGACCACTCGCAACCGTCTCCATGGAGCTGGGCTACGGTCCCGCACACCGTTAGGCCGTCTTCCGCTCACGCCCCAACATCGTGCAGCCCGCCTCCAGTGGTGTCGCGACAGGCGTGAATGGAGGGACGAATGGAGACGTGTCGTCTTCAGCGATGAGAGTCGCTTCTGCCTTGGTGCCAATGATGGTCGTATGCGTGTTTGGCGCCGTGCAGGTGAGCGCCACAATCAGGACTGCATACGACCGAGGCACACAGGGCCAACACCCGGCATCATGGTGTGGGGAGCGATCTCCTACACTGGCCGTACACCACTGGTGATCGTCGAGGGGACACTGAATAGTGCACGGTACATCCAAACCGTCATCGAACCCATCGTTCTACCATTCCTAGACCTGCAAGGGAACTTGCTGTTCCAACAGGACAATGCACGTCCGCATGTATCCCGTGCCACCCAACGTGCTCTAGAAGGTGTAAGTCAACTACCCTGGCCAGCAAGATCTCCGGATCTGTCCCCCATTGAGCATGTTTGGGACTGGATGAAGCGTCGTCTCACGCGGTCTGCACGTCCAGCACGAACGCTGGTCCAACTGAGGCGCCAGGTGGAAATGGCATGGCAAGCCGTTCCACAGGACTACATCCAGCATCTCTACGATCGTCTCCATGGGAGAATAGCAGCCTGCATTGCTGCGAAAGGTGGATATACACTGTACTAGTGCCGACATTGTGCATGCTCTGTTGCCTGTGTCTATGTGCCTGTGGTTCTGTCAGTGTGATCATGTGATGTATCTGACCCCAGGAATGTGTCAATAAAGTTTCCCCTTCCTGGGACAATGAATTCACGGTGTTCTTATTTCAATTTCCAGGAGTGTATATTAATGTACTACATTGCCATGCTGGGATATAAATATTGATTATTCTGGAAATAATTTTGTCAAATCCTGTCATCGAGTGACTGCGGAATACTTTCCATTAGAGTGGTAGTGCGTCACGAAGTATTATACTCTGTGGAGACGAGAGAGAATTTGTGGCACTGTGATACTCACTCATCTGTTGTAAAATCCAGGTCAGGCCTGAAGATTGTCAAGTGAGAAGTTACAAATCGACTGTGATAATAAACTGCATCTCGAAGAATACAACAAATGTTGTTTGTAGTGTATGTGCATAACTATCTGTGCGTCACTACTGCAACAGAAATACGCGAGAGTACTTAAATGACAGAAGTTCCAACAGATTTTTGAAATGTACGCAGCTAAATCAAGTACCCTATACCAACTTCAACTAACAAAACTTGTTCATTGTCCGCATAAATGAGAATGGAATGCTGCCGATTTCCACGTGTAAGCAAGCCAATAGTTTAAATTGTGGAACGTTCAATGTGAGCAGATGCCGATACCGGTACTTTTCGGAATTTGTTTGGCCTCGGTTATGACAGGCTTGTTTAAATTTGTTGTAATAACTGGGTTAGAAAACTCGTACATCATTTGACATAGCAGTGCTGCTAAATTTTTGGTTTTTAAATAAAACTTTTTTTTAAAAAAAGAGTAATATTTATTCGTAAAATTTCCATTGATTTGAAAGATTAGGTTATTATAGAAAGTGAAAAAAAACGATCAATGTTATTTTAATAGTAACGCCGACAGTTAGAAAAGAGCAAAAAGCATATGGCATAGGAATCAGAATTCTGGAAACGTCCCCCAGGCTGTGACTAAGCCATTTCTCCGCGGTATCCTTTCTTCCAGGAGTGCTAGTCCTGCAAGCTACACAACAGAACTTCTGTGAATTTTGTGAGGTAAGAGATGTACCGACGGAAGTGAAACTGTGAGGACTGGTTGTGAATCGTGCATGGGTAACTGGTTTAATAGAGCACTTGCCTGAGAAAGGCGAAGGTCTCGAGTTCGAGTCTCGGTCTGACACACAGTTTTAATCTGCCAGGAGATTTCCGTGTGGCGTGGCCTATCAGACGATACCCGTTTATGTGCAGTGTGCAACACTTGCCCTCACTTGGTCTATTTGACAGTCGCTGTCGTCGCCAGATGTCGATTGTTTTGCACAGAATGGCACCATCCCTAGTCTGGCAGTATTGAATTGCATTGGAGTGTTGTCGGAAATATTGGATATTTTAATGCTTTTCGAAGAAGCCACAAAAATTTCGGGAAGTAAGCACTGTAACGGGAGATCCTCCTCTTGCATTAGTGTTCCTCAACAATAGTTGTCGATACCAGTATTATTTTTCGAATTTTGGACAGGACAGTATTATCTCAGTTGTTTTTCTGCAAATTTTCACATAATTTTATGCACAGTATGTTATATTTCAAACTAAAATTTATGGAAAGGAATTACTTTGTAAAATATTTTAGTTTCGATGTTGTAATCGATAAGTACTAGTTCTGAATGTATAGTTAAAATTATTTCTTTTTAGAAACGTATGAAATTGTGAACTATTTGCACACTTAAAAATTCTATTACTAATTACGCAATCCTCTACTGTTTTCTATGTCTATTTTTGGATTATGAAATAATACTCGAATTTAATAATATAACGAAAACAAGTAGGAATTCGTTCGTTAGGAAAAATTGTAAAGCCTTTGGAATATTGTTATTTCCATAGGTTGTGAGAGTCGTAAGCTCGCCTTTGATGTGATCGGACGTATTTTTGTATAATAGGTGCGAACAACGTAATTTCCGCTTTGTTAACGTGAAAAATCAAAATACTGTATCATATACTAAAATGCGAGGAAATCATTGGAAAATATATATTCGTAAAAAATTCAGCAACAACACTCTTTCAATGTATTTAGTTCAAACGAACCGTGAGGACTTCATGTTAGATTGAAAGTGTATTATAATATTCGCTCCTCTCAAATCTTTATAAAAGATTAATTACTTGGACTGGGCATTTATTAATGTGGACAATAGATGGAAGAAGAAAGCAGGGGGGAGATTAAAACACGTTACACGTAGTCTTGTTATCCCCTGGTGACTATCCTCGAAAATGCATTAAAAATTCTATTTTAAACGTGCAGTCAAAATTCATGTGTCAAAACCTTCTAAAGAGCTTCAAAAATCGTAAGTGCAAAACTATTACAGAGCTTAGTTCTACACTATCAGACTGACAATTTCTAATATAAATAAAAAATTTAAAAAAAGTACATAAACCGCCTTATTGCTAGCAAAGCTGTCACAGAGGCCAGAACAACTGCAAACTCTCTTGAGCCACGAGCGGGCTATTAGATCCTGAAATTTTGTTTTCCAACGAAATAGAGCGTTACTTTTACCATCCTTTACTATCCAGAAGCAGAGATCTTTTCTTTTATTGGAAACAGATTAAAAGTTATATGCCTGGTCTGTGATTTGTAGGCACAAAATCGTTGGTAGGAAGTTCTGTCGCTTCCGGAAAATTAGTATCATCTTTGAATGATACTGCTTCTGCTGAAAGAAGTCAGCTTAGTGACCAATACATTATATAACGAACGTTTATGAAGAGATTGGACAGTAAAAATCGACCCATAGATTGATTCATTATTAAAATTTGAACCATTATTATGTAGCGGCTCCTTGTAAATGTTATATTTTTCTTTCAATCTAAAGAGCACTTTTATTTTTGTCAGCAAAAAATCAATGCTATTGAAATTCCTGTTAAATTACTGGTGATTCTTTATGTATTCAACCCTCATTACTTTTCTATAAAAGCAGCGAACGAACTTAAGTTCCTTTTATTTACCTGTTTCACTTAATATTTTAATTGTGTATATCTTGAAACAAATACTGCTGAAGTCTGAGGAGTAATAGAATTTTTCAGCCTTTGTTCATTGTCTATTTTTATTAGTAATTAGTATTTAGTAAAATACTAAAATCGGTTATTTCAAAAACCGGTTAGTCCGAGTGTCTTTTAAAATAAACGGTATAACCGAAAACCGGCTGCATCAGCCATAACCGCCAGCCCTACGACAGCCGCGGCAAGCACGTGAGGTGGTGCCGTCGTCTCACAAGTGTTTACCGATATTCTGCAGCCCGGCGATCGTAGTCAATCTCGCGTTAGTCCCTTAAGCCGTAAGCCGTCGGCACACGTCGACGTGCGCGCAGACGGGATACCCAGCGTCGCGAGAACGGCGCCGTCAGAACACGGGACAATCGGTTAACTTAATTTTGCACTCTCAGTATTCTGCAGTAGAAGTTGTCGGCTTTATTTAGCTCGAAAACAATTCAGTTTGTTCACGAAAATGGTCGCGTGCAAAATTCCCACGTTATCTCAATTAAAACGCGCATTTTCTCCCTCGTCCACATGCTAGTCATGTTGTTCTGCCTGCGGCATGGTTCAAATGGCTCTGAGCACTATGGGACTCAACTGCTGTGGTCATAAGTCCCCTAGAACTTAGAACTACTTAAACCTAACTAACCTAAGGACAGCACACAACACCCAGCCATCACGAGGCAGAGAAAATCCCTGACCCCGCCGGGAATCGAACCCGGGAACCCGGGCGTGGGAAGCGTGAACGCTACCGCACGACCACGAGATGCGGGCCTGCGGCATGTATAAATACAGACTTCGGTATCCGTTGACATGTAATAACACAGAAAGGAAAGATACATTCCAGTCAGTAAGAACATCAGCTTATAAATGTTCACCAAATCGAACAAACTCACTCCTGCGAGAGAGCACACTTACATTTAAGTAACATCAAGTACTACAGAAATTATTTCTATAAATTTCATAACGAAGTTCCACAACCTTTTCGAAAACCTGAAGGTGAACAAAAAAATTCTATAGAGGGCTCCAATTCTTCGCCGACCTTTCCTCTGCTTCATAACGTGGCTCCTCTAGCTTTTTGCTCATGCGCTACATGGTAGCTTTTTAATAAAGGGTCTTATATTTGACATTTAATTATAAGAAATCCTACCAAGAACTACACGTTTCTCATGAATTTTCAGTGTACGGTTACCTTAAAATTGCTTACTTTCACAACACGCGAGTTATAACGCGAAAACAACTAAATACGAAAATTCCTTAAACACCAGTATGACCTTTCCCGTCATTTTATTACAACAAATCATACCAACAACGATTCGTTCTCGAGATATTCAGTGTGCTGGTGCTTAGAAAGAGCATACATTCATAGGGTGTAAGATATAACATGAAACCCACCGAATATGGGCTTCTGATGAACAGACAAATACAATACGGTGTCTCGGTTGCTGCGGGCCTCATGCTTTCTGCTTGTGACGTTGTTGTTGTTGTGGTCTTCAGTCCAGAGACTGGTTTGATGCAGATCTCTATGCTACTCTATCCTGTGCAAGCTTCTTCATCTCCGAGTAACTACTGCCACCTACATCACTCTGAATCTGCTAATTGTATTTATCTCTTGGTCTCCCTCTACGATTTTTACCATCCACGCTTCCGTCCAGTACTAAATTGGTGATCCCTTGATGACTCAGAATGGGTCCTACCAACCGATCCCTTCTTCTAATCAAGTTGTGGCATAAATTTCTCTTCTCCTCAATTCTATTCAGTACCTCCTAATTAGTTACGTGATATGCCCATCTAATCTTCAACACTTTTCTCTAGCACCACACTCCGAAAGCTTCTATTCTCTTCTTGTCCAAAGTATTTATCGTCTATGTTTCACTTCCAAACGTGGCTACAATCCATGTTTCAGACGTAGGAGGAGATATTGCTGCCTATTGGGTCTACTTTACATAACACTTTACCGAAATATCGCAGAACTTACTTTGTGCTCCACGTGAAATAGCAGGAAGTGACGTCACAAAACTTGTAGAGCGCTATGGCAACGTAGCTACCACGTACCATGAGGTTACGGCTTTACGTACGCGCCATTGGATAGCAGAATATTTTGACTTCGCCTTATTGACGTTTTGTGATTTGGACTTTTTCCCGGGATTGGGGTATATACTTTAGACGACTCGGCTACTCTCGGGACTTGTGTTGGTTATTAACTCACCCCGTTACCTCCGCTGTCAGTCACCACCGGAACACTGTTTCGTTTCGCCAGTCTCCTCTTTACCACCAGTGTGAGTAATCATAAACTGTGTTTCTACCTACACAGTGTAGGATAAAGGGCTCTCTTGTTCGATTTTAGGAAACCAGACGAAGAACGCATTTGGCAACACTATCTCTCAATTGAATTAGCTCACGTAGTGACCTGATTGGCTAACTTCAGTGACAATTAACTCGGAAGGGGAAAATTGATAAAGAAGGCTTACAAACAGTATTTTGGAATATCCATCGAAAGGCAGTATGGAGAATGAGCACCACATATATGTTGCACAACTTGTTGCAAACTAATTACCAGATGAAAGACAAAGAAAACGCTTTACCCGTGGTATGGAGAGGACCAAAAGACCATATCTCACAAGGGAACCTCCCCATCGCACCCCCCTCAGATTTAGTTATAAGTTGGCACAGTGGATAGGCCTTGAAAAAATGAACACAGATTAATCGAGAAAACACGAAGAAGTTGTGTGGAACTATGAAAAAAATAAGCAAAATATACAAACTGAGTAGTCCATGCGCAAGATAGGCAACATAAAGGGGAATGTGAGCTCAGGAGCGCCGTGGACCCGTGGTTAGCTTGAGCACCTGGGAAACAAGAGGTCCTTGGTTCAAGTCTTCCTTCGAGTGAAAATTTTAATTTCTTTATTTTCGCAAAGTTATGATCTGTCCGTTCGTTCGTTGACGCCTCTGTTCACTGTAATAAGTTTAGTGTCTGTGTTTTGCGACCGCACTGCAAAACCGTGCGATTAGTAGACGAAAGGACGTGCCTCTCCAATTGGAACCGAAAACATTTGATTGCAAGGTCATAGGTCAACCGATTCCTCCACAGGAAAACACGTCTGATATATTCTATAAGACACTGGTGACGGCATGTGCTTCATAGGCAGGAATATGTTGTCGTCCCACCTAACTTGTACACTTGGCGAACGGATAAAAAGATACTTCTACCTTGCCCGATTTAGGTTTCCTTGTGGATGTGATAATCACTTCCAAAAAAGTGATGAAAAGATAGGAGTTTGTCACATAACCTGCAACAAATGAATGCAACAGTTTCACAGTCGCACAGTTTTGCCTGTGCTCTATCAAAACATATGTTTTTAACGTTTTCAAATTTTTCCGTGTGTAGACCGTCAAATCCTGCATATGTCCAAGCAAATCTGAACATGTCCTGGAATTTTGGAGAGCGAAGTTGATTATGTGTGAGTGCCTGAACTTTGATAATTGTCTGAAAACAAAAAATTAAAATTTTCACTCGAGGGTAGACTTGAACCAAGGACCTTTTATTCCGCAGGTGCTCACGCTAACCACGGGACCACGGCGCTCCTGAGCTCACACTCTCGTTGATGTTGCGTATCCTCCGCATGGACTACTCAGTTTGTATATTTTGCTTATTTTTTTCATAGTTCCACACAACTTCTTCCTGTTTTCTCGATTGATCTGTGTTCAGTTTTTCAAGGCCTATCCACTGTGCCAACGTATAACTAAATCTGAGGGGGGTGCGATGGGGAGGTTCCCTTGTCAGATGCTTATTCCTGTGTGACGAATATTCTGGCATTTACAAACAAGAAATCAAAGAAACGCATATTTACATAGACCTACCCTATGCCCGGTCAGTGCAATACACTGAGAGTTTTCCAGTTCCTTCAGGGCAAATAGATGAAGAAATTGGTAGCGACAGTGAATTGGATGGCCGTGCAGAAAGGATAACATTTTCTGAAAGATATGATCCTCTGTACCTGACACATACAGTAGTACACTTATTAACACAGGCAGATTTAAATGATTTAGTGAGTGATATAGGACTAAGTTCGAGGTTACAGGAATCTTCTCCACCAAAGTACCAACATCACTGAGTATAGACACAGACAACGTATTTTGATTTCCAATTTCGCAGGCGAGGAGCACTGACATTTTGCAACGATTTTTTAAGCTTAGTGAAAGCACTCAAATGGTTCAAATGCCACTAAGCACTATGGGACTTAACATCTGAGGGCATCAGTCCCCTAGATTTAGAACTACTTAAACCTAAATTACCTAAGGACATCACACACAGCCATGCCCGAGGCAGGATTCGAACCTGCGACCGTAGCAGCAGCGCGATTCTGGACAGAAGCGCCTAGAACCGCTCGGACACAGCGGCCGGCTGTGAAAGCACTCGACTTTCCATCCAATCCACAGGAGCGGAGACTCTTGTAGATGCGTCGAAAACAAGTTTCAAGGCTGTTTTGTTCCCCAAAGGAAACAAAATGCCCTCTTTCCCAATTGCATATGCCAGTCTGGTTAAAGAAACTTTCAACGTTTTAGAAAACACTCACAAATGAATTAATTACAGTAAGCATAACTTACATAGTTACATAATTACAGCGATTTCAAAGTAATTGCATTCTTATTGGAAATGCAACAAGGCTAGACAAAATATGCTGTTTTCTGTTTGAAATATCGCCATGCTCGCACTGCTGCGTCTGTTAGGCATGTTTAAAAATGTTGATCTAGCAGAAGTTACCTTATCTGAGTGCTCACAAATACAGCTTTCTTTTTATTTTTGCTCATGAAAGACGTAGAAAGTTTTCAGTTAAATATGCGAACCCTCCGCCAGTTTGATCCATCACCTTCACAAATAGTAACAGTGCGAGGTGACGCAGTGGTTAGCACCTTGGACTCGCATTCAAGAGTACGGCGGTTCAAACCCGCGTTCGACCATCCAGATTTGGGTTTTCCATGATTTCCCTAAAACGCTCCAGGCAACTGCCGGGACGGCTCCTTTCAAAGGGCTGAACCGATTTCCTTCCCCATTCCTGGCACTGTACTAGGATGTGCTCCGTCCCTAATGATCTCGATGTCGGCGTGACATTAAACCCAATCTTCCTTCCTTCCTTTTTACAAATAGTTTAATTAAACCGAGTTTGATGTGAAGAGATGGAAGAAAGATGTCTTTAGGAGCTACCAGACTTTGACGATGAACATATTTTTCACCCACTTTCCATTTTCGTTCTGGCCATTTCTCTTATGTACGGGATTTTTTTGTCACGACTATCCCACTCAAGTTTTGTTCGCCAGTGTATATAGGTAAGATAAAGTCTGTGGAGTAAGCCCATGAGCGGTCTATTGACCTGACTGCAGGCAGATGGAGCCACTAGGAGGGGGAGGGTGGAGAGCCCATCACGACGGCCGCTTTTTCTCCCCAGGAAAGATCCGCGACTTTCATTTGACCTGAGGACGTTCTGGAGGGAGTGGAACGAGGAAGAATCCCCACCTCTACTCAAGACTGAACCCTAGCACTCCACGGCCGAAGTCTAGTGCTCTGTCTGATAGGCAGTCATGCCCACATTTTAATATGCGATACGATAAAAAGTACCCAAATCCTGTGGGTTGGTGTCCCACAACTTGAAAACCGGAAGATTTTCGCTGCCTGGGCTACCGTCAAGGGCGAAATTGACGCTTTGGTAGCTCCCCCCTGTCGCCGTCTGCTGCCGCCATCTTCTGCCACCCGTCCGTCGATCCGACCGTCGCCATCGCCTGCCGCCGGTGTTCGCCATCGCCGCAGCCCACCGCCGGTGTCTGTTCAAATGGTTGGTTCAAATGGCTCTGAGCACTATGGGACTTAACATCTGAGGTCGTCAGTCCCCTAGAACTTAGAACTACTTAAACCTAACTAACCTAAGGACATCACACACATCCATGCCCGAGGCAGGA
The DNA here is from genome assembly GCF_023898315.1 of Schistocerca nitens. Lineage (NCBI taxonomy): Eukaryota > Metazoa > Arthropoda > Insecta > Orthoptera > Acrididae > Schistocerca > Schistocerca nitens. The sequence continues at coordinate 65,573,585 of NC_064616.1, forward strand.
TTCGAACCTGCGACCATAGGAGTCGCGCGGTTCCGGACTGAAGCGCCTATAACCGCTCGGCCACCGCGGCCGGCCGGTGTCTGTCGACGCCGCCCCCGTCGCCCTGTCCTCCTGTCCCCATCGCCTCGTTAACCCTGTCTTCGTTCTCTTTCCTTCCCTCAATGATCCCTATCGCTGGTAGACCACACAGTCCACCGTGTACACACCCACACTTCCCCTTCCCCAGCCCCCAACATTACCTCCTGGAGTGCCTTTTCCGGGATTCCCCCATCTACTCCATCTCTCCCCCTCACAGCCTCCTCCTCTCCATCACCTCCCCTCCCTTGTATCACCACCTGTATACTACCTCTACTCCTGCTCCTCCCTTGCTCCCACCCATGCTTCTGCCCACACCCCCACCGCTACCACCTGTCAGGAGGACATTTCCCCCACTCCCCATTTGCGCTGCCTCCGCCTCACATGAGGGGCATGCCTCCCACCACGTCCGACGGGTCCCTCACTCCTCCTCCCAGGCCACCCCATCAAAAAAATCCCCCAAATGTCTGAGTGCCAACTTGCCTCCACCTCCTCATCGGAGAAACCACTGCCCACCCCTGTTCCTTCTTATCTCCCCACAGAGACCCCCCTCCTCCTGCATCTGCAGCCCCTGCCCTGCATACATTCATCCTTTGCCTCCCCGATCCCAACTTCCTCGATGTCTGCACCCTCTCTCTAGAAATCTGCAAGTATACCCCCAGTGCCCCTGTTGCTCAGCTTATCCCCCACAGAGATTCCATCCTAATCAAATCCCCTGCTCCGTCTTTCCACACTGGCCTCCAGAAACTTTTCCGTATCACCTTTGGTCCACATGCATCTCTCCCACCTTTTCTTAAATCTTCGTCTCCCCATGAGCCACAACCCCTTCGCTGTCCACCAACCATCAGCAGTGTGATCACAAAGCTCAGCTGTGTTGTCACTGAGTTGGAGGTGTTGGCGGAATTGACTGCCCACCCTGCTCTGGAAATCCACTCAGCCTGACACATCAATAACAATTCCAGACCTACTTTCCTGATGCGTGAGCTCACAGCCGTGAAACTACTCTCCTCCGTAGGTCACTTCCTCACTTAGCAGGCCCTGATTTTTAACAATCGCCAACCTGTTGACCCCTCCCATTCCCCTCCTCAACCCTACGGCTGCCAACGCTGTCTCCTGTACAGTGACCACCTCACCCAAAACTGCAAAAAACCTCTCACCTGCCCTCACTGTAAAGCCTTCCACTTCCTCAAACAGTGTCCTAACCTTACCTTTCCTCCTTCCTGCGACATCTGCAATGAGTCCCACACCACCTACTCCTCCAAATGCAAGGCCAAACCCCCTCCCACTACTAACCCTGAGCACATTGTTCCCATTCTCCCCATTGATCAGCCCATCCACCCCAACAATACCCTCTGCCCACCCCTTACAGCTTAAGACATCATCCATTTCTTGATCATCGTCCTCCAGAACATCCATCCCTTACAACACCCCCACACCCTCCAGCATATCTCCTCTGCCACGTGCTCCATCTTCCATTTGAACACCTACACCACATACTACCACAACCAGACACACTTCAACTTCACCCACCTCAACACCCTCAATTAAGCTTCTGTCCTCCTTCCTCTGTTCCCTTTCGCTCCTTCCCTCCCTGGTGTGCCAACAGTATCCTCTCCTGTACCTCAGCATCCGCTACCTCGCTGCCAACAAATACCTCTTCATGCATACTCTGTCCCAGCACCGGGTAGTCTCCTTCACTCTTAATGAAACCTTCCTCCAACCTCATGGTGTGCGCACCTCTCCCTACCTCCTACAAGACACAGACAATCCCCTTCCCCTAGTGTGAGGTGGGATCGCTATTGGCCACATCAAGCATCTCCCTATCAGGCCACGACCCCTGCTCAATGACCCGACCAAACACCTCATCCTGAGTGTCTTTTTCCCCTCCCTCACCATCACCTGTGGCACTATCTATGTCTGTCTATGAGCTCCTCTCCACTATGAATTCATCTGGCATGTTGACTGCACCTTTTCCACCTGTGTGATTGCTTTAGACCTAAGCATTGACAGCCATGACCCTGCCATCCTTTGTAGTGACATCAGTTCCTCACTACCCTCCATGGGTGACCCTGTTCCCCTCCCACATCATACCTGTCCCAAAAGTAACTCCACCCCTGATGTCCTCACTTCACACAACCTCCTTGGTTGTATTGCCCTGGTTGTCCTAGACCACATTGGTACCGACCACCTCCCAATCCTTCACACTATCTCCTCAGCCCATTGTGCCCCTCCTGCCCTCCTGCACAGCTGACCCTCCAGTATCCATCCATGACTACCAATGAGCCAACTGGGATGCCTACTGGGAATCATTGCCTCACAGATTGGACATCACCCACTTACCTTTCACCATCCCACTGACATCACCCATGCCTCATTGTTCCTCCAGAAGACAATCACTGACGCTGTGGCGGCTCATGTTTCTATCAAACTTAACCACACTCACTGCCCTGCTCTTCCTCCACAGGCCATCCTTCTTCTCCGTGGATCCCACAGGTTTTACTGCTCATTCCTCTACACCTGTGACTGGGATACATTCCTCCACCACTGGCAATTACAGCTACACATCTGCAACCTATTAACAGCTAAGAAACGCCGGAACTGGCGCCCGGCATGTACATGATTCAACGTCGCCCTCCCTGTCAACACCTCCAAATATGGTTCTGCCTTCCACCACCTTATTGGCAGCCATTCTGCCCCACATTACCCCCTTCTCCATGATGACCACCCCTTCCCTGACAACTGCAGTAAAGCTAACCATTTTTCTTCCCACCTCTCCGAGGTCTTCTCGTTTCTGACGATCCTTACTTTGATTACTTCCTCTTTCCCACAGTCCTTGAACACTCCATCTTAAATCCTGTTATTCTGCTATCTTTGTTTCCCTCGACCTCCAAAACACCTTTGACTGTGTCTGGCATCCAAGGCTCCTCTTTAAACTCCAAACCTATGCCCTTTCCATCAATTTAGTCCATCTCATTGCTTCCTTCCTCTCCAGTCGCCCCTTCTATGTCACAATCCACAATACTAACTCCTCTATGTTTTATCTCACCACAGGCATGCCCCAAAGTATGCCTCTCCTATATCTCTTGTTTACTACATAAATGCCCAAACCTCCCCTGCCTGTTCACCTCCTCCAATTTGCTGATGACACAGCCTTCCTGACCCTCTGTCATACCCTTCATAGTCCTAACATACTCTTCAAACACACCTAGACCAGTTCACTGCTTGGTGCAACCAGTGACTCCTACATATCAACCCATCCAAGACCCAGGCAATCATCATAGGTTATACCACCCCCTCCTTCTGGCTCCACGATTTTTACCTTACCATTTATGGTCATCCTATCCACCTCACTCCTACCCTGAAATACCTTGGCCTAACCCTTCACCTCACCTAGCCTCGCCATCTTACAATCCAACACAAAACCCAAAATAGACTTGGCCTCCTGAAACTTGTGCCTGGCCAGACATGGGGACTGCATCCTTCCACCATCCTTCACCGATAAATCCTTAATCTGTCCCATCCTTTGTTATGCCAGCGTCACCTGGATTTCCACCACACCCAGATTCTATAAAGCCTTCCAAATACTTGAACAACATGCATTCTGCCTCACTTTTTGTATCTACCTCCCATCCCCCACACAGCTCCTATATGAACTCATCTCCTTCCCACATCTTTTCCTTTTTCTCGAACACATCCACACCCTGTACATTGTCCGCAGACTCGATTCTCCTTCCACCCCTGGTATCTCCTATCCTCTCTACCCATCCCGTTGCCGCGCCTTTACCATTGTGTCCTGCCGTCTCTCCATCTCCACGCCCTCCACCTCCTTTACCAACGTACCTTCCTGTACCTACCCACCCAGATGATGAGCTTCCTCCTGATATGTACCCCTTCTACCAACTCTAATCCTACCATCCCCCCTCCTCAGGGCTCCCTCCTTTCTCCTTCCCTTGAGCTGTTTTTTCCCCCTCCTACGCCCCATCCCCTTCCAGTGCACCCCTTCTGAGTCACTGCGCTCCCTCTTGACTTGCCTTCCCTCTCCCTCTCCCACCCCGACCGTCTCCTGCCCCAAGTGTCGTCGTTCTCGTGTGTTTTTTAATACTGTGGCCTACTTTTATCTTGTGTGTGTGTATTTAAAATGCTACGCGTGTCGTCAACTGTAGTTTTGTCCTTATGTGGAGTTTTTTAACTGTGTGCCATGATGAATCTCTCCGTGTAAGAATATATTTTAACCCCCGTTGTCTCTCCTTCCTATGTTCTTATGTTGAACGGAAACAGAAACCTGGCCATGGATTTGAACCTCTAATCTTTCTTCCGACCCTCCTTTTCTGCGATGGAGCACTGAAATGGATGAGCATTTGGATGGTGACGCGATACCTATAGTGTTGGCTTCCACAGTGTAAAAGCCACGAACGTTACAGACTGCAATGGGTACTTAAAGCTCTAACAGGAATGCAAAATCGCAAAATGTGGCTCACTTATACCGCTAAATGTAGCTGCTCGAACGGCGACTAACCTTCGTCGGATGCAGAGACCAATTCCAAAACTGCTGCCAAAATGAGTAACCCGTGGCAGCAACAGACACGCACCACGATACTTAATTTAGAGCTGCCTGGATTTAACGGACAGGAGGCTCTCCGATGGAGAACGGTGTTATTTTGAGGATCAGGCGTGTCACGAATGTCCAGTTTTACGGCGACAGTGAGTTAATTAGAGCCGCTGCAAATAATCACGTCTGTCAAGGAGTCGAAACGACTGCTGCAGTGACGTTGATTGAGGAACGATCCCGGTTTTTGCTTCCAGTGAGTTAGGAAATATGTCAGGCTGTAGCACGTCATTGTAGCGAAACTGGGTCCGCCACACTATCGTTGTACAGATAGGATACTCGTAGCAGGGCGACAGAAGGCAGTGGCACATTCACCCTTAGACAACTACTTTTGAAACACGCTGACACTTTCATGTAGAAACAAAAACTGTTTAAGAATTTTTTTTAATGGAAGCAGTTTCTCTGTAAGGAGAGCATACAAAATACCAATATCTCTGTATACTTCCCAGAAGAATCTCTTACCTAATCTGTACTATCCCTTGCTTCAGCTTACAGTTTTATCTGTCTCTATTACGCAGTGAAGATCGCGATCCACGGTCTCCCCTATCTTTCTGGCATCATTGCAGAGACGAATTCTATTCTCTCATGTTGCACATCTACAAAAATCTCTGAGGTTAGACTAAGGGGAACATAGAATCAAATAATAAGTCTTATGGGTTGAATCCTGCCTAGTCATCAAATGTGGGGTGTCTGGGAAATTTGCTTTCTCGGATCGCTAGACAACATTCAAACAAATCTGATTAATGAATTTTAATAGAAAGCAGAAAATATTACAATACTTAACTTGGTGTTTAACAAATGTGTCGCAAGCAAAGGGCGACAGACACTAAGCAAGTTCTTCAGTATTTACAATTCCTTATACAAGTGAAGTAATACACTTGACGCATCTATTCAGGTCGCTACCCTTCAGGCTTCTGTAGAACTGGGCCGCGGCCAGTCGAGCGCGGCGCTTATGTTCTCTTCGCACAGAGGCCGCTGCTGTCGCGTTGTCGTCCTGGAGATGGGTCTGTCAGCGTGCAATTGGCTGACGTCTTCTTTACAGCCCCCTCTGCTCTCGCGTTCCCGACTGGCGTGCCGACGCTTGACTTTACACCGTAACATTATGAAACTAAAAAAAAGAAACTTTAGTGTGACATCAAAGCATAAGCAAAACAAAGACACTGTATCCGACGCCGGCCGGTGTGGTCGAACGGTTCTAGAAGCTTCAGTCTGGAACCGCGCGAACGCTACGGTCGCAGATTCGAATCCTGCCTCGGGCATGGTTCAAATGGCTCTGAGCACTATGGGACTTAACATCTGAGGTCATCAGTCCCCTAGAACTTAGAACTACTTAAACCTAACTAACCTAAGGACATCTCACACATACATGCCCGAGGCAGGATTCGAACCTGCGACCATAGCGGTCGCGCGGTTCCAGACTGTAGCGCCTAGAGCGGCTCGGCCACTCCGGCCGGCTCTCGGGCATGGATGTGTGTGATGTCCTAGGTTGGTTAGGTTTAAGTAGTTCCAAGTTCTAGGGGACTGATGACCTCAGATGTTAAGTCCCATAGTGCTCATATCTATTTGAACCATTTGGACTCCATCCGACGCGTGCATGTTTATACGTTTGTGAAATCAAAACCAGTGGCTGGGTAGCATTCAAAACGGTGTCGCTGCAAGCCATGCACTGTACAATGCTGGATACTACTTGGCTCGCTGTCCTCAATGTGGCCGAGACGTTGCAGGTCCTGTTACCACCTCTAGCAATACTCAGCAAGCCGCCTGACGGGTACTTCCTGGTTCCGCTAACTGATCTCCCCTTCCCTGTATTATGTCCAACTTTCGAATTTTGTCTTCGTGAACATTTCGCGAGATGTATGTGGAAGGATCTAGTATGTTTTCCGTTGCTTCGCGGAAAGTACTGTCTCTCCGTGATTCAAAACCCCTCTGTTGTAGCGTCTACCACTGGAGATTGTTGAGGTTCTCTGTAACGCTCCCGTGCCGACTAAACAAACCTGTGACGAAACGCGCCGCTTTTCATTGAAATTTCTCTGACTCTTCTATCAGTCCTACCTGGTAAGGGTCCCAGATCGATGAATCGGCCGAACAAGCCCCTTGAAAGCCCTCCTGAGGCCATCCAGTGTGTGAGGAGCACTCCTATGACAATGCACTGAAAGTTTCAACTGGTCCGACGCATTTTCAGTTTCGTTCGCGTCAGTGGATACCACAGGAAATTTCATTCGGTTGATTCCTGCCCCCTGGAAGAGGTGTTCACTATGTGGCTGCGGTGTGCCCATGCGTTTACTTCTCGAAAGGCGTATCCGTCGCCGAAATGTTAACTGTAGAGCTGGAGGGTTCTCATCCGATACACAGTCCTCAGATTTACCCTCTCCGTTTATGAGTGGCGTCCTACCTACGTTTACGGTCCCTGCCAAACCAGGAGTGATCCACTTCTCTGCTGTTCTAGTGGCACTGGTCATCCCCACACACTGCGGCGACTATCACAAGGAGGCAGACACGGCGGTGGAGAGAACCCGGAGTTACTAATCTTAGTTCTATTCCAGGTATTTCGTTGCACACCTACTTCGAGCGTTAGTTTTTCTATTGAGTTATTTCAGATAATTTTGCCACATGAAGCTAACGAATGGTTCCAGTTTGTTTGTAATCTCTACCATTACGATACAAAGTAGCATATCACTCGCATCGTGCACAAGTTTTACTGAGTTTCCGAAGAAACTAGATATGATTCAGGCACTTCGTGAGGGATCCCTAAACGCCACCTCTGCTTCATATCTGTATCTCTGCATTTGTAAGTGAATGCTTTATTTAACGTCCATGTTTTGTTAAGTTCTGTTTAAACGAAGTTGTATGTCGAAGGCTTCTGTCCAAGCACCCGTCGACCAGTCTGGTGTGCCAATAGAAGACAGCGAAATGAAAGTTGAAGTTTTAAATGGCCCGTTTAATCCTAAAATACTAAAGTGGGGTGGTGGGGTAACACTGCTATTAAAGCGTCGTACAGTTTACTACTCTACATTGAATTCACAGAAAGTCATAATTTATAGGTTATGGAGTAGTGAATTACAGTTATTACACTGGCCAGCCACATTAATGTGAGCTCTTGTCAAAAGCCTGAATAACCACATTTAGCGGCATGGAGCACTGTGACATCTGGTAGAAGAGAGTCAGTGAGGTTCTGGAAGGTATCGATAAGATTGTGGAGTCATGCTGACACCACTGCTGTGACCAACTGTGCTATTTTTCTCGGTTGAGGCTCCATAACGTAAAGAAGCCAGTCGAGGTGGTCCCACAGATTCTCGATTGGGTTTAAATCCGGGGAGTTTGGTGGCAAGAAGTGCACGGTAAAATTATCCTGGTGCTCTTCGAACCCCGCACATATACTTCTAGCTGTTTTACAAAACTGCATTGCCCTGCTGGTAGTAGCAATCGTGCCCAGGGAAAGCAAACTGCATGTATGGTCGGACATGGTTACCAAGGATAGATGCATCCTTGTGTTGATACGCTGTGCCTTCCGGAATGACAAAATGACCCAGGGAATGCCAAGAAAACATTCCCCAGACCAGATACGCTCCCTCCTCGGCCTGAACCCTTTCGACGACAGTAGTAGTGGGATGGGCCTCTAAGGACACTTTTCATATCTAATTGATATGCAAATTAATTTAACTGATCAAGTAAATTCCCCTCCCCTGACCACAACCACCCCCGACCCCAGATAACGTCATATGTTCTTCTCATATAGGTACAAAAAGGGGGTCACTATACCTTAGACTACCTAGTTTCAACTACTTTTCAAGGTCGTCCGACTACCCACTTTCCACATCTGAAATACAAGCCCATGGACCATTGTATTAGGAAATGTCTTAGGATTTTCGGTAGATTGCCGAATAAGAGAAGCAAATATTCTAGTACCAAATCTTTATTAACTTCTGCTTATACATTTATATACAGATCATTGTACGATGGCTATTTGGAAAGTAAGGAACGATATATCGCGAAACGGAAACCACAGTGATAATCAAAACTGTTTTATTTGCAACAGTTAGCTACAACTTCCAGCTACTTCTCTACACAGTCGCCGCTCAGACTGAGACATCTGTAGTAGCGTTGTACCAACTTTTCAATTCCCTCGTTATTGAAGACAGCCGCCAGTGCTTTTAGATAATTTTCTACCCTGGACTGCAGCTCGTTGTCTGTGTCAAAATATTGTCTTCGTAGCCAGCGGTTCATTTGAGCAGAGATGAACCTCAGGGGTAGCCAATTACGGGCTGTATTGAGGGTGATCAAACACTTCGCATCGAAAACGCTGTAGGAGCATCTTCATTGCCACTGCAGAGTGCGGCCAAGATCTGTCGTGTAGAACGAACCGCATGACAGTTATGTTATGTGGATTTCGTAGCTTCAGGCGAAATCCTTCACCAGGCCCTCATAGTTGGCAGGAGACACTAACTTCTAGCCATCTTTACGTTCTCACTGTGAGCCCACAACTGAAAAGAACGACATGATGCGATCGACAGGCGTACTAGACATAGTGCCCAACGCATCTGTGCAGAGCTTCATCGGGGTTTCACTGTATTTTCCATTTTGCGACCTATGGTTCCTTACTTTCCGAATAACCCTCGCATATAGGAAATGTCTAACGATTTTTAGTAGATTAGAAAACAAGAGAAGCAAAGACTGTAGTACCAAATCTTTATTAACTACTGCATATACATTTACATACAGAAAACCACTCTTTCCTTATTTTTGTTAGGTGTGATTTTAGTAATGGCCAATTTAATTTTGACATATAACTTAAATCCACATCTCAGTCATCCGTTTCTTTCTCCAGACAGTAATTTGACAAATACAGAGAAGGTCTGTTTTCGAACTCCAGTATATATCTATATTTTTCCCTGTAAACTACCTCTTTTATGGCTTTAACAATTAGTTCTGCTCCTTCTGGCAGTTCTTCTAGACAAGAGCATTAGGGGATTTTAATTTTTCCTCTTATTTCCTGCATGACACTGTTGTTATAATACTACACATCCTCTTGTGTGTAAGCTGCAAGTTCTTCTGCTGCACATTCTTGCGGAATTTCGGCATAGAACTTCAAGTGCACAACTTTTGCAAACGAATTGTCATTAAAGGTTGTTATTCTATTTGTTTTAAGCTCTAAAAATGGTTGTTCGGTTGCTAAGCGTATGACATGGAGCCCAAAACATTTCGGTGTAATGTATCCATTCTTTTTAAGCAGCCCTAAGGAGAAATGGCGTTTGATAAACAGATTTTTCGCGTGTCCTTTAACGTAGTAAACATGCTCCAGTCCGTCGTTTTAGGCCAGTACTCCAATATATGGCCACTTACCACTGCTCTTTACAGTAAGTGCTATTGTCTTGTATTCCCCAGTCGTAGCTAGATTTCTCCATACACTGTGTTTAAAGCCATGTGTAAACCTGGCTTGCACATCCGCAATAGACTCTTCCTTTTCCATTTGCAGCTTATATTCTTCCTTTATAGCAGTTGTCTTCTCTGTATACTCTAGTTTTCCTTTCTTTACTTCGGTGTCTTCCATTTCCAGTTTCCTTTTCCGTGCACATAACACATTAACCGTATTTAAAGGTGTAATTTCTTTAATGGGAAATGGTTTAAGTCTGTGTGTACATTTACTCTTCTTCTTAGGACTTGTGGAATAACGTTGCTCTTGTCAACGAACCTCAATTCTGCAATATCTATATCGGACAGTATTGTGGTGAACAGTACTTACATCATCTTTATTCGAGTCAGTGTCAAGAATCTCCACATAGTTTATAGGTAGATAGTTAAAACTGTATGCAGACTGAATGTAGCTGACAAGCTTTTCTCTGTCTGGAGTATCTGGAAGACTTACTTGTACACCTTCAATTTTCGGGTATTCTTATTACCCCAGTACACAAACTGCAGAACGTTATTAAACACTACACAACAGCTATTCTGTACGTTATCTGTTAATTGACGCCACATGGAAGCAAGTGGCACAGAGTAAAGTGAAGCACATTGTAAATACTGTTTACTGGTGTCGAATACACGAAAACACTCGTGCACAGGGTCGAATACACGATACACTCTGCAGCTGTGTATTGCAGCCTCCAACCTGGTAATGCTATTCTGCTTAGCCAAGGAAGATCTAAAAGTTTCTCGCAGTCTCATGTCTGGACACTTTATAAAATCTATAATGTGGTTACCAGTATCTTTTTTCACGCCTGGACTCGAGATCTGACATATAAATTTGTTATATATCTTTAATCTAGAGTTGGAGCTTAACCACGTTAGACAGTCTATTCCAACTGTCTTATCATTGTCCACAATCACATTGGCGTTTCCCTGGTGATCCCCTTCTATTAGAACATTTGGTTTGCAAAAGTTGTAAACTTAAATTTTTATACCGAAATTCCGCAAGAATTTGCAGCAGAAGGACTTGCAGCATACACGCCGGAGGATGCGGAGTGTTATAACCACAGGGTCATGCAGGAAATAAGAGGAAAAATTGAAACCCTGGAATCCTCTCTTCTAGAAGAAATGCCAGAAGGAACAGAATTAATTGTTAAAGCCATAAAAGAGGTAGTTTACAGGAAAAAATAGATATATGCTGCAGTTCGAAAACATATCATCTCTGTACTTGTCAAATTACTGGCTGGAGAAAGAAATAGATGATTCAGATGTGGATTTCAGTTATAACTTAAAGATTAAATTGGACAGTATTAAAACTACACCTAACAAAAATAGGGAAAGGGTTGTTTTCTGTAAGTAAATGTACAAGCAAAAGTTAATAAAGATTTGGTACTAGAATATTTGCTTCTCTTATTAACTAATTCACGAAAAATCCTAAGACATTTCCTAATACAATGGTCCATGGGCATGTGTTTCAGATGTGGAAAGTGGGTAGTCGGATGACCTTGAAAAGTAATTGAAACTGGCTAGTTGAAAGTATAGCGACCCACTAATCGTACCCATATGACGTCATCTGGAGGTGGGGGTTGGCGTGGTCGGAGGAGGCGGTGGGCTTGGTCGGAGGCGGGGGTCTGCGTGGTCGGGGGTGGGTGAATTAATTGATCATTGTAATTAATTTGCATATCAATTTGACATCAAAAGTGTCCTCGGAGTCCCGTCTCCCTACTACTGACGATTGTCGCAGGGTGTTTGCTTTCTGACGTCTCACTCCGATGGAGCATTCAACGCGATTGATCTGCAAAGGTCACCTGTCATCATCCAGTGGACGTCCAGTTGTGGTATTGGCGTGCGATTTCCAGCCTTCGTTGCCGATACTGAACGGTCGTTGAGGAGACACTCTTGGTAGCCCCTCGGTTCATCTATGTGATTAGTTACTCAACAGTTGCACATCTATTTGCCGCCGTTCACCCCTGTCATCTATGGTCCGTGGTGCACCAGTGTTTCCTCGCTGCCGGTTTTGGATTGTGTCAGTTTGGCATCCACGGTATGTTTCAACGACGCCGGCACGGGAACAGTTTACGAACTTCGCCTCTTCGGAAATACCTTCACCCTTGGCCCGAAAGCCAACGATCATAGCCTTTTGGAAGTCAGATAAATCGCTCCGTCTCCGCATTACGACAACGCCTGGACAGTTTTCCGCGTCCCCTGGACATCCTTTATACACCATCCACTGCTAGTGCTGCCACCTGCTTATTGCACATTGACGTTGAACGTACGCGGTGGTCACATTAATGTGACTGGAACACGTAGATCTCAAATGGTATGTTGCATGCCAAATTAAGTACAAAGTGTTGTTTTATATCCTACTGAAGTCGTATATTTTACGAGGGTATAGAAACCTAAGGTTAAAAAACATCCACGCAGGAGTACCCTAGACACATACCACGTTCGACCGTCGCACAGACTCTCGCATAGAAGACATAGAAATAAGCATCCCTGGCGTTGAGGAGCAAATGAAAGACTTGAAAACAAGTAAGTCGCCAGGTCTGGACAAAATCCTGATTTGGTTTTACAGAGAGTACTCTTTGGCACTGGCTGTTCACTTACCTCGCAGTTACCGCGAATCTCTCGCCCAGCGTAAAGTCCCATGCTACTGGAAAAAGGTACTGTATATAAGAATGGAAACAGGACGGACCTGAAAAAGTACAGAACAATATCATTAACATCGGTTTGCTGTAGAATTCTTAAACATATTATAAGACCAAATATAATAAATTTCCTTGACGCAGACAAGCTTCTGTCCGCAAACCATCACGGATTTAGAAAGCATCGCTCGTGTCAAATTCAGCTTTCCCTCGTCTCGCTCGATATCCTGCGGTCTATGGATGGAGGGCAACAGGCAGATTCTATTATCCTGGATTTCACACAGTGCCCAACTGCAGACTGTTAACGAAGGCCCGAGCATACGGAATAGGTTCCCAGATATGTGAATGGCTGGAGGACCTCTTAATGTGGTTTTCTGGTCACCAAGTTTCAAAAAATCGATTTTAATTGAATATTTCGATGCCTTACATTACAGAGAACATGTGGCAAAAACCGTTTTGCCCGTAAACTATTTCATATGGTCTAAATATACGATCATCGGCCCGGCATTCAGGCCTGTGTACGAAGACCTATCGATCGATAATTTACTGGAAAAGTGTGTTGGTGCGATCACTCAAAACTCTAAAGAGACGATAAATTCACTGATTTGGACGTTTTCCCCAAAACACATATATTCCGGTAAGGAAGTAGTCGAAACTGCAAACAATTTGGCTACAGTTATCTTCAACGACGACTTTATGGTAATCGCACAGACAATATCACAGGCTTTCAACTTGGCAACACGGCGTTCGAATTTTGCAGAAGGCGCAACGCGGACCGCCATGTACGCCCAATGCACCATGAGTCTATGGCCACCAAAGAAGCCAAATCTGAGGCCCACGCGAATGCGATTTACGAGATCGAAGAAGGCATCGCACTCTTATGATAAGTCCCAGACAACCGACTGTAAGATATCCTAACTTATAAAAAAGAAATGAATGTGTCTGATGAATAAAGAGGAAAAATATTGCACTTCAACTTCCCTAAACTTGACGAAAAATATAAAACTCTTTACGTTTCATACGAGGTACATAGAAGTTGGATATACACAACACTGTTAAGAGAATTATGTCCATTGCATGTAATAGTACATGGAATATTAGTCGAACGTCTCACGATAATTACTGTTTGTTTAAAGAAGTGGCTAGCGTCATCAGAGTCTAAAGACTACCGTTGTCTTCAACAGCAAATTAAATATAACATGAGCTATCTTATTTTCAGAGTAAATGTGGTTTCTGCATTTATGGCTGCTGATAACCTAGGAAACATTTATAAAAAACTGAAAATCGTAAATGAAATTGTGCTACGTCGTTGTATTAATATACGCGGCTGGCTGCGTCCTAGTGTACCTGAAGTAATTGAAAATTCTGTCCACATGTACTTGCAGATTTTACTTCTCTTGATTAATTAAGCCAGTTTTTTTATTTTTTTATTTTTTTGCGAATATTTGGATGCCATGGCTGGCTTTAGAGAATGTTGCAGCAATGGCGGCCGACAATTAATGTACTTCTGCTACACTGAAAATGGCAATAACTCGGAGGAAAGGTGCTTTACACACATATGAACAGTAAATAAAATCCGTTATTTTATGTTAATAAACGATCATTATATTCTGAGATAACAAACAGAATTTATCACATCACAGATCTTTCATCCATTTACAAAACGTGAGCGTACAAGTTTGCGTCTAATTCTTCCAAGGACTCTTACCTAAGAAGTTTTTATCATAGCCCGGTCTTTTCACAATTAGTGTAACACTGAACGTTGTATTTCTTCGATGTTGTTGGTTCACAGACGCGACAGTTATCTTAGTTTATTGGATTTTGTGCTTATGTCACTTCGTGTCTTTTCACTCGCAATAAAATGTTTGTATAGCGCTTTTGGCATTTGTAGGCGACGATATAATGCCCCTGGAAAGGTTTGTCCAAAAATTTCTTTTTTAATGTGTCAAATGTTTCCACAATGTTGACAGGAAATTTGCAGTTTCACATAGTCAAGCTTCAGTAAACACTTTTCCCAAACACATGTTTACAAAAAAATTGATTTAATGTTAGACCTGTATTAGTCATTAAATGTTCTATCAGTCATTAAATTGTCATTGACTAGTTCTGATAATCACACCCTATTTAAAAGTATACAAAATTTGTGATTGAAAAAACAGTTGTGTCATCCTGTAATGATCTGTGGTTTACTTTACTGTGTGTGTGTTTGTCAGCATGAATGAAAATTGGAAAAAACTTCGGATACGTCACGGAAATTATGTAAAATTTCCTTCTCCCATTCGGTTCACAGGCTGTAGAAACCCAGGAAAAATCCAGCTTACAGTTTTCAAACTGCGTCATCTGACCATATACTGACAATTAAATTAGTGAGTTGCGTACATTCAGGTGACTGTTTTCGAACAGTTAACGTAGTTCAGACATAAGGTAAAATTGACAATTTAGTAACATACATTACAATTAAAAATAATTAGCTCTAGTACATATGACAGGTGACACACACTGAAGAGCGAAATAAATTGGTACACCTGCCTAATACCGTGTAGGGGCTCAGTGAGCACGAAGAAGTGCCGTAACACGACGTGGCAAGCACTCGACTAATGTCTGAAGTAGTGCTGGAGGGAACTGACACCATGAATCCTGCAGGACTGTCCATTAATCAGTAAGAGTACGAGGGGGTGGAGATCTCTTATGAAAAGCACGTTGTAAGGCGTCCCAGATATGCTCAGTAATGTTAATGTCTTGGGAGTTTGGTGGCATGTACAATGTTCAAAGTTAGACGGGTGTTCCTGGGGCGAGACTGTAGCAATTCTGGACGTGTGGGGTGTCACATTGTACTGTTGGAATTGAGGAAGTTCGTCGGAATGCACAATGGACATGAATGGCTGCAAGTGACCAGACAGGATGTTTACGTTCGTGTTACCTGTCAGAGTCATATCTAGACGTATCAGGGTTCGCATGTCACTCCAACTGCACACGCCCCACACCATTACAAAGGCTCCACCAGCTCCAATAGTCCCCTGCTGACATGCAGTGTCCATGGATTGATGAGGTTCTCTCCATACCCGTACACGTCCACCCGCTCGATACAATTTGAAACGATACTCATCCGACCAGACGACATGATTCCAGTCATGAACAGTTCAGTATCGCTGTTGACGGGCCCAGGCGAGGCGTAAAGCTTTGTGTCGTGCAATCATCAAGGGTACACGAGTGGGCCTTCACCTCCGAAAGTCCATATCGATGATGTATCGTTGAATGGTTCGCATGCTGATACTTGTTGATGGCCCAGCACTGAAATCTGCAGCAGTTTGCGGAAGGGTTGCACTTCTCTCACGTTGAACGGTTTTCTTCAGTCGTCGTTTGTCTCTCTCTTGCAGCATCTTTTTCCGGCCGCAGGGATACTGTGCCCCATCGCTCGTGCACCGACTGTAGCACCACGTTCAAACTCTCTTAAATCTTGATAACCGGCCATTGCAGCAGCAGTAAACGATCTAATAATTCCTCCAGACACTTGTTGTCTTATATAGTCGTTGCCGACCACAGCGCCGTATTCTGCCTGTTTATATATCTCTGTATTTGAATACGCATGCCTATAACAGTTTCTTTGTCGCTTCAGTGTATAAATGTTGCTTTTATCATATCAGTGTAATGTGCTCTGCAGTGGTAAATATTTCTTCGTTCTTGACACATTATTTTTGTGTACGTCGTCGTCGGCAAGTGGCAGTCGTCCGCGCGGCTGAAACCCGAAGGTCGGCAGAACCGCACGACGGCGTAGCTGCGATATGGTCATGGGTCGGAACATGCGGCGCTTCACTGTCCGCGTTGTGTGGACAGCAAGACTTCCTAGAATTGCACCTGGTAGAAAAGTCACGAAAACAACAAGTAGTGTTAGTTGACCTAATTTATACAGGTATCCATTCACAATGCACTTGCACATAGTTTGCGGGTAAAACTGTTTGTGATCGTATTGTGTTCTGCAATAAATAGTCACGGTTAACCCGTTTAAGCTTGCTATTGAATCACTGCAACTGTATGTGGACAGTACGCACTAAATTTTGCACTATTAAAAGCTTTAGTTGAAGTTTCGACAACATACCTTCACCGAGGAGTCAAGCAGTATGTTGCTCCCTCCTACGTATATCTCGCGAAGAGACGATGAGGATAAAATCAGAGAGATTAGAGCCCACACAGAGGCATACCGACAATCTTTCTTTCTACGAACAATACGAGACTGGAATAGAAGGGAGAACCGATAGAGGTACTCATGGTACCCTCCGTCACACACCGTCAGGTGGCTTGCGGAGTATGGATGTAGATGTAGAACATGGTTTGGCGGTAGATTTTACTGTTGTTGTTGTTGTCCTGAATTATAGTTCCAACCATTGGGTCTGGGATTCTGCAAAGACCTGTTTCAATGGCACATGTTCTTATTCCGGTTGGAATTAAATCCATTGTCACCTTGCCTTTTGCGATTCGGGTTATTGTAGTTGTTTTGTTTCAAAATGGCTCTGAGCCCAATGTAACTTAACATATGAGGTCATCAGTCCCCTAGAACTTAGAACTACCTATACCTAACTAACCTAAGGACACCACATACATCCATGCCCGAGGCAGGATTCGAACCTGCGACCGTAGCGGTCGCGCGGTTCCCGAGTGAAGCGCCTAGAACCGCTCGGCCACAGCGGCCGGACTGTTTTTTGGTAGTTTCCATTATTGGGATTACCAGACTGCGGTCTACTGATACTATGATTAACGTTTTTGTTCGAATCATGGTTATAGCAAGCGTCGTTCACATCGCTATTGTTATTTTAAGGCCTGAAACCACCTCCTTTAAGGCTACCAACATTCTGACAGTTATTGTGGTTTCCACCCCTCCTTCGCGTTACTGTGGTTCGATGTATTATTTTCATTTGCCCTCTTGGCATTCTCTTGTATAACCGGCCT
The DNA here is from genome assembly GCF_023898315.1 of Schistocerca nitens. Lineage (NCBI taxonomy): Eukaryota > Metazoa > Arthropoda > Insecta > Orthoptera > Acrididae > Schistocerca > Schistocerca nitens. Next base: position 65,591,258 of record NC_064616.1, read on the forward strand.
TCTGTTTTGATTCTGCAACGCTGCAAACATGGACTGAAGTAAATTCTTAAGACGCTCAAATTCCTCTCGCAGTCCTTGGCTGGTATCCCATTTGCCGGAGGCTACGTCAGATGCTACATTCGCCATTTCTAACTTAACCTTCTCTATAACTGTTTCTTTCATGTTTTTATTTCCTCTACCGATGTTACCAGCTTTTTCGCCTTTTCTACTAACTGATCCTGATTCAGATGTAAAGTTGCCACATCGTCACTAAGTTGTTCCACCGTTTGCGGTAGGTCTTTGCAACTTGTTTGCAAAGCGTTGTTGTCACTATGTATACGTGACAAATCTGCCTTGATACTATCCGCGAGAGCCTTGTCGCCAGTCTCAAGTACTTCATTTAGCGTTACTACAATCTCTTCGTTGCGCATAGCTAGAGCTTCGTTAAGCTCTATTGCCCTTTCTTTCTCTCGAAGGATTTGTTTTTCTTCTCGCTGTCTTTTAAAGTCAGCGAGAAGTTGTCTCTGTCTTTCTTCCCTTTCCTGTTCTAAGATTATCTGTTTTTCTACGCGTTCCTGTTCTCTTCAATTTTCACGCAATTCTAATTTCCGTAGCAGTACAGAAATTAGATCCTGTTCATGTCCTCTTACTGGCAAAGGATCAACTGTGGCTACCCCCTGCCCCGTAACATCGACTATGTTAGTGTTACCTAACACCGTATGTACACTTTCGCTAGACACGTCTCCGCACTCGGGATGTAGTGTATTTTGGCTTCGAAATTCATTCTGTCCATGTTAAGAATACTGTCTAAATCTGCTAAACTGACGTGGTGTTCCCCACTGGGGATTTCTTCTACGTCAGTATTGTCTTTCCTCTTTGGTCAAATCATGATAATACACATTAACAACCCAGTAAACACGAGCACAGCCGGCCGTGGTGGCCGAGCGGTTCTAGGCGCTCCAGTCCGGAACCGCGCTGCTGCTACGGTCGCAGGTTCGAATCCTGCCTCGGGCATGGTTGTTTGTGATGTCCTTAGGTTTAAGTAGTTCTAAGTCTATGGCACTGATGACCTGAGAAGATGAGTCCCATAGTGCTCAGAGCCAGCCAGAACACGAGCACATAATATTGGACTAGTAACAATTAACTACGCACAAATATATACACAAAATTCTTCCACTGGTATAAGAAAATTATTCTTAACGTTAGTCAACAGTCAAACAACTGATGCAGCGTAAATTGTTATAGCATTATCTACGCAAATCTGTTTACGTGCATGCGCTGCAGTCTCACTGATACGTGACCCGTAAAATGCAAAAACATGCACACAACTACTTACCTTGTGTAGGCTGTTGACTCTTTTTGATGTTGTTTAATTTTACTGGTCTATTTTCTTTATGGTGACTAGTTTTGTCTTTCTCGATCAAAGTTCTCGACAGCCGTACACGAAACGGAAATTACAACCCCATTACACTTCTCTACAAATACTGAAAAATGTTAATTATTGTATACATAAAGGTTATGATTCTCGAGCCCCACGCTGGGTGCTACTGTAATACATCCTAACTTATAAAAAATATGTGAATGTATTCGATGAATAAAGAGGAAAAAAATATCCTTTCTTTCAGGAGTGCTAGTTCTGCAAGGTTCGCAGGAGAGCTTCTGTAAAGTTTGGAAGGTAGGAGACGAGGTACTGGCAGAAGTAAAGCTGTGAGTACCGGCCGTGAGTCGTGCTTCGGTAGCTCAGTTGGTAGAGCACTTGCCCGCGAAAGGCAAAGGTTCCGAGTTCGAGTCTCGGTCGGGCACACAGTTTTAATCTGTCAGGAAGTTTCAGGAAAAAAATGTTGCACTTTAATTTCTCTAAACTTGACGAAAAATATAAAGCTCTTTACGATTCATATGAGGTTCATTGAAGCTGGATATATACAACACTGTTATCTTATTTTCAGGGTAGATGTGGTTTCTGCATGTACGGCATTTGATAAGCTACAAAACATTTATAAGTAGTTGAAGTTAGTAAATGAAATTGTGCTACAGTCGTATTAACATACGCGACTGGCTGTGACCTAGTGTACCTGAAATCATTTAAAATTCTCTCCACATGTACATGCACATTTTACTTTTCTTGGTTAATGAAGCCAGTTTCTTTTGTGCGAATATATGGGCACCGCGCCTGCCTTACGGTGAATTTAGAAAATGTTGAGCAATGGCGGCCAACAGTTAGCGTACATCAGCTACACTGAAAATAGCAATAACTCCGAGGAAAGGTGTTTTACACACATATGAACATTAAATGAAACCCGTTACTTTATCTTAACAAACAATTGTTATATTGTGAGATAACAAATTTATCACATCACAGACCTTTCCATCCATGTAATAAAATGTGAGCGTACAAAATGACTCTGAGCACTATGCGACTTAACTTCTGAGGTCATCAGTCGCCTAGAACTTAGAACTAATTAAACCTAACTAACCTAAGGACATAACACACATCCATACCCGACGCAGGATTCGAACCTGCGACCGGAGCGGTCGCTCGGCTCCAGACTGAAGCGCCTAGAACCGCACTGAGCGTACAAGTTTGCGTCTAATTCTTCCTAGAACTCTTTTTATCGTATCCCGGTCTTTATACAGTTAGTGTTAACATTGTTGACTTTGTTGCATCGCATACACGGTTATTATCTTAGTTTACTGGATTTTATGCTTTTGTCACTTAGCGGTTTTTCACGCGCAAGAAAATGTTTATTTAGCACTTTTGGCATTTCCAGGCGACAATATACAAACAACCGACGAAAACCCTTTCCAAAACTTTAAACGCGATTTCCTAAAAGTCTCATTTGTTTTGCTGGGTGTTTGGATTGCCGAAAAACGACTCGGCCTATTTTGATTCCACTTAGCTATTTTTGTATAGAATTGAAATGGCTAATGTCGGAACTTCTAAAAGTTAAACAATTTTCAAAATATCGATTTTTATGTACCTTTTAATCCCCAGAAAAGTCGATTTTTTGTACTTCTTTTTCAAACAGCTGTCATTTTGTAAGAAATTTTTTTCATTTTTCAGAGATTCTGACTCATTTATTCCAATAAGTTTTTGGTCTGGTCTGTTTCAGACCTGAACCAGGTCCACCCGCCTACCAGTGCACAGCTTGCATTACGATGTTCAGTGCCATTTTGCTTAATAACTTCTTCGTATTTTAGCTTCTTAATATTTTTGATGAAGGTATAAGATAAATGACTAAAACGATACAAGCATTGTTTGACTTATCTTTTGATTTCACCTCAAAAAAAGTTGAAAATGTGTTAAAAATCGGACCTCTAGACCAGAAAATCCCCTTACGTAATAAAGTCCTGTATGTTGCCCACGACGGCGAATCTTCATCAAAGACAAGCGTATCGTAAAGAATGCCCCAGCGAAGTTTGATAGGACCGCTCTTGTTCTCCATGCACGTAAATGATCTGATGGATTGTGTGAGCAGCAATTTGCGACTATTTGCTGATGAGGCTGCAGTGTTCGGAAAACTGTCGTCGTTATGTGACTGTAGGAGGATACAAGATGATTTAAGCAGAACTTATTTCGTGTGAGGAATGGCAAATTGTTCTAAAAAGAAAAATTCGAATTATTGAAATTAAGTAGGAAAAACAACGCTGTAATGTATGAATACAGTATTGGTTGTGTTCTGCTATACACAGTCACGACGATTAAATATGTAGGTGTAATGCTGCAAAGCAATATGAAATGGAACGAGTATGTGAGTAGTGGGGCAACCTATGTGTCAAACCACTCTGCATTGTTGCCAAATTTATTCAAGATGGCAGCGCTGACGTCATCCAAGATGGCGGCATGTAGACTCGGCAACAACATATGACATCATCCAAGATGGCGGCTTTCGGCGGGAACATAGGCCAATTGTGCTATGCCCACTAACCTAACCTCCAGAAAAAATGGCGCATCATCCAAGATGGCCGATTTTGGCGGGAAGATAGGCCAATTGTGCTATGTCCACTAACCTAACCCCAGAAAAAATGGCGGGAATTTTGAATTTTGGCGCGAAAATAGGTCAGTTGGGCTACGTCCATTAACCTAAGCCACCAGAAGAAATTGGCGCCAAATTCAAATTCCAACAAGATAATGAACGCAAAACCGCACTTACCTTTATTATTATTCGTTATCATTTATTATTATTCATTATCACTGATTATCATTTATTAATATTTATATTATTATTATTATTATTATTATTATTATTATTATTATTTATCATTATTGGCCTACCTCCGCCCGCATCTCGTGGTCGTGCGGTAGCGTTCTCGCTTCCCACGCCCGGGTTCCCGGGTTCGATTCCCGGCGGGGTCAGGGATTTTCTCTGCCTCGTGATGGCTGGGTGTTGTGTGCTGTCCTTAGGTTAGTTAGGTTTAAGTTGTTCTAAGTTCTAGGGGACTGATGACCATAGATGTTAAGTCCCATAGTGCTCAGAGCCATTTGAGCCTACCTCCACTAGAAAATTCCAGCATGATAATGTCTGCAAAACCGTACTTGTCTTTATTATTATTGATTATTATTCATTATCATTAATCATTTATTATTATTTATTATTGTTATTGGCCTAACTCCTCTAGAAAATTGCGCCAAATTCAAATTCCAACACGATAATGTCTCGAAAACTGTACTTCTATTTTTATTACTTGTTATAATTTATTATTTATTCAAGATGTCCGATTTCGGTGGGAAGAAAGCTATTTGCTTTACATTGACAGTAAAAAATCTGTCACAAGTATAAATTCCAACACCATAATCTATCATACGTACGAAATAGCTCACATCCTACGTACTTTCACGCTAATTTATCCTTTCACTGCTAAGCTATGAAAATCGCGTCAAATAATAAAGAGCACTTATAGTAATCTAATTCGCATCCTTTGATTTTGTGTGAAAAAGAGGGCTTATGTCTTAATTTCAAGCAGTACTGTCATCACTTGTTATTCAACAGAATCAGTACACATCTTCGAGATCCTAGTGCAGTCACCACGACATCCACGCTACAAGTGAATTAGTTGAAATCGTCGCCGCACCTGTCCCTGTGGTGTCACCGCCAGACACCACACTTGCTAGGTGGTAGCCTTTAAATCGGCCGCGGCCCGTTAGTATACGTAGGACCCGCGTGTCGCCACTGTCAGTGATTGCAGACCGAGCGCCGCCACACGGCAGGTCTAGAGAGACTTCCTAGCACTCGCCCCAGTTGTACAGCCGACTTTGCTAGTGATGGTTCACTGACAATTACGCTCTCATTAGCCGAGACGATAGTTAGCATAGCCTTCAGCTACGTCATTTGCTACGACCTAGCAAGGCGCCATTGTCAATTCCTATTTATCTTGTGATGCATGTACAGTCAGACCGATGTTCACCAATTATGGATTAAAGTTAAGTATTCCTGAAGCTACGTACTTGTCTTGATAGTATAATTACTTTACCTGTTCCAGACCTCACGCCAGCCTGAGTGAGCTTAAACGCGTGCCTTTCGGCTTCCTCCAAACCCCGTGAATTGGCTCCTGCCAATTCACAACATTTGGCGACGAGCTAAATCGGGTTGTACCAAATTTGCCCTGATTTACTTGTTTCATGGCTTCGCCACAATCTCCAGATGTACTGTCCGAATTTTATCGCTTACAGAATCAGCAGACGCAGGCCTTACTGGATGCCCTTGGACAGTTCGTCCAGGGTCAACGTGCACTGCAAACTGATGCGGCAGCCGCCGCTCCACCTCTACTGCAGCCACAACACACAGTTGCACCACCTTTTCGTCCTTTTGATGTGGCACTGGAAAGCTGGACGGAGTGGTCACGCGAATTTGGATTCCATCTCGCCGGCTACAGAATTCAAGGTATTGAGCGGCAGCCTTTTCTGCTTTCTTGTGTCGGAGTGTCCAACTACCGTCTGATAGTGAAATTGTTTCCCCGACGCGACGTAACAACTCTGTCCTACGAAGAAATTTTGTCTGCATTAGATGCATATTTCAAAGAATCAGTCAATGTCGTTGCAAAAAGGTATAGCTTCTTTCGTACAAAACGTACGGCCGGTCAGACTAATCGGGAGTGGGTTGCAACCTTGCAAGGCCTTACTAGGGATTGTGCTTTTGAGTGTGAATGTGGACTTCCTTATTCAGATACTATGGTACGTGATGCAATTGCACAGAACGTTTCTGATGTTCGTGTTCGTCTACGGGAACAGATTTTGAAACTAGTCAATCCCTCCCTTCAACAAGTGATGGACATATTGGATCGGCAAGACACACTTGACTTTGCTCAGGAATCATTTGAAACTTCACCAGCCATGTGTCACATTAACCGGCCCGCCGGGCGCGCTGCACGGAACAGTAAACAGCCCTTGTGCCCATCCGTGCAGCCACGTGTGCCGCGCAAGCAAGCAAATGCAGTGCTAAAATCATGCCCGCGGTGTGCTACTAGACATTCGCGTGAGAATTGCCCGTCATGCCAGGCTATTTGCTTTTTCTGTAATAAACAAGGACATGTTCAGAGTGTTTGCCAGAAAAAGCTCAGATCGGACACTCACAACCATTCCAGGCCCTTTGCTTCGCGCCGGAATCGAACCAAGAATACTCAGGCTCGTGAACCTTCACCCATTGAAATTCATGTAGTTAATTCCACTCCGCCCAGTGCCACTCTCTCTAACATTGACTGTGTTCGTCCCACAAATAGTGTGCGTCGACATCGCCGGAAATCGCGTCAAGTCGCAAGTGCTTCTGTACCAGTGTCTGTTCACGTTGCACGAGACAGTCGCTCTTGTCGTCACCAGGACAATAAACTTTTTGTAGACTTGGGCATTAATGGCAACGTGATACCATTCCAGCTCGATACCGGAGCTGCAGTTTCCTTGATCAATCACGACACGTACACACAGCTGGGCAAACCTCCGTTGCGTGCCGCAATGTTAAGCTCAGTAGTTATTCAGGACAAGCAATCCCTGTGTTAGGACAGTGCAGCCTTCTTGCAACATACAAGGCACAAACAAAACTTGTGTCATTTAACGTTCTTCGTTCTACTTCTGCAGTGACCTTGTTTGGTTTCGATTTATTTCAGTTGTTTAACTTGTCTATAGTAAATCAGGTCCTCTCACTGAACCAGACTGTGCCTTCAGACAGTGTTTCTCGTCTGTGTGAAGAGTTTGCAGACATTTTTGCACCGGGCCTTGGTTGCGCTAAGAACTATACAGCACATTTGGAACTGAAAGTAAACGCGCAACCGAAATTTTTCAGAGCTCGCAATGTTCCCCACGCATTGCGTGATGAGGTCGCAAGAACATTCAACGATTTGGAATCACAAGGTGTGATTCAACGTGTGCAGGCTTCTCTCTGGGCATCACCCTTAGTAATTTTGCCAAAACCTTCTGGAAAATTGAGACTTTGTGTGGACTTCAAGGCAACAGTGAATCCACAACTAGTGATTGCAACTTATCCTTTACACCGCCCGGAAGATCTTTTTGACAAACTGTGCCCAGGTAAATATTTTTCGAAGTTGGACCTAGCAGATGCGTACTTGTAAATACCAGTGGACGACGAATCTCAGCACGTCTTGGTGGTTAACACGCATCTTGGTTTGTACCGATTCAAAAGACTGCCACTCGGGTGTGCATCCGCCCCTGCATTGTTCCAGCAATATCTGCAAACTGTTTGTGCGTCGGCCCATACTGCAGCAAACTATCTGGACGATATTGTGATCCCCGGAAAGACAGAAGACGAACATTTAGCCAACCTCCGAACATTATTTCAGGTATTGCGACAAAATGGTCTTCGCTTGCGGAAGGACAAATGTGTGTTTTTTGATCGTGACTTACCCTACCTGGGACATGTAATCAATGCCCAAGGCATACATCCCAGTCCAGAGCACCTCCGTGCCATACCGGACTTGCCTTCGAAGCAGAATTTGAAGCAGCTACAGAGTGTGTTGGGAAAACTTAATTATTATAATAAATTTGTGCCGCGCGCTTCTTCCATTTCAGCTCCGCTTCATCGCTTACGCCGTAAAGGTGTTCCGTTCGTCAGGACGACGGAATGTGAACGCGCCTTTCTCCAGTTGAAATCGGCGTTGCTTTCTGGTACTTGCCTTACGCCATTCGATCCCCAGAAACCCCTTTTGTTAATGGTAGATGCATCGGATTTCGGGATCGGTGCTGTGCTTGCGCACAAAGATGGTTCGCATGATCGCCCTATTGCCTTTGCGTGCAAATTGCTGTCGTCTGCGCAATGAAATTATTCACAGATCGGGAAAGAAGCTTTGGCTCTCGTGTTTGGTGTTACTAAGTACACGGTTTCTTGTATGGTCGTCACTTTACCATCATCACCGACCACAAACCTTTGACATCGCTTTTTCATCCAAACAAGCCTGTACCTCCACGTATAGCGCTGGTCTATTTTCCTCTCGCAGTACCGCTACGATATCTTGTATCGGTCCACTGCTAAGTACGGAAACGCCGATGCGTTGTCCCGTTTGCCTGTTGCTGAGGATAGAGCATTCGATTCCTCCGAACTTGTTTGCATGTTCATTGATTCGGAAACCGATGACATGGTCGAATCGTTTCCGATTGATTTTCATCGTGTAGCTACAGCCACAGCTGCAGACCCTGTCCTTGCTTCCGTTCTTCGTTTTGTTGCTACGCAATGGCCCTTGTCAAAGTCAAGGATCGAGGATCCGTTGCTTCGCCGTTTTTTTGCTCACAAGGAGAGACTTTTTGTACGACGTGGTGTTTTGCTGTTGCGTTCTGATAATGATCAGTCCAGGGACGTGGTCCCACGTTCGTTACAGTCCTCTGTCTTACGGCTTCTTCACCAAGGACATTGGGGTATCGTGCAAACGAAACAACTTGCTCGTCAGCACTGTACTTGGTTCGGAATCGATGCTGCGATTACGAATATGTGCTCTTCTTGCATGGCGTGTGCCGAACAACAATCCGCACCGCCGCGGAAATTCTTTGCATGGCCGAAAGCCACTACCCCTTGGCAACGCTTACACATCGATTTTGCTGGTCCATTCGGGAATGCTCGATGGTTGGTTGTGGTAGATTCATTCTGTAATTTTCCTTTTGTTGTCCGGATGTCTTCCACGACGTCATCTGCCACCATCCAAGCGTTATCTGCTATCTTTTGCATTGAAGGTCTTCCACAGACTATTGTTTCCAACAATGGCCCACAATTCATGTCCGCAGAATTTCAGTCATTCTGCAAGGCCAATGGTATTCAACATCTGACATCCGCGCCGTTTTCGCCTCAGTCAAACGGTGCCGCTGAACGATTGGTCCGGACTTTCAAGTCACAGATGTTGAAGTTAAAATAGTCGCATTCTCGGGAGGACGCGTTATTGCTCTTCTTGTCCTCGTGTCGCTCTCAGCCCCGAGATGGTCGCTCGCCGGCTGAGTTGCTCCATGGTCGTCCTCATCGAACCTTGATGTCTTTGCTGCATCCGCAGCATCAGTTTCCTGTGCAGCGGCAGCCACCTGCTTATGTTCCAGGCGACGTTGTATATTATCGCAACTATCGAAGTTCACGGCGTTGGCTCGCAGGGCGCATTCTTCGCTGCCTCGGTCGCGCTATGTACCTGGTTTTGGGGGCCTCTGGTGAGGTGCGTCGGCATCTCAATCAGCTGCGCCTCTGTCGTCGCCTGGGTTCTGCCGCTCCCCGTCTGCTTTCAGCGACGGTGCCGTCCGGTCAGCGCCCTGGGGACCCATCTACTGGCTCGCCTCATCCCCAGGTGTTACCGACGATGCCTTCCATTTTGCCCCGTGGCGACGCGCCGCCGCCGCCGCCGCCGCCTGTTCTCCCGCCGCCGACGCCCGCAGTGGACGCGTCGCTGCAACCGCCGGGCGCCTCCCTGGGTCACGCGCCGCCGATCGCTTCCCGCGACCAGTTGTCCTCCGCCATGGAACTCTTGCCCGCTCCGGACCACATAGCGTCTTCGGCCGTCGGGTGCCCCGACTCGATGGAGGTCGACCCTTCGGCCCCTCCTGTCTCTCTAAGGGCGCATACGGCGCATGTTGGCGTGCATTCTGGAATAGGTTTTCAGGCGTTTCCTAGCTCCCCTCGGACCGAATGGGAGGGTGCGGGTGGCACAGCCTCGCCTGTTGTTAGCCTTCCCACCTCGTCGCATACGTCAACATGGGTTCCTCCCCTCGGCGGGCGGAAACCTTATAACACAACCGTTCGCCGATTTGCGGGGGAGGAATGTGGTGCCACCGCCAGCCATCACACTTGCTAGGTGGTAGCCTTTAAATCGGCCGCGGTCCGTTAGTATACGTCGGACCCGCGTATCGCCACTGTCAGTGATTGCAGACCGAGCGCCGCCACACGGCAGGTCTAGAGAGACTTCCTAGCACTCGCCCCAGTTGTACAGCCGACTTTGCTAGTGATGGTTCACTGACAATTACACTCTCATTAGCCGAGACGATAGTTAGCATAGCCTTTGGCTACGTCATTTGCTACGACCTAGCAAGGCGCCATTGTCAATTCCTATTTATCTTGTGATGCATGTACAGTCAGACCGATGTTCACCAATTATGGATTAAAGTTAAGTATTCCTGAAGCTACGTAATTGTCTTGATAGTATAATTACTTTACCTGTTCCAGACCTCACGCCAGCCTGCGTGAGCTTAAACACGTGCCTTTCGGCTTCCTCCAAACCCCGTGAATTGGCTCCTGCCAATTCACAACAGTCCCCGTCTCCCAGACGCCACGGTCGCCGAGCGAGCAGCTCCATAGCCCCGCACACTACACTTAAGGGAGTGGCCGCATCGCCCTACGTCACGGCCGGTCCAGCGCTCTCGTCAACAACATGTTTTCGTGGACTGGGGAGCCTGCCCCCACCGACCAGTTGGCGCCAAAGCTGTTCGCTGGACACGTTCAAACCTGTCGATGCCGACCGTTCACCATCCACCACATGTCTTTGTGTGACCGAGAACGCCGTGCTACACATTTGGCACCAAAGTTTGCTCGACAGTGGAATCCGCCATGACTGTATAACAGCACGTTTGATCACCACGAGTCCCCTCGCTAAGTTAATTGACGCTCTTTCGTGTGCGCGTTATATCCGGACACTCGCCGCGCCGCCGGCCTGCTGACGTCCGACCGCTTACGTCACACACCCTCGGCCGCCCCCTCCATACACGCGACGGACATAGTCCTCTGTAAATATGCTAACTCCAACATCGCTCATCTAACCTATCAATTACGTAAGTACTTAATTCCATTTCAATTTTAATCATATTAAATAATTCAGTTTACAATTTCATATACGTATGCAAAACTGTTCAACTGCCTACTTTCAACTACTTTTCGAGGACCAGACCACCACCTCTTCCTAGGAACCCTCGCCGAGTTTGAATTCTGTCAGAAAAGAAACGTCACTTGCCCTTTAGCTACCAACGTAAGAAAATTGCGCGTAAAGAAAGGGCACTTGTGCTAACCTCATCTACCCGACCACCACTTCCTCCTAGGATCAGGCGCCAAGTGTGAAATCTGTCAGTAAACAAAGCTCTCTTGCGTCTTCGCTACCAACGTAAGAAAATTGCTGAAAACGAAGCGTACCACCACCACCACTTCCTAGGGGGTGGGGGGGGGGGGCGGTTGGTAAAACGACTCAGCACGCACTAGGCTGATGGGAGGAGGAAGGAATGTACTTTATTTATTTGGGAGCAATTTATTTAGAGATGGAGATATGTATCACAGAACACACGCTCTCACATGCCCCCACAGCATGCAGACCTGCAAACTACTCCTACGTAACTTTTCTATAACGCTCTACACACACTTAGCCGCTGTACGAGGCATGCGCGCGCAGTTCGAATCGTGGCGGGCGTTTGAATCCGGGCAACACGGGCCCTAGTATTACTAGGCCCGTGTTGCAGAAAAATTAATTTCCGGTTGCGCAATGTCGCAGATAAGGCGCGCTGGCACCGACTTGGCTCGCCGAGACCGGAAGTTGTGGTTGCGATAAGCGCTGCTGGGGTCCAGCTGCGCCGCAGCACGCAGCGTCATTCGCTCTGCGAACGTCGAGGAGTGCGGACGCATAGCTCTGGGTGTCTCGCTGGGCGTTGGCTTGCTACGTTCACTTGTGTTAACGTGCCACAGCAATGCCTAGGCGACGTGCATGGCGTCGTCGCTGGCGGCGCAGCGTTCCTGTTTATCGCAGTTTGAAGGCTATTGATATTGATTTGGCTGCACAGTTTAATAAACAACAATTAATTGGAGGTCCAAATGTTTTTCGTGTACTCCATTTGAACTTTACATGTGGTGTACAAGCAGTTTTTGGAGGTAATACATGACTCACGCTTGCTGTTGTATGGGGCAATCATGCAGATTATGGTGGCCTTGAAGCGTTTCAAGATGCAAATATTTTGACATGGAAGCCATGGAGTATAGCAGAGACAACATCAAAAATGTCACTGTACAGCCTACAGACATGTGAAGCACACCGAAATAAATCAAAACATTCATGCCCATAGAACCGAACAACTCTTAATTTGTCTAAATAATAATCCATCTATAATACCCTGCTCCCTAATCGTCAACTCTTCAAAATCACACACTTGTCTTTATTTAAACAACTAGAGGTAGACAGCTCCACCACCTCTGTATTCGCCACTCAGTCCACGGTCCAGCTGACTTAGTAACAGGACACCCTCCCCCCTGACATCAGAATATGTGAATACTTTCACATATCTTTTTGATACTTTTACATCTCATAGCTTTCGATATGTAAGGCTGACCTACGGCAGGTTCTGAACTCCAGTGGTGCACTACACTTGGCAACACAACCACACCCATCAAGATATTCATTCCAATACAGGCCTGTAACTCCTCTACAGATAAATTTGTCCAACTATTTGTTAGCTCACTCACAGTCTGACCAGATTGCCATTTTTGTGCAAAAAGCACTCAGGCTGCGCTGTGCTGCTCGGGGAAGTAAGGAAGGACTGCAGTCTATTTATTTCGAGCCCTTTTATTTAGTCGTGGAGTATATTTGTCACAAAACACCCGCACTGATCCGACTGTAGTCATCTGACATAGGCCACAAACTCGTAAACAACTAATTTCGCCACACAATATCGAACTGCTCTTAAATAATGCAGCACACAATATCCGCAGACGAGCTCTGTACTCTTAAACTCTCCAAATAACGCACAGCACAGTGCACAGACATACTCGCAGAAGAGTGAAACAGATGCGCCCAAACACCCTCACCCAACACCCTGCCCCCAGCTGCCAAATCGACCAAAAGTCTCTGCTCGGCTTCCCTCAAATATGACCTTTTCACAGTCGCATTCGCGCCTAACACACGGAGAATTCATACCACATATGCGCCTTAGATTACGCTCCAAGGCAGGACGCGCGCGTAATGTCGAAAAGGGGGGGGGGGTCCAGAGCCTCCAGCCAAGTTCAGCTTCCGCGCGCTCGAGATAATTGCCCAGAAAGGGCGCTCTCCTCTGACACATGTGAAAGCTGCTTTGTTCTTCTCATATATACCGCCAACGTCTCATGTCTGGACCTGCCTTCACGTCTATTGTCAGAATGACCCATAGCTCGTTGACATACACGATTAACGCCACCGCGAAAACAGTTACTCCTCGCCTGCGACCGAGATGGTGACGGAAAACCAATCACTCTGATCTGCGCTGCAGGGACGTGTAATGATTAACAGCACTCTATTTATTTTTCGCCGGCCGAAGTGGCCGTGCGGTTAAAGGCGCTGCAGTCTGGAACCGCAAGACCGCTACGGTCGCAGGTTCGAATCCTGCCTCGGGCATGGATGTTTGTGATGTCGTTAGGTTAGTTAGGTTTAACTACTTCTAAGTTCTAGGGGACTAATGACCTCAGCAGTTGAGTCCCATAGTGCTCAGAGCCATTTGAACCATTTATTTTTCAAACAACTTATTTAACCTTACAGTATATCTATCACACTACCACAAAACACCCACCCAGATTTGCCGTGGGCTATGTTGCACAGCCTCAGACACACAACCAACTCACAATTTCTATGCATGCAATAACAAACTGCTACTAAATAATTCTTCACAGTGATATGTAGATACGCTCAGTACTCGTAAACTTTCCAAATAACGCATAGCAGAGCCTGCAGATCCGCTCGCAAAATAACTCAGCAATAACTTTAGCTACCCGCCAACGAATCCTGTTCACAGGATCGTGAAGTCACGCACCCGTCTGATTACAGACCGCCCACAGCCCCTGCTCGGCTTCCGCAAGCGTGAGTTGGCGCGGTCGACGCGCTCTTCGGCTGTCAAAGCACACACAGACGTCCGTCCAGGACCGCGATCCGTCACAACCCTAAGCCGCGATCACCGAACGCGGGTGAAAGTCAAATTTATATCAACGTAGCATTATTCCAAAGCGCGGCTTCTATACGGTAGACACGTCATAGCAGCAGCACATGTCTTTACCTCCTATGACACACTGTGCTTTGCTAATGACACGACATTACACGGCCCTTTAACTAAACATAGCTACACGTCCATGCTCCAGGTGCACGGTATAGTTTCCTGTGAGAGGCTGTGCATCAGTCTGTGTTAATGTCTGTGCAGCGCAGGAATTCAGAGGTCTATGGCACGCTAAAGTACCAGGACTGCGCTTAATATCGACTGGTACAAGGTGAGTTTTATAATATTATATTAAAAATATTTTTGGTCTTCTAATACGCGATTCTCGAGATGTCTGTAGAAAAGGGAGCAGGCTCTGATCAGAAAGACTGACGGGTTCCTGCCAAAGGGGAAAGGCTCTCGAATTAGCTGAACTGTTCTGAGAGTGACTTGGGTCGACTGAGGGTGCTCTGCTGTAAAATGGTGATTTTGTACCGTATAGGAAAATGAATTGTATCTTTATTACAAGGACGAGGTGCGCGTCGGAATATTGTTATCATTGGAATGTGTTTAAGTATATAATATTAAATGCCCTATCCTCAGTGAGAGGGGATGTATATCGGTAAAAGTGTTTACTTATTTGACAACATGTATGCGTAATTTAGTACGTTTAATTGTTCACTGAATATGACTACCTGTGCAAAAAGGATTTATTATGTTCTGTTGAGCTGGGTTGTGTGTGAGGGCGTAAATGCTTGTACAAAATTATTAAAACAGGGTGGGTGGCATATAAGTAGAACAAGTTCTGTGAAAGCGTGTGTTGAAGGAATGAGCGAGTGGATGACACGACTCATCTACGACTGTATCATTAGGACATGTAAATAAATGTCGGATAACCTAAATTGAGCTCATTTTTTTCTTTTTAATCATATATATGGCTTCTGCTTGGAATTATGGTTGTCTATTTTTTCTAAATGCATACTCATCTATGCTTAGAAAGGGAGAACGCTTTTTTATTGTTAAGTGAGTTTCGGCAGGAGTGAAAAAGGCTTTTATATATGCAGGTCTTGAAGATTTGTGAGTGGAAACTGTTAGCGCAGCGTGAATGATGTCCTGTTTGCTGGCTGGGGGATACACTGTTTATATGTTGAGTTGGAGATGGAGGGGAGGACAGAGATCTGTGCTATTCAGGAATCCATTTGTGCAGTGTATGTCGTTAGACAATAGCTGGAGAGCAGGTATAGAGAGAGCCCACTTCAGCATGCTGGTCCTGGGGCTGAGTGTACGGCTGTTTAGATGGACAGATATGTGGCTTTGACATGCCGCCGGAGGCGCTCGTACGCTCGCTCTGTAAGGTGAAATTGGATTAGTTTGAGCATTTAGTACTTGTTTCGGTGGTTATTGGATTAAGAACTGTAATATTGAAGGTCATGTCCTCAGTGGGAACGCTGTGTAATTGAGTAAGTGTTTACGTATTTGAAGATATGTTTCGCGATTGGTGATGTTAAGTTGATGGCGCAATTTAGCTACCACTGTAAAAAATATCTCTCTCCTCCTGAAAGAAAGAACGAAAGAAAGAAAGAAAGGGGTGTCCTAGCCCCCAGACCTGATGGATGAGTTATTAGATAAGAGCAAGTGATAGTTGTTGAATTATGCTATGTGTTCGGATATAGGAGTCTCTAAACGGCGGCGCAAATGAATGTGTATGTTGAATGGCTGAAGTGTAATGCAGGATGGAAGGAGTGAGACATTAGAACATCGAGGACGAGCGAATTCGCGTCTTTCCTTGTTGATCAATGAAATGTGGTGATGATTACAGTACACAAAGCCGCGTCGGCGATGTCTTCATAGGCCTTACACATGCTGGTCGGATTTTCGTTTCGGGGATAGCGACTGAAGGGTGTCGCTAATAAAAGTTGTATAATGACTAGAGAATGTGAGTTGGTATGCTATCGTGAGAGGGTGAAGCTTGATGACATAGATAATTGGACTGGATTTTTTTGTGTGGAAATTTATGCAGTCTATAGATAGTGATATTGGACCGGTAGTGACAAGAGTTAAGAGCGGAAAAATAGATCCAAATCGAGCGCTGGCAGAATGTTGGGGCAATGCTAATAATATTTAATTCAAGTTGGAGGTGGTAAATATGGACCAGGCTTTAAATATTGGTGTGAGTGTGGTATGTGCTTGATGGTCTGTATAAAAGTTTGACTCTTTAATTGCGTTTGTATTTTGGGGTATGTGTACAATTAATTTTACTGTTGAAAGTGCGATAAAGATGAGTTGATTGGTGTTTAGATAGAGGCTACGTTTATAGTTCGAAAAGAGGGGATGAGAATGGTAAATTGATTGATGGACATGGTTTGTGGGGTGATATATGAGCGTCAAGATAGGGTTGAGGACGTTTGCGTATGTTGATGGTGGGACGGATCTCATGTTAGATGTGGTGGGAGGAGTAAATTCGATCTTATTTTTAAAAAATGTTGTAAAGTAAGAATAATAGTGAGAAGGTTTTAGATGGCTGGTCACGTGACGAGGCGAGAGCAGGGATTCGTAGTTCTGTTTAGTTAAAGGGCCGTGTAATGTCGTATCAGGAGCAATGCGCAGTGTGTCATAGAAGGTAAAGACATGTGCTGCAACTATGATGTGTCTAGCATATGGAGGCTACGCTTTGGAATAATGCTACGTTGATATAAATTTGACTTTCACCCGCGTTCGGTGATCGCGGCTTAGGGTTGTGACGGATCGCGGTCCTGGACGGACGTCTGTGTGTGCTTTGACAGCTGACGAGCGCGTCGACCGCGCCAACTCACGCTTGCGGAAGCCGGGCAGGGGCTGTGGGCGGTCTGTAATCAGACGGGTGCGTGACTTCACGACCCTGTGAACAGGATTCGTTGGGGGGTAGCTGCCCACGTCTGCTAAGTTCTTATGCGAGTGGATCTGCAGGCTCTGCTATGCGTTATTTGTAAAGTTAAAGAGTACTCAGCGTATCTACACATCAGTGTGAAGTATTATTTAGTAGCAGTTTGTTACTGTGTGTACTGAAATTATGAGTTGGGTATGTGTCGGTGGGCTGTGCAACATGGCCCACGGCAAATCTGGGTGGGTGTTTTGTGGTAGTGTGATAGATATACTGTAAGGTTAAATAAGTTGTTTGAAAAATAAATAGAGTGCTGTTAATCATTACACGTCCCTGCAGCGCAGATCAGTGTGATTGGTTTTCTGTCACCATCTCGGTGGCGTTAATCGTGTGTGTCAACGAGCTATGGGTCATTCTGACAATAGACGTGAAGGTAGCTCCAGACCTGAGACGTTGGCGGTATACATGAGAAGAACAAAGCAGCTTTCACATGTGTCAGAGGAGAGCGCCCTTTCTGGGCAACTGTCACGAGCGCGCGGAAGCTGAACTTGGCTGGAGGCTCTGGACCCCCCCCCCCCCACCCCCATAGCGACCACACGCGCGCGAGGCCTGCCTTGGAGCGTAATCTAAGGCCTATAGGTGATATGAAATTCTCCAGTGTTAGCCGCGAATACGACTGTCAGAAGGTCATGTTTGTGGGAAGCCAAGCAGAGACTTTTGGTCGGTTTGGCAGCTGGGGGCAGGGTGTTGGGTGAGGGTGTTTGGGCGCATCTGTTTCACTCTTCTGCGAGCATGTCTGTGCACTGTGCTGTGCGTTATTTGGAGAGTTTAAGAGTACAGAGCTCGTCTGCGGATATTGTGTACTGCATTATTTAAGAGCAGTTCGATATTGTGTGGCGAAATTAGTTGTTTACGAGTTTGTGGCCTATGTCAGATGACCACAGTCAGATCAGTGCGGGTGTTTTGTGACAAATATACTCCATGACTAAATAAAAGGGCTCGAAATAAATAGACTGCAGTCCTTCCTTACTTCCCCGAGCAGCACAGCGCAGTCTGAGTGGTTTTTGCGCAAAAATGGCAATCTGGTCAGACTGTGAGTGAGTTAACAAATAGTGGGACAAATTTATCTGTAGAGGAGTTACAGGCCTGTATTGGAATGAATATCTTGATGGGTGTGGTTGTGTTGCCAAGTGTAGTGCACTACTGGAGTTCAGAACCCGCCTTACATATCGAAAGCTATGAGATGTAAAAGTATCAAAAAGATATGTGAAAGTATTCACATATTCTGATGTCAGAGGGGAGGGTGTCCTGTTACTAAGTCAGCTGGACCGTGGACTGAGTGGCGAATACAGAGGTGGTGGAGCTGTCTACCTCTAGTTGTTTAAATAAAGACAAGTGTGTGATTTTGAAGAGTTGACGATTAGGGAGCAGGGTATTATAGATGGATTATTATTTAGACAAAATAAGAGTTGTTCGGTTCTATGGGCATGAATGTTTTGATTTATTTCGGTGTGCTTCACATGTCTGTAGGCTGTACAGTGACATTTTTGATGTTGTCTCTGCTATACTCCATGGCTTCCATGTCAAAATATTTGCATCTGGAAACGCTTCAAGGCCACCATAATCTGCATGATTGCCCCATACAACAGCAAGCGTGAGTCATGTACTACCTCCAAAAACTGCTTGTACATCACATGTAAAGTTCAAATGGAGTCCACGAAAAACATTTGGACCTCCAATTAATTGTTGTTTATTAAACTGTGCAGCCAAATCAATATCAATAGCCTTCAAACTGCGATAAACAGGAACGCTGCGCCGCCAGCGACGACGCCATGCACGTCGCCTAGGCATTGCTGTGGCACGTTAACACAAGTGAACGTAGCCAGCCAACGCCCAGCGAGACACCCAGAGCTATGCGTCCGCACTCCTCGACGTTCGCAGAGCGAATGACGCTGCGTGCTGCGGCGCAGCTGGACCCCAGCAGCGCTTATCGCAACCACAACTTCCGGTCTCGGCGAGCCAAGTCGGTGCCAGCGCGCCTTATCTGCGACATTGCGCAACCGGAAATTAATTTTTCTGCAACACGGGCCTAGTAATACTAGGGCCCGTGTTGCCCGGATTCAAACGCCCGCCACGATTCGAACTGCGCGCGCATGCCTCGTACAGCGGCTAAGTGTGTGTAGAGCGTTATAGAAAAGTTACGTAGGAGTAGTTTGCAGGTCTGCATGCTGTGGGGGCATGTGAGAGCGTGTGTTCTGTGATACATATCTCCATCTCTAAATAAATTGCTCCCAAATAAATAAAGTACATTCCTTCCTCCTCCCATCAGCCTAGTGCGTGCTGAGTCGTTTTACCAACCGCCCCCCCCCCCCCACCCCCTAGGAAGTGGTGGTGGTGGTACGCTTCGTTTTCAGCAATTTTCTTACGTTGGTAGCGAAGACGCAAGAGAGCTTTGTTTACTGACAGATTTCATACTTGGCGCCTGATCCTAGGAGGAAGTGGTGGTCGGGTAGATGAGGTTAGCACAAGTGCCCTTTCTTTACGCGCAATTTTCTTACGTTGGTAGCTAAAGGGCAAGTGACGTTTCTTTTCTGACAGAATTCAAACTCGGCGAGGGTTCCTAGGAAGAGGTGGTGGTCTGGTCCTCGAATAGTAGTTGAAAGTAGGCAGTTGAACAGCTTTGCATACGTATATGAAATTGTAAACTGAATTATTTAATATGATTAAAATTGAAATGGAATTAAGTACTTACGTAATTGATAGGTTAGATGAGCGATGTGGGAGTTAGCATATTTACAGAGGACTATGTCCGTCGCGTGTATGGAGGGGGCGGCCGAGGGTGTGTGGCGTAAGCGGTCGGACGTCAGCAGGCCGGCGGCGCGGCGAGTGTCCGGATATAACGCGCACACGAAAGAGCGTCAATTAACTTAGCGAGGGGACTCGTGGTGATCAAACGTGCTGTTATACAGTCATGGCGGATTCCACTGTCGAGCAAACTTTGGTGCCAAATGTGTAGCACGGCGTTCTCGGTCACACAAAGACATGTGGTGGATGGTGAACGGTCGGCATCGACAGGTTTGAACGTGTCCAGCGAACAGCTTTGGCGCCAACTGGTCGGTGGGGGCAGGCTCCCCTGTCCACGAAAACATGTTGTTGACGAGAGCGCTGGACCGGCCGTGACGTAGGGCGATGCGGCCGCTCCGTTACCTGTGGTGCGCGGGGCTGTGGAGCCGCTCGCTCGGCGACCGTGGCGTCTGGGAGTCGGGGCCAGGTGCGGCGACGATTTCAACTAATTCACTTGTAGCGTGGACGTCGTGGCGACAGCACTGGGATCACGAAGATATGTACTGATTGTGTTGGAGAACAAGTGATGACCGTACTGCTTGAAATAAAGTCATAAGCCCTTTTTTCACACAAAATCAAAGGATGTGAATTAGGTTACTATAAGTGCACTTTATTATTTGACGCGATTTTCATAGCTTAGCAGTGAAAGGATAAATTAGCGTGAAAGTTCGTAGGATGTGGGCTATTTTGTACGTGTGATAGATTATGCTGTTGGAATTTATACTTCTGATGGATTTTTTGTTATGGATGTAATGCAAATGGGTTTCTTCCCACTGAAATCGGACATCTTGAATAAATAATAAATGATAATAAATAATAATAAATAGAAGTACAGTTTTTGAGACATTATCGTGTTGGAATTTGAATTTGGCGCAATTTTCTAGTGGAGTTAGGCCAATAATAATAATAAATAATAATAAGTGATGAATGATAATGAATAATAATCAATAATAATAAAGACAAGTACGGTTTTGCAGCCATTATCGTGCTGGAATTTGAATTTGGAGCGAATTTTCTAGTGGAGGTAGGCCAATAATAAATAATAATAATAATAAATAACAATAAATGATAATAAATGATAATCTATGATTGTGGTGTCACCGCTAGACACCACACTTGCTAGGTGGTAACTTAAATCGGCCGCGGTCCTGTAGTACATGTCGGACCCGCGTGTCGCCACTGTGTAATCGCAAACCTAGCGCCACCACATGGCAGGTCACAAGACACGGACTAGACCTCGCCCCAGTTGTACGGACGACATTGCTTGCGACCAGAAGTACGACGCCTTCCTCTCATTTGCCGAGAGACAGATCGAATAGCCTTCAGCTTAGTCCCTAGCTACTACCTAGCAAGGCGCCATTTGTATCAGTGCTTATAGCGTACTAATATTCAAGAGAGATGTATTCCAACAAGAGAATAAAAGTTAAGTAACATCTACGTACTTTTCTTCTTATTCATTAATAAGTCTCATGTTCCAGAACTTCAAGCCCGTCTGCGTTAGTTTAGCGTGCACCTAGCTACCTCATTGTGTCTATGCTGTATGAACTAGACACAACATTATTTGGCGACGAGGATGGGATGCCGCGCCCACGTTGCATAAAGTGATTGTACTTTGCTCTGATTTGCTTGTGTCATGGCTTCGCCACAATCTCCAGATGTACTGTCCGAATTTTTTCGCTTGCAGAATCAGCAGACGCAGGCGTTATTGGAAGCCCTTGGACAGCTCGTCCAGGGTCAACGTGCGCTGCAAACCGATGCGGCAGCCGCCGCTTCTTCGCTACCGCTGCCTCCAAACGCTGTTGCACCTCAGTTTCGTAGTTTTGACGCAGCTCAAGAGTCGTGGACTGAATGGTCCCGACAATTTGCCTTCCATCTAGCAGCCTACAGAATTCAAGGTAATGAGCAGCAGCCGTTTTTGCTTTCTTGTGTCGGTGTGTCTACCTACCGTGTGATAGTGAAATTGTTTCCCCGGCGCGACGTAGCAACTCTGTCCTACGAAGAAATTTTGTCTGCTTTAGATGCCTATTTCAAAGAAACAGTAAATGTAGTTGCAAAACGGTATACGTTCTTTCGTACAAAACGTACGGCCGGTCAGACTAATAGGGAGTGGGTTGCAACTTTGCAAGGACTTACTAGGGAGTGTGCATTTGAATGTGACTGTGGACTTCCTTATTCAGACACTATGGTGCGTGATGCAATAGCACAGAACGTTTCTGATGTTCGCATAAGGGAACAGATTTTGAAACTAGTTAATCCCTCCCTTCAACAAGTGATAGACATATTGGATAGGCAAGACACACTTGACTTTGCTCAGGCATCATTTGAAACTTCGCCAGCAGTGTGTCACATTCACCGGCCCGCCGGGCCCGCTGCACGGGACGCTAAGCGGCCCTCACGCCCGTCGCAGCAGCGGCAGCCTACCTTGCAAACACGTGCGCCGCGTAAGCCAGCAACTGCAGTGAAATCATGCCCGCGGTGTGCTACGAGACATTCGCGTGAAAATTGCCCGTCACGCCAAGCTATTTGCTTTTACTGCCAAAAGAAAGGACATGTTCAAAGTGTTTGCCAGAAATAGCTTAGATCAGACAATCACACAAATTCCAGGCCTTTTGCTTCGCGCCGGAATCGAACCCAGGACAATCAGGCTCGTGGACCTTCACCCATGGACATTCATGTAGTTCATTCCCACCCGTCCAGTGACACTTTAGCTAGCAGTGACTGTGTTCGTCCCACCAAAAGTGTGCGTCGACGTCGCCGGAAATCCCGTAAAGTCGCAAGTGCTTCTGTACCTGTATCAGTTCAAATTGCACGTGACAGTCGCTCTTGTCGTCAGCAGGACAATAAACTTTTTGTGGACTTAGACTTTGAAGGCCAAGTGATACCATTCCAGCTCGATACCGGAGCTGCAGTTTCATTGCTCAATCACGACACGTACAAACAACTGGGCAAACCGCCATTGCGTGCCGCAAATGTTAAGTTAACTAGTTATTCAGGACAGCCGATCCCTGTGTTAGGACAGTGCAGCCTTCTTGCAACATACAAGGGACAAACAAAACTTGTATCATTTTACGTTCTTCGTTCTTCTAGTGCAGTGAACTTGTTTGGTTTAGATTTGTTTCAATTGTTTAATTTGTCTATCGTAAATCAGGTCCTATCAGTGAATCAGACTGTGCCTTCCGCCAGTGTTTCTAGTCTTTGTGAAGAATTTGCAGACATTTTTGCACCGGGCCTTGGTTGCGCTAAGAACTATGCTGCACATTTGGAACTGAAAGACAACGCGCAACCGAAATTTTTCAGAGCGCGCAATGTTCCCCACGCGTTGCGTGATGAGGTCGCAAGAACATTGCACGATTTAGAATCTCAAGGTGTAATTGAACGTGTGCAGGCTTCTCTCTGGGCCTCACCCTTAGTAATTTTGCCGAAACCTTCCGGAAAATTGAGACTTTGTGTGGACTTCAAGGCAACTGTGAATCCACAACTTGTGACTGCTACTTTTCCTTTGCCCCGCCCGGAAGATCTTTTTGACAAACTGTGCCCGGGAAAATATTTTTCAAAATTGGACTTCGCAGATGCGTACTTGCAAATACCTGTGGACGAAGAATCTCAGCGCGTCTTGGTGGTAAACACGCATCTTGGCTTGTATCGCTTCAAAAGACTGCCATTCGGGTGTGCATCCGCCCCTGCATTGTTTCAGCAATATTTACAAACTATTTGTGCGTCGGTCCCTACTGCTGCGAACTATCTGGACGATATTGTGATCTCAGGACAGACAGAAGCAGAACATTTGCAAAATCTCCGAACATTATTTCAGGTCTTGCGTCAGAATGGTCTTCGCTTGAGGAAGGACAAATGTGTGTTTTTTGCTCGGGACTTACCCTACCTGGGGCATGTCATAAATGCCCAAGGTATACATCCGAGTCCAGAGCACCTCCGTGCCATACAGGATTTAATTGCACCGTAGAACTTGAAACAGCTACAAAGTGTGTTGGGTAAAATAAATTATTATCATAAATTTTTGCGCAATGCTTCTTCCATTTCAGCTCCGCTTCATCGCTTATGCCGTAAAGGTGTTCCGTTCGTCTGGACGACGGAATGCGAACGCGCCTTTCGCCAGTTGAAATCGGCGTTACTTTCAAATACTTGCCTTACGCCATTCGATCCCCAGAAACCCCTTTTGTTGATGGTAGATGCATCGGATTTCGGGATCGGTGCTGTGCTTGCGCACAAAGATGGCTCGCATGATCGCCCTATTGCCTTTGCGTCCAAATTGCTCTCATCTGCGCAAAGAAATTATTCACAGATAGAGAAAGAAGCTTTAGCTCTCGTGTTTGGTGTTACCAAGTTCCATGACTTCTTGTATGGTCGTCACTTTACCATCATCACGGACCACAAACCTTTGACATCGCTTTTTCATCCGAACAAGCCTGTACCTCCACGTACAGCGCAGAAATTCATTCGCTGGTCACTTTTTCTCTCGCAGTACCGCTACGATATCCTGTATCGGTCCACTGCTAAGCACGGAAACGCTGATGCGTTGTCCCGTTTGCCTGTTGCTGAGGATAAAGCATTCGATTCTTCCGAACTTGCTTGCATGTTCATTGATTCGGAAGCCGATGACGTGGTTGCATCGTTTCCGATTGATTTTCGTCGTGTAGCTACAGCCACAGCTGCTGATCCTGTCCTTGCTACTGTTTTGCGTTTTGTTGCTACGCAATGGCCCTTGTCAAAGTCACGGATCGAAGATCCTTTGGTTCGCCGTTTTTTTGCTCACAAGGAGAGACTTTTTGTATGACGTGGTGTTTTGTTGTTGCGTTCCGATAATGATCAATCCCGAGTCGTAGTCCCACGTTCGTTACAGTCCTCTGTCTTAAAGCTTCTTCACCAAGGACATTGGGGTATAGTGCGTACGAAACAACTTGCTCGTCAGCACTGTACTTGGTTCGGAATCGATGCTGCGATTACGAATATGTGCTCTTCTTGCGTGGCGTGTGCCGAACACCAATCCGCACCGCCGCGGAAATTCTTTGCATGGCCGAAAGCCACTTCCCCTTGGCAACGCTTGCACATAGATTTTGCTGGTCCATTCTGGAATGCTCGATGGTTGGTTGTGGTCGATGCTTTCAGTAATTTTCCTTTTGTTGTCCGGATGTCTTCCACGACGTCTTCTGCCACAATCCAAGCCTTGTCTGCTATCTTTTGCATTGAAGGTCTTCCGCAGACTATTGTTTCCGACAATGGCCCACAATTCATGTCCGCAGAATTTCAGTCATTCTGCAAGGCCAATGGTATTCAACATCTGACATCCGCGCCGTTTTCGCCTCAGTCAAACGGTGCCGCTGAACGATTGGTCCGGACTTTCAAGTCACAGATGTTGAAATTGAAAGAATCGCATTCTCGGGAGGACGCTTTGTTGCTCTTTTTGTCTTCGTATCGCTCTCAGCCCCGCGATGGTCGCTCGCCGGCTGAGTTGCTCCATGGTCGTTCTCATCGCACCTTGATGTCTTTGCTGCATCCGCCACATGAGGTTCCTGTGCAGCGGCAGACTCCTGCTTTTGCTCCTGGCGACGTTGTCTATTATCGCAACTATCGCGGTTCACAGCGTTGGCTCGCAGGGCGCATTCTTCGCTGCCTCGGCCGCGCGATGTATTTGGTATTGGGGGCCTCTGGTGAGGTGCGTCGGCATCTCAATCAGCTGCGCCTCTGTCGTCGCCTGGGTTCTGCCGCTCCCCATCTGCTTTCAGCGACGGTGCCGTCAGGTCAGCGCCTTGGGGACCCATCTACTGGCTCGCCTCATCCCCAGGTGTTACCGACGCTGCCTTCCATTTTGCCTCATGGCGTCGCGCCGCCGCCGCAGCTGCCGCCGGCGCCGCCCGCAGTGGACGCTTCGCTGCAGCCGCCACGCGCCTCCCTGGGTCGCGCGCCGCCGCTCGCTTCCCGTGACCAGCCGTCCTCCGCCATGGACCTCTTGCCCGCTCCGGACCAGCTGTCGTCTTCGCCCGTCGGGTGCTCCGACCACATGGAGGTCGACCCTTCGGCCCCTCCTGTCTCATTACGTGCGCATACACCCCATGTTGACGTGCACCCTGGACTAGGTTTGCAGGCGTTTCCTAGCTCCCCTCGGACCGAATGGCCGGGTGCGGGTGGCACAGCCTCGCCTGTTGTTAGGCTCCCCACCTCATCGCATACGTCAACATGGGGTCCTCCCCACGGCGGGCGGAAGCCTTATCTCACGACCGTTCGCCGATTTGCGGGGGAGGAATGTGGTGTCACCGCTAGACACCACACTTGCTAGGTGGTAACTTAAATCGGCCGCGGTCCTGTAGTACATGTCGGACCCGCGTGTCGCCACTGTATAATCGCAAACCTAGCGCCACCACATGGCAGGTCACAAGACACGGACTAGACCTCGCCCCAGTTGTACGGACGACATTGCTTGCGACCAGAAGTACGACGCCTTCCTCTCATTTGCCGAGAGACAGATCGAATAGCCTTCAGCTTAGTCCCTAGCTACTACCTAGCAAGGTGCCATTTGTATCAGTGCTTATAGCGTACTAATATTCAAGAGAGATGTATTCCAACAAGAGAATAAAAGTTAAGTAACATCTACGTACTTTTCTTCTTATTCATTAATAAGTCTCATGTTCCAGAACTTCAAGCCCGTCTGCGTTAGTTTAGCGTGCACCTAGCTACCTCATTGTGTCTATGCTGTATGAACTAGACACAACAATGATAATGAATAATAATAAATGATAACGAATAATAATGAATAATAATAAAGGCAAGTATGGTTTTGCATATATTATCTTGTTGGAATTTGAATTTTGCGCCAATTTCTTCTGGAGGCTTGGGTTAGTGGACGTAGCCCAACAGACCCATTTTCGCGCCAAAATTCAAAATTCCCGCCATTTTTTCTGGGGTTAGGTTAGTGGACATAGCGCAATTGGCCTATCTTCCCGCCAAAATCGGCCATCTTGGATGACGCGCCATTTCTTCTGGAGGTTAGGTTAGTGGACATAGCACAATTGGCCTATTTTCCCGCCAAAAGCCGCCATCTTGGATGATGTCATGTGCTGTTGCCAAGTGTACACGTAGAGCACCCTGGCAACACCAGACTACACAACTGCGCTGCGATATCTGCAACGTCCTCATTCCTTTGATTCACTATCAATGTTTGTCTGTTCGTCTTCCATACAGTGTTTCCAAAACTTACCTTCGAGGCAGAGGTGAGGTTGTCACTCCGTCAACAAACTCAAGCTTCTACAGTTACGTTGTCAACAAATTGGTCCCTCATTTGGAGAGATGTGTTCGTCGCAAGGGTGGCTATGTAGAGAAATATGTAGAAATGAAGAATAAAGACGCAGAATGTTATTTAAAAAGCTTTAAGAGTTTTCACATAAAATTTCAGAAGCACTACTTTTCGGCACGGCGTCATACAATTCGTGTAAGGACTGTGAATGCAATATAAGAACTAGGTTTCACACGGAGGCATATAGACAGTTGTTCTTCTCTCGTTCGATTTGCGAGTGGGACAGGAAATGGAATGACCAGTAGTGGTACAAGGTGTGTTCTGCCATGGACCGTACGGTGTACGTATGTAGACGTATATGCCACATTGTCCCGTCTTCGATTGCAGACAGAGCGCACTCTAGTGAACTGCACTGAGAATGCAGGTCTACTATTCTCTCTATTCCGCAGGTCACTCAGTATACGTAGGGACTTCCGTTCTCAAACGAGTATTGAGATTGAGGGGTCCGGAAAGAAAATAACTATGCAAGTTACGAGGACTGTGCAAAACCTTCTTGGGCTATTTTTTGTAGGTCAAATCTCCAGCAAACACAAAGAGATCATCTGTTTTCGATCAGTTTACTTGCTAAGTAGGTAACAGATTAACGCCCTGGTGATGTCGAATACTTCAGAGACGGAGTAATACGTTAGATTTTTATGAACAGGAGAGAAAACTGGCTGTGTGCAACCCATGGCTCGTCTTAAGGGGTCAAGGGAAACCCCGGGAAAATCTAATCAGGATTGTCGGATGGCCGATTACAGCACAGTACGAGTACACTGAGGTGACAAAAGTCGTGGGATAGCGGTATGCACACACACACAGATGGCTGCAGTATCGCGTACACAAGGTAGAAAACGGCAGTGCATTGGCGGATCAGTCATTTGTACTATGATGATTCATGTGAAGAGATTTCCGACGCGATTATGGCCGCACGACGGGAATTAACAGACCTTAAACGCGGAATGGTATTTGGTGCTACACGCGTGGGTCATTTCATTTAAGAAATCGGTATGAAATTCAATATTTCGAGATCGACAGTGTCAAGAATATTTACAGAATACCAAATTTAAGGCATTACCTATCACCACAGAAAACAAAGTGGCCGACGGCCTCCACTTAACGACCGAGAGCAGCGACGTGTGGACAGAGCTATGAGTGGTAACAGACAAGCAACACAAGGCAAAATAATCGCAGAAATCAACGGGGGACGTAAGACGAACGTATCCGTTAGGAGAGCGAAATTTGGCGTTAATGGGCTATGGCAGCAGACGACCGACGCGAGTGGCTTTGCTAACATTACATCACATCATCTGCATCGCGTCTCCTGGGCTCCTGGCCATATCGGTCGGACCCTAGACGACTGGAGAACCGTAGCCTGGTTAGCCTGGTCAGGTCGCAGTTGGTAGAGTTCGAGTGTGGCACAGAGCCCACTAAGCCGTACATCCAAGAACTCAACAAGACACTGAGCAAGCTGGTGGTGGCTCCATAATGGTGTGGGGTGTGTTTACATGAAGAAAAGTGGACTGGGTCCCCTGGAAATGGCTATCTTCAGCTAATTGGAGACAATTTACAGCCATTTACGTACTTCATATTCCCAAATAACGATGGAATTTTAATGGATGACAATGCGCCATGTCGCCGGGCCACAATTGTTCGCGATTGGTTTGAAGAACATTCTGGACAGTTCGAACGAATGATCTCGTTGGGTTGGGTTGTTTGGGGGAAGAGACCAAACAGCGAGGTCATCGGTCTCATCGGATTAGGGAAGGACGGGGAAGGAAGTCGGCCGTGCCCTTTCAGAGGAACCATCCCGGAATTTGCCCGGAGCGATTTAGGGAAATCACGGAAAACCTAAATCAGGATGGCCAGACGCGGGATTGAACCGTCGTCCTCCCGAATGCGAGTCCAGTGTGCTAGCCACTGCGCCACCTCGCTCGGTGAATGATCTCGGTACCCAGACTGCCCGACGTAAATACCATCGAACATTTATGGGGCATAGTGGATATGTTTGTTCGTGCACAACATCCTGCATTGGCTCAAATTTATGCAGGGAACTTCCAACGACATTCTGAGTGCATTCCACGTCGAGTTGCTGAAGTATGCCTGGAGAAGGAGGTCCGACACGATACTAGGAGATGTTGCACAACTTTTGCCACCTCAGTGTACGAGTCACCATGACGCGTCGCTGCCGTGCGGTTAAAGGCGCTGCAGTCCGGAACCGCAAGACCGCTACGGTCGCAGGTTCGAATCCTGCCTCGGGCATGGATGTTTGTGATGTCCTTAGGTTAGTTAGGTTTAACTAGTTCTAAGTTCTAGGGGACTAATAACCTCAGCAGTTGAGTCCCATAGTGCTCAGAGCCATGACGCGTCGCTCAGTAGGTTATTTTAAGAATTTAGCTCTTATCCTATCCGCACAGCACCACTATTTCAATGAGTCCTACCTCCATACCTTTAGTCTGTCCCCTGTCCGTTGTCTGTCGTGCTGCGAACACGCCATATCCTTGCGTAGGAAATTTAATTCAATTTATGGCTTCTTCCTCCTTCTTTTCCTCTCATGGAATGTGATTCTGTATATCATGCAGCAAAAGTTTATCGGTTTCTATGTTCGAAGAAGTAGCTGTAATTGTCATTGATTTTTGTAGCGTTAATGTTGTGTTTATTGGTGCATAAGTAGAAATCCTCATGACTGTTCTGTTCATTATTTTAAGTAATTTGCCTAAATTTCATTCACCTTCTAATACAACAGTGCAATCTCTGGAAACTAACAATGTTTTGTGTATTTATTTTTCGTCTCATTTGGTTGTTCCTTGTCTTACTACCTTCTTCCATACGGTACAAGTAAAATTATACAATAGCAGCAGACTATGATTAGGATTACCGATGTTGAAGCACCGCCTTTACTGCAGTTAATAAACTTAATGTTCGCTAATGGTTTCCTAACATATCCAGTCCCTTTTCAAGCCAGCTAGGTGAAGAACTTACAATTAGTAGCTCTGACCAATAAGGAATATCTTCATAAATCCTTAGTGTACAAGACTTAAGGGTGCACAACAAATGCCACGAGAGACCACCACCACACAAGCAAACCCACTCTCCTGGCAGCCTCCAGATGGTGGTTACCAGTTGTGATATTCCTGGCTGTGGCCGCTCGCCTTGATACACGCGAAGCACCATACGGTACAAAAGTGGAGTGAGGCACCAGCGATGGACGGTACAGTATGTACCAGTCCCGTGAAAGAGTCCGCCAATTGTCCTAAACTTGCTTCTGATTGGTCGGCACATTCAGGTGCTAGCCGCCAAACCGCCTAACTTCTCTTATTAATTATTTATATACTTTTAATTGTATTTAACCTAGTTTTTAGTATGACAATCTTTCATGGTTACTCTACGAGTCTACGGTTTTTGTTTATTAAATTTCACTAGTTTTGAGAAACATAAGAGTAACGATATTACAACTGAAGTGCTTCGGACACCTTCGGGTCACTTTGACGTGCCTGGTAGACGAAGTACTTTGGCTGCACTAGTTACTCTCCTTCGGGCGTTCTGGAGGGTGGGACACGTTTCTCAGTATCGTGCGTCACTTAGATGTGAACATGGAATAGTCACTCTGTTACGGGTGTTCTTCAGAACCGGACATGCGGTACTCTATATCGGGCGTAACTTAGTTGTGAATACGTAATACGCTGTCTAGTGCATACCGCAGAGCCGGACATGTGTATCACATTTCGGAAGTTGGACTGAAAATTTACTATACAATTAAGAAAGTTATGGCGAGTGTTACAAAAGACAGTGTACATGTGTCAATATTTGAATAATAACCAAACAGGGTACATTAATGAGAAGTGTTTCCTTCCGTCATTGTCAGTAATAATTAAAATATGGACACAGATGGAAGGAAAGTGAGTGTCACACATGAATATATGAAACAGATAGGCTGTTGCTTAAGTAAGAAACGAAAAGGCCGATGAGTTGTTTGTAAATACAGACAGTAAGCTGGGCAAGTGGTTTCCAGCAAAAACCACAATCACAGGTTCGAATGGACAGCGTAGCAGCCTCCGCCGAAGAAGATCCCACGACCGATAAGCTGTCTTCTGCGCTGGGGACGTAACTTTAGAAGACGACAGGTTGGTGGAAAGAACGGTCAGAGACTCTTATTCAATCTCTCCAGCTTCCAGATCTGACTTCCAAAGGGACATATAATCTATAGATGGCATCTCCTTGCTGGGCAACGTGTGTTTAAAGAAGAGGCTGATATCCGTTAAGGAGAAATGTGAACTGGGTGAGACGTGAAAATCATAGTGAGAACAGTGGACTATAATGATTATCATAAAACACCCGAATCAATTGTGTATGAACAGTGAAAAAGATAAAAAGCGACACTGTGTGAATGTGAAATTATATCTTGTTTGAACTTTTGTAAGTTTCTTTGAAATGTTAGGCAACATAATTCATAAATGCCGCTAATTAATCCATGTCGCATAATTGAAAGTGGAAACGCGAAAATGTAAAATAGAAGTGTAAAGTTATAAGTGTGTACGCGGTCCAGAGGGATTACGTTTCATTTCACCGTGTGTACGCGGTCCAGAGGGATTACGTTTCATTTCACCGCTACGAGAAACAACGCTTCAGGGAGCAGTTAACAGAGCAGCGTGCAGAAAACTAGGCAGATGACATGGAAGCAGAACCTGTCGCCTCCACCAGCTGCAGTCCAACGTCAGAAGCGACTAAGGCAGCCGAAGACTCCCAACACGACAAAAACAACGCCGTGAGCAGCAGCATAGCGCTGGAGAAAAAGATAGCCTGTCCGCTAATCACTTTACAGCTAGCTAGAGGAACCTATTATTGATAACCATACGGATTTTTAAGAATATTTTTTTTCGTAATAATTTCTTTAATAACAAAATGTTGAGGGAAAGTGAAACGCGGTACAATCTTAGAAGTACAAGGGCAGTGCACATACATATGCACTTTGCACTCGTCCGCTGACTACTATGCAAATGTGGCACAGACTTCCACTCCTCCCCCCTTTTATCACGCCCTACAGACCCTCGAATGTCTTTCCCTTCGCCGGACATTTCGGACCCGCTTACTCTCCCCCACTCGCATCCTCCATCAACTTATAAAATTCCCCAGCCTATCCTTCCATCTAGAACACCTCTGAATATCCTACGTTACCTGTAAACTCGACTGCTCCTGCTACTCTGTTCCCACGTTCCCCCAACACTACACCTCTACACCCTTCATGTCCTCTCCCAACGACACTTTAATCGGCCATGAAATCCGCCCTGATATATACCCGACCTACCAGACCTAGGAGATCCCTACCGCCCTCCCCTTGTCAGGGCCCCCTTCCCCTCCGGTCCTCTCCACCCACTTCCTAAGTCTTGCTTCGGAACCTCATCTCTCTTCACTCTTCTCCAATCTCTCCTCCAAGCATCCATCACCAGAAGCACCCTCCAATGCACTGTCTTTGAACGTTACTTTTCCATGATACCCTTATCCCTGACAGTCCACATCCACTCATCTCTTCATTCATCTACGTATTATTTAAGTCAGCCAACTCATTGGCCTTTTTATTTCTTACTTATGCAACTGCCTATCTGTTTTTATATATTCGTGTGTGACACTTATTTTCGATTCATCCGTGTCCATATTTTAATTAATCACCAAATCAAACTTTTATATTTTTACTTATGCTACTGACAATCTGTTTTTTTTTTTTCCCCTACGAAACGTTTACTTTTGTCAACCGCCATGTCCAGCTCTTATGTTACGTTTTTAAAATTTTTACTCTCATGTGACTGAAGAGTGGCAAATTGGATTCGTTGACAGCGCCCCCCCCCCCCACCCCTTACCCCGTCCATATGCGGCAGAGCGAGGATGAAATAACAATAGAAAAAAATCGTCGGCAGATAATGTGGACAGTCGCGAATGAGAGTGCTGCCAACAGTGGACTACATTCCTTTCGTATCGTACTGGCCGCATGTACTATAAAGATTAGCTTACGACTTCGTAGTCGCTATTTACGACAGGAGTGGTCAAGATCCAGCAAGAGGTGTACCGAGACTGCTTCCGGAAGTGGAAATGTCGTTGGCAGCGGTGTATCAATTGTGGAGGAGAATGTTTCGAAGAAGACCATGCACAATAAGTACAAGGTAAGCGTAGATAAATTTTATGGACAAAGTTCCAGACCTAGTGCAGTCGTACTGCATACGACTTGGCTTTGTATTTCACATTCATCAACAACATAGATCACAAACCAAACAAGTCTTCAGTATTAATTAATTATTTTTGGCGTGCTGAAGGCATGATATAATTTTTATCTGGTACAAACTGCCGGAATACGGAAGGAAGATAATTTAACAGAGTTTCGCACTCAAGTTGCCACGTAATCGTGACTCATTTAGTTTCATAATCGAAAAAAGGTATTTCGCACAAATATGTCGATCGAAATATTGTAGCATTTTTGCAGCCTCATTATGGAGACTTGGGAAATCTATTTGAGAAAACAACATAGGCGTCCTGGACAGTTTTAACGCAAAAAGATTTGTAGTTAAAACTGGAATTACCCTTCCAGTCAGTCAGTTACATCTGTACATGCACAGGAGCACTTTTAACTGAAACGGCAAACTGTCTCGAGAACAAATGTAAGATTGATAGTGTCCTTAAAACCTTCATAAATCTATCGTTGTAATTCTTGCAAGGGCACAATGAATTCTTAAAACTTCGGACTTTCTTTAACGCCAGTGAGCTTAGGGAACTGAATGGTATTTGTCAGAATGTGTCCCCCTTATAACGCGATTTTCTTTCTAAATGCAGCCCCATAATTGCAAAGACGTTACCTTGCAGCGTGTTAACGTGGGCAGCGTATAATCAAATCCATTTAAAATGCGAAGTCATAATCGACTCCGGATGTTCTAATTTTCAATCCTGCACTCATTTTTTCTTCATAAATTCAACAATAGAGACATTTAAAGCGAAAATTCGTTCCAGGCATGCCCCTTGACTACAACGTACGTTGCAGTAGTACATGAAGTTTGCACCCTCCTCGGCATTTCCATTGAGAACTGTTGCAACATAAAATGGAATAATGCGCGTGACTTCAGAAATTTTACTATTCGTACCACCAATTCTTTCAAGTGCTCCTTACCAGCAAATTCAGCACAAAGTGCTTCTTGACGAACAAAACAATGAATCCCATCTGTCTATCATTGTTTTGTTTTGCTCTTTCATTTTTATCTAAAAGTTTAAATTCTTTCTCCGTGGTATTATAATGTAGTTTCGTAGCAAATAAGCACTGCCCGTCGCTTACGAATTGAGAATTCTCGTCCCTGTCTTCTGTCATTCCCATTCATATTAAAGGACTGTGACGATAGATCGCTAGGCTGCATCTTTTTGTGTAAACAGCCAATGGATCTGTGAACGTCCTTCATACGACGAACAAATAGCGAAGGGTAAACAGAGCTGAAATCACAATTATGACGATCTCGGAGAGTTGTGCCGACCGCAAAATGCCGCACGGCGATGCTGAATGATATGCCCGCACAAGCTGCACGCCTGAAGTTTGGCACGCCATGGTCCGCCCTCATGTACGAGAACTAGTGTTTGCACGTTACTATCAGTTATGCTGATAATATCATAGACTGCCAAGAGACAGCAAAGTTACACAGACGGAAAAAAATCGCGACAGCAAGAGGGAGTTGTGCGAGATAAACGAAAATTGGTAGGGTTTTTTCTACATCTGAAAGTGATATCAATTCAAATTACGCGCCAGTCACATAAGACTGGGGCTAGTAGCACCATTATTAGGATGCAAATCCGGTTTGCTTTAAATGCACGTTGTAACGGTGGTGAGCATTAGTTAACTTTGAGACTGGACGTGGTGAGTTGATGTCAGTCAAGAATGCCTTTAACACGACAAAGACGCCGTTATCAACACCTTACTGAGTCTCAACGAGATCGTGTAATGGCGCTACGAGAAGCTGGCAGCTCCTGCGATATTGCAGAAAGACTTGGCGGGGACGAAGCAGCTGTACATGATTGCTGAAAGCAATGGTCACCAGAATGTACGGTCGGAAGAAGGTCGGGCTCCGGACGGCCAAGTGGCACTGCTGAGAGGGAAGACCATCGTGTCCGTCGTGTGTCTCTGGTGCATCGTACTGCATCTTCAGCAGCAATTTGAAGAGCAGCTGGCACCACAGTGACACAACGAAGTAAATCGGTTACTTCAAGGACAGTTCCGAGCCAGACGCCCTGCAGGGTCCATTCCACTGACCCCAAACCACCGCCATTTGCGACTTCCGCAGTGTCGAGCGAGAGCTCACTGAAGGGCGAGGTGGAGGTCTGTTGTTCTTCCCGATGAAAGTGAGTTCTGCCTCGGTGTCAGTGATGGCCGTGTGTTAGAACGAAGGAAGCAAATTGAGGGTCTGCAGCAAACCTGTCGATGTGCTAGAAACACTGGACTAAAACCTGGAGTTACAGTCTTGGGTGCGATTTCGTACGATAGTAGGAGCACTCTTGCTGTATCCCACGCACCCTGACTGCCAATTTGTACGTCAATCTGGCGATTCGACCTGTTACAATCCATGAACAGAATTCGAGGGGGTGTTTTCCAATAGGATATCGCTCTCCCACTTACCGCTGTTTTAACGCAACAAGCTATACAGAGTGTCGACGTGTTGCCTTGGCCTGCTCGATCACCAGAGCTTTCTCCAGTGGAGCACGTATGGGATATCATCGAACGACAAATCTAACGTCATCCAGAACCAGCGTTAACCGCCCCTGTATTGACTGACCAAGTGCAACAGGCATGGAACTCCATCGCACAGACTGACATACAGTAGATAACAGAACGCAGCATGTCATTCTCAATGGAGAGAAGTCTTCCGAAGTAAGAGTGATTTTAGGTGTGGCGCAGGGGAGTGTCGTAGGACCGTTGCTATTCACAATATACACAAATGACTTTGTGGATGACATCGGAAGTTCACTGAGGCTTTATGCGGATGACGCTGTGGTATATCGAGAGGTTGTAACAATGGAAAATTGTACTGAAATGCAGGAGGATCTGCAGCGAATTGACGCAAGGTGCAGGGAATGGCAATTGAATCTCAATGTAGACAAGTGTAATGTGCTGCGAATACATAGAAAGAGAGATCCCTTATCATTTAGCAACAATATAGCAGGTCAGCAACTGGAAGCAGTTAATTCCATAAATTATCTGGGAGTAGGCATTAGGAGTGATTTGAAATGGAATGATCATATAAAGTTGATCGTCGGTAAAGCAGATGCCAGACTGAGATTCATTGGAAGAATCCTAAGGAAATGCAATCCGAAAACAAAGGAAGTAGGTTACAGTACGCTTGTTCGCCCACTGCTTGAGTACTGCTCAGCAGTGTGGGATCCGTACCAGACAGGGTTGATAGAAGAGATAGAGAAGATCCAACTGAGAGCAGCGCGCTTCGTTACAGAATCATTTAGTAATCGCGAAAGCGTTACGGAGATGATAGATAAACTCCAGTGGAAGACTCTGCAGGAGAGACGCTCAGTAGCTCGGTACCGGCTTTTGTTGAAGTTTCTAGAACATACCTTCACTGAGGAGTCAAGCATTATATTGCTCCCACCTACGTATATCTCGAGAAGAGACCATGAGGATAAAGTCAGAGAGATTAGAGCCCACACAGAGGCATACCGACAATCCTTCTTTCCACGAACAATACGAGACTGGAATAGAAGAGAGAACCGATAGAGGTACTCAAGGTACCCTCCGCCACACACCGTCAGGTGGCTTGCGGAGTATGGCTGTAGATGTAGATGTAGATCCAGCATCTGGACAACGCATTTATTCACGTTTTGACGCTTGTATTCAACATTCTAGCGGTTACACCGGTTATTAATGTACCAGTATTTCACGTTTACAATGGCTTATCTCGCACTACATTAATCTGTGATCTTGCAATGTTAATCGGTTAAATATGTCGCCTAAACAAATGTTTCCCGAAATTTCATTATTCTACATTGCTTATTTTTTGGTGTTGCGATTTTTCCGTATTTCTTTATGTATTTATATTTCATTGTATTACGTACAGGACATCAAGTGCCACGCATCCAACTGTACTAAATTTAAGTGCTCCTAGTAAATGTTATTGATTACTTTATATAGTGTTGTGACATTTCAGCTCTAGAGCCGCCCTGTCAAAACAAGTGTTTACTTAATAATCTTAGCGGAGATTGGCCACCTTTAATGAATTATAGTAGTTTCCTGCTGCCTTAGATGTTTCGGCTGAATTAATAATGGCATTCAGGTACACCATTCCAAAGAAAATCGTTAAATTTACTCCTAATAATTATATGCCTAGAAGCAACTTAACTTACCTACGCAATATCGTCTAATCGAGTGCTGTTTCCACACGTAGATAGAGACGCAGGATGAATCAACAATAAAATAGAACGTCGACAGTATCATTAAGCCGACACTCAGATTAAAAATACTGTCACATGTATTCTTACTTGTTGACTCATATTGCTTGCCATTTACTTTGTAAAGACTGATATATGAACGAGTATATACAGAGTACATTCGTAAAAATTGCTACTGAACATTTAATATTCTGCACTATGTTATTTGGAACATACAGCTTATAAAGCGAACTCACAGTTTGTCAGTCGCTCTTATCCTAGGCCATAATTCGAAAATACTAAACCTATTTCTTAATTATATATAAATGTTGCAGCATATTGCAATGCCCTCAGAATCTGACATTAGTATTGGGTAACTACCTCGAGAATCGTGATTCAGGTATAATTATACCTCACCATCTACACGAACCCATCTTGTAGCGCCCAGTTACCACCATCACTAACAACATATCGTGGGCAGCCACGTATTCCAGAAGCACTGCTGTAGCTAACGAACAAAGGAAGATAAGAGTTTAACGTCCAATCGGCGAAGAGGTCATTAGAAACGGAGCTCAAGCTCGGATTGTGGAAGGACAGGAATCGAAATCGGCTATGTTCATTCAAAGCAACCATCCCGGCATTCGCCTTAAGTGATCTAGAGAAATAATGGAAAACATAAATCTGAATTTGAAACACTGTCCTCCCGAATACGGGTTCAGTGTGTTACCACTGCACCACCTCGGCCAGTACACAGCGTGTCCCAAGAGGACTGGTCAATATTCAGCGATATGACAGAAACAACGATTCGAAGCAGAAAGGTCTAGTAAACGTGGGATCTAAAACGCTTACCTTAAGGTACATTACCACTTGTTGAGTACAAGAAATGTGTTTCGAAATAGTGAAGATGAGCAAGTGCTTATAGCTCTTAACTCTGAGTCTCAACAGTGCGGCAAAATATATAATTTAAAAAATTTTCAAATATAAACATTATTACGAAAGTAAACAACAAATACAAGAAGAAATTGGGAAAAAGGAAACAATCAGTTGATTTAAGGAGGTGGTTGCACTATGGAATATAAATGTAAAATTTTTCAAAAATTTAATCTTCATTGTCACAATAAGCAACGCATATAAGATAAAATTTGCAAAAACGGAGGTTATTTGAAGGACATGATTTAACTTTCCAATTACTGGAACATACAGTTTTCAACCACCCATTATGTCATGGATATATTTGAAAGCAAATTCGCATTTTTCCCAGATAAAATCCCACATCTCGAATCTTCTATGAATTCAAAATGCCTAAAACAAATTAGGGTCCCAAATAACAAGCAGAAATTGGCCAAAACTGTAATAAATTTTGTATCAGAACTGCATAGTGTCTCAGTTTTATTTCAATAGTTCTCATAAAAACATTATTACAAACTCAGATTTTCGTTACAATAACTTAGATGTAATTACTTTCACTGTCGAAGATGTCCTCAATATGGCTGCTATAAAAAAAAATCTGAATCCCCTGCAATCATGCAGCACGCTCTTCAAAAATGGTTCAAATGGCTCTGAGCACTATGGGACTTAACATCTGAGGTCATCAGTCCCCTAGACTTAAAACTACTTAAAGCTAACTAACCTAAGGACATCACACACATCCATGCCCCAGGCGGGATTCGAAACTGCGACCCTAGCAGCAGCGCGATTCCGGACTGAAGCGCCTAGAACCGCTCGGCCACAGCGGCCGGCAGCACGCTCTCCTGCCGACTGTAGTTTTGAACGCTATAAGTGGCTGCTACAATGCACTGCACCTCAGTGTACCGCTAGAAGTTTCCGTCTTTCACTAACTTTGGCATTTTCAAGCGAAAGGCAGTTTTACTTAAAAATATAATAATAATAAAATGATGGTTTCAGGCAGAAACTATCAGGCTTCAAAGGTTTATGGAATTCACATTAAAGACCATGTTTAGTTGACATTTTCTCTTGTTTTGACCCATGCTACCACCTCTCAAAATATGGAAAGCAAAGAGACTGCCGTGGAAGAGATTTATTTCAGAGCATCTAAGATGAAAAATTGCTCGTAGCTCTTAAGTTATGCATTTCAGAGTCCATGTTTACTAGAGTCCTATTTTATTTATTCCTTTCTTACGCCTGGAACACCCGGTATACTCGTAGTTAACGAAGGAGCGGCAGGCGGCAGTTTCAGACTACGTTCGAGCGTTTAATCACAGTAGCCCTTCGCGTCCTCTCGAAGATTTCTTTCAAATTAGGATACTACTATTCACCAACTAAATTCTGGTCAAGACACACATACAGATTTAATATTTTAGCTACCGCTTTGTAATGCACAAGATATTCGTCTCTTAATCATATTGAAAACCAGTTTTCCAGTTTCTAGAATATAAATGTATTACTATAACTCCTTCATTCCTATAGATTCTCTTTGTTTGCAGTTGTTCAGATTACATATGTAGAGTTTCATGAGGGCACTTTTAAGTTATTTTGCTGCAATGGAAGGAAATCGACTTTGTCATTTCCTAGGCAACCACACTGGTATTTGCCTCAAATCACACAATTGTGTGTTTGGAGAAAGGTTTTAATCTTACTCTTAGAGAAAGTGTGTCCAGTATTTTGCCACTGCACCATCTTGTTTTGTGACACGTATAGCAGACAGAAGTGATAGAAACATGTGATATGACAGAGTGCAACATAATATTCTTCTCGGGTATGCAGCCGGATCATGACGTCTTCCAGACACAATATTTCCGCGGTCCAACTGGCCGCCATCATCAGGTGAGTGCGCTGGTGCACAATCTCGCCGGAGAGATTGTGCACCAGCGCACTCACCTGATGATGGCGGCCAGTTGGACCGCGGAAATATTGTGTCTGGAAGCCGTCATGATCCGGCTGCATACCCGAGAAGAATATTATCAATTATTACGCCGGGAAAGCCTTCGTAGTCACAGAGTGCAACATAATTACTGCCAAAAAATTAACGGAGGCTGTAAATGTGCTACACCGCTGGTCATTCAGAATGCAACACCAAGAAGGTCCGGAGATATCACACCCAAATTGATTTGACAGATAAAACGTTGCACAAAGAACATATGAGTGAAAATACAACCCCATGTGGAATGAGGAAGTTGATGAAATCAGTACTGCGTGTTGCCACCATTGTTGGGTATAACCGCTCCTACAGGCCTCTATATTCAATCAAAGAGGATCTGGATGTGTTGTTGGGGTACAGCAGTCCATGCTGCTTCCACACATTGCCAAAGTTGATCTGGTGTAGAAGCGGACGTCGTATCCCGGACCAGTCGGTCCGCAATCATCAGTCTGACGTTTTCGATAGGCGAGAGATGTGGAGAACAGGGAATCCAAGGCAGCAATGCAATCCGATGGGCGACGAATAAGCCTCGAACATTGAGTGCCACGTTCCGTCGCGCATTATCCTGTTGCATTGTGGCCGTCGGCAGGCTCCGAAGGTATGGGAGTACAACAGACTTCAACACTTCAGAGATGTAACGCTGGCTGGTTCGTGTACCGACAATGCATACTAGTGGGGTGCGGGAGTGGAATCCAATATCACCTCAAGCCATAATACCGAGTGCAGGACCAGTATGGCGATGCATAACGCAACAGTTCAACAGTCTCTCATGACAGTGTCTCCAGACTCTAGTCCGATCATCGTGGTGGTCCAGGCAGAATCGACGTTCTTCAGCAAGAACAGTGTTGTTACATTAGGTTGTCCACGTCCGTCGTTCATCGCATCATTGCCGGGGCAAACGTCTGCAGCATCGATTCAGTGGTAAATGCAGCAATGGATGCCTTGCGGACAGTCCACCCTGCTGCGAATGGTCTACGCGGGCACTGCTTGTTGCACAACATGCTGAATTTTTTGTGATACCGCTCGTGACGTGGCAGAGCGATCCCTCTCTGCCATGCGATCAATATCCGTGTCATCGCATGTAGTGGTGCAACGAGGTGGGTGCAGTCGGTTCCGTCGGTTCCTCCTGCACCCAGCGATTACAGATCAGGATCACAGTAGCTCGGTTCCGTCCGACACGATCTCCGATTTCTCTCAAGGACAATCCCCAATTTCTATAGGCAACTATTCTTCCTCGGTCGAACTCGGAAACGTGCTCGAATGACGTTCTCTGTCTTCTGGGAGGCATACTGAAGCTGCTTACACAAAGCAATCGAACGAAAGAACAATTCCAGTATGTCCACACGGCCGTCTGTGCCCCTTTATACACTGAAGAGCCGAAGAAATTGGTAGACTTTTATAATATCGTATAGGGCCCCCCGAGAACACGCAGAAGTGCCGCAACACGACGTGAAATAGACTC
Organism: Schistocerca nitens; assembly: GCF_023898315.1. Classification (NCBI taxonomy): domain Eukaryota; kingdom Metazoa; phylum Arthropoda; class Insecta; order Orthoptera; family Acrididae; genus Schistocerca; species Schistocerca nitens. The sequence continues at coordinate 65,633,335 of NC_064616.1, forward strand.
GACTAATGTCTGAAGCAGTGCTGTAGGGCTCTCTATAAATCCGCAAGAGTAATAGGGGGTGGATATTTCTTCTGAACAGCGCGCTGCAAGGCATTCCAGATATCCTCAATAATGTTCATGTCTGTGGAGTTTGGTTGCCAGAGCAAGTGTTTGAACTCAGAAGAGTGTTCCTGGAGCCACTCTGTAACAATTCTGGACGTCAGGGGTGTCGTTTTGCTGGAATTGCCCAAGTCCGTCGGAATGCACAATGGGCATGAATGAATGCAGGTGATCAGACAGGTTGCTTACGTACGTGTCGCCTGTCAGAGTCGTATCTAGACGTGTCAGGGGCCTAATGTTAATCCAACTGCACACACCCCACACCATTACAGAGCCTCCACCAGCTTGAACTATTCGCAACTGACATACAGGGTCCATCTATTGATGAGGTTGTCTCCATACCCGTACACGTCCATTCGCTAGATACAATTTGAAACGAGACTCGTCCGATCAGGCAACACGTTTCCAGTCATCAACAGTCAAATGTCAGTGTTGACGGGCCCAGGCAGGCGTACAGCTTTGTGTCGTGCAGTCATCGAGGGTACACGAGTGCACGTTCGGCTCGGGTAGCCCATATCGATGAGATTTCATTGAATGATTCGCACGCTGACACTTGTTGATTGCCCAGCATTGAAATCTGCAGCGATTTGCGGAGAGGCCGCACTTTCGTCACGTTGAAAGATTCTCTTCAGTCGTCGTTAGTCCCGTTCTTGCAGGATCTTTTTCCGGCCACAGCGATATCCCAGATTTGATGTTATCTGGATTCCTGACACTAACGGTACACTCGTGAAATGGTCGTAGGGTAAAATCGCCACTTCATCGCTACCTCGGAGATGTTGTATCCCATCGCTGGTGCGCCGACTGTAACACCGCGTTCAAACTCAGTTAAATCACGATAACCTGCCATTGTCGCAGCAATAACGATCTGACAACTGCCCAGACGCTTGTCCTACATAGACATTGCCGACTGCAGCGCCGATTCTGCCTCTTTACATAACTCTGTATTTGAATACGCATGCCTATACCAGTTTATTTGGCACCCGTGATGTGCGCTCGCGCTGAAATCCTAATCATGTGAATCTTGCGTCCCCGTAAACACATGTTACACATTTCGTCTGTTACGGTTGCTTCCTTCAGGTTGTGCATTTTGGGTGGCCGACAGTGTATAAAAGAAGCCAAATCGTTCCACTAATCATGGGACTGCGAACGAGATAACTGCGAATGCAGGGTTACGAGCTGCCACTGACTTCAGTACATACTTGAAATGAAACTTTTTCGATTAAGGCCACATCTAACTTACCTCACATTTCACCCGTTGTACAAAACGTCCTCACTTACGTTCAGTGAATCTACATCTACTCTGTACTCCGCAAGCCACACAGTGGTGTATGGTGGTTAGCACTGAACGTACCAGTGTCACTGCCCCCGCCCAATCCCCCCTCCTGCTCCAGTCTCAAGGGGTGTGCGGGAAGAAAGAGTGTTGCTAGAATTAAGATGTGTAAGCTATCTATAAAAGTTTATCTATGAATGAAAATATAGAATATTCTTTCTTTAAAAAAATTTGCTCTTTGTGTAATGAGTGCTTTAGATATGGTTTCCAACTACTGAGCAATACTGCCTATTGTTTGGCCCAGTGTTGTGTATGTGAACAGTATCATGAAACAAAACATTAGACTTTGTGAAATACTGGATTTGAAATAATGAAAACAGTGTAATTAGCTTTCAAAAGTACAGTTACTAAATGTGTACTCAGTTGGTGAAATACTGGATTTGAAATCATGAAAACAATATAATTAAATTCAAAAAGTACAGTAACTAAATGTGTACTTAGTGAAAGCTATTCAACTGAATGTCAAGAGTGAAGTACGTTATGAAAGCTGCGTGACATGTAGTGCAATTTCTGACTCGAAATGTACACGAAAATAAAATGCTGCTGTAGTCAAACCATCTCTGGCTTCGTTAGACGTAGGGTGCAATATTGGAAAATTTACTAAGAATAATGGAGGACGGTTTTACTTCAAACAAAGTCGTAGTTGAAAAACTAGACTCTAATTATTGTCAAAAATGACTGTACAACATAACTAGACCTTAACAATTACGAAATTCTCTCAATACAAGAATTACCGGTATTCGAAACAGTTGCGTTATTTGTGACATAATGAAAACAAAGAGATCACATTAATACTAGTCATGAATGTTATTAGTTATCTGACGCACAAAGTATTCCTTTAATTAATAGTTCTGCCGAACAAACATTCTTGCACATGCATTGGTTGCCGTGAAAAATGCCTCCAAAAATGTACTCCATCAACAAAATCAGTGACATACGTATACAAACAAGTTTTCATCTCCATAATAAAATACTCCAGATAATTTCCCTCACATTCACAAATGTCAAATCCCCTTCTCCGGAAACTCAACTGCTCGCTATTACGCCTCAAATAAGAATGCCCCACCACTGCACAACTGTCAGGCGAGCAAGCGAACCACAGATAATCTTACAAAGAATGTTATTCACTGCTAATGCAGCACGCTCATTCATCTTTGTCCCAGAACAGTAAAGGTGAATTACTTACGGTGGCAGGAAACATATGAAAATCTTACAGATGTTAGTTGACTCTGATAGAAACGTACGCTCTCGGACGTAAAACGCTGCTCTTGTAGCCACTGGTATTCGACGAACATCCTGGTGACGCCTTAGCGCTAACTAAACGAACCCGTGACGACATGCGCTGCTCTTCCCGGAGTTCTCTTTATTTCCTCTGTAGCTCCGACCTAATAGGGGTCCCGGGACTGGGGAGCAATACTCGAGCATCTGTCGGACGAGGTGTATGTAAGCTACCTCTTTCGTGGGTGGACAACGCATTCTGAGGATTTTTTCACTGAGTCTCGGTCTGGCACATGAAGTGTTGAGATTAGTTTTATATGACGTTCCACTTTAAACCGTCCGTACGCATACCTGTACACTCACATATGTAATGGACATAGCTGTATCCATTTATTGTTCACTAATAGTGTAAGAAAACACTAGTAGATATTTCCGCCTTTAAAGGCAATACGTTAATTTGTTATGATAATTTCAACTGCCAATATCATCAGAAAACGTTGACCCTCCGCACGTCTTCCAGCATTTCACTACAAGTTTCTGGTACTGCCACGTCCCTAACACTGCAGCTTCACCCGCGAACAGCCTCATGGAATTTCCGGCGCCATGCATTAGGTGACATAAAGGGCGTCAGAAACAGTCTCAAAAGCTTGTAAGGGTGTTTCAGGGTAGGTCGGACTGGAAAATAATTGTTAAGAAAAAAATTCGGTACACTGCGCCGTTTCAGAGTTAATTAGCATTGAGTTTAGTCACTCAGGCTATTGCACACGCAAATACAAGTGACTCGCCACAGACGGTGTCGCCAGACGTATTCTTCGTTTGGTTTCGTAACAACGAACAAGGGAGTGATACAAAAACTATATGTGAACTGGTAGTCAGCATCGAACCCGAAGCAAAAGCTGACACTAATTGTATCTGGCGGGTCGCGAAATTCGCGCTCTCGGGCTTCGCAAAGCGACTCCTCACATGCCATCGACAAAATTTCGTCCGGCGAGTACATCCGGCAGAAAAAGGGCGTTAAAGAGTGGCAATCTGGCAACACTGTAGCTCCATGTACGGTAACTACCTCCGTTAGTACAGTTGGTGTAGTAAATACAGTTTGGGTTAGCGTGCAGGAGGTCTAGGGTTGGGGGCGCATTTTTTATTTGCCAGTTTCATTCTGACATTACATTTAGGTCACATGTATCCTAATGTACAACATTTTGTAACGCTGAACATAACAAATACGTGGTTAGACAAATAAGAAATGGACAGTTGAAACAAATGACCTATCATAGGACAGAGTAACTACAAAAAAAATATCAATTTCGAGCTGCTAAAGGTGATAGCACAGTAAAATAACACAATATCTCTTTTGTATCCCGCCTGGATAGGCGGCGTGTGGGTCTGCTCCTGTGAACTGGAAGGTGGGCCGAATGTAGGAAGCGAATAGGAGCAGGAAAAGGTGAAGTACTTCGGCATTGCTTGTAGATTTTATAAGTTTACTATAGTCAAAATTATGATTACATAATGGTTACTTAACTTTGGCTTAGATTAGCACGTAGGTGCGAAGCCGTACAGGTATCAACGCTAACAGCTACTGGTAGTAGGACAAACTATCACTGAAGCAACTGAAGTAACAAAGTCTGTAATGGCTAGCCCCCTATGAAGTAGAAGCTAAGCTGCTTGGTCGTCGGCTCGGAATCAAATGGGTAGAATCTGGAGCGGCCCTCGTAGAGCTGCACAGCGTCGTCTAGAGGGCGCTGACGTCAGCGTCTGTCGTAGTGCCAACCTAAGAACTTGAACCTACGCTGTGGCATCGTAGCTATCGATACCATAATATCTACTTGTCATTTATACTACATTTAATATGAGCGCTTAGATGTCGCACATTAGCAACCAGTGACAATAATAATGTCTATATTAATGACCGCATAACCTTCACAACAGAATACGTTGTCCTCAGAACAGGAGACGCAGAAAGCGACCTCCCTGCACGTTCAAACATTGTGCGACCCTCCGAATCATACAGCTCTCGACCCTTCGCAGCAAACCTGCGTTCACAGTAATAAGAGCAACATGAACACACGCTACCAATTATTCCACATTCGTTGGCAGAGTGGAGTATACGTGTTCTGTCAGGTGTCCCCACAGGAAGAAATCCAGGGGATTTGGGTCAGGTGAATGTGGCGGGCATACAACTGGACCTCCACGCCCGAGCAAATTCCCTGGAAATGTTCTGTCCAAATACAGTCGCACATTAATTCCCGAGTGTGGAGGTGCGCCATCATGTTGGAACTGTATCGGTTGCCGAACATGTAGTGGAACACCTTCCAGCGCATCAGGCAGATACTTCGTGAGGAATGTACAATCCCTTCACGCAGTCAATTGGTCAGGCAATACGCAGAAGCCTAAACACCTGTCGTCCAATATTCCAGCCCATACGTTGATGCCAAAGCGAACTTGATATCCATGGTCTCGGGTGACTTGCGGGTAAACCTTACAACAATGGTGGGCATTGTGCATTTTGAAGACACCCTCAGTGAAGTCATCGTAGGCTTCCTGTTGTTGTTGGAACCAATCACAGACTTGCATCCGCTGACGGCGATCTGCAGGATGCAGGTGTTGCGTGAAAGCATGACAGTGGTGCAGAACGTGCTCATGCAGCACATTAACGACCGTGTGTTGTGAGACACGCAGCTGCCTTGCTACGCTACGTGCACTTCGCTGAGGTTCTTGGTGTATGACCTCCAGAATAGCTTCCTCTGTAGCTGGAGTATGATGAGTAATGCGATGGTGGAAAGAGAGAACCTGACTCCCGAAACCACAGCTCCAGATGACGAAACACATTTTTATCTTGATGGCGTCGATGAGGATATCTAGCACCATAGTCACGAGCGGCAGCACCAGCCCGGTTATCAGATGCACTAAGGATCCGAAGCATATTCACATATTCATCGTTTGTGTATGCCATACGTCTTTTCGCGAATGGGAGTAGAAATGCATAAGATGAACCTGTAGGAAAGCAACCTAACGTCAGCCAGGGCGCTGGGAAGGAGGAGAGGTTGCGTTTTTGTGGAGCTACGCGACCAGCTACGACAGAATGTTCTGGAAGGACGACATGACACGGGGGACGCGCGTGATCGCGGGGGTTGCATCAGAGGAGCCTATATAAGCAGGGCCGCTGCTGTTGCTGAGGATTTCCTTCGACAGTTGCCTCAGATTTGGACCTGTGTTACTCTGCCCTCGGGACGGGACTTAGTTTCATCTACATCTACATGATTACACTGCAATTCACATTTAAGTGCTTGGCAGAGGGTTCATCGAACCACCATCATACTATCTCTCTACCATTCCACTCCCGAACAGCGCGCGGGAAAAACGAACACCTAAACCTTTCTGTTCGAGCTCTGATTTCTCTTATTTTATTTTGATGATCATTCCTACCTATGTAGGTTGGGCTCAACAAAATATTTTCGCATTCGGAAGAGAAAGTTGGTGACTGAAATTTCGTAAACAGATCTCGCCGCGACGAAAAACGTCTTTGCATTAATGACTTCCATCCCAACTCGCTGATCATATCTGCCACACTCTCTCCCCTACTACGTGATAATACTAACAGAGCTGCCCTTTCTTGCACCCTTTCGATGTCCTCCGTCAATCCCACCTGGTAAGGATCCCACACCGCGCAGCAATATTCTAACAGAGGACGAACGAGTGTAGTGTAAGCTGCCTCTTTACTGGACTTGTTGCATCTTCTAAGTGTCCTGCCAATGAAACGCAACCTTTGGCTCGCCTTCCCCACAATATTATCTATGTGGTCTTTCCAACTGAAGTTGTTCGTAATTTTAACACCCAGGTACTTAGTCGAATTGAGTCTTGAGAATTGTACTATTTATCGAGTAATCGAATTCCAACGGATTTCTTTTGGAACTCATGTGGATCACCTCACACTTTTCGTTATTTAGCGTTAACTGCCACCTGCCACACCATACAGCAATATTTTCTAAATCGCTTTGCAACTGATACTGGTCTTCGGATGACCTTACTAGACGGTAAATTACAGCATCATCTGCGAACAACCTAAGAGAACTGCTCAGATTGTCACCCAGATCATTTTTATAGATCAGGAACAGCAGAGGTCCCAGGACGCTTCCCTGGGGAACACCTGATATCCCTTCAATTTTACTCGATGATTTGCCGTCTATTACTACGAACTGCGACCTTCCTGACAGGAAATCACGAATCCAGTCGCACAACTGAGACGATACCCCGTAGACCCGCAGCTTGATTAGAAGTCGCTTGTGAGGAACGGTGTCAAAAGCTTTCTCGTGGCACTTAGCTGCACAGAATACATGCAGGGTTGCACAACTTACATTCAATGTGTTTGTGCCTCTTAGGGTTCGACAGTGGTCTTATCCTACCTCGTGTTTCGTCTCAGTTATTTCGCAACCTCTCCCTGCTTCTCAGTTATTTCCAGCTTTTTTTCCAGCACCCGGACTTCGAGTTGGACGAGCTACCTCATTACTAAATTTAGCGTCTATCTTCCATCCTGATCCGGTCGCAGAAAACTACAGACGTGACAGACGATCAACACTTTTTGGTGCCAGGCGTGGGGTTGGCACAAATCAGGCATCCCTTCTAATAGGTGTTGGCTTCTTGTGGACGCCTTAGCCTTACTGTTCTTACACTCAGTACCGGGATTAGCCGGGCCACGGATTTGAGGAATAGGTGTAGGACGACTTTAACTTTTGATGGTACTCAGCCCGAAGTCAGGAAAAGATTGACGGCTTTGAGCAATCAAACTGAGACGAGGTGCGTACTGAGGCGAAGAAAGAAGAAGACGACTTTGACGGGCTGAGAAGGTCCGTCACGGCGCGCGTTCGACACGCGGGAAGCGGTCGCCGGCGAGGCGTAAACGGCAAGCCGTTCCAGGGAGGCGGCGTTATCGGTCTGCGGGAGGGCCGCAGAGGTCCGTCAGCTGCTGGAAGCAGGTAACGAGGTGCGTGGCTGCCGAGCGAGGCAGGCGGCAAAGGAGGCGTGGCTGCGAGCCGACGCGAGCAACGAGAAGTGGCGCACGAATCAGTGCACACCATAGAGACACTTAAAAAGGTAGGACAAATCTTGTTGGTACAAAATGCCGCAGTCAGGGCAGGCAGAATCAAGCAGTAATAACATTGCGCACTCATTACCAATCAGGCAACACGTTAGTTTGAGTGATGCATTAAAGATGTTGCCTCAGCCTTTTGATGGTAATAAATTTCAGCTGAACGAGTATCTAGACAGCTGCGATAGTGCGTCTGAGTTAGTGGCCCCTGAACAGCACGATGTACTACCGAAGTATGTTAAGGCACCCATAGTGGGTGCAGCTAGAAGTAAGTTATTAGTTAGAGACTTGACAACCCCTTGGTTCGATATACGTGCTATACCTGCAGAAAATTACGCTTGTAAACGCACGTTGGATTACTTTGCGTGTAAACTGCTTGCAAGTCGTCAGGAAAGAGGCGAAAGCATTGCGCTGTGGGGTCCACGTACTGACGAGTTACAACATCATTTTAGAGAAGCCATTCGAGGTGTGATGACAAAAGCTGAATTGGCTGGGAGTATTGCGCTAGTGCTGAAATTAGGAAGAGCAGTCTTCATACAGGAACTCTATGACGACAGGATCAAAACAATAGTGAGAGCCAGAGGAGAGTCCGTGACACTCTCTGAAGCCGTTGACATTACTGCTAGCGAGGAAAGCGCGATAGCATCGGCTAAAGAGAAATATGGTTAGAACACCAAGGATAGACAAAGCTAAAAGTCCGTCGTGTTATAATTGTGGAAAGCCAGGGCACATGGCGAAAGACTGTCGTGCACACAGACGTGTACGAGTTTTCGAAAAAGACGCGGTTAGAAAGCGTAGGGAAGAGAAAGAAAATACAGACAGGCTAGCGAACTTGGAACAGGAAGGGGCGGACAGACTAGCGGAGATAAATAGAGAATTTAAGGGGCACTGTAGAGAAATAGAGAGTTTGACACCGGTTAAGTATACTCAGTGTAATTTGTCAGGGCACATAGCACCGTGTACATATTCAAGTGACGTAATATGTTTTAAATGCAACCAGAGAGGCCATTACGCAAGACAGTGTAAGGAAAGAATAAGAGACCGGTAAGCTAGGAGGAGGCTCAATGAGACAGTCGCATTGCGCCACTTCCAGTAAGGTGTTTACAGTAGACTGCACAAATAGAAACGATTTTATAGAGTTAGGGTGCACAAAAGGAAAAAGAAATCCAATTAAGTATTTAATAGATAGTGGGACACAAATAAGTTTAGTAAAAAAGGAAAGTTTTTGGAACATTGGGAAATGTAACCCAAGAGACGGTATTAGGATAAGGGGGATCGCTAATACCGTGTCAAAGACTGAAGGTTCAATAGAGTTGGAATTGCAGATTGCAAGGGATCTGCTTGTGAAACATAAAGTTCATGTTATAGGGACAGAGGTAGATCTGCCGTTTGAAGGTCTGCTAGGGAGAGATTTCCTAACAAGACAGAATTCCGTGATAGGTTATGGAGCAAAATGTGTATGGATTCGTGGAAGGCGAATTGAGTTAAGGACGGCATGGGAACGTCAGTCTACAGGGAGGGAATCCTGTAGAAACAGTTATAATGGTAGCGCGGTAGGAGCCGCGGAAAAGAGAAGTACTTGTTCGGTTGCGGTCGGAGCCGCGAAACCGAGAAAAGTCAGATCGAACACGGTCGGAGCCGGTTCGATGGCGGCGGTAGCCGCGAGAGATAGCTATTGTAGTGAGAAGGCGGTTGGAGCCGCCAAGCAAAAGTGTAAATGTTCGTTTGCGGTCGGAACCGTGAAACGAAATAAACACTTAATGAACGCAGTTGGAGCTGGATCGATAGCAGTTGGAGCCGCAAGGGAAATAAAAGACGCGTCGAACAAGATTGGGGTCGGTTCGATGGCAGTAGAACCTGCGAAATGGAGAGTAAGCACTTCAGATGCGGCTGGAGCCGCGAAAGAAAAAAAAGACACGTCGAACGCCGTCGGGGCCGGTTCAATGGCAGTAGAATCTGCAAAACAGTGCGAAAATAAGGTTACGGTTGCTGTCGTGACACAGAGATTAAGCCAGTGCGGACGGGAAACCGCAAGAGCAAAACAAAAGAGGCAAAATAGTAATGGGCCCTAGAGAAGAGAGAATTCTTGGAATCGAAGTCAGTGCAAGGAATGAATCAGAGGTGATTATTCCTAAACAGGAAATAAATCCTCGAGTTTATGTACCAGAAGCGCTGGTACGAGTTAAGGAGGGCACTTGTATAACAAGTGTACTAAATACAACGGATGAGAGAATATCTATGAAGTGTCCAGTATTAATGACAGAGAAAGTGCCACCTGAGGAGTTGTATAAGGTACAGCAAGTGAAGACAGGAAAGTCTGAAGTGAAGTCACGGGCTAGTAAGTTAAAGGAAAACCTGAGGGTTTAACATTTAAATACTGAAGAAAGGAACGCCATTTTAGAAATATGCATGGCATATAATAATATCTTGCACTTGCCAGGAGATAAATTTGTGTACAGACGTTAAGAAACTTGAAATTAAATTAGTACCTGGAGCAGAAGGGCGAATATTGTGTTCAAGGCCCTATAGAATACCGCAGGCGCAAAAAGAGGTCTTGCAAGAGGAAATTGATAAAATGTTGCAAGACGATATTATAGTTCCAGGCAAGAGTGCATGGAATTTCCCATTATTGATGATTCCTAAGAAAATGGATGCTAGTGGGAAACAGAAATGGCGAATTGTAGCCGATTATAGGCGCCTGAATGAGATCTCAATTAATAATGTGTATCCTCTTCCAAGAATAGACGAAATCTTGGACGGACTAGGAAAGGCAAAATACTTCTCGACACTTGATTTAGCTAAAGAGTACTATCAATGCCCTATGGGCATTATGAGTATAAGAGGATGCCAATGGGTCTAAAGACAGCCCCGAGTACATTTCAAAAATTAATGAATCCAGTGTTAATGGGACTGCAGGGAGAAAAGGTATATATGTACCTAGATGATGTAGTAATATTTGGATCCTCACTGGAAGAACACAATAGTCGAAGAAACATTTGGAGGACTCAGAAAATATAATTTAAAATTACAAGTCGACAAGTGTGAGTTCTTACGTAAAGAAGTGACATTTTTAGGGCATATTCTTACAGCAGAAGGATTAAGGCCAGATCCAAAAAAGGTCGAAGCAGTGAGACGATATCCGCAGCCAAAGACTACTACATAGTTAAAAGGTTTTCTCGGACTCAGCGCGTATTATGGGCGTTTTATAAGCAATTGTAGTAAAATTGCGAAACCCCTCTACGAACTACTAAAGAAAGGAGTAGTATATAATTGGGGAATGTAACAGGAAGAAGCATTTCATCAGTTGAAGGAAAAACTGATAAATCCTCCAATATTGCAGTATCCAGATTTTGGACAGTATAGTAACCACAGATGCTAGCCAAAATTCCATTGGAGCCGTTTGGAGTCAAGAGAAAATGGGTAATGATTTACCTGTAGCATATATTTCAAGAACATTGAGTAAACCTGAGCGATCATATAGCACCATAGAGAGAGAAATGTTAGCTATATGTTGGGCAGTGAAATATTTTCGAACATATTTGTTTGGTCGAAAATTCACAATTTGCACAGACCATAAGCCATTAACGTGGGTAAGCAGCGTTACCGATCCGTCGTCAAGGTTAATGAAATTCAGACAAACTAGAAGAATATGACTACCAAATTCTGTATAAAAGTAGTAAACGAAACCAGGTAGCAGATGCCCTATCCAGAATACGAAATTTGAGGACAACGACCGAGATAGATGACGACAGAGACACAACGGAAAGGAGTCAGGAACAGATAATCGGAACAGCTGAAACAGCTGGGTTGAGCAGTAACTTAGAAGCGGTCTCTGAGGTCGCAAGTGGTGACGTAGAAGAGCCAGCTGCAGGGGGGGAGATAAGCAGGGCCAAACGCTCAGGCCATGTGGAAGGCAAGGATACACAGGCCATCACAAAAAAGGCAGCCGTGCACGAATCGGCCGCTAATTTGAGTTTAGAGGAGAAGAATACAATCCTCAAACAATTTCATGATTCACCAGTTGGTCGTCATCAGGAATAGGAATAACTTACGAAAGAATAAAGAAATATTGTACATGGGAAGGCATGAAAGCCTATATAGAGCAGTATATTCGCAAATGCGAAAGCTGCCAAAGGAACAAAATTACACAGAACAAAACCAAAATGCCCATGGAAATTACGACTGCCCCTGAGCATGTATTTGAAAAGTGTGACACTGTTGGTTCAATGACTCTCACAGACAAGGGCAATAAGTACATCCTTTCTTTTCAAAATGAACTAACAAAATTTCTAGTCGCGGAACCTATTGAGAAACAAGATTCCGAAATGGTAACAAGAGTGCTAGTAGAAAATATCATTTTGAAGTTTGGCATACCATCCATATAATTAAGTGATATGGGCAGCAACTTCGTTAGTGAAACAATGCGAAGAGTATGCAAATTGTTACGCATAGAGAAAATTCAAACCACTTGCTACCATCCGCAGACTAATGGAGCGCTAGAAAGAACACATAGAACCGTAACTGAAACGCTCCGCCATTATATAGATCGAGCACAAACTGATTGGGATACATGAATCCCATATGCGGTCTTTGTATTCAACACAACACCGCATAGTGCAACTGGGTACACACCTCGCGAGATGTTCTTCGGGAGATTGTGTAATGTACCGGGAGTACTACAGAAGAACCCCGCAGAAGTAACATATAATTATGACGATTAAGTGCTCGAACTAAAAGAGCGAATACAAGCCATGCACCAGTGAGCGCGAAGCTATAATGCCCAAATTAAATTAAAGAACAAGGAATATTATGACAAAACCGAGCATACGAAAGAGTTCCAATCCGGAGACGAAGTCCTCCTGTATGATGAAAGTGTTAGAAGTGGAAGGTCAAGGAAATTAGATAGTCAATGGCGAGGCCCATACATAGTAAAAGAAACTAAAGGACCAAATGTCGTCATACAGATAAGAAAGAATAAGTACCTGACGGTACACGCCAATCGCCTGGAAGAATTTTTCTAATTACAGGATGGCGATGACACAGCTGGTAATTGGAATGTCCATATTAGCCTTCGGGATTACTTCGGTCCAAACAGTGGTTCTTCATCCGGATCTTCACCTTACAAAATTCCAATCATCACCAGGACTGTATTATGACAACAAGGGGAAAGTCATTCTCTATAGTGTGACATGGAGAATTGTAAGTTATTTTAACTTGCTAGAGTTGCAAAAGAAATGTGAAAACACCGAAGTATTAGCTACCAGAGCTGTGACATTCTGTCAGAATAGACTCGCTTTACTTAATATGAGTGTTTCAGGATGTGCCAGTGTGAAACGTACATTAGAATGGCACATCGGAAAAATAAAAAAATCTCAGTCTAATTGGACAATTAGCTCGCCATGAAGTGAGAATACGAAAACGGGGAATACTAAATTTTGTTGGAGAAATAAGTAAAGTTTTATTCGGAAATCTAGGTGAAGATGACGCATCATGTTTCAAGTCAAAAATTGATGTGTTAGAGGGAGAACAGAAACAGCTGTTAAGATTAAGCTGAGAACAAGTTACAATAGTAAAAGCCGCGTTAAGGAGTTTTAATCAAACTGTCAGCTCAATAGCCAGAAATGAACAGGTCATTACTCAAGGAATGAAAAAGCTCAGTCAGAACATTATACAGTTCGAAAACAGCACTGATAAGCGGCTACAGAGAGCAGTTATTTTGATAACCATTAATGAGCAGCTAATTCAGCTATTGTCTATTTTCAGTGAGCTAGAACGGGAATATGATTTGTTAATCACAGCAATTGTAAATGCACAGAAAGGTATTTTAGAACCGCATTTGATTAATCTTGTGCAAGTAGTCAGATATTTGGAATTAATAAAAGATGATACAAAAGACAAAAGATTCCCAATAGCACTTACAGGGAACAATGGTTATCAGTTACTTAAGGTCATTGACCTTGATGTTTTTATAGCTGGTAACATTTTAAGTTATGTATTAAACATTCCCCTGGTAGATAGCAGTATATTTGATATGTATAAAATGTGGCCCCCACCAGTTGAAGTAGACGCTAAGAAATAGTTGTTTACATATATATCTCCGGAGAAAGAGATATTATTAATAGATGATGCGAAGAGACAATATGTGAAGTTAAACTATGAACAATTGTTATGTAAAAAATTAGACCATGGTCACAGAATATGTAAGCAAACATTTGTTCTTTTGTCTACTTACGATCATGAGATGTGTGAGGCTACAATGCTACAACCAGTTACCAAGATACAGAAAGATTGTAACCAGAGGTATATAGTATTAAATGAAAGTGTATGGACGCAAATCAGAGGTAACGAATAGTTATTTGTAGCACCTAAAGATGAAGGTCTTACAGTGTTATGTAGTAATAATGAACCTAGGGGTGTATTTGTTCATGCTACAGGCAAGTTAAAATTTCTTGGAAAATTAAAAGGTGATGGTGCTAAAATATTAATACAATCTGAGCACATAATTAGAACAAATGTAAAAAATGATGATATTGTTCCAAATCTGAACATGGAGGTAGATTGTTGCATTGTTAACGAAGAAAGGCAAAATATAACAGAGCTTACCTTAAACTTGCCAGTCGAACATGTTGCAAGACAGTTAGACGACCTAAATGCAGCTGGCCATAAGTTAGATGAATTGGAGAATGAAATTTTATACCAGCAAAGGACCACCTTTAGCGGATTTTCACTAAGCAGTATGTCCATCTGGAGTTATATGGGCTCAAGTGTTGTAATTGTAATAATCCTTTTGTGTATTTGCAGATACTGTAAAGGTTGTACAGAATGCTACAAATTTATGTTTAAGAGTATGAGAGACGACTGTTGTAAAAAGATCTGTGTAAGAAATAAAATTATAAATCAGTGTCCAAGTAGAGAAATGGTTAGTTATCAACCTGCTCGTAGGGAAGTTGGAGAAAATGAGGAAATTATTTTACAAAAAATGCCTATCAGATATGACGCAAGAGATAGCGGCCATGTGACTTACGAGAGAAGAATAGTACCAACAAGATATTCGGAAGAGATCGCAAGACGATTACCAGTAATGTTAATGTCAAGATCAGACAAGAGATAAAAGAATAAAATTGTATTAATGTAATAATGGAGATGATAATATGTGTGTGCCTCATGATGTAATTATTCGTGTGCCCTTGAAAGGAGAGAAATTATGATGTGCCCATGATTTGTATAGATACAAATGTATACAGAAAGTAAAATTTTCTGTTGTGTTAAGAATAGATATTACTGTGCCCTTGAGAAATATTGTTTGTGCGCCCCTTGAAAACAAAGAAACTATAATGTGCCCATGATTGTACAGAAAGTATAAATTTCTAGCATATTAAGACTAGTTAATGTGTATGTCCTTGTGATGTTTTCCTTGAAAAGCAAAAAAATTGTGCCTATGAATTGTATACAAAGAGAGTAAATAATTGCAATATGGAGGATGAATAACTATGTGTAAACTTGAAGATGATTTTTAAATGCTATTGAAAACAAATGGATAATTGTATTAATGAATTTGTATATTAATTTGTATATTCATAATAGGATTTTGTAAAATACCATTGAAACGTAAAAGTATCAGCTGCCTTATGCTAAACAAATCGTTTTAAAAGACGTTAATGAACTTTAAAGAAAAGGAGTAAATGTATAAAGAAAATGTAAATTTACAATTTAATAAAAAGTCGAATACTAGAGGGATAAGCTAACACATTGATAGCAAAATTTTGCAGTCTCTGAGGACAGAGACTACAAAATTATCCCTCGGGGAGGGAGGTGTCGCGAATGGGTCGCGGATGTGAGTAGAAATGCATAAGATCTTGATGGCGTCGATGAGGATATCTAGCACCATAGTCACGAGCGGCAGCACCAGCCCGGTTATCAGATGCACTAAGGATCCGAAGCATATTCACATATTCATCGTTTGTGTATGCCATACGTCTTTTCGCGAATGGGAGTAGAAATGCATAAGATGAACCTGTAGGAAAGGAACCTAACGTCAGCCAGGGCGCTGGGAAGCAGGAGAGGTTGCGTTTTTGTGGAGCTACGCGACCAGCTACTAGAATGTTCTAGAAGGACGACAGGACACAGGGGACGCGCGTGATCGCGGGAGTTGCATCAGACGAGCCTATATAAGCAGGGCCGCTGCTGTTGCTGAGGATTTCCTTCGACAGTTGCCTCAGATTTGGACCTGTGTTACTCTGCCCTCGGGACGGGACTCAGTTTCTCGTGGCACTTGGCTGCACAGGGTATATGCAGGATTGCATAACTTACATTCAATGCGTTTGTGGCTCTTAGGGTTCTACAGTGGTCTTATCCTACCTCGTGTTTCGTCTCAGTTATTTCATCAGAAGTATACGTCCTTTATCCCACCGAGTTCCTTTATCTGCAAAGAATTTCCAGCTTGTTTTCCAGCACCAGGACTTCGAGTCGGATGACCCACCTCATTACTGATTTTAGCGTCTAGCTCCCATCCTGATCCGGTCGCAGAAAACTACAGACTCAACAGTCTGCCACACTGGTTCAGAGGTTTACAATGAGAAAATTCGATACGTGTACGCATTTACATTGGAGTCGGTCATGGGCGCGTTACTCCAGTCACAACTAGTCCCTGTCTGATGGACAGCGCATACAGTATAAACACACCATCAGTCGTACCTCATTCGCATTACGTAAAGCCCTAACGAAATCTAATGGACTTGAACGAGGCAAGGATAATAGTTGGTACTAATCTATGGGACCGTTGGACGAGGGTACAAAAAAAAAAAAACAGGTTTCGCATCTAGTAGATGAAATGGTGCAAAGAAATTCATTTCCACGACGTGGAAAGGGCTTCTTTCAATGCTTTCACTCAGGATCGAACCATCGACCACATTCATGCTAACCCAAAACTGCATCCACTGTACCAACTTTACACCACAAGTAATCTCTGCTGACAGAGGTAGTTACCATACATGTGGTTACCGTGTTGCCTGACTGCCACTTTTTAACGTCAATTTTCTGCCGGATGCACTCGCTGGGCGAAATTTTGTAAGAGACTTTTTTCGTCGCTGGTAGTGAGGAGTCGCACTGCGAAGCCCGAGTGAGCGAATTTCGCTTCACTATAGGCATGGTAGATGGCGCTGTCGAATGAAAAATCCTCTGACGATATGCAGTGTTTTCTTTGTGTGCTGCAGGCTTTGTTATTGATGCAGTGTACTGTTATCAGCTGAATGGTCCGGTATTCATATCGAGAACAAGCCGAGAGGGTAATATGTGATCTGAGGCTTTCCCAGTGTATATGCTGTTTGAAAGGTTCTCGGGTGTCCAGCCGGATATGATCGTCGAATGCCCACGGTGTTTGGGCGAATAACCCACCATCAGGTGGTGCTGATTCAATGGTCTGTCCGGTCTCTGCCCCCACGAGGCCAGGTGCGATTCCGTGCGCGGACGGCAGTGCGCGGCGTGTCCGGTGGTGGGGGACGCGGAGGCTAAGGTAGGTGGAACTGGGGTGGGTGGAGCGTAGTATCTCTTCAGCAGCCATGGCGGAATGATCTCGCGACCCTTGCACATTTGGTCCTTGATAGAGCTTGGTATTGGTTTCCAGGCCTTACTGAGTTGGTCGCTGTTGATTAGGTTGCCTGTTATGCGAATTTCTATGGCCTCTTTGAAGATGCAGTCCCAGTAGTTATTTGTGGAGGCCAGTACTTGTGTCTGCCACAGTGGTAACACCGGTTCCCGTCGGATCACCGAAGTTAAATGCTGTGACCATCCGGTCTGCCGAACGCTGTTGGCAAGCAGGGTGCACTTAGCCCTTGTGAAGCAAACTGAGGAGCTACTTGATTGAAAAGTAGCGGCCCCAGTCTCGTAAACTGACATACGGCTGGGAGAGTGGTGTCCTGGCCACATGCCCCTCCATACCCGCATCCAGTGACGCCAGTGAGCTGAGGAAGAAATGGCGGCCGGTCGGTACCGTTGATCCTTCCAAGGCCTGTTTGGACAGAGTTTAATTTTAGTACTTGTGTCTTGTCATAATTCGTTGTGTGTCCACACATACTGACCTTTACCTACATGCTTCCAGCTGCTATCATCTGGCACAGTTAAACGGAGTGCCTAACAACTTGGTACACGGAGCACATACGATCCCAGACGAACAGAACCTATCAACGGAACTCAAACACTTGGAGACTGCGTTCCGCAAGAATGGACATGGGAACCGCCGAATCCATAGGGAATTCCGACAGCAGAAGCACAGTAGGGACCAACACGAAGAACAAACGGAAGAAGAGAAAGAAAGGCCTGGCGTTTCTGCCTTTTGCAGGTAACTTGTCGTTCAAAATAGGGAGACTATTGGGGCAACACAAGGTTGGCACATTCTTCCAACCACTGGCTAAGACGCACACCTTACTACGAATAACGCAAGACGATGTCGGCCTCAAGAATGCGGGTGTATAAAAAATTCCGTTCAGCTGTGGCAGATCATATATAGGCCAAAAGATTCGTGCAGTCGAAGATCGGTGCAAAGAACACTAACGCTGCACCGGTTCGGCCAACTAAGTTAATCTGCTCCAGCAGAACACTGAATAAACACTGGACACGCAGCGAATTATGACAAGACGAAAGTACTGGCCTCCACAAATAACTACTAGAACTGCATCTTCAAAGTGTCTGTAGAAATTTGGATAACATGCGACCTCGATCACAGGGTACTGGTTATCAACTGAGCAGGGTCTGGGAAGCAGTGCTAAGCTCTGTCAAGGAGCAACGGTGCAAGCGGACACGAGATGACTCCGCCACGCCGGCCGAAGACATACTGCGCTCCCCACCCCTCACCACCCACCGCACACATCGCTTCTCCCACCACCAGTCACGCCGTTCGCCGTCGGTGCCCGGACTCGGACCTGGACGAGCAGGGGATAAATGCTGGCAGCAGAGAGCGGACAGACCATTTATTGCAACAGCACCACCTGATCATGGCACAACGATTATTGGCCGAAATATCGTGGGCATTCGACGATCGTATCCGGCTGGACACCCGAGAATCCGTCAGAAGCCGAGATACTGTTTGTGTACGGCCGAGCAGATGAAATCGGTCGAGAGGCAGCACAGCTATACCAAAACAAGTACTCTCATACACACCAACAACATAACACTACATTTCAACCCCTTTCTGGCGTATGTGTGACCGTGGGTGCAAGGAAGACGGCAGACTGCGGATTTGGAGGACCGGTTTCTACGGCATGTTGAGATGAACCCTAGTACAAGCACCAGACAAGTAACCCGTCAATAAGCTGTAATCCAAAATAAGATTATGTGTATGCTGAATGACAACCTGAGTGGACAAACGGGGTGTTAGAAAACGATACCAGCAAATTTCGAGATGTTATGGAGATTGTAGTGAGGAACAAATTGTTATGGGCCAGCATCTGGGAACACGCATGGTGGCTGTTAGTGTGCTACTATCGTTAGCATGTATGGAAAGTGGTTGAAGGTTGGTCAAACCACGAGAAGATGACAAGGTGTTGGACGTCCGCACCTCATCACAGAACGTATTGATAAAAGGCTTGCTTGCTCTGTGAAGCAGGATAGGAGACGAGTGTGGCAAGTCTGCAGGAACGAGTGTTATAGGTCTGGGAACATTGTTGAGAAAGGTATTACACCTGACAACCTCTACATGTTCCATGTTGACTCAACGAAACCGTCAGTTACGATAGCAGTGGACCCGAGATCATACAGGTTGAACTATCGATGGAAACGAGTCGCCTGGTCGAGTATATCACGTTTCTTGTTACACCAGGTCGACTGCCATGTCCGGATACGCCATTATCGGGACGAACAGTTCAAAAAATGGCTCTGAGCACTTAACATCTGAGGTAATCAGTCCCCTAGAACTTAGAACTATTTAAACGTAACTAACGTAAGGACATCACGCACATCCATGCCAAAGGCGGAATTCGAACCTGCGACCGTAGCAGTCGCTCGGTTCCGGACTGAAGCGCCTAGAACCGCACGGTCACCTCGGCCAGCCGTCGAACAGTTGCTCGAACACAAAAAATGGCTCTGAGGACTATGGGACTTAACATCTGAGGTCATCAGCCCGCTATAACTTAAAACTACTTAAACCTAACTAACAGAAGGACATCACACACATCCATGCCCGCGGCAGGATTCGAACCTGCGATGGTAGCGGCCGCGCGGTTCCAGACTGAAACGCCTAGAACCGCTCGGCCACATTGACCGGCCGCTCAAACACATTTACAGCGCCAGCTTAATACACATAAACAACAGGCCAGTAATTTACGGTAATCGCTTGAGCTGTGAGTTGTCATCTGGTGCCACATACCTCCAAAAAATTACCATCGAGTTTTAGAATACGAGCCACTCCTATATTCCTAATGTGGGCAAAAATGCTACTAAGGACATGGACTTAGTATTTCGGCTCCTCAGTGTGTAGGCCCTATATTGTGGACAGTAATGGTCGTATAGCACTACCTGGGCGTATTGTGTCCGAACCTACTTGTACGTCTGAAGATTTTTCTTCGTAGGTGAGCGGACATCTTCTGCATACCGTGTGGAGGACCCGAGTTCAATTTCCGCTATTTACAGGGATTTTTGCCGTGGTGGAAGAAATGGAACGTGGTGTATACAGCGTCGTAATAACTGAGAGGGAACTTGAATGACGAGAATGGCTGTGAGATTTGGAACGCTCACACGGACTGGAGGAGCAGTCTGATGACATATGTTCAACATACACCGAGGTGGCGCAGGTCGTGGGATACCTCCTAATAACGTGTCGAACCTCCTCGCGCCCGGCGTAGTGTAGCAACTCGACGTGGCACGGACTCAATCAATTGTTGGAAGTCCCCTGCAGAAATATTAAGCTATGATACCTCTATAGCCGTCCATCATCGCGAAAGTGTTGCCGGTACAGGATTTTAAGCACGTATGACTTCTCGATTATGTGTCATAAATGTTGGCTGTGATTCGTGTCGGGCGATCTGTGTGGCCAAACCATTCCCTCAAATTGCGCAGAACGTTCTTCAAACCAATCGAGAAGGATTGTGGCCCAGTGACATGGAGCAAATATTTTATTTATAAAATATGACAATATCCCCGTGATGTGTTACGACAGTGAAATGAACCTGTGACCACTGGAGACATTGCCACAACTTCCTCCAAAAATCGTAACATAACACACATGTATTCATACTAACAAACGTAAATCCACCTGATTAAGGAGGTTTGAACCTTTGAAACGTGTCGTGGAAATAAATAAACAGTGACTGGTAACAGTAAAAATGTTGTTTCATTCGATGTCAGTAACAGTTACGGTAAAGCCTACCCTAAAATGTTCGTACTTTGTCGAAATTACACAGGGTGCTCCATTGATCGTGACCAGGCCAAATATCTCACGAAATAAGGGTCAAATGAAAAGACTACAAAGAACGAAACTTGTCTAGCTTGAAGGGGGAAACCAGATGGCGCTATGGTTGGCCCACTAGATGGCGCTGTCGTAGGTCAAACGGGTATCAACTGCGTTTTTTTAAAACAGGAACGCCCATTTTTTATTGCATATTCGTGTAGTACGTACAGAAATATGAATGTTTCAGTTGGACCACTTATTCGCTTTGTGTTAGATGGCGCTGTAATAGTCACAAACATATGGCTCACAATTTTAGATGAACAGTAGGTAACAGGTAGATTTTTTAAATTAAAATACAGAACGTAGGTACGTTTGAACATTTTATTTCTGTTGTTCCAATGCGATGCATGTACCTTTGTGAACTTATCATTTCTGAGAACGCATGCTGTTACAGCGTGATTACCTGTAAATAGCACATTAATGCAATAAATGCTCAAAATGATGTCCGTCAACCTCAATGCAATTGACAATACGTGTAACGACATTCCGCTCAACAGCGAGTAGTTCGCCTTCCGTGATGTTCGCACACGCATTGACAATGCGCTGACGCATGTTGTCAGGCGTTGTCGGTGGATCACGATAGCAAATATCCTTCAACTGTCCCCACATAAAGAAATCCGGGGACGTCAGATCCGGTGAACGTGCCGGCCATGGTATGGTGCTTCGACGACCAATCCACCTGTCATGAAATATGCTATTCAATACCGCTTCAACCGCACGCGAGCTATGTGCCGGACATCCTTCATGTTTGAAGTACATCGCCATTCTGTTATGCAGTGAAACATCTTGTAGTAACACTGGTAGAACATTACGTAGGAAATCAGCATACAATGCACCAATTACATTGCCATCGATAAAATGGGGACCAATTATCCTTCCTCCCATAATGCCGCACCATACATTAACCCGCCAAGGTCTCTGATGTTCCACTTGTCGCAGCCATAGTGTATTTTCCGTTGCCTAATAGTGCATATTATGCCGGTTTACGTTACCGCTGTTGGTGAATGACGCTTCGTCGCTAAATAGAACGCGTGCAAAAAATATGTCATCGTCCCGTAGTTTCTATGGTTCAAATGGCTCTGAGCACTATGGGACTCAACTGCTGAGGTCATTAGTCCCCTAGAACTTAGAACTAGTTAAACCTAACTAACCTAAGGACAGCACAAACTTCCATGCCCGAGGCAGGATTCGAACCTGCGACCGTAGCGGTCTTGCGGTTCCAGACTGCAGCGCCTTTAACCGCACGGCCACTTCGGCCGGCCGTAGTTTCTCTTGTGCCCAGTGGCAGAACTGTACAAGACGTTCAAAGTCGTCGCCATGCAATTCCTGGTGCATAGAAATGTGGTTCGGGTGCAATCGATGTTGATTTAGCATTCTCAACACCGGCGTTTTTGAGATTCCCGATTCTCGCGCAATTTGTCTGCTACTGATGTGCGAATTAGCCGCGACAGCAGCTAAAACACCTACTTGGGCATCATCATTTTTTGCAGGTCGTGGTTGACGTTTCGTGTGTGGCTGAACACTTCCTGTTTCCTTAAATAACGTAACTATCCGGCGAACCGTCCTGAAACTTGGATGATGTCGTCCAGGATACCGAGCAGCATACATAGCACACGCCCGTTGGCCATTTTGATCACAACAGCCATATATCAACACAATATCGACCTTTTCCGCAATTGGTAAACGGTCCATTTTAACACTGGTAATGTACCACGAAGCAAATACCGTCCACACTAGCAAAATGTTACGTGATACCACGTACTTACACGTTTGTGACTATTACAGCGCCATTTATCACTAAGCGAGAAAAGTGGTCCAACTCAGACATTCATATTTCTTTACGTACTACGCGAATATGTAATAAAAATGGGGGTTCCTATTTAAGAAAACGCCGTTGATATCAGTTTGACCTACGGCAGCGCCTCTAGCGGGCCAACCATAGCGCCATCTGGTTTCCCCCTTCAAGCTAGACGAGTTTGGTTCTTTGCAGTCTTTTCGTTTGATGCTTATTTCGTGAGATATTTGGCCCGGTTACTATCAATGGACCACCCTGTATAAAACATATTTATGTTATTCGTAAGCAACTTTCGCATTTATCAAAAATAACAGGAACCTCTTGTCTTTGATCATGATGAAGAATGTTCTATTGAATACAAAATAATAACAATAATTACATATGTTTTTATGTTTGTGCATCCAAAGTGTACCAGCATCAAAAGTAATTACTTTGGTTATATAAAATGGAAGATGTTTCTAATTTTTATTACTTATAAAGTGAAAGTTATATTCTGGATAGATATACAGGGTGTTTCAAAAATGACCGGTATATTTGAAACGGCAATAAAAACTAAACGAGCAGCGATAGAAATACACCGTTTGTTCCAATATGCTTGGGACAACAGTACATTTTCAGGCGGACAAACTTTCGAAATTACAGTAGTTGCAATTTTCAACAACAGATGGCGCTGCAAGTGATGTGAAAGATATAGAAGACAACACAGTCTGTGGGTGCGCCATTCTGTACGTCGTCTTTCTGCTGTAAGCGTGTGCTGTTCACAACGTGCAAGTGTGCTGTAGACAACATGGTTTATTCCTTAGAACAGAGGATTTTTCTGGTGTTGGAATTCCACCGCCTAGAACACAGTGTTGTTGCAACAAGACGAAGTTTTCAACGGAGGTTTAATGTAACCAAAGGACCGAAAAGCGATACAATAAAGGATCTGTTTGAAAAATTTCAACGGACTGGGAACGTGACGGATGAACGTGCTGGAAAGGTAGGGCGACCGCGTACGGCAACCACAGAGGGCAACGCACAGCTAGTGCAGCAGGTGATCCAACAGCGGCCTCGGGTTTCCGTTCGCCGTGTTGCAGCTGCGGTCCAAATGACGCCAACGTCCACGTATCGTCTCATGCGCCAGAGTTTACACCTCTATCCATACAAAATTCAAACGTGGCAAACCCTCAGCGCCGCTACCATTGCTGCACGAGAGACATTCGCTAACGATATAGTGCACAGGATTGATGACGGCGATATGCATGTGGGCAGCATTTGATTTACTGACGAAGCTTATTTTTACCTGGACGGCTTCGTCAATAAACAGAACTGGCGCATATGGGGAACCGAAAAGCCCCATGTTGCAGGCCCATCGTCTCTGCATCCTCAAAAAGTACTGGTCTGGGCCGCCATTTCTTCCAAAGCAATCATTGGCCCATTTGTCAGATCCGAAACGATTACTGCATCACGCTATCTGGACATTCTTCGTGAATTTGTGGCGGTACAAACTGCCTTAGACGACACTGCGAACACCTCGTGGTTTATGCAAGATGGTGCCCGGCCACATCGCACGGCCGACGTCTTTCATTTCCTGAATGAATATTTCGATGATCGTGTGATTGCTTTGGGCTATCCGAACCATACAGGAGGCGGCGTGGATTGGCCTCCCTATTCGCCAGACATGAACCCTGTTGTGTCTTCTTCTTACAGTCTAGACACAATGAGGTAGCTAGGTGCACGCTAAACTAACGCAGACGGGCGTGAAGTACTGGAACATGAGACTTATTAATGAATAAGAAGAAAAGTACGTAGATGTTACTTAACTTTTATTCTCTTGTTGGAATACATCTCTTGAATAGTAGTAAGCTATAAGCACTGATACAAATGGCGCCTTGCTAGGTAGTAGCTATGGCCTAGCTGAAGGCTATTCAATCTGTCTCTCGGCAAATGAGAGGAAAGCTTCGTACGTCTGGTCGCAAGCTATGTCGTCCGTACAACTGGGGCGAGGTCTCGTTCGTGTCTTGTGACCTGCCATGTGGTGGCGCTAGGTTTGCGATTACACAGTGGCGACACGCGGGTCCGACATGTACTACAGGACCGCGGCCGATTTAAGTTACCACCTAGCAAGTGTGGTGTCTAGCGGTGACACCACAAACCCCTGTCACTTCTTTCTGTGGGGACACTTGAAAGACCAGGTGTACCGCCAGAATCCAGAAACAATTGAACAGCTGAAGCAGTACATCTCATCTGCATGTGAAACCATTCCGCCAGACACGTTGTCAAAGGTTTCGGGTAATTTCATTCAGAGATTACGCCATATTATTGCTACGCATGGTGGATATGTGGAAAATATCGTACTATAGAGTTTCCCAGACCGCAGCGCCATCTGTTGTTGAAAATTGTAACTACTGTAATTTCGAAAGTTTGTCTGCCTGAAAATGTACTGTTGTCCCAAGCATATTGCAACAAACGGTGTATTTCTATCGCTGCTCGTTTAGTTTTTATTGCCGTTTCAAATATACCGGTCATTTTTGAAACACCCTGTAAAATACACAATGGACTAACTCAAAAAAAAATACACTGAATGATGTGTGGTTTTGATTGTGTGCAAAACAAACAAACAAAAAAAGGAGAAAAGACAAAAAAGAAATAAAGAGAAATCGGCCGCTGTCAGTTTCTCTCCTATACATTCATTTATGTTTATTTCCTTATCAACACAAAGAATACCATCTGCAAGCCTACCATTTAGTACGTCATGTATGTACTGCACCAAACCTACGGAACCGTAGTTATGATACAGCGCAATTCTAGTGTCAAGTCGTACGAGCAGGTTCACTGTACCCAACAGGAAAATATTTATCTGTCGGGAAGGATGTAGTGGGACATGCAGTAACTTTATAAGAATCCAGCACGAACCGCACGCGCCTCCCGTGCGGTTGAGGTGTGGTGGACGTCGCGGGGTCCCGGGTAAAGCAGGAAGGAGGGGCTGGCAGGAGGCGAGCGCTATTCATAGCCGGCCGCAGCTACACGTGTTACACTGTCAAGTGCGCAGTACCACCACGTGCCCCGCTGTCACAGCTGTACTATGTAGTATGTAGGGACACCTGGCCTGAGATTCCTCGCAGGTAAGCTTCGTTTAGGTTTTTAAGCAGAGATGTGCAAAACAGTTCATTGAAAGTATTTAATTTGAAAATGCAAATACTTTTTTTCTGTTTCAGATGTAGATACAAAATGGTTTTAAATAAAAGAATTTTAATACAATATGCAAAATACGTAATCATCATTATCATCTTCACTTCAAGCATTAGGCCTTTTTCTGTTTTGTCTATTCGGTACCCATTGCTTCCTCAGTCTTCCTCGACTTCTTCTCCTAACTGGCTTAAATTTTATTACCTGCAGAGATAGTCCTTCTCCGCTCATTCATTCAAGACGTTCATTCCAGTTTTTTCTGTTTTCTTGTATTTTGTCTAGGATGTTAAATGTATTCAGCTCTTCCCTTATTGCCGGCCGGTGTGGCCGAGCGGTTCTAGGCGCTTCAGTCTGGAAGCGCGCGACCGCTTCGGTCGCAGGTTCGAATCCTGCCTCGGGCATGGGTGTGTGTGCCGTCCTTAGATTTCGTTAGGTTTAAGTAGTTCTAAGTTCTAGGGGACTGATGACCTCAGATGTTAAGTCCCATAGTGCTCAGGGCCATTTGAACCATTTTTTTCTTCCCTTATTTCCCAATTTCTAAATCTGTCGGCTCATGTGCATCGCTTTACTGCTATTAGAGCCTCATCTCCGTCGCTTGTATGCGACTTCTTTGACACTGACTTACAACCCACAGTTCACTTCCGTAAACAATCATTGGAAATGCCGTTGTCTTATAAAATTGTTTCTTTCCTCGTTTTATTGTTTAGACATACGTATGTTTATTGTTCAACATATATCCCCAAACGTTGCTAATTTCATGTCAATGTCACAGTCCCACTTATATATGACGTCACAATCTAAATAATTAAAATGTTTGACACGTTCTATTGTTCTACTGTTGAGTACAATTTTTGTCCGTACAGGATATTTCCCTTTTTTCTGAAATCGTCAAATGACACTCTTCGCAAACCTTACCTTTGTAGGTCATCTTTTATCCATCAGCAGTTTAGTGTCGTCTGCACACAAAAGGCAATTCAAGCGAGAATTACTGTTTATCTTAATTCCCCGTTAAAAATCTCCTTCCATTTGCATCATCTAAATAAATGTTAAAAAGTGTAGGTGAAATGCTGCACCCTTGTCTTACTCGCTTGTTCGTAGCTATAGACTGTATTAGAGTGCAATTTACATTTAAAATTACAATCATGTGTTGGTACAGACTTTTTAAAACGTTCGTTAGGTGTTGTGGATATTCTCTTTACTTCATAATGTTCCACAGTTTCTAACAAATTTATGGAATACCTTAATAAAATGAATGAATAATAAATGGGTTTCCCTATTATAATCTCTCTGGTTTTCGATTATTTGTTTTATTGTAAATACTACATCTGTCATCGATCTGTCCCTCCGAAGTTCAATTTGTGCTTCGCCGAATAAACTCTCAGCTATAACCTTTAACCTCTTGTTCACTATTCTGGCATAAACTATGTATGCGGTGTCAAGTAAGCTGATTCCTCTATAGTTCTCGTTGCTATTGCAGTCTCCCTTTATAAATAGCGATATCATCTTTGCATATGACCATGCTTTAGGATTAGCTCCCATTCTTCAGCACATGTTAGATAAGTGTAGTAAACTCTTTTTCAGTAGGCTGCCTCCATATTTTAGCAGTTCAGCATTTATATTATCCATACCAGCATCTTTTCTGCTTTCTGTGGAGCTGAAGGCTTCGCTTAATTCATCCACAGATAAATTGTCTACACGTTCTATTCAAGGTCATCTACTAAAATCACTGTAGAGTAATTTTCTTCATACTACAAGGTCTTGTAGTGTTCTTTCCGTTTGCTTGTTGGATGTTATTTATTTGAGCAACTTCTTTTTCTGTTTGTTTTAGCATTTTCATTGTTTCATAAGCTATCATTTGCCTTCCGTGAATATCGTCTTCTATTACGCTTGTAAATCTATCCCAAGATTCTTGACGAGCTCATTTCACTGCTCGATTTGCTGCATTTCTCTCTTGATTATAAATTTGATGTTTCTCCCCTGTTTGTTCATTGAGAAACTTAAGATAAGCAGTTTGTTTTGTCCTTATAACTTCATCTAATGCATCCTTCTTATCTTTTACTTTTTCCTAAAGCTTCTTCAGCAGCTTTCTTAAGTGCAGTTTCTATATTTTTCCATGCCTTCTCTATTTCTTCCTCTACTTCTTTCTTCTCTAGTTCTTGACGAAGTCTCTTCTGGTACAGGTCTCGTATGCTTTGTTCATTTAGTAGATACATAGTAGATATACTTTATAGATTCCTTTCTTCATTTTTTCTTCTGTCAACGTTTTGTTCTTTCTCCATTTCGTGCGCTTATCTATTTGAGATATCAAAAAGTAATGGTCAGAACCTATCGTATCCCCTCTACGCTCTTGTGTTTCTTACTTTGCCTTCTACTTTTTCATTAATGATAAGTTAGTCAATAAGAGACTTAAATCCTCGAACTGACCATGTATATTTATGGATATGTTCCCCCTCCTTCCCACAATCTTTGGTATAGGTTTATTCCCCGTCCTTACCTTTAAATATCCTGTCAGTATTATTTGATGCTTATTGTTATACTTGTCCAACACCGATTACAGTTTGCCATAGAAATTTGTAGACTCCTCTTTCTTCCCTTCATCAGGTGCGTAAACTACAATGATAGCCAAGTTTTGTCTCCCTTCTTTGACAGTTAAAACCATAATTCTTGCATTTATATAACTGCACCTTATAATTCTCTTTTCCCATCATTTATGTACTGTAAATGACAACAGCTTTGTTTACTCTCTCCTGTTTTCGTGTTCCGCTAGTCAACATCAGATGTTCTCCTACATACTTGGTACCCTTTAGCTTTTCCTTTGACTCCGTTGTGGAAGCTGAGCCTACGATGGCCTGTTTTAAAATTTCTGCTGAATCTTCTTCGTTTGCTAAACCTCTGATACGTATTTTCAAAGTACCTTTATTCAAATAAAATACCTCTAGTTACTGAACGTCTTACATCCTTTCGTTTCACTGATTTTAACATCAATAATTGCTCAAATATTTCTTCTTTCGTGTTGCACCTATGTCAACGCATATCAGTCCATCAAAGGGAAGTAGTCGTTCAAAAGGAGGAGAATATGCAAACACAAGCGATTCGGCACGAAATGTTCCGAAATCTACCGACACGCCACTAAAAGAACTAGGGGTCAAGGCGATTTCTTGTCGCGTACGAAAAGTAGACAGACAATTCCTGACAGTGGTATAATATTGACCTTCAGGTACATTAGGGTACATTATGAAGTCCATAAAACGCAGACTCTCGAGCAACCCCGGGTACTCCAGCTAGTGTAAATTAAAAATTTTGAACACAGTTTCAGACACCAAATGAAGATCGATGAAGGTGGAATTTCATTTTAGATTAGATTACTAGATATAACCATATTACGATGTTTAACACGTTGACGATTAGTTACAAACTTTCGATACTAATCGCTCCAACGGAAAGAGAAAGCAGTTCTTCAAGTATTCCATAGATGTAGACACTGTTCACAAAGTTATAGCTGTCACTGTCACACTGAATGAAGCCCGTGAGTAAATTCGTGACATCACAAAATTGCGATATTGACCTCGCTCTCGCCTTCCTTCACTTCGTTTAGAGATCACTAGGCGTCATCAAATGATGCCGATACGTTTTACATGAAGCAAATGATAAGGTTAAATTATAATGTGTACCAAAGTCTTACTGCCTTTTCTAATAATTAGAGTCATGGTCATATTCACCTTCGGCTCTTATTGTGCCATTGGTGTCTGTCGTGGAACTATTTTTGTTTAAGCAAAGGACTCATTAAATGAATGAAAATTATGAAGTACGAAATAAAATAAAATTCAAGAGAAGGATTTTGCATTTTACAAATACGATATACATTTTAAGTGTTTCAAATAAAGTACAAAATGCTTATTGAAAAAAATATTTCAAATGCAAAATAAAAACAGGTATTTTGCACTTTGTATTTGCATTTCAAACACACGTATTTGACATAATTCACATTTCTGATTTTACATGGTTTTCCTAAATCGGTACAGTCGAGTGCTGGGGCACATCTTCTAGAACGTCAGCGTCGACGCTCCGCCCATTCTTGTCAAAGCAACCTTCTAGGACGAGGTGATTAGTTTTCATCTTCGCAGTGAGGGGAAAAAAAGCCACAAATAGGTTAATCAGCAGTTAACACTCAGCAATGCCCATCTCAGATCCTTGTTTTCCTGATGCAAAACCACATTTCTAGGAGGATAATTTGCCCTGTTTCTTCTCCAGCACTGCTGCTTGTCACGTACTTTTTTAGCCAATAGACTTGGGAACCATTCACACGTAGTTATTTATTTTGCACAATGGAACGTACTCATAAACAAGACTCCTTTATGCACTCCTGGAAACAGAGTCATAACGTTTCTGATAGACGGAACAGAGTTCGCTTTTTTGGTAAGAATCCATGGTTTTGATTGCTATTTCGTTTTTAACATTTCATCAACGGCAACAACAGATCGGCCCTCAAAAACAAGTAGATTTTTTTAAAAACCTACCTCACGTTCCAGAGAAATTCCATTAAAAATTTGATTCTGATTATAATTCAACAAATGCCGAAAACATCTCGCACAAAATTTTCTCATAGTTAATTTCTCATAGAAAATGTATTGTACTGTATCTTCTAATATGCCTAATCAACTATTTCATAAACCTCTAATCTCCGATATAATATTGCGTAATTTGTCGATGTTTCTCATTTGTGGTTCCAGTTTCGGACTCAGGTGACAACGTTACAGCGACAAATGGTGAATTTCAATGTTTTGTACAAATAATACTGATAACTATATTTTGATATTATACTGTCGATGTACCGTTAATATCAATACATTTCCTCCATGTTCTGGGCTCCCTTAATACTATATTTAGTACGCAGGAAACTGTCTCATTTCTGAACGGTAGACAGTTCTTGCTTGATGATGACCACTACATACAGTAGTGGAAAGAAACGCAGTTTGTTAGATTTTCACGTTATATATGAAACTGCTCTACAGCATATTGGCGGAAGAACTCACTAACATGAGTATAATGCCCTTGATTCAACACTGAACTGAGATACGAGGACAACTGAAAAGTAATGCCTCCGAATTTATTTTATGAAAACTCTTAATTCTTTTTAAATAAAACGAACGTTATTAACAGTCTTCACCTTTATTCTTCATGTCTACATATTTTCAGCACCGAATTGTAGCGCCTAACATGGTGGTGTATGGGGAACGGCGCGCTGTAATCGAGTTTCGAGTTCCACGAGTTCGTCCATTCATGGAGCACCCTCTCCTTTAGCATGACAATGCTAGAGCACATACCAGCGCTGTGACATTTGCAACAGTCCGTCGTCTTGAGCTCACAGTCATCAACCATGCTCTGTTTAGCCCCGATGTGGCCCCATCTGACTTCAGTCTATAGCTAAAACTTGTATACGCCTTCGAGGACTTCACTTTGATAGTGATGAAGTGGTGAACGTAGTTTAGAAGTTGTGGCTCCATCAACAAAGTCAAACATTCTACGGACAGTATCAACAAACTGATCTCTCAGTAGGAGAAAAGTGTTCGTCGCCAGGTGACTATGTAGGGAAGTAAATATGTAGACATGAAAAATAAAAATGTAAGGCGTTAATGTTTATTTTATGTATAAAACTCGAAGAGTTTACACATAAAGTATTCAGAGGCATTACTTTCAAGCCGACCTTTGTAATATGTGGAACTCTGATAACCATGGATGTCGCTGGTTTCAAATAGTATTTTCAGTTTCAAATAATTATTTTCTCTGTGATGTCCGTATAAACATAGGTTAACCAGCTTCACAAATTTTCTTTATGTTAAAAGCAGTGAGAACGTTAAAATGTTTCCTACAAGTTAAATTTACTGACGAACAGTTAACTGTAAATTGACAGTGACAGACCTATCATATTACAAATTTAAACAATATCAAATTGCTGTTTGAACCAGACAACTTCTTGCAAATGTATTCAATATTTTTTGATGTAGTGAAAAGAAGATAAATTAAAAATATCGATATTTGTCAATGACTCTCCTTTGTCTATGACATTCAAACACTTTATCGAAAAGTCGATGTGCAAACACAACAACTTTGTCAGATCTTGTTTCGGGATGTCCTTCATGTGAAGCATATCCATTAAAACAATGATAATGTTGGAGCTCTGTCGCCCATTTATTAACGATTACAAGTGAATTATTTATTTGTATTTTCGCTGTCAGTCACTTGAATTATTTATGTTTAATTTAACATAACACATCGCATTTCGAGCATGTTCTGCCTATCTGCATGCTCAAAAAAATATTATGTTATGTTCAACATAAAACAAATAAAGGGGACTGGTAGCAGAAAATACAAATAAGTTATTACTCCACACAGACACGGTTCCACAATGTAGCCAGTTTGCTCACACTTAATTGTAAGTGAAAGTCAGGACTCACTATAAAAGTCGCCAATTTTGAACTAGTAATTCTTGGTGCTAAAATGTTGAAAACAAAGAAATTTTATGACGACAAGATAGTCTTTTTAATACATTTGAATGAAACAGCTACATTAAAACAACTATGAAGAAAACAATTATTCTGATGGAGTTTACATTTGAGATAGATTTTGACGCAAGATCTATCAACACCCCATCAAGATTTAGATTTTTCGTGGTTCCCCTGAATCTTTCAAGCCGTATTGCGGGACCTATAATTCTAATACTCCATTCTTTTATCACCTCTGTGGTAGACAGGGAACATTTAACGTAGCCCTCGCATATCTTGGGTGTTTTATAAAGAACACACTCACCTGCCTGCTTCACAATTTCATTACAATGTTTAGTTTGGCACGACTCGGCTCGGTAGCCTGCTGTAACTTTCAGGTGAACATCTACTAATTACATATTATTAAATACGACTACATTTGCCGTAACTACGATGTTTTTGATGTTGTAAATTGGAAATTTATGGTAACGTCTTATGGGACCAAACTGCTCAGGTCATCGGTCCCTAAGCCTACACACTACTTAGTCAAATTTAAACTAACTTACTCTATGGACAACACACACACCCATGCCTGAGGGAGGACTCGAACCTCCGACAGGGAGAGCCGCACGGACCGTTGCAGGGCGCCTCACATCACGGATGGAGGAATTCCACAGAATCTGTTAATAATTTACTATGAGCTGCAGTTCAACATGTTGTACTTTTATGTGGCATTTGTTTATTGAAATTTCCTGTAACTTCTCTGTAGAGTATTGATTGAGACACTGGGTCCATCACAAAATAAATATTTAGGTTTAGCGTGGTGTTGACATGTTTCCTTCAAAATCATAGCCACCCATTTCTTTCCCAGTCCTCCATCGAATTTGGGCAGCCACCTCCAGTCACCTCGACGTTGATGGAAAGTAAAATTATAGTCCACGTTCTGTCTCACACAGTAAAAACCATTTTAAAATAAGTAATACTAGAGTCTAGCGTCTAGTCGACAGCGCAGTCATTAGAGATGGAAAAGTCATTTAGTTGATAGGGAATATTTCAGTATGAGCGGTATTACAAGAGGAATTTTGAGTTAAAAAACACGTGTACAATTTTCAGTTCGTGCAGAAAATATAGTTGTTGGATTGCTATGTGTAAAATATTATTTTAAAAACAGATCAAATACAAACTAATTACACAGTTTATTCATTATTAATTTTACTTAAATTATCTGATGTAAATTTATCGCATACTACTGAAAGGTGTTATGAATGTTAAATTTGTAATTTCAGGAATACGAAATTATCACTAATACATAACAATTAAGAGGTAAGGACTGTTTCATAACAATGATAATAATAATAATTATAATCATAATAAAAGTTTACAGTCCTTTATTCTGAGATCGATTCAAAATAGAACGAATGTCACAATGAAATATTTTGCATCAAACAGCTCTTTATATCACGAAATACTGACGTTTACTCCGAGTATATCCTCTTTAATTTTAGTATGTTCATGCAGAGGTTCACCCACATTTGAGAGGAACGAGGATAAAATTTCCATCCACTGATCGAGATTCACATTTTTTGTGGTTTATCTAAACCACTTAAAGCGAAAACAAGACTGGTATAAAAAGAGTCTGACATATTCTTCCTCACCCATGCACATTCGTATCCTTCACCTCTCTAAGGACCACCGAGAAAATCCTGATCATCATCTTTTCCTTATTCTAATACTAATACTACTACTACTACTATTACCAATAAGTGACACAGAGTGAGACCTGAGTTTCTCCTGGCGTATAAAATTTGCAAACAATTTACGGGAATGCAACAAGGTAATATTTACAGCTACCGCCATATTTCGGCGCAAGTACACCCCTCCATTTTTCGAAGCACAAACTGCAATTTTTGCCTTGAAAATGGCGGGGTATACTCCCGCCGAAATATCGGCGGTCGCTGTAGATATTACCTGGCTGAATTCCCTCAAGTTGTTTGAAAAATGACACAGACATTACATAAACCTATTATTTTAATGTATTTCACAGCTATTTTCTCGTTTTGCAAGTTTCAGAAGGCAGACTAAGAGACATGTCATATTCATAGTATATTCTGTCTTTACAATAAGATGAATGCGAATATCAGCGATTGTTTACGTACTGGACCTGCGTTGTCATGTTACTCTTATATCAGGAATACACAGAAATAACACATCCACAAAAAATAAAAATTTTCAATCAAATTTCACAGCTATGCAAGGAACTCCAGATGCTGGAATTCACTATCTTAGTTGTCTTCATTCCTTTATATTTTAGTTTAATATCACCATCTCTAAAAATTTAAAGTCCCAGTTACTTATTATTTTATTGAACCTTTCTGGCAAAATAATTTTAAGTTTACTATCGAGCTCGAGAGAATTTTCTCCCCTTACCTACTTTTTAAATGTTCACAATCAGTAATGTAATATCACTCATTTAATCTCAAGCTCACTACTCTTTTTAAACAGATTAGAATTGCTTGCATTATTGAGCTTCTTCAGTAAAGTGTCCATTTATATAGAACAAAATTTTAATAATCTTTTAAATTTTTAATGTTTATAAATATGACTAATGTGTGGGCTGAATTTCAATTTGATATCTTTGTCAAAAGAAGTAATAATCGAAGAGAGAAACAAATTGAGTGTAATATTTGCAAAGAATATTTTAAACTATCATTAATTATAGAACACTTGAGAAGTCAGGATCATACTGAACATGTTAGTGTATAAAGAGAATTAATCGAGAAGAATACGAAAAGTACTTTTATAACTATGAGGAAACTGATATAGAAATATGGGAGAAAATAGAAAATTCGGATTCTCTCTTTTCTATGACTGTAAAGCAAATAATGGACTCTAATGTGCCAATTAATAATTTACCTACAAAATTACAAAATTACATTAAAGCCTATTCGTTATTTTTAAAAGTTTATCACTCTATAACCAAAAAGTTAGATAATATAGAATACAACAAAATGGAACTAATTTATTCTATTTGTATAAAGAATGTGGTATGGTTTTTTATTTACATTAGAAGAAATAGATTAAAAAATTTAACAAGATTAAAATTTTAAGATTACTAAAATTTGTTATATAATAAATAATTTTTAATAACCATAAGGCTCTGTATCATAATTTTCTAGAACTACTCTTCTATTATACTGAAATGAAAATTCTTTCTTAACCTGTTTGGTAACCAGATTTTTAGTATCAATATCTCTGGTTATCTGATTGTATTCTAACTGTATCTCTTCTCTTACTTCACTTTCTATTAGCCTTATCATAGATTCGCCATTCAACTTTTGAATATTTCTGTAATTTAGAGTGAATCCTTTCACCTTCATTTCTGTTTTTGCGTCATTTTTCTTATAATAGTAACTTTTTGGGCCTGTTGAAGCCCAATCTGTAATCCAATTATTTCCTAATTCATCAGTTCATTCACCCAGCATACAACGTGTTTCCACAGTATTTTTACCATTATCAATATATACAATAGAATCAGTATCAAATATGCAACGGATTCTCCAAGTTTATCTAACATATCATACAATCTAAGCCTTGCATTTGATGTAGTGAATGCTGCTATGAAAATATTTGTAGCTACACTGTTTTCCACGTAATAATCCTTGAAATTGTACACCATCTGAACCATCTGTTTTGTAATACAATTTACATCTACATTATCTAATCGGTCATCCAACAGTATCTCACAAAATTGCTGTAAGTCTGTTACATATTATGTTTGACTCATATTTTGCCTTCAACCGAATTTTCCCCATAATGAATTAAGGCATATCTCAGCAACAGCTCGTTTCCCTGGATTTTCCTTTATTCTGTTGCGATCTAAGTCAATATCCAACTTATCTTTAACTGTTTTGATATATTCTTCGTCACTTTCAAAATTATGTGCACTTGTTTCTAATTTCGTCTTCAGAAAAACTTTCACATAATTTTAAACAGTATATTGCTTTTATTTTTAAAATCCCAAACTTTATACACATCTAAATCTTTATATCCTTTTTCTACAGCTTTTTTCACTTCATTAGTCGTCCAAGTTCCAATAAAACTTCTTTCTTCATCACTGTGATGGAATGTACTTACTTTTTCTTCTGCAGAGTTGACACATAAAGGACACAATAGTTTTTCAATTTTATCGATCTGCATGCGTACAGGCAAAACTGGGTCATACAGTCCTCTAGTAGCCAATACTTTACATTTCATTAAGCCATACCAATTGGCAGAATGATATCTTGGTCTATATATTTTTCTCGGATGTTGTTCAGGATAAAAGTCATGAAATTGCACAGTAAGATAAAGGCTACATACGTCAATATATTTGATTTTTGTGCTAATACCATCTGCTTTAGCTCCCAATTTTATTGCATTTGTTCGTCCATCATAAAAAGCATCCCTTGAATTCAATGGTTCATCAATTTCAGGCAATTGCTTTAATTTCTTAAACCTTTTATACTCTGCTGAGTTCAGCCAATCACATTCCCCTATTTCCACTAAACTGTATCCAGCATTTCGTATTTCTGCACTTCTTGTTAACATCTTTTGATAAAGATCATCTGTTGTTTCCTTATTTTTATTGTTAATCGTTTGACTTTTGAATCATTTTTACATCCATACCATTAACAACCATGGTATAGATAAACAGTATTACTTTCTTTATCAAATCCATCTACTTTTGCTCCTGCAACTCTTACTTCTCCACCATTAAGAGCATGTTGAATCTTGCCACTATTTAAACTATTCAACCAAGCTATCGATTGTTTATTGTAATTCTCCTTCTGTTCTTTATCCAATACAGCGATTGTATTTTCAGGTAAGTATTTAGATCTGTAAATAGCTATGCAAACTCCAGCGATAGTTAAATAACAGAATGGATCAATGTTAGCTATCTCTAGAAACTGTTTTCTTAGTTCCAAACATTCTGTTCTTAATACGTCTACATCAGAATTACAGTATTCGTTAATTTCCTTCTTCATATCGAACACATAATTTTCTTTAACTGTAGAGCTGTGCCATTTGAGAAATGCTTCTCTATCTTTTGGCTTCATAGTGTCAACACAGTAATATTCAGTATCAGGAATCGGTCCTATGTAGTTTTCATTTTCTGCAGTATTGAATAAATGTGGAAGGTAGCCTTTCTTCAATTCTTACAAATCAAAAGATTTTGGTAAACTACTAAGTGGACCTTGTAGAAAATTACTGCTATCTATAATTTTTATACCCAACTGCTTGATCTCCAACAGCATCAGTTTAGTTCCTGTGTAGATGGTATATGGTCTTATTGTATTTTCAACACAGTACTTCAAAATGATTTGACAATCATAACCTTTCACGTAGTGAACTATGAATGTATGATAACTGTTCTTTACAGATATCATCCACCTACAGAATTCAACATTTGTCTTAAATTTATAAACAGTATCACCTTTAAAGTTATGAACAATTACGAGATTTGGAATCTGTATGCCTGTTTCTTGAGTTGCTTCATAATCAAACCACATGTATTTTTCAGTATAGGTACAATTCACTTTCTTTGGAAAGCCCTTTTTACAACATTTAAACTCTTTACCACAAACTATTTTATTACATTCAATGCACTATTAACTATAAAAAATTTTGAATTCTGCATTAATATAGCAACGTTCTGTATTACGATTTGGGTAACCTTGCACTATGAATTACTCACCAAATATTCTTTCACAGATACCAACTTTTTGAAATACACGTTGCATTTAACATTTATGATTTCCAATTTCCACTACTTGTTTACAATTTCTACAAAGTTCAAAGCCACATTTATGTTCTTTAGATCTTAAACAAATCTTTTTACATCCTTCACACTTGTAAGCTGTATCACAAACTTCTTTGTGGATTGTTCAAGCATTCTTCATTATAACAGTTTCTCTTGCATTTCTCAAAATAAATCTTATTTTGTTCACTTTCATGTTCTGGACTTTTGCATAGTATGCACACTTTTCTGTCTATTTTACATCTGTGAGCATCCTTGTTGTGATAAGATTTCTTGCATTTATCACAGAAATATGACGATGCCAAGAAAGCAGTCACACTGTTAATTACATCAAAATGATTGTGATCTTTGTACAGATAAATCTTTGCATCTTTCTCAGCATACCTATAGATAACTGCATTGAAATTTTCAGCACATACGACATTTGGATATCCAACAATTCTTTAACATTTTCAATACCATCTAAAGTAAATCCGTCTTCATTGTATTCACCCAACTGATTACATAATATATCAGTTAACTCTTTCTGCAATTTGTATTTGTCTTCTACTCTCATTTTCTTAATTTCATTGTCAGTGAGTTCTCTTCCCAAAATATTATTTGTTAGGTATGTCAAAGCTATAATTACAGCTCTAGGACACCACAGATTATCATTGTTATTAATTCTTGTGATACATCTCTTAGTCTTTTTGACTTCAGCACGATTTATTATTTTTTGCCATTACCACCTTGACCTCTAGGAATTGCTATCATCTGAATATTAAACGATGTTTCTGCTATATCAACAGTCTCATCAGATGTTAAGATGTCCCTCATTTTATTGCACAAAACTTTAACATATTCTCGAGTACTATTCGATGCATTATAGCCTGCAGAAATTGGATAAAACATTTTTGGGTTATTGACTGTTATATTCAGCATATCTCCTTTCATGAAATTAGTCCGCTTTTAGCTACAACTACCATAGAATTGAGTGCTTTCGTTATGTAATCTGTTTTCTCACTAACAGTATCGAGTTTGGCAATGTTAGCATCGTTAAAGACAATTTTATAGTCGACAGACCATGATTTAAATTTTTCATTAAATTTCGATTTAATTTCTTTAATCTCAAATAAGTACTTTTTAGATGGCTCAGCTTCCATTTCTTCCTCAAATATTTTGTTAAAAAATGGGTAGATTTGATCTAACCTCAATATTTTTTCTCTATTGGCAGACGAGGCTTTTCAATAATATCATCATCAAATATGTAAAAATAATTTATATTAGGTACATGCTTTGGTCTTGATCTAGTCTTTTGGAATACATCTGAGTGAAATTTAAACTCTTGTAATCCAATAGCGTTAATTAATTCTGATTTCCTTAATGTAGTGTATCCTCTAATGCCAAGACTTTTAGCTTTAGCTTTGAGTTCACTTACTTTCAAATTTTCTAGAACTCTTGTAGGACCTAGTAAATTGTTTGAAATGATTAAGCTGATAAGATCATCCTTTTTAAATTCGCTATATCCTTGCAAATTATTCCTTTTG
Organism: Schistocerca nitens; assembly: GCF_023898315.1. Classification (NCBI taxonomy): domain Eukaryota; kingdom Metazoa; phylum Arthropoda; class Insecta; order Orthoptera; family Acrididae; genus Schistocerca; species Schistocerca nitens. Next base: position 65,673,271 of record NC_064616.1, read on the forward strand.
CAATAATCAAGAAGTTGAGTGAGTCTGAAATCTCTCAGCGATGCTTCCATTTATTAAGGAATAAGAAACATTAGCTTTGCAAAAAATGAGAATTTTCATTTTGATGTGACTATTTACTTGTAAATATGTTTTAAGATCGCTTTTAACTACTTCCTTTCCACACTTACACACTATTTTTTCTTTTTTGCCTATTTTCTAGTTGACAAGTCTTCCATCTACTTGCAAGCTTGACCATGGATAAATGACTTAAGTAAAAAGAGTGAAGATCTTTAGTTTCTTGACAGTCAATACATTTTTATAATGTTGTTCTCTATTTAACTCTTCTTGTTGTTGTTGTTTGTAAAAATGAAGAAAATCCTTCATATCTTTAAACATTGCCATAGGACTCTTTTAAACTACTGGCCATTAAAATTGCTAGACCAAGAAAAAATGCAGATGATAAACAGGTATACATTGGACAAATATATTATACTAGGACTGACATGTGATTACGTTTTCACGCAATTTGGGTGCATAGATCCTGAGATATCAGTATCCAGAACAATCACCTCTAGCCGTAATAACGGCCTTGATACGCCTGGGTATTGAGTCAAACAGAGCTTGGATGGCATGTAGAGGTACAGCTGCCCATGCAGCTTCAACATGATACCACAGTTCATCAAGGGCAGTGACTGGCGTATTGTGACCAGCCAGTTGCTCGGCCACCATTGACCAGACGTTTTCAATTGGTGAGAGATGTGCTGGCCAGGGCAGCAGGTGAACATTTTCTGTATCCAGAAAGGCCCGTACAGGACCTGCAACATGCGGTCGTGCATTATCCTGCTGAAATGTAGGTTTTCGGAGGTATCGAATGAAGGGTAGAGCCATGGGTCGTAACACATCTGAAATGTAACGTCCACTGTTCAAAGTTCCGTCAATGCGAACAAGAGGTGTCCGAGACGTGTAACCAATGGCACCCAATACCGTCACGCAGTGTGATACGCCAGTAAGGCGATGACGAATACACCCTTCCAATGTGCGTTCACCGTGATATCGCCAAACACAGATGCGACCAACATGATGCTGTAAACAGAACCTGGATTAATCCGAAAAAATGATATTTTGCCATTCGTGCACCTAGGTTTGTCGTTGAGTACACCATCGCAGGCGCTCCTGTCTGTGATGCAGTGTCTAGGGTAACCGCAGCCATTGTCTCCGAGCTGTTAGTCCATGCGGCTGCAAACGTCGTCGAACTGTTCGTGCAGATGGTTGTTGTCTTGCAAACGTCCCCATCTGTTGACTTATGGATCGAGACGTGGCTGCACAATCCGTTGCAGCCATGCGTATAAGATGCTTGTCATCTCGACTGCTAGTGATAAGAGGCCGTTGGGATCCAGCACGGCGTTCCGTATTACCCTCCTGAACACACCGATTCCATATTCTACTAACAGTCATTGGATCTCGACCAACGCGACCAGCAATGTCGTGATACGATAAACCGCAATCGCGACAGGCTACAATCCTACCTTTATCGAAGTCGGAAACGTGATGGTACGCATTTCTCCTCCTTACACGAGGCATCAAAACAACGTTTCACCAGGCAACGCCGGTCAACTGCTGTTTGTGTATAAGAAATCCGTTGGAAACTTTCCTCATGTCAGCACGTTGTAGGTGTCGCCGCTGGCGCCAACCTTGTGTGAATGCTCTGAAAAGCTAATCATTTGCATATCACAGCTTCATTTTCCTGTCGGTTAAATTTCGCGTCTGTAGCACGCCATCTTCTTGGTGTAGCAATTTTAATGGCCAATAGTGTAATTAGATATAAACTGTTCGAAACTTTCTTTTTTATTATCATATGCTTTTCTATAAAGGATTCTAGTACATTCTTTACAAGCATATGAAAGCTTAGCCTTTGCATATTTATTTGAATAAAAGTTAACAATTGACTTCTGCACTTTGCATTTTTTACACTTCTTGTGTTCTTCCATTTATTTAGATAAAATTTTCATTAATCATTAAAATATTTCTTTAATACATGAATACTCTTTCATGCTGTGGGATTGATAGATGTACAGATAAAGTATTTACACTATTAATTTTCCTTCTATCACTAGTATTTCTACTGTGTGTTTTTACTTGGTTTATGAGTTTTTAGTACAATACACATTTCACAAAAAGGAAATTTTTATCTTCAATGACACACTTTTAAGGAAATTGCTTACAAGTGAATAATTAACAGGCCATGACAGCTGTTGATAGTAAAATGTTAGAAGATTTAAATGGCGGCTGCGAGTTGCCCCATGACAATTTAAAGAGGAACGATTCATTCACTTAAGAGGTAATGAAAAATCTAATTATAATTTATTAATATATTTTCATTCTATATAAATGGCAGTTGGTGCTAGTTCAGAATTGAACATTTTAGAATTCATTCGAGAAAGGAAGTACAAACTAAATTTAGGAACATGGTTCAATGACATTTAGGTTCCTTTGTTTAATAAAAAGAATGTTTTGATCACAAATGACATTTTGTGCTTCATTCACTAATGAACTGCAGGGTCCATGCTCGTGGACCCTGCAAAATTAAAAAGAATAAAAAAACATCTACTTGAATCTTTGTAAAATTACAGACTTGAATACAAAGAGATCAAACACGATGATCCTCTCACTTTAGAGTACGAATACATCCAAAATGAAATAAGTCGCTAGCTCCTCACAGTTTTGTCCAAAAGACTTGGAATTGTTTGCCTTCTTCAAGAAACTCATCGCGAGTTTACACACCAGGGTTGCTAATGAAATTAAAGATTGTTATATAGCAATTGCGGATATATTAGTTGACTATCTTAATTACACAGCATCTCTTGAAAAAGAGAAATCTCAATAAATTATTGAACAACAAGCAATAGAAATACAAGCAACAGATCAAGAATTGAAAGAAAGGGAAAAGAATGTCTACAATTAAAAGAAGTAATATCTGATTTAGTGGAGATGAAGATAGAACAAATTATATACATTTCCATATTCGAGCAGTATGTGAAGAAAAATTATTTTAAAGTTGGTGACGTATCATCTGAAAATCATCTTTCAAAAAGGTTATCAAGCTATAACAGTGGAAGACCTAAAGATGATAAAATATTTTATGTCAGAAAATATAAGTGTTGTGTTTAAAAATTAATAGAGCAAACGCTTAATATTTATTTTGTTGTACCTAGAGTAGATAAAAGAAAAGAAATATACAATATGCCCTTCAACAGTCTATTTTACTTCATTGAGAAATTATCTGACCAGTCTAACGATATTGTTGATGAAGTAAATGAAGAGAGAAAAAATATGTAAGATGAGATTTGCACCATCCCTGTTTTAATCTACTACTGTATTTTAATTCTATATAAATGGAGGCACTTATTGATCTAAAGAATAATATCCTCACTTATAATAACCAAAATATTTTAGTAATTATTGATGAATATAATGAACCATAGTTTAAAGCTAAAGATGCTGCTGGAATGTTAGACTATAACAAATATAGGGATGCTATTAAAAACATGTGGATGATGAAGATAAACAAAGACTTAAAGATTTTATGGATGCCATAAAACAAGGTGTCCATAATGTTTATTTAAAAAACTATATGTATTAATGAATCAGTATTATATTGTCTAATATTAAAATCAAAAAAGAAGAAGCAAAAGCATTCAGAAAATGGGTTACACATGAGGTTTTACCAGCAATTCGCGAACATGATGAATATAAGATTAGAAACGAGATGACTGATGCTTATAAATACCAGATAAAATATTTACATGAAATACATGAATTGGATACAAAACAAATCGAAAATTTGAGGGAAACAGTTTATGTGGCTTTTGATGTAATAAACAAAAGAAACAGAGCAGTAGATACACTGTTACCACATTTTGTTCCTCAAACAAACAATTAAAATATAAGACCAGCTTTTGTTTTTTTAAGATTATATAATTTTAATTATGAATACTATGTCATCTGAACACAATTAAAAATTATATAAAAGCAAATGAATATAATCAGGATTATGCACCAAAACAGTGAAGAAATTTTAAGAATTGCTATGTGCCAAATTCAATAAACTTATATTAATGAATGAAAGAAAATTTGAGAATTGTTTGCTATCGAAATTATTTTAATACTTTGGATAACTATGCACTAGAAGAATTGGTTAATGATATAATGAATCATCAGACTGAATTGATATAATTTTAATTTACTAGAAGACAAATCAATTTTAGAAATTATTTAAGTGCCAACCAAAGCAGGCTGAGGGCTGCATCCCATTCTTAATTTTCGTTTTCTGTACATTACTCCTCTGACTGCTGTTGCTGCAGATTTTTCTCCTAATGAAGTATCACTTGCATGAATTCTTCCTTTTACAGCTAACTGAAGTTCTTTATCAGCTTCATGTCTTTTTTCCATATCTTTATGATCACGATAAGCAATATCATGCTGTTTACAAGCTTCATCTAATGGATTTATTCCTCTATCACCACGTGTTACTTTTTCTTCAAGCTTAGTGTCTGACCCACAATAATTAAATCCTTGTAAATGTATTTTAGGCATTGGTACTTTATTTAAAACCCAATTGACTAACCCTTTTCCATGTTTTTTGCGCTTCCAAAGTATATGAGGAAGATTATTCAAAATTCTAATTAAATATGGAATGCCTTTCGGATTGTTGACGACGAAATCACTAAATTTATTTGTCAACATCTGCATTATTCCTTCATTTTCATTATGATAATTTTTGTTTCCTTTTATTTCTTCACCATGAATAACTGCTAATCTATTAATTGTTGAACATCATCCATCCGAACATATTCAGTTGGTTTTTCTGTATGTTTTTTAACTAAGTGACAACTGAACTGTGATCAGGGGAACTAGTATCTATAGTTAGTGTTCTTAAGTTTGGAAAATAGTCATCAACAATTGGTTTTATCAGATATTTATATTTATTACCTTTACTAGATCTTAATTAATTCGGATTATTGTCAGAATACAATGCTCCTGATATAGTATAATATATCTGCATAATTTGATAAATCTACTCCATCAAACTTTTCTCCCATTCATCCATAGTAATTAGTTTTTCAGTTAAAAAACTCATTAATCCATCAGTTCCTTCATGTGTCTTTTTGCCAATTTTTAATTTATCTCCTTAAAATGTTACTGGTAATCTTCCTATATATTTAAAGGTACCAACAGGTCTTAATCCAAAAGTAGTATCTTCACTATGATTTACATATTTTAGCATTCTTGCACTTATATTTATTTTCTTAATGTCGCTATCCCTTATAGTTTTTTCTCTTTTTCATATTTATTCAATGCATGTTGAATTTCTGATTCACTTGATGTAAAGTCATATTTTCATGGAATATCATCAGACCAATCTTATAATGGTTTAATTGGTGATAAATCTCCAAAATCTTCTGTATGATAATGATATGGAGTCATTTGTTTCACAACTTCTTTGTTATCTTCAATTGCTTCCAGAACATTGTCACCTAATCCTTCAATTCCTTGTTTTACTTTGTAACGTCACAATAGGTTTCGTTACATAGTTAAAATCAGTGTTCTGTTGATATCAGCTGATAGACATTATCAGTGTAAATTCAATTGCTTTACATAATTAATGAACAGTGAAATAATCTAAGCCCCAAATTACATGCATGTAGAAACAATTATGGATCAAAGTCTTTTATTCTCATTACAATATGCACGTCCTGTGTCCCTATTTACATTTCCCCACCTCTCCTTAAAGTACGTGGTCAGGTGTGAATGTTTTGAGTGTGGTAGCAGACAAACCAGAGATGTAGGGGGCCTCAGAATCTTCTACCAACTTTAACACAGTCAGTGGAAGGCAAAGAGCAGGAACAGGATTGTTCGACCAGAGGTGCAAAAGAAAAAACGTTTTCTTACCAGAGGTTAGTCATGGGCCTCCCCCACCACCACGCGCTGCTCGGGAGAAAGAGTCGCGCAACGGTTACGTGCAGTTTTTTGGAAGACAGGTAAGCTACCAGACGTTCCTTCAGAACGCTGCGTCGAACTCAGGACAAAGGTATTTGAATGTTTAAATATGTTTAATGATAACAATTTATTTATCAGAGCCTTTTTCGTGATTGATTAATTAAGAACCATTTATTGATTTTTGTTCAATTTATCCGATATAAGAATAATCTTCTCCGGTCGAGATTTCCATTACGACCTGCCACGTGGTGCATAGTTTCAAGCTGCAACTGCCGAGAAAGCTAATAGAGGGAGTTGTAGACAGTTTTTGCGTTTGCTGAACATTTATGCTAGTGTGTGTCGATGTTTAACAACTTATTGAAAATTTAGTGATGAGTGCAGCATTACTAAGATGAATCGTTTCGAATTCAAGCACTTGGCGATGGAGATACCAGCCACGAGTCCTGCTCGATGCCAGCCACTGTACATAGAAAATCTGCATAGAGAAATAATTACGATATTTGCAAATCAAAGGCAACACAGCTTGTAATTCAAAGGAGAAATAATCTATGTGCATAGTTAAATAATCTTTGTCCACAGTTAAATGAAAATTCAAAGCAGAATTAGTGAAATGTGTATTCAAAAGATTGTTAAGAAGTAACTTCGTAAATTTGTCTAATGTTGGTTAAAATAAAATTAACTTTGTAATTTCCGTTCTCGGCTTGCTCATTTAAAACATACCAAAGAAAAGAGAATCATATCAATCACACTGCCCCTTTACTAAAATTATTGGCACAAGACTAGATTTGTGCAGGATATAGTTTTCTCTGACCATCCCCAAAATTACAATTGCGTTATCCATTGCGACCTCAAATTCAATCTATAAGATTGTATTCTGAACTTTGATGGGCCTAAACAACAATTCCAAAACGAGCAGAATGGTCAGGGAAGGTTATGCTGCCGAGAGAAGAAAAGTGTGCATAAGATCCTTCCCCACAGCAGGCTTATATAAAAATGAATAAAAGTAATTCCTGCTGATAAAATTAAGCAAACTCCCTTCTCAGCCTGCCACGGACATGGAGAATTAACGACATTTACGATCTAAATGCCACTTGTTGGGAGCTTGCAAATTGGTCAGTGCCATCGATAACTGGTTGATATTCTTTTTTAAATTTTTCATACTCTGTTCTTGGTTGTTTTTTCCATTCTTTAAATTCTTCTTTTAACTGTTATTTTACTCTTCTGTTCTGTCCAGCTTTTTTAACGATTTCTGTATCATATTTTGCAAACGTTTATTAAGAATAAAAACATTAATTAAAATATTTTTAAGTTTATGTTGTTATGAAATTTTATATTTTATTTCTGAACTTTCCATCATTTGATTTTTTAGACATATCTATTGTGAAAAATCTAAACTGATCATTCCAACATTTGCTACACATTTCCTTAAATTCATCAAACTTTAAATGTCCTCCAGCAAATTCATGGTAAATATGATTTAAATTTGTGTCATATTGTCTAAACACATTTAAAAAATTTAAGTTATCTCTTACTAGTTGTTTTGGTATCTTAGAGTAAGTTTGAGCTAAGTAAAAACAATCTATTCCTTTATGTCTACCTCTAGTGAAATATTCTCTAACAATATCTTGATTTTCGTGAATGAATTCATCAAATACAACAACTGAGTTTTCTTCACATTCTTCTAATGAAACGATTTCTTCGTTATTTTCGATAAAACTAACAATTTTTTCATTAATTTCATGTTCAGTTTTTTTACATTGTTTTATAAATTCCAAGTATTTTAGTTGATCTAAACGTTTTGAATAAATGTACAAATGATTAATTTTATTCCAATTCAGCCATCCTGGACCTAAAACATAATTATCAATCATTAATGTTTTTTTCCACATCCACTTGGTCCCATTATTGCACATCTAATAGAGTTTGGTGAAAGTTTACCGTGTTCGTTTTTCTACTTCTTTTCTGTAAGTCTTATTTTTGGTTCCCAATCAGTTTTGCTCATTTATTAATAAATTTTTTTAATAGTAAATGAGTAGATTGACGCAGTCTAAGAAGAGCCTTGGCTGTCGCCTATCTCAATCAAGTGGTAAGCAATCTGTTCTCAAAAAAAGATTACTGTACCTATACAGAAAGCTTTGGTAGTGTTTCATTAGTTAGTTTTTATTCAACTTTCCTAACTCCGAATATTACATCGAGAATTAATAAACTTTACTTTGATGGAAAAACGATAGAAATTCCTGTACGTCAGTATAGATTGAAAAAATTAGAAAAATTTATTCATTCGAAGAAGGCAAATATTTACATTAATGCAGATGAAATTTTAAACAGAATTGTTGTTGAAAGTGATGTAAAATTGTATATGGGCATAAAAGACAGCATTGAAAGTGTGCTTGGATTTTCAGCCAAATTGTTGAAGCTAAAGAAATGACTGTAATAAAGATGTTACTAAAATTATTCCATTTGAATTAATCAATATAAATTTTAATCTTGCTGACGGAATGTTTGTGAACCATACTGATCATTTTCACAGAGAAACTAATATTATTGCCTCATTCAAGCCTAATGCAGAATTTGGTGGGCCAATAATTCATGAACAAAATTATCCTGCTAATATTTAAATTTTTGATTCAGGACTTAGAAGTTACTATAACTGACGAAAATGATAATTTGATTGATTTTAATGGTGCTACTATAACAGTTATTTTAGATATTTCTTAATGTTTTTTTATTCTTAAATAAATCATGAAAAAAGTCGAAACTTATCAGTTTTACTCATTCCCTGTGAATGAGAAAACTAAAAATAATTTCAATCTCCCCAACAATAACACAGAGATTAATATAAATTTTAGAGATGGTTGGGTTCATCCAAATCATGCTCAATTGTACATGAATTTCAGTATTATTGGAACTGATGGTACAGATTATCCAACATATGATGGAAAAGCCAATAAGAAATTAATCGATAATTATGTAGCAAAACTGTTCAATGTTGTCACCATAGAGAATGGTAACAATATTTTGTCTAGAATGGAATTTCCATTTATTTCTTCATTGGCTCTTATTCGATTGACTTCGACTATAGCCAATGAGGTAACCATGGAAGGTCATATTCTTAACAATGGAAAGATAAAAAGTAAGAAAAATGAAGTACTTTATCCATTAGAATTATTTGGTGGGTTTTTTAAAGATTATAAAGAAACAATGTGGGAAGGAGATTTAACAGTAATTTTTACATGGTATTTTAGTGCTGGAGATTCTATTTTTCGTTGGTCAGATCGTAACCAAGCTGGAATTGGCGATGTGACTACACTTCCAAAAGAAGGTAAGAGTTTTGTAGAATCAATGGAAATTCGTGATCCTGTTGTTAAATTTGAACCAGAATATTCCTTTGAATTAGAACTAGATAGACTTAAAATAACAAAAATTGCCATATCTTTCTTTGAACCACAAACTGTAGAGATTGCTGGATTAGATGAAAAAAGAAATTTTGAGTTAGGTATTACAAATTTCTATAATTCTGCAGAATTTGATATGCCTTATTTCATCTTCGCTGTTTTCCAGACAAAAAGGAAAGACAATCAGTTAGTTGACTCTTCCTTATTCGATCATGTGAAATTACCGAATATATACTTGAAAAATGGGAAAAATGAAGTTTTTCCTCAAGAAATGTGGAATCTAGATCCGCCAAATAATTATCTAAAAGCTTATAATGCTTTCCTACATTTTAAGAGAACTACGCAATTGAATGGTGATGTTAATGTGAGTCCATTCAATTTTATTCAAAATGATCCTATCTATGTAATAAATATGTCTAGAAGAATGAATGTGTTAGCTACTCAGAAAACAACAATGAAATTGTGTGCAAATTTTAATGAAGAATTTCCAAAAGATACACCTATGTATTTAGTAATGTACAGTAAAAAGAATTTTACAAATGGTTCACAGCATTGAATTTTGATAGAATATTTTTGAAAATTTTTATTTTTTTGTGGGTGTGTTAGCTTGCATCCGTTTATAAAAAAAATAATAGTAAGTAGTTGGCTAGTATGCTCAGCCTAACTGTTTATAAGAAAATAAAAACCATATTAAATTACCTGCAAGTGCACCCTATCCGCCCACTTACTGCTTTCACTGTACAGGCTCGGTGTCCACATTAGACTGTATGTCCTCCTATGACTGGCTGGGTAAGTCAGTTCAAAGGTCGGAGGGAGGCAACGGCATACCACCTCCAATTGTATCATGCCTTGTAAACCCTGTGCTGTTCAGAACAACATTTTGGTTGATGACAACTGTACTTTTACTTACGCAGAAAGCAGTTTCGTGTAGCGAAAAATAAAACCGTCGGCAAAGAGAACGTCTTCGAATACATCAGGTGATACAATACAAAAATAAACTCAGTAAATGTTACACCAAACTCTAGTACCAGTAAAAGGACAGAGGATTGGCGTCTAACACCCCATCAGCGATGAGATCGTTATTGACGGAGCAGAAGCTCTTAAGGGGTCTATGTGTCGGTCGTGCCGCTTTCAAAGTAAGCGTCTCGGCATCTAAAACTTCCTGAAAGAGTAAAAACTGTATGACGGAACGTGAATCAAAAACAAAGATTTCTCGGTTCGCGTCACGGTCCCGCACACGGTTTTAATCTGGCAGGAAGTTTCAAATCAGCCCACACTCCAATGTGGAATGAAAATTCATTCGAGAAATAGTTCACCAGGCTGTAGTTATGCCATCTGTCAACAGTAATCTTTCTTGAGTGAGTGCTACTTCCTGCAACGCTTGTGAATCTGTGAGGGTGGGTCGTTTGTAGTACCTAGATAGCTCATTCGGTAGAGCATTTGCAAAAAAATGTAAAGCTTCCAAGTTCGAGTCCCGTTCTTGGTCACAGTTTTAATCTGCAAGGAGATTTCAAATCAGTTCGAACTCCGCTGCATTGTGAAATATCATTCTGAATCCAAACATGAGAGATTTGCGGAATCATGGAAAACTCAAATCTGGGTGTCCTGTTGTCCCCCCTAATGTGAGTTGAATGTCTTAATTGCTGCATCACATCAGGCTCAAAATGTACTATCAGTTCTGACAATGTAGCACAAACACAAATCACGACGAGCCGATCGTAATACGTACATTGCTAGAAGACATGATATATGGTCATTATCTTCCCCCATGAAATTCCCAGTAGCGCATTTATCAACATCTATAGTGTGTGGCTAAATGTTTCAGTTAACTCCATTCTACATGCTCCGTGTGGTGACAGACTGTCTAATCTAGGATGTAGGTACACGGTGTTCCGAAATTTGTTCCCGAGCTCTTCTCGGTATGATATGCTGCTTGAGTTTTAAATACAGTTTGTGCATCATATATCGATACCATCCTACAGGCGTCTCAAAGTTGGCAATGGAATTGCAAGTTTCCGTCAGATGCCAATAGCGCTCACGCTGTATCTGGCGGACCGAATGGTGTGCGCCCACCGAGCCACGAGCATCCACTGCCATCGCTAAATAGGACGGTCAGTGGCCTACTTTCACTCGGAGCCACTTCGCTAAGGGATGCTAAACTGACGCCACCTAGTCACGACTGAGACTTCATCGATTGTGCTTTAGTACAGAGAGCCTTATCCTTGCTGCTATTGTATGAGCTGCACTCTATCTCTTGCTGCATTCTTTGTAATGAGTCTTCGTACACTTGGTGAAATACAAGTTAAATAAATCTTCTGTTTACTCTGTTAACTTGTTCGCTAATCATTTCTGCTCCTATCCAGCTTTCCTACAACGACAGTTGCCGCATCAGTTTGTAGCCCACCTCTCCTTCCTCTTGTGTACCAAGTGGTACACAGTATAATTCACCTACGTGAAAATGTTGTACGATTTGTAGTTTCTTAGAAACTCTCTGACAGATTGGGACCTATGCAAGTCTTTTCGGTTGACGCCTCATTGGGTGACCTGCGTGTCGATGATGATGGAGTGATGATGAAGACAATACCCAGTTCCCAAGCGTAGAAAATCTCCGATTCAGCCGGCAATCGAATCTGGGCCTGCCACATGGCAGTCAAACGTGCTGACCACTCAGCTAAGAGGACGGACTGCAGGGAAAAGAGGTGACGAGATGGACTCAGGACAACGGTGTGGTGAGAAGCATAGCCACGAGACCTTCCAGAAGGACTGCAACACGAAGAGATGATAGTATTTTCCGAGGAACAGGCGGACGATAAATGTCGGCAGAGTACTGGGCCAGTTGGGCTGAAATCTCGATTTTCCATTCGTCGTCTTCCGCTGACAGCACACCGGAGATTACAGAGACTTTCAGGATGTAGCGCCAGAGTCGCGTGGGATATCCAGTGGAATTCTGTGGTTTTCAGGAATGAATCTTGCTCCTGTTTGTAGCGGTGGGATGGACATCGACATGTCTCTAGACGACCTGCATCAAGGCCACAGAAGGCAGTGGTTCTCGAGACCTATACCCCTCCATCTCCTGGAATCAGTACATGGGGACCAGTTAGATACGCAGGGTGGTTATGCTTAAACTTTCGTTACTTGAGCCAGTGTAGAGAGAAAACTATTATGTTATGCATACTCATCTTTACGGGAACGATGCTGAGACTGTGCGCTGCACGATTTACGTCGTCAATAGTATTCCTGTCATGACTTGTCGCAAGGCGACGTGTGGCATCAGAGTGCATTAGAGCTGCAGAGAATCAACATGGGTCTGGCCAAGGTGAGTAGTGCTTCAGTCGTAAAGCTGTTTTATCAAAACAGCAGCAACGGTACTGCTGCACTTTGCGAGTATCGACGCACTAAACGAGTGGGAGAGGTCTTCTTTCCTCACTGGGGTTCAAGACCGTGATTCGGAAGTTGGAATTAATTGGCGTTTTAGGAATTACTCCTAGGAGAGGCAGACAGCCAATTGCACCTAAAATTGTTGAAGAAGTTACTGTTGCCATGGCTGAGATTGCCAGACGTAATGTGCATTCTTCAAGCAGTGCAAGAGCTGTGTTACGACAGCTGAACGTTCCATGGTCTACCGTTCGAAAACTGCTGCGAACAATTGTAAAATGGTATTTCCAGTGCGATTCCAGGCCGTCGTGCATGCAGGTGATCGTCGCATTAAGCAAAGTTTGTAAACTATAACGTAACCATGGTGCACAATTAACAGATGTTACCCTCTCATGTCGAAATTAAAATGTGTTTCATGCTATAGTTTATCCATTATTTCTCTTCAGCGTGTCCTTACAATCGTCTCCACAATGTTTCATTGTCCTACGATGACTCGTTTGTCATGTGGGCCCACTCAAGTAACTGAACAGCTGTAGCTGTGACAATAGGAATGCTTTTGTAGTTTCTTAAGAGGCAGAATGTTTGGCACTATGGAGCAATAATGGTAATCCGTGTTCTCACAATCTTTTTGACCAGGCTGCCAAATTGCATATTCCAGCAGGATAAAACAAGATACTGCACGGCTGTTCACACAACAGACTCCTTGAGGAATGTACAGATTCTTAACTGGTCTGCCCATTACACTGAAGTGTCACCCATAGCACATGTCTGGTACAATGGGGAGGGGGGGGGGGGGGGGAACTAAAGTTTCATACAAGTCTCCGAATAGCAATCTTGTAAGATGGCAAGATGACTTTCAGAGGCTGTTTACTTGTATGCAACAACGAAGAAAAGAATACATTGGTACCAGTGGTCGTAGCACCCGATACTGATATTGATGAAGCACGCCAGTTCCGAATGACACGAAACTATCATCATTAAATACCCGTTAGGTGATGAACGCCTCCACTAAGATTTAAAACTGCCTGACTGGTCCTTTAGCGTGCAACATTTTCTATTCCCGACGGAGAAACTGCAAAATTCTGATATATTACTGTATACAATCTAAGACAAAGAAACGACGCACCACCAAGGAGTTATGCGAACTGTTCACACATTGATTTGCATACAGGTTTCGACGGAAAATGCAAAATCGTACACTTTGGCAGCCGGTGGGTCAATGTGTAACGCTGCAGAGCAATTTCACAGCGCAGCTTGCAAGGTTAGAAAACAGAGGTCATGTCGATACAAGAGCATAAAGTCTTAGTGGGTTTCATTCCGTGTAATCAGTTGGACGGAAACTCTGTCGCAGAACAATATACGGAGAGGTCAGCATTTGAGAGAGGACGTGCAGCGTTGCAGTAATCGGCAAATCGCTCGACATTTGAATAGGAGAGATGCCATTCTTCGACGATGTTGTTAGAAATGGGTGAACCATAGCCGAACACAGCGTCAAGAAAGAAGTGGTCGACTTAGAGACGGAGGAAGAGGACCGAGCTATCATCAAACGGGCACTCAGAGTCCCGGATTCATCCCTATCATCGATACGACGTGCAACTGGTACTTCAGTGACCACAAGGAACATTAATAGGCGGCTCACAGAAAGGGGCTGAGCTCACGGCGCGCCTCGATTGTCCTCTGTACACCGATAAGCCCTTTTGCAGTGGTGTTGGGTACAGTCGGCTTGGAGTCTTCAGTGACGAGTCGCGCTTCGAACTTAGACACGATGGCTAGCGAAGACGTGGCTGGAGACGCCTCGGACAGTGTTGGGATACCAGGAGTGACAGTCTGGGCTGACATAGCAGGACCGCTTTAGTTGTAATCCGCCGCACAGCGGTACGTAGACGGTATTCTATGATGGCTAGCCATCCTGGGCTTAAATTTTGGAACGATAATGCCCACCCGCAAACGGTGAGAGCTTCTGAAAGTGTACAATACAACCCGACATAGAAAAGATTTGCCTCATGGGTACAGTAATAACAATTGTATAACAACATACTTCGTTGTTCTTGTCAGAACAGCGGATTTATGGTAACATAATTTCAGTCAATACACTGTGTGGTGTCACCGCCAGACACCACACTTGCTAGGTGCCGCGGTCCGTTAGTATACGTCGGACCCGCGTGTCGCCACTATCAGTGATTGCAGACCGAGCGCCGCCACACGGCAGGTCTAGAGAGACTTCCTAGCACTCGCCCCAGTTGTACAGCCGACTTTGCTAGCGATGGTTCACTCACAAAATACGCTCTCATTTGTCGAGACGATAGTTAGCATAGCCTTCAGCTACGTCATTTGCTACGGCCTAGTAGGGCGCCATTATCAGTTGCTATTGATATTGTAAAGAATGTACACACAAGAGCTACGTTCAACATTAATGGATTAAAGTTAAGTATTCCACCATCTGCGTCCGTTTTTCTAAGTTCATATTTCCTCGTCCTGTTCCAGACCTCACGCCAGCCTGCGTGAGCTTAAACGCGTGCCTTTCGGCTTCCTCTATAAGGGTTGGCTCTCCTGCCATTCCACAACATTTTGGCGACGAGGCCCTCGAGTTCTTATTGATATTGCCCTGATTTACTTGCGTAATGGCTTCGCCCCAATCTCCGGATGTACTGTCCGAATTTTATCGCTTACAGAATCAGCAGACGCAGGCCTTACTGGATGCCCTTGGACAGCTCGTCCAGGGTCAACATGCAATGCAGAACGATGCGGCAGCCGCTGCTCCACCGCTAACGCAGCCACAACACGCTGTTGCACCAACTTTTCGTCCGTTTGATGCTGCACTGGAAAACTGGACGGAGTGGTCACGCCAATTTGGATTCCATCTCGCCGCCTACAGAATTCAAGGTAATGAGCGGCAGCCTTGTCTCCTTTCCTCCGTAGGCGTCCAAACGTACCATGTGATAGTGAAATTATTTCCCCGACGCGACGTAGCCACTCTGTCCTACGACGAAATTTTGTCTGCTTTAGATGCATATTTCAAAGAATCAGTCAATGTAGTTGCAAAAAGGTATACCTTCTTTCGTACAAAACGTACAGCAGGTCAAACTAATTGGGAGTGGGTTGCAATTTTGAAAGGCCTTACTAGGGATTGTGCTTTTGAGTGTCAATGTGGACTCCCTTATTCAAATACTATGGTACGTGATGCAATTGCACAGAACGTTTCTGATGTTCATATAAGGGAACAGATTTTGAAACTAGTCAATCCCTCCCTTCAACAAGTGATGGACATATTGGATCGGCAAGACACACTTGACTTTGCTCAGGAATCATTTGAAACTTCACCAGCCGTGTGTCACATTAACCGGCCCGCCGGGCGCGCAGCACGGAACAGTAAACAGCCCTCGCGCCCGTCAGCGCAGCTGCCACCAGGCTCTCAGCCACGAGTGCCGCGCAGGCAAGCAAATGTAGTGCTAAAATCATGCCCGTGGTGTGCTACTAGACATTCGTGTGAGAATTGCCCATCATGCCAGGCTATTTTCTTTTTCTGTAACAAAAAAGGACATGTTCAAAGTGTTTGCCAGAAAAAGCTCAGATCGGACACTCACAACCATTCCAGGCCCTTTGCTTCGCGCCGGAATCGGAATCGAACCAAGGATACTCCGGTTCATGAAACTTCGCCCATGGAAATTCATGTAGTTCATTCCACTCCGCCCAGTGCCACTCTCTCTAACAGTGACTGTGTTCGTCCCACATATAGTGTGCGTCGACATCGCCGGAAATCCCGTCAAGTCGCAGGTGATTCTGTACCAGTGTCAGTTCACGTTGTACGAGACAGTCGCACTTGTCGTCAACAGGACAATAAACTTTTTGTCGACTTGGACATTAACGGCAAAGTGATACCATTCCTGCTCGATACCGGAGCTGCAGTTTCACTGATCAATCAAGACACGTACAAATAGCTGGGCACACCTCCGTTGCGTGCCGCAAATGTTAAGTTAAATAGATATTCAGGACTAGCAATCCCTGTGTTAGGACAGTGCAGCCTTCTTGCAACATACAAGGGACAAGCAAAATTTGTGTCATTTTACGTCCTTCGTTCTTCTTGTGCAGTGAACTTGTTTGGTTTAGATTTATTTCAGTTGTTTAACTAGTCTATAGTAAATCAGGTCCTATCAGTGAACCAGACTGCGCCTTCAGACAGTGTTTCTCGTCTATGTGAAGAGTTTGCAGACATTTTTGCACCGGGCCTTGGTTGCGCTAAGAACTATACAGCACATTTGGAACTGAAAGTAAACGCGCAACCGAAATTTTTCAGAGCGCGCAATGTTCCCCACGCATTGCGTGATGAGGTCGCAAACACATTCAACGATTTGGAATCACAAGGTGTGATTCAACGTGTGCAGGCTTCTCTCTGGGCATCACCCTTAGTAATTTTGCCAAAACCTTCTGGAAAATTGAGACTTTGTGTGGACTTCAAGGCAACAGTGAATCCACAACTAGTGATTGCAACTTTTCCTTTACCCCGCCTGGAAGATCTTTTTGACAAACTGTGCCCGGGTAAATATTTTTCAAAGTTGGACCTAGCAGATGCGTACTTGCAAATACCGATGGACGAAGAATCCCAGCGCGTTTTGGTGGTTAACACGCATCTTGGTTTGTATCGATTCAAACGACTGCCATTCGGGTGTGCATCCGCCCCTGCATTGTTTCAGCAATATCTGCAAACTGTTTGTGCGTCGGTCCCTACTGCAGCAAACTATCTGGACGATATTGTGATCTCCAGAAAGACGGAAGAAGAACAATTAGCCAATCTCAACATTGTTTCAGGTCTTGCGACGAAATGGTCTTTGCTTGCGGAAGGACAAATGTGTGTTTTTTGCTCGTGACTTACCCTACCTGGGACATGTAATCAATGCCCAAGGCATACATCCCAGTCCCGAGCACCTCTGTGCCATACAAGACTTGCCTTCGCCGCAGAATTTGAAGCAGCTACAGAGTGTGCTGGGAAAAATCAATTATTATCATCGCTATGTGCGCCACGCCTCTTCCATTTCAGCTCCGCTTCATCGCTTACGCCGTAAAGGTGTTCCGTTCGTCTGGACGACGGAATGCGAACGCGCCTTTCGCCAGTTGAAATCGGCGTTGCTTTCCAATACTTGCCTTACGCCGTTCGATCCCCAGAAGCCCCATTTGTTGATGGTGGATGCATCGGATTTTGGGATCGGTGCTGTGCTTGCGCACGAAGATGGATCGCATGATCGCCCTATTGCCTTTGCGTCCGAATTGCTCTCGTCTCCGCAAAGAAATTATTCATAGATCGAGAAAGAAGCATTGGCTCTCGTCTTTGGTGTTACAAAGTTTCATGATTTCTTGTATGGTCGTCACTTTACCATCATCACAGACCACAAACCTTTGACATCGCTATTTCATCCGAACAAGCCTGTACCTCCACGTACAGCGCAGAAATTCATTCGCTGGTCTATTTTCCTCTCGCAGTACCGCTACGATATCTTGTATCGGTCCACTGATAAGCACGGAAACGCCGATGCGTTGTCCCGTTTGCCTGTTGCTGAGGATAGAGCATTCGATTCTTCCGATCTTGCTTGCATGTTCATTGAGGCGGAAACCGATGACGTGGTCGAATCGTTTCCGATTGATTTTCGTCGTGTAGCTACAGCCACAGCAGCTGACCCTGTCCTTGCTACCGTTTTGCGTTTTTTTGCTACGCAATGGCCCTTGTCAAAGTCACGGATCGAGGATCCGTTGGTTCGCCGATTTTTTGCTAACAAGGAAAGACTTTTTGTACGACGTGGTGTTTTGTTGTTGCTTTCTGATAATGATCAGTCCAGGGTCGTGGTCCCACGTTCGTTACAGTCCTCTGTCTTACGGCTTCTCCACCAAGGACATTGGGGTATAGTGAGAACGAAACAACTTGCTCGTCAGCACTGTACTTTGTTCGGAATCAATGCTGCGATTACGTATATGTGCTCTTCTTGCACGGCGTATGCCGAACAACAATCCGCACCACCGCGAAAATTCTTTGCATGGCCGAAAGCCACTTCCCCTTGGCAACGCTAACACATCGATTTTGCTGGTCCATTCTGGAATGCTCGATGGTTGGTTGTGGTAGATTCATTCAGTAATTTTCCTTTTGTTGTCCGGATGACTTCCACGACGTCGTCTGCCACCATCCAAGCGTTATCTGCTATCTTTTGCATTGAACGTCTTCCGCGGACTATTGTTTACGACAATGGTCCACCATTCATGTCCGCAGAATTTCAGTCATTCTGCAAGGCCAATGGTATTCAACATCTGACGTCCGCGCCGTTTTCGTCACAGTCAAACGGTGCCGCTGAACGATTGTTCAGGACTTTCAAGTCCCAGATGTTGAAGTTAAAAGAGTCGCATTCTCGGGAGGACGCGTTATTGCTCTTTTTGTCCTCATATCGCTCTCAGCCCCGAGATGGTCGCTCGCTGGCTGAGTTGCTCCACAGTCGTCCTCATCGAACCTTGATGTCTTTGCTACATCCGCCGCATCTGTTCCTGTGCAGCGGCAGACACCTGCTTTTGCTCCAGGCGAAGTTGTCTACTATCGTCACTATCGAGGTTCACGGCGTTGACTTGAAGGGCGCATTCTTCGCTGCCTCGGCCGCGCTATGTATCTGGTTTTGGGGGCCTATGGTGAGGTGCGTCGGCATCTCAATCAGCTGCGCCTCTGTCGTCGCACAGGAACTGCCGCTCCCCGTCTGCTTTCAGCAACGGTGCCATCCGGTCAGCGCCCTGGGGACCCATCTACTGGCTCGCCTCATCCCCAGGTGTTACCGTCACTGCCTTCCATATTGCCCCAAGGCGACGCGCCGCCGCCGACGCCTGTTCTCCCGCCGGCGACGCCCGCAGAGGACGCTTCGCTGCAGCCGCCGGACGCCTCCCTGGGTCACGCGCCACAGATCGCTTCCCGTGCCCAGTTGTCCTCCGACATGGACCTCTTGCCCGCTCCGGACCATCTGTCGTCTTCGCCCGTCAGGTGCCCCGGCCCGATGGAGATCGATCCTTCGGTCTCTCCTGTCTCTCTGCGGGCGCATACACCGCATGTTGGCGTGCACCCTGGAACAGGTTTTCAGGCGTTTCCTAGCTCCCCTCGGACCGAATGGCAGGGTGCGGGTGACACAGCCTCGCCTGTGGTTAGGCTCCCCACGTCGTCGCATACGTCAATATGGGGTCCTCCCCACGGCGGGCGGATGCCTTATAACACAACCGTACGCCGATTTGCGGGGGATGAATGTGGTGTCACCGCCAGACACCACACTTGCTAGGTGGTAGCCTTTAAATCGGTCGCGGTCCGTTAGTATACCTCGGACCCGCGTGTCGCCACTATCAGTGATTGCAGACCGAGCGCCGCCACACGGCAGGTCTAGAGAGACTTCCTAGCACTCGCCCCAGTTGTACAGCCGACTTTGCTAGCGATGGTTAACTGACAAAATACGCTCTCATTTGCCGAGACGATAGTTAGCATAGCCTTCAGCTACGTCATTTGCTACGACCTAGCAAGGCGCCATTATCAGTTGCTATTGATATTGTAAAGAATGTACAGACAAGAGCTACGTTCAACATTAATGGATTAAAGTTAAGTATTCCACCATCTGCGTCCGTTTTTCTAAGTTCATATTTCCTTGTCCTGTTCCAGACCTCACACCAGTCTGCGTGAGCTTAAACGCGTGCCTTTCGGCTTCCTCTATAAGGGTTGGCTCTCCTGCCAATCCACAACACACTGAAACCGGATACTGTTTAGAAAAGTAGGAAAATTTGTATATTTAATTATTCATATGTACTCTTCCTTTGTGATGTTTGAGAACTGAGTGAATGGTTTGTTGTCTGCTGACCACAGATAGTGCATGTAAAAACCTGTAATATTCTTTGAGACAGTCCCCTGGTGACCTTTGGCAGAACGAAAGAAAAGAATTATTCCAGAGCACTAAATTGCCTGGAGTGTGGCTGACCAATACGGTATCAGGATCTTCCTCCACCTCTGAGGAAGCATGGGATGGCGTAGTGAGCTGCCATGTTCCGAAGCTCTGTCGCTGGTTCCTGAAGTTGAAACATCTATTTTCAGTGTGCTCCGTAAAACTAAAGAATGTGGGAATTGTATGTATGTGCAACATTTAAGAGTAGCTAGAAATAATGAGCTTCCTTTTCAGAAAATCGACGAGAACAAAACATTTTGGTAGGAGATTCATGTAAAGGTAGGCAGGTAAATCTCATGGGGAACTTTGGATTCTTTGGTAGGTACCAACGGTCACAATGAAACCACGTGTGGTAATTTGAAGCTGAGATAATTGCGTGCGGTAATTTTAAGCTGAGACACTTCCGTGTGTAAATTTAAGCTGAGGATACTTAAGAATTCTCTGTGCAGAATTTGAATTAGGAAAAAAGGAGTTCCACATGTGGAGTACTGAGTTTGTGTCAATCTGACCAAGAGACAACGGAAAACAGAAGTGTTTGTGCAAACAGTCAGTTGATGATCCGTGTGTGAGATAATTAAGTAATCATGATACCAAAATCACCGTTATTAATTACATTCGTGTGAAGCAAGTTAGAAATTTTGATACTCTGAGAGCGAAAAAGGTGAGTTAGCCATCTGCCCAGCAACACAATGAGGGTTACATTGCAGTGGGATTTGAGCATACATCCTCCAGGGTATGTGGTAGGTCCGTAGGACAGGTTACGTGTGGGATTTAATTCGGAGGTCTGTGAGTTGTTAGTTAATCTATGTTGAAATTTTGTTGTGGGGACGATTTGGTACGTACTGGCTAATGTCGGTAGTTCTGTTTTATCTTACATGTTTAATCTGTGTAATTTGAATGTTGCGGCTTAGCTACAAGTACTGTCCAAAAAGTAAGAATTTTCTTTGAATAGCCTGACCGCTACTAAATTCTCTAGATTATTAATGAATGAGTTTATAAGAGAGAGAGAGAGAGAGAGAGAGAGAGAGAGAAGTAGTGGTTAACCGTACCAATCCAGAAAGTGCACTACAGTGATAAGGAAAAACATTAATAGATTATAGGATATTAAAATGTGTGCGTAATATAATGCTCGCTGGGCGGAGAATTACTGGTTTTCTTTTATGTTTAAATATATTGCAGGAAATTTTGTATCATTGAGTGGTGGAATCTCAGAAAATAAAAGAGGAGATATGACACAAAAATGGTGGTCATGCTCATTCAGTAGAGGCTAGCCATTTTGTTCAGACATTTTTTGCCATAAGCTCCCTATTACTAGAATAGCCAAGCTCTGATTAAAATGAATTCAATATAATGGGAATGTGGTCTTGCCAAGGTGGAGTGAGTCCATAAGAAATGTTTACAGACAGTTCCACATTTAAAATTTATTAGCCATATGCGTTTGATTCCGTTGCATTGAGATAATTAAAAAGAAAAAAATATGGAAAAACAGTTGGGCGATAGGGCTTTGCTATGAATGTACAGTAGCAGTGAGTACGTTAAGTCATATCAACATTTCCGATGCACAAATATTAAAAGCACTCGCTTGGCAGGCCACACATCTAGTAGACCTGACTGTTAGATGCAACAGGTGGGGGAGTCACGACCGGAAAAGGTAACGGTAGTAACCTGTCACTTCTACTGCTTGTTTTCATACTTGCCAAACCCAACCTTTGCCAGCAAGGTCACCGGATCGCTCCCCAGTTGAGAACATTTCAATCAATATTGGCAGGGCCCTTCAAGCAGCTCGTTACTTTGACGATGTAACGCGCCAATTGGACAGAACGTGACACTATAATTGTCAGGAGGACATCCAACAACTCTGTCAATCAATGTCAAGGCGAATAACTAGTTGCATAAGGTCCAGAGGTGGACCAACGCGTTACTGACTTGACAGTTTATGAAGCTCTTTCTCTTCAATAAATCATCCAGTTTTTCTACAATTGGAATCATTTGTATGCCTGTACATGTGCACTACATCTACCAATTCCGTCCCATTCAGATAATACAGATAATGTGTTTTTTTTATTTTTTCGTAGGTTGTATTCGTATTTTAAAATGAAACAGCTTTTATAACAATTATGTGCTCAGTAAGGCACACAGGCATGGGAGGTGCGTGACGGTAATAGCATTTTCTTTTGCGTGTTAATGGGTGTGTTAATATTTGCTCCTTGCCCGAAATAAGTTCAGTAGTCACTGTCTTTGCTAAAGCCAACACGTTTACACAGCGGTGCCAGCCGGGTGCAGAAATGGAATCGGTTGCGTCTATCTTGCCCACAGAAGTTACATAGATACACTCCGCGGCCAATATGTGTTGAAATGTGCTGCACATTGTGTGAACTTATAGAACATTAGTTACATTCATGTCATCCTTCGAACATGGAGTACAACTTCAATGACACCGGAGGTTTGTACATTACTTTTAGAGACGGTTGCGGTGTTGGTAATGCTGCTTCACGAATTTTTTTACGTTTCCCAGGGAGGACGACACTCAGGCCACAAAATATTTTTACCACTAGACCATCTTCTTTGCGTAATAGGCCAGCTGGCTTCTGATGGGAGCCTTAACGCGGCACGTCCTCGACCTACACATACTTCTGCAAATGAAGATCGTGCGCTCGCCATTCTACAGGAAGTTCGTGATTCTTCATCGCAGAAAACAGGATGCTTTATGGGCATCCCACGTACGACTGCGGATAAAGTACTACTAGATTGGGACCTTTACATTCATCACTAGACGTAAGTAGCAAAGGTAATCCTTAGAATACCACCGTAGCCGACTGAAATTCTGCAGTTGGCTGTTGCAACAGCGTAACCATTGGCGAGGTTTCCTAAGAAATATTCTCCCGACTGATGTTGCATTTACCAGGAGTGGCAGTGCTTCGTTTAGGTGGGAACGGCTTTCCCAGGAATATTTATCCCAAACCATGTCCATATATATTTCACCGCAGTAAACAATCGCGAAATTCATTTGAGTCCAATGGAATGTCTGTTTTCCCGCAATTACAGTGTAGAGCTACACTGGAGTGATACTAGAAGCACAAGTGCTAGTTCCATTTTCGTTGTAGTGTGGAGAAGGAAATAGTAACTGCATTTGTGAGGTGGCTCAGGTGCTGATCAAAAAAATAAGTAACTTTATTTTTATATCGTGTTCTTATTCTGTCATCATGAATTTGATGAAGTGGCTGAAGAACAGACCAACCACAGAAGAGACAGGTGAAACTATCAGTGAAAATCGGTATATTGATGACTTAAACAGTGCAAGTGTTACGGAAAATCAGTGTTCAATCCGTGTAACTAAAGATAATGAAACTGACGCACATGTGTAAACTTATGAAACTACAGATTTTCCTGTTGTGTTGTGTGTGAAATCTTATGGGACTTAACTGCTAAGGTCATCAGTCCCTAAGCTTACACACTACTTAACCTAAATTATCCTAAGGACAAACACACACACCCATGCCCGAGGGAGGACTCGAACCTCCGCCGGGACTAGAGATTTTCCTGCTTATTGGAACGAAGAACAATACAAATATTTCACGTCTGAAAATTCATGGTGTAAGACGGCTAACTTTTGACGATTTTATTGGATGTGTTAATATTCGTAAATTAAAATTATGTATTTGAAGAATTGTGGTCAGAGAAACAGCTGTTAGGCAACAGTATATGTGTCTGTGATGGCAGCACAGGGGAGTCGTAGAATCTTTGACAGTGAGTCGTGGAAAGCTGTGGTATGCAGCAGGCAGTGTTCGCTGAGTGTACAGTGTAATGCATGGACGCACTTTTGGAACCATGTGAGTTGCAGATTTATTACGAGGAGGAAAGATGACTCAAAACAATGGTTGGATGGCATACGGACATAAAACGGTTTTGAAATGAAGAACAATTATTTGATGATGTAAAAAGTTTATTTTTATTTTTGTGGACTTTTATTGTCGGTCTACTTCACTCTCGTCACTGTCGAGTTCTTGATAATTATTCTATTGATTGATCACCTGAGTTAATTTACTGTACTGTGGAAGTTATTAAATTAAATGAATTTTCCTGTTAGTGTCTACAATTATGCTCTTTGATAAGTTTCTTCCTAACTGAAATTTCAGTACTTAAAGGTTGAGTCATCTGTCGCATTGGCACTCTGTGTCAAAATTTTGAACCCTGTTTCCCTGGAACAACTATAGTCAGTTTTTAGCTGTATTTTTTTAGCTGTTGCAGAGTCTTGCTGTGTTGCTGTTTCTGCCAGTGCTTGAGTTTGCAGGTGAGATTCATAATGCGTGATTGTTTCGTTTCCTTTGCGTAATGTACGATTTGTCAGGATCTTTATTTACTGGAGTCATATGTCAGTGCAGAAATTTTCGTGTGTTTCAGATTACATTCTTATACAGGTCGACATTACAGATTGTTTTTTTTATACACTTACGTATTTTTTAAAACAGTTCGCACTGACCACGTCTTCTGAGCGTCAAATTATTGGTTTGCTTATTTATTTGCTTATAAATGAGATCGGTTTTCACACACACAGGATTCTTTTCAATTTCATATAAGTGATGCAGCTTTGAGCTCAGTAGCACTTTTAGGTTGTCAGCTCACATTCACAGATTTGTATTTACGATAACACACACACAAGTAAAGGCTACTCACTTACAATGGGTTAAAGTGAAATATTTCCAGAATGAAGTGTTTGCTGTGAAATGAAACTTTACATGGGAACAGAAAGGGGCGCAGGTATTAAATTTTCAAAGGTGTGGGTATTCGTAAAGTTAGCAGTAATGAGGAGAACAAAGTGAGAAAACAATCTAATTTGATGAGAAAAAAATCATGTACATAGAACTTCAGTTTCCCATAGAGCTTGTGAGTCAACAAAATTGAAAGTAAGTACAATATCTCGAAAACACTGTAACAAAAAAATGGTTCAAATGGCTCTGAGCACTATGCGACTTAACTGCTGAGGTCATCAGTCGCCTAGAACTTAGAACTAATTAAACCTAACTAATTTAAGGACATCACACACATTCACGCCCGAGGCAGGATTCGAACCTGCGACCGTACCGGTCTCTCGGTTCCAGACTGTAGAGCCTAGAACCGCAGGCCACAGCGGCCGGCCGTTAACTTTTAGAAACTACGTGGTGTTACAAAAAGGTACGGCCAAACTTTCAGGAAACATTCCTCACACACAAATAAAGAAAAGATGTTATGTGGACATGTGTCCGGAAACGCTTAATTTCCATGTTAGAGCTCATTTTAGTTTCGTCAGTATGTACTGTACTTCCTCGATTCACCGCCAGTTGGCCCAATTGAAGGAAGGTAATGTTGACTTCGGTGCTTGTGTTCACATGCGACTCATTGCTCTACAGTACTAGCATCAAGCACATCAGTACGTAGCATCAACAGGTTAGTGTTCATCACGACGTGGTTTTGTAGTCAGTGCAATGTTTACAAATGCGGAGTTGGTAGATGCCCATTTGATGTATGGATTAGCACGGGGCAATAGCCGTGGCGCGGTACGTTTGTATCGAGACAGATTTCCAGAACGAAAGTGTTCCGACAGGAAGACGTTCGAAGCAATTGATCGGCGTCTTAGGGAGCACGGAACATTCCAGCCTATGACTCGCGACTGGGGAAGACCTAGAACGACGAGGACACCGGCAATGGACAAGGCAATTCTTCGTGCAGTTGAAGATAACCCTAATATCAGCGTCAGAGAAGTTGCTGCTCTACAAGGTGCTGTGTTGGCAGAAGAGCCAACACCGTGTTGCTAGAGGAGGCCGAAATGCACGCGTTTAATTACACGCAGACAGGCGTGAGGTCTGGAACAGGTCAGAGAAATAAGACTAGCAAAACAGGAGGTAACTGGTAGAATACTTAACTTTAATCCACAATTGGTGTAAATCGCTCTTGATGATACAAAAGTATAATCTCAATATAAACTGGTAATGGCGCCTTGCTAGGTCGTAGCAAATGACGTAGCTGAAGGCTATGCTAACTATCGTCTCGGCAAGTGAGAGCGTATTTGTCAGTGTAGCATCGCTAGCAAAGTCGGCTGTACAACTGGGGCGAGTGCTAGGAAGTCTCTCTAGACCTGCCGTGTGGCGGCACTCGGTCTGTAATCACTGACAGTGGCGACACGCGGGTCCGACGTATACTAACGGACCGCGGCCGATTTAAAGGCTACCACCTAGCAAGTGTGGTGTCTGGCGGTGACACCACACAAGGTAACGTTGACCACGTCACTGTATGGAGAGTGCTACGGGAGAACCAGTTGTTTCCTTACAATGTACAGCGTGTGCAGGCACTATCAGCAGCTGATTGGCCTCCACGGGTACATTTCTGCGAATGGTTCAGCCAACAATGTTTCAATCCTCATTTCAGTGCAAATGTTCTCTTTACGGATGAGGCTTCGTTCCAACGTGATGAAATTGTAAATTTTCACAATCAACATGTGTGGGTTAACGAGATCCCGCAGGCAATTGTGCAATCACGTCATCAACACAGATTTTCTGTGAACGTTTGGGCAGGCATTGTTGGTGATGTCTTGATTGGGCCCCATGTTCTTCCACCTACGCTCAATGGAGCACGTTATCATGATTTCATACGGGATACTCTACCTGTGCTGCTAGAACATGTGTCTTTACAAGTACGACACAACATGTGGTTCATGCACGATGGATCTCCTGCAGATTTCAGTCGAAGTGTTCGTACGCTTCTCAACAACAGATTCGGTGACAGATGGATTGGTAGAGGCGGACCAATTCCATGGCCCCCACGCTCTCCTGATCTCAACCCTCTTGACTTTCATTTATGGGGCATTTGAAACCTGTTGTCTCCGCAATCCCGGTACCAAATGTAGAGACTCTTCGTGCTCGTATTCTGGACGGCTGTGATACAATACGCCATTCTCCAGGGCTGCATCAGCGCATCAGGGATTCCATCCGACGGAGGGTGGATGCATGTGTCGTCGCTAACGGAGGAAATTTTGAACATTTCCTGTAACAAAGTGTTTGAAGTCACGCTGGTACGTTCTGTTGCTGTGTGTTTCCATTCCATGATTAATGTGATTTGAAGAGAAGTAATGGCTCTGAGCACTATGGGACTTAACATCTGAGGTCATCAGTCCCCTAGAACTTAGAACTACTTAAACCAAACTAACCTAAGGACATCACACACATTCATGCCCGAGGCAGGATTCGAACCTGCGACCGTAGCAGTCGCGCGGTTCCGGATTGAAGCGCCTAGAACCGCTCGGCCACCGCGGCCGGCGAAGAGAAGTAATAAAATGAGCTCTAACATCGAAAGTAAGCGTTTCCGGGCACATGTCCACATAACATATTTTCTTTCTTTGTGTGTGACGAATGTTTCCTGAAAGTTTGGCCGTACCTTTTCGTAACACCCTATATATATATATATATATATATATATATATATATATATATATATATATATATATATATATATATAGGGTGTTTCAAAAATGACCGGTATATTTGAAACGGCTATAAAAACTAAACGAGCAGCGATAGAAATACACCGTTTGTTGCAATATGCTTGGGACAACAGTACATTTTCAGGCAGACAAACTTTCGAAATTACAGTAGTTACAATTTTCAACAACAGATGGCGCTGCGGTCTGGGAAACTCTATAGTACGATATTTTCCACATATCCACCATGCGTAGCAATAATACGGCGTAGTCTCTGAATGAAATTACCCGAAACCTTTGACAACGTGTCTGGCGGAATGGCTTCACATGCAGATGAGATGTACTGCTTCAGCTGTTCAATTGTTTCTGGACTCTGGCGGTACACCTGGTCTTTCAAGTGTCCCCACAGAAAGAAGTGACAGGGGTTCATGTCTGGCGAATAGGGAGGCCAATCCACGCCGCCTCCTGTATGTTTCGGATAGCCCAAAGCAATCACACGATCATCGAAATATTCATTCAGGAAATGAAAGACGTCGGCCGTGCGATGTGGCCGGGCACCATCTTGCATAAACCACGAGGTGTTCGCAGTGTCGTCTAAGGCAGTTTGTACCGCCACAAATTCACGAAGAATGTCCAGATAGCGTGATGCAGTAATCGTTTCGGATCTGACAAATGGGCCAATGATTGCTTTGGAAGAAATGGCGGCCCAGACCAGTACTTTTTGAGGATGCAGGGACGATGGGCCTGCAACATGGGGCTTTTCGGTTCCCCATATGCGCCAGTTCTGTTTATTGACGAAGCCGTCCAGGTAAAAATAAGCTTCGTCAGTAAACCAAATGCTGCCCACATGCATATCGCCGTCAGCAATCCTGTGCACTATATCGTTAGCGAATGTCTCTCGTGCAGCAATGGTAGCGGCGCTGAGGGGTTGCCGCGTTTGAATTTTGTATGGATAGAGGTGTAAACTCTGGCGCATAAGACGATACGTGGACGTTGGCGTTATTTGGACCGAAGCTGCAATACGGCGAACGGAAACCCGAGGCCGCTGTTGGATCACCTGCTGCACAAGCTTCGCGTTGCCCTCTGTGGTTGCCGTACGCGGTCGCCCTACCTTTCCAGCACGTTCATCCGTCACGTTCCCAGTCCGTTGAAATTTTTCAAACAGATCCTTTATTGTATCGCTTTTCGGTCCTTTGGTTACATTAAACCTCCGTTGAAAACTTCGTCTTGTTGCAACAACACTGTGTTCTAGGCGGTGGAATTCCAACACCAGAAAAATCCTCTGTTCTAAGGAATAAACCATGTTGTCTACAGCACACTTGCACGTTGTGAACAGCACACGCTTACAGCAGAAAGACGACGTACAGAATGGCGCACCCACAGACTGCGTTGTCTTCTATATCGTTCACATCATTTGCAGCGCCATCTGTTGTTGAAAATTGTAACTACTGTAATTCCGAAAGTTTGTCCGCCTGAAAATGTACTGTTGTCCCAAGCATATTGCAACAAACGGTGTATTTCTATCGCTGCTCGTTTAGTTTTTATTGCCGTTTAAAATATACCGGCCATTTTTGAAACACCCTGAATATACACTCCTGGAAATTGAAATAAGAACACCGTGAATTCATTGTCCCAGGAAGGGGAAACTTTATTGACACATTCCTGGGGTCAGATACATCACATGATCACACTGACAGAACCACAGGCACATAGACACAGGCAACAGAGCATGCACAATGTCGGCACTAGTACAGTGTATATCCACCTTTCGCAGCAATGCAGGCTGCTATTCTCCCATGGAGACGATCGTAGAGATGCTGGATGTAGTCCTGCGGAACGGCTTGCCATGCCATTTCCACCTGGCGCCTCAGTTGGACCAGCGTTCGTGCTGGACGTGCAGACCGCGTGAGACGACGCTTCATCCAGTCCCAAACATGCTCAATGGGGGACAGATCCGGAGATCTTTCTGTGGGTGCGCCATTCTGTACGTCGTCTTTCTGCTGTAAGCATGTGCTGTTCACAACGTGCAAGTGTGCTGTAGACAACATGGTTTATTCCTTAGAACAGAGGATTTTTCTGGTGTTGGAATTCCACCGCCTAGAACACAGTGTTGTTGCAACAAGACGAAGTTTTCAACGGAGGTTTAATGTAATCAAAGGACCGAAAAGCGATACAATAAAGGATCTGTTTGAAAAATTTCAACGGAGTGGGAACGTGACGGATGAACGTGCTGGAAAGGTAGGGCGACCACGTACGGCAACCACAGAGGGCAACGCGCAGTTAGTGCAGCGGGTGATCCAACAGCGGCCTCGGGTTTCCGTTCGCCGTGTTGCAGCTGCGGTCCAAATGACGCCAACGTCCACGTATCGTCTCATGCGCCAGAGTTTACACCTCTATCCATACAAAATTCAAACGCGGCAACCTGTATATACGTATATATATTCTGAAACCACGGTTATATATACTGCCGGAAAAAATTTGTACACCTTGAAATATGGCACCGATTTTGATCCGATAATAAGCTACAACTCTCATTCACCTTTGGTGTTTCCGGAGGAGACGCTAACTAGGGCTCGGCAGGTGCAGAATGTTGTTAGGCTCGTTCTTCTTCCATTATTGCACTAGGAAGGTGATGTTTTGTTCCAACAGGATAACGCTCGCTCATATACTGCCCACGAAACTCAACGTGCAGCAAGTTCCCTGGCCAGCACGATCTCCAGATTTGTCTGCAATCGAGCGTGTGTGGGATATGATGAGACGATAAGTGACTCACGCAACTCATCAGCCAACAACTCTCACAGAACTACGTGAACCGGTCGAGCAGGCCTGGCATAACGCATCCCAGGACAGTATTGGTCATCCGTAGGATCGACTGGACACTAGAGTCGGTGCCTGTGGAGGCTACACCACGTACTAATATGGGCGTTTCATCATTGGTCGATACCTAATACCTCAGAACCACTTGTGCTGTTAATCTGTAAATATAATCATTACTCTACGGTAACTACTTCATTAATGGTGAGTTTCCATAAATATTTTATTCCACTAAAGCACTGAGGATAGGTAATGTAAAAATTTATACATCATCACCGGGCATTCGAAAACCCTTCTTTAGTACGTGAACTAGGATTTAAAATTCGACAGTCAATTAATATTTAGGCTGGAAATATAAACTACTCGATAATATGTCCGTATCTGAGAGACCTTAGTTTTTCCCGGTGTATACAGTGTTCAAGTAATTTACGAGAACGTAGTCGCGTGATGTCACCCGGCTGCGTTCCCCTAAGCCATTTCAACAGCTCCGTGTCTATTTCCCGAGAGTCCCAATTCTATACATTTCCATGTTTTGCTCAGAGATTGCTTCCTGTTCTGTTGGATGACGTGCCGCTGCAAGCCCATCAAGACAAGTGGATTCGAATGACTGGTGCGCTGTCTCAGTGCGCACCTGCTGGAGGACGTTATTTAAATGAGTGGCAAGAACGGCGGATTGGGTGTGACAGTTCCATTTCGTGCACAGCGAGATCTCCTGATTTGAATCTTATAGATTTTTTTCTGTGGGACCATCTGACGTTAGTGTACCGTCGAAATCGAGCAGATACCGTGTTGGAGCTGACAGCAGTCTTCGATGCTGTATGACTACACATTGCAGAATGTTCACACGTACACGTAAGTCATACAGTATTCTGAAGAATGCATTATCATTAACGAAAATAACTGTGAACATCAACAATAAATTAGTGCATCAACTACAAATCTTGTGTAAGTTTCAAATTAATTCACATAAATTACATGTTTTTCATCCCAATAAGCTGTGTTTGTTGTTATGTCCGTCGTTGTAATAAATTTAAAGATAGGTGGCTAATAAACTAAAGCCCTGTGTCAGAGTCGGTTCATATGGAAATGAACTAAAAAAGTAGACCTACTGATAATGGTGAGAATCGAAGTATATGATCTGGGTGTGGGAACTATGACGTTGCTATTCAGCAAAAACAATGAACTACCGATATTGTTTGTAAGTCGTGAGATAAGCTTAAACCGATCTCACCATTCTCCAGCATTGCCACATCTCATTCTTTATCATAGGGTTTCTTGCAAACGATAGATCGTACGTAATTTTGAGAAGTAATACATTCGTTTTAAAATTCAATGCCGCACCGCACGGAAAAAAGCGTGGGCTCATGAATGTATTTCGGGACACCCTATATAAGTGCTTGCGTTCGACATCATAATAGTGTATTCTGTCAAAATGAGTCAACAGAATTGTGCGAGATTGAGAGAGAATGATTTTATGGACTCCACAAGTTAGGGGATTCAGTCGGTGATTTCACACGAGTCCACTGTTAGCTAAGCAAAGTGTTTTTGAAACTTTATGATAACAGTGGTTGTTGCTGTGGTCTTCAGTCCAGAGACCAGTTTGATGCAGCTCTCCATGCTACTCTATCCTGTGCAAGCCTCTTCATCTCCGAGTAACTACTGCAACCTATATCCTACTGAATCTGCTTCTTGTATTCATCTCTTGGTCTCCCTCTACGACTTTTACCCTCCACGTGTCCATCCAATACTGAATTGGTGATCCCTTGATGCCTCAGAACGTGTCCTACCAACAGATCCCTTCTTCTAGTCAAGTTGTGTCACAAATTGCCCTTCTCCCTAACTCTATTCAGTATCTCCACATTAGTTACGTGACCTACCCATCTAATCTTCAGCATTCTTCTGTAGCACCACATTTAGAAAGCTTATATTCGCTTCTTGTCCAAACTATTTATCGCTCATGTTTCACTTTCATACATGGCTAAATGGTTCAAATGGCTCGGAGCACTATGGGACTTAACTTCTGAGGTAATCAGTCCCCTAGAACTTAGAACTACTTAAACCTAACTAACCTAAAGGCATCACACACATCCATGCCCGAGGCAGGATTCCAACCGGCGACCGTAGCGGTCGCGCGGTTCCAGACTGTAACGCCTAGAACCGGTCGGCCACCCTTGCCAACATACATGGATACAATCCATACAAATACTTTCAGAAAAGACTTCCTGACACTCAAATCTATATCCGATGTTAACAAAATTTTCTTCTTCAGAAACGCTTTTCTTGCCATTGTCAGTCTACATTTTATAGCCTCTCTACTTCGACCATCATCAGTTACACTCCTGGAAATGGAAAAAAGAACACATTGACACCGGTGTGTCAGACCCACCATACTTGCTCCGGACACTGCGAGAGGGCTGTACAAGCAATGATCACACGCACGCCACAGCGGACACACCAGGAACCGCGGTGTTGGCCGTCGAATGGCGCTAGCTGCGCAGCATTTGTGCACCGCCGCCGTCAGTGTCAGCCAGTTTGCCGTGGCATACGGAGCTCCATCGCAGTCTTTAACACTGGTAGCATGCCGCGACAGCGTGGACGTGAACCGTATGTGCAGTTGACGGACTTTGAGCGAGGGCGTATAGTGGGCATGCGGGAGGCCGGGTGGACGTACCGCCGAATTGCTCAACACGTGGGGCGTGAGGTCTCCACAGTACATCGATGTTGTCGCCAGTGGTCGGCGGAAGGTGCACGTGCCCGTCGACCTGGGACCGGACCGCTGCGACGCACGGATGCACGGCAAGACCGTAGGATCCTACGCAGTGCCGTAGGGGACCGCACCGCCACTTCCCAGCAAATTAGGGACACTGTTGCTCCTGGGGTATCGGCGAGGACCATTCGCAACCGTCTCCATGAAGCTGGGCTACGGTTCCGCACACCGTTAGGCCGTCTTCCGCTCACGCCCCAACATCGTGCAGCCCGCCTCCAGTGGTGTCGCGACAGGCGTGAATGGAGGGACGAATGGAGACGTGTCGTCTTCAGCGATGAGAGTCGCTTCTGCCTTGGTGCCAATGATGGTCGTATGCGTGTTTGGCGCCGTGCAGGTGAGCGCCACAATCAGGACTGCATACGACCGAGGCACACAGGGCCAACACCCGGCATCATGGTGTGGGGAGCGATCTCCTACACTGGCCGTACACCACTGGTGATCGTCGAGGGGACACTGAATAGTGCACGGTACATCCAAACCGTCATCGAACCCATCGTTCTACCATTCCTAGACCGGCAAGGGAACTTGCTGTTCCAACAGGACAATGCAAGTCCGCATGTATCCCGTGCCACCCAACGTGCTCTAGAAGGTGTAAGTCAACTACCCTGGCCAGCAAGATCTCCGGATCTGTCCCCCATTGAGCATGTTTGGGACTGGATGAAGCGTCGTCTCACGCGGTCTGCACGTCCAGCACGAACGCTGGTCCAACTGAGGCGCCAGGTGGAAATGGCATGGCAAGCCGTTCCACAGGACTACATCCAGCATCTCTACGATCGTCTCCATGGGAGAATAGCAGCCTGCATTGCTGCGAAAGGTGGATATACACTGTACTAGTGCCGACATTGTGCATGCTCTGTTGCCTGTGTCTATGTGCCTGTGGTTCTGTCAGTGTGATCATGTGATGTATCTGACCCCAGGAATGTGTCAATAAAGTTTCCCCTTCCTGGGACAATGAATTCACGGTGTTCTTATTTCAATTTCCAGGAGTGTATTTTGCTCCCCGAATAGCAAAACCCACCAGCTACTTTAAGTGTCTCATTTCCTAATCTAATTCCCTCAACATCTCCTGATTTAATTTGACGATGTTCCACTATCCTCGTTTCGCCATTGTTGATGTTCATCTTCTATCCTCGTTTCAAGACACTGTCCATTCCGTTCAACTGCTCTTCCAGGTCCTTTGCTGTCTCTGACACAATTATAATGTTGTCGGCAAACCTCACAGTTTTTATTTCCTCTCCATGTATCTTAATTCCTACTCCAAAGCTTTCTTTTGTTTCCTTTACTGCTGTGGTAGAGACTGGAAATTATTAACCAGCATATAGGGTCCACTGAACTCTAAAGCGTACCGTTTGAAGGAATTGTCAGCTATTCTTATGATTAGTATACGAGTCGTTGTTATAGCTCAGACAAAAGTCAATATCACAGAAAGACAATGAAAGCGATACAACTCGATTCTCGCGGTCGTACTGCTGCCCAGATACAAAAGACCACAAGGCAGAGTTCATGATGCCGCTAGAGTACTGCAGGCAATACCGTTATTGGTCTATGATGCAGCGGAAGAATATTTTATGTAGTGATAAGTCACGGTACGTGATCTGAGGCTCAGATGATCGTGCTAATCCTATGGTAAACCAAGTGAGCAGTACTCACTGCAGAGTGTTGACTGGCCACAATGAAATTCGACAAAGGTGCTGTGATGATTCCGGGATATTTTCCTGGTTTGGGATTGGACCATCAGTTTTGGTACACGGAAAAGTGAAGACTGTAATTTATCTTTGAGATCAGGGCTGGACACGGCGTGCCAACCAGCCTGTCGCTTGGCTCTGCTGTTTCCCGGAACAGCCCGACATATCATTTAGCATTGCGCTGCGGGATTTTCCGGTTGGCACAGCTCTGAGTTGGGTAGAATCGTGGTGTCAGCGCTGTTTATCCTTCGCTATTTGTTCACGGACCGAAGATCTTTCACAGGTCCAGTGGTTGTTTGCACAAAAAGAGGCAGTCTGGCGATCGGTCGTCACAATCTTTAAAATATGTGGGAATAACAAAAGAGAGGGATGAGAATTCTCAATTCGCATAACCGTCGGTACTGCATATTTTCTATGAAACGACATTACAATACCATGCAGAATGAATTCAAAGGTTTAGTTGAGAATGAAGAAGCAAAAAATTACAACGATCGACACACTGGTTACATTGTTCCGTACAACCAGAAGCAATTCGTGCTAAATTTGCAGGCAGGGAGCACGTGAAGAAACTGGCGGTAAGAATAGTAAAATTTCTGAACTCACGCGCGTAATTCCATAGTCAACTGCAGTCGTTTTCAACGGAACTGATCGAATAGTATAGAGACTTCATAAATTTTTACTGCAAAGTACATTGTTTAAGCCACGGGGAATGCCTGGAACAATTTTTAGATTTCAAATTCGTTATTATTGAGTTTATAAAAGGAAAAGGAGTGCAGGAACGAAAATCAGGACATCTGAGAATGAATTGTAGACTTCGCATTTTAAGTGGACTTAGTTGCACACGGTCCGCAGTAAGACATTGCAGAATAACTTTCTGATTTGACGGCGGTGCATTTAAAAAGGAAATCTTATTGTAGAAGGGATACATTCCGAGAAAGACAGTGTAGTTTCCTAAGCTAACTCGCACTGAAGAAAACGTGAGCTTTGAAGAATTTTTTTAATGTCGTGTGACTACGGCCTCCCGTCGGGTAGACCGTACGCCTGGTGCAAGTCTTTCGATTTGACGCCACGTCGGCGACTTGCGCGTCGATGGAGATGAAATGATGATTAGGACAACACAACACCCAGTCCCTGAGCGGAGAAAATCTCCAACCCAGCCGGGAATCGAACCCGGGCCGTTAGGATTGACAGTCTGTCGCGCTGACCACTCAGCTACCGGGTGCGGACTTTGAAGAATTAATTGCGGTGTTGAAAGAATTACAAGGCTAGTTTTATGAATGTTTTGAGGACGTTGTCTGTATTACATCTGTTTTCGAGCTGTTTTCGAGACCCTTTGCCGTTTCAGTAGAAAATATCCCTGTGCATGTGCAGATGTAACTGATTGACCTGCAAGATAATTTCAGATTTAATGACAACTGTTTTTACATTAAAACTATCCAGGACGTCTACATTGCTTTCCTCGTGTACTGTTTCCGAGTCTCCGTAAAGATGTTATATTTCACATTTGTGTGAAAGCCCTTTCTTCGATTATGACACTAAATAAGTCACGATCACATGGCAACTTGAGTGTAAAGCTCTGTGAAATTGTCTGCGTCTGGCTGTATGCCGACAGTGTGTAGTAGGTAAAAATTACATCTTCATCAAGCCAAAAATATTTGAATACTGCTGAAAATTTGTTCTGTTTGTGATTTATGTTGTTGAGAAATGAGAAATATAAAAGCGAGTTGTATGCAGTGTGAGTGTACTGCCATTTAAATGCGGCGCGTCCATAGTTTTCCCCTCTTCCCCCTCAGACAGCGTGGTGTGGCGGTGGGGCTCAGCACTTTGGCTCTCGTGACAGGACACGGCCTGCGAGCCAAAATATTGGCCGCCCCTGTTTTAGATACTAACATGCTTCCTGCACTGTACAAACATTTTGGAGCCACTTATTCTATAACTACATGCAGCGTACAAAGCACCAAAGTTCGAATAAAAACGGGTTGGCTTCTGTTTTGATCCAGTCGCCGTCTTTATTATGACACTGGAGTCGTATTTGGTCGGATTCGGGCTCAAATTTCTGTCCAGGCTTTCCTTGTATTACGTAAAGCGTTTGACACGGGTGCCGGCATAGTTCCTTGACCAAGGTCACGACTGAGCTCTTTCCACCTTATTTGACTTCTTCACCCTCTGTTTCATGTTATTTACTGAATGTTGCCTTATCTATCATTTCCTCGTTTTTTTTTTGCTTTTTATTCTTTTTAAACTTTATATTTAATATTTGAATTTGTCCAGTCCACCTAGCCTAATTTTAGTTTACAATTCATATGTTTAGTTTATTTCTGATACAAGCATATCTAATACTGCCTGTTCT
Organism: Schistocerca nitens; assembly: GCF_023898315.1. Lineage (NCBI taxonomy): Eukaryota > Metazoa > Arthropoda > Insecta > Orthoptera > Acrididae > Schistocerca > Schistocerca nitens. Next base: position 65,711,023 of record NC_064616.1, read on the forward strand.
TTTAATCCCTTGACACTTCTTGGAAGTCTCAGCTCCTTACTCTAGATATGTATCTCTTGTGCCTTGTTTACCACCCGCTGTTCACTTTCATGTAATAGCATTAGTAGAGCAACAGTTTTACAGAGGGTTTAATCATGTGTGTTTAAGAATTCTTCTTTTTATATATATCTGCTGATTTTTCGACAAATATTACTAATCTTTGGTGTGACGTCATAAGCGAGTGACTGCGTGTGAGATCGCTCTCTAAGTTTTCTTATATTTTTAGGTTCCAGATACATATTTTAACGGTTTTTGTGATAATATTTACTATATAAGTGACGTATTAGTGGTTTCTTCATTCAGCTCTGCCTTTCTTCTGTTGTGACGTGATATTTGTGAGTGTTTCGTATCGAGCAACTTAACCTCTTGCCTGTGTTTACATTCCGCGCTGACCAGTTGCAGCTGTAGCGGCGCATCGAAAGCTAAGTACTAATTAATTGTTTGTGCATAGTGATTTATTTAGGAACTTTAGTAGTCTTCAACCGGTGTTCGTGGTGTTTTCTGGTGAAATAATTTCAGAAGAACCTTTTGGGAACTGTTTACAGCTCGTTACTGTGTGATTAGACGTTTGATTCTCTTTCTGTATTAGTCTTTTGTTATATTCACATTTGTTGTTTATTAATACTGTTAATAATAGTAGTTACTTCCCTTGTAGAGTAAGTTTGTGATTATTGTAGTCAGGTTTTTAGCATCTTCTTATTGTAGTAGCGGAACTTAGAAAAAGTAAAATTTTACCATGAGTGAGAAGTGTGGGCTTTGCCGTAGGTTCGTGAGTAGTGGATTGCGGTGTGACACTTGTTCGAAGTATTTTCACTGGGGGGAATGCAGTGGGGAAGCCAGTGGGCATTCTGGTGAGATCCTCTCCTGGAACTGCAGGTTATGTAGCAAGAGTAAACTGATAGAGGAGCAGGAGCGTAAGATCTGTGCCCTTCAGGTGCAGTTGAAAAACGCACAGGAGGAGCTAGATAGGATGAGGAGGGAGAAGGGGGTTGGGGAATGGGAGCTGGCTGTTGGCAAGAGATCTGCTAGGAGAAGGAGATTTTCAGATAGTTTTACTATTGGTGTTTACAATAGATATGACCAACTGTCAGAGTCTAGTGGAGAGGAATCTCTAGTAGCTGTAGATGTAGGAAGTATGCAGCAGACCTCAGTAGTTACTGTGCCTAGAACAGTTGCAAAGTCGAAGAGGAAGAAGAAGGTTCTGCTTTTAGGTAGTTCACATGGCAGAGGTGTAGGCCAGCAGTTGCAGGAAGTGCTGGGAAGTGAGTACCAGGTCACCCGCATTGTGAAGCCTAATGCAGGGTTGGCTCAGGTGACTGTTAACATAGGGGGGTTATGTAGGGATTTTACTAAAGAGGATCAGGTAGTGATTGTGGGTGGGGCTGGTAATAGTATTGGTAGGGATGGGGAGTATAACATAGATGGTGACCTGGAAAAGATAGCCACTCAGACTGGCAACACGAATGTGCATTTCGTGGAACTGTTTCAGCGTCACGATCGGCCTCATCTTAATACAGCCGTCAGGCGTAATAACATGAGACTTGGGGGTGCGCTGATGACAGAAAGCATGGGTCACATTTCAGTGGTGTCGGTGGAGTCTATCAGCAGGACGGGTTTCACTAGACACGGCCTGCACCTCAACAGGTATGGGAAGGGGAGGTTGGCAAAGCTTATAGGTGACAGCATAGGTGGGGTTGGTGGGATCACTCATGGGAAAATTCCTGCAGTAGTGTGTGTTAGAGCTGCACCTTTTTTAGATTGAAGTCAGCTGATAGGTATTCCTGCTTAAGGGAAGTCTCTCTAACAAGGGAATCACTTTTGACAAAGCTTAGGTATCCGAGTAATGAGGGAATTAGTATATTTCATCAAAATATACAAGGTATTAGGGATAAAGTTAGTGAACTGCTTATAGATGTTGACTCTGAAATTATTGGTATATCTGAACACTTCTTAAATAAGGAGATAATTCAGAGGCTTCCTTTACCAGGATACAGGTTGGCTGGCTGCTTTTCGAGGAGCTCTTTGCGGTGTGGGGGAGTAGCCATGTATGTGAAAAACGGCATCGCATTTGAGTCAATTGATGTTTTAAAGTACTGCACTGAAAAGGTGTTTGAATGTTGTGCAGGTGTGGTTAAATTTAACGGAGTTAAACTTGTAACTGTTGTTATTTATAGATCCCCAGACTCCGATTTCACAGCATTTTTGCTAAAGCTAGAGGAGGTTCTTGGTTCACTTTATAGGAAATACAAAAAGTTAGTTATATGTGGTGACTTCAATATTAATTGTATAAGTGATTGTGCAAGGAAGAGGATGCTGGTAGACCTCTTTAATTCATATAATCTTATGCAAACCGTATTCTTTCCAACGAGAGTGCAAGGGAACAGTAGAACAACCATAGACAACATTTTTGTTCATTCCTCATTACTAGAAGGGCATTCTGTTAGAAAAAAGGTGAATGGCCTTTCAGATCATGATGCGCAAATTTTAACTTTAAAAGATTTTTATGCTGCAACTCGTGTTAAATATAGTCATCAGCTGTTCAGGAAAGCTGATCCGGTTGCTGTAGAGACCTTTGTAAACCTTATAAAGGAACAAGAGTGGCAAGATGTTTATAGCGCTGAGACAGTAAACGATAAATATAATGCTTTTCTAAAGACCTTTCTCATGCTCTTTGAAAGTTGCTTTCCGTTACAACGTTTAAAACAGGGTACTAGCACAAACAGGCAGCCTGGGTGGCTGACTAGAGGGATAAGAATATCTTGTAGAACAAAGTGGCAATTATATCAAAACGTTAGAAACAGTCAAAATCTAAATGCAGCAGCCCATTACAAACAGTATTGTAAGGTGCTTAAAAATGTTATTAGGAAGGCAAAAAGTATGTGGTATGCAGATAGAATAGCTAAGTCTCAGGATAAAATTAAAACCATATGGTCAGTCGTAAAGGAAGTTGCTGGTCTGCAGAGACAGGTCGAGGATATAGAATCAGTGCGTAGTGGGAATGTCCGTGTTACTGATAAGTCGCATATATGTACAGTATTTAATAATCACTTTCTGAATATAGCAGGTGAACTAAATAGAAACCTAATTCCAACAGGGAATCATATAGCGCTCTTAGAAAAAAGTGTTCCGAGACTGTTACCTGAAATGCTCCTCCATGATACTGACAAGAGGGAGATTGAGTTAATAATTAAATCACTAAAGACCAAGAACTCTCATGGATATGACGGGGTATCTAGCAGAATACTGAAGTATTGTTCTATGTATGTTAGCCCAGTACTTAGCCATAGCTGTAACTTTTCCTTTAGGAGTGGTCGGTTTCCTGATCGATTAAAATACTCGGTAGTGAAGCCACTTTATAAAAAGGGAGACATTGATGATGTTGACAATTTTAGACCTATTTCTATGCCATCGGTGTTTGCTAAAGTTATCGAGAAGGTTGTATATACAAGGTTACTGGAGCATTTAAATTCACATAATTTGCTGTCAAATGTTCAGTTTGGTTTTAGAAATGGTTTAACAACTGAAAATGCTATATTCTCTTTTCTCTGTGAGGTTTTCGACGGATTAAATAAAAGGTTGCGAACGCTAGGTGTTTTCTTTGATTTAACGAAGGCTTTTGACTGTGTTGACCACAAAATATTACTGCAGAAGTTGGACCATTATGGAGTAAGGGGAGTAGCTTACAATTGGTTCGCCTCTTACTTTAAGAACAGAAAGCAGAGGGTAATTCTCCGCAATATTGAGAGTGGTAGTGATGTTCAGTCCCAATGGGGCACTGTTAAGTGGGGCGTTCCCCAAGGGTCGGTGCTGGGGCCACTGCTGTTTCTTATTTATATAAATGATATGCCTTCTAGTATTACAGGTGATTCAAAAATATTTCTGTTTGCTGATGACACCAGCTTGATAGTGAAGGATCTTGTGTGTAATATTGAAACAGTAACAAATAATTTAGTTCATGAAATAAGTTCGTGGCTTGTGGAAAATAATTTGATGCTAAATCACAGTAAGACTCAGTTTTTACAGTTTCTAACTCACAATTCAACAAGAACTGACATTTTAATCAGACAGAATGGGCATGTTATAAGCGAGACGGAACAGTTCAAGTTCCTAGGCGTACGGATAGATAGTAAGCTGTTGTGGAAAGCCCATGTTCAGGATCTTGTTCAGAAACTAAATGCTGCTTTATTTACCATTAGAACAGTATCTGAAATAAGTGACACTTCAACACGAAAAGTAGTCTACTTCGCATATTTTCATACGCTTATGTCGTATGGTATTATTTTTTGGGGTAATTCTTCTGATTCAAAAATGGTATTTTTGGCTCAAAAACGGGCTGTTCGAGCTATATGTGGTGTAAGTTCGAGAACCTCTTGTCGACCCCTATTCAAAAATCTGGGAATTCTGACGTTGCCCTCACAGTATATATTTTCTTTAATGTCGTTTGTTGTTAGCAATATTAGCCTATTCCCAAGAGTTAGCAGCTTTCACTCAGTTAATACTAGGCAGAAATCAAATCTGCATGTAGAATGCAGTTCCTTGACTCTTGTGCAGAAAGGAGTGCAGTATTCTGCTGCATCCATTTTCAATAAGCTACCACAAGAACTCAAAAATCTTAGCAGTAGCCCAAACTCTTTTAAGTCTAAACTGAAGAGTTTCCTCATGGCTCACTCCTTCTATTCTGTCGAGGAGCTCCTGGAAGAGCTAAAAAATTAAGCAAATTCCAGTGTTACATTGTTGATTGTCTTCATTTAAACTTATGACTTGTCACCTGAATATGTTTTTTTTTCTATATTTCATTTTATCTGTTTCTAATATCGTGTTATAATTTCATGTATTGACTCGTTCCATGACCATGGAGATTTCTCCTTAATTTGGTCCCACGGAACAATAAATAAATAAATATCAATAAAAAATATTACTAATCTTATTCATTTTATTTTGCATGTCTGTATCATAAACTTTATATCACATGCAATATGTTTGTATTGTTTGACAATTTTAGTCCATGTTGGGCGTTTATCTACAAAACTTATGGTTTCGGTTTTCTGCGCAGAGATTTTCAGGTTATATACATAACATATTTCATTCAGTTCACGAACAGCTATCTGCCTGTTTGTTTTTACTACCTTGAAATCAGCGTTTGTGTGTGTGTGTGTATGTGATCATGGAGCCAGTTTCAAGGTCCTTAAAAGATGTGAGGTGTTGTTCAGAGAGACGATGCTGCATGTACTGAAACAACTGGTAAACGGAAAGGGCGATGTCTGGTGAATATAGTGGGTGCGGGTAGACATCCCTTTGAAGTCCCATCAATGTTTGCTTAATTCGGTTTTCAAACAGGTGGTTTGGCATTGTCATCAAGTGGGATGAGTCTGTCGCGTCTCTGACAACATTGCGGACGTTTGTTAAACGCGCGAGTCAGATCGGGTAATTGCCCTAGGTAGCGTTCTGCGTCCACCGTATGACCGAGCTGCCGCAGCTCATGGTACACGGCTTCGACCAGGACACACTTTCTCACACACATGAAAATCGTTGTCTCCGAACTGTCGAAACCAATCTCTGCACGTTGTTCCCGACAGAACATGTTCTCCATATGTTTCCACTAGCAAACAATCACTTTCCGCAACGGATTTCTTGATATGAAAGCAGAAGAGTAACGTTTCCCGCAAATGCTGTTTTGTAGGTACAAGGCTCGTCATGTTCAGTGTACTAAAACAGGCATGGTCTTATGAGACCTCAGTTCCTCCCAGCGTATCCTATGTTGAAATGGCTTACAGGAATGCAGTCGGGTGTCGTCGTCAACAGAAGCCGGTATTTCGAGAGGCGCACGCCCCGTCATTTTGAAGACAAAACTGCAGTACCTAACCGCTGTGAAACGGAATTTAAAACCTCTCTCTGCAAAGAAAAAGGGGAATATAACACACATGCAGTAAACTCTCGCGCCATCACACAACCGAAGATAACTGACGTCTCAAGTTGAAAAAATAATAACTAACTGGTGAGTTAGCATTAACTCAGTACCTCTGTTTTTGGACAAGGGAGAGAGCAGAATTCGACAGAATGTAAGCAAAAACGTCCATCTCTATTTATAAGGTTGCTTGCTAATTTAATTTCAACTGTTTATTTAATAAGACTGTCCCAATAGATGGAAATGTTTACCAGAATCTCCGTGTCGTTATATTCCATAGATTGACCGTTGCCAAGAAAATAATCCGCTACGGCAGATTTGCTCGGCTGTTGTAAGCGTGTGTGACGCTTATGTTCAGTACACCGATCCTCCACAGTCCTGATAGTCTTTCCAATATATGACATGCCGCACTGCAAGGAATACGGTAGACCCCACTTTCCGCAAACCAAGATCACCCATCACAGAACCTCAACGGACCTTAAGCATTGATGGTGGTCGAAAAATATTCACATCGTATTTCTGCGAAATATGACCAATGCTGCTGGAAGTGCTCCCTGCATAAGGCGAAAAAGCCGTACACTTTGGTGCCACCCCGGTATTACACACATCAAAAGAAGTTTTGCATCATCCCGTTTCCCAGAACTCCTGAAGATAGACGTTGACTGTAGATATTGTATCACAGACACAGTCCCTTTGACTGTTCATAGATGTCACTAAACCCACCCAAAGATGTAAACAATCATGCATGAGCAGCGCCTATTAGACAGAGGCGGTCCGACAGCCGATCGGTTCCAGTCATTCCACCAGGAAGGAGGTACACGGCTCGTGTTGTCTGTAGTTCAACCATGCCTAGACGGTCAATACCGCTGGTCGATCGCGTCCGAAGCCGCGCGTGATTAACCGAGAGGTCTCAGACGCTGCAGTCGTACACTGTGCGGCTGGTCCCGGCAGAGGTTGTGTGTATGTTTGCCCTTAGGATAATTTAGGTTAAGTAGTGTGTAAGCTTAGGGACTGATGACCTTAACAGTTAAGTCCCATACGATTTCACACACTTTTTTTTTTTTTTTTTGATCACGTCCGCATTGTTACTTTGTTGTGCCAGGAAGGGCCCTCATCAAGGGAAGTGTCCAGATGTCTCGGAGTGAACCAAAGCGATGTTGTTCGGACATGGCGGAGATACAGAGAGAAAGGAACTGTCGATGGCATGCCTCGCTCAGGCTGCCCAAGGGCTACTACTGCAGTGTATGACCGCTACCTACGGATTATGGCTCGGAGGAACACTGGCAGAAAGGCCACCATGTTGAATAATGCTTTTCGTGCAGCCACAGGACGTCGTGTTCCGACTCAAACTGTGCGCAGTAGGGTGGATGATGCGGAACTTCACTCCCGACGTCCATGGCGAGGTTCATCTTTGCAACCACGACACCACGCAGCACGGTACTGATGGGCCCCAACAACATGCCGAATGGACCGTTCATGATTGACACCACGTTCTCTGCACCGATGAGTGTTGCATATGACTTCAAACAGACTATTGTCGGAGATGTGTTTGCAGGCAACCCGTCAAGCTGAATGCCTTTGACACACTGCCCAGCGAGAGCAGCAAGGTGGAGGTTCTCTGCTGTTTTGGTGTGGCATTATGTGGGGCCGACGTACGCCACTGGTGGTCACGGAAGATGCCGTAACGGCTGTACGATACGTGAATGCCATCCTCCGACCGATAGTGCAACCATATCGGCAGCGCATTTGGTGAGGCATTCGTCTTCATGGACGACAATTCGTGCACCCATCGTGCACATCTTGTGAATGACTTCCTTCAGGATATCGACATTGCTCGACTAGAGTGGTCAGCATGTTCTCAACACACGAACCCTATCGAACATGCCTGAGATAGATTGAAAAGGGCTGTTTATGGACGACGTGGCCCACCAACCACTCTGAGCGATCTACGCCGAATCGCAGTTGAGGAGTGGGACAATCTGAACCAAGTGTACCTTGATGAACTTGTGGATAGTATGCCACGACTAATACAGGCATGCATCAATACAAGAGGACGTGCTACTGGGTATTAGAGGTACCGGTGTGTACAGCAATCTGGACCACCACCTCTGAAGGTCTCGCTGTATGGTGGTACAACATGCAATGTATGGTTTCCATGAGCAATAAAAAGGACGGAAATGATGTTTATGTTGATCTGTATTCCAATTTTCTGTACAGGTTCCGGAACTCTCTGAACCGAGGTGATACAACACTTTATTTGATGTGCGTATAATCGCTCACCGGTGCGCGGTTGGTCGATAGCGCGACACACGTCTGATCTGTCTTTCATTATAACAATTCTGACGAAAGGTGACTTGAAGACGGGCTGGCTCAGCTGACAAACTCTCAGGGCCCAAGGTGAAGTGGGCCCTGTGAACCAAGGTACGACGCACTGTACTGATTTGTTCGTGTGTTTTGGTGTGTATGTGTGTGTGTGTGTGTGTGTGTGTGTGTGTGTGTGTGTGTAAGCTTGTACTGTTAATAATGCATCGTAAGATCAGATAAGGCTACACACGACGTATTCACAACAACTTCTTATCACCGGCGAGTGTTATTATTTTTGATATTGTTAAGGCTTACTGTATTCAAGTGCCCAAAAATAAATCACCTTGTAATCTCTGTATATATGTAGGCCTAAGATAAATTAGGAACATCTCAGTGTGAAGTACCTTAATCTTTTACATTTAGAAATTTCGCAGGGTTGTAATTGAACGCCTTTTCACATGATTAATAATTTATACTTTCGTGGATTCGGGTGTACAGGCACCTTTTGCATGGTACACTTAATATTAATTCAAACCTGAGAACTTTCTTAACTTTGAAAATCTCGTCACTTGAACAAAAGATAGCCGTGAAGCAGTGAACATAAGAATGTTTACCATCGATAATACTCCCTGCAAAATGAATGAAGTTAACTTGTCTTCAGTATGTTTACCCAAGAATTAATTGTAAACCCTCTCCATTTTACTTTGCGCCTCTTAATATTGGAGTAATTTGAAAAAGAATCTGCCGTCTTACAAAAGGCGGCCAACAATACAAATTACAACTCGCGCTCTACCGCACGTTATTAATCTCTGAAAAAACGTACAATTAAGTTTTCACACATATGGGGATATTAACGCTACTGATATAAGTGGTTTGGTTATAAATAATAGCATATATTTACCAGAAATACGTTACAAGATACGTAAGTCTCCATCGACGTCTTTTTCGCATGAATCTATTTCTGTCGTTTTCATTGTTCTCCAAACAATAGATTATCCTGCAACATCGATACTGCTTTTCATATACATTACAGTGAGATAATTAATATTTCTGCATACTCTATTACACACAGAATAACAGTTCGTTTAAACATTTCATGTCAACCATAATTAATTGTTTCTCGTCCCCAAAGGACCAGTACTGTGGCCCCCTGCAATGGCTGAACCAAACCTATATGAAATTTTGTGGCCAGGCACTTCACACATACTGTCCGTTACTTCGTCACTTCACAGTTTGTCACAATGCACTTGTAAAAACAAAGAGAGAAGTTCGTAACATTTTGTTATGTTTACAGTCTTACACCAGTTGTGGGTTCGAATTGTATTTGTTTTAACCAGTTATGAATTAATCAGTTCAGACATCGTTTTTCAAATACATAGTTTCACGTTTCTAGTGTGTTTGCAATTTCATCTGCTTTAAATGGTTATTAACTAATCACTTCACCAGGCATTGTTAGTTACACACGATTTCACTGGTTGTGAGTTCAAATTTGTGTTTAAAAATCATCTGTAAGTATTTAACGACAGCTATTCCAAGAGGTTTTTTTATGTTGTTATTTGCTATTACTTGGGCATTGTGTTAATGACTTGTGAACCATTTCTCACTATACTGCCACAGGCAATGGAAACCGTCAGGTAAAGTTTAACATTCCTCAGAAAGATACTTGTTATCTCCCTCATTTGGGTTACAGGCAGCGGAAAAAAAACACCCTGCTCGGAGTCTGCAGATTGTTCCCATCAGACCATTCGCTCCATAATTAGCAAATTAGTTACCGACTAGGCTCTTAAAGTTGTTAGCGATGTTTTCCAAATTTAGTCTATGAAGTTTTTTAAAATATCAGTACAGACACATGTTTGTTAAAAGAAGTCGCTGCAGCTACTTTCCTTGCATTGTTCTTTAGGTCTCAAGAGTGTAATAGTCTTTTAGAAGGTAATGGGTAAACTGTTCGTGTGTAACAAAATATGTTAAAGAATTCTTTTTTTAAAAATCTTGCAGCGAAATGCATAAAGAGTATCTTCTTCGGGTATCTGTCTGCATCGGCAATGTTGACGCAAGCTACAGGAAAAGATGCTTGGAGATGGACGTGGGTTGGCCGATGAGCTACGACGAAGCGGGTACAGAGCCACGCCCCATCGGTGGTCAGCTGTTACAGCCCCCCCCCCCACCCCCCGCCCTTCCTCTCCTCACGGGTCCATCAGGCGCGCGCCCATCTTGTCGCCGGGGTATTGTTGCCGAGTGAACGTGAAATGTTACGAACACAGCATTAATACATTTACCAGCACTGTTGATTTAGCTAATAAGAGTTATGACCAGTTTCCGCTCATCCCGCAGTTACTCTTGCATATGTGGATAACGTCTTTGTGTATAGTGTGAAGCAGTTACTCAGTCCAGTATTCGTACATTTCTGGGTTGTAGGCATTAATTGTTTTAATATACCTACAGTGAGATTTACTGTCTATTCTGCACTTCACTAGCCCGGACTGTCTGTATACACTATGGTGTGCGTTCATTACGGTCGTAGCATGTTTGTACTGCTTTCCGAATTCACAGTTGGCACACCTGGCGTCGCAACGTTCAGGTGCCACGATTCCAACTGTCACTGGCTGCTTGACGAGTGAAAACAGTCTGTTTTATCTCGTATAGTACAGTCCAAATTTTCATCTACAGAGGGCATATCTATAGACTTTGAGTGGAACGTTTAAACTAAATAAACTCGTGAATTACGGTCTGAATATCACTGATTGATGCACCAGTCACACGATTGCTGTAATGACGCAGATTAGGCTCCTTAGCGTCACTCACACACTAATCACTCGTACAGAGCGTTCTTGTAGTCGTAGCACAGTTTCATGCTCACAGTTTGTTTCTCATACTTAGAATGTCCTCTTACATCATTAAGTTCGTACATCGTACATGACATATAAATGACCTAGTAGATAGTGCCGGAAGTTCCATGCGGCTTTTCGCGGATGATGCTGTAGTATACAGAGAAGCTGCAGCATTAGAAAATTACAGCGAAATGCAGGAAGATCTGCAGCGGATAGGCACTTGGTGCAGGGAGTGGCAACTGACCCTTAACATAGACAAATGTAATGTATTGCGAATACATAGAAAGAAGGATCCTTTATTGTATGATTATATGATAGCGGAACAAACACTGGTAGCAGTTACTTCTGTAAAATATTTGGGAGTTTGCGTACGGAACGATTTGAAGTGGAATGATCATATAAAATTAATTGTTGGTAAGGCGGGTGCCAGGTTGAGATTCATTGGGAGAGTCCTTAGAAAATGTAGTCCATCAACAAAGGAGGTGGTTTACAAAACACTCGTTCGACCTATACTTGAGTATTGCTCATCAGTGTGGGATCCGTACCAGGTCGGATTGACAGAGGAGATAGATAAGATCCAAAGAAGAGCGGCGAGTTTCGCCACAGGGTTATTTGGTAAGTGTGATAGCGTTACGGAGATGTTTAGCAAACTTAAGTGGCAGACTCTGCAAGAGAGTCGCTCTGTATCGCGGTGTAGCTTGCTGTCCAGGTTTCGAGAGGGTGCGTTTCTGGATGAGGTATCGAATATGTTGCTTCCTCCTACTTATATCTCCCGAGGAGATCACGAATGTAAAATTAGAGAGATTCGAGAGCGCACGGAGGCTTTCCGGCAGTCGTTCTTCCCGCGAACCATACGCGACTGGAACAGGAGAGGGAGGTAATGACAGTGGCACGTATAGTGCCCTCCGCCACACACCGTTGGTTGGCTTGCGGAGTATAAATGTAGATGTAGATCAAAAGAAACACTGTAGGCATTTTGTGTTTTAAAGATTATTCTTTAAAGATAATTCTTATATCTGAGTGTCACATTTTTTCGTTATAATATACTTTTGACCATTTCAGAAAGTAACTAAGCATCCCTCCATGTCGAAAAGTTGACCACAGGTCATCTGGACTAAGTAATTCTTGTGATTTTACAATCATTCGTACTGAGTCTTTCCGTAACCTAATGTCGTAGCATGGTATTTAAACACAGGACACGGTCGCACACTGCCAAGCTTCACTGTAACATGAAGAAAGCTTCATCTAGAACGCATGAAACAGTTATGAAATACGCATGACAGTGTTGAAATGCACAAAATTAGGACAGATCCCACTCCGGATGAGATGTAATTACTAGCAAAACAAGGAATCAGAGCGGTGTGATCAGAAGCTGAAAACCGGTACATGCAATATTTCTTTACTGAGGGCTCACTCTAGTGTACTCGAAATTGTTCAAAATGGTTCAAATGGCTCTGAGCAATATGGGACTTAACTGCTCAGGTCATCAGTCCCCTAAAACTTAGAACTACTTAAACCTAACTAACCTAAGGACATCACACACATCAATGCCCAAAGCAGGATTCGAACCTGCGACCGTAGCGGTCGCGCATTTCCAGACCGGCCGGCTTCGAAATTGTTAACGTGGTTCCTACACCGTCAGTATCTATACACTGTAGTCAAATCAGCTGTAACGTTTAACGACGACACCTCATGGTTAGGTATATCGTTACACATATAAATTACACGTTAGATGAAAAAACCATAATACTACAAACATACATAAATACAAATCAATTAAATACCAGTGTCACACGTATACTAACTATTCACAAAAATATCAGCATCATTTTTCTTACCATCACACCTTCAGTTCACATTATTCGAGGGCAATGAAAGGTTTTAAATCACGGTGTGGATGCAGACCTTTCACCTTTAGTATCCTTGGATTAGCTAGAAAGTAACAACCTTTATGAGGTATTTCCGCAATTAAATGTGGCTCTGTATACAATAATTCCCACTTTTTTATATTTCTTTATGCTAGAGGCTTTTACGTCGAAGCTCGTTAAATACTTTACTTCTCGAAATTTGCTCTTCCACATTTTCAGGTCGGGTTCGCACTGGTACCGTAAACTTATTGATATCGCGCGCATCAAGCACGAGGCGTATGATACTGTCAGATTCGGGGACAGCTGTTAACGGACTGCTACAGGAGATAAGGAAGTCTCTATTATCCTCATTTTATCATACGTTGTATCTCTTCAGACACTGCCTCTTTTTACTCTGTGGTATCGAATAGGTAGCGGGTCAATGGGACTCATGAGGTTTGACCTGCATATCGTAAATGCATCCTTTAATTATCCCCGGTTCTTCAGAGAATATCATTACATGATGCTAGAATAACTGTGCGAGTCGTCTCCGCTGTTCATCATCGAGGTAGCTCGACTCGGTGACCTTTGCATCTATGTTTTTTCTTATGGATTCGACATCACTTCCACCATTTTCAGTTACACGCGGGTAGTTTTCCCGAGTATAATCACTGGCTATGTGCAATAGTTTGGGTTTCATATAGATTATCTTCTACCTTTTGCAATACTGTCCATGTGAAGCAGTTGTTTTTATCACTGCCAACTCGACTAACCTTCCTTCATTCATAAGTGAGCATATAGCTAGATAAAGTTCCATCTTTGAGTCCCTTGTACATAGTGGACACACTGGAACCGCTACATGCGTGTTTGTTTCCTTTGATAGCGCCTTGCACCAACTGACACTTTTCCTGACCCCACTTTCTCGGATCAGCGGAGTTCTACTCACAGATACAACCCTTCATTGTATCTGAGCATGGTTCTTTTTACGTATTAAGTGCCCCGCATTCGTACCCCACGACTACAACGGAAGGCTTACATTGGTCGTGTGGAGTTCGACGCTTGCTATGTACTATGTACTATTCTGACACCATGAGATTACTACGGCACCTCATTCTGTGGCGGTAGCCCCTGTGGTTGTTGATTAGGAGGTGGCACTGATAAAGAATTAATGTTATTCACAGGCTGGTTCTTACCCTGTTGGGTCTGGTTTGAATGCCAGTTTTCTGGCCGTGTCTTTTATCGTTGTTCATTCATCTCCTTCATATACTTGGGTTGAAATGAAGCGTTACAGCCCCCCTCATTTCTCCTCTTTCTATTAAAATTGATGTTCCCGTTCTGAAATGAATTCCAATTGGAATTTTTATTATTATTTTCATAATGTCCTTGCCTTCCGTGCCCGTTTCGGTGGTTGCATTGGTCCAGCCATAGAAATTATCGTCTCCTTGGTGTCCGTTTTCCCTTGGGCTGCTTCCATTTTGATTTCTATTTTTGTTAAAACTATTTTGGCCCATGCCACTGTTCCCTGTCTCACTTTGCTTTGCATCCTCACGTGTGAGGTCAAGTGAGACAACAGTGGCCATAAACTGTTGGCTCTGAGCACTATGGGACTCAACTGCTGAGGTCATTAGTCCCCTAGAACTTAGAACTAGTTAAACCTAACTAACCTAAGGACATCACAAACATCCATGCCCGAGGCAGGATTCGAACCTGCGACCGTAGCGGTCTTGCGGTTCCAGACTGCAGCGCCTTTAACCGCACGGCCACTTCGGCCGGCCATAAACTGTTCCATATTCGTATCAGGGACATGGAAAAGTTTCTCCCTAACGGCATTTAGTATTGTGCCTTTCAGTATTCGCAGTACATTTCTTGGAGGCATTGGCTCATCCCAGTACTGAGCGTTATTTAAGTACTTTTCAAAGTATTCGCGCAGGTTTCCTTGTCTAGGATTATGTGGTCCGGGATTGTAAGCCTTCTTTCTCGAGCGTTCTTGAACACAATTTGGCAAGAAGCGTGATAGAAGTAACTTTTCGAATTCTGGAAAGTTCTGACAGGTGTCGGCGATTTCCATTGCCTGCAATGCTGCATCGCCAGTTATAAAAGAAATCACAAACTGATCCTTCTGGTTCTCTGACCAAGAAGCATGCAGTACATTCCTAAAACTCTTAATATAACTACGGCATGTGCCGTCTTTTTCTTTCCCGAGAACGTCTGGAATTGTCTGTGTTTTATAAGCGACTCTCCGTGCTTTATATGTGCCAAGGTTGGCACTGCAACGTCAGAGGCTGTTGCGCACGTCATTGTCACCTGGTATTCGGGATTTCATTGGGTTCTCTAAATCTGTTCTCGTTAGTCTCACTTCCTGCCATAACCATACGATGGTTTTCTTCCCGCGCGTGCTGTAGCAGTCGAGCATTAAGGTTATCTTTCTCACGATTTACTGCAGTGTTCAAACGTTGCAGTGTCGCGGTTACTTCGGTTTCTCTTTTCTTCTCTAGATTACTGGACAAATCGTCCACAGTACTAGTAACCATTTTTATCCGACCTTCAAGTGTTTTGTGAGCTTCTCCTGGCCTATTTGCTTGTGAACCCAGTTCTCTCACTTTAGTAGGTAAATCCTTATTTTCAATAACTAGCTCTTCCATTTCTGTTCATATGCTACCCATTTCCTCCTTTATTTGATCCCGCATACGCTTATCACGAGCATCGAGAACCTGTTTAGTTGTTCGATCAGCCTATTATCTCTTTCGAGTTCGTGTATTCTTTCCCTTTCTTTACATTCTTTTTCCTTAAGCTTTTTTCGTTCTTCCCGTTCCTTTTCCTTAATCCTCTCTCTATAGTCAAGCTTCTATAGCAACAGAGAAAGGAAATCGCTTTCTGTCGACGTAAGTAACGGCAACTCATCTGTCGCTATGGCTCCCGCTGTTTTCGTGGTAGCGTCAGCTGATCTCGCGCTTGTCTGTAGTTCCAAAGTTTCCACACTAGAACCAGACATCTGATCACCTACATCGGTTTCCTCGGTGTCCAAAGTCTGGTATTCCGAGCAATTATCCCATGATTGGTATAAGCCGCCTGACGAATGTTATCACTTTCCTCTAACTCTGTCACGTTATCTCCCTCTATCCTTCCTTTCCTCTTAGGTCTACCCATGTCAAGTACCTAACTACACTATGCACAGTACTCAAACAAAAATACAATACCCAAGAAATATCAACACTCTGAAAAAGGCACAACTATCTAAATGAAAACAAATCACTGCACCGCACTGCTCTGCAAAATGTGTATCAACAAGAAGCACTTCTGAAAATGCAAAAATAAAATTCCACTTATTACATGCCCCCAAAGGCAGTGATGTTTGGCCACCGTATCCTTAGCTTGGATTTTGTTGTATTCTCCAACAGTTTATTGAACGTAACTTCTACAATACAATAGCTGTCTGTACAATAAACATAGACGTTCGTCGATCTAGCCGGAGATGTGGTTCCTCTCGGTCGGCTGGTACTTCGATCGGCGGTGCAGTACAGCGGCTTCGGTGATATCTTCTCGGAGACTCTGCTATAGCGGTTGCCATTAGCAGCGGACGAAGACTGGTCTGCCTTCGACCGGCCGGGCCTATATAGTGAGCTGGAGCCAATAGAAACCCGGCGTAGGAATCCGTGGCCGGATATGTCGCGGCGACCTCTGCAAGGAAAGGTTCCTATCAATCGACTGGAATCTTCGCCGTGTTTACCTGATGTCTTCGCCTGTTGGGCTGTTATGTGGTGCTGCCTGCCATTTACGGGAACCCGATGGCAGACAGTACGCACCTCCCTTCCCGGGGGGGGGGGGGGGGGCACGGTGGAAACTCGCCCCCGCAGAGAAGGGCGCGGAGTGGCGGGCCAGACGGGCGGAGCTGCGTCGCGGAAGAGGCGGGGAAGCCGGCCGCGATGGCGCCAGGGGCACAGGTTCATCGACGTCCGCGGGATGCTGCCCGGAAAGTGGACCGTGCGGGCGTCGCTGGCTGGGCTGCGACATCGGCGGCGGCGGTGCCAAGGGCATGGGGGTATTCCCAACGATGGCAGATGGCGCAGCCGGCCGGGCCGGCGGAGGAGTCGGTGGAGCCTGCAGCCGCTGTGGAGACGACGGCTGTTGCTGCTGGACGGGGTCTGGCGCCCCTGCACGCCGACCTTGTGTGGAATTGAGCACATCCGGGCGGCCGGAAGAAGGCGGCGGAGCGGCTTGACGGAAAGAAGAGGCGGTCGGAAAACCCTGATACCGGCGCCGGAGTTGGTTGCGGTGCCGGCGGACCACAGTGTCGGCGATGCGGACGTCAAAGAGCTGACGGCCTCGCGGCCGGATGATCGCCCCCTGAATCCATCCGGTTCTCGGGTCGAAACCTCGCGCCCAGATAAAGGATCCCGGAACAAAGGGAGCCTGTGCAGTCGGAACCTGTTGTTTGGGTCGGGTTCGGGCCGGAGGAGATGCAAAAGGGTACGAGGTTGCCGGCCGTGCAAAAGTTCCGCCGGACTACGGGAGCCGATGGGCTTCGACCGATAGGAACTGAGGGACATCAGCGACTCGTCCAAAGTGTGGGTGGAGGCTTATTTTCTCATTTGGGCCTTAAATGTCCGGACGAGGCGTTCGGCCTCGCCGTTCGATTGCGGGTGAAAGGGCGGAATGAGGACGTGTTGGATGCTGTTGGCAGAACGAAACGTCGCGAATTCCTGGCTCCGGAATTGAGGGCCGTTATCGGTAACAACTGTTAGCGGCAACCCTTCCAAGGAAAAATCTGTCTGGAGAGCAACGAGGGTCGCTTCCGAAGTGGTGCTGGTACAACGGATAACGAACAGAAAATGTGAAAAGGCGTCGGTGACGAGAAGCCATTGGTAGCTGAGGAAGGGGCCGGCGAAGTCCAACTGAATGCGATCCCAGGGACCCGTCGGCTTAGGCCAAGAGTGGAAGGTTTGAGGGGGCCGGGACAGCTGTTGGGCGCACGTGGAGCAATTCAGAACCATGTGAGTGACGTCCCTGGTAAGCCCGAACCAAAAGACGTGACGCCGGGCCAACGCCTTGGTGCGAGCGATTCCCCAATGGCCTTGATGTAAGAGACGCAAGACTTCGGTCCGTACCTACTGGGGAACGATCACACGCGGAGTGGACGTAGGGTCTACCCACAATAGGACACCATCCACCGCTGACAGCTGATGGCGGATAGAAAAAAAGAACCGAAGGTGCTGCTGGTCGCGGGTGGGGACACAGCTGGGCCACCCGCGCTGAACATAGGAGCGGACATGGCGCAACAATGGGTCACGCGTGGTCGCAATTGCCACCGTGGAGGCCGTGATGGGAAACCCGCGCAGGGTGTCGTGGATCGCTTCATAAACTTGGAACACGAGGACGTCCGAAGAGTCAAACGCAGGGTCGGGACCAAGAGGAAGGCGGGAAAGAGCATCCGCGTTGGCGTGCTCGGAGGTGGACTTAAAATGCAAGATGTAACGGAATCGCGAGAGGAACAGGGACAATCGTTGAAGCCTCTGAGACGTCATCGTAGGAAGCCGGGCCTCCGGGGAAAACAGGGAGAGGAGGGGCTTGTGGTCAGTGACGATATGAAAGGCCCGTCCATATAAAACAGGCATGAGTTTGGAACGGGCGAATACGATAGCCAATGCCTTCTTTTCGATCTGAGAGTACTTCAGCTGGGTGGCAGTTAGGGCCTTGGATAGAAAATCTACCAGACGTTCTGTCCCATCCGAAAGCTTGTGGGAGACGACAGCCCCGACCCCGTAATCAGAGGCGTCTGTGGCCAGGAGCAAAGACAGAGACGGATCATACGGCATCAGGCAGGAGGCCGATTGCAACTGGCGTTTGAGGGTGGAAAAGGCCGTCTCACAGGCCGGGGACCAACTGAAGGGGACATTTTTGCGGGATAAGTGATATAAGGGGGCCGCCAACTAAGCGGCCGACGGAAGGAACTTCTGGTAATAAGATATTTTTCCAAGGAAGTATTTCAGCTAATGAATGTCCCGTGGGGGAGGCAGGCGGTGTATGGCGTCCACATAGGAAAATGACGGAGAGATGCCTTTATGTTAAATAACATATCCTAAATAGGAAATAAAAGGCTGACAGAAGGAACACTTCTCCTTATTGCATTTTAGCCCAGCATGGCGGAGGCGAAGAAACATCTGACACAAGTTGGTAAGATGGGCTGCAGCAGTAGGGCAGGTAACGACAATGGCGTCGAGGTAATTAATGGAACCGGGAATGTCCTGCAGAAGTTGTTCCAAGAAGCGCTGAAAAATGGCCGGGGCGCTAGGCAGGCCAAACATGAGGCGTGTGACTTGGAACAGGCCAGCGGGCGTATTCAGAATGGTGAGGGCTTGAGAAGCTTCATCCAAAGGAACCTCGAGGTACGCCTCAGCGAGATCAACTTTGGTAAAGTAACGACCACCAGCCAATTTACGGAAGAGATCATCAGGCCGAGGTAGCGGAAAGTCGTCCACCTGGAGCTGGGGGTGGAGGGTCGCCGAAAAGTCCCCACAGAGACGGAGACGCCTGCGTGGCTTCTAGACGATGATGAGAGGCGTGGCCCAAGGGCTGAACTGAACAGGCCGTAGCACCCCTTCCTGTTGCAGACGGTCCAATTCGTCGCGCAGTGGCTGCTGGAGAGCGACGGGGACCTGCCTCGCACGGAAGTATCGAGGGCGGGCTGACGGCCGGAGGTGGAGGGTCGCTGCAAATCCCTTGGCGCACCCGATGCCGGGGGAGAAGAGATCCTGGAATTCGGTGCAGAGAGAGTCAACTTCGGGAAACGGCACCTGTGGAGAAACCAGATGTACATGATCGTCGATTGTGAACCCGAACATTTGGAAAGCATCCAACCCAAACAGATCGGTAGCATTGGAACTGTTGACTACCAGAAAACAAATCGTACGACTGACAGATTTGTAAGAAACCACCGTCGTGAACTGCCCCAACAAAGCGATTTCCTGTCTGTTGTACGTAAGAGGCGTCGAGGAGCCCGTTGAGGGCTTGGCGCTCCTAAAACGGTGTAGGTAGTGTAATTGAGCAGGGAAACTGCAGCCCCAGTATCGACCTGCATTCGAACTGGCTTACCAAATATGGAGACATCAATATACAGTTTGGGGGACGCCGGAGACACAACTTGATTGATGTCCATGGACGCCTCGGTGTCGGAGCGCCTGGAGATCGGCGCCGTGGCAGAGCGACAGACAGATGCAAGGTGCCCGTCCCGACCGCAACGGCGACACGTCGCCCAACGGTCAGGACAATCCTCGCGTCCATGCTGGGAGTAGCTTCCCGGACAAGATGGAAGGTGCAGGGGTGTCCTGCGGCGGCGTTGTTGGCCCAGCGGCGGCTGCTGGTTGTCTTCTTGGAACGACCGTCTTTTTTTTTCTTTTCCGTACGCCGAGAAGATGCCGGGGTGTTTCGCTGGGGAGTGGGGCGTGAAGGTGCGTATATGGCCGCGGCGTCCTCCTGGACGTCGGAAGTCTCTTCTCGGATGGCTGCGACGTCGGCGCACGTTTCCAATCTGCGGTCAGCTGCAGTGGAATCATCAAACTTGCATGCAAGTTCTATGATTTGATCTAGCGACGGGTCCTCCAACTTTAAGGCGTCGTGGCGGAAAGCCGCGTCTGGGGCCGCTTGCATCAGGTGATCCCGGACCACGTCATCTGCGTAAGATTCCGGGACATGCAGGTGACAAAGTTGCACTTCCGAGCGAGACCTTGGAGTTCAGCAGCCCATTGTCGGTACGTCTGATCGGGTTTCTTTCGACTCTGGTGAAATTCCACTCTTGCTGCCATGACGTGATATCTGCGGCGATAGTAGGAGGTGAGACACTCACATATGGCGGTGAAGATAAGACTGTCAGGATCACGTGGCTGGAGTTTCGTCAGGAGCACGTACATACGGGAGACATTCCAAGAAAGAAAATAGGCTCTCTGATCATTTTCCTGGGATACCTGATGAATCCGGAAATGTTGACGAATCCTCCTTTCGTATGTTACCCAATTTTCAGCGTCTTCATCCAATGCCGGGAACGCGGGCGGTGTCGGTGGACGGTGAAGACTTTGAATTTCGGCAATCAGTTGCAGCTGCAGTATCGCGAACTGTTGAAAAAGTTGATTCAGTACCTGCTGCACTGATAGATTCTTCTGTTGCAGTTGTGGTTGTGCTTGTTGTGGTTCCATCTTCTTTGGGTTGTCGAATCCTTACTCGTCGCCACAGTTTTAGGAATGTACTGCATGCTTCTTCATCAGAGATCCAAAAGGTTCGGTTTGTGATTTCTTTCATAACTGGTGATGCAGCTTTGTGGGCGATGGAAATCGCCGACACCTGTCAAAACTTTTCAGAATTCTAAAAGTTATTTCTATCCCGCTTCTGCTTAAAAACGCTTGAGAAAAATTTTTACAGTCCCAAACCATATAATACTATACAGGGAAACCTGCGCGAAATACTATAAAAAGTACTTCAATAAGACTCGGTACTGGGATGAGCCGAAGCCTCCAGGAGATGTACTGCGAATACTGAAAGGCAGACTACTAGATGCCGTTATGGAAAAGTTTTTCATGTCCCTGGTACGAATATGGAACAGTTTATGGCCACTGTTGACTTACTTGACCTCATACATGAGATGCATAACAAAGTGAGACAGGGAACAGTGGCATGGGCCATAATAATTTTAACAAAAATAGAAATCAAAATGGAAACAACCCAAGGATCTTAACAACATCAACTTATCTCAACTTATTGTCTTGCCGATCAATTTGTACGCTCGTTATTGTAGGCAGTAATGTACATGAATGAAAATACAACAAAAATTACAATAAAATACAAAAGTTGTATCTTGTACCACACATGTGTTTCTGGCCTCACGTTGGGTTCCAGTGCAGTGATTTCTTCGTGTGCTTGGGTGTGCGTGCGCACGCGCGCTCGTGTGTGTGTGTGTGTATGTGTGTATTTGTGCTGTTAATAATACATCGTAAGATCACATAAGGCTACACACAACAAATTCACTAAAACTTCTTATCATGGGCGAATATTATTATTTTTGATATCGTTAAGGCTTTATGTATTCAAGTGCCCGATAAATAAATCACTTTGGAATGTCTGTGTTGACGTAAAATAAATTAGGAACAGCCCAGTGTGAAGCGTCTTAACCTTTTATATGTAGCTATTTCTAATGGTTATATTTGAATGTCTTTTCACATGAATAATAATTTATATTTTCATGAATTCGCGTGTAGAAAAACGTTTTGCATTGTACTCTTGGTATTAATTCAAAGCTGAGAACTTTCTTAACTGTGAAAATGTTACTTGGACAAAAGACAGCAGTGAACCGGCAACCACAAGAATGTTTTACTATCGATATTACTTCCTGAAAAATGAATGAAATTAACTTGAATTAATTGTAAACCCGGTCCATTTTGCTTTGCGACACTTAATATTGCAGTACTTTGAACAAGAATCTGCCGTCTTGCAAATGGCGGCCAACAATACAAATTACAACTCTCGCTCTACCGCACGTTATTCATCTCTGAAAAAAAAGTACAATTAAGTTTTCACACATGTAGGGATGCTAACGCTACTGACGTAAGTGATTTGATTATAAATATCAGCATATATTTACCAAAAATACGTTACAAGATACTTAAGGCTCTATCCACGTCTTTCTCGTATGAAGATTCTAACCAGAGTAATATAGTTATGGAACTCTATTTCTGTTGTTTCCATTGTTCTCGTTCGCAGAGGACCAGTACAGCACCCCAGCCGGATGGCGAGCAGCTGCAGATACGGCTCGGTGTGAGTAGGCTTTGTATAAACGGCATGGCTCAACGTACCATCAAGCAGGTCGGTGTGAGCATCGCATTAAAAACTAAGTGGATTTCTTGCATCTATTAGAGGGATATTTTAGTAAATTTTCATGTGCGTTCCTCTGTCTGATTCATTACGGTTAATGGAGGTTAGGTTTGGTGATGAACTGACGAACCTATTTCGACATATATTGACTTTAATTTACTTGTTACTAAATAACTAGTACGATAAGATGACTGATTGAGCTGCTATGGAAAGGCCGTTGTCACCTTATAATTATTTATTTATTTATTTATTTTGGTAATTTGTGGTAAGGTATCATGAGACCAAACTGCAGAGGTCATCGGTCCCTAAGCTTACACACTAATTAACCTAACTTAAACTAACTTATGCTAAGGACAACACACACACACCCATGCCAGAGGGAGGACTTGAACCTCGAACGGGGAAGCCGCACGGACCGTGACAAGGCGCCTTAGACAACGCGGCTACCCCTCGTGACACATCTTTTATTGCCAATTTATTTATGGAAGACTTCGACAAACGTCAGTTGGAATCGACGGCTGTAAAACCTGCGTGTTTTTCACATATGTAGACGATACTTGTACTGTTTGGCCTCATGGCTATGAGAAATTGAACGACTTCTTAGAACACGTGAGTTGAATCGACCCGAATATTTGTTTTACGATTTAGGTGCAAGAGAATAGCTACCTTCCCCTCCTTAAGTGTTAGTCAGGAGGAAGATTCTGGTCCCCTGTGACTTGGCATTTATAGCAAGCCTCCTCACTCTGACTTGTATCCACAGGCTGTAGCTGTCACCAGCGTGAAGGGATGCGTCGAATCTTGGTTCACGGGGTCCACGCCATCTCGGACCCCGAGAATTTGTCAGCTGAATTAGTTCATCTTGAGGTCACCTTTGGTCAGAATGGTTATAGGGAAAGACAGCTCAGCCGTCCGTTGCTATATCGACCAACTGTGCACCGGTGAGTGGTGATAATACTGAGAGGACACCGAAGTCTACGGCTTTTTCGCTTCCCACAGGGAGCATTTGTAACAGGTTTGGTCATATTTTGCGGAAATATGATATTAATGTTTTTCAGTCAGTATCTAAGGTAAAGGACCTTTTAGGTTCCGTAAAGAATGATCTCGGATCCCGTCTACCGTATTCCTTGCAGGTGTGTGACATACCAGGACTTCTGACGGCAACAAGCACGCCACCGCCAACTGTGTTTAGCCTATGTAAACATGTGCAACAACAAGTGAACATTACAGCGTGCGTTTTACAACGTATAAAATGAAAAAAAAGTATTTTTAACACATTCACCTCTAAGCATTGTCGTGCACGTCACTTTACAGCTGTTGTACATTTCACAGTAAATGTTCGAATATTCCACCGTCAGCTTCAGTGCATTTGTGCACTCTTGGGAGAGTATGTTGTTTTACTTGTGTGAGTGCACTACAGTACGGAATCGCGCTACTGCTACGGTCGCAGGTTCGAATCGTGCCTCGGGCATGGATGTGTGTGATGTCCATAGGTTAGTTAGATTTAAGTAGTTCTAAGTCCAGGGGACTGATGACCTCAGATGTTAAGTCCCGTAGTGCTTAGAGCCATTTGAACCATTTTGAACTTGTGTGAGTGCCTCTGCACATTCTCTGATGAGGACAGAAGAGACCATGAGAAGACCAAGTTGTTCCTCTCGTGTGTTCACATTTCGTTTGTACATCTCAGACATCGTTTGTACACATCGATAATCAAAAATCAAATGGCCTAAGGTCTGGTGATACTGGTAGCGAATTGACTGTACTACTACCACCAATCCAGCGATTAGTATGAGTGCGGTTGAGATGTTCCATCACACGCCTGGTAAATTGTGGAGGGGCGCAGTCAGGCTGGAAGTACGCTGCAGTCCACTGGCGAGAGGAGCGCCCTCAAGGTGTCAACAAACGAATTTTCCAAAAACTGCAACTAGGTGGTTGGGCAAGACACGTAAGTGTGCGTCACTAGGCGAAAGACAAATGTACATTAAATGTGGTCTATCGTAAAAACCATTCGTAAGAGGGCATACGTCCCTATGAACTTTTTTGCTTCAAATGAGCGTTCCTGACATATCCCTGAATATTGACCATTTTTCCTGCAGCCGCCTGTATGCAATGTCTTGCTTTTATATCATTAGTAGCTCATATGTTATTCCATGTAGTGTTAACGGGGTTTTGTGGAAAATAAACACTGCCCCCGCCCCCAAGCTGGCATATCCGGGCAAGTGCGTCGCCAGCGATTCGTAAGGAGAGCGTACGGTATAACTATGTGAAATACACTGTGGTTGCTTCTTGTGTGTAGTGGGGTAGAGAGATTGGGGAGCTGCCTGTTTGTTCTTCAGTTGGGAGACCTATGAAGGAGGAAAGTGTATGACCTCAATCTGGCGACCTATCTTCCAGCCGGCCGGTGTGGCGCAGCGGTTCTAGACGCTTCAGTCTGGAACCGCGCGACCGCTACAGTCGCAGGTTCGAATCCTGCCTCGGGCATGGATGTGTGTGACGTCCTTAGGTTAGTTAGGTTTAAGTGGTTCTAAGTTCTAGGGGACTGTTGACCTCAGATGTTAAGTCCCATAGTGCTCAGAGCCATTTGAACCATTTTTGAACCTACCTTTCCACACACTTCCACCCTCCATCCCCGCACATCCCCAATGAGTTTCTCCCGAAGAGCGCAATTTATCCCTTAACACCGCTCTTAGTTGCAGTACACACTTTAATATTTGTTCTTCACCCACTTAATTTAACAATAAACCTTAATTTCATACCACTGAAACACTATTTTTCAGAGTCTGCGGTTTTTCCAACGCCTGCAACGTGGAAAGTATAAGTGCTAGAGAAAAAAATGAATAAGACAATTTTTGTAGGAAATTTAATGTAGTTAAATATTACACTGATAAATATTTTCGCTATAAGCCGCGTCTTATAATTATTCCAGAAAAACCTAGAAGTGACCTTTAAATGCCCACCAACTCGCGACCCCTACGCTCACACCCTACCAGTCAGGATTTGTGGTATATTGTTCATGGCATTCCCTCCTACCACTGTGCAAAAATTTGCGACTACACGGATTTTTTCTCACATTCGACCTTGTTTGGTCTTCGTTGACTGGGTTATATCGCCCATAGCCGGGCCAGGAGTTCTCCTAGCAAGCCAATGAGTACATCCATTTCAGGGCGGTGACCGCCCGTCGCTCCCGCCAACTTGTTCGTGCACGCTTTCCTCTGTAGCGAAAAACAGACCACGGGAGTAAGGTGACTTAGGTGTGGCACAACGCCAAGCGACGTTGTCAATTCATTAAGTCTGTAGCAAAATAGCTGGTAAGTAATTTACAGAATATGTATCTACACTCCTGGAAATTGAAATAAGAACACCGTGAATTCATTGTCCCAGGAAGGGGAAACTTTATTGACACATTCCTGGGGTCAGATACATCACATGATCACACTGACAGAACCACAGGCACATAGACACAGGCAACAGAGCATGCACAATGTCGGCACTAGTACAGTGTATATCCACCTTTCGCAGCAATGCAGGCTGCTATTCTCCCATGGAGACGATCGTAGAGATGCTGGATGTAGTCCTGTGGAACGGCTTGCCATGCCATTTCCACCTGGTGCCTCAGTTGGACCAGCGTTCGTGCTGGACGTGCAGACCGCGTGAGACGA
This sequence comes from Schistocerca nitens, assembly GCF_023898315.1. Classification (NCBI taxonomy): domain Eukaryota; kingdom Metazoa; phylum Arthropoda; class Insecta; order Orthoptera; family Acrididae; genus Schistocerca; species Schistocerca nitens. Next base: position 65,737,457 of record NC_064616.1, read on the forward strand.
CGCTTCATCCAGTCCCAAACATGCTCAATGGGGGACAGATCCGGAGATCTTGCTGGCCAGGGTAGTTGACTTACACCTTCTAGAGCACGTTGGGTGGCACGGGATACATGCGGACGTGCATTGTCCTGTTGGAAAAGCAAGTTCCCTTGCCGGTCTAGGAATGGTAGAACGATGGGTTCGATGACGGTTTGGATGTACCGTGCACTATTCAGTGTCCCCTCAACGATCACCAGTGGTGTACGGCCAGTGTAGGAGATCGCTCCCCACACCATGATGCCGGGTGTTGGCCCTGTGTGCCTCGGTCGTATGCAGTCCTGATTGTGGCGCTCACCTGCACGGCGCCAAACACGCATACGACCATCATTGGCACCAAGGCAGAAGCGACTCTCATCGCTGAAGACGACACGTCTCCATTCGTCCCTCCATTCACGCCTGTCGCGACACCACTGGAGGCGGGCTGCACGGTGTTGGGGCGTGAGCGGAAGACGGCCTAACGGTGTGCGGGACCGTAGCCCAGCTTCATGGAGACGGTTGCGAATGGTCCTCGCCGATACCCCAGGAGCAACAGTGTCCCTAATTTGCTGGGAAGCGGCGGTGCGGTCCCCTACGGCACTGCGTAGGATCCTACGGTCTTGGCGTGCATCCGTGCGTCGCTACGGTCCGGTCCCAGGTCGACGGGCACGTGCACCTTCCGCCGACCACTGGCGACAACATCGATGTACTGTGGAGACCTCACGCCCCACGTGTTGAGCAATTCGGCGGTACGTCCACCCGGCCTCCCGCATGCCCACTATACGCCCTCGCTCAAAGTCCGTCAACTGCACATACGGTTCACGTCCACGCTGTCGCGGCATGCTACCAGTGTTAAAGACTGCGATGGAGCTCCGTATGCCACGGCAAACTGGCTGACACTGACGGCGGCGGTGCACAAATGCTGCGCAGCTAGCGCCATTCGACGGCCAACACCGCGGTTCCTGGTGTGTCCGCTGTGCCGTGCGTGTGATCATTGCTTGTACAGCCCTCTCGCAGTGTCCGGAGCAAGTATGGTGGGTCTGACACACCGGTGTCAATGTGTTCTTTTTTCCATTTCCAGGAGTGTATTTCGAAATATAGCAAATACAAACAAATTCAGTTGGGTATACCAAGTATTTACACTAAAAAGCGTCAACATCGGCCCGTTTCACGTTTTTATGAGTCATAGACGTCAGGATGACTGATTAGGAAAGTCAGTTTTAATTTTTTGCGAAGTATTGCAATCGTTGTTCGTATTGCACCTGTGGAAAGATATACACACATCAAAAAAAGGTTTGCGTCACCTCGGTTCCGGGAGTTTCGGAACCTGTACAGAAAATAGGACCAGAAATCAACATAAACATCATTTCCGCCCTTTTTATTGCTCGTGAAAACCTCACATGGCATGTTTTACCACCATACAGCTAGACCTGCAAAGGTGGTGGTCCGGTTTGCTGCACACACCGGTACCTCTAATACCCAGTAGCACATCCTCTTGCACTGATGCATGCCTGTATTCGTCGTGACATACTATCCACAAGTTCATCAAGGCACTGTTGGTCCTGGTTGCCCCACTCCTCAACGGCGATTCGGCGTAGATCGCTCAGAGTGGTTCGTGGGTCACATCGTCCATAAACAGCCCTTTTCAATCTATCCCAGGCATGTTCGATAGGTTTCATGTCTGAAGAACACGCTGGCCACTCTAGTCGAGCGATGTCGCTATCCTGAAGGAAGTCATCCACAAGATGTGCACGATGGGGGCGCGAATTCTCGTCCATGAAGACGAATGCCTCACCAATATGCTGCCGATATGGTTGCACTATCGGTCGGAGGATGGCATTCGCGTATCGTACAGCGGCTTCGGCGCCTTCCATGGCCACCAGCGGCGTACGTTGGCCCCCCGAATGCCACCCCAAAACATCAGGGAACCTCCACCTTGCTGCACTCGCTGGACAGTGATTCTAAGGCGTTCAGCCTGACCGGATTGCCTCCAAACACGTCTCCGAGGATTGTCTGGTTGAAGGCATATGCGATCCTGAGCGGTCCATTCGGCATGTTGTTGGACCCATCTCTAGCGCACTGCATGGTGTCGTGGTTGCAAAGATGGACTTCGCCGTTGACGGCGGGAGTGAAGTTGCGGGTCATGCAGCATATGGCGCACAGTTTGAGAGGTAACACGACGTCCTGCGGCTGCACTAAAAGCATTATTCAACAGCTGTGAGGGTCCCTCCGAGCCATAATCCGTATGTAGCGGTCATCCACTGCAGTAGTAGCCCTTGGGCAGCCTGAGCGAGACATGTTATCGACATTTCCTGTCTCTCTGTATCTGCTCCATGTCCGAACAACATCGCTTTGGTTCAATCAGAGATGTCTGGACATTTCCCTTGTTGAGAGCCCTTCCTGTCACAAAGTAACAATGTGGACGCGATCGAACCGCAGTATTGACTGTCTAGCCATGGTTGAACTACAGACAAGACGAGCCTCGTACCTCCTTCACAGTGGAATCACTGGAACTGATTGGCTGTCGGTCCGCCTCCGTCTAATAGGCGCTCCTCATGCATGGTTATTTACATCTTTGGGAGGGTTTAGTGACATCTTGGAACAGTCAAAGGGACTGTGTCCGTGATACAATATCCACAGGCAACGTCTATCTTGAGGAATTATGGAAACTGGGGTGACGCAAAACTTTTTTTGATGTGTGTATTGTTGTTGTTGTTGTGGTCTTCAGTCCTGAGACTGGTTTGATGCAGCTCTCCAAGCTAATCTATCCTGTGCAAGCTCCTTCATCTCCCAGTACCTACTGCAACCTACATCCTTCTGAATCTGCTTAGTGTATTCATCCCTTGGTCTCCCTCTACGAGTTTTACCCTACACGCTGCCCTCCAATGCTAAATTTGTGATCCCTTGATGCCTCAGGACATGTCCTACAAACCGATCCCTTCTTCTAGTCAAGTTGTGCCACAAACTTCTCTTCTCCCCAATCCTATTGAATACCTCATTAGTTACGTGATCTACCCACCTAATCTTCAACATTCTTCTGTAGCACCACATTTCTAAAGCTTCTACACTCTTCTTGTCCAAACTATTTATTGTCCATGTTTCACTTCCATACATGGCTACACTCCATACAAATACTTTCAGAAACGACTTCCTGACACTTAAATCTATACTCGATGTTAACAAATTTCTCTTCTCCAGAAACGCTTTCCTAGCCATTGCTAGTCTACATTTTACATCCTCTCTACTTCGACCATCATCAGTTATTTTGTTCCCCAAATAGCAAAACTCCTTTACTACTTTAAGTGTCTCATTTCCTAATCTAATTCCCTCAGCATCACCCGACTTAATTCGACTACATTCCATTATCGTCGTTTTGCTTTTGTTGATGTTCATCTTATATCCTCCTTTCAAGACACTGTCCATTCCATTCAACTGCTCTTCCAAGTCCTTCGCTGTCTCTGACAGAATTACAATGTCATCGGCGAACCTCAAAGTTTTTATTTCTTCTCCCTGGATTTTAATACCTACTCCAAATTTTTTTTTGTTTCCTTTACTGCTTGCTCAATATACAGATTGAATAACATCGGGGAGAGGCTACAACCCTGTCTCACTCCCTTCCCAACCACTGCTTCCATTTCACGCCCCTCGACTCTTATAACTGCAATCTGGTTTCTGTACAAATTGCAAATAGCCTTTCGCTCCCTGTATTTGACCCCTGCCACCTTTAGAATTTGAAAGAGAGTATTCCAGTCAACATTGTCAAAAGCTTTCTCTAAGTCTACAAATGCTAGAAACGTAGGTTTGCCTTTCCTTAATCTTTCTTCTAAGGTAAGTCGTAAGGTCAGTATTGCCTCACGTGTTCCAATATTTCTACGGAATCCAAACTGACCTTCCCCGAGGTCGGCTTCTACCAGTTTTTCCATTCGTCTGTAAATAATTCGCATTAGTATTTTGCAGCTGTGACTTATTAAACTGATAGTTCGGTAATTTTTACATCTGTCAACACCTGCTTTATTTGGGATTGGAATTATTATATTCTTCTTGAAGTCTGGGGGTATTTCGCCTGTCTCGTACATCTTGCTCATCAGATGGTAGAGTTTTGTCAGGATTGGCTCTCCCAAGGCCGTCAGTAGTTCTAATGGAATGTTGTCTACTCCCGGGGCCTTGTTTCGACTCAGGTCTTTCAATGCTCTGTCAAACTCTTCACGCAGTATCATATCTCCCATTTCATCTTCATCTACATCCTCTTCCATTTACATAATATTGTCCTCAAGTACATCGCCCTTGTATAGACCCTCTATATACTCCTTCCACCTTTCTGCTTTCCCCTCTTTGCTTAGAACTAGGTTTCCATCTGAGCTCTTGATATTCATACAAGTGGCTCGCTTTTCTCCAAAGGTCTCTTTAATTTTCCTGTAGGCTGTATCTATCTTACCCCTAGTGAGATAAGCCTCTACATCCTTACATTTGTTCTCTAGCCATGCCAGCTTAGCCATTTTGCACTTCCTGTCGATCTCATTTTTGAGACCATTGTATTCCTTTTTGCTTGCTTCATTTACTGCATTTTTATATGTTCTCCTTTCACCAATTAAATTCAATATTTCTTCTGTTACCCAAGGATTTCTACTAGCCCTCGTCTTTTTACCTACTTGATCCTCTGCTGCCTTCACTACTTCATCCCTCAGAGCTACCCATTCGTCTTCTACTGTATTTCTTTTCCCCATTCCTGTCACTTGTTCCCTTATGTTGTCCCTGAAACTCTGTACAACCTCTGGTTTAGTCAGTTTTTCCAGGTCCCATCTCCTTAAATTCCCACCTTTTTGCAATTTCTTCAGTTTTAATCTACAGTTCATAACCAATAGATTGTGGTCAGAGTCCAAATCTGCCCCTGGAAATGTCCTACAATTTAAAACCTGGTTCTTAAATCTCTGTCTTACCATTATATAATCTATCTGATACCTTTTAGTATCTCCAGGATTCTTCCATGTATACAACCTTCTTTTATGATTCTTTAACCAAGTGTTAGCTATGATTAAGTTACGCTATGTGCAAAATTCTAACAGACGGCTTCCTCTTTCATTTCTTAGCCCCAATCCATATTCACCTACTATGTTTCCTTCTCTCCCTTTTCCTACTGTCGAATTCCAGTCACCCATGACTATTAAAGTTTCGTCTCCCTTCACTACCTGAATAATTTCTTTTATCTCATCATACATTTCTTCAATTTCTTCGTCATCTGCAGAGCTAGTTGGCATATAAACTTGTACTACCGTAGTAGGCATGGGCTTCGTGTCTATCTTGGCCACTATAATACGTTCACTATGCTGTTTGTAGTAGCTTACACGCACTCCTATTTTTTTATTCATTATTAAACCTACTCCTGCATTACCCCTATTTGATTTTGTGTTTATAACCCTGTAGTCACCTCACCAGAAGTCTTGTTCCTCCTGCCACAGAACTTCACTAATTCCCACTGTATCTAACTTTAACCTATGCATTTCCCTTATTAAATTTTCTAACCTACCTGCCCGATTAAGGGATCTGACATTCCACGCTCCGATCCGTAGAATGCCAGTTCTCTTTCTCCTGATAACGACGTCCTCTTGCGTAGTCCCCGCCCGGAGATCCGAATGGGGGACTATTTTACCTCCGGAATATTTTACCCAAGAGGACGCCATCATCATTTAACCATACAGTAAAGCTGCATGCCCTAGGGAAAAATTACGGCTGTAGTTTCCCCTTGCTTTCAGCCGTTCGCAGTACCACAACAGCAAGGCCGTTTTGGTTAATGTTACAAGGCCAGATCAGTCAATCATCCAGACTGTTGCCCCTGCAACTACTGAAAAGGCTGTTGCCCCTCTTCAGGAACCACACGTTTGTCTGGCCTCTCAACAGATACCCCTCCGTTGTGGTTGCACCTACGGTACGGCTATCTGTATCGTTGAGGCACGCAAGCCTCCCCACCAACGGCAAGGTCCATGGTTCATGGGGGGGGATGTGTGTATAATCACAATTATCATGAGCATTGAAGGGTAAAGCTAGTTTTATGAAATTTATTTGAATTACGATAACTCAAAGTAAAAACTGTAAGAAGAGGGGATATTTTGCCAAGCGTATTACGATTTTCTTAATTACAGTAAATATGAGTGATTCTATATCTGACGGCAATAGTGCTAAAAAAGTCACACTCCTACTAAGAAGGCAAGACAAATGTGCAGTTTCAAGAAGTGTTATTCTTGGTAAGCCAGTCCAGTGAAGTAAAAATATAGCTCATTGTAATTTGTGACAATAATTTAGTGCTCCCATGGTGACACAAAGCGAAGGTGAAATACACAGAATTCCAAAAAGAAAAAAAAAAAAACCAAAAGGAAAAAGAAAAATTGCGACTACGACAGGTTATTTAAAGAAACTTACTTCAGTAAGTGAAATCACCTGAAGCGAAAAGGAGAATGTTATTGCAGCTGAATTAATCAAGACATTTCGCTCCCTAAGGCACATTTGGCTTTGAGTTCCTTAGATCTTGTGACAAGACTAGAGAAAATGTATTGTTTGAAAACTGCCGAAAGAATTACACTCGGGAAGACGAAATCGTGATACTCTCGGTCTAGCTTCGGTTCAAGAATCAGTTGAATGTCTACGAAATTGTACACGTTGTAGTGTTTCAACAAAATACTACAAGTCAGGGTACAACAAAAATAGGTGCTAGAGCTTTGATTCCACAGGCTAATTTGGAAATATACTTACTGGATCTTTGCGAGGATTCGGCTGAGGCAGCTTCAGCATCATAATTCCAAAACTTAAAGAACCAACTAATTTTTACGGAAACAATAGATACGTGCTTAGGATGCCACAATTCAGGTTTTCAGATACTACTCAGTAAAAATTGAAGTGTTAGTCCTGTTAGATGATGTACTCACTGATTACATAACAGTGTCAAACATGCACTTGATAACTCTTCGTTTGATCTAGAGAATTGCGCTGTAGAATTTCACAGCTAGTTTTGTACGATTCGGAGTCCAGATATTACAAGGTTTTTAAATTATAAGTCTGAATTTGTCACAAATGCTCGACGCATCGAAATATCATGGTGATTGCTTCTTCCAGTTCTAGAACTAACCCTCATGTTTTTCATATAATGAAAGACTGTTTAATTTCATTAAGAGAATATGAGTGTGCAACAGCACTTTGGAACTTTTTCTGAATCACGTATATCTTTTTCCAGAACTCATTAAAACTTGAGGGTGGTGCAGTCCTGGCAAGTGAAACACTATTTTGTTTTGTAGCTTATAATGTGAAGGTAGGAACGAGAAATAAGTAGCAACAGGGATCCTATAATAATTCACCAACTTAGCTGAAACTACTCAATAGATAAAACAGTTGCAGTGGTAAAAACCAATTGTATACTTTGGTACAAGGACGTGCTCTAGTATACGTGCATTTAAGCACAATATGAGTTCAGTAACAGTCAAAATGCTCTCTTCATGGTATTTATTTCCTCCAAAAAGCGATGAACTAAACTTTGAAGCTGTTTCAAATATTATTGATACTTTAGATACCCTTTCCTTCCTTGAAACGTGTATTTAGTGGCGAAATGTGTAATATAGGGCTGTTCAAAACTAATACATGAAGCCAATTGAGAAATGGCATGGGAACCTCGAACATTCGAAGATACAGGAAGAACATTTTTAATGCTGTAATATCAGCAAACTTCGAGTTTTCTATTCCGTAATTGCATATCATGTCACATGAGGTGCACACGTGTTTGTCCACATCAAAACACTTCACAGATACAATGCAATATGAGACGATCACCGATGAAGCTTATTTAGTCGTACCAGATGTAGGTGTTATAAAATAATCTGATTTATGTAAGATACTAAATATTTTTTGTGTCTAATTCTGTGCTACGGATGTTTCCTCCTAAATTAAAATAAAAATGCAAAATTAAAATTACATTTTGAATGTAACTTATTTTGCGACCACTTCTGGCGTTTCACTGTGCCATACTCGGGCACTTGTGTAAAGACAACAACCACAATGACAATGCTTGCTACAAAATAAAAGGGTCGGTGTAAAATTTAAGAAATCACTTATATGCAGTGGTAATATATAGTAAACATGTAACAAAAACCAAACTGCACAGCGTTTGACATCAAAGTGAATGATAAATTAAGAAAAAACGAAAGGACAGGTACACACTCTATGAATATAATCTGGGGAACAAAATATATGTATGCCATATAATAGTAAAGTGAGTTTACTAACTGGAGGGCAAAATTACATGTCACTCATACATAACTACAGTCTCACATACTGACAAACAACTAATATGTAATACTAATGTCAATGCCTGTGCATCAATTGAAGCAAAACAATCACAGTTATGTATTGATGAGTACAATATGAAGGTAAAATATTTATTTATATGTTACTTCTTGATAGATTAAAACTGTGTGCCGGACCAAGACTCGAACTCCAGACCTTTGCCTTTCACGGGCAAGTGCTCTACCAACTAGCTACCCAAGCACGACTCACAACCCGTCCTCACAGCTTCAATTCTGCCAGTACCTCGTCTCACACCTTCCAAACTTCACAGAAGCTCCTCTGTTCTTGGTAGAGCACTTGCCCGCGAAAGGCAAAGGTCCCGAGTTCGAGTCTTGGTCCGGCACACAGATTTAGCCTCTCAGGACGTTTAATACCGGCACACACTCCGCTGCAGAGTGAAAATCTCATTCTATTTATATGTTGTCATATAATAGAAAAATGTGAAACCATTTATCGGAGGTCAACCCCACGTTAACTATCTGTATCCCCATGTACCATATAATAATAAAAACTAATAAAAACAAGTATTTAAAGCTACTTCAAAATAATGTATCTAACACAGACTCATAAGGTACCATCCACTTCATAAAAAAAATTTTCAATGAAACAAACTGAAGATAATGTAATACACAGTAACGCACTCCCACTTGTTAAAATATCAGTAAGTCTAAAGAAACGTACTGGAATATATATACACTATATCATAAAAACATTGACTTCAAGAAGAAAACCGAAGACATGTCCCCTAATTTATATTCATACAGTGTTACACAGTTTATCATTGACTTCGATGTCACATTCTGTACAGTTTGGTTTTGTTAAATGTTTACTACGTATTACCACTGTGTATAACAGATTTCTTAAATTTTGCACCGTGCCTTTCGTTATGTAGTTTACACTGTCATTATTGTTGTTGTCTTTACACAGCGGTCTGAAGATGGTGTAGTGTAATGCCAAAACTGGTCGCATAAATAAATTACATTCAAAATATAGAAGGTTGAAGGTGTATTGAATTTTACATTTTATACTGAACAACTGTAGTACCTCAACCATCTTGTACAAAGATGAACTTTACACAGTCTTCTAAATTACGTGAGTGTGCCCTAAATACTGTATTTTTAAATAAAAGAGTAGACTCGAAAGCATAACAGTATATTACTGGAGGTATGTTGACACTTTGCTTCTACAAGATGGCTTAAAAGATAAGTTATTTCCACAAAAGTATATAATTTACGGTAGAGTATGAGGACAACAAAAGCATAAATTACCTTGACCTTAAGATAACCAACTTCCAACAAAAATTTTAGATCATACAGAAAACATACATACACAGATGGGACGATAGACAAATATGCTGCATTTACGATCATGCTAGACAAATGACACTTACCTAATTTAGGAGGAATCAACCTTAGCACAGATTTAGACACAATAAAAAATATTGCGATAAACAATGGTTACACAGCCAAATGAAAAAAGAAATTGAAGTTTCAATCATGGCTGTAATTTTCAGCAACTTTAGCATTATTTTTCCAGGATAAAGTTCAGTTATCAGTTGCAAATAATTTGTTATTATGCTTTATCAGTTTCGACATATTAATTTGTCATCTTCAGAAGTTTTGTATTGCTTTAGCAGATGTCAGTATCTTCTTCATAGAAGCATAATGCCACGGTACATCCAGAAATGTGCGTATCTTCTGTGATTATTTTAAACACTAACTGACAATTTACAGTAACTTAATCACATCTATGTATCTGTTGTGCTTACTTGAAGTCGCATGCCTACTGCTATCGTCCGACCTCATTACTGATGTTAAAAGACAATTTACGATGGCCGTTTCTCACCATACCAGCTGATATGGTGTACAGTACTGTTCACAACATTGTCCCTCGACTATAGGTATTGTTGATGAATGACAGCCGACACGTTGATCAGCATTTGTTATGAAGAAAATTACTAAAAATTATTTTTTATGCTATTTATAGCTTTTGTATCATATAAAGCGCTATCTTTTGGTCATTTTGTGGACTTTATTTTTGTTTAATAAAAATCGATGTCATTTTAAGCATGTGTGTCAATTTTTAGCCCTCTAACTACATTATCCCTGAAGTTTGAATTTTTAAATGTTACTTTCCTTGGCTAAATAACTTTTCTGCCGCAAACAGAGCGTGTGCGTTCTATGCCTGAAAATAATTACGCAAATAGCCTGTAAACTGATGCAGTTTTTGTAATTATACCCCATACAAATGGTACATGGAACATTTACATAACTTACGTCTTCTTCCTCATTGTTTTAAAGCTCCTTCACCAAACTCAAAATCACTAATCGCATACTATTTCAGAAACTGAACTCATCCAGTCCGCCAGAAACAGCAGAACTGCATTTGGAGTTTCTGTCAGCATTCATATCTAGTTCTGATTTCTTGCTCACAGAACGCCACAACTGGCCATTTCGCATTTAACCTGCACGTATTTAATAAAGGAAACTGTAACAACATATGTAACCTTTTTCCTGAGCAGTGACATTCATTTTCACATGGACGACGCATGATGTCCGCATAAACGAGAGAGTGGGATATTAGTTTCTTCAGTAGCCTCTGATAATAACCCCTACAATGAACATAAAACAGACATATGCAAATCATTTACAAAACACTGATATGACATAACAAGAATACACCTTTTCCTTCGTGTTAATCTAGCACGATTATTATTAATCTACCATCTACTTAAACAAATAAATCATACATGCTCATGATATATAACACAGAATTTTGAAATCGAAACAACAACAAAAAAAAAGATAATACAAAATTTTTCTATTAGTACCATAAAGGTGCGCTGCGCGGGATTAGCCGAGCGGTCCGGGGCGCTGCAGTCATGATCTGTGCGGCTGGTCCCAGCGGAGGTTCGAGTCCTCCCTCGGGCATGGGTGTATGTGTTTGTCCTTAGGATAGTTTAGGTTAATTAGTGTGTAAGCTTAGGGACTGATGACCTTATCAGTTAAGTCCCATAAGATTTCACACACATTTGAACATTTTTGAACCATCCAGGTGTGACATGCTCTTTGATTATATTTCCAATGAGGTATCAACTTTACAGATGTTCGTCATTTTTCGTAAAATTGAAAGTAGCTATACCGATTTTTATAAATTAAAAATCTAGTACTTAACTGGTTTCATGTTAATTTCGTGGTATGATCGTTGTCTCGAGTTTTTCTGGTACAAAGAAATCTGAAACTTCTCAAAATTGTAATAGCTCAATCGGTTACTTGAATTGCTAAATCATAAAAGTTAATTTATTTTAGCTTCTGTGTTTTTTAAACATTCAAGCAACTGGTTCACTTTAATCATTCAGCATATGAGCTATAAAATTCCAACAACTGGCTACGACTGCACGAACATGTCTGTCTTTTCCATCGCCTCTCCCTGCCAAGCGAGAGAGGTTAGAGGGATCACAGTTTTAGACAAATAACATAATGTTCTCACTGATGGCAACAGTGAAACATGTTTTTACGTAAATATATGAAAATTTAATGAAACCAGTGTTATAAATAAATTTCTAAAATTTAGCTTGCTATTTTCCTTGACTTTTCTGTTGCTATCGAATGAAAGCAGGAGTTCACAAAGTACATCACGTACATAGGAATTGGATTTCTCCAAGGTTATTACTTTAATGAACGAAGTGATCCATATCGACTGCTACCGAAGGGTTTGCAATATGTATTGACCTTGATTATAGATTCAAAAGTAAATGTACACATTTTATTGGTCAGTGAGAGAGGATGAGCGCAGGATATTTTTCGTTATTTGTGAACCAAATTTAACACTCTCCCTGGAGTAGCCATGATGACTTCCCTTTTCCCTCGTTGATCGGTGCTGTTGGGAGCATGTGGGACCAGTTTGAATGCTATGTAGCGTCCAAAGTTGTCCCTCTTCCTAGTCTCACAAGTTCTAGTACCAACCCTGTAGCTTGGCTTCTCACTCACTTTTAACGCTACAAAGTAGCCTCTCTGACGAAGCGCTGTCCCTCTTCTGACGAATCACGAGCCATTTTCCAGGTGTTCGGGTGGCTATCCCGTTCCCTCTAATTGGCCATTTAAGGGCTGCGCCAATTGTCGCCAACCAGCGCTCCCAGCTACCCTTTGGAGACGTGGAACCACAGTCAGTTGAGTTCTGTTCCTGCTCGACTCAGTGAATGCCAACTTAGGTGCTTGTAATGCAGTTAGAGCTCTAGGGATTCGTTAGTGAGGGAGCACTATTTTCTTTTCGTTTCTCATAAATTTTGTTTCGTAAATTCGATTCTTCGTGAGTAATGTTGAACTTGGCGTCCGACCTTTGTCCATAACGAGCGCGAGGTCAACTATGGTTAGTATTAGGGTAAAGATCCTTGTTCACAAAGTTGCAGAATCGCCTTCAGTACCTTTTCTTCAGTCTTTTTCTGATGGTATGCGTGTGGAGTTAAGATTCCGATTGTAACTGCGCGAAATGGACTCATGGTCCTTTGTGCTAAAACACGCAACCACGTGGCGAGCGGTTGGTCTTGCGTACTACTAATTACATAGAAACTTCTTAGCCATGCAGTGGTTTTATTTTCTTGGCTTAAACTAGTGTTAGTATGACGGATATTCGAGTTACTTGATTTTTGGTGGGGATGCCACTTTGGCACTTTCTCATTCTTACATTTATCCCTTGCTCTGATCAGACCCCTTATTCCTCTTCCCGCCACGCCTTTTGTTCTTCGCCATTGTGGAGAGGGCAGACGGCTGAATCAGTCTTCCCCCGCCCCCAGCCCCCGCAGTTATGTTCAGTAGTATTTGATGAGGGGAAATAACAACCTTACTTTTTTGTATTTATGCAAGATCTCGTCCACACTATTTTATTTTAATAGAAGTGTGACACTGATGTGTATCTGCATTCATCGATTCAGTGAAACTCCCCTCCCACATAAGAGCAGTTTGCAACCCCCTGAACCCTCATGATTAGCAAATTAATTAATCAATAAATTTGTTGATCAGTCGGTCGCCGTAAGGTCGTGCGGATTTCGCGCTTTTGTATATCGGAGCCGAGTTTGTTCTCGCAGACCGGTTGCGACCATTCCAGACCGGTTGCGACCATTCCACTTACGGAACCGCTTATAATCAAATTAAAGTATTCCCTTCCGAATAAAGGAAAAGGCATGGCTCACTGAAAGTCATCAACAGAATTCCACTTGATGTGGTGAAAGTTGATTGCCCTACTATGAATAGATGATAGAGAGTTCGGATTAAATAACTATCGCTTATTCACTAAATTTATTTGTTGAAGAATGTTCCCACAATTCCCATAGAAAAGTACTTAAAACAAACAAGGCACTGCTTTTATGGCCCTCAAGTAACCACTGACAGAAATTCTGACGACTAAGATGGTGTGCATGTGTGAACGCCTGTAACGTCTGCAGGTGAAATGGGTGGAACTGCTGTTTCAGAAGCAGGTGCCACACACTTGATTGAGGAATCCATACAGTGGTCGGTAATTATAGCCAGATCTTCATCTGCCATTTCCAGGATGTTCTCAACATCCGGTCCATCCAGCTGAGGCCAGAGTACGCACGTGACACACCACGAATGCCATATTACTTAAACGATTGTCCACAGCTGTGAACGTGTGATGGTTGGCTACTCTTCTGTTTGGAAACATTTCCATATACTGTCGTCATGCTGCTCGTGCATTACCTTCTGACGCGCCGTTAAGGAGGTGCATATCTGTGTATTCACCGTCTGACTACGCCATCGTACCGTACACAACGACTGCAGTCTACGAAGTATCGACAGATCAGGACATGTATTTCATACTGCCAAACAATAAGAATTTACCTCTTGAATTTCGTTAATGGATTCTCCCATGGCACGCGTGTAACAATCCTCCTTACAGGAACCACTTTCTTCTTATAAGTAGATTAAAAAACGTAATTTCTCCGTCTATTGTTGTGGACATTAATAAAGAATATGAAGATACTAAATGATATCACTGTATCGCTGTGGATGACGGTCTACATATATATGACTACTCTGCAATGACTCTGGTCCCTGATGACACAGCTTCTAAGGGGTGTGGACTGGGTATGGGCGAGTAGTGAGTGGGTGTAGAAGATATAGGCAGCCAGTACTGACAAATAATTTATAGAATTCTGTGTTCGACAGGGGAAGTTTGACAATGAAAATAGTGCTAAACTTTATTTCTGCCCACGGATAAGCATTCATTTGAACTTTTGGTCTATTTAAAATACTAAACATTTATCATACCAGGACACCTGGAAGAAGGGAAAGACTTTTAAGTTTGATTTCGACAAGTAAATATCGATTCCTTCCTCAATCAATGTGGGAAATATAACAACGTATCAGTATTTTTTCTTGTTTTCTTTTGCTAGCAAAATTACTTTTACTAAATATCATAAATTAATTATGTACTGTGCCATTAATGACAAAAACGAGTCTTATTTATAAAATATGACTCTATTGTGTTTCAAAATCTGGAGGAATGCGTCCAAATTACGATGTATTTGTGTTGTGATCTCCACCATTTGTCTATGTTTCTTCTTTTGTCACTTTCTTAGTTATCTTTCCTCCTTCTGGCCTCGGTCTGTTAAGATGCATGAGTCATTGTAGACACATATAAGTGCGCATAATTATTTATCTCATTCGAGTAGTGACTATTATTTTATTATTTCTAGCACTAATCTCCTTAATACGGTACTGTCTGGTTCCCAAGTGGAAATGTGGATTAGTCTTGTTCCGTGAGCGCGAATAACCGTCTTGGGCGATATTTATTTAGCGGACATCACACCGAGATAATTACGAATTGTAGTAATTGCATAGAACCAGCGTGTTACTTCAGTTAAAAAATGTCCCATTGTCCAATGCGAATCCAACTAGCACACCTGAGATATCCCAAACATTCACGGTCGCGAAAATACAAAGCCAAGCCGGTTATTCCGAGAGAACATTTTAAGTCTTACAAATTTTAATTCGTACACTTTTCGTCAAATAAACTAGCCCGGTGCTAATTAGAGTGAGGTGAAATGTATAAATAATATTTTCAGGGGTTACAATATTTTTAAGTTCTCATATTCTTATATTTCATTCTTATATCAATTCTTAGTTCTTACATTTTATTCGTTTGTTTATTCTTCAGGAAGTCTTGATGATACCGATCGTAGCAACATTCGAAACATTACGAACATCTTGACCATCACGGGAAGGCAGGTTTGCCACAGCGACATTTCTTCGTATGAATCTCACTCGAGAAAGAAAGAAGATATCATGCGTTGGCAATAATTTTGCGGCGGACAACGCAAAGCTGGACACTCTTCGGAAAACTGGTGTTTGCAGCTGATTATGGATCAAGATATACTACAGGAATTTCTTCGAAAACAATTTCAAGTAATTTTTCCATTCATTTATTGTATTTTTTTTAATTCATTCACCGGACCTAAAATTAGTAGGCAAATAAGAACAACGTTATTTCTCTATACATTCGTGTTGTAATCTTCTACGGCTATGAGTGGGTCGCGACGCTAGCCACTGTGCCAGCGTTTCGGTTGAATTATTTATTTGCTAAAAGGCAGGTAAAGTACCTCGAAACTCTTCACCGTTTTCGCAGAAACAGTCGAATATTTACGGATAAGGCGACACACGTGTTCGCTTATTTTGACTCCTTTTCCACTGAGCGAAGTTTCTGGGAAATCGAGTGCCCCTCGTGAGTTTCGTTGCCACAACCAATTTGCAGAAAACTGGGACAAGTGGTTGAAAAAACTAAGACCTAAAATCCAGAGCAAATGTAAATTAATTAATCTTTAAGTGAATGAGTTTACTAAACTTTAATTTAAAAAGTTGATACAGTGGTACAATTATATAGGGAAGTAATTTACTATTCCTTTAAAGTTGGTAAAAATTGTTGTGTATAACGTTAAAACAAAATTTATAGTTTTATTCATTTTTTGGAGTTGTGGATGTGACTGTAAGTTTGAATAATACAGCTTTATGTAAAAAAATAAGATGTTCTTTTTAAATCGCACAATACGTTTCGGACATTGTAAGCCCATCAACGAGTACACATCATTTAACGCATTATTCACTGCTGCTCTTGAGCGTGTTAACGCAAAATTTACGTTCCTGTTGTGATACGGTTACATTTAAATTTCGAAATCCACGAATCAAACATCGGAAAACAAGCTGAAAAACAGTGAAAAACTTTTCCAAAAGTCCAAATGTAGCGCCCGATATCATCGTTATAAAATAATTTGACACATGTAAGGTACTAGTTTTAAAATAAATCTTAACATTATTAAAATGACTATGGCAAGTGAAATCCGCATGTTCCCTTAACATGGATTCAGTCTTTGTGATTTTGTAGAAGTATGTTTCCACTCGTTCTAACAGCTGCAGAGTCTTACCATTGATTTCATTGTGTAATAATACCAAATTGTTTTCTGTTTTTTTTTTTTTTTTTTTTTTTGGTGGGGGGGGGGGGGTTGTGACTCGCTGAGCAAGTGGATTTTCCAAAGGCATTCATTTGTTCTTGGAAACAGGCTTTAAAACTTATGCCTGTTTTCACGACATATTAGGCAGGACAACCGACCGGCAGGACAACGGTACCGACCGGCCGCCGTATCATCCTCAAGAGCACAGGCGTCACTGGATGTGAAGATGGAGGGGCATGTGGTCAGCACACCGCTCTACCGGCCGTATGTCAGTTTACGGGCCGGCCGAAGTGGCCGTGCGGTTAAAGGCGCTGCAGTCTGGAACCGCAAGACCGCTACGGTCGCAGGCTCGAATCCTGCCTCGGGCATGGATGTTTGTGATGTCCTTAGGTTAGTTAGGTTTAAGTAGTTCTAAGTTCTAGGGGACTAATGACCTCAGCAGTTGAGTCCCGTAGTGCTCAGAGCCATTTGAACCATTTTGTCAGTTTACGAGACCGGAGCCGCTACTTCTCAATCAAGTAGCCCCTCAGTTTGCCTCACAAGGGCTGAGTGCATCCCTCTTGACAACAGCGCTCGGCAGACCGGATGGTCACCCATCCAAGTGCTAGCCCAGTCCGACAGCGCTTAACTTCGGTGATCTAGGGGATCCGGTGTTAACACTGCGGTAAGGCTTTTGGCCTAGGTATGGATTGCTAGCAAATAATTTCTCTTCGTTATTGGTCTGGCAATCTGTTGTCTTATTTTTGTGTATCTGAGTGCATAAATTTTCTTTTCTTCAGAATAAAATTCAGTCATAAGTTGCAAATAAATTTTTTATGCTTCATTGGTTTCTAATAATTAATTTGTCATCTTCAGGAGCTTAGTATAATCACACGGATTGAGATCTACTGACGCGGGAGACTAAGCATGACGGACGTGCTGGCTCAGCACGCTATCCACACCAAGCTATGGGCGCAAGAGACCCTCCTCACATGTAGATATGGGGCGGAGTGCCATCCTGCATACAAGTCGAGCCTTCCAGCAGGTGTTCATCAGACAGGCTTGGGATGATGCGATTCTGTAACATATCGGCGTACCTCGCACCCGTCACGCTGACAGTTTGAGAAGCAGCACCTAGCATTTCCTCGAAGAAGAAGAAGAGTCCGTTCACGATTGATGGGGTAAATCCACACCACACCGTGACTTTATCGCCATTAAATGTGGTTTCCACGACAGTTCTGGGATTTTCGACAGGCCAAATTCTGCAGTTGTAGGTGTTGACAGATCCTCGTAGTGTGAAATGGGCTTCGTCGATCCACAACACTTTAGACAAAAGATCATTATCTTACCCCATTTTTTGAAGTTTCCTCACCGCCAATGCTCTCCGCGTCAAAAAATATGTGGCTAACAATTCACAATGACGCTGTATTTTGTACGGACAGTATTGGAGGGTACGCCATAGTGGTCTCCAAACGGAAGCGCGTGGAATGCAGGTGCGACGTGCGACTTTGCAAGCGCTGACTTCACCGTGCGGAAATGACCCGCTGAAGTCTCTACTCCTTTCTGAACTGTGCAAGCCGCAGTAGCACTTGTGTCTAGTCGCCCACTGCTAAACAATGCGTGGCATCGAACTTCGTGATCATTTTTTTCACAGCGACACTTGTCACAGGACCCTTACTCGTTCGAATAGCATTCTTATGGCAATAGGCTCGTAAAGCTGCAGTAGCGGATTCTCCTTTCTGATACTAAAATCAACATGCCGCTATCGCTGGCGCATCTGACTCCATCTCTCACTAGAGATCATTTTATAACGATTCTCACTGACGTGTTGCTACCCAGCGCCATCTGTTTGCGCTATTTCTTGGTTTCAAACTTGGCACACATGCCTGAAATGACATGGAGTTTCATTCCGTGAATCAGTGCATTTTCAAAAGTTAACGACCGGCTGCTGTGGCCGAGCGGTTCTAGGCGCTTCCGTCCGGAACCACGATGCTGCTACGGTCGCAGGTTCGAATCCTGCCTCGGGCATGGATGTATGTGATGTCCTTAGGTTAGTTAGGTTTAAGTAGTTCTAAGTCTAGGGAACTGATGACCTCAGATGTTAAGTCCCATACTGCTTACAGCCATTTGAACCATTTGAACCATCAAAAGTTAACGGACTTCTTGGTCACCCTGTATGTATGCTGTTCTATCACGCTGTACAAAGCGCCTCAAAGCGCCTGACAGTAGCACGAACGGAAAACGTGCTGAACCTAACTGTTTAACACGATCTAGAACGTGTACCTTTCGTTTCAATTTTTGATCTACGCATCTAACGGAAAATATAGAATGTAATCTCTTATTTATTAACTTATAACCGTTCACAATGTTTGAAATTGTTGTTTTATCATTGACGTACATAATTGTGCATATCTGTCTCTTTTTTACGTTAGTGAAGAAAAAAAATTGCAGAGAACTACTGAATAGCGCTTTTAGAAACACAGCGTTTCTTCTGTGTATGTTCGTCTGTTTGGATTTTTTTAGCGATACTTTCGATATATTCGATTTGTACCCGGGAGAGGAGAAGAAATTATTTTACGTTGTAGCTACTACCACCATCGGTTCATATTCAAATCCTCACGTACCCGGTGCCCTACTTCTCATAATGAACTCTAATTCCCATTGCATAACATTTAGAAAGAATAAAACGTGCCTTTTATAGTAGTTATTTCTTACTGTCAGCCTCGATACAACTCGCAGTTCTTTCGTGCTTATGCAGTGAAATTCACTGCAGTAGACGACAGTAAATGTAAGAATACGTCAAAGAGACGATCGTGGCATGAAAGATATGTTGAACACTCTCACAGGCTGGTATCTACCAGTATGCGGGTAATTGAAACTGGTGTACAGGATGCATTCTTGTGTGAACGAGCCGTCGTGATTGGCATCGACAGAGAAATAGTATCACGAGAATAGTGCTGATTACGCCCGAAACAGACAACAAATGTAGACCTAGAGCGTACGCAGAGAGTGGAGGATTCCGCGCATAACAGCAAACGGGTCGGTAGGCATTCCTCCATTAGACAGCAGCGGCGCTCGATGAGGTGTGACTGATCCAACGATGCCTGCTTTGCTATGGAGAACGCACGATACTCGCCAACCTCATCTGTACAGAACACTCCTGTTTGTAGAATCGTTAATATTACGTTTTCCGATAAACGAAGAATTTTTTTTTATCGAAGTCGTTACGACCGTCTCTTATTCCTACGTGTCATCAAAGACACATTACGGGGAAAGGTGCGATTATTTAGACTTAGTTTAATATTTTACATAGCTAAAACGCCATGTGGTGATGTTTCTCTCTCTCTGTATTCCCTCCCCCCCTCCCCCCTCTCTCGTGTGTGTTGTGTGTGTGTGTGGGGGGGGGGGGCGTGCGTGGGTGGGTGGGAGTGGGTGTAGGTGTAGGTGGTCAATTTATTTTATTCCTGTTTTGGTTTTGTTTCACTGTAGCCGAGAATCCGGCGGAGGAAACATTTAAAACTATCGTCTGCGTTAATTATTCACAGTATAACAACACTGCTTACTTACATGCAGCAACATTTACGATGTGCATTCATATGTCACAGCAAACGAAGACTGCATTCCAAATAGACAGTTGCATGAACACATTTGTTCTTTCCAAAGATCCTGTTCACTTACCTACTTAGGATTTACATTAATTGAGGAGCGCTGGAAGAAAAACAGCTAAATCTGCATTTGCTGTTAATACAGAGAGTAGCAAATAGTGATCTCTAAATGGCTCCACAAGCTATAAAAAGAAGAAACACACCATAAAACACTTGATGTCGCATTGTGCTGAAAATTATTTTGTGGCAGCATGTATTATTACTCCCGTATCTCCCCCCTACAGCTCAAACACGCGAATACAGCAAAAGTGGATATATCGGGTTTTGTTCCGGCGCTCCTCAATTGGAATTGAAATGTTCTATTCCTTAGTACAATTTTTAGTTACACTATATTAAGAGTGAAATATGGATTATTTCTTTCAAAGATCCGTCTGCAAGACCGTTAACAAAACCTTATATAAATAAAAAAAATGAAGATGATGTTGCACACCTAAATTAAACTGCACTTGATAATGTAGGGGCTTATCAGGATAAGTTGAAAATAATCTAAAGAAAGTTTCCAAACCTGAAAATAAACGCCGGCCGGAGTCGCCGGGCGGTTCTACGGGCTACAGTCTGGAACCGCGCGACCGCTAAGGTCGCAGGCTCGAATCCTGCCTCGGGCATGGATGTATGTGATGTCCTTAGGTTAGTTAGATTTAAGTAGTTCTAATTTCTAGGGGACTGATGACCACAGCAGTTAAGTCCCATAGTGCTCACAACCATTTGAAAATAAACCACTGGGGACAGAGATATATTTACGGCCAACTGAACTTACTTTGACGCCCACGTGGCCATCACCTTTAATAAACTCGGATATTAAACACTTTATCCAAAACTCAACTGATATCTTCTTCATGCTTGAACCCTGAAAATTATACACGTTGCTGTAGGATAGATTGAAAACGCTGAGACGGCCGGTTTGGCCGTGCGGTTCTAGGCGCATCATTCTGGAACCGCGTGACCGCTACGGTCGCAGGTTCGAATCCTGCCTCGGGAATGGATGTGTGTGATGTCCTTAGGTTAGTTAGGTTTAAGTAGTTCTAAGTTCTAGGGGACTGATGACCACAGATGTTAAGTCCCGTGGTGCTCAGAGCCATGTGAACCATTTTTTTGAAAACGCTGATGTAGTGGTTAAGAAGCTCTACTGGGGTACCACAGGAGAGAGGATCAAATTCCCGTCCGGCCATCGTAAACTAGTCGTCCCTAAAAGGCAAGGAATTTTTGGGGGTTTTGTGAATCAGAGACTCAGTGGACACTGTATCCCGGCGGGGTCATGGATTTTCCCTGCCTCTTGATGACTGGGTGTTGTGTGATGTCCTTAGGTTAGTTAGGTTTAAGTGGTTCTAAGTTCTAGGGGACTGTTGACCTCAGATGTTAAGTCCCATAGTGCTCAGAGCCATTTGAACCATTTTTTTGGACACTGTGTAATAAACGGAACTAAAAGCGACAACATAACGCATGTAGAGGATCTGTAACTTCATTTCATTTCGTTCGTCATGTCTCCCCAACCTTATAAAACCATGCAGAAATCGCATAAACAAGATGAAGAACACGAAAGGGGTTACGTTCTCTGGGTCTACGAGCAGAGTTCCAAACAAATAAAGGTTTGTAGTAGTAATACACGTATGTGTTAATTAATAAAAGAGCTTTGAATCTGAAGCTATTTTTTTAGTGTGTTCCAGGAATACAAAAAAAAATGGACCGTACAGAGAATTAAACATATTTGCTGAATTTTGCCACTCATTACAGACTTTTTTTCATTTTACACGACTTTAGTGGATTTCGTCTTAGACTTTCTGTCGATTAAGTTACAGAAAATGCAGTTCTTGACTACAGGTACCTCTACCGCGATGAGTTTCAACTTGAATGAAACATATTTTACGACGTTTGAAATTTTTTGAAGTTATGAAGTTAGTACGCAAATTTTCTGTAGATTCTTCAGATTTATCCATTAGACTAAAGTTTGAATAGGGTATCTCCTGGGATACACGTGAGAATCAAGGAAAATACGCGGGAATGGTAAGACACAAAACATTATCTCATAGGCAAAGCAAATGTCACAAAGTGAACCATGGAGAGCGGTAAGGATATAGGTTGAGTCCAGCTTACTTTCCTGATCCCCTATTCAAATACTAAACGCGCTGTGACATTAAAAAAAGGTTAGTGGTTCAAATGGCTCTGAGCACTATGGGACTTAACTTCTGAGGTCATCAGTCCCCTAGAACTTAGAACTACTTAAACGTAACTAACCTAAAGACATCATACACATCCATGCCCGAGGCAGGATTCGAACCTGCGGCCGTAGCGGTCGCGCGGTTCCAGACTGAAGCGCCTAGAGCCGCTCGGCCACTCCGGCCGGCAAATGTTAGTGAAAAGTATTTTATTACACTCAATTAAATACTAGGCAACAAAATGAGGTAATAACTATGACCACGCGAAAACACTCCGATCACTCCATTTAGTATCTGTTGTATTCCATTTGTCAAGTGGATTAAATGCCTAAAGGAACAGTAAAATATAAATTTCCGTTCTCACTGACCTTACTTTAGATTATAGGTAGACTCTCGGCCAGAAAATATGGCGTGAAATGATAAATATATTTGTAAATCTGTTGAGGATTATAGCACAGAAAAGTGCCCTACACTTCCAGAATGAAATTTTCACTCTGCAGTGGAGTGTTCGCTGTTATGCAAGACTCTGGCAGCTTAAAACTGTATTCCGGGGCGAGACTCGAACTCGTGACCTGTGCCCTTCACAGGCAAGTGGTCTTCTCGAATGAGCTACCCAAGCACGACTCATGTCCGCTCCTCACAGTTTTACTTCCGCCAGTACCTCATCTGCCATGTTCCAGGAGCTCTCCTGCGGACCTTGCAAGACTAGAACTTCTGGAAGAAGGAAAGATGTGAGGACGGATCGTGAGGTGCACTTGAGTAGCTCAGTCTGAAGAGCACTTGCCGGTGGACGGCAAAGATACCGAATTCGATCTCGATCCAGCGTTCAGTTTTAATCTTCCAGTAAGTTTCGTAACAGCGCTCACTGCGCTGCAGAGTGAAAAGTTCATTGTGGAAACATCCCGACTTTGGCTAAGTCATGTCTCCGCAATATCCTTTCTTCCAGAAGTGCTACTCTTGCAAGATCCGCGGCACAGTTTCTGTGAAGGTTGGAAGGTAGGAGACTTGGCACTGCTGGAAGTAAAGCTAAGAGGACGGGTCGTGAGCCGTGGTATGGTAGCTAAGTCGGAAGATCACTTTCCCGTTAAAGGCAAAAGTCCCAAGTTCGAGTCTCGATCCGACACAGAGTTTTAATCTGCCAGGAAATTTCGTAACAGCACACACTGCACTGCAGAGTGAAAATTCCATTCTGGAAACATACTCCAGGCTGCGACTAAGCCATGTCTCCACAATATCCCTTCTACCAGAGCTGCTAGTCTTGCGAGGTTCGCGGGACAGTTTCTGTGAAGTATGGGAGGTAGGAGAGGAGGTATTGACGGAAGTAAAGTTGTGAGGCCGGTCATTATTCGTGTTTGTATCTCTGTCGGAAGAGCACTTGCTCGTCAAAAGCAAAGGATCCGACTTCTAGTCTCGGACGGGCACACAGTTTTAATCTGGCAGGAAGTTTCATATCGGCGCATGCTCCATTGCAAAATGAAAATTTCATTCTGGAAACATTCCTCAGGCTGTGGCTAAGCCATGTCTGTACAATATCCTTTCTTCCAGAAGTGCTAGTCTTGCAAAGTGTTCAGGACAGCTTCGATGAAGTGTGGAAGGTAGAAGACGAGGTACTGGCGGAAATAAAGCTGTGAGTACGGGTCGTGAGTAGAGCTTGGGTAGCTCAGTTGGGGAGTCTGGCTTAGCGGCCGCCCGTAGTGGACGTGCCGTACGTGTGATGTCGTGTTCGTTTACTTTTCGACGCAGCCTGCGTGCGGGCTTCGCGCACTGAGATCGTGGCATATAAGTTGAGGAAATCGACATTACGTTTCAAATTATGCCCGGAATGGGCACGACCCAAAACCTTAAATATGGAACGTTTCCTCCCTGAGGAGGCGAACATCCCGCCATCGGAACCTCTGGATATTCACCTTTCGCTTCTCTGCAACGCCCTTTACGTTAAAATGATCGATAACGGTAACGTCGGCGTGCTAAAAGTCTAACATGCGGGATTAGGCGTTCGACTATTCGCGTGTTCGAACTGCCATTCGAGGTAGCTGCAGAGGACATCATAGCGGCTTTCCGGCCATACGGCTCTGTTCGTGATCATAAGGTAGAAAGTTAGGCCCACTTCCACACATACCCTGTTCTTAACGGAGTGCGTCAGATCACAGCTGATCTGCACAGTCACGTTCCGTCTTATCTGACCATCAGCAGATGTCGACCCGTAATCGTGTACGACTGACCGATGCGTACTTGTTCTGGGTGTGGAAAAGTGGGACACATCAGATCTGAATGTCTGCAGCGCAACTACCAACTGGAGGCGTAGTACATCCCTCGTCGTCTACAGAACTTTCGGTCACATATGCGACGGCGCCTAAGTTGCCTCCGGCAGCCCGGGGGCTCTCGCAATCAAGTGATCAGCTGATGGATAGTGTTACGCTCCTCCTTCCCGAGCCGGTTGCGGGCGAGGTGACTGACGATGTGACTTCCGCCGTGTCCTCAGTTCCAGTGGTTGCTGCGGCTGCGCCCGTGGCCGACGCTCACGTCGAACGTGACTCCTCGGTCGACTCTACGGTTGTCCCGACGGCGGCCTTTCTACCTGACCGGCGTGACTCCCTCCCGTCTTCGGACACGAAGGGCGGTTGCGTAAACAATGCTCCCATAAACGGCGCAAAAGGAGGAGCCGTACTACGTCGGAAAGGGATTCTTCGCCCTGTCCAAATGATACACTACCTGTTGGGGAAATCAAAGTTTCAACGTCGGAAACCGTGAACGACGGTGTCGTCAGTGCGTCTGTGGAAAGGGGGCCCTCAGTGGCTCTCGCATCGACGGATCTGAATGTTCTGCTTCTGAAGTCCCTACCGAAGAAGGAACGACGCCAGCCGATCTGGCAGTGTCAGCAGCCGTTGAACATATGGGTACAACGGGGATGGCGTCACCACGGGCGCGGAGCGAGGATTTTGAAGAAACAGCAGATCCTCCACCGTTAGGGGAGCCGCCTGCTGATGTGAACTTCCGCGTCGGCGGCTCTTGCTGTCGGGTGCCCCCGCATCTTCACAGCATGGACCTTCAGCCCCTCACCCTCGTAGGGCACAGCTCCACGCATACCGTATAGCGACACTGAATGTCAACGGCGTCCGCGCGCCTGTCAAGATACATCTTTTGAAAGAAATGATATGGGCTTCGGAACTAGGTATCGCATTGTTACGGGGCAACGCTACCCCGGATAGCCTCTCAAGGCGACCACATTGGCCGTGTGGTGGCGGTCTATACACGCGAAGGCATCCTAATTGAGGACATCACGCTTTTCCCGTCTGCCAGTGGTATGCCCCACACGGGCACGATGGCCAACACGAAAGGTCTACTGCCATCGGCCGGCCGCTGTGGCCGAGCGGTTCTAGGCACTTCAGTCTGGAACCGCGTGACCGCTACGGTCGCAGGTTCGAATCCTGCCTCGGGTATGGATGTGTGTGATGTCCTTAGGTTAGTTAGGTTTAACTAGTTCTAAGTTCTAGGCGACTGATGACCTTAGAAGTTAAGTCCCATAGTACTCAGAGCCAATTCTACTGCCATCTCTGTAAAGTGAGGTCACTTCACTAAAATGAGGTCTGGCAGGATGTGGGTACTGCGATATTTGCGTACGTCTGGTTAAGGTTAACCATTAATACGCGCTCATCTGGAGATAGATTGGTTCGAAAGTTGAACGGAGGGTAGTGGTTTGAAGGGCAGAGGAAAAAAAGTGCCAAGGCAAGAGCCGAGGGAAAAAAAGTCTGCGATAGTTGCGTCGGGTTGTAAGAGCAGTTGCGGTTTTCTTGCTGCCTGCGACAGGTCATGCAAAGGTAGGCTTTGTTAGTAGTGGATATCATGCAGGTCGATACCTTTGTCGTTCTGCGGTGGTGTTACTCGGCGGCGGCCGCTGGTTACCGATGTTGTTTTCTAGGTCAGCGTCAGCATATCTGTAACAGTTAGGTTCATCATCGTTTTGCGTCCGATAGGTCATATTCCAGATTGACAGTGTAGGGTAATGGCGGTTGCGGTTTGTTTGTGCGTCAGTGTGTGAACTTGTCGGTTTCCCTGCTGTAGCCTGTTATTTGGTTTTAATAGTAGCTGGCATATCCAGTCAACGTTGCTGTTATGCAGGGGTTTGCCGATGTTGTCGCAGGTGGATGAATGTTAGCTTGCCGTAGGTGGTTATGGCCTAGTTAGTAGTGTCTTTGGCCGCTTATGCTTCCACCTATGGTTGTGATCATTGTTTCCCACAGTAAGGATGAAAGGATTTTTCTAGTGTCTCAAGTTCCTCTACAGTCGTGTAGCGTGTTTTTGAGTACTTCCTTGAGAGTTTCAAGGCGGTATTCATTTTGAAGAGCCACGGTGCGAGTGTAGCGTGCAGCGTTACTAAAGATGCGTAGCACTTTGCTCTGTATGATCTGCAGGCGGCGCAGGCGTATAGGAGCTGCGTATCCCCAAACGGGACCTAAGTACGTCGTCAGAGGTCTAACCAGTGTCATATACACTCCTGGAAATGGAAAAAAGAACACATTGACACCGGTGTGTCAGACCCACCATACTTGCTCCGGACACTGCGAGAGGGCTGTACAAGCAATGATCACACGCACGGCACAGCGGACACACCAGGAACCGCGGTGTTGGCCGTCGAATGGCGCTAGCTGCGCAGCATTTGTGCACCGCCGCCGTCAGTGTCAGCCAGTTTGCCGTGGCATACGGAGCTCCATCGCAGTCTTTAACACTGGTAGCATGCCGCGACAGCGTGGACGTGAACCGTATGTGCAGTTGACGGACTTTGAGCGAGGGCGTATAGTGGGCATGCGGGAGGCAGGGTGGACGTACCGCCGAATTGCTCAACACGTGGGGCGTGAGGTCTCCACAGTACATCGATGTTGTCGCCAGTGGTCGGCGGAAGGTGCACGTGCCCGTCGACCTGGGACCGGACCGCAGCGACGCACGGATGCACGCCAAGACCGTAGGATCCTACGCAGTGCCGTAGGGGACCGCACCGCCACTTCCCAGCAAATTAGGACACTGTTGCTCCTGGGGTATCGGCGAGGACCATTCGCAACCGTCTCCATGAAGCTGGGCTACGGTCCCGCACACCGTTAGGCCGTCTTCCGCTCACGCCCCAACATCGTGCAGCCCGCCTCCAGTGGTGTCGCGACAGGCGTGAATGGAGGGACGAATGGAGACGTGTCGTCTTCAGCGATGAGAGTCGCTTCTGCCTTGGTGCCAATGATGGTCGTATGCGTGTTTGGCGCCGTGCAGGTGAGCGCCACAATCAGGACTGCATACGACCGAGGCACACAGGGCCAACACCCGGCATCAAGGTGTGGGGAGCGATCTCCTACACTGGCCGTACACCACTGGTGATCGTCGAGGGGACACTGAATAGTGCACGGTACATCCAAACCGTCATCGAACCCATCGTTCTACCATTCCTAGACCGGCAAGGGAACTTGCTGTTCCATCAGGATAATGCACGTCCGCATGTATCCCGTGCCAGCCAAAGTGCTCTAGAAGGTGTAAGTCAACTACCCTGGCCAGCAAGATCTCCGGATCTGTCCCCCATTGAGCATGTTTGGGACTGGATGAAGCGTCGTCTCACGCGGTCTGCACGTCCAGCACGAACGCTGGTCCAACTGAGGCGCCAGGTGGAAATGGCATGGCAAGCCGTTCCACAGGACTACATCCAGCATCTCTACGATCGTCTCCATGGGAGAATAGCAGCCTGCATTGCTGCGAAAGGTGGATATACACTGTACTAGTGCCGACATTGTGCATGCTCTGTTGCCTGTGTCTATGTGCCTGTGGTTCTGTCAGTGTGATCATGTGATGTATCTGACCCCAGGAATGTGTCAATAAAGTTTCCCCTTCCTGGGACAATGAATTCACGGTGTTCTTATTTCAATTTCCACGAGTGTATATGGACCTCGACACCCTCCTATGCAGTGCACTTTCCCTATTGAGCATTGGGTAGAGTTGTTTGAAACTGGTGTGCACTCTGTTTGGAACGTATTCAGTGTAGTCCCCCCATGTTTAAGTTTCCAGTCGAGCCAGACACCGAGATATCTGACTTTCTCTAGCAAACGTATTGGGAGCGCGTGTAGTGTTACCTGTCGACAGTGTTGATGTTTGCGCAGTGGCTTCGGTCTGCATGTGAACAGAACTGCTTCGCACTTGTCGACGTTTAATTTAATACGCCATCATTCCAACCGAGGCTCGGCAGTTCTGAGTGCGTGTTTATTCGTGAATTTGTGTTCGACGGTTGCCAATCTTGCGCAAGGATGGCTGTGTCATCCGCGTAAATAGCCAACGTCGCGTTTTGTGGTGCTGGAAAGAGTCATTAATGTACAGCTTGGACAAGATGGGGCCCAGGATGCTTCCCTGGGGTACTCCAGCTTGGATACCTTGTTGTGTCGATTGTTTGCCCTACACGTCGGTTTTAAAACATCTGTTCGTGAGATATGAGCGTATGAGACGTACGAGTCCGTCGGGGAAACCAGCATCGCATAGTTTGCGTATAAGGCCGTTGTGCCAGGCACGGTCGAAAGCTTTTTCGATGTCCAGGAACGCGGCCCCTGTGGCTTTGTTCGTGTTGTAGCCGTGTGTTATGTGTTCGACTACACGGAGGAGTTGTGTTGTTGAGTGGTGATTCCTAAAGCCGAATTGCTCCGGTCCAAAAATGGCTCTGAGCACTATGGGACTTAACTTCTGAGGTCATCAGTCCCCTAGAACTTAGAACTACTTAAACCTAACTAACCTAAGGACATCACAAACATCCATGCCAGAGGCAGGATTCGAACCTGCGACCGTAGCGGTCGCGCGGTTCCAGACTGAAACAGAGCGGCCTGAGCTGGCGAGGCGAGCGCATCGCTGTCGTTGCGCGCTTCGCTTACTCGGCCGTTGAGAGCTCGTGAAGAGGCTTTCTGTGCTGTGGGCGCCGCGGAGAGCAAATTGTCGTGCGTTGTTTTCACAACGCGTGCAAATTGTCGTGTTCCGCGCCTCGCAGCATGGGAAAGAAGGGTGCGCACAGGAAACCTGCTGCTACGAAGGGTCCTTCGGTTGTGCACCTCACTGAGTCTGCCGACCGTGCAAGGAACTCCAGAGAAGACGAGTCGCGGCCTGTCCCCCCTTTGTACGTCAAGTGCAAAGGCGGGTGGACAGCGCTGTTCGACACCGTGACGAATTGCGCTCGGAACGAGGTGGTCTACGAGTCTGTCGATACAGACTCGTTGATCTGCGTTCGAGCTGCAAACGTGACCGACTACAGGGCGATCGAGGTCGCAGTGGCCGACCACATCGTCGACGCGCCGCCGGCGCGTGAGAAGGCACCTTCCGTAGGAAGGATGAAGACGACCGAGGCACTCCTCAGGGGGCTACCTCGGTGCTGTGATGAGGCAGCGGCCCGGGAAGGGCTGCTGCGAGCCGGGCTTGGTAATGCAACCGCAAGGTTGCACAACCGGACCAACAGGAAGAGGGCGCCGCTCTATGCCGTGACCGTGCAAACGGTAGACGGCGGGAGCGACATCTTCGACTTGCGGAAGTTGCTGGGCTTCCCGGTTACGACAGAGGCTCTCCCGACCGACACGGACCCTCAGCCCCAGTGCTTCAGGTGCAGGGCGAGGGCCATGTTCCGAAGTATTGCCGCAACGCGGCGCGGTGCGTCAAGTGCTCAGGCGAGCACGACAGCCACGTCTGCGACCGCGGCAGCAACGTTCTGCCGACCTGTGTCCGGTGTGGCGGCCCGCACGTCGCCAGCTGGCGCGGTTGTGCAGCTTTCTCGAGCCGCAGCCGTGCCGGGGCGGCGAGGCGGCCGCGGCCGCACCGACGCAGCGGCATAAGCGAAGACGACGCCGGAAACGGCGTAGGGCGCAGAACAGCCCGGCGCAGCTGAGGGATGGCGCAGTAGCAGATCCACCTGCCAGGGGCAGGGACGGCCGCTCGGAAACGAGCAGCCAGGACGCAGTTCGCGCTCGAACTCGGCACCGCCGTGAGGGAAGCCACTGCAGCCCTCAAAGCCGTCATGGCGGTAGAGAGGGCTGCCTTCGCAGCCGCCGTGGCTGCAGAGAAGTAAGAGGCCTTGAGGCAACTGCGAGCAGTCTTCGCCCAAGGCACCAGCGCAGTCGTACCTGCGAACACTCCTGCGACCTCGCAGAAGGACGTTCGCGCGCCTATCCCAGCGGTTGTCCCAGCAGCACCGCAGGTGAGAAGCGCAAAGAAGACAACCGCCGCCCCAGCGGAACCGGTGGCAACGCCGACTGCTGCGGGACCGGGCCCCGCAAGGGATCGAGAAGCCAAAAGGGCGGCCTTCATCGCACAAGCGCGAGCGAACGGTAACACCTTTTCCTCCGACGCTGAACTGGCGCAGCTCTCTGAACAAGCGGAGCTCATGGAAGCTACATTACGGAAGGGCTGCGGCGTCCAGTAGAGGAGGACGCTGAACGGTAGCCGACCGCCGCCGTTCTGCACCAGCCTGATGAAGCTGCACCAAGTCACTGACGACAAGGCGCAGCAGAGGGCCTAACAGCAACGCATGCGTTGCCGCGCCGAACTCTTATGTTACAGGGAAGAAGCCACTGCGGCCGGCCCAGGAGACTACAAGCGAGCCCAGCCGCAGCACCGGACTGACCCAGCTAACGACCACGCAGCACATAGGTAACGATGCACGATACCTCACGCTAACCTTCCCTCACCTTGCATGCTCTGTCGCAGCTAGCAAGCCGCTACTGCCCTTACTACCCGTCCTACTGTCGCAAAGGTTTTTTTCCCTTGGCGTTGGCCTTGGCACTTTTTTTTCCTCTGCCCTTACAACCGCTACCCTTCAATCGTTTTCGACCACTTCTATCTCCTGATGGACCATGTTAATGAGTAATCTTACCCAGACGCATGGATAACATCACAGCCCGCATCCTGTGACGCCTGATTCAAAAACTAACATATTTACGGAGGTGACAGTAGAACTTTTGGTTTGGTCACCACGTTGGTGTGGGCGTGAAGGGGCCCCATCCTTATATACCAGACTGGAGCGCCTAGAACCGCTCGGCCATTCCGGCCGGCGATTGCTCCGGTCTTCGGGTGTCATTCGCGATGCAGTGGCTAGTGATGCGTTGAAGTAATACCTTCTCAACAATCTTGCTGAGCGAGCATAGCAAACTGATGGGTCGGTAATTTTGTGGGAGGGAGTGGTCTTTTCCTGGATTCCTGAGCATCAGGACCTTAGCCGCCTTCCAAAAGTCAGGGAGGTATTGGTTTTTTAAGATGGCATTCGTCATGTGTGCAAGGTATTCTGCGGCTCTGTCCTTGAACTCCCGGCGAGTGCCATCGGGCCCGGAGGCTTTCCTAGCACTGGTATGCTTGATAGCCCACGTAATTTCGTTTGTACTAGTACGTCTGCTTGTTCGTTTGGGCTACAAGTCGTGTAACCTCCTGGTCCGTTTCAAGTGGGAATACTGTATCTGAAGCCAGATTCGCCATGAAAGACGCTGCAAGTGTTGCGGACATAAGCTCTGCTTTCTCCTTCAAAAATGTTCAAATATGTGTGAATTCCTAAGGGACCAAACTGCTTAGGTCATCGGTTCCTAGACTTACACACTTCTTAAACTGACTTATGCTAAGCATAACACACACCCATACCCGAGGGAGGACTAGAACCTCCGGCGGGCAGACCCGCACAATCCGTGACATGGCGCCCTAGACCGCGCGGCCACTCCGGGCGGCCCTTCTCCTACGCGGGGTAGGCTGGGCCGTCCGGTCCCTGTAGAGTGGGAATGTAATGTTTCTCCCTGGTGAAGTGTCTGGCTAACTTCCACACGCCGGGACGTGTGGTATCTAGCCCTGCGAGTTTCTGCCCCCATTGTTCGTTTCGAAATTTTTGTTTTTTGTCCGGTACTATATCCTGGAGTCTGATGACTTGCAGTTTATAGAACGGGCGCCTCATACGCTACCAGTATCTCCTGAGGCGGTTCCACATTGAGATAAGGCCGAAGATTTCCTGGGTCATGGCCGTCTAGTGTTGTTTTGGTGTTGTGCGTGGAATGGCGTCAGTTATCGCGTCTTGGACAGCAGTAGTAAGAGCCTCCATCGCCTCATCTACTTTTTGTGTGTTGTTAATTTCGTGGGTGTCCGGAATACGACTATCAAGCGTTTCTTTGAACAGGGTCCAATTCGCGCGCTTGTAGTTCAGTATTCTGCGTGATTCTGTGCCCTGCAGTGTTTCTTCCGGGTGTAGTACTACAGGTATGTAGTCGGAGTCCAGATCGTTTTCAACCATAAGGTTGAGTGTGCATGTGATGCCCTTGGCCCTAGTCGGGCCTGTGCAGGCACGTACGTGCAAACGTCCGGCCCAAGTATAATGTACAGTCGTGGAGAAAACGAGCGAGACCCCTCGCCTTTTCGTTACGCTGATGCACAGCTTTAGACTCTGCTACACAGCATAACAGGCAAGGCGACGAAGTGCTACCAACATACGATCAGGAAAGTGAGGCTAGTAGTGTTCCATTTTTACCCATTTAGGTGACGAAATCCTAACAACGAAAATAGCTACGACAGTTACTGAAGATGAGGGCTGCATAAGTAATTCCCCCTTCTCTTTATTCGAAATGTTCTAGTTGCAGTCGATACACCAGCACATTACTCGTAGCTACGCTTTCGATCCAAATCACGTTTACAGGAATGCAAATAAAATCCATTTGCCTATGCACGTGGTAATTCAGATCCCAGTATTAATGCCACCGCCTTTTAGAAGTGCGAGCATTCCCATTGCTAGCTAGCTTAAGAAGCACTTCGGCTATTGAACGTTTTCTGGCTGTGGCGAGTCTAATGGAGAATTCGAAACCTTGTAGAATACGTTTGGCAGCTATGTAACCGTTTATTTCCTGGGGTGGTGCAGAATTATCCTACTAAATTTACTCGTTAATAACAGTATTTTACCATTTCGATAAACAACCCGAATGATCGTCACATAAGCGGTGACATAAAGGTAGAAAATTCTTTTTTTTTAGTCCAGGAAGCTCTATGCAACAGAAACGGAATATCATTTTACCATTTTCATTGCGAAATTGCCGGCTTATTCATGTCTGGGGTAATAATAGAGGGCAATTTGCCTTGGTTGTCTGCTAGTGTAGTGAAAGGAATTTGCTACTGCAAGGGAGATCTGGTTTGTTTTCGGTTCTAATCTCGATGGAGGCTGATAGACTATCAGTAAAGGACTTTTAAGAAATTCTCGCGCCCCCAATACGTTTTATTCCTATCTTTATTCTGTACCGGCGCCCTGTGGATATAAATATGAAACTCTTGTAGAATTTCATTGTTGTTACTGCCCACTTTTTCCGCTTCTCTCAATAACTGAATTGACTTACGTGTGGCACTGAATGATTTTTAACTGAATTTCGTTATGAATCTTCATGCATTGCTAAATCTGCACACTTTCATGGAAGGTCAGCAACGGTAATACAGTATGACTGGTCTGAACGTTGACAGAGATCATTTCGCGGCCGAATGCGCGTACTATTCGTAATGATCTGGGGCCTTTGTCTTACTAAAGCAGTTATGTTATCTCGATAAGCTGAAACTTATTTTTATTAGTACAGTTCATACTAATTAGCGTTTCTTCTTTCATTTACATCTTACATTTACGTGTTGTGTTTGAGACACTAATCAGCATTAATATAGTCTTACACATGACTGAAAAGAATCGGACAAAGTTCGGATAGTTTTACAATTTCACGCCTTTGCATAATATGTTGGTAGCACTTCGTCGCCTTGCCTGTTATGCTGTGTAGCAGACTTTAAAGCGGATCAGCATAACGAAAAGGCGAGGGGTCTCGCTCGTTTTGTCCACGGCTGTACTTTCGGCCGTTGGAGGTACGTATGCGTGAGCTCCAGTCGGGGAGTTTTGCGTTTAGATCTCCTGCGGCGATTACGCGCGTTGCTATGTTGATAACTGTGCTGATATCACGTGTTACTATGTTTTTAGGAGGGTTGTGGCATCTAGTCTCTCAAGCGCAGGGAGCTCGATGTTTGTGTGTCCCATATGATGATGGCTATGCCGCCCCCCTCCCTGACGTTCGCTCGGTCGGTACGATAAACGCAAAAAGCTGGGACGTTTAGCTGTTTGTGAGGCATAAGCAGTGTTTCGTTCACTACGGCGATTCGGATACCCTTTCGCTCCATGAACGCAATCATTTCGGCTCTTTTGTTTGCGATGCCGTTGGCATTCCAAAACAGGATCTGTGAGTTTGTGTTGGCATTTACGTTTCGTGGCTGGTGTGACGTGTTATCCATGCAGTCCGCGACCTCAGGGGGTAGTGTGGTGTTGTTTTTTCCGTTGTGTGGTGCATCCAGTGCGGGTGTTGTGTTGGGTGTTGTGTGTCTTGGCTGTATGCCTGTTGCTGGGGATGTTTGTTGTGTGTGTGCGCAGCTCTAACCGCCCTGCGCTGCTGGGGCTGCCAGTTACCGCTCCAGCGAAGGATATTCCACTCCTTACTGGGCGCGGGGGCGGTTTCTGAGCTGTGATGGCGGTAGTTTTTGCTTATTTGGCTATTTTGCGCCTCAGAGCCTCCTTGTACGCAATGGACCCCCTGTAGTTGGCCGGATGGGCCGCACCACAGTTGCCGCATTTGCCTGGTGCTGTATTGGGGAGTTCGCCCTGTTGGGTCGTGTGACCACCAGCGCATTTGCGGCAGCGGGGAGCGAGACCGCATCGGATACCCGCACGTGCAAAGCGCTGGCAGTTGTGGCATTTTTGGAGAGAGTGCGGCGTGTTGTAAACCTCTATATTGACGATCATGTGAAGAAACAATTTCAACTTCAGCTGCTCGCGTGATATGGCCGTGTCGCCAGCTCCACCACGTAGTTATGTGATGGTCTCACTGTGCCGAACTCAGTCATTCGATATACACGTATACATTCCCACCCAAGGGCGGTGAGTTCCTCGTGTATTGTCTAGATCGGTGTTCGAGAGTCTACCACCTTGGTAACGTACTGCTGGGTCTTTTCTAAGACTGCCCTGTACGTGAAGTGTTCTGCCTTTCTTTCTTTTAGAAAGTTCAGCATATTCGTATAATCTGACTTGTTCGCCACGTACAGTGTGGCGTGGTCCCCAGTGAGTTTAGAGTAGTAATTTGTGGGGTTGTGCTTGATATTAAACTCTTTGTTTAAGAGACTAAGGTCTTCGTAGTTGTGTACGATGACTTGTGGGAAGCCAGCCGATGACTTGTTTGGATTCTGCGTACGCTGCGGTCGCAGGTTCGAATCCTGCCTCGGGCATGGATGTGTGTGATGTCCTTGGGTTAGTTAGGTTTAAATAGTTCTACGTTCTATGGGACTGATGAGTTCTATGGAACTGATGACCTCAGAAGTTAAGTCCGATAGTGCTTAAAGCCATTTGAACCATTTGATTCTGCGTAGCTGCTTTTATATTTGAGGGTGCTGCAGTCGCAGTGTTGTTTGTGTTGTTCCCTGTGTTGCTGGTGTTGCTATTTTGCGTTTTCGGGGTTGCCAGCAGCACTCGCGGTTGCCTTGTGAATTTGTGCGCTCACTTGTTTGCATGTCTTTACCGGGTTTGTGTCGTGGACCAACCTGCTGCCACGATCCGTCTTCAGTCTTATTTGTACGAAGGTTTGAACTTTAATACTGGCAGCTATTTATTTACAGCTCGTACAAAATAGATACGTGTTTCAAAGTTTTACTGACCTTCAAAGTGCCGGCCGTTGTGGCCGAGTGGTTCTAGGCGCTTCAATCTGGAACCGCGCGACCGCTACGGTCGCAGACTCGAATCATGCCTCGGGCATGGATGTGTGTGATGTCCTTAGGTTAGTTAGGTTTAAGTATTCTAAATTCTAGGGTACTGATGACCTCAAATGTTAAGTCCCATAGTGCTCAGAGCCATTTCAATTTTGACCTTCAAAGTAGTCACCAGCATTGTGTATAGCCCGTTGCCAGCGATGTGGAAGTCGTAGGATACTCTTAGCAGTGCCAGTTGTGTAGACAGTTCGAGCGGCGCGGTTTATTGCCCGACGAATTTGAAGCAGTTCTGAAGCGAATGCCGTGAAGTGTTTCCTTCAGTTTAGAAATCGAGTTGAACTTACGAGGGCTTACGTCAGGGGAGTGCAGTAGGTGTTACAGCACTTAGCAGCCCCATCAGTAAAATAAATGAGTAACAGCTTGCACCGTACGTGCTTGAGCATTGTCCTGCAAAATGATGGTCAGGTCCTGCAGAAAGGGCCATCACCTCTGTGTCTAAGCTGGTCGTAGATTGTGTTCTAAAAATAAACAGCATAGAGACTGTAAATTTTGACAGCGCGTTTGACAAGGTGCGCCATGGCTTCCCTGCCCGATTGTTCAGTGTCATTCGGCGGCTCTTTAGCACCGCGCGTTCGTTGGTCCAGGTCAGTGGGCGCGTGGCGGGTCCGATAGCGACTCAACGGTCGGTCCGACAACGCTGCCCAAGTCCATATATCTTTATGCAGTGGCGCTGGAGCCACTCATAGGCCTGCTGACGACGCACTTGTCTGGATTCTCCTTACGCGATTACATCTTCCGATGTCGTGCATAAGCAGATGACCTCCTGCTGCTGGTTCGTTCTCGGGAGGAAGTCGCACGGATCCTCGACACCATCACGGCTCATGGAAGAGTGGCTGGAAGTGTGATGAATGTGCGCAAATCCACGGCGCTGTATATTGGTCACGGGCTACACCCGGAAGATCTGGCACCCCTGCCCTGTGTCCAACATCTCCGCTATCTTGGGATCACCTTTAATTCGTCAACGTGCCGTACTGCGACGGTCAACTTTCGGGTAAGTTTTGAGAATTATCCGCATGATGATCACTCACAGCTCCCTACGTCGCCTCGATCCTTTGAAGTGTGTTGCCTACCTGAACGCCTACATAGCATCGAGAATGGTTCATATTGCGCAGATTCTACCGCTGCCGATTACGATAGGACGTTGTTTTCAACCGGCATTCAGATATTTTCTGACGGCTGGTTCAGTCTTCAATGTACGCTGTGACACATTCACTCGCCCCCCCCCCCCCCGCTCGCGTTCGCTCGGCAGCACTTTACATGGCCACGGTGCATAAACAATGGCGCAGTGTCGAGGCCTCCATTAGGCACCATTTACCTGTCGTTCTTGTGCCAGTATCCCTGTCCCCACCGGTCCCGGTCGGTAACCGCTCAGTACGCATTTGCACACATCGCTAGACTTCACTGTGGAGTTTAGTTATGCTTGCGCTGAACTCCTTTTTCTCTGTGGTGTCGCCTGTAACGTCGTAAAACACAGGTTCCCGTTGTTGAGGTGGTCTGTGATATGGCACAACATTCATCACAACTTCTTACCGACGCAATCAGATCGACTTGGTATTACGAGACCTGTGGGAAGAAGCCCAACTAATCGGCGGCTCCATGCCATACGACTGGCGGACTCTCCCCTCTGCGCCGTCTGTCGTAGTGTCGACGATGATCAGCGAATTATCCTCCAAAGAAAGATCTACACTGATGTGACAA
Organism: Schistocerca nitens; assembly: GCF_023898315.1. Classification (NCBI taxonomy): domain Eukaryota; kingdom Metazoa; phylum Arthropoda; class Insecta; order Orthoptera; family Acrididae; genus Schistocerca; species Schistocerca nitens. The sequence goes on from NC_064616.1 coordinate 65,775,544, forward strand.
GAGTCATGAGATAGTGATATGCACATATATAGATGGCGGCAGTAACACATAAACAAGGTATAAAAGGGTAGTGCATTGGCGGAGCTGTCATTTGTGAAAAGGTTTCCGGCCTCATTACAGCCACACAACGGGAATTATCAGACTTTGAACACGGAATGTTAGTTGGAGCTATACGCATGGGGAAGTCAGTTTCGGAAATCGTTAGGGAATTCAATATTCAGAGATTCATAGAGTCAAGAGTCTGCCGAGAATACCAAATTTCAGGCATTAAGTCTCACCGCGGACAACGCAGTGGCCGACAGCCTTCCCTTAACGACACAAAGCAGCTGCTGCGTTTGTGTAGAGTTGTCGGTGATAACAGCCAAGCAACACTGCGTGAAGTAACCGCAGAAAGAATTATGGTACGTACGACGAACGTATACGTTAGGACAGTGCGGCAAAATTTGCCGTCAATGTTTTTGTTAACAGCACGTCATTGCCTGCAACGCATGTCCCTGGCTCGTGAAAATATCGGTTGGACCCTAGACGACTGGTCAGATGAGTCCCGATTTCAGTTTGCAAGAGCAGATGGTAGGGTTCGAGTATGGCGCAGACCCCACGAAGCCGTGGACCCAAATTTTCTACAATTCACTGTGTAAGCTGGTGGTGGCGCCATAATGGTGTGAGCTATGTTTTCACGGAATGGACTGCGTCCTTTGTCCAACTGAACCTGTCATGGACTGGAAATGGTTATGTTTGGCTACTTGAAGACGATTTGCAGCCGTTCATGGACTTCATGTTCGCAAACAATGAGATCGTTTCACTGGGTCACAATTGTTCGTGGTTGGCTTGGTGAACATTCTGAGCAATTGGATCGAATGATCCGGCCACTCAGATCGCCTGATATGAAACCCATCGAACATTTATGGACCGTAATCGAGAGATCAGTAGTAGTAGGGAAAGGGCGGCATGAGCCCACTTTTGATATCAAATTGATATGGAAATCATTTAAATTGATCAATTGATTATACCAAAACACCCCCACTCTACAGCATACAGCTGAAGACTGTACCTATCGCTGTTTGAAGTCAAAGTTCACTACAGATGCCTCCTGATACATTGATTGACAATCACCCTGCAGCCCAGCTAATCGAGGCCAAAACACCCTACAACAACTGACGGAAAATGCCTGACTATTCTAATTATACACCTAAATTGTCGTGAAAAAAAACAGCACTTGTAATCAACGAGTCATAATGCAACATATGTACTGGGGATTGGGAAAAAAATCATGATAATAATACAACTACCACAGAAACCGACCCCAGACGACTGCAGAGGGGCAGCAGTTGTAGCTGTGTCCTCCTCGCTGGATGGTCACGAACTAACCATCTAAGAAGCAGTCACCCTCCCCCGTACCACCCCTCATCCCTCCATCACCTCAGTGTAAGTAGAGATAGAGGTCTGTTCGCAGACTGTCTTGTCGCTGATCCTCCACAGAGAGTTCCTTCTAGTGACACAGATATATTTTCTTCTGTCTGGAGAAAACCGTGACAGATAGACAAAAGACAAGAAGCGGACGCTTCATGCAATCTGTTAAATGTAGTTCTAGGAAAGACTGGAGAACTCTCTATATCACTTTTTCAAACGTCCGCTGCTTGGAGAACAGTCAGCTGCTTCTGCACGTCTGCCGGCCATAGACCCCACCCCCCACCATGCCTAGAAGCACTCTTCTGTCAACTGCGGCATACTGCCTTCACGCTAGCAGACGGGTGGGCATACCACGTGCGGCACCCAGCCTGCCTTGTGGCGACGGTCCAAGCATCGGCCCTTCACGAACACCAAAGGATGTAAAGCCAACTGAACAATACGAGATAAATGAGGACCACCCCAAGTGCATCTTGTTTGTTCGTCTAATGTAGCGGCACCACACCACCCCCCATACAGCACCGCCATTCACGACATACACATAGACATAGACAAACAAAACAATAGAGCGAATGCATTGCATCTGTAGAATACTTGATTGTGAGTGACTGGGCGCATTCGAGTACAGTGCTATACTATACCATCCAAATAATGTGCTGTTCTGTCTTGTACATACAGGGTGTTTCAAAAAAGACCGGTATATTTGAAACGGCAATAAAAACTAAACGAGCAGCGATAGAAATACACCGTTTGTTGCAATATGCTTGGGACAACAGTAAATTTTCAGGCGGACAAACTTCGAAATTACAGTAGTTACAATTTTCAACAACAGATGGCGCTGCAAGTGATGTGAAAGATATAGAAGACAACGCAGTCTGTGGGTGCGCCATTCTGTACGTCGTCTTTCTGCTGTAAGCGTGTGCTGTTCACAACGTGCAAGTGTGCTGTAGACAACATGGTTTATTCCTTAGAACAGAGGATTTTTCTGGTGTTGGAATTCCACCGCCTAGAACACAGTGTTGTTGCAACACGACGAAGTTTTCAACGGAGGTTTAATGTAACCAAAGGACCGAAAAGCGATACAATAAAGGATCTGTTTGAAAAATTTCAACGGACTGGGAACGTGACGGATGAACGGATGAACGTGCTGGAAAGGTAGGGCGACCGCGTACGGCAACCACAGAGGGCAACGCGCAGCTAGTGCAGCAGGTGATCCAACAGCGGCCTCGGGTTTCCGTTCGCCGTGTTGCAGCTGCGGTACAAATGACGCCAACGTCCACGTATCGTCTCATGCGCCAGAGTTTACACCTCTATCCATACAAAATTCAAACGCGGCAACCCCTCAGCGCCGCTACCATTGCTGCACGAGAGACATTCGCTAACGATATAGTGCACATGATTGATGACGGCGATATGCATGTGGGCAGCATTTGGTTCACTGACGAAGCTTATTTTTACCTGGACGGCTTCGTTAATAAACAGAACTGGCGCATATGGGGAACCGAAAAGCCCCATGTTGCGGTCCCATCGTCCCTGCATCCTCAAAAAGTACTGGTCTGGGCCGCCATTTCTTCCAAAGGAATCATTGGCCCATTTTTCAGATCCGAAACGATTACTGCATCACGCTATCTGGACATTCTTCGTGAATTTGTGGCGGTACAAACTGCCTTAGACGACACTGCGAACACCTCGTGGTTTATGCAAGATGGTGCCCGGCCACATCGCACGGCCGACGTCTTTCATTTCCTGAATGAATATTTCGATGATCGTGTGATTGCTTTGGGCTATCCGAACCATACAGGAGGCGGCGTGGATTGGCCTCCCTATTCGCCAGACATGAACCCCTGTCACTTCTTTCTGTGGGAACACTTGAAAGACCAGGTGTACCACCAGAATCCAGAAACAATTGAACAGCTGAAGCAGTACATCTCATCTGCATGTGAAGCCATTCCGCCAGACACGTTGTCAAAGGTTTCGGGTAATTTCATTCAGAGACTACGCCATATTATTGCGACGCATGGTGGATATGTGGAAAATATCGTACTATAGAGTTTCCCAGACCGCAGCGCCATCTGTTGTTGAAAATTGTAACTACTGTAATTTCGAAAGTTAGTCTGCCTGAAAATGTACTGTTGTCCCAAGCATATTGCAACAAACGGTGTATTTCTATCGCTGCTCGTTTAGTTTTTATTGCCGTTTCAAATATACCGGTCATTTTTGAAACACCCTATAAGAATAATATTCATAATAGACTGTCTCCATTCTTTCAGCCGCGCGGGGTAGCAGCGCAGTCTTAGACACCTTGCCATGGTTTGTGCAGCTCCACCCGTCAGAGATTCCAGTCCTCCCTCGGGCATGGATGTGTGTGTTGTCCTTAACGTAAGTTAGTTTAAGATAGATTAAGTAGTGTGTAAGCCTAGGGATCGAAGACCTCAGCAGTTTGGTCCCATAGGAACTTACCACAAATTTCCAATTTTCATCCTTCCAACAGATACCCAACCAAAAAAAAAATAGCAGAATTGGGATGATCATGTGCCATCATAGTCGATCTTCAAGAGTATAAAAGGAGGTGTCACAGGCACGACAGGATGCCTTGGTTTGTTGTTATGCCGGACGGTGTGGCCCAGCGGTTCTGGGCGCTTCAGTCTGGAACCGCGCGACCGTTACGGTCGCAGGTTCGAGTCCTGCCTCGGGCATGGAGGTGTGTTCAAATGGTTCAAATGGCTCTGAGCACTATGGGACTCAACTTCTGAGGTCATTAGTCCCCTAGAACTTAGAACTAGTTAAACCAAACTAACCTAAGGACATCACACACAGCCATGCCCGAGGCAGGATTCGAACCTGCGACCGTAGCGGTCTCGCGGTTCCAGACTGCAGCGCCTAGAACCGCACGGCCACTTCGGCCGGCCATGGAGGTGAGTGATGTCCTTAGGGTAGTTAGGTTTAAGTAGTTCTAAGTTCTTGGGGACTGATGACCTCAGATGTTAAGTCCCATAGTGCTCAGAGCCATTTGTTGTTATTACTGGAGAATCTAGGCAATATTGTTAAGAAACATCGGTAACATAACTTGCATCGAAGATGTTATGCTCTTTTCCAGGTTGAATTTAAATGTGCTTACATCCCCTACAGAATCGTTTTGTGAAGAGTTTTTCGTTATTTGCAGGGCTGTGGTACTGTCTAAAATAACGTACAAGTGGTTCAAGTGGTTAAAATAAAGACTTCGCTATTGGTTCGAATGAATAGCTCGCTAACTATTCGTCTAAAAATTATGTTGCAAGGGGTTCGCACTCTTTAGGTACAGAGTAGGGAAACTCTCATGTTCCAGGATGCTAAGTGCAGTCTTCACACTGTCAACTAACGAGTAACTTATTACTAGGATAAAAAATACCCGAAATCTGCAGTTCGTACATGTCCTGGCATGGTTGTGAGGATGCATCAGAATTGGAAGGGGTAAAGAAAAGTAGCGAAGCTCATCTCGTAAGCTATAAGAGCATATATTTATGAAGAAAATATATCAGACAGCAGCAGAAATCAACTGTGTACACATGTCAAACCCTTTTGGAGATGTCTACACGGTACAGTGGAAGTCAAATGAACGTGTAGAACTGTGCCAGTCTTCGAGTTTCCATCAAGTGCATCATTACATGAGTCTGCAGACAAGCTCTCTGATGTTTGTAGCAGTACACCAATTTGCTTCCAGGATACGAGTTTCCAATCTGCACCATTCACTGAGCCTCATCTAAGTACGACGTGAGTATTACTAAACTTTTCATGACCTTCCTATCCAAAATGCATGCAGGTAGATCATCGGAAAGAGGGGGAATTGTTGGGATTTTTTAGCAGGCTGGTGTAACGGACACGCAAATATACTCATATAAAATCAAACAACGCTTGGGTATGCCAGCAATACGACCATATACATACGGAAAACTATAAAAAATATGAAAAATAGCACAAATTCGGTAAAAATCGAGTAAAACCATGTATAATTACGACAAGTTGACGAGATCTACATAAAATTGAGGGGAATACGACGAAATATGTAAAAATCACGAAAAAACTTGCAAAATGCGTAAATTGACATGGAATACATAAAATTAGAAAATAAGTACCATGAAATGCGGGGAATTGAAGTGTGGTGGGGGTATTCGGACTTTCAAGACCGAGAAAAGCTTGAAAATTATGCTGCATTCAGTTTTAACTCTCCCACTCCCCCTGTAAACTACGTGGGTTTTCGTAACACATACTTCAACAGAGGTGATATAAGTATTGCCGGCCATTGTGACTGAGCGGTTATAGGCACTTCATTCCGGAACCGCACTGCTGCTACGGCCTCAGGTTCGAAACCTGCCTCGGGCATGGATGTGTGTGATGTCCTTAGGTTAGTTACGTTTAAGTAGTTCTAAGTCTAGGGGACTGATGACCTCTGATGTTAAGTCCCATAGTGCTCAGAGCCATTTGAACCATTTTGATATAAGTATTAAATAGAGGCGCTACATTAACGCAGGCAAAACATGTGTATCCCAATCCGTAAGTATGTTCTCACACATGCAGTCGAATATAGATATAACGTGATTACGGTTGGTTCTCACAAGCAATGTAGGAGAGTGGACAGATGCCACATGTATCACCTTTATTAGGGTGAGGAGGTCATATTCGGGAAACATGGTGTTAGGATGAAATTTCTGTATTATCATACACATGGGCAAAACTACCTAACATCAGACCAGGAATTCTCTGTGCAAGAGGAATGCTGCTAGAGCCGTGGAGATACTACTGCCACCAGCAATTAGACTGTTACATAGCCTTTGGCTACTGATAGTGGTGCTTACTCTCTCACAAGAGCTTGCTGGTTCTTCGTGTGGATTTCGTACAGCAGGACGTGGGTGCTAACCGAATGTATCACCTATTGAAAATATTCGTGTCGTTTCTTCCTCACACCATTTCATAGTCAGACATAGCCACATCCGTCAAAACTGCTGCAACTACTAATAATAAGCATGACTGACGTGGGAAATGTGACTGAGCGTACTTTAAAAGACGTATAAAATCCATTAATTTCCTAAGAGACAAAGCAGCCATCTCCTGACTCCATTCTAGTTGGTTTATAAAGCAGCTCAAGCGGCGGATATACACTGATGATGCCTTCTTAGGACGTTAGAATAGTGTAGAACAAAGTAGTTTTATCATTTTAAGGTTTGTCACCGTAGTGATTTGGGTAGGAAACTTGCAGGATTGTTGTATGTCTGATTTTGGACAAATATATCGTGCATTCGAGTATTAAGAGCGTTGCATTCCGCGTGACTAATAGTTCAGAAACCATATGGCTTTAACAACACAGCATTTTTAGATGCAGAACTGTGTAGCCATGGGAGTGGGTGTTTATACTCTGTGATCTTTTCTTTGATGCCAGTACTTTATTGGTACTGACTCCAGACAGTGGAATAAAACTTCAGAATTGATAGCACAGTTGATTTATGTGAAATGTTTCAAACTCCATGTGTTTGGAGATCCATCATGTATAAACTACACGTTTCTTCTTAACCATCTGTTATACGACAGCAATACTCTCATGTCTACCGTACACTGATAAGGGGTGGTACCCTCCGTGACATGCACACATCCACAGAGATTTTATGCATTTTGGGGGATGCTGGGGTAAGATCGGTGTCGAACAGTCTTCCCTGTTCGCACTGTTCCCTCGTGAGACATGGAATGTAGTTGGTGTAGGACCCTTATACTTCTGGTCAGTTGCAGATTAAATTGGCGAGGGTGTTGTAGCGAGGACTGGTCAAGGATAATGTGGGAGGGATGGGTCAATCTCCGACTTTATCTATGAATGCGAGAATACTCTGTAGCGCCCATCCATAAAAAATGGTTCAAATGACTCTGAGCACTATGGGACTTAACTGTTGTGGTCATCAGTCCCTAGAACTTAGAACTACTTAAACCTAACTAACCTGAGGACATCACACACATCCATAACCAAGGCAGGATTCTAACCTGCGACCGTAGCGGTCGCGCGGTTCCAGACTGTAGCGCCTAGAACCGCTCGGCGTGTCCGGATCAGATAGTGTATGGAATCTCTAATGTTTCCATAAAGTGAGGTTCAACAGCTGCAAAGTATTTTGTAAAATTCATTTTAACCACCATCTGTTTATTGTCCCTTTAGTCATCTGCCGATTTCGCTTATTAACCATCATCAAGGAGGTACGATACAACAGATTAGTTAAAAACATCCCATATTCTTTTGAAGCTGAACCATATCGAAATTATTCGCAATTGTATAACCAATTTGTCTTAGAATACTGACAGTCATATTTTATGTCAAACGTGAGAGATTTGTTTCTCCTGTGATGTCTGTATGTTTGACATAAAATACTGACAGTCATATTTTAGGCCAAACATGAGAAACTTGTTTCTCCTGTGATGTCTTTGTGTTTGACATAAAATAATGACAGTCATCTTTTAGGACAAACATGAGAAACTTGTTTCTCGTGTGATGTCTGTATGTTTGGCATAAAATGTGACTGTCAGTATTCTAAGACAAATTGGTTATAGAGTTGAGGATAAGTTCGATATGGTTCAGCTTCAGAAGAATATGGGATATTTTTAACTAATCTGTTGCACCCTACATACTCGATGATGGATAATAAGCGAAACCGGTAAATGACTAATGGGACAATAAACAGCAGATGGTTAAAACGCAGTCAGTGAAATATGCAATCTCCGTTGCATACAGAGAGCAGTTACCATTGAACTTTAGCCCAACATTTGCTTTACCAACAACTGCGTACGCTGATGACCTTATGCTCATGGTATCTGCGAACTGGAGGTCCCAATTAGAGAGTTAAGCCACGCTGCTCCTCGCGTTCATCGGTGAATGATGCACGAACAGCAAAAAAAAAACTGTTTACCTACTTCTAACAGGGACGCTAAAAAGAAATCCAGTTATAAGGTTAAACAATATATCTATGAAAGGAAAGCTGTGACAAGATACCTTGGCATTTATTTTGACGAACATATACACCTTAACGAACATGTCAGACAGACAATTAACAAAGCGCCGAAACTGATGCATAAACTTGCAAGACTGAACGCTATAACATACATACTACCTCTTCAGACAATGAGGACATATTACACAACACTCTTTGAGTGAATAACTTGTTTTGCGGCTAGTGCTGGAGCACATCGATTATGCTTAGGTAAGTATAAAACCATTGTGAGGCGCGGCCAGAGGAGTGTTCTACTCTCAATCTCGGTGGCTTTCGGGACAACCTCGATTAAGGCACTGTACATGGTACTGGGTGTTTCCCCTACAGACATGAAAATTCGCTGCATACTGGCTGAAGAGCGGAAGACGCGACAAAATAAGATAAATAACTGATAAACGGAAATGAAACAGGTAGAGAACCGAGACATGGCAGACAGAATGTGACACAACTGGTATGGAAGACGAATCTACTCTTTCTTCTCCATTATACGAGAGCGGATGAATTTGAAGTGCATAAATCCAACACGCGGAATGGTGTACTTTCTCACGGGCCAAGGCCAACATCTTGAGCAGCTCCACAGGTTTGGCCTAAAACAGACACTTGCGTCTGTGGTGAGAATGGCACACCTGAACACATAGTGCTCATCTACGATGCCCTAGGACACATAAGATCGAGTTTAGGAAACCAGGACATAGGACAATTAACACGCAGACAAAATGACTTGAACTCTATGAAACAACCTCGCAGACGAGGTATCGCCAGCACAACATGAGGCATACAAACAGGAGAGACCATACACCAGAACAAGACAGGCTCCATATCAGACAGATGAGCAGTAGACACTAAACGACACAGAAAAGCGCAGACGTGGCATCGGATGGTATATCACACACAGGGAGTGAAGACGAGACAAACACATAAACATGGCAAAAGAAAGTGAGGGTTCTACGACACTAAATCGAATTAATATGAAAAAAATTCTCTATGTAGCTGTTTTTTATACCATTTCATAGTATGTAACACTATGTGAAGATGTGACATTTCTTCTTTCGCTGCATCAGATGTGACTGGCTCGATGTTTTACCAAGCCCTCGCACCTGATGCAGCTGACTCTGACGTTTTAAATCAACTCCCACTCTCCACAGTTACCTTAGGTTCGGAAACACATTATAACCAAACTAATCAATACATTAAGTATTAGCACTGTCAAGATAACTTATGTAACAGATGTAACCATACAAGAAGAAAGTATAAAGGGAAGAACTGTCATATCATAGCTAAGTCAAATTTCCATATCTTGTTTCTTCCATTAAATACACTTTTAAATTTAATTTAAAATACATCCACAACGTATCTTATTTATTATCATTATCTAAGTTAGCAACAAGTTTAAACTAAACTGTGTATATCCATTTGTACTTATTGTCTATATATATATATATATATATATATATATATATATATATATATATATATATATATATATATATATTGTTATTTTTTAATTCATCCTTTTGTAAAATTTTCAACAAAAAATGTACTAATAATCAAACTGAATTTATATGATATAACATGTAAAACCACACAGTGTACGACCTGCTATATAATAGCAGGCAGCAGGTCTTTGCTTGAGAAATAAATAAAATTTACCTACAACTGCGCCTGTGTAATCGATCTACTTAATTTCCCTGCCTACTGTTACTCACAAACATTTGTGTGTCTTGACTGACTCCAGCTTGTAGTCAATGTATACCATGCTTTTATTTTTCGTGCAGCACACAACATCTTATTTATCTATGTTAAGAAGTAGGTAGCCAGTCCTTGAATCGGTCGAAATGTAGTCGAGATCTTACTAGATATTTCTGGAACTTTCTCGGGAGAGAATTGCCTCGTGTATAAATACATCAGTTGCAGAAAACCTGAGATTGCAACTAATACTATCCACTTACTTGAGTAGCCATGGTCCTGTTATACTCCCCTGGAGCACAGGAGATATTACTTCACAGTCTGTAGATGACTGTCCATCCATGATGACACGCTGTGTCGTGCATATCAGAAAATCTGTCCATCCATGATGACACGCTGTGTCGTGCATACCAGAAAATCTTCGATCTATTCGCAAAATATGTTACATATCCTGTAGAAATGAATGTTCTGTAGAAAGTGTCAATGTGGTACTGAATGGAAAGTCCAGAAGCACCGACTCAACTTGGTTTAGAGACTGCGTTTGAGGCGGCTTCACAGTACTGGACTCCTTCGTACGCGCCGTCCATTGATCATTGCACAAGAGACGTACAACCATCAGTGCAAGAACAGCAGGCTAACTGCGCTGGTGTGGATGTTGTGGACGAGAAGATACCGATCTCCAGTGCACCACAGCCTTTACTGTTCGCCTCATGCTATGTGTTAACAGTTAGTGGTTCAAAGCGTCTTCATGTAGGACTTGAAGTTTCACAAGAAGATAGCCTGTCAACTGTGTTAGTGCTCGAAAATGTACCCAAAAATATTAAAGTTAGGTTTTCTGACTTCAAGTGGGATGAACTCTGTCGTCTAAAAACATATATCAAGAAGCATATGACTACCGAATACGCTCCATCCCACTCCTACCAGGTCATGTACTGCGCCAGTCTAACTGTGAGTATTCTATCAATGTATGACGATGCTACACCAAGAATTAAAAGTGTTGAGGGCCATAGTATTTTCATGCAGCACTCGACTATTGATAACTTATTCAGTCTAGACATGGCAGTAACTAGTACAATAGGGAGACTAAATAGATGGCGTCCATATGTTCAAGCTGTATACAGGGACATCATTAACTGGCTTCACACATGTAGCATTCACATAGACGATACAGATCATTGTTTTAGTACCTGTATAACTGCAGTGCCGAAGTCTTGTGCTATTCCTCGAATAGGTGTTGAAAATGTTGAACTCAAATTTACTGATGGAATACCAGACTATTACAATGCGCCTATAACATTACGAGATACACGTGCTGAATTTGAGGGTTATAAGAAACAGCTATTTTCGAAATACTGTACTTCTGCTGCACCATTTAAAAAAGAATGAACTTATTGTTTCCATGCTGATCATAATTGTATATCTTCAATAAATAAATATATTTATAATATTAAATTTCTCTTTGTGTTTTTCATCTCTCTAGACAAACATATCACATACCTTAATGCATGTTAGTATACGTTTATGTACGTTAATGTATGTGACACTCTTCCCTTTAAATATAACATTTGAAGTTCATTCTATCGCGTAGCTGCTGTAGCTCAGTTGGTAAGGTGACTGCGCTATAGTGGCTACACACACATATTATTTATCGTATAAAAGCCTATTGCACGCCAGCACCTAGCACAGTAGGTACCATGGCAGGCTGGGTGAAGCACCCTCGCCGCAAGGACTTTGCTGTAGGTGACTGGTCCTGTGATGATGACCAAGACCAGAAGACCAATAAGAAGAATGGAGCACTCCTTCCCGACGGCATAAGAGCGATAATTGTAGGTCCTTCCAACTGTGGCAAGACAAATGTCCTCATGGCTCTGTTAACACACATAGACGGAGTCCACTTCGAACACCTTTTTGTCTTCTCCGAAACGCTCTTTCAACCCAAGTACCAGTTACTGCAGAAAATATTAGATGGGGTAGATGGTATAACGTACAGAGCATTCAGTGAAAGCGACGACATCCCCCCACCTGAAGAGGTAAAGCCTAACACTGTCTTCACAGTTGACGATGTGGCTGTTGAAAAGCAGGATCAAACTCGTAGATATTTCTGCTTTGGTCGTCATATGAGTGTTGATGTGTTTTATCTGAGTCAGACATATTCCAGGATCCCAAAACAGTTGGTGAGGGATAATGCCAACCTCATTATAGCCTTCATCAAGACAATCTCAATTTAAAATACATTTACCAGGCTCATGTAGGGACCGACATGTCATACAATGTATTTGTAAAGATATGTGCAGATTGTTGGAACCACGGGTTTCTCATTATTGATAAAAGTCGGAAACTGAATGACGGAAGGTATAGCCGGAACTTCGAGGAGTTTCTCCATATATAAACGTACAAAATAGCTGAGTGCGTCAGTAGACACTACATCATGGACAAATTCGCACGCATGGCATACGCTCAGTCTGAGAGGTTAGGTGTGCATGGACAGAATGCTCGCCTGTACACCGAAATGAAATTTAAGAATCTTGAGGCAAGACTCTGTAAGGTTGTAAGGGAATTAAAGGACACTGAGAAACTTCTTGCGCTTAACCAAAATCGGCTAGAGAATAGAATTAGCGCAATTGAGGGGAAGATCGAATCTGAGGTTGTTGTTATTGAAGAAAGAGGTGTGGGAAACAAGAATAAGAAGAAGAACAACAAATCATATATAAAACCACGTTATATGTAGAGCTCTGATTAGTATGCTCCGAGACGTCGACAAAGCATAAAGTCATTCAGGCGCGTAAAGCAGTTCGAGAGAAATTACGTTTGCTGAGGTTGGTACATATGGATCGCGAGCAAACACTAAGAGAAACTTTTAAACCTGTTACCGAATGTATCAGTAAGATGGCTTCGCGTGATAATGATCCAATCGCAGAATTCACCAACCAGTATGGGGCGGGTACGATAGATAGAACATTTGGTGTCAGCCGGGAGAGATCGTACATGCAAGGCTCTCAAACTATTAGTTTATCCGATAGCACAATACTCATAGGGGATACAGAGTTTAAAAGAACACCTGGCTTAATGAATCTAATCTTCCTAAGGCCCTTAAAAAACTTAAAATACTCTACCAATGATCGCAAAGTGTATGGTGAAATACTACAATTGACTGAGCTGTATAAAAATTCTGACGGAACACTGAGAAACCCGCAGAACTCTAAATACACGATCATTATACAACCTTTACTGAATGAGCAGCCTAAAAGCATTGGTTGAGGGTGTAGACTTTCAGCATAAAGTTGTGAGCAATCAACTCCCGCAGTATATATATTACCATGAGCCGAATGAACTAATAGACAGACTTCGACTGTTGATGGCTTTGGCTGCTGCGGGCAATACAGCTCATTCGAATGAGGTTGTTTCGATAATCTCTGAGCTTCGAGAGAGAGGTATCATCGAATAAGTATGGAAAAGGTAGTTCGAGAATTGCACAAGCCAGCACGCAAAACATACCCTCCCAGGCATGTCATGATTAAAGGGCTGGATGACTTGTGGCAGGCCGATCTTGTAGATATGAGTCAATATTCACATGAGAATAATGGATTCAAATACATTTTAATGGTTATTGATACATACTCTAAATTCGCATGGGCATAAGTCGTCAAAACTAAAACCGGTAGAGATGTTGCTGTAGTGTTTGAGAGTTTGCTGCAGACAGGAACGAATCGATGCCCGGACAATCTTCAAACCGATCATGGTGGTGAGTTTTACAATGAACATTTCAAGACTGTGATGGAGCAGTACGGGATACACCACTACTCCATGTTTACCCACCTGAAAGCTAGGATCGTGGAGCGTTTGAACAGAACAGTCAAAGCTCAAATGTGGATGCGTTTTAATCTTCGCGGTTCGTACAAGTGGGTAGATATCCTCCCACAGATAATTGCAAAGTATAATCGAACCAAACATAGTACAATAAAAATGAGACCAATCGATGTTCGCGATAATTCACTCATGGACACAGTATATTTCCGCATTAAAATGCTGGACCCGCGCAAACAGGGGTTCAATGTAGGCGACTTAGTACGTATTTCAAAACACAAGACAGCGTTCGAGAAATCGTACTTACAAAACTGGTCGGCGGAGATATGCATAGTATCCAAAGTGCAGAGAACGAACCCTAGGACATATATCTTAAAGGATGGCAAGGGTGAAGAAATTGCAGGGTGCATTTACACGGAGGAATTGCAGAAGAGTTCTGAGCCATATGTATTTCTCGTCGAGCGCGTGATAGGACGTCACGGGAATAGAGCGCTAGTTAAATGGTTAGGATTTCCATCATCACAAAACAGTTGGATTGACGCTGACAGTATATAACAGAGAACGTAGACCTATATCTTATCAGTGGCGTACCATGCATGATAGGAGGCACACCATAATAAGAGGTGGAGTTGGTATTCTCGACCATTCGCCTGTTGAAGTGCACACTCCGGGGTATATCTTCTGTGGGCCTGGAACAAAGCTTCAGAAACGCCTGGCACGCGGTGATAGACTAGACGAAGCCTGCCTTGAACACGACCTCGCACACGCTGCAAATAAAGATCTCCCAGCAAGCCACGTTGCCAACCGAATATTAGCCGATAAAGCTAAGCAAATAAGACGAAGAAAAGATATCGTAAATGGTCAGCGTGTTGCTACATTCGTAGTTGATGAAACCATGCGTGGAAAAATTAAGTTGGGCTTGGGGGTGACCAATTTCAAACGAATTATAAATGCAGCGCGAACAGATTTGGGAGCGAAGAATAAGAAACCCGGTTGTTTGAAAAACTGTATTCTCATATTGATGTGTGTAGCTAAACGTGTGTTGAAGGGTGGGGAGGGGGAAGAATAACAAGAAGAAGAAGACTGCAATTAAACCGCATAGGGTCCCCACTACCAAACACATCGGGTGGAATTATTCCGTTCCTCGTTCCATTAAAAAAAAAAAAAATGTTCAAATGGCTCTGAGCACTATGGGACTTAACTTCTGAGGTCATCAGTCCCTTAGAACTTAGAACTACTTAAACCTAACTAACCTAAGGACATCACACACATCCATGCCCGAGGCAGGATTCGAACCTGCGACCGTAGCGGTCGCGCGGTTCCAGACTGTAGGGCCTAGAACCGCTCGGCCACCCCGGCCGGCAACTCGTTCAACCCCTTGCAGCTTTGTCGGCTGTAGGTTCACTTACAGATGGGGCTGCAGCCGTAGCCAAAACGGTCAAATACGCACGAAATGCACATGCGCAACTAGAGGAAGCCAGAAGACATAATCGGCCCATGAAAGCAGCAGCTATCGGAAACAGTCTCTACTTGAAACCATACAGGAAAGGACTAGGTCTCTTCATAAATAAAAAATAGGTCCGTTAGTTATCCTCCCTGATCGAGCGCTCACGAGTAAAGATCTCGTGAATATTGTTAAAGAAAAACTTCACATTCTTGGATTCCGTGGCGTCTTTATGCGGGATACATTACCGAAGACCATGTGGCGGACTAATGAGTGCGGAATTGTAAATTTAGATGTTTCTGGCGGTCCAGGGACCCATTGAGTGGCGTATGTTAAGAAAAATGGCTCTGAGCACTATGCGACTTAACTTCTGAGGTCATTAGTCGCCTAGAACTTAGAACTAATTGAACCTAACTAACCTAAGGACATCACACACATCCATGCCCGAGGCAGGATTCGAACCTGCAACCGTAGTGGTCACGCGGTTCCAGACTGAAGCGCCTTTAACCGCACGGCCACACCGGCCGGCCGTATGTTAAGAAAAGTGCAAATACAGTACGATATTTCGATTCAATTGGGGATTTAAAGCCGCCTGAAGAATTACAACGCTACTTAACCAGCAAAAGACGTGTTTTCTACAATTTCCGGCGATATTAGGACTTTAACACATACCTGTGCGGGCATATCTGCGCTATGTTGCTCATCACAGCGATGGCAAATTAGCCTTCGCCTGCATCAGCGAACCTCTGGAATGCGCTCTATGTTTAGACCGAGCGGTGAGAAGTCTGGAATGCGCGCTTTCACCTCTCCTCGTCAGAGCCGGTGTGCGAACATCCATCATTGATCGCACGCCTATCATTGGAGGTTTAGATCAGTGATCTCTATGCTACCTTGATGTTGAACTTCAGCCATTCTATCGCGCCAGCCATATATGCTCATATTTCGTTTCTTTCCAAAGTACAACATGGCTGCTAGGAAATGTCACTTGAACACGAAAAGCAAATACTTTTTCAATTCCTCTCCCTCATAAGCCTATTACTTCATATGTGGACATAAAGTTCAAAACAAGAAATCAGTCTGCAATTCTTTGTCACATGCAGACCGATGGAAATTTGTTTGCCAAACTACAATATGGCGGACGATGCAAAGCACGTGTATATGCAGACACGCTGCAGTTCTACACTCCTGGAAATGGATAAAGGAACACATTGACACCGGTGTGTCAGGCCCACCATACTTGCTCCGGACACTGCGAGAGGGCTGTACAAGCAATGATCACACGCACGGCACAGCGGACACACCAGGAACCGCGGTGTTGGCCGTCGAATGGCGCTAGCTGCGCAGCATTTGTACACCGCCGCCGTCAGTGTCAGCCAGTTTGCCGTGGCATACGGAGCTCCATCGCAGTCTTTAACACTGGTAGCATGCCGCGACAGCGTGGACGTGAACCGTATGTGCAGTTGACGGACTTTGAGCGAGGGCGTATAGTGGGCATGCGGGAGGCCGGGTGGACGTACCGCCGAATTGCTCAACACGTGGGGCGTGAGGTCTCCACAGTACATCGATGTTGTCGCCAGTGGTCGGCGGAAGGTGCACGTGCCCGTCGACCTGGGACCGGACCGCAGCGACGCACGGATGCACGCCAAGACCGTAGGATCCTACGCAGTGCCGTAGGGGACCGCACCGCCACTTCCCAGCAAATAAGGGACACTGTTGCTCCTGGGGTATCGGCGAGGACCATTCGCAACCGTCGCCATGAAGCTGGGCTATGGTCCCGCACACCGTTACGCCGTCTTCCGCTCACGCCCCAACATCGTGCAGCCCGCCTCCAGTGGTGTCGCGACAGGCGTGAATGGAGGGACGAATGGAGACGTGTCGTCTTCAGCGATGAGAGTCGCTTCTGCCTTGGTGCCAATGATCGTCGTATGCATGTTTGGCGCCGTGCAGGTGAGCGCCACAATCAGGACTGCATACGACCGAGGCACACAGGGCCAACACCCGGCATCATGGTGTGGGGAGCGATCTCCTACACTGGCCGTACACCACTGGTGACCGTCGAGGGGACACTGAATAATGCACGGTACATCCAAACCGTCATCGAACCCATCGTTCTATCATTCCTAGACCGGCAAGGGAACTTGCTGTTCCAACAGGACGATGCACGTCCGCATGTATCCCGTGCCACCCAACGTGCTCTAGAAGGTGTAAGTCAACTACCCTGGCCAGCAAGATCTCCGGATCTGTCCCCCATTGAGCATGTTTGGGACTGGATGAAGCGTCGTCTCACGCGGTCTGCACGTCCAGCACGAACGCTGGTCCAACTGAGGCGCCAGGTGGAAATGGCATGGCAAGCCGTTCCACAGGACTACATCCAGCATCTCTACGATCGTCTCCATGGGAGAATAGCAGCCTGCATTGCTGCGAAAGGTGGATATACACTGTATTAGTGCCGACATTGTGCATGCTCTGTTGCCTGTGTCTATGTGCCTGTGGTTCTGTCAGTGTGATCATGTGATGTATCTGACCCCAGGAATGTGTCAATAAAGTTTCCCCTTCCTGGGACAATGAATTCACGGTGTTCTTATTTCAATTTCCAGGAGTGTATATTCGGAGACCAGACTTCTACATCCAAGTTGTATAAGGATCACTGGTTTAGATGCAATGTCGTACACTCTGACTTTAAAAGAGCGAGGATCAGTATTACGTGCAAATTACTTTCCGCCGATTGATTTAAGTGCAGGGGACTGGAGTATTGCGCTTATTGGTCTGGAGACGTATAACAGCATTCCAAATATCACAAAGAGCAACAAAAACTGCATCTGGAAATTGACGGTCGGAAGGAGATTCTACAAATACAACCTGGTGCCTATGATATTGATTATTTAAAGGAAGTCTTAAAACAGTCAGGAAAAGGTATAGAACTATGCGCAAACATTAATACCCTTAAATCTGAAATACGGACAGAGAGTGCAACGATCGATTTTAGACAGAGAGATTCAATAGGTCCTCTGCTAGGTTTTGCAAAGGATCGTGTTTTGGTGAAGGACGCCAGTAAATTTTACGCATCGGATCAAGCTGTAGATATACTACCAGTCAGCACAAACCACGTTGAGTGCAATATTGCCACAAACTCATACCTCAACGATAAGTTGAGTCACTCAATTTACGGATTCTTCCCTACAGTCGGTACTGGGTACAAAACAGGTCAAGCCCCTACAAACTCTATGTATCTGCCGGTGACAGTTCAGACATTGGACTACCTAGAACTGCGTATTGTTGACCAGAATAATCACGTTGCTGACTTTCGAGGAGAAGATATCATTGTACGCATGCATCTAAGGCGAGATGGGAGTAAGGTATAAAGCTAGCACACCGAACTCACAACCCGTCAGTGTATCGCGGAGCCGCAAAGTGATAACACGCCTTAATTACGAATTCCTTATTTCAGCAGGTTTCAAACCGCAAAATGACGACGCTCAACGTAACTCAGTCAGTAGAGTATGATGGTCGAATTATACGTCATGAATAACACTCACACAAACCCTACGCTTCAAGCACACTTAACAAAAATGATGAAATTAGGATTATTATCCAGCATCAGGACGCCGTAACATTGCCTTGCAAGAGCTTCCTGTATCTGGACTATACATTTAAGAAAGCTGACGCCACTGTGGTAACGCTATCGAAGCTCACGCAAAATACTTCAGCATTCCTGTTTCAAGAGATACGTTATGAATTTAACGGTACTGAAATATATCACTCACACAATGTTGGCATAATGTAAACCCTTAAGACGTATGTTTCAGCCTAGCCTCTGATTCAAACAGCTTGGAAAATGCGGCATGGTTCATAGATGTGCCTGATGGTGAGGGGGGATACAGCCGAAATACCGCGTGCGTGACACTAAAAATGCTTATGGGTTATTTTGAGGACATGCAGCGAATTATTATGAACCCCTAAACAGTAACGTATTTTGTTGTGGAGTGCAAGTGATGCGAATTCATTCCTTCAAACGGTTGCAGAGAATGTTCAAATAAAGATTAATAGTATAGTATGGAAAATGCCACGCTGACGAGGAACGCCTGGAGCTCTTAAAAGTTCTGAATGCCAGCACCTATCTACCACTAACCTTCCGTTCATGGGAGCTTTTTGAATACCCAGTCCTACCTACAGCATCCACACATACTTGGGCTATTAAAACATCAGTGCAGTTGGGAGCACCTCGATTCATCATAATCGCATTTCAAACTCAAAAGCGAGGGAATGTATCAAAGGACTCAACTGAATTTGACCACTGCAAGTTAACTAACGACAGAGTCTACCTAAATTCCGAATACTACCCGTACGAGAATCTACATCTACAATGAGACAGCAATGCATACATTCTTGCATTTGACATGTATGCGATATTCCGAGCATCTTATTTACGAAGGTGTTGAAAATGAAGGATGCCTACTGAGTCCACAGAGTTTCAAGAAGCTAGCACCAATAATCGCGATTGACTATTCAAAACAGAATGAGATAATTAAAACAGGGCCTGTAGATGTACGGACTGAATCTGAATCTTCAACGAACTTTCAAGATAACACTGCAGCGTATGCTCTAGTTCTGCATGATCGTGTTGTTAACTGCTATACACTCAGAGGTGTAGTGCAACGAGTTGTATAAATTAGTAGGTGCTCTGCTCGCTCTAAGGCAGATCACGATGTTACCCCAAGGTGTGAGGATCGTAGCTGACGTACAAGGATTTTACTATGACGAAAGCAGGCGATTCATAATTAAAGACTGTGCATTAATAGCATTCACACAAAGTGATGGAATAATAGGAACATTTTCAAATGGTTCAAATGGCTCTGAGCACTATGGGACTCAACTGCTGAGGTCATTAGTCCCCTAGAACTTAGAACTAGTTAAACCTAACTAACCTAAGGACATCACAAACATCCATGCCCGAGGCAGGATTCGAACCTGCGACCGTAGCGGTCTTGCGGTTCCAGACTGCAGCGCCTTTAACCGCACGGCCACTTCGGCCGGCGGAACATTTTCATCAAGAGTTGCCTCACCGAAACCATTCAAGGAAGTGAAGTGCATTAAAACATGTAGAAGCGCAATGTGGTTAACACAATTCTATCAAGGAATTCACTGGGATGACCCTGGCATCTCTTATAAATACACTCCTGGAAATGGAAAAAAGCACACATTGACACCGGTGTGTCAGACCCACCATACTTGCTCCGGACACTGCGAGAGGGCTGTACAAGCAATGATCACACGCACGGAACAGCGCACACACCAGGAACCGTGGTATTGGCCGTCGAATGGCGCTAGCTGCGCAGCATTTGTGCACCGACACCGTCAGTGTCAGCCAGTTTGCCGTGGCATACGGAGCTCCATCGCAGTCTTTAACACTGGTAGCATGCCGCGACAGCGTGGACGTGAACCGTATGTGCAGTTGACGGACTTTGAGCGAGGGCGTATAGTGGGCATGCGGGAGGCCGGGTGGACGTACCGCCGAATTGCTCAACACGTGGGGCGTGAGGTCTCCACAGTACATCGATGTTGTCGCCAGTGGTCGGCGGAAGGTGCACGTGCCCGTCGACCTGGGACCGGACCGCAGCGACGCACGGATGCACGCCAAGACCGTAGGATCCTACGCAGTGCCGTAGGGGACCGCACCGCCACTTCCCAGCAAATTAGGGACACTGTTGCTCCTGGGGTATCGGCGAGGACCATTCGCAACCGTCTCCATGAAGCTGGGCTACGGTCCCGCACACCGTTAGGCCGTCTTCCGCTCACGCCCCAACATCGTGCAGCCCGCCTCCAGTGGTGTCGCGACAGGCGTGAAAGGATGGACGAATGGAGACGTGTCGTCTTCAGCGATGAGAGTCGCTCCTGCCTTGGTGCCAATGATGGTCGTATGCGTGTTTGGCGCCGTGCAGGTGAGCGCCACAATCAGGACTGCATACGACCGAGGCACACAGGGCCAACACCCGGCATCATGGTGTGGGGAGCGATCTCCTACACTGGCCGTACACCACTGGTGATCGTCGAGGGGACACTGAATAGTGCACGGTACATCCAAACCGTCATCGAACCCATCGTTCTACCATTCCTAGACCGGCAAGGGAACTTGCTGTTCCAACAGGACAATGCACGTCCGCATGTATCCCGTGCCACCCAACGTGCTCTAGAAGGTGTAAGTCAACTACCCTGGCCAGCAAGATCTCCGGATCTGTCCCCCATTGAGCATGTTTGGGACTGGATGAAGCGTCGTCTCACGCGGTCTGCACGTCCAGCACGAACGCTGGTCCAACTGAGGCGCCAGGTGGAAATGGCATGGCAAGCCGTTCCACAGGACAACATCCAGCATCTCTACGATCGTCTCCATGGGAGAATAGCAGCCTGCATTGCTGCGAAAGGTGGATATACACTGTACTAGTGCCGACATTGTGCATGCTCTGTTGCCTGTGTCTATGTGCCTGTGGTTCTGTCAGTGTGATCATGTGATGTATCTGACCCCAGGAATGTGTCAATAAAGTTTCCCCTTCCTGGGACAATGAATTCACGGTGTTCTTATTTCAATTTCCAGGAGTGTATTTGGCGCGAGTGCTCCGAGTATTTGATCACAAGAAGACAATCATCTACGTTAAAGGTGATGCGAAGATTACCTGGCTGCGTCGAATATTTAAATTTGCTTCTATTGAAGATCTGGAATTGTACAGCTGTCCATGTATCCATAGACTCAAGAACATTTACGAAAAAAGTGCTTTTGTATCTGCATACGAGAATCTAAAGTTACTTTTAACTTGGATTACAAATAAATAATCATTTATAAAATTTGTTCTTTTTCTTTCTTTCTATGACACCTTACATCTGTAGCACGTAAGTTTATTGGCGGATGTTGTATATGAAGCGAATTCCAATGGAACTGTCTCAGGCGCATACCACAGCCTCGATGCGCTAAGTAATGTTACCTGAGTCAGTGAAAGACCAGCTTTCACCTCACCTGCGTGGCAATGCGTCAGATGCCAGCCGAGCGGCTGCCGGCTTCAGAGGCCGAAAAAATGATTTAAATGGCTCTGAGCACTATGGAACGTAACTTCTGAGGTCACCAGACCCCTAGAACTTAGAACTACTTAAACCTAACTAACCTAAGGATATCACACACATCCATGACCGAGGCAGGATTCGAACCTGCGACCGTAGCGATCGCGCGGTTCCATAGAACCGCTCGGCCACCATGGCCGGCCAGGGGTTGGAAGAAAGTGTTGAGGCACACTGCGTGTTTGCAACTGGCGGAATATGTCCAGCATGCGTCATTCAGAATTTATTTGTGTCTTTAAAGATGTAAAACCTTATAGGTATCTCTGCACGTCTTGTAGACACACAAAAATAAAATTATAATATTTTTTCAATAAAAAAGAATGATCATGATTGAGGGCGAAATAATAAAAAAATTCCAAATTTTTACAATAAAGTAAGTGAATTTAATATTGAATTTAGAATTTTTTTACAGTGTTTGACAAATATCAATTTACAGTACCATGATTCAATTTTCACATTTATATATGAGTTTACAGATACATGATTTGTTTTTGACGAATAATATCAACCTTATGATGTTTGAAGATAGCTTTTCTCAGACTTTACACTATTCAGAAATATAAGCATTTACAACTAATGCAGAGGTACTATAACCTATTTACAGTATCTTACAAGGTAAATACTATCGCTAGTGAAGTTCCACCGGAAAAACTTTTAGCCGGCCGGAGTGGCCGTGCGGTTCTAGGCGCTACAGTCGGGAACCGAGCGACCGCTACGGTCGCAGGTTCGAATCCTGCCTCGGGCATGGATGTGTGTGATGTCCTTAGGTTAGTTCGGTTTAATTAGTTGTAAGTTCTAGGCGACTGATGACCTCAGAAGTTAAGTCGCATAGTGCTCAGAGCCATTTTAACCATTTGAAAAACTTTTAACTAAAGGCGAACGTATTTGTTTGAAGTGGGTGGCTCTAAAACATTTTCCACTATGACAAGCAGTTGAAAATGCATTTCAAACAAATAAGTGGCTCTAAACGTTTTTTCCACTACAACAAGCATGCGAACATACCGGGTGATCAAAAAGTCAGTATAAATTTGAAAACTTAATAAACCACGGAATAATGTAGCTAGAGAGGTAAAAGTTGACACACATGCTTGGAATGACACGGGGTTTTGTTAGAACCGAAAAAAAACAACGTTCACGAAATGTCCTACAGATGCGCGTCGTTTGGTGATGATCGTGTGCTCTGCTGCCACTTTCGTCACGCTTGGCCTCCCAGGTCCGCAGATCACAGTCCGTGCGATTATTGGCTTTGGGATTACCTGAAGTCGCAAGTGTATCGTGATCGATCTAGATCTCTAGGGATGCTGAAAGACAACATCCGACGCCAATGCCTCACCATAACTTCGGACATGCTTTACAGTGCTGTTCACAACATTATTCCTCGATTACAGTTATTGTTGAGGAATGATGGTGGGCGTATTGAGCATTTCCTGTAAAGAACATCATCTTTGCTTTGTCTTACTTTGTTATGATAATTATTGCTATTCTGATCAGATGAAGCGCCATCTGTCGGATATTTTTGAACTTTTGTATTTTTTCGGTTCTAATAAAACCCCATGTCATTCCAAGCATGTATGTCAATTTGTACCTATCTATCTACATTATTCCGTGGTTTATTCTGTTTTCAAATTTATACTGACTTTTTCATCACCCAGTATACAGAGTGGTCCATTGATAGTGACCGGTCCAAATATCTCACGAAACAAACATCAAACGGAAAAACTATAAAGAACGAAACTCTTCTAGCTTGAAGGGGGAAACCAGATGGCGCTATGGTTGGCCCGCTAGATGGCGCTGCCATAGGTCAAGCGGATATAAACTGCGTTTTTTAAATAGGAATCCAATTTTTGTTACATACTCGTGTAATACGTAAAGAAACATGAATGTTTTAGTTGGACCACTTTTTTCGCTTTGTGATAGATGGCGCTGTAATAGTCACAAACCTGTAAGTACGTGGTATCACGTAACATTCCGCCTGTACAGACGGTATTTGCTTCGTGATACATTACCCGTGTTAAAATGGACGGTTTACCAATTGCGGAAAAGGTCGATATCGTGTTCATGTATGGCTATTGTGATCAAAATGCCCAACGGGCGTGTGCTATGTATGCTGCTCGGTATCCTGGACGACATCATCCAAATGTCGGGACCGTTCGCCGGATAGTTACGTTATTTAAAGAAACAGAAAGTGTTCAGCAACATGTGAAACGTCTACCACGACCTGCAACAAATGATGATGCCAAAGTAGGTGTTTTAGCTGATGTCGCGGCTAATCCGCACGTCAGCAGCAGACAAATTGCGCGAGAACAGGGAATCTCAAAAACGTCAGTGTTCAGAATGCCACATCAACATCGATTGCAACAGTACCATATTTGTATGCACCAGGAATTTTATGGCGACGACTTTGAACGTCGTGTACAGTTCTGCCACTGGGCACAAGAGAAATTACGGGACGATGACAGATTTTTTGCACGCGTTCTATTTAGCGACGAAGCGTCATTCACCATCAGCCGTAAGGTAAACCGGCATAATATGCACTATTGGGCAACGGAAAATCCAGGAGGGCTGTGACAAGTGGAACATCAGTGACCATGGCGGGTTAATGTATGGTGCGGCATTATGGGAGGAAGGATAAATGGCCCCCATTTTATCGATGGCAATCTAAATGGTGCAATGTATGCTGATTTCCTACGTAATGTTCCACCGATGTTACTACAAGTTGTTTCACTGCATGACAGAATGGCGATGTACTTCCAACATGATGGGGGTCCGGCACATAGCTCGTGTCCGGTTGAAGTGGTACGGAATAGCATATTCGATGACAAGTGGATTGATCGTCGGAGCATTTTAAGGATATTTGCTATAGTGATCCACCGACAACGCCTGAAAACATGCGTCAGCGCATTGTCAATGCATGTGCGAACATCACGGAAGGCGAACTACTCGCTGTTGAGAAGAATGTCGTTACACGTATTTCCAAATGCATTGAGGTTGACGGACATCATTTTGAGCATTTATTGCATTAATGTGGTATTTACAGGTCATCACGCAGTAACAGCAAGTGTTCTCAGAAATGATAAGTTCACAAAGCGACATGTATCACATTGGATCAACCGAAATCAAATGTTCAAACGTACCTACGTTCTGTATTTTAATTTAAAAAACCTACCTGTTACCAACCGTTCGTCTAAAATTGTGAGCCATATGTTTGTGACTATTACAGCACCATCTATCACAAAGCGATAAACGTGGTCCAACTAAAACATTCATATTTCTTTGCGTACTACACGAATATGTAATAAAAAATGGGGGTTCCTATTTAAATAAACGCAGTTGATATCCGTTTGATCTATAGCAGCGCCATCTAGCGGGCCAACCACAGCGCCATCTGGTTTCCCCCTTCAAGCTAGACAAGTTTCGTTCTTCGCAGTGTTTTCGTTTTGCGCTTATTTCGTGAGATATTTGGCCCGGTCATGATCAATGGACCACCCTGTATATATTTCTCTCAAGTTGACCAAGTGAACACACACACACACACACACACACACACACACACAGACACACACACACACACACACACACACACACACATATATATATATATATATATATATATATATATATATATATATATATATATATATATATATACACTCCTGGAAATTGAAATAAGAACACCGTGAATTCATTGTCCCAGGAAGGGGAAACTTTATTGACACATTCCTGGGGTCAGATACATCACATGATCACACTGACAGAACCACAGGCACATAGACACAGGCAACAGAGCATGCACAATGTCGGCACTAGTACAGTGTATATCCACCTTTCGCAGCAATGCAGGCTGCTATTCTCCCATGGAGACGATCGTAGAGATGCTGGATGTAGTCCTGTGGAACGGCTTGCCATGCCATTTCCACCTGGCGCCTCAGTTGGACCAGCGTTCGTGCTGGACGTGCAGACCGCGTGAGACGACGCTTCATCCAGTCCCAAACATGCTCAATGGGGGACAGATCCGGAGATCTTGCTGGCCAGGGTAGTTGACTTACACCTTCTAGAGCACGTTGGGTGGCACAGGATACATGTGGACGTGCATTGCCCTGTTGGAACAGCAAGTTCCCTTGCCGGTCTAGGAATGGTAGAACGATGGGTTCGATGACGGTTTGGATGTACCGTGCACTATTCAGTGTCCCCTCGACGATCACCAGTGGTGTACGGCCAGTGTAGGAGATCGCTCCCCACACCATGATGCCGGGTGTTGGCCCTGTGTGCCTCGGTCGTATGCAGTCCTGATTGTGGCGCTCACCTGCACGGCGCCAAACACGCATACGACCATCATTGGCACCAAGGCAGAAGCGACTCTCATCGCTGAAGACGACACGTCTCCATTCGTCCCTCCATTCACGCCTGTCGCGACACCACTGGAGGCGGGCTGCACGATGTTGGGGCGTGAGCGGAAGACGGCCTAACGGTGTGCGGGACCGTAGCCCAGCTTCATGGAGACGGTTGCGAATGGTCCTCGCCGATACCCCAGGAGCAACAGTGTCCCTAATTTGCTGGGAAGTGGCGGTGCGGTCCCCTACGGCACTGCGTAGGATCCTACGGTCTTGGCGTGCATCCGTGCGTCGCTGCGGTCCGGTCCCAGGTCGACGGGCACGTGCACCTTCCGCCGACCACTGGCGACAACATCGATGTACTGTGGAGACCTCACGCACCACGTGTTGAGCAATTCGGCGGTACGTCCACCCGGCCTCCCGCATGCCCACTATACGTCCTCGCTCAAAGTCCGTCAACTGCACATACGGTTCACGTCCACGCTGTCGCGGCATGCTACCAGTGTTAAAGACTGCGATGGAGCTCCGTATGCCACGGCAAACTGGCTGACACTGACGGCGGCGGTGCACAAATGCTGCGCAGCTAGCGCCATTCGACAGCCAACACCGCGGTTCCTGGTGTGTCCGCTGTGCCGTGCGTGTGATCATTGCTTGTACAGCCCTCTCGCAGTGTCCGGAGCAAGTATGGTGGGTCTGACACACCGGTGTCAATGTGTTCCTTTTTCCATTTCCAGGAGTGTATATATATATATATATATATAATTGGTGGAACTCACATACTTAAAACTACTTCTGACTGGATGGCTAGTGGCAGGTGAAATTTACAAACTAATATCTAATCTCTATAACAACAACTTCGATCAAAGCAGATATGGGCTGTTAATTTTTTTTTTCTTCATTATAGAAGGTACAAGTGAACTGGTCAAATTTACGTTTACTCTCATGTTCATTAAATAGTAATATTGGTCAAAAATATATTTACATATATATAGGCTTTTTTAAATAATTTGAGTTTTTTTTAAAAAAAATTATGATTTTCTTTCGGAGAATAATTAATATGTAATATACACACGTACACACACTTAACACAGGCTCGTGCACATTCGCACACTCAGACGTACACGGAAGCACGCAAACTGATACACACTACGCAGTACAAAACACTCACATCCAATATTTACATTATGATAAAAGGGTCATACTACTACTCTGAGACGCTCTCTCTCTCTCTCTCTCTCTCTCTCTCTCTCTCTCACGCTCTCTCTCTCTCTCAGAGTCCCCTACCCCTTCTCTCGCTACAAGTGAGTAGTGTGAGTACGGGCGAGTTTCATTCCCGTCATCACAGATGACCCTTTTATCGTCATGAGGCGACAGACCGATTTTAAACTGTAGCACAATATACACCTCGTGCGCTATCGATCGAATACTGGTTTGCCTTACCACATGCGGTGACTGTGGTGCAGCACCACGAATACCTCCGCGTAGGCATTGCAAATAGTCTTCGATAGATAGCGCTATCGATCTTATGCAACGCACACCCTTAGCCCGCCTCTGTGTTGCACCTTCCAATGTGCGATATTCATACATTTTTGACCAAAGACCTACAAACTCCACAATCGGCAATCCATTCGACTCCACCTTCATGAAATCGATAACCTTCTTGTTCTGCGGAACAATTCCATAAGGATTATCGGCCGCATAAGAAGACGTGTCGAATTCATTACCGTGATACCTAATTACTTCATATGGATCGCAGTTCTTCACCCAATAAGTGAAGCTGTCTGTATCCATATAAAGTAAATTAGGATATGCGAAATGAGTTTTCGCGAACTCATAATGAAAGTGGAACATGTGGAGTTTGGACAGGTCTAGTATGCACATCCCCACATAGATAGGTTTAGTAAATTCTACTGCAGTTTTCGCCATCTCCACAGCAACAAAGTTCCTATTGAATATGGTGACCCTCTTAAAATTTGGTCTGGCAATGCATTTTCTTACACCATAACGCCCATCCCATTCGGTTCTAATAAAAATTTCACGTCGCCCCCTCAAATTCTCCATAGTTTTACCGAAAACTGAATTATTCATTAATTATAAAAATCTTTCTCAAAGTCACACGTTGCGGAAGCTCTCTGTCTCGTATTCAGATCAATATACTCCTTCAACCAGGGGGACTGCTTGAAGGAGATGGCCCGGGTGATTTTAACCAGCTCCATACCCAAGCTGAGGCACTGCTGGAGGTTACGATAGTGAATTATATACCCCTGCTTATCCCCCAGCGTTGTCATCAGTTTCGGTGTGGAACCTCATCGCGTTACTAGTTGCTCTGGACACATTAGCAAATCGGTATGCGCATCATGCAAACTAATGGGGTATGTGAATTCTGCCTCCACCACATACCCTACATCAGAATCAGCTGCCATACCCCCTATGATTTTTCCACCTAATCCCTTGCATTCATCTTCGGACAGCCACCGAAACTCGGAAATCGGCAGTGATTGTCCCATGGCGTGCCAGTATAAGTTATCCACGTCGAGGTACATTATATAACCCATCCATGGGTTATTTGCTTTCGCGTCTCTATTGACACATTGGCAAAGTCCCCAACGGATTCTTCGCTCAAAGAAAAGAAGCATGCCAGGTTCTGTCACTAATTAGATGCTGCACTTCGTTTTCTTGAGCATCGAGTCCCAAGACAACCCAGGTGCCATGTAATAAAAGGGGGGGTCCAGAGAATATTTGGTCATACATAGACTCCGGAACTTCTGGAAAACGTCCGCAAGCAAGCACACGTCTGTGTCCAAGTAAAGCTGTGCGGACTCTCCTAAAGTGGATATATTGAATTCCAGCCAGACATTCACGGTATGCTCATACTCTGCATTCGTTATCGCGTCGCCTGTGAGGTTGGTGGAGAATGCAGTTATGTAGCTAGCCTGGTTTCGTTGAGT
Organism: Schistocerca nitens; assembly: GCF_023898315.1. Lineage (NCBI taxonomy): Eukaryota > Metazoa > Arthropoda > Insecta > Orthoptera > Acrididae > Schistocerca > Schistocerca nitens. The sequence goes on from NC_064616.1 coordinate 65,805,266, forward strand.
TTGGCCATACTATCCACATACTCATATGGGAAAACCCCCTATCTAGTCGCAAGTTGAAACTTTTCCTCGTCGGGAAATGGAGCTCGAGCGATATGCATATCCCCCAGAGGTAGAGTCTCAACAAGTTTCTGTAGTGGTGCCAGCATAAAACGTAGCGTAACAAGGAAGCGGAGCGTAATTCTTGGCGTGATTCGTTTGGAGAATGAAATATATTTCTCGACGCTCTCAGGTAGGACACTCACCTGATCTTTCTCCAAACCGAAATCGGCCAAGTGTTCAATTAGAAAGTGAGGAATTAATTTTTTGAGGACGCAGTATACTGTCCCAATGAATTGTTTCTACCGTGGAGTCAGAGCCAAGAAGGTAATCAGTCATTCTCCTTATATATATGGGACAGTATACTGCGCCCTCAAAAATTAATTCATCCAGTCCATCATTTAATAAGGAATTATCATCACCTAGAGAAAATAAGATAAACAAGGTGGTCCATTGATCGTGACCGGGCCAAATATCTCACGAAATAAACGCAAAACGAAAAAACTATAAAGAACGAAACTTGTCTAGCCTGAAGGGGGAAACCAGATGGCACTGTGGTTGGCCCGCTAGATGGCGCTGCCATAGGTCAAACGGATATCAACTGCGTTTTTTAAAATAGCAACACCCATTTTATATTACATATTCGTGTAGTACGCAAAGAAATATGAATGTTTTAGTTGGACCACTTTTTCGCTTTGTGATAGATGGCGCTGTAATAGCACAATCATATGGCTCATAATTTTAGACGAGCAGTTGATAACAGGTAGGTTTTTTAAATTATAATGCAGAACGTAGGTACGTTTGAACATTTTATTTCGGATGTTCCAATGTGATACGTGTACCTTTGTGAACTTATCATTTCTGAGAACGCATGCTGTTACAGCATTATTACCTGTAAATACCACATTAATGCAATAAATGCTCAAAATGATGTCCGTCAACCTCAATGCATTTGGAAATACGCGTAACGACATTCCTCTCAACAGCGAATAGTTCACCTTCCGTAATGTTCGTACATGCATTGACAATGAGCTGACGCATGTTGTCAGTTTTTGTCGGTGGATCACGACAGTAAATATCCTTCAACTTACCCCACAGAAAGAAATCCGCGGACGTCAGATCCGGTGAACATGCGGGCCATGGTATGGTGCTTCGACGATCAATCCACCTATCATGAAATATGCTATTCAGTACCGCTTCAAACGCACACGAACTATGTGCCGGACATCCATCATATTGGAAGTACATCGCCATTCTGTCATGCAGTGAAATATCTTGTAGTAACATCGGTAGAACATTACGTAGGAAATGAGCATACACTGCACCATTTAGATTGCCATCGATAAAATGGGTGCCAATTATCCTTCCTCCCATAATGCCGCACCGTACATTAACCCGCCATGGTCGCTGATGTTCCACTTGTGGCAGCCATCGTGGATTTTCCGTTGCCCAATAGTGCATATTATGCCGGTTTACATTACTGCTGTTGGTGAATGACGCTTCGTCGCTAAATAGAACGCGTGCAAAAAATCTGTCATCATCCCTTAATTTCCCTCGTGCCCACTGGCAGAAGTGTACACGACGTTCAAAGTCGTCGCCATGCAATTCCTGGTGCATAGAAATATGGTACGGGTGCAATCGATGAAAATGTAGCATTCTCAACACCGACGATTCTGAGATTCCTGATTCTCGCGCAATTTGTCTGCTACTGATGTGCGGATTAGCCGCGACATCAGCTAAAACACCTACTTGGGTGCAGGTTATGGTAGACGTTCCACATATGGCTGAACTCTTCCTGTTTCCTTAAATAACGTAACTATCCGGTGAAGGGTCCGGACACTTGGATGATGTCGTCCAGGATACCGAGCAGCATACATAGCACACGGCCGTTGGGCATTTTGATCACAATTGCCATATATAAAGAGGATATTGACCTTTTCCGCAATTGGTAAACGGTCCTGTTAAACACGGGTAATGTAGTACGAAGCAAGTACCACCCGTATTGGCGGAATGTTGTGTGATACCACGTACTTATACGTTTGTGACTATTACAGTGCCATCTATCACAAAGTGAAAAATGTGGTCCAACTAAAACATTCATATTTTTTTACGTACTACACGAATATGTAATAAAAATAGGGCTTCCTATTTAAAAGTACGCAGTTGATATCAGTTTGACCTACGGCAGCGCCATCTAGTTGGCCATCCATAGCGCCATCTGATTTCCCCCTTCAAGCTAGACGAGTTTCGTTTTTTGTAGATTTTCCATTTGATGCTTATTTCGTGAGGTATTTGGCCCGGCCACTATCTATGGACCACCCTGTATATAAACGGAATTGTTAGAGAAAAAGAAATAAGTTATACATAACTGCAACCAGTCAGTTTTTTGAATAATTATGTTTTATTCCATGAACCGGTTTTCGAACCTTTTCAGGTTCATCTTCAGATGGTTTCGGGAAGTTACATCATTACAGGTAGTAGCATAATGCTGGGTGCCGGTTCTATGGCAGAAAGATGGGTCACACTTTAATGTATCGCCATGACTATAGCTTATCTGTCGATATGGAAGTAAATTTAGTTTTTACTTACTGCGACAGTATAGGCGGATTTTTTCCGTTAGTGTCCATCTGTCTGCCTCCAGTTTGATGTCCAGAACACTTTCACACAAACTATATTAATTTACACTTTGACAGTGACACTTTTCCAGCATCCAGAATGCGCTTTACAACTGTTGCTTGTAACAAAGATCTTGACAGAAAGACATGGCGTAGGGCTACTTTGTACAGAGATGTAATTTGTTTTTCTTTACATGTATTAAAGGCGATATAAGGGCAAGTATTTTACTCAGAATGACGATCACGTGAGAGCACAAGATAAAATGAATAAATAAATTAGTACAAGAACAAACTTCAGATGATCTGATATCTAATTTCTACTTGTATATTAGAGGCAGTTTACAGCATTTTTTTTAGCAATCATGTTTGGCACTAACATGAATCCCAAGGAATCAATAATACAGTTATTGGATCTGCAGCGAGATGCAGCTGTCTGCATAATAACAAATCTTCAGATGAACTGTTGACTTATTTCTGTTGTTACGTTAACATGATCTGGGGTATTATCAAGAGCAGATTCTGTTTATTTTAGCTAAAGGTATAGGTATATGAGTTATAGTGATTGTAATGGACTAAAGCTGTTTGTATGGCTGAACAAACGGTGCCACTGAACGATTGGTCCGGACTTTCAAGTCACAGATGTTGAAGTTGAAAGAGTCGCATTCTCGGGAGGACGCGTTATTGCTCTTTTTGTCCTCATATCGCTCTGAGCCACGAGATGGTCGCTCGCCGGCTGAATTGCTCCATGGTCGTCCTCATCGCACCGTGATGTCTTTGCTGCATCCGCCGCATCAGGTTCCTGTGCAGCGGCAGACTCCTGCTTTTGCTCCTGGCGACGTTGTCTATTATCGCAACTATCGCGGTTCACAGCGTTGGCTCGCAGGGCGCATTTTTCGCTGCCTCGGCCGCGCGATGTATTTGGTTTTGGGGGCCTCTGGTGAGGTGCGTCGGCATCTCAATCAGCTGCGCCTCTGTCGTCGCCTGGGTTCTGCCACTCCCCGTCTGCTTTCAGCGTCGGAGCCGTCAGGTCAGCGCCTTGGGGACCCATCTACTGGCTCGCCTCATCCCCAGGTGTTACCGACGCTGCCTTCCATTTTGCCCCATGGCGTCGCGCCGCCGCCGCAGCAGCCGCCGCAGCCGCCGCCGGCGCCGCCCGCAGTGGACGCGTCGCTGCAACCGCCTGGCGCCTCCCTGGGTCACGCGCCGCCGCTCGCTTCCCGTGACCAGCCGTCCTCCGCCATGGACCTCTTGCCCGCTCCGGACCAGATGTCGTCTTCGCCCGTCGGGTGCTCCGCCCACATGGAGGTCGACCCTTCGGCCCCTCTTGTCTCATTACGTGCGCATACACCTCATGTTGACGTGCACCCTGGACTAGGTTTGCAGGCGTTTCCTAGCTCCCCTCGGACCGAATGGCCGGGTGCGGGTGGCACAGCCTCGCCTGTTGTTAGGCTCCCCACCTCATCGCATACGTCAACATGGGGTCCTCCCCACGGCGGGCGGAAGCCTTATCTCACGACCGTTCGCCGATTTGCGGGGGAGGAATGTGGTGTCACCGCTAGACACCACACTTGCTAGGTGGTAACTTAAATCGGCCGCGGTCCTGTAGTACATGTCGGACCCGCGTGTCGCCACTGTGTAATCGCAAACCTAGCGCCACCACTTGGCAGGTCACAAGACACGGACTAGACCTCGACCAAGTTGTACGGACGACATTGCTTGCGACCAGAAGTACGACGCCTTCCTCTCATTTGCCGAGAGACAGATTGAATAGCCTTCAGCTTAGTCCATAGCTACTACCTAGCAAGGCGCCATTTGTATCAGTGCTAATAGCGTACTAATATTCAAGAGAGATGTATTCCAACAAGAGAATAAAGATAAGTATTAAACGCATCTACGTACTTTTCCTCTTATTCATTAATAAGTCTCATGTTCCAGAACTTCAAGCCCGTCTGCGTTAGTTTAGCGTGCACCTAGCTACCTCATTGTGTCTATGCTGTATGAAATAGACACAACATATAAAGTACTGATTTATGTTAGCAATGGAGGGCTTTAACATTTAGAGATATAGTACAGGTTTTATTCTGTGGTAGCATATTACATTGATACCGGTGTGGTTAGGAGGTAAGGAGAGGGAGGGGTTGGGGTCATTGCGAGGCGGGGGGGGGGGGGGGAGGTTGGGGATCCGGTGTAGGGTTCGTTGGGTGATTACTTGTTTTGAACTAGTAGATCTTCAAAGTTGTGAAACAAAAATTTGTTTCTCAGTTCAGTTTGATCATTGAGTAGGTAGTCAGGTGCTGTATTTGTGTAGATAAATATTTCAATTTCTTCAAGAAGGTAAAGTATTGTGCCTTTGTTGACAAAATGTAGTATTCAGAGATTGTGTTTTATGTTGTTTGCAAAATGATTGTGTTGGGCAAGATGTGAGGCAAAGCTGGACTTGTTCAGGTTGTTAAGGCGGAGTGCATCTATGTGTTCCTTAAATCTTGTTGTGAAGCTTCTACCAGTTTGTCCAATGTAGAAGCTTGGACATGAGTTACAAGTGAGCTTGTACACACCTGACTTTTGTTACTGTTGTATAGTGATTTTGGTGCTGTGTATGATTTTATTTTGTATTTTGTTGTTGGTGAAGAAACTTATTTTTATGTTGTATGTCTCGAAGAGATTGGCAATTTGGTGTTAAATCTTCCCTAGGAAAGGCAGGCTAACAAATGTGGTTTTCTTGTTTGTGGGTGGTTGTTCAGCAGTTGGTTGATTTAGTTTTGCTGTATGGATTAGTTTATCTATTATTGCAGGGTTGTACCCATTGATGGAGGCAATTGATTTTATAATTTCTGTTTCTTTTTGTCTTTCACTTGTGTCCATTGGGATTTTAAGCATGTGATTAACCATTGTTCTGAAGAATGCTTTTTTATGTTGGTCTGGATGGCAAGAGGATTTGTGTATGGTAACATTGGTGGTTGTTGGCTTTCTGAAAATTTGAAATTTATGCTTCTGATTTTTATTTGAGATAGTTAGATCAAGATAGTTAATACCTTCTGGTGTTTCATGTTCTACTGTGAATTGGATTTTATTGTGTATTTTATTAAGTTCTTTGGCTAGATTATCTATTTCTTCTGTTGTTCCATTGAACACAATGAGTGTGCCATCAACATAGCGTTTATAATAAAGCAGCATACCTTTTAGTTGGGATTGGGACCTAAAAAAGTTATTTTCAAGGTTATTGATATATATGTCTGCTAGCAAGCCTGCAAGACTACTAGCCATTGCCAGTCCATCTTTCTGAATGTAAAACTTGTTGTTGAACAGGAAGTTGTTGTGTGACAATATAAGTTCCAGGATCTCTATGAGTTCATAGATTTCAGCTCTACCCATTGTCCCATGTTTGAGTAAGTTATTGCTTATTAAACTAATTGTTTCCTTGACAGGTATGTTTGTATATAGGTTTACTATGTCAAGAGATGCCAATTTAGCTGTGACTGGGATGAGGATATCTTTTATACTATTGATGAGCTCATAACTGTTTTTAATGGAGTAGTTATTTTCAAATACATATGCCTTGCGGATAATATCATTAAGGTTTTTGGTGATTTTATAGCTTGGGCTATTGATAGAGTTCACAGTGTGATGCATCGGACGTTCTGGTTTGTGGATCTCATGCTGTGATCTCAGTTTTGGTGCTGATGCGTTCATCACTACACAGTGCTTTGCTTCTAATGCTGTCAATAAGAAGTTGCAGTTTTTAAGTAATTTTTTTAATTTTATCATGGAATTTGGGAGTAGGGTCATATGCTATTTCCTTTATATTATTATTTCTGAAGAATTCACAAGTTTTGCTAATATAGTCTGATTCATACATGACAACAGCTGTGTTACCTTTGTCTGCTCCGACAATGAGGACATTTTCAACTGAAAGTTTCTTATTTATGTCACATAATGTCTTATGTTCAGTATTCATCTTATTGTACATTTTGTTCTGGTGAATGCTTCTCATAATGATGTTGTTTGCCTTATGAGCTACAGCATTTTGTTTGTTGTGTTTTAGTTTAGCTGCTGTACATGCAATTTTTGTGTTAACTATGAGGTCTTTAATGTTGCTTTTATTTAGTGAGGGGGGTAATGTTGTGCTTAAGGCCTTTGTTTAACAGCTTTAATTCTTTACTACTGAAGCATATTTCCGTAGTATTTATCACTGTATCAAAAAACTTTTTTGATAAAGTGATAAATACTACAGAAATATGCTTAAGTAGTAATGAATTAAAGCTGTTAACTATGAGGTCTTTAATGTTACTTTTATTTAGTGAGGGGGTAATGTTGTGCTTAAGGCCTTTGTTTAACAGATTTTATATTTTTAAATGGTCAGTATAAATGACAAACAGATTAGTATTAAAATTGTACTCACAAGGCAATTCCGGCTGTCCATGGAGCATAGGGGGCTGGGGCTGGGGAGCCTGTTGCGCCCCAGCCCATTCCCCAGTCTCGAGGATAAAGTCCACGAGGTCCACTATAAGAATGAGATATATAATTATTAAGGAGAATATATAAGATGTAGAGTAAAATTGATAATGAAAAATAGAAATTATTTACTTACCTGGTAATGGTGTATCGTGGACTCTAGGTCTCTTCGTAGTCGAGGCCTTGCTGCAGCTGCTGGTGTTAACACGCTTCATATTCATACTGAACGAGGAAATAGCAACCACAAACAGACGTACAAATGAACGATGCGACGAACAACGGACGAGTGACATAGATGACTAGGGGGTGACTCCTTATATAAGTGTGATGACGTAGTATCATGTGATCTCAGGATGAACGAATGGGTGTTGAGAATTTTGTGGGGGTTGTGATCGAGTTCACTAGCAACCCTAGTGGCTGAAAGCTGAACTAGTCAGATGCTTCCAGGACATGGTGGAGAACTGAGCGTTCTATAATTTATAAAACTATAGACAAATAATTCATACTAGGAGTGAAGATGCTATTTAGAATAGAGACTGGGTGATATAAAATTGAGGATTTGAGATCATTATGTGTGTATATTAGGGGCTATCATGTTAGGATGAATGATTTAGATATATTCTTGATGAAGGATTTATTAAAAGTATGTTCAGGGAATGTTATATATAGATGTAATTAGAGGTTGATGGTATTAAGAATAGCGTTAGTAAGCGCTGAAGGAAGTGACTTTTAGAAAGTCTGGAGATGAACATTGTTAGCTATTTTTCTTGTTAAAAAGTTTATGGTAGGGAGCGAATTTTTGTACTAATGAAGAGAAGGTTAACTATTTGTGGGACAACATAGAATTTGAGTGAGTTTTATTTTTTGTAGATAGGGATTTGAGTTGCGAACTTTGTGTTAGATTGACTTGCAGAGGTAGGTAGGTTGGTGCGAGCGATGGCTCACTCACACGCACGTGTGTTTTGGCGACGATCTTGGATTAGGTAATCGGACCATGTGGCTTGGGTAATCCGATTCGCATGATCAGTTAGTTTAGCGAGAGCGTTCTTTGTCCACCAAGCCACGTGGAGGGTCGCCAGCCGACCGACTGGCGGTTGTGTGACGTCAGAGCAGATTCCACTCTCCAGCAAACAACCTTGGCGCCGTCCTACCGAGGGCTGTGACGTGAGCGGCCGCTGGACCAGTGGTGGGCGCGTGGGCTACCGCTGACCGGAGGTGCCAGGGGTAGTAGCCTCCTCTGCTGGCGACGATTTGAACTAAGCCAATTGGAGTCTGGACCTAGTGGCGAGCGCACTGGCTGTTGCCATCTCGAATATGTGTACTAAGTCTGTTGGAGTATAAGTGATGACTGTACTGCTTGAAATAAAGACTTCAGTCATTTTCCCACCAATCAATAGGAGGTGACTTAGGTTACTATAAGTGTACTTTACTTGATGCGATTTTCATAACTTAGCAGCGAAAACGTAAGTGACAGCCAAAATTCAAACTTGGCGAGAATTCGCAGGATGAAGTGAACTTAGGTTAGTGGATGTGACCCAATTGGCCTATTTCAGACCATTTTTACGTAGGTGTGAGCGATTATTGTGTTGAAAGTCGAACTTGTGACCAATTTTTTTATGGAGGGTTAGGCTAGTGAACGTAACCCAATTGGACCATCTTCTGCCAAAAATTCAAACTTCGTGCCAAAATCCGACAGCTTGAATGACGTCCTCTGCTAGTGGCTATGTGTACTAAGCCAGTTGGACTTCGAACCTCATGGAGAACACACCTGCATGATATTGTTTAAATAATAATATAGACAGATCCGGTTTTCCCGCCATTATCGTGCTGTAATTTGAACTTCCCGCCATTTTTCTTGGGGAGGGGGTTAGGTTAGTGGAGGTAGGCCAAGTGTGCAATCTTAAACCACGTAGTTTATACATTGGGTGCAGCCATCTTGACTGACATCACATTCAGCAACTTGGATGACATCACTGTGGCGCTCTCTGGTGGCGACGATATGTACTAAGTCAGTTGGAGTCCAGACCTCGTGGTGAATACACTGGTTGTCGCGATCTTGGATTAGGTCACAGATGAGAGCGTCCTCTGTTAGTGGCGATGTGTACTAAGTCAGTTGGAGTCCTGTCCTTGTGGTGAACACATGTGCATGGAATTGTTTTATTAAAGTCTTATGTCAAAGTCCTTTTCCCATGAATCCTTAAGAGGTGGTGCCAGTGGCGACTGAGGTTAGTAAAGTGCCTTTTCTTTTGCGCCATTTTGTTTGCTTAGTAGACACATGGGAAGTGATTTTTGTTTACCACAAAAATTAAAAGCTGGTGCCAGTTCGTAGAAAGAGGTGGCGGTCGGGTGACTTAGGTTAGTGGAGGTAGGACAAGTGAGCTATTTTCCTGCGATTTTCTTTGCTTAGTAGATTTAAGAGCGTTGTTGAATTTTAACTTCCCGCCATTTCCTGGGGTGGGGGGGGGGGGTAGGGGGTTAGGTTAGTGGAGGTAGCACAATTGATGTTCATCCCGCCATTTTCGTAGGGTGACGCATTATCCTGATGGAATTTGAATTTCCCGCCATTTTTCTGGAGTGTTAGGTTAGTGGAGGTAGCCCAATTGACCTATCTTCCTTCCAAAATTCAAACTTCCCGCCAAAATCCACCATATTGGGTGATGTCATTCGCTGTTGCCAAGTCTACAGTCCGCGATGTAAGAAGACGTCATCGCCGCCATCTTGAATAAATTTGGCAACAATGGAATGTGGGGCCGTTCATACTTTCTCCCACTGCTTGTGTGGCCTGTACTCTTTCCCAATCACGAGGGACGTATCTATACTGATGAGATATGCGACAAGTTATATTCTAGAGTGGAGGTAATTCACTTGGAAATCATTTATTGAATTTGACAGGGATTCCATCAAACACTGGAGTCTTGTTGAGTTTTGGTGGTTTAGCCTTCTCGTACTATCTACAGTCTGACTGAAATCACTTGACAGTTGACGTCAGTCACTTGCCGCTACAGTACTGCCACAACCGTTGCCGGCTACCATTCGCTTACAGGTGACACACATACGCGGAAAGCCACTTCACAAATGCTGTTATGAGTAACGCAGGGCAATGTTGGTAGCGGCCGCCGCGAGGTATGACGGACGGAAATGGGAGATGCTCTCTCGACATCTGATTTGAACCCTTTCAGACCTGATTTTTTTTCTGATGGTAGGAAAATTTTTATTCTTGTGGTAATGATGTTAGGTGACATTTAATGATTTTAGATGCAAGATTTATACAAAAATAGGTACCCGTTATCAAAACGTACTTTGTACACTTGGCTTCTTTTATGGACTAAAATAACTAATTTCGGAATATCCTCTATTGTAATAAATAGTAAAATGATCATAAAATAATTACCAAGCAAAATAACGATAACAATATTCAATTATACAGTCGAATATAGAGAACTAACCACATCCGTGTATTCTGGTGGTCACGAGATTTTGCGCAACGCCAAAGTTGACTTGAGGATATTTCTATTATGATGCCCAGCAGTTGGCAACACTTGGGCATGATAAAAAGGTTGAACATTTACAAATGCGTACCTCACGTTTCCACTGGAAAAATGCTTCTGTTGCAGCTAAGACACAGTAGAATTTAGTGTGCAAAATTGTAGCCAGAGGATCTGAAAGGGTTAAGGGACCAACGACTGAACTGCGACTGATAACGCGTTTTGTAGCCCCGAATTTAAACACATGTCGTCGCCTAACCACAACCTCGTGAAGTGCATGTATCTTACAGAACAGCGGTCAACAATATGGGGCAGAACTAATATTCACGGTGACTAAAGCTAACCTCTACGAGGAAAATCGAGAGAGAAAAATTTCGGTTTCAGCGCTAAAAGCAAACTGTAATTTCTCGCTGTCATTGGTTACCTGAAACTATCCTTACATTGGCTACGCGAGCTGCCGCGAAACCCACCGATGAGCAGTTCTGGGTGGCACTTGGTTACAGATTATAGGCGACACAGATAGATTTCAAGCGAAGAAAGAACGATAGGAGCAAAAATAAGAGCAAATAAAAAAGTCAATACGATTTTGAGAATGACGCAGCGAAGCATTATAAATAAAAAATGACATTTACGTCAATTAACTGAATAAAAATAATAATCTTATATTTTGATTAGATTTTGAAATTTAAAAAATGCCGCTGTAAGTGTCGAATTTTTCACCTACGACCTTCTACACGTCGTATTTACACGCTGACGACTGTTATATTTATGACTCTGGTGAAGTGGAAATGCAGTGTGGCTAGGGCCTCCCGTCGGGTAGACCGTTCGCCTGGTGCCGAGTTGACGCCACGTCGGCGACTTGCGTGTCGATGGGGATGAAATGATGATAGTAACGACAACACAACACCCAGTACCTGAACGGAGAATATCTCCAACCCAACCGGGAATCGAACCCGGGCCGTTACGTATGACATTCCGTCGCGCTGACAACTCAGCTACCAGGGGCGGTCCCAGTAGTTAATTGTGCTTTTCAAAAATTTGTGTTCACGCAATGTCATGCGAAGATTATTAATGTAGATCAATCTCTGTGATCATAGTAGGTGTATATGTGACGCTGAATCGCGCTTTGTGCGAAAGGATCCAGAAGTATTTGGCTAGTACTGTGTATGAAACGTGTGTATTTCGTTAGCATCTGTGTGTGCGTGTTTATGGTGTGGTTATCATGCGTGATGAAATATGAAATAAAAGGGCCAGCCCCAGGATTCGGGATCCAAACACATCAAGAAAGAAAGCTGGACAAGGAAATGGAAGTGAACTAACTAATTGTTGTGACAGTTTGACAATGGTGAACGGTTCGGGCGTGCACCGTGAACGCTCTGACTGGAGGAAACAATCTCCAAGGCGTGAAGTGTCTTCCATCAAGTAATTTTAGTGGGACTATAATATGTCACTCATCTTAGCAACGGTGCGACTATCGACATTAGTCTTTGACTCTACTTTGTGAGGGAACAACTGAAGACAGAATTCAACATTTACACTTTTATTTTGGTTTTTTATATTTAGATTCCTATATCGCCTACAAGTAACTGGACTATAATTTTGGTGCAACAAAACAGTCTAAATATACATCTTGGAATTTGGGGCTTGTTCTACCACAAAATTTGGTTGCAGTATTAAACCCAATTATATTATCGTTATATGTAAAGTCTGTGTTAGTGTAGACACTCAGCGAAGAAACAGTAACTATACTGAGGGTAGCAAAGGGAAAGCAGATTTGCTGAACTACGTTTTTACAAAGGAGTATCCAGCAGTACTGTCTTAGTTTAGTTCTCATGCAACTGTACAGATGAGTAACATAGATGATAGTGTTAGGAATCTTGAGAAGCAGTTGATATCAATAAAATTAAACAAAACCCCAGAAGCAACTCTAATCCCTATCAAATTCTATACAGAATTTGCTGCTGAGTTAGCCCCTCCTTTAACCATAATATGTCGCAGATCCCTCGAACAAAAAACTGTACCCAGTAGATGGAAGAAAGCAGAAGTTACATCCATTTACATGAAGGACAGCAGAGGTAGTATACAAAATCACTGTTAGGTATAACTGACATCCATCTGTTCTAGAACCTTAGAACATATTCTGAGCTAAAACGTAAGGAGGTCTCTCGAAGAGAATAATCTCAACTCTGCCACCCAGCATGGATTCCGGAAACATAAGTTATGCGAAACAGACCTAGCGCTTTTCTCGCGTGATGTCCTGAAGGCTGTCAAGTACAGACAGTATTTCTTGACTTCTGCTAATATTTCGACTCAGAAGGAAATGGCGATGGCTTGAACGATCCAAAGTGATCAAAAATTATTTTAAAATACGGAGAAGTGTCTGTTCCACCAACCATCACAGTATTTAATCTGTCAAATTCAGTACTTGCGTACAAACTGTGTTTGAAGAATTATGAATCTAAAGACCACATAAGCATGAGTCACTATAGAAACAATATCGTATGATAGACAGTTTTGACTACGAGAATCACAAGAGTCAGAAATGAGGCATTATTTGGTATATTATAAATAAAGTTAATCCACGACTAACATTGTGCAATATGTACGAGCAAGGATAAACTAAAGCCGTAATTTTTCCCGAAGACATGTAGCTTTACTGTATGGTTAAATGATGACGGCGTCCTCTTGGGTAAAATATTCCGGAGGTAAAATAGTCCCCCATTCGGATCTCCGAGCGGGGACTACCCGTGAGGTCGTCGTTATCAGGAGAAAAAGACACTGGCGTTCTACGGATCGGAGCGTGGAATGCCAGATCCCATAATCGGACAGGTAGGTTACAAAATTTAAGAAGGGCAATGGACAGGTTAAAGTTGGATATAATGGGAATTAGTGAAGTTCGGTGGCAGGAGGAACAAGACTTCTGGTCAGGTTAATACAGGGTTAAAAATACAAAATCAAATAGTGGTAATTCAGTTGTAGGTTTAATAATGAGTAAAAAAAAAAAAGGAGCGTGGGTAAGCTACTACGAACAGTATAGTGAACGCATCATTGTAGTCAAGATAGACAGGAAGAGCACGCCTACCACACCAGTACAAGTTTATATGCCCTCTAGCTCCGTAGATGACGAAGAGATTGAAGATACGTATGACGAGATAGAAGAGATTATTCAGATAGTGAAGGGAGACGAAAATTTAATAGTCATGGGGGACTGGAATTCAGTAGTAGGAAAAGGTAGAGAAGGAAAAGTAGCAGGTGAATATGGAATGGGGGTAAGGAATGAAAGAGGAAGCCGCCTGGTAGAGTTTTGCACAGAGCATAATCATAGAAAACACCTCGTTTGATAATCATGAAATAAGGTTGTATACGTAGAAGAGGCCTGGAGACACTGGAAGGTTTAAGATAGATTATATAATGGTAAGACAGAGATTTAGGAACCAGGTTTTAAACTGTAGGACATTTCCAGGGGCAGATGTGGACTCTGACCGCAATCTATTGACTATGAACTGTAGATTAAAACTGAAGATACTGCAAAAATGTGGGAATTTAAGGAGATGGGATCTGGATAAACTGAAAGAAACAGAGGTTGTAGAGAGTTTCAGAGTCTGTATTAGGGAACGGTTGACAAGAACGGGGGAAAGAAATACAGTAGAAGAAGAATGGGTAGCTTTGAGAGATGAAGTAGTAAAGGCAGCAGAGGATCAAGTAGGTAAAAAGACGAGGGCTAGTAGAAATCCTTGGGTAACGAAGAGATATTGAATTTAATTGTTGAAAGGAGAAAACAAAAATACAGTAAATGAAGCAGGCAAAAAGGAATACAACCGTCTCAAAAATGAGATCAACAGGAAGTTGAAAATGGGTAAGCAGGGACGGATAGAGGAAAAAAGTAAAAATGTAGAGGCATATATTACAAGGGGTAAGATAGATTCTGCCTACAGGAAAATTAAAGAGACCTTTCAAGAAAAGAGAACCGGCTGTCTGAATATCAAGAGCTCAGACGGAAAACCAGTTCTAACCAAAGAAGGGAAAGCAGGAAGTTGGAAGGAGTGTATAGAGGGTCCATACAAAGGCGATGTACTTGAGGGTAATATTACAAAACTGGAAGAGGACGTAGATGAACATGAAATTGGAGATATGATACTGTCTGAAGAGTTTGACAGACCACTGAAAGACCTAAGTCGAATCAAGGCCCCGGGAGTAGACAAACGTCCATTAGATTTACTGATAGCCATTGGAGAGCCAGTCCTGACAAAACTGTACTATCTGGTGAGCAATATGTATGAGACAGGTGAAATACCCTCAGATTTCAAGAAGAATATAATAATTCCAGTCCCAAAGAAAGCAGGTGTTGACAGGTGCGAAAATTACCGAACTATCAGTTTAGTAAGTCACGGCTGCAAAATACTAACACGAATTCTTTACAGACGGATGGAAAAACTGGTAGAAGCCGACCTCGCGGAATATCAATTTGGATTTCGTAGAAATTTTGGAACATATGAGGCAATACTGACCCTACGACTTATCTTAGAGATTAGATTAAGGAAAGGCAAACCTACGTTTCTAGCATTTGTAGACTTAGAGAAAGCTTTTGACAATGTTGACTGGAATACACTTTTTCCAATTCTGAAGGTCGCAGGGGCCAAATACAGGGAGCGAAAGGCTATTTACAATTCGTACAGAAACCAGATGGCAGTTATAAGAGTCGGGGGGCATGAAAGGGAAGCAGTGGTTGGGAAGGGAGTGAGACAGGCTTGTAGCCTACCCCCAATGTTATTCAATCTGTATATTCTGCAAGCAGTAAAGGAAACGAAAGAAATATTTGGAGTAGGAATTAAAATCCATAGGTAGTAAATAAAAACATTGACGTTTGCCGATGACATTGTAATTGTGTCAGAGACAGCGAAGGACCTGGAAGAGCAGTTGAAAGGAATGGGCAGTGTCTTGAGAGGAGGATACAAGATGAACATTAACGAAAGCAAAAAGAGGATAATGGAATGTAGTCGAATTAAATTAGGTGATGCTGTGGGAATTATATTAGGAAATGAGACACTTAAAATAGAAGAAGAGTTTTCCTATTTGGGGAGCAAAATAACTGATGATGGTTGGCGTAGAGAGGATATTAAATGTATACTGGCAATGCCAAGGAAAGAGTTTCTCAAGAAGAGAAATTTGTTAACATTATATATGTAATTATATAATTATAGATTTAAGTGTCAGGACGTTGTTTCTGAAACTATTTGTATGGAATGTAGCCATTTATGGAAGTGAAACATGGACAATAAATAGTTTAAACAAGAAGAGAACAGAAGGATTCGAAATGTGGCGCTACAGAAGAATGGTGAAGATTAGATGGGTACTAATTAGGAGGTACTGAATAGAAATGGGGAGAAGAGAAATTTGTGGCACAACTTGACTAGTAGAAGGGATCGGTTGGTAGGACATGTTCTGAGGCATTAAGGCATCACCAATTTAGTACTGGAGGGCAGCGTGGAGGGTAAAAATCGTAGAGGGAGACCAAGAAATGAATACATTAAGCAGATTCAGAGGGATATAGGTTGCAGTAGGCACTTGGGGATGAAGAAGCTTTCACAGGATAGAGTAGCGTGGAGAGCTGCATCAAACCAGTCTCTGGACTGAAGACCACAACAACTACAACAGTGTACGAGGGTCGTTCAATAAGTAATGCCCCACATTTTTTTTAAAAAAAGCCTTTAATATACATAGATAAACATACGTGTTGTTGTTTCACAATTGATGTTTGTACTGTGCACCGGTTAAGTTTCGAACCGTTCTGGTAGATGGCAGAGCCGTAATAAAGCGTCAAAATGGAGTCTACATACGAATCACTTTACAAGGAGCGTGCTCTTATTGAATTCTTGTGTGCAGAAAACGAAACCGTGGTGAACATCCATAAACGTTTGTGTGCAGTGTATGGCGATGCTGCAGTTGATATGAGTACAGTTGGGCGATGGGTAAAGAAAGTTACAGCCTCAGAAAATGCAGAAACATAACTCCATGATCAGCCATTCTTGGGACGTCCTGTCACAGCCACTGCTCCAGACATGCTGAAGCGTGTGGATGCCATTATTGGTGCCGACCGGCGCTTCACAACTCGACAATTGGCTCCACAGTTGTCGATCAGTACTGGAAGTGCGTCTGCAATGATAGAGACTCTTGAATATTCAAGGCTGTGTTCACGATGAGTTCCACGAATGGTGACAGCGGACCACAATGTTCAAAGTAAGGCCATTTCATCTGCAATGTTGGAGCGTTTTGCGACCGACAGAGAGTGCTTTCTGTCACGTATCGTTACGGAGGACTGAAGCTGGGTGCACCACTTTGCGCTGAAAACAAAATGCCAGTCCATTGAGTGGCATCATTCTTATTCACCACAAAAGAAGAAATTCAAGACAAACCCTTTGCAGGAGAAATCGTGGTGACAGTTTTCTGGGATTGTGATAGCATTTTTCTCTGATAGTGATGGAAAGAGGGTCAACCATTAATTCAGAGGCATACGTGAAGACTCTTAATAAACTCGAAAACCGTTTCCGAGGTGTTCGATCGGACAAGAATCAAGTAGAAATCTTGCTTCGGCACGATAATGCATACCCACACACAAGTCTGAGAACCCGGGAACACATCGCCAAATTGGGTTGGACATCATTGCCTCATCCACCCTACAGTCCAGACCTGGCTCCTCGGACTTCCATCCCTTTGGGCTGTTTAAAGGTTCTATATGATCCGGCCGGGGTGGCCAAGCGGTTCTAGGCGCTTAATTCAGGAACCGCGAGGCCGCTACGGTCGCAGGTTCGAATCCTGCCTCGGGCATGGATGTGTGTGATGTCCTTAGGTTAGTTAGGTTTAAGTAGTTCTAAGTTCTAGGGGACTGATGACCTCAGAAGTTAAGTCCCATAGTGCTCAAAGCCATTTGAACCATTTTTTCTATATGGGGAACACACTTTGAAGATGACGAGCGTGTCAGTCATGCAGTGAAAGTATGGCGTAAGGACAAGAGCTTTTCCAGCAGGGAAGACATGATCATCCACAACGTTGGCGTACGGCCATAGAACGTGATGGAGACTACGTAGAAAAGTAGGACATGAGCAATACATGTTGATGTATATTGTCACTACATTCTGACATCATAACAATAAATAAGTTCTGAGGAAAAAAATGTGGGGCATTACTTACTGACGACCCTCGGAACAAGCCCCACTGTCGGCGAAGCCTCTCACGAGATGTAAGTGTCGTTGTGGCGGGTTACTGTGTCACAAAGCACCTGCAAACACTACAGTCGCTACCGATTGCCCGAGAAAAGCAGACCAAATTTGGTAGCAAGACACCTCCTGGCCCCTGATTGGCTGAAAGGTTTGAAACAGAAACTTCAGTGTCAGTGCTGGTGGTTGCTGAGTGCCGACGACCACTGTGGACGATCTCGTAGATTATGGCTGCCGCCAGTTATGAGAAATATTACTAAAGTATAAACTAATAACTATCGATGAGACCGTCCCACGTTCGCTGTGCCGAGCCAGCACCTGTCGCCGTCATCACCACGCGACAAACGTCTATGTAGAATGGTGATTCATATCCCCCTCCTTCCCCTTGATAACTGAGTAGTGTCCACGCCATGTGAAATCGGCCCTGAGATTTGTAATTATTTTCTCGTATGTAAAAGGTACTGAAGTAAAAACCGTCGTGTCATGTTTTATTCATCTAAACAATCTGTTCCATTCGCTTATCCATCCCCTAATCTCATAACCTTTTTTGTTTGACTTCATTTAAATATTGATGTCATATAATTATTGGTTCCCAACGTGGGATGATCTCATTAGTAATTTGCATGATATGCGATACTACAAAGAATTTTTCAATTCACAACTATGTTGATAATTATCATCATTCAGGAGTGTCATGTACCACAAGTTTTGTAATACCTCATGTGTGAAGTTAACAGTGCTATATTAAGAAGTGCTACACTAAATAAGTGGCATCCCTTTTTTAACAAAATTTAAGTGCTGTTTACTAAAAGGGAGTACCAGATTTTCATAAGATTCCCACAGTTACAGCAGCATGTCATCAAGAATCAACTACCGAGCGTCATCTCCTGCAGTGAGGACGTAACATTAGGAGAAGCAAGGGTGGAGAAAGATAGAAAGAACGCGATATGAGCCTGACGTAGTTCATATCCATCGATAACACTCGCTCTTACGGCTACCAGATGCCGGGGCACATCATTCTAACGAGCAGAAGGTGTTTTGAGATATGCAAACAATATGTCAATCGATGCGCTACTTACAGAGTTATAGTTTCCGAAATATGGGGTGTTTGGAAATTCCCAAGGTCGCTTGGTAGGTATGAAACAAGGGTAGTCACGGTGGGGGTTGGTTACGTCGAATCGGCTGATGGCATTTGACGTCTGTCCTACCTCTCTGACCTGGTGCGAGCGTCATTAACTAGTCTGTGAGTGTTATAGCAACGTGGCTGAGTACACCTTTGCAGAATACACCGACACAATCCTTCCAAATGGCAAAGCTCACGTTAACGGAAGAGCTACTTGTCGCCTTTCTCAAGATCGTTCTCGACACCGTCCGACTCCTTCGGATGCACTTTTGGCCACAATTACGGAACGGCTTCGAGAAAGGGTACCTTCACCGTCAGCAGCAGAGGCCGCGCACCCAAATCGGAAGAGGCCGTAATGCATCACGCTGAACATAACCTGTCAAAGAGTACACGAACAATTTCTTTGGCTACTAATGAGTGGAGCTGTACAACAAGTGATGTACTGAGTCACGTGTAATTAATTATTTGTAAAAGCGGTCGTGTTACCAACATATTTTCAAATTTTTGTTGCAAGGAGACGTAAGTTTTCGGATAAGGATTCCAATTCAAAATATTATCTACTCACTGCTCCAAACGCCCAGTGTAAGTTGATGTGTTGTAAATACTTCCGTTAGTTGTCATCCAAGTGCATTTGTGAAGTTTAGGTGAAATGATTAAAACAATGTGAAATGGAACGATTTGCATATTTGACAAGTGTGACGTGTGCTCATGATACGTCATTTCCGGTGCATCCAAATAGCAGTATTTCGTTGGCAAAAAGTATAGATCTTTACTAGAGTTGTTCCGTTTTACTGTGTTTTAATCACTTCACTCGAACTCGAGATTTGTAATTCGATAAAGATTAAGGGAAGAGTGTGTGGGAAATAGGACTCAGTACGTAAGGTACAGCATGTGTTAATGTACACCTGTGTACGAAGCTTGTTGTGTACATAGTTCCGCGTAGTCAGCGCATACACAAATTTCCCACTAGAGCGCGCCCCGCTAAGCACAACAGCGCAGGCACAGCGCTCGTCCGTCTCCGCACTACGAGATGGCGCTGTCTTATAGACGGACCAAATTCTGCTTACGACGATCCGCGTACTAATATGTAACGCAGCCAATGAGATTGCTGCTAACATAGAACCTTTTCTCCTCGCGGATCACACTCGCACAGTGATACATGAACGCGCGAGGTATTGTAACGAGTGTACAGACCTCCAATTAGTCAGTCTGCATTAGTCTGTACCAGTCTGCATTTGTCTGTACCAGTCTATAGTCAAGTTTCAGTCTGCGCCTAATAAGATTATCATATTCCTGTACATAGCCACGAAGAGAAATTTATAGACACTTTGTCAAGTATCAGAGATACGTGAAAATAAGATTAACTTACCAAGACCAAAGGAACTTCAGATTGTCAACTGTAAATAGCATCCAGAATCAAGTTAAGTAAGGTTTATGCTTGTTACTATTTTAATAAATGTGTGTGAAAATTAATCAAGTTCTGTTTAAAGTTGGTCACCGTCAATCTGCTACTCTAAGTGTGCAAGTGGCATTTCTATCGTCTGACCTAACGCCAGAAGATAAAAACGCCACGATAAGACCACGAGACATATATCTGACACTCGCCTACTTTGTTAGAGCGACAAGTCAAATAATCTGATGGCGTGTGTACCGAAGGTCTTACGGTACGCACACCACAAAGCTGAAGGACGAAAATGTCACTACCAACTAACATAGTTCGATGAATTTTGGGCCATACATATAAACAACAGCTGCAGAATAGTTGTGAAGGCAAATGAAAGAAATACACGATGAGACGAAGAGAAATGAAGCTTTTCTTTTAAAACCATGATTACATAGTATCCACCGCGATTCGTGATGATTCCTTGGACATTGCAAAAGGTGAGACATGGTCCTTAATAGGGTGTATGATGAGTACGACCGGCGTGATTTTCTACAAAGTGCCACGAGGTTGGTGAGGAGTTCTCCTGGTGCACGTGCCCGTCTCCCACACGTGCTGGATAGGATGCAAGTCGGGGGAACGGACAAGCCAGTCCATTCACTGCATATTCTTTCGTTCCAAGAGCTCCTCCGCTTGCACTGTTCGATGCCGCCGCCAATTTTCATCCATAAAAATGAAATCACGGGCGAATACATCCATGAAAAGACGTACTTTTGGAAAGAGTACAGCGTCGCATTATGCCTCCACGCACCGTGACACCTGGACCACAGAAACGATTATGTTTGACAGAGTCTCTGGCTGCATTGCATGTTTCCACCTCTTGCCACATGAGGGTACATCCAGCATTGTCAAACATGATCGTTTCTTTCTTTGTAAGGTCCAAGTTTCATCGATCTGTTACTTGGCAGCGACACATCATGTGAAAATTACTTTCATCCTTAAGTTTTGCACACCAGTGTATACTGTTTCAGCCGACGGCCTTGCCGCGGTTCCCGTCAGATCGCCGAAGTTAAGTGCTGTCGGGGTCGGCTAGCACTCGGATGGGTGACCGTCTAGGCCTGTCGAGAGCTGTTGGCGAGCGGGGTGCACTCAGGCTTTGTGAGGCCAACTGAGGAGCCACTCGATTGAGAAACAGCGGCCGCCCACGGGAACTGACGGCGGTGTGGCGACCACGTGCCCCTCCACATCAGCCTATCACCTGACGTTGACACCGTCGTAGATCGGTACCGTTGCGCCTTCAGAGGCCTTTTCGGACGGAGAGTATATTGTTTCAAACAAACATCTAGCGTTTTGTGAAATAGATACTCGTTTGTAATCGTTGCGTAGCTGCTGGTGATAATTATTTGTTAATTACTATTGGTTCTACAGAGACTTTTTCTTCTGTAATTGTCAGCTTTGTTAACATTGCAAACCGCGCGACCGCAACGGTCGCAGGTTCAAATCCTGCCTCGGGCACGGATGTGTGTGATGTCCTTAGGTTAGCTAGGTTTAAGTAGTTCAAAGTTCTAGGGGACTGATGACCTCAGATGTTAAGTCCCATAGTGCTCCGAGCCATTTGAACCATTAACATTGCAAACATCCATTTCACACAACTGCAGACTTTTACAGATAAATGACCTCGAGGACCGGTAGAGGAGACACATCTTTGTATTTTAAAATCTAATTGTTCGGTTTCAGCCCCTCCAACTAGGTTACTTTTATTCTCGGTACTACACAATGGCCAACGGCCTTGCCCCAGTGGTGACACCGGTTCCCGCCAGATCACCGAAGTTAAGACTGTCGGGCTGGGTCACCGTTCGGGTCTGCCGGGTGCTGTTGGCAAGCGGGCTGTACTCAGCCCTTGTGAGGCTAATTGAGGAGCTATATCATTGAGAACTAGCGGCACCGGTCACTAAAACTGACAACGGCTGGCAGAGCGGTGTGCTGACCACATGTCTCTCCGTACCCGCTTCCGGTGACGCCTAAGGGCTGAGGATGACACAGCGGCCGGTCGGTACTGTTGGGCCTTCGAGGTCTGTTCGGACGGTATTTGTCTGTTTTTTACTACACCAACGCTTATTAACGAAAGTACATTTATTTGGTGTATCAAACGATATTTGTGACTAGATTGAGGATATCTCGTTATTGCGTATTTATTATGTTTTAAGTTGTGAGAGTCATCAACAGACGTAGAAGCAACTTCAGGTCTTCCCGGCGAAATGTGTTGGCTTCGTTGCTGTTCATGTCGTGTATTAACCACATGGCGAACAACAACAACAATAATATTAATAATAACCCTTGTTTAATATACTCAATGAAAACAATCTGGATACAGAAACACAACGGTTCATCCAACAAAACCTAACAGGCACAACTTCCAAAGTCAAATTCAACCGAGAAATCTCACGACCTTTTTCCATCAAGACTGGCGTCCGGCATGGCGATGGCCTCTTCCACTACTTTTCTACATCGTTTTAGACAAAGTCATCAAAGAATGAGAACAAGAATTGAAAAATTGAAACATCTGGAGACCCACCACGCTAGGAAAAGAAAAGGATAGCGTCGACGTCACATGCCTAGCCTTCGCTGGTGACCTCCCGATCCTTCCTGGTGAGGAGCAAACAGCAATCCATCAGATTGAAGTATTCAAAGAATGTGCTGAGTATGTGGTACTGTAAATTTATTTTTCTAAAACCGAATCCATGGCTACAAAACACATCAAAACACAAAATTTAATCACAAAACGTGGCACAGTGAACGAGGTTAAAAACTTCAAGTGAGTAGGAGAAATTATCGAGCCTACAGGTACAGAAAGATTAGCACAAAAAGCAGGGGAACTAAAAATGCGGAAAGCATTTGGGAAAGTTGCGAGCGTCTAGAATAAAAATGCATAAACATCAGAGCAACAGTTCGACACTATACGACAATCATCAAACCTGAAACACTGTACGCCAGCGAGAGTCTAAACCTTAATTACAAAGGAGAGCTGGATAATATCAAAAAGGTTGAAGCAAAAATCATCCAAAAAATCCTTGGCTCAATACTCACAGGCGAAGGATACCGTCTACAATCACACACAGTCACAGAAAAATATTCCAACATCGAAACCGTTTTCCTCCAACGACGACTGAAATTGTATGGACACATTATGAGACTAGATGACAACTGATTAACAAAGAAAATTTTGACGCACTTACAGAAACTGAAAACGAGAACAGTCTGGATAAAACAGGTCCAAATTGATCTACGAAATGCCAAAATCTCACCCACAGGCATCGAAACGTATTCAGAAATAAGGTCTGCAGCTGGGAAATTTCATCAGAAGACAAACTCAAGATACCTAGAAGATAGTGGTCAGATGAACGTCGAGGTAAACATAGCGAGATGATGAAATATTTCTGGAAGAACAAGAAAAATAACAGCAACAGGCCACAATTTGCTTTATGTGATCCTCTATGGGTATAAACAATGTAAATAAATAAATAAATAATCTCAGTCTTTTAGCCATTGGTGTAGTTATCCACAAAGACGCACCACCAGAAAAATCTGCACATATTGATAGGCCTAGGATTTCGAAAAGATATAAAAATGGCAGCTTGTTTCAAATCTTCAGAAATGTATAACTGTACTCTTCACAACTGCAAAAATATTGAATCCTGTGATAAAATATCAATCAGCCACAATTTAAATCGTCACACATAAATATCTGGACGTAACAGTTTGTCGGAATATAAAATGGAACGACCACATGAGATCAGTCAAACGTAAGGCTGGCGGCAGCCTTCGATCTATCGGTAGCATACTGCGAAAATGCAAACTATCCACAATGGAGATTGCTTACGAGAGAGTCGTGCGACTCAAGCAAGAATTTTGCTCAAGTGTTTTGGATCGATACCATATATGACAAACAATGGAACAGCACATACTTGACATTGTATTTTAAGGAGAAAAAAGTACACTTGCATGATATCAGCCACAGCAATCGATCCCGCGCAAAAATTTGGGCAATAATTTTGACAGTAGGCAGTTTCGACCTTCTGCTTTTAAACTGTTCCCCTCCCCACTGCAGCCGCCTGAGGCTGCGGTCATAGCGGCTCTGATATCGGTGGATTCCGCGACAAACGACTGCAACCGGCGACGGCCAACCTTTTCAGATCAGTACGCCACTACTTGCGCGCTCGATCTTATCTGCCGAATTGGTAAAATTCAAATCTCGCACACATCAGCTTCTGACACTCCATATTTGGAGCGTGAGGAACTGATAAGTTTAGTCCAAGAAAGAGCGAGTTTGTGGCATCCTGAGAATGAAAATATAATCGGGATCTAGATCAGAATCTATGGACGGAAATCGCAGGCTTATTCGAAACCTTAAATAGGCCAAATTTTTTAGGAAACTTGAAGCATAGATTATAACGTTAAAAAGTAATTTGTTCAAGCGAAAAGGGTGGCGTATATTATATGCTTATAGCTACTGTACTGGTTCTTTTTGTGGTAGGTTGGCATTAGTTAATTATTATTACTGCTTACTGGCGTTTTTGCCGCTAGTGTAGAGATTCTGTTAGCATGAAGTGGTTTGCAAATGTAGTGTACGGTATGTACAGGGGATAGGCAAAATAATGTGAACACCTGTACTTACTAAGGAATGGTTTATTAATAAGGGGTTGGACCTCCATTTGCCCGTAATACAGCTGCGATTATTCTTGGAATAGTGGTATGTAATGACTGTATAGTCTTCAGTGGAACGTAATGTCTCTCTTCGATCAGAACCACTTCTAATTCCTGTAGTGATGAGGGAGGCGGAAATCTGCTCCACATTCGGCACTCCAATACCGCCTGCAAGGGTTCGATAATGTTTAAGTCTGGGGCACTGGGAAGGCACTGCAGTTCAGTTCCATGCTCCAGCCTGTGCTGTCTGTGTGAATGGGTGCATTATTGTCCTGAAATATGGCGCCATTGTTGGGGAACAACATTTGAATCATGTGCTGCAACTGATCACCTAAAATGTTCACATAATCGTCGGCTGTAACATGTCCTTTGAGAGTAATGATGGGACCAGCATACTACCATACTATGGCTGCCCGCACCATTACACTTCCACCTCCATGCTTAACCGTTGGAATCAAGCTTCTTTTGTCGTTATCCGAACGTGAACCCTGCCTAATCTTGGAAATAACGAAAACGTTGACTTGTCGGACCATATGACGTTGGAAGTTTACCCTGTGGAGACTATATGAATGATTGAGAATGAAACAAAATTTACTAGAGTTCCAAAAACATTTATTTTTCAAAAAAAAAGACATAAATTATGCTAAACTAATTATTGATTGAATACTGTAGACAACTAACAGGTGGTTTAAGATCACAACGGACAAGGATTGTGGGTGGCAGAAGTGAGTCAAGTACATTGGCCCAAAAAATGTGAATAACGCATTCTGAATTGATCTGACGCTGAGCAGTCTTTGACTGTTCAAATCTACAGACGTTTCCCCATATAGGCGCAGATGAGAGCAAGTGGTGATTGAGATCTATATGCTCTGACAGGGCTGGAGTGGCAGTACGTTAGCCTGTTTGCTTTGTGCGGCGATGTAACTTGCAGCTGGCGAGATGTGTGCGGTGGAGGTGAGACGTGAGGCGGCACCTGCGAATCGAACGTGGCCTCGAAAGAAATGCAAAAATCTCACAGTCCATAGCGATCAGGCAGACGGATCGCAATTTATTCTCTACCAGAGCCCTGAAATCACTGTAGATTCAGTGTGTCACACACGTTCACTGGTCGTACCAAGGACCAATTTGGCTCACTTGTAAGGCAGAAAGCTCAAGGATACCAAAAGTATTGGGGGAAGGGTGATACACGCACAGAGTACCGTTATCCAAGATGGCAGAAATGACGTCATCCAAGATGGTGGCGATGACGTCATCCAAGATTGCGGCCATGACGTCGGCTGATGACGCAAGTACCGTTATCCAAGATGGCGGATTTTTGCGGGAAGTTTGAATTTTGGCGGGAAAGTGCCACACCCCCCTTCACCACAAAAAAATGGCAGGAAGTTCAAATTCCAAGAGGATAATGCACCACACCACATTTATCTCTACTAAGCAAAGAAAATCGCGGGAAGATAGCTCACTTGGGCTACCTCCACTAACCTAAGTCAACCGACCACCACTTCCTCCTACGAACTGGCGCCAACTTTGAATTTTGGTTAGAAACAAAGCTCACTTGGGGTTTTGCTGCTAAGGTAAGAAAATGGCGCAAAAGAAAGGACACTTGTAGTAACCTCACTCGCCCGACCGCCACCTCCTCCTAAGGATTCGTGGGAAAGAAGGACTTGTCTTTATTATTTAAACAATTTCATGCAGATGTGTTCGCCACTGGGTCCAGAGCCCATCTGGCTTAGTACACATCGCCACCAGCAGAGGGCGCTCTCATGACGTCAGATGATGATGCTAGTACCGTAATCCAAGATGGCGGTACCAAGTGTGTTCACCACGAGGTCCAGACCCCAACTGACTTAGTAAATTTCGTCGGTGCCAGAGGGCACTACCGTGAGTCAGGTGATGACGCAAGCACTGTTATTCAAGATTGGTGCATACATTTTGTCCGCCATGTGCTCTAGGACACAGCCACTGCACGATCCCATTACACAATCCAAGATCGTCTGCTCTCTCTCACACGTTAATAACGGGATACGCGGCACGTGTACGGCCAGTGAACTCACGACGGATGACGTCACAGCCCCAGGCCAGCACGTTCATACTCGCGCCACAGATAGTCTTCTGCAAATATCCTAACGAATCTAACGCGCACATCGCGCATCTAGCGTATCATTTACCTAAGTACTTAATTCCAATTCAATTTTAATCATATTCCGTAAATGAACGTACATTTTGGATATACAATTATCAAATGAGAATCAATTTTAATTATATTCCATAAATGAATGTACAATTTGGATATTCAGCTATCAAATGAAAATTTTCACGTTTTTCCACTAGGAGCTCAAGTCACGTGATTGTACGTCATAGAACCACAGATTGTGGTCTGTAGAGGGAAAATGGCGCGAAAATGGCTCAGCCTGCGCTAGGCTGCTGGGGAGAAGTGCACTCTATTTAGTTTTGAACATTTTATTTAGGGATGGAATACATTTATCACACTGACGCAAAAGATACGCTCTCACATGATTGGGGCAATCTCACACAGCCCACAGACCAGAAAACTACTTCTAAATAACGCTCTACAAACACACAAACAACTCCAAAATTAACTAAATAATTTCCGTACACACTTGCAGACTACTCCTAAATAATGCACCACAGTGATGTGTAGACACCCTCAGTACTCGTAAACTGTCGAAACTGAAGCATGGGACAGCCTACAGGCCCACTCGCAAAATAATGCAATCAATGCGCACAAACACCCCCCATACCCTGTCCACCGGACCGCGAAGTGCCGCGGCCGTCAGCTGTCAAACCACGCACAGGCCCTCGTTGCGGTCCCGCAAGCATGAGGCGGCCACAGCCCTTTCATACTCGGTACCTGAGAAATTCCTATCCAAATATGTGTTCACCTAGACACAGGTCCTGGCGCAACCGGCCAGGGACGCGCGCGCTGTCACAGTCGCGAGCTGTCGCCGAACGCAGGTGAAAGTTGCATCTTGCCGCCGTTGATGAAGCGATCAGACGGGAGCGTAGACTTATTTACAGACCGCAGACGCTCCAAGTTTGGCCGCGCGCTAGCGCTCGTCGCTACCCTCGCTCTAACTTCGGTCCGGCGAAGACGCTGCAGAAATCCATTCCAGAATAGCACAAGCTGCTTTTTACTTAGCGATTTCAAAGGACTGTGCCTGATGTGAGGTTGACGCTTCGCCGCACGTAGCTACTTACCATCGCGAGTACATCTAACAATGTTCTCAATGTTATACTAAAGACACATTGCTATCTAAAATAATAACCAAGTCGAACTCTAGTAAACTGCATACTCCCCCAAAAATACTTAACGTGCACTTCTGTCGGAGTTTTCGTGTTGTCTCAGCTTGTATGCACGGAATTTCTTGCCCTAA
The DNA here is from genome assembly GCF_023898315.1 of Schistocerca nitens. NCBI lineage: Eukaryota > Metazoa > Arthropoda > Insecta > Orthoptera > Acrididae > Schistocerca > Schistocerca nitens. The sequence continues at coordinate 65,833,668 of NC_064616.1, forward strand.
CAGAATGTGAATGAATCGAGCATTATGATTGGATATTATCGACTTTACTCGCCGAATTACTGATACCGCCGATATCGAAGCACTGTCCTCCTTTTTTCCTTCTGCAGACGAAACTTTCAGGAGTTATTTTACACAGATCGCCATATTGCGTTGACAATTAAATCATACAAACTACCATACATATCGTCAAATATGGAAAGACTCTTACCATAGGACACACACTAATCCTCTCTACTTCTGACATAACATGAACATTAGTAACTTTACAATGCAATATATACACATTTTACACAACGTAAGCCACAGTTTTACAGTACAATATATACAAATTTTACACAAACAGTGCAGTTATCTTTTATATCTGTACAGCATCCAAAAAAATTATCGTATGCCTACACTCACTATGCTCCCCAGACCTAGAAAAGCACCGTCCACCTTTTCTTTCTTTCTACAGACCTGATATTCAGCCGCAATAAACTATTTTACAGTGGTCGCCATATTGCACTGACAACTAAACCTCGCAAAAGTGCCATACATATCTTCAGATACGTATAGACACCTACTCATTTACACTGTCCTCTCACTTGTGCCAGGAGCTTGAATATTAGTATGTGAAACAGATCTCAAACTAAGCAATATATCAACGCAAACCATGTCGATGTAGTAAACATACAATTCGTATCAGTCACTCTCAGAACTGATGTGCAAAGACAGGCTCGTTCTCCACCCCCCCCCCCCCCCCCCCCGGTACAAACGCACTACTGTTTCTGGTCCAGACCTGCCTGCTTGCTTGCGTTTCTACACCCATATCCAGACTCTAGGATTACACGAACACAACTTGTGGTGTCACCGCCAGACACCACACTTGCTAGGTGGTAGCTTAAATCGGCCGCGGTCCATTAGTACATGTCGGACCCGCGTGTCGCCACTGTCAGGATCACAGACCGAGCGCCACCACAAGGCAGGTCTCGAGAGACGGACTAGCACTCGCCCCAGTTGTACGACGACGTTGCTAGCGACTACACTGACGAAGCCTTTCTCTCATTTGCCGAGAGACAGTTAGAATAGCCTTCAGCTAAGTCCATGGCTACGACCTAGCAAGGCGCCATTTGTACCATTGCATGTATCTCAAGATAGTCTCACTTGTATCATCAAGAATGCTGTATACCAAAGGACGATATAAAAGTTAAGTGTTCTAGTAGCTACGTTCTTTTCTTTATCACATTCATTACGAATCCTGTTTCAGACTTAACGCAAGACGGCTTGAGTTGACGCGTGCCCTTTCGGCTACCTCCCTTGTGTCTAGACTGACTTGTCTAGACACAACACAACTATTTTCCCATCGTCTGCCATAATATTACATCATTTTCGCGGTACTTCTCGATATCAAGCACACAGCAGTAGCCATCCGATCGCTCACGCAACATAATTCCGAAGATATAGACTGGACATTATTTCTCTGCAAACCTGAAACTTTAGCTAGGTGGAGCGTGCTCTAGACCACTGAGTAACTAGAAACAAACTCATGAAAAATGATATTTCCACCCGCTAATACCGTTCTCGCTGATGTAACACATTCCAAATCATCCCTATAATTTACAAGTCAACTAAGGTCTTTCCCATGTCTAGAGAACAGGCAAATGTGTCTTCCACAATCGATCTTCTCTCAACTAAATAAAGTGAACAGTGGATGCCATACGTATCGGGAAAGCTATATTGTGCTCGTATCACACAGAGCAAGTGTTTTACGGTTCGATAATATAGTTTTTCGTAGACAAAGTGGGAAGGAAGATGTATGTCATGCGCTTGAAATATATTTCTCACAAAGCAACATTAACAACGCTACATTCCATACATCTGATAGGTCGGAAACGCAGGTAATCTAACATTATAGGTCCGTTTTAAGTGCGGAACGTTGAAGCCTTAGGAGTGCGTGTATTTATGTTCTCTCTTACCAATACCTTCCATGTACCGATTCTAGACTCTAGAACAGTACTTTAGAGTTGATAGCTTCGTTGATTTACGTAAAAGTGCGTCGAACTCCATCCTTCTGGGGCTCCATCACCTACAAAAATCATTCGTTTCTTGTTCTTCTTAACTGTCTGCTATTACATCACGGCACTTTGAAATCTTTTACTATACATCGATGAGGAATGCTAAGCTCGACATGGATGCATCTCGAGATGGACGAGGACTCGGAAAGCTCAATTCATTCACGAGAGGTGGAGTGTAGCGGTCTTCTTCTGCTCGGTTGCAGATTAATTCGCTAACTGTGTTGCATGGCGGGTTGGTCAATGACAATGTGAGGAAGGTCTTTCACTCTGCAATTTTACTCTAAGACAGTGAGAATGCTCTGTGACTACCATACGCAGAGAGATAGATCGTAAATTAAACACTATCCTGCATGTGATAGAAATATGTGGAGCGCTGACAGGGGTTGCTCTGCGTGCCCTGTATGGCTGTGGGCCTGTCCGGCAAGATTTACTGAGGGATGGGCTCGCCGCCAATGTCTTTCAACTCCCAACATGCCATTTCTACTAGCTAAGAACCATAAAAGTACCTCATACTTTCAGCGCCCTACCAGGCTCCATCAACGACTGCTCAGGTTGTTAACTTTCTAGTGTATCGCTCAAGGTGCGTCAGGTCGTAACAAAATCTTTAGTAATTTTCTGTATACGAAAAACAAGTGAAAGAGTAACTTGTCCTCTCTCAGCTATTTTCCACAGATCAGCCGTCCAGAATTTATGCTCCTGACACCAAGTTTTACTCTTCTTTGCTCTTGTTACAGTCACTCATGGTTTCGATACGGTAGCTCATCCATGAATATCCGCTTTATTGAGTTCTTGGTGGACAGTGTCGATAGATATGGGGTCTCGGAGATGGCTATTGAGCATTGCAGTCACTTTAGCCACCGTAGTATTGTGTTGCTACTGCTAGTGTACGACGATCTCTGTCATTTAGTTTTGATTTGCGCCCCTTATTACGTTTACACGATGATGTCTTTCCATGTTTTGTGTAGGCTGTCATGACTGTTGAAACAGTTGCTATTGTAACATTCAATAAGTTGGCTGTCTTTGTTATTGATGGTCCTGCTAATCGGGCCCCACAATCTGCCCTCTTTGGAACTCTGTTAGGTGTTTCATTGCACGTCGACCTCGACCTCTGAATGCAAATACGAAGTGTGCACTACTCACAAACAACCTGCACTGTTGTCTAGTCATTACCGAACACACACAGGCCAGCATGACATGTGCCTTACCTGCGTTGTTGACAGTGAAACGCAACCATCCCATTGCTACCACTGTTCACACTATTTTGCCTATCCCCTGTATTTCCAGTTTTAAGTGCTAGAGGGTATCAGAGTACCTTATGCTAACACTTTATGCTTGTCTTTCACTCGTGTGCTAAATGACAGTCATTAAATGTTACTGCAGCACTTAAAACAAATACGGCGCAGCAGAGTGTTTATAGAATGAGATTTTCACTCTGCAGCGGAGTTTGCGCTGATATGGAACTTCCTGACAGATTAAAACTGAGCACTTGCCCGCGAAAGGCAAAGGTCCGGAGTTCGAGTCTCGGTACGGCACACAGTTTTAATCTGCCAGGAAGTTTCAGAGTGTTTATAACTTGCTTTTTAATGTCACCGCGAATTATCTCGAGTATGTAACAGGAAGTTTCTCCCGTCATTTCGTATATTCGTAGAGCTTGTCTGGTTATTCTGATAACTGAGGGCAGAGTGTATAGTATTCATCACATTCTTTACGAGACAGGGAAGCTCATTGAAATGCATTCTCTTTAATAGCAAAAGCCGCTATGGAGCACTCGTATCCAAGCACAGACGCGTTGTGGTACCCACCCCACTCTAAGAGGTTAAAATCTGACCAACCTCACACATAGATTCTAAACTAACCTAAGATCCTTTGATCCTGCCGAAAGGCGAGGAAGGAGATGGGACGCACTATCGGCCGATGTCATCGAGCGACCTCTGGCGACGGTGTCTGACGCCCGCTGCCGGTGCCACTGTGAACGCAGCCCAGGGCCTGTTGTACACTGAAGCGCCCCGCATTCCGCACGTGGTTGGCGGACCGTCGTCGATGGTTCGACAGACGGGCGGATGCTCTCGGTTCTCTGCAGTCGAGTGAATGGACTTACGTGCACTGTGCTCCGTGATGTGTGTTCTAGCACATCGTTCTGTTTGATCGCATGTATAGAAGTGAACTCGCTTCAGTTAAGTCATTTCAGCCTATCTGATATACAAAATGAGAAATTCAACAAGTGAGAGAAGATTTTGGTTGCATCTTGTGATGAAACAATGATGTACAAAAGGAGCGTTCGTCACGCTGTTTTCCGATCTGTACAACGACGAAGACAAATTTTATACATATTTTTGTATGTTTATTCGTTCCTTTGACAAGCTGGTCGCCAGAATACAAGACCCCCCTGACGCCTGAGAATCTCAACACGATACGTTTTACTCCGAAAGAATGAGTAGCAGTAACCATAAGGTAAGAATCTGAATAAGTGTACGGAAGACGATTAATTTAAATAATTAAATGTTCGGGAAATACAGGACACCTTGAAGGACTAGAGATAGGACGTTCATATTCACAGGACATGTACATTAATATGTGTTGCAGATATGATTACCATTTGAACTATGTCGGCCCGCGGATTCAAGGTCAAAATAGATATGGCGGCGCAGCATCTCCTACCGGAAAAATGTACCTGCGGCTCTCGTTGTCGCTATAAACCGAAGGCAATGGACCACCGTGACTTGAGCAGGATGCCTCGCAGACGTATCCGTGAACCGTACCGCCAAATCAGTAAGTTTGAAGGAGGGCGCATTACTGGCTTGAGAGAATGTGATGCACTCATCTGGGAATTGCTGCTCTTGTGGGACGAAATGTTTCTGCAGAACAACGAATGTGTGCAGAATGGTTCACGGAAGGCCGTAAACGTGACGAGGTGGTTCAGGTCCCACCACCCAGACCGTACCCCGAGAAAATCGACATCTCATCTGAATGGCATTGGAGGACAGATTTGCGTCCTCCTCGGCTCTGGCGCCACTGCGGAACAGTGTAACACATCGTACACTATCAGGCGTGACAGTCCGTCGCTGTTTATTGTGGCATGGGTTACGTGCGCGTCGTCCACTTCTCCGCCTACCCTTGACGAATGTGCAGAAATGTGTCGGACGGCAATGGTGCATAGAACGACGCTACTGGGGATAGGAATGGCTTTATATAGTGTTTTCGGACGAATCCAGGTTCTGTTTGTTTGAAAAGGACGGTCACATTTTGGTTCGCTGCAGACAGGGGGAGAGGCATAACAGTGACTGCATTCGCACCAGACATACAGCGCAAACTCAACGCCTTATAGTGTGGGGTGCTATTGGGCACAACCACAAATCACAGTTGGTGCGTGTCTAAGGCACTGTCACCAGTTTGACGTATGTGAATGACGTCCTGTGACCCGAAGCCATACCCTTTCTGCACAACACCCCAGACGCCATTTTTCAGCAAGACAATGCACGACACATGTTGCTGCTCGAACATGTGTCTTCTTGGTGTCACAGGACGTCAGCCTTTTGCCCTGGCCCGCCAGATCACCAGACTTGTCGCAAGTAAAAAATGCGTGGGATATGGAGAAACGACGGGTGCAGTGCTGTGACCCAATGCCAACCTCCACAGTTGAAGTTTGGAATCAGGTGAATGCAGCATGGATGGCGATACCGCAGGACGCCATTCGCCCCTTATACGCGTCGATGGCATTATGCATGGAGCAAGTTATCAGGGCCCATGGCACACCCTGTGCCTACTAGGCAACAGAGCACATGCAGAATGTATACACTAATGTACATTTCCTGTGAATGTGAACTTCCTATCTCTAGTCGTTCAAGGTGTTCTGTTTCTTCTGAACATTACAATATATTTAATATTCAAAGTTTTACTACAACTATGTATTACATTTGGTAGTATGCAATTTTATACTAGTATTGTATTACAATTGAATTCCTATAATTATTATAAGGTCTCCCATGATAATGTCGACGTTCATTGGGCTGGAGAGGGATGGGGAGTCGCAACTTGCTTCCGTCTGGACGGATCCTCAGGATACGGCATAGATTGATCAGGATGCTGCTGGTTACTGAAGGTGGAGCGTAGGTGAAAGAGGCCAGCGAATAGTGGAAAGAGCTGGATGGAACTGGAGGATGTATGTGTAAGTTATTCTGTTTAATTTGCTTGATCGACATAAGCAGTTGAAGTACCTGAATACGAAATAATAGCTTCTGATCTACATTTAAAGTCTTCAAAGAGGGCAACAGCAACGCATATAATGCTCGGTCGTCGTCTTTTTCATTTCCTCAAATGTTATGTTCTTCGTAGGCCTTTTTCTCTTGAAAGACTGTTTTTCGTTGTTTACATTGAGTCGGACATCTTGGATTTGTTCTTCAGAGGATTCGTCTCGACTGTTTTCCGAGAGTGCATCGGCTCCATAATCTTTATGATGCACGACCGATTCTGTGTGTCAAAGTTACACTCTGTTGGTGCTTCATGGAAACGGTCAAGAAAGTGTAGTTGATCATGTAGATGTATTTTGGTCTCGTAGTTGCTGCTGATCCGGACAGCGTTTGATGTATTTTACTACGGCTTTTAAAATGGATCTCCGGTGCAGTTTTCCATCTCCTCTGGACCTTGTTAACTGAAATAACAAGTACAAAGCCGATAAGGCTTTTATTACTAAGAACACATACCCCTATTACTTTAAGGAGGATTGCGTCTAATGTTTTATGTCAGTTTAGCCAACTTAACATCTAAAATTAAGTCTACTTTCCTCTGTGAACGTACATAAGTGTCAAATATATGCTTTGCACGTTACAGGTATCTTGCAAGCGGAAACACATTTACAGATCTGCATTACTCTTATTTAATGGCTGCATCAACAGTTGGACCGACTGCGGGGCAAGTGTGTGCCACTGTTTGGAATATGTTAAGATAGAATGCATGTCAGAACCCTCAACAGACAAATGGAACGAAATTAGCAATGGTTTGCTAAATGTTGCCAATTTTCCTAATTGCACTGGAGCCCTTGATGGAAAACATATCCATCTCGTAAAACCTATCAAAAGTGGGCCAGTCTTCGTTAATTACAAGAATTATTTCTCCATTGTTCTCTTGGACATCTGTGACTCTAACTATTGTTTCACGCCAATTGCCGGAGGATATGGAAGGAACTGTCATTCAAATACATTTAAAAACAGCCTGTGTTGGGGGAAAGTGGAACAAGGTAGATTAGCATTACCCCCACGAAGCCACTGCCAGGTGCACACGACTCCCCAGTCCTTGTGGCGGACTAAGGCTTCGAATTAACACAACATGTGTTAAGGCCGTACGCGCCTCACTCACAGAAAGAAGGTTTTTAATTACCTACTCACCCGAGCCAGGATATTTATTGAATGCACTTTCGGAATTTTAAGTCACAATTGGAGGGCTTTTCACCGCCTCCTGAATGTCATTCTTGATCTAGCAGTATCTGTTGTCAAAATGTGTTGCATTTTGCATAATTTTGTTCGACTAAGAGACCGATACAACTCCGAAGATCCCTATGTTTCGAAGATGTGGCAGAAACTCCACCTATCAGTAGATCGGGTATTAATGTACGATATAAGTTTGCGGAATATTTTGTTGGTACAGGAGCTGTGCCCTGGCAGAACCAAAAACTCACTGAACACAGGTCACATACCTAAAACACAGACATTTGCGGTTGTGTACTATTTTTATGCATAATTATCCACTGTGCTGTGCAGAAACTGAACTCGTGAAAGTAATTCTTTATTTGTAATGCTTTGTATTTAGTATGGAAATAAAATAAAAGTACAAGGAAAATATGCGTCTACTTACCACATTTCTTTTGATCTTCCTCGTTCAAACTTTCAAAGCCGAGTATTATTGCAGTGGCTTTTAGCCACGCCATCAAACACATTTCACAGTTCTTGTAGTCCCCATGCGACGGATCCCGTGTGTGATGGCGTCTTTCAACTTCACTAATTAACATGTCGGTGTCGATGTCACTAGACACTGCGGGAAATTCTCAAATTAGACTCGTACTGCCACGCCAGTGGAATGCGTCGGCTGAAATGAGGTACAGGGGATAGCAAAATAGTGTGGACAGTGGTAGTAATGGGATGGTTGTGTTTGACGGTCAACAACGCAGGTAAGGCACGTGTCGCACTGCACCGTGCGTGTTCAGTACGGACTAGGCATCAGTGCAGGTTGTTTGCGAATGGTGCACACTTCGTATTTGTATTTAGAGGGCCGGCCGAAGTGGCCGTGCGGTTAAAGGCGCTGCAGTCTGGAACCACAAGACCGCTACGGTCGCAGGTTCGAATCCTGCCTCGGGCATGGATGTTTGTGATGTCCTTAGGTTAGTTAGGTTTAACTGCTTCTAAGTTCTAGGGGACTAATGACCTCAGCAGTTGAGTCCCATAGTGCTCAGAGCCATTTGAACCATTTTTTTGTATTTAGAGGCCGAGGTCGACGTGCAATGAAAGACCTAACAGAGTTCCAAAGAGGACAGACTGTGGGGCACTATTAGCTGGACCATCAGTAAGCAAGACAGCCAACTTACTGAATGTTACAAGAGCAACTGTTTCACAGTCATAACAGCCTACACAAAACATGGAAAGACATCATCGTGTAAACGTAATAGGGGACGCTAATCAAAATTAAATGACAGAGATCGTCGTATACTAACACGGATTGTGTCAAAACAACACAAAACTAGGGCGGCTAAAGAGACTGCAGAGCTCAATAGCCATCTTCGAGATCCCGTATCTATCGACTCTGTCCGCCGAGAACTCCATAAATCGAATATTAATGGATGAGGTACCATACCTAAAACATTAGTGACAACAACCAAAGCAAATAAGCGTAAAACATCGTGTCAGGAGCATAAATCCAGGGCTGCCGACCTGTGGAAACACGTCAAATGATCCGAAGAGTCAACGTTTTCGTCATTTCCAACATGGGGCCGGGTTTTCGTCTGGAGAACGCCAAAAGAAGCCTTCAGTCCTGATTGCTTGATTCCAACTGTTAAGCATGGAGGTGGAAGTGTGATGGTATAGGCAGCCATACCATGCTATTCTGCTGATCTCATCATTACTCTCGAAGGCCGTGTTACAGCCAACGATCATGTGAACATTTTAGGTGATCAGGTGCACCCTATGATTCAAATGTTGTTCCCCATTAATGTTGCTATGTTTTTGGAGGATAATGCACCCATTCACACAGCCAGGACAGTACAATAGTGCTATGAGGATCATGCAACTGAACTGCAGCGTCTTCCCTGGCCAGCACAGTCCCCGGACTTGAACGTTATCGAACCCTTGTGGGCGGTATTAGAGCCCACCTCTCTTGTCACTACAGGAGTTAGAAGAGGCTGTGATCAGAGAGTGGCATAACACTCCACTGGAGACTATACTACCATTATATGCCAGTATTCCAAGAAGAATCGCCAACGGGGGCCCAACCCCTTATTAATAAACCATTCCGAAGTAAGTAGAAGTGTTCACATTATTTTGCCTATCATATGTACTGTGCTTCTGCTGCGCGCGGTATCCGCAGGACTGGCCACGCACAACTTGTTTCTGTGTATTTAACATTGAGCGCGGAAGGGCTGCGCTGATATACACTGTTCATCATAAGAATAAACTTGATGTAAACATTAAGGCATGTATTCTTCCTCGTTTGCTTGAATCTCATTGGATTTCGTTTCACGTGGAGCGGAAGCCAAGCTGTGATCAGTACAGTCAAGCGCGGTCATAAGTGCTGTGTTACGCGCACATAGACTAAGCGATAACGCGCGACAACAGCTTTATCGGCGCATTAAAATTTGACAGCACTGGCCAGCCAGCGGTCCAACTAACCTGCAATGGTGTGAGCAGTTGCAGTTCAGACGCGAAAAGACACGAGCAAAGAAACAATATAGCTTCGAATGTCATTTAATTTTTAAAAAGTATGAAATAATATTCAGCAAAACTCTAGCATTGCCGCGCGATTCTTACAAGGGAACCTCACCATCGCACCCCCCTCAGATTTAGTTATAAGTTGGCACAGTGGTTAGGCCTTGAAAAACTGAACACAGATCAATCGAGAAAACAGGAAGAAGTTGTGTGGAACTATAAAAAAATAAGTAAAATATACAAACTGAGTAGTCCATGCGCAAGATATGCAACATCAAGGATATTGAGAGCTTAGGAGCGCCGTGGTCCTGTGGTTAGCGTGAGCAGCTCCGAAACGAAGGGTCTTTTGTTCAAGTCTCCCCTCGAGTGAAAAGTTAATTTTTTTTATTTTCAGACAATTATTATCATTGACCTTGTTATTGAAGTCGCGAGCTATATTTGCTGGATTCATATTGCCCACGGAATACATCTCACGTATTTAATGCACTCTCGTCCAAAGTAGCGAACAGTCAACTGCCAGCCAGGGAGCCTCTTTAGCAGGAATACTCTCTCTTCCGTGCGCTGTAGTCGACTGACGTCGTGTGTTTCGATGTTTGTTTAGGTGTAGCGTCCCCATACTACGGCGCAGTTACCTCGCATCGGACGGACAGACGGACAGATAATAATTGTCTGAAAGTAAAAAATTAAACTTCTCACTCGAGGGAAGATTTGAACCAAGGACCTCTCGTTCCGCAGCTGCTCACGCTAACCACGGAACCACGGCGCTCCTGAACTCACATTATCCTTGATCTTGCCTATCTTGCACATGGAAAACTCATTTTGTATATTTTGCTTATTTTTTTCATAGTTCCATTCAACTTCTTCCTGTTTTCTCGATTGACCTGTGTGTAGTTTTTCAAGGCCTATCCACTGTGCCAACTTATAACTAAATCTGAGGGGGCTGCGATGGGTAGGTTTCCTTGTTAGGTGACGAGACCGAAAGCATAAAATGCTCCGTTCTTACCTTACATTGGATTCTAATTACAAACAAGAGTCATGAAAATTCCTAACTTAAACACAGGGCATCTTTTCTGAGCGAGCTACGTGTGATGCAAAAGCTTACTGCATGGTTTTAACGTACTGTTTAATACTGAAGCCAATGAAGGTATTAATTACAGTCAGTAATCTCTTAGCTCCTATCTTATCCGAATCCGAGAAATACTTTTCAGTTCTGGAACTGTCATTTGCTACGTTGATAACGAGTCGATCAACAACAGAATCCACGAAGCCAACCAGGCGCCGCATTTTCTCCTCTTCTTTTATGGCGAGCCGTTCTATATCCCGCAAGCGTTCGGCACTGACATATGAAAAAGTTGCGTGCGTTGGTTCCAGTACGCCTGGCAGCATAACAGTCTTGTTATTTCTCGGGTCAAATCCCTTAACTTGGCTCCTAATCAGTTCTGTTGGGTTCATATTGTAATGGTACAGTGGAAAATGTAAAAATGCAGCATTTGTATGGTGTGCTCGATGTAAAAATATTTGTTTTCCGTGTTTCTACAACAATTATCTACATCCATTGTATAAAACAATGGACACAGTCCAAATAAAAAGTATTTGGTTTTTCATTTTCGTCTTAAGCTTTAAACTGCTATGTTTTCTTACTTTAAGTAACCTTTATTAACAGTTTTTCATAAAATATCGATAATTAAGAATTTATATTTGAAACGAAAATATGAATTTCCTGTGCAATCAATATGTAATTAGAAAGAAGAAGACGTGCATTATTCATGAAATATGATGATGAATTTTACACTTACGAGATGTAGGTATTTCAAATTGAACGAGGAAAAAATGACTCTGATGAGACTTTAACCCATGAACCATACCTTGCAGTGAATAACCAAATTACTTCTCCAATTTAATAATTACATAGGGTGAGTCACTAACTATTGCCACCTAGAACAACTCCGAAGGTATGATAGTCGCTGAAAAGTTTGTGGGACAAATATTCCATGGGACAACGGGGGCCATATAATGACGTTGCTTTTTTGATGCTAGGTGGGGTCGTTTCAGAGATATGAAGGTCAACTTTGTTTTTTAAATGGGATGCTATAGTTTGGTACTTCTTTTCTGATAGCGGCTATCGAGACGAATCCAATGATGTGTAACGGTAAGGTCTTTGAAGGTCAATGAAGGTCACAAAGGTGGCACGAACGTCCATTTACAGGTGTTCCAAGCGATGACCATTGTTATCATTGCATTGCTGCAATCTTCTTATCATGGATTGAGTGGTATTACTTATCACATTGGCACTTATCGAAGCGCGTGCTCTGACAATTCTCTCTCGTATATCGTGCAAACAGTAAATATTGGCCGAATACGGCGTATCCATCTAACGTTCCATTGACACGTAAACACCATTCGACGGTTTCGCAATACGATGCTAATAGGGACGGTCAGACTAGTATCGTCGAATCAAGCGAATTTGAATGATGTATTCCTTCGAGGAATAAGTCGAAATGCTTCTCATTTACGGAGAATGCCAACGAAATTCAGTGAGACCTAGAGACTTATACTCTGAAAGATATCCTCAATGTACTCACCCTAAACGTCGTACATTTAAATATGTGTATGATAAATTGAGAACAACTGGATCTTTAACGCATCGGTAACATATCCGGCAAAGGAAAGTTACTAACGAGGAAACGAATTGGTAAATTGAAAATTTGTGGTAAGATCTTATGGAACCAAATTGCTGAGGTCATCGGTCCCTAAGCTTAGACACTACTTAACCTACCGTAAACTTACTTACACTAAAGACAACACACAAACCCATACCCGAGGGAGAACTCGAACCACCGACGAGGGGAGCCACGCGAACCGTGATAAGACGCCCCAGACAGTGCGGCTATCCCGCGAGACGGAAATTGGTACTCTTGCCAATGTTGTTCGAGATCCTTGTGTTAGTTCGCGTCAAATCGCAAGGGAATCTGACATGCGCCAGGGTAGTCTTGCTCGTGTTCTGTATGGCCATAAATATCATCCTATAATATCAGTCTCCACGAAAAATTAACTGCTGCGTCGCATTGCATTCTGCTGATGGGCTCAACTTAAGATTCAGACGGATGACTCATTTATTAATTTGATTTGATTTACTAACGAGGCTACATTCACGAGCCATAGAAATATTAATCTGCATAACATGCATTATTGGGCAACTGAAAATCAGTGTTGGCTGCAACAAGTTGCACACCAAAAACTGTGGTCGGTGTATGTATGGTGTGGGATTCTGGAGGACAGAATTATAGGCCCGTATTTCATCGAAGGAAATCTTAATGGTAGGAAGTACACCACATCCCTGAAAGAAACATTAGCTCTGTTATTGGAAGAAATACCTTTAGGAACAAGGAACAGAATGTGATATCAACACGATGGGTGTCCGGCACATTTTACGCTGATGGCAGGAAATGAGTTTCAGAGACAACTCCCAAATCGTTGGACTGGACACGGAGGAGATGTGTCGTGGCCGGCTCGTTCGCCAGAATTGAAGCGTCTGCATTTTTTCTTGTGGGGATTCGTAAAAGACATTGTTTATAAAGACGTCCAACTATGCCTGAGGAGATGGCCACCATCGCGACCTTCGTTGACCTTCAAAGACCTTACTATTACACATCATTGGATTCGTCTCGATAGCCGCTATAAGAAAATAAGTACCAAACTATAGCAACCCATTTACAAAACAAAGCTGACCTTCATATCTCTGAAATGACCCCACCTAGCAACAAAAAAACCAATGTCAGATTAATAGACAGTATAAAGTTTTGTAGTATACATTATAGTGTAGTGTTATGTATTCATGGTTTTTTCCATATCAGTACAGAACGTGAAACTATCAGTTCAATAGATTTTCTGGTTCTAAAATTCTACTATATTATACAGTGTTGTTGTTTTGCATGAATATATACCAACTTGTACAGGGAAGAAAGTCAGTTAATGCCTAATTAGGCTGGCGACCGTATTATTATTAAATTGGTAGCATCTTCAGTGATGCTTTTGGTCCATACTGACGTGTAATTGCATTTCGAACTTGCTCGACGGATCATTGTTATTACAGAGTGGGTATAAGTCTGATTTGCCACCATTCAGGTACACGCGGTCGATATCTATACAAAAATCCTTTCTCATAAGGTGAACCCCGCTCACTTACCATAGTACAGGCTTTAACGAGTATTGTGTGCCCCACGCGCACATAACAGTTTCTCTCCACTTATGAACGGCGACGTAAAACTCTTCGAAGTAGAGAGATCTCTGGGACCAGCTACAGGTTGGAAATCGCGCACTTTGGAAAAACTAACCTCTGCCGCTTGTTGGTTCACCGACATTATGAACACGATCCTCTTACTCCACTGTACAGTAATTGCGCTGTCGGCCATATGCTGCTGCAGTGGGGCGGAGAGAGTGACAAACAACCTGCGCGCTTTAAGTTTTACATTTAGAAGATCATAATTGCCTACTATCAGAATTATGACCCAAAGGTACGGTTGGCCTCCATTGCTCGGGCCGATATCTTGCTGGCTTGCTTTCTTTCCCTTAAAATATAAAGATAAGTTTATTATATTTCCTTGTAAATGCATATTCTGGACAGATGCAAAGGAAGGCAGCATCAACTGTCATAGGTTTGTTTGATCTAAAAGTGTGCGTCATGGAGAGGCTGAAAAACTTGATCTGGAAGACGTTTGAAAAGAGACATCAGTTTTCCCACAAAATGTACATCACAAAATACACTGTCGGAAAAAAAATCGCAACACCAAAATATAATTAATGTACAGTAGTGAAACTTCGGCAATATATTTACATGTCTAAGTGATTAACATTGCAAGATCACAGATTAACGTACGTGCGAGATAAGCCATTGCAAATGTGAAATGCTGGTACATTAATAACCAGAGTAACCGCAAGAATGCTAAACACAAACATGCAAACCTGCATGCAATGTGTTATACAGGTGCCGGATATCAGTTTATGGGATGAAGTTACGTGTCTGTTGCACTTGATTGGTCAATACAGGGACAGTTTATGCTGGTCCTGGATGACGCTGGAGTTGTCGTCCAATGATATCCCTATAGGTGCTCGACTGAAGACAAAAAATGGCTCTAAGCACTATGGGACTTAACATCTGAGTCCCCTGGTTCAAATGGCTCTGAGCAGTATGGGACTTAACATCTGAGGTCAGCAGTCCCCTAGAACTGAGAACTACTTAAACCTAACTAACCTAAGCACATCACACACATCCATGCCCGAGGCAGGATTCGAACATGCGACTGTAGCAGCCGCGTGGTTCCGGACGATTGAAGGCACATCTTATGATCGAGCAGGCTGAGGCTACATGTAGACACTCTGTATAGCATGTTGTGTTACAACAACGGCTGGCCGTTGTGGCCGAGCGGTTCTAGGCGCTTCAGTCCTGAACCGCACTGTTGCTACGGTTCGTATCCTGCCTTGAGCGTGGATGTGTGTGATGCCCTTAAGTTAGTTACGTTTAAGTACTTCTACGACTAGGAGACTGATGACCTCAGACGTTAAGTCCCATAGTTCTTAGAACCATTTGAACCATGTTTACAACAACGGTATGTAGGCGAGTGTTATCCTGTTGGAAAACATCCCCTGGAATGGCAGCACAACAGGTCCAGTCACCACACTGACTTACAGTTTTGCAGTCAGAGTGCACGGGATAACAACGAGAGTGCTCCTGCTGCCATATGATATCGCACTCTAAAGAATAACTTCAGGTGTAGGTCCAATGTGTCTAGCTCTCAGATAGGCTGATTGCAAGCCCTCAACTGGCTTTCTTCTAACCATCACACGGCCACCGCTGGCACCGAAGCACAATTAGCTTTCATCAGAAAACACAACATATGTCCACCCTGTCCTCCAACGAGCTCTCTCTTGACACCGCTGAAGACGCAAATGGCGGTCGTTTGGCCTAAGTGGAATGCACACTGCAGGGCGTCTGGCTCGGAGCTGCCCTTGAAGTAACCGATTTTTGTAACAGTTGGTTGTGTCAGTGTGGTGCCAACTGCTGCTACAGATGTAGTACGTTGCGCCAGAGCCACACGCCGAACTCGATGGTCTGCCCTCTCGGTAGCGCCGGAGTCGGGTCTTTCTACGACGATACATTCTCGTGACCACGTCTGTCAGCAGTAATTTACAGTGCCTACATTCCTTCTAAGTCTTTCTGCAATATCGCTGAAGAAACATCCAGCTTCTCGTAGCTCTATTACATGACGTCGTTCAAACTTAGTGAGGTGTCGATAATGGCATCTTTGCCACCTCAAAGGCATTCTTGACTAACATCAACTCACCATCTCTAGTTTCAAAGGTAACTAACACTCACGACCGTTACAGCGTGTATTTAAAGCAAACCTGATTTGCATCTTCATATTGGCGCTGCTAGTGCGACTCTTATGCTACTGGCACGATATCTGAATAGACGTAATCTTTCAGATGTAGAAACACACCTACCAACTTTTTTTTATATCGCACAACTCCTTCTTGGCGTTGCGATTTCTGTCCGTCAGTGTATATCCATCCGCTAGATTTTCAGAGCAATTGTTGTAGACGAAAAATTAAGGTACGTTAACGAAGAAACACTTTCTGCTGTGTAGCGTAAATGGATTTACAATTCTGGTCAATAAGTGATCAAACACTGACGGCCATTTGAGTCTTCTGAGGAAAGCTATGGTTTGTGTTCCGGAATGTATAAAACACAGTAATAAACACAGATCTTAGTAGCCGAGATTACCGCTTGAATGTATTCGACAGAGGGGTTGCGACAGGAGCAGAAAGAGCAGGAATAATGTTGAGATGGTGAAGGGAGTATTTATAGCAGGAGTAAAACGACACACAAGTGATGGAACGGACTCCTATAATTCTTCTGCAACCGACGGGTGATGCGCCAGTATTCTGTTCTGAGGTGGGCCACGTAATCGGTCAAGTTGGGATCCATCTTTCCTAGCGAATATTGTACGAACTGTGCAGCAAAAGCTACACGCGCTTTACACTGAGGTCACAAAAGTCATGGGATACCACCTAAAATCGTGTCGGGCCTCCTTTTGCCCGGCGAGTGCAGCAACTCGACGTGGCATGGACCCAATAAGTCGCTGGAAGTCCCCTGCGGAGATATTGAGCAACGGTTCCTCGATAGCCGTCCGTAATTGTGAAAGCGTTGCCGATGAACGATTTTGTGCACGAATTATCTCGAACATCTCCCATAAATGTCAGGCGATATGAGTGGCTCGAGCTGTCCACAATGTTCTTCAAAGCAATCGCGAACACTTGTAGCCCGGTGACATGACTTCGTTTATTGGGAGCATGAAACCCGTGAATAGCTGTAAATGGTCTCGAAGTAGCCGAATGTAACCATTTCCAGTGAATGCACGGTTCAGTTGGACCAGAAGATCCAGTCCATTCCATGTCAACACAACCCACACCACTTTTGGAGTCACCACCAGGCTGCACAGTGCCTTCTTGACAACTCGGGCTGGGTCCATGGCTTCGTGGCGTCTGCACCACACTCGAACCCTACCATTATCTCTTACCAACTCAAATCGGGGCTCATCTGTCCATGCCACGGTTTTCCAGTCGCCTAGGGTACAACAATATAGTACCGATCCCAGGAGATGCGCTGCAGGGACGTCGTGCTGTTAGCAAAGACACTCGAGCCAGCCGTCTGCTGCCATGGCCCATTAACACCAAATTTCGCCGCACTGTCCCAACGTATACGTTCGTCGTACGACGTACATTGATTTCTGCGGTTATACCACGCAGTGTTGTTTGTCTGTTACCACTGGCGCCTCTATGCAAACGCAGCTGCTGCTCTCGACCGCAAAGTGAAGGCCGTCGGCCACTGAGTTGTCCGTGATCAGAGGTAATGGCTGAAATTTGATATTCTTCCCACACTTTTGATCTAGGAATGTTGAATTCCCGAACGATTTGCGAAATGGAATGTTCCATGCACCTATCTCCCACTATCTTTCCTCTCTGAAAGTCTGTTAATTACCGTCGTGCGGCCACAATCTCATTGGAAACCTTTTTAAGTGAATCACCTGAGCAAAAATGACAGCTCCGTCGATCCACTGCTCTTATATATCTTTTGTACACGATCCTAGCGCCATCTGTACAAGTCAATATCGTTATCCCATGACTTATTAGAGCGTTGAAAATAGCTTCAGTCCGGCGCCAAAAGAAAATATAAATCAAAAGTCACTGGAGTCGACTGAGTAATTCGATCCAGATATTTTCTACTCCAAACTGACATTGCAGTCTGGTTCCCGCAAACGAAAGCTGCACCACCATAAGAACAGCTGACATCATTTGAGGCCGGCGCAGTATGGATGTGGTTTAATTTCTCCCTCCAGGGAACGGTATTTGGTACTAGATTGGACCAATTTGGCTATACACAGATGGAAAAGAGCCTGTGGTCCAATTACGAGACCAGACATATAATAGTGGAATTCTATCGTGGCCATTGCAAAATGGTAGTATTTAGAGCGTATATCATATTTAATAGCAAAAACTGATGTGGCTGAAATTATTCGATAGTACAGGCAAAATCGTTTCAGAAAACTTTCAGCTGCAAATGAGCTGTTTTTGAGATAATTGTCAACGCGTGTTTACGACCCACCATTGCTTTAGTTTAAAATATTGCCCTAGATGATAAAAATGTACACTGCCTGACAAGAAAAGTGAAGCAGTCAAATATAGTCAGAAATTGACAGAGTTAGAAAGGAGCTTCATTGAGTGTCTCCATTGGGTCGGCTGGCCGCATTGTGCAATATCAAGATTTGTGTGGCATTAGGACTTAACAGTGGCCTAGTGTTTGGACTGCATGGGAAGTTTCATTCCGTTTTCTTCTCCACTCTGGATGCTTTACTATTTTAGCGTAGTCGTTGTCAATGTTTCCATCTGACACTACAAGGGTGGATTCCCATACTGTGCACCAAGCACGCAGTGACACCTCCATTCTGTGCCTGCTATTAGGTACTCGACTGGACGTAACACTGTCAGTTGTCCCGCACCAACGGTCGGAGACGTGCAGCAGCTGGAGTAGGGAATTACCGTCTGATGCATAGTGTGCCGTTAGCACCACAACACAAAGGGCTGCATTTGGAGGGGTGCCGTGACCAGGACACGTGGACTACTGGTGAGTGGCGTCGAACTGCATTCACCGATTAATTGGTATTCCATGCTATCCCGGATGACCATCGTCGGCGAGTATGGCAGCGAACTGTGGAGAGGTGCCATAATTTCATTTAGAGAGGCACAGTGGTTGGAGTCACAGTTGCGGATGGTAGTGACTGAGAGAACTCTGACGGCATGGTGGTACGTCGTAGACACCTGCGTCCTCATCTGTCATCTTGAAAAAAAAATGGCTCTGAGCACTATGCGACTTAACTTCTGAGGTCATTAGTCGCCTAGAACTTAGAACTAATTAAACCTAACTAACCTAAAGACATCACACACATCCATGCCCGAGGCATGATTCGAACCTGCGACCGGAGCGGTCGCTCGGCTCCAGACTGCAGCGCCCAGAACCGCACGGCCACTCCGGCCGGCTGTCATCTTGAAAGATGATTACGGTTAAGGAAGTAAAAGATCCACGCAGTGGACACCAAATGAAAAAGCTACTCCTTATGTTTCTGATCTAGACTGCCATAAAAATGCGAAGGAACTGTTAATCAGAACTCAGGGAGAAGTTGTAGTCTAATTCACAATCGATTTATTGATCTTAAACAAGACAAGGGAACAAAATTATTAAAGAAACATCTTACAAAAAATATTATTTAAGAAAAGCCTTACTAAAATGAGATCTATGGTGGACAAAGTGATCTGCTGGGATCGCCACACGACATTAACCTGAACACTACTCGCTCTACCTCACTTCATACACATGAATCTAGGTTATAGCATCAAACTACGCCACCACCAAGCATCTATATTCTACCATACAAAAGAAGAAAGGAAAAATATGGTTCGAAAGAACAGGGTGCTGAGAAATAGATATTATAGCCCTACGTCGCAGCAGCGAAAACTTTACCATCCTACTGGTCAAGGCGGCACACTACGATGCGTTCGGCGACTGAAGTCATGGACGGCGGAAATCTGTTATTAAATGCGCGTTCCCCAAAAATGCAAGTACGCGGACTCACGTTCGGCTAATTCAGAACGCAGGTACTTCCCTAAGAGCCTCTTAAACCCCAACGGGTTCCAGTGTGCAGGTAGACCCGTCTGATGGTCTGCCAAACCAATTTGACTCCGTGCCACGACTGTGCGTATCGGAACACGTCAAATGTTTAGACGGCCGACTCAAGACAAATAAGTACACCCACACGTCACTCATTGTGACCGTGATGATACAAGCAGTACCTCTAATGGTTCAGAAGGTGACTGACACAGACTCGAAGTCGCACCCTTACAAAGGACACAAGTCTCACCGTTTAGGTGAAGCGCCAGTAGAAGAGACTTGTACAAGAGTGACGATCTCCCTTTCTCTGTGTTGCCTCCTCAGCTCGGTTCCAAAAGCATATTTCTCTTTTTTTACTTCCCCCAATTTCCCACAAGTCAATCACGAGCTGGAGCCCGGCATTCTAAGCTCGGTGAATGGACTTTGCACTGCAAACCGATTTGACCAATCAGAGACTTAAAGTTAATTGGCAGAAAACGGACAAAAGTTCTGCTTCGTGGCCTCTTTCCCATACGTCTGCCGTGTCTTTTGCTAACACAATACAGGGTGGAAGCACAGTCCTCCATAAACAGCTTGTTATCTCCCCTGTTGCGTCAATTTCAAAGTTTGCAAAGAACGGCCACATACTCGCATTGACAAAAGATGTTTTGAAACAGAGTCTGCACGTCTGGGCGCCAGTTTTCCTGTCCCACGGACATTTGCAGAACGTTTACATTTCTTTTGGTGGCTTGCTTGCTAACAGGGCCTACAATGCACTGTCAGTGACTTTTCGGCACTAGGCCGTATACCTGGAAGTCTGGCGCCAACGCTTAATGTGTTTCTGCACAATGCGACCGCGACAAGGCCCGTCTGGAAATGTCTCCTCACCGTTCTCCAGAAAAAAAACGCGCTTTGTCGTCCCACTAACGCTGTGCTTTTACTGCAGTCGTTTAAGTTGGCACACTGTTCCTTTGAAAGCAGGTAAATCTTACTGTATTTCTTTCCCTAGAGCACGCAAACAAGACCATAAACTGCTGCCCACCATTTCATCACAATGTATGAAGTCAAATCGCCATAGATCGTATTACCTACACCGAATCAGAAGTGAGAGTGCCCTGCAATCTCTCAACCTCTCATACGACAATATTATGGTGCCATTTTTCAGCAGGACAACGCTTGTTCGCAAATGGCGCATGTCACCACGGACTGTCTTCGTGATGTCCAGGTACTCCAGTGATCAGTAAGATCCCGAGATCTGCTCCGATAGACCAAGAGTGGGACCAATTCGGACGCCAGCTCTGTACCAGTGCCAGTATCAACGGTATCGATGACCAATTACAATAACTGTAGGCCAGTTTGGATAAGGAGAGGATACAACGCCTTTATAGCACCCTTCGGAACCGTACCAGCACATGCATTCAGGCCAGAGAGAGTGCAGCGTCATAAAGTTAAACGGGCTCATATTGCCAAGTTCTTTGCAAGTTTGATTCGCTTTTTTAATCACTGAAATAAAGTCATATGTCCTCTTCACCCGTGAGGTTTCACTGCGTTTTCTTCTACACTATGGGTGCTTTACATTTTTTGGCAGTGTATTTGTCCCATCAACTATTCAGTTGATGGGCTATCTAACTGGGCTCAAATTTCAGTCGTATCCCTTGGTTAGGAAGTGTAGTCCATGCACATTGAGGTACCAGCACGTTTTGCTGCTAATGTAAGATGAATTCTAATGCCCCCATATATACGAGGGCGTTCTGAAAGTAATAACTCGGAACTTTTTATGTGAAAACTCTTAAAGCTTTTTAGATAAAACAAAAATTATTAACATTGTACATCGTTATTCTTTATGTCTACACATCTATTCCTCAACATAGTCACCCTAGCTACGAACACATTTCTCCCAGTGAGAGACCACTTTGTTGATACTGTCACTGCAGAACGTTTGACTTTGTTGGGCTCTGAGCACTATGGGACTTAACATCTGAGGTCATCAGTCCCCTAGAACTTAGAACTACTTAAACCTAACTAATCTAAGGACATCAGACACATCCATGCCCGAGGCAGGATTCGAACCTGCGACCTTACCGGACGCGCGGTTCCAGATTGAAGTGCCTAGAACCGCTCGGTCACACCGGCCGGCGTTTGACTTTGTTGTCGGAGCCACAACCCCACCTCTACTTTCACTCTTCATCGCTGTCAAAGTAAAGTCCTCGAAGGCGTTCTTTAAGTTCTGCAAACAAATGCAAATCGGTTGCGGCCAAGTCAGGACTATATGGAGGATGATGGATGAGAGTGAACCCAAGGCGTCTGATTGTTGCAGATGTCGCAGCGCTTGTGTGTGGTCTGGCATAGTAAGGCTGAAGGAGATTGTGTTCCGTGTATGGACAAACGCTTCAAATTCACAACTCGATTACGGTATACTGTTTCTCACGTAACGACGTAGTTACGTTAACCATTGCCATGTTACAAGCTACAATTTGGAGCGCTATAGCGGCAAAGGGCTGCATTAATGTAGACACGAAGCATAAAGATGTAGAATGTTAAATTTTGCTTTATTCAAAGAGCCTTAAGAGTTTCCACATAAAAAATTCTGAGGAATTACTTTTCATCACGACCTGGTAGATTCATGAGCCATCGAAATAACCAGTGATTGACTGATAGACTGCCCATTATCTTTGATCCCAAGAAAGAAAAAGAACCTTCTCACAAAGTAAGATCAAGTGATACCAAAATTTACGCAACGCATAAAGAGGAACTAAGCGCCTTACCTGCACTCGATTGTACTACACTATTCATGAATTTTCTTATGAAGCGCATTACTGATTTCTTCCTTTCATATACTCGTAATAGCACTTGCTTCAGTATGAAGTCAAAAAATAAACATTTTGTGTTCTGAAACATGATATGACACCAGAGCACCGATCATAAAGCTTCAAAAAACACGGAGCTCTCCATTATGTCTCCAACAGTCTTCATGCATTACTACTGCTCGCAGATTCATACTTAAGAACTTTTGAACCTCAATTTTTTTCAACAGAACGTGCGTTATGTCGTTTTACCAATTGCGACATGGAGGAAATACAGCAAGGGAAAACATCCCCTACAGCAGTGAAGATGTTTGCGCTTGTCTACATACAACATTGACTGCCAACACGTAACAAAATTCATGCGACGGACAACACAACTGTTACAGCAGTCCAGACCTCATTCAGTAAGTCGTCAGGTGATGGACTGAACATTGAAAGTTTACCCAGTCGGAACTTCATAGAAGATTGACAATGAAGCAACATTTACTAAAAACATTTATTTTATTAAAACAGTCAACAATCATGTTAAACAAGTTATAGATTGAATACTGTAAACAACTAACAGGTGGTTTAAGAGTACAGTGTACAAGTATCCTGGGTGGCAGAAGTGAGTCAAGTACTCTGGCCCTAAAAATGTGGATAACGCAATCTGAAATGATCTGACGATCAACAATCTTTGATTGTCAAATCTTCTGTGGTCTCACTACATAGGTGTAGCTGAGAGCAAGTGACGATTGAGATTCGTACGCCCTGACTTTGCTGGAGCGGCTGTACGTTACCCTGTTAGCTCTGTGTGGCGATGTAACTAGCAGCTGGCGGGATGAGTGCCGCGGAGGTGAAACGTAAGGCGGCACCTGGCAATAAAACGCGGTCACAAAAGAAATGCAAAAGTCTCACGGTCTAGCTATCAGGCAGACGGATCGCAATTTACTCTCTACCAGAGCCCTGAAATCACGGTAGATTCAGTGCGTGACACAACCGTTTACTGGTCGTACCATGGACCAATTTGGCTCACTTGTACGACAGAGCGCACAAGGATACCAAACGTCGAGACTGGTAAACCAAAACGAATAAGTGTGCCCTCGACAAACGAGTAGTCTGAGACGTTTGAAGTCACACTGTCGGTACAGTAAGAACTTGACCACAGGCTCCCCAGTCTAAATTACTCGCAAGTGAAGTCTGTCTCAGGGCAGGTCCCAAGCACCAACCACACATGCCAGAGCATCTACCAGAAGTCTTCTTACCAGATCAAAGTCCAGCACCCAAGTGCTTTGCACCTCTCCAGAAAAAATCCGTTTTTCCGCAAGCTGCACGAATGACACCACCTCCACGCCATCTTAAGACAATCACAGGGCTCTAGAGGCGCTAAACCTCCCCTTTCCCCACAACAACACAAACTCATGTCGAAACAGGGCAAGAGTTCAAAAATCTGCATCTCTGGAAAAAAAGAAACCGCCAATTACTGGCTTATTTAAGTTTTCGTGGGGGGGGGGGGGGAGGATGATTTTCTCCAAAGTCGTGTCGCTTCCCATGCTAACAAGCGAACAGATACACTCTTAAAGATGTTTATCCAAATCACCTGTGCCTTGCAGCTTGTTCGTCCTAGCTATGAGGTGTAATAAAGATTCTTTCTCCAAACATTTCTCAGATGCCAGAGTTTCTTAGACAACCGAGGCAGCTGATGGAAGTGGTTCACAGGCCTATTTGCAGTATCAGCAAACACGAAAATTTGTGAATTTTTATTACGTGTGTCTCTGCACACAATGCCCAGTTTACAACCCACTGTGTAGATGCATTCCTTCAGTCCGTCGCCCCCAGCCCAGCCTTCCCGCCGGCCGCGGTGGTCTAGCGGTTCTGGCGCTGCAGTCCGGAACCGCGGGACTGCTACGGTCACAGGTTCGAATCCTGCCTCGGGCTTGGGTGTGTGTGATGTCCTTAGGTTAGTTAGGTTTAAGTAGTTCTAAGTTCTAGGGGACTTATGACCTAAGATGGTGAGTCCCATAGTGCTCAGAGCCATTTGAACCCAGCATTCCGCTGGCGCCACTGCCGGTAGCTCGGCATTGTTGTGCTGGAGACCTGTCTCGAGGAGGGGTTGCCTGTGTGCCCTGTACAGCTGTGGGTCTGTCCGGCAAGATTTACTGAGGGATGAGTTCGCCGCCAATTGCTTTCACCTCCCAACATGCCGTTTCTAGGAGCTAAGAACCATACAAATACCTCATGCTGTTAGCGCTCTACCAGGTTCCATCAACGTCTGCTCAGGTGCATCAGGTTGTAATAAAATCTTCATAACTTTCCGTATGCAGAGAATAGGTCAAAGACTAACTAGTCCTCTCTCAACGTCAAATTAACGTCGCTTTCCGAGTCATATTCAACAGAAGATGGAGTACTACAGCAGTGTTAGAAGAACTGTATTTAGACATGTCCTATATGTCCAAAAGAACAGACACCATGCATTCATATAATTAATTCGCCTAGCTGGGCAATGGGTCCACTTTCTTCTGTGCAGATGCCTCCTGTACGAATCCCACAGTAGCGACCTTGGAGGAAATGGGCAGAGACTGCGGATAGGTGGGGCTCGATGGGAATGTGGACGGCCGGTTTGTGTGCCGAGATAGGCCGCGCAGTTGTGATAACGTGATGGCGCTGTGATTAACGCACCTGCCTAGTGAGCAGAACCCCGATCCGAAAGAACGGACACCACGCATTCATTTGAAATTCCAAAAGCGAAATTGAACTGTTACTCCGCAACTATCAGGAATTAACAAAGATCCAACTGCACGAATTCGAGAAATACACTATGTGATCAAAATTATTCGGACACCTGGCTGAAAATGACTTACAAGTTCGTGGCGCCCTCCACTGGTAATGCTGCAATTCAGTATGGTCTTCGCCCACCCTTAGCCTTGATGACAGCTTCCACTCTCGCAGGCATACGTTCAATCAGGTGCTGGAAGGTGTCTTGGGGAATGGCAGCCCATTCTTCACGGAGTGATGCACTGAGAATAGGTATCAATGTCGGTCGGTGAGGCCTGGCACAAAGTCAGCGTTCCAAAACATCCCAGAGGTGTTCTATAGGATTCAGGTCAGGACTCTGTGCAGGCCAGTCCATTAAACGGATGTTATTGTCGTGTAATGACTCCTCCACAGGCCGTAAATTATGAATATGTGCTCGATCGTGTTGAAAGATGCAATCGCCATCCGCTAACTGCTCTTCAACAGTGGGCAGCATGAAGGTGCTTAAAATATCAACGTAGGCCTGCGCTGTGATAGTGCCACGCAAAACAACAAGGGGTGCAAGCCCCCTCCACGAAAAACGTGACCACCCCATAACAATACCGCCTCCGAATTTTACTGTTGGCACTACACACGCTGGCAGATGACGTTCACCGGGCATTCGCCATACCCACACCCTGCCATCGAGTCGCCACATTGTGTACTATGATTCGTCACACAACGTTTTTCCACTGTTCAATCGAGAAATGTTTAAGCTCCTTACACGAATCGAGGCGTCGTTTGGCATTTATGGCGTAATGTGTGGCTTATGAGCAGCCGTTCGACCATGAAATCCAAGTTTTCTCACCTCCCGCCATCCTGACATAGAACTTGCAGTGTATCCTGATGCATGGCTCTGAGCACTATGGGACTTAACAGCTATGGTCATCAGTCCCCTAGAACTTAGAACTACTTAAACCTAACTAACCTAAGGACATCACACAACACCCAGTCATCACGAGGCAGAGAAAATCCCTGACCCCGCCGGGAATCGAACCCGGGAACCCGGGCGTGGGAAGCGAGAACGCTACCGCACGACCACGATCTGCGGACTATCCTGATGCAGTTTGGATTTCCTGTGTGATGGTCTGGATAGATGTCTGCCTATTACACATTACGACCCTCTTCAACTGTCACCGGTCTCTGTCAGTCAAGAGACGAAGTCGGCCTGCACGCTTTTGTGCTGTACGTGTCCCTTCACGTTTCCACTTCACTATCACATGGGAAACAGTGGACCTAGGGATGTTTAGGAGTGTGGAAATCTCGCGTACAGACGTACGACACATATGACACCCAATCACCTGACCTCGTTCGAAGTCCATGAGTTCCACGGAGTACCCCATTCTGCCCTCTCACGATATATAATGACTACTGAGGTCGCTGATATAGTGTACCTGGCAGTAGGTGGCAGCGTAATTCACCTAATATGAAAAACGTATGTTTTTGGGGACGTCCAGATACTTTTGATCTTATAGTGTACGTGGAGACTCTTCCCTTCTCTCCGTTATGTAAACCTGTTATTGCTGTTTTGGAGGCTCTCTGTCTTACAAGGAACCCCTTGAGTCCGAGATCGCAAAAGGCCAATGATGCTTACGGCATTCGACGCCCCACATATTGTCTACCATGTAAACACAGTACTGGCTGCTTATGACAACAGGATGCGGGATAGGAGGTATCCAAAGGTGAACACAGCTTGAGGTTACGGAGTGTAGTTGAATTGTTTAGTCGACGAGTAACTCACAACAGTGCTATAGTGCTAGTGGTGTTGATGCAAAGCAGAACAATGGCAACGATAAATAAAGCAAGCTTTGCATTATATCTACAATAGTTTCCAAAGCTGACATTTCGTCAAAAAGGAACATAAGGATCTATGCTGAGTGAGAAAGAAGTGGCAGATAAAATATTAGCGTTTCTACAATATGAGTCAGTGGACTGTGTGGTGTCGTATAAACTCGATTGTGCGGACGATGTATCTGAGGAGTACAACGATGACCATACGTGCTTCACAAGAAAAAGTGACAATGGAACAGGTGTCGAGCCACAGTGCCGTCTCCAGTGAAATGTAGTAGAGGACAATCGTTGTTCAAAGAGCCGGTTCTAAAAGCGATTACGTACATGGAAGATCATCCGCAACAGAGTAAAAAAAATTATCAGTAGATTTAGAATAAGTCCACAGCAAAATGACCGTGTAGCGCGTAAGAAAAACTACGGATATTCAAGGGAGGACAAGGTGCACTTCTTACAAAAACTGGTGTGAGCGCGTTCCAAGGATAATTATACATGTGGGTGTGCACTATGCACGTCAAATTGCGCGAGACATCAGATACTGTGATTTTAAGGAAGCAGTGGATGGCTGCATAACTGTTAACAGTGCTACAGAATTGGAAGACGTAAGATAATGAATTGAAACAAAGTGTCAACTTCACTATGCACAAAAAACTGCGAACTCGGCCTAAGGATTTGTAGATGAGATAAAAAAACTTATCCCACCGTTCAGTAAGGAATTTGCTTTCGACTTCGACCAATCGGGATTTGAAGAGGAAATGCATATGAAAGGAAGCCTGGAAATTACAGGCAACAAGTCAGTTGCATCAAGATCAGTTAACATCAATGCCTTAATGCGTTCGTATATAATTATGCCGAATGGGAAGCTGGGTGGTAAATTGGCTGCAAAGTTATTTATTGTGTTGCGAGAAGTTGGAGGTGCTCTGTCTCCTTAGGATTCTTTCTCGTGTGCGTGATCTTGCAAGGACAGTAGTTAACATTTACGTCACAACAAGCAAGCGCTGGAAAATGGCCGTAAGAGAACTATAGCTATGGTATGAGCACTGCTTTTGGCTAATAGCTGGTCAAAATAACTTGCTTTCGCTTGATTCCTGGTCTGCGTATAAAAGTCAAACTACCTCCCCCCCCCCCCCCCAGAAAAGTGTTAACATTGCAATTCGTAATACCTGCACCACTGGACAAATTCAGCCTCTGGATTTTTTTTTCGTGCCTATAAAACATATTATAGCAC
The DNA here is from genome assembly GCF_023898315.1 of Schistocerca nitens. NCBI lineage: Eukaryota > Metazoa > Arthropoda > Insecta > Orthoptera > Acrididae > Schistocerca > Schistocerca nitens. The sequence continues at coordinate 65,862,422 of NC_064616.1, forward strand.
TATCTGCAGCTACGCCTTAAAGAATAAGCTCCACGACAGACTGTTCAGCATTCGGTTGCATGCCATCACATTCCATCAGTTCTCATCAGTCCGTTACACCATTAAGATTCTATATGCATTCGTTAGGAGTGGATGCCTACCTGAACGTACTGCATGGTTTGTAACTCCCAAGGAGTTCGTCTCCGAGCTTAATGGTGCGACCCTTTATGACCACTGAAGCCCTACATTTTTCATTATGTGTTCATGATGCACGTTCATGGTTGTTTTGAACATTTCTTGAATGTCAAATACGTTCATTTTATTAAGTGTAATACATACATTTCATAGAAGGTTGATCTCTGCACCTCCCGGACACGCATTGTCTGTCGCCCTTACAATGCTCATGGTGAGTCATTATCAGTTAATATTTTTCCTCTCTTAATTAACACAACACTTTCAAATGATCCTTACTAAAGACTGAACTTGGCACATTTTTGGTTTACTTCAAATGGACATAACCATCTACCAGATGCTTCTCTCTTTTCTTGGCAGAGCATCAGCAGCAATCATATTGTAATCGTTGCTAGTAGATTATAGTAACAAATGTATGATCTAAATGGTACGGATGCTCAATGAATATGGTAGTGTTACACTGTCCACTTGCTTTGAATGACGTTAGTGGTGGCGCACTTACACCAAAGAGCCAAAGAAACTGGTACACCTGCCTAATATCGTGGAGGGCCCCAGCGAACGGGCAGAATTGCCGCAACACGACGTGGCGTGGACTTGAATAATGTCTGAAGTAGTGCCGGAGGGAACTGAAACCATGAATCCTGCAGAGCTGTCCATAAATCCGTAAGAGTACGAGGAGGTGGACATCTCTTCTGAACAGCACGTTGCAACGCATCCCAGATATGTTCAATAATGTTCATGTCTGGGGAGTTTGTTGGCCAGCGGAAGTGTTTAAACTCGGAAGAGTGTTCCTGAAACCGCTCTGTAGCAATTCTGGATGTGTGGGGTGTTGCATTGTCCTGCTGTAATTGCCCAAGTCCGTCGGAATGCGCAATGGACATGAAAGGATGCAGGTGATCAGACAAGGTGCTTACGTACGTGTCATCTGTCGAGTCGTATCTGGGGTCCCCATATCAGTCCAACTGCGCATGACCCACACCATTATAGAGACTCCGCCAGCTTAAACAGTACCCAGCTAACATGCTGGGTCCATGGATTCATGACGTTGTCTCCATACCCCGTACACATCCCCGCTCGATACAATTTGAAACGAGACTCGCCCGACCAGGCAACCCTCAATAGTCAAATGTCGGTGTTGACGGGCCCAGGCGAGGAGTGAAGCTTTGTGTCGTGCAGTCATCAAGAGTACACGAGTGGGAGTTCGGCTCCGAAAGCCCATATCGATGATGTTTCGTTGAATGGTTCGCACACAGACATTTGTTGATGGCCCAGCATTGAAATCTACAGCAATCTGCGGAAGAATTGTTTTTTTTTTCTTTATTGTGATTTTAAAACCCGCGGAACAGGTAGGCTGGCAGCAGCACAATACGCCGCTCTTCAGCCGAAGAGAGTACAATGAGATAAACAGAGAAGATACATCACTTGGAAAAACGGCGGGAAAAAACAGTAGACACATGAACAGAAAAAAAAACATGAAGCCGTTCACACTCGATGACAATCCACACTACGATCTGTTGACACGACGCACAAACACTGAAGAAGACAATGGCACTGGTGAACGATGAAGTGTGACGGTGAACACTGAACACTAAACATGACGGCACACACGAAACACTGATGGCGGTGATCTCCGGCGCGCGAATGTCCACTTAGCGTGTGCGAGTCTGGGGACCTGCCAAGAGGGGAACAGGGGTGAGGTGGGGGAGAGGGGAGAAAAAGGATGCCAATGGCGGAGGAGATGGGGGCAGGAGGAGAGGGACAGGGGAGGGGAAGCCCGGGGGGAGGAGGGGGGAGAAATGGAGGAGGGAGGGAAAAGGGAGAGAAGGGAGGGAGGGTGCCCAGAGGAGCAAGCACAGGAGGAGGGCGGGAGGATCAAAGTTGGTAGGAGGGGTAGATGGAGGGGAGGAGGGCATCATCAGGGAGGGGGAGCTGGCGGAAGCCACCTTGGGAGAGAGTAAGGAGGGTGGAGAGATGGAGACCGGGTGGGATGTGCGAATACAGGCACGGCAGCGGGCGGGGATGGGAGAGGATCGGGGAGACGAGCAGGTGAGGAGGATCGAGTTTGCGGGAGGTGTACAGGATCCGTATCCTTTCAAGGAAAAGGAGGAGGTGGGGGAAGGGAATGAGATCGTACAGGATCCACGTGGGGGAGGGGAGATGGATGTGATAGGCGAGGCGGAGAGCATGACGTTCAAGGATTTGGAGGGATTTATAAAAGGTAGGGGGGGCGGAGATCCAAGCCGGATGGGCATAACAAAGGATAGGGCGGACGAGGGATTTATAGGTGTGGAGGATGGTGGAGGGGTGCAGACCCCACGTACGGCCGGAGAGGAGCTTGAGTCGGGAGTGTGCCTTGGCTTGGATTGTCCGGAGGTGGGGAGTCCAGGAGAGGCGGCGGTCGAGGGTGACGCCAAGGTACTTAAGGGTGGGAGTGAGGGCGATAGGACAGCCATAGATGGTGAGATAGAAATCAAGGAGGCGGAAGGAAGGGGTGGTTTTGCCTACAATGATCGCCTGGGTTTTGGAGGGATTGACCTTCAGCAACCACTGGTTGCACCAAGCGGTGAACCGGTCAAGGTGGGATTGGAGAAGGTGTTGGGAGTGCTGTAGGGTGGGGGCAAGGGCAAGGAAGGCGGTGTCATCGGCAAACTGGAGATGGTGGACGGGGGCTGACGGCGGCGGCATGTCCGCCGTGTACAAAAGGTACAGAAGGGGGGAGAGGACGGAGCCTTAGGGCACACCGGCAGAGGGGAAAAAGGTGTGGAATCTGTGTTACGGATGGCGACATAGGAAGGACGGCGGGAGAGAAAGGAGCCGATCAGACGGACGTAGTTAAAGGGAAGGGCGAAGGTTTGGAGCTTGAAGAGGAGACCGGAATGCCATACGTGGTCATAAGCACGTTCGAGGTCCAGGGAGAGGAAGATTGTGGAGTGACGGGAATTAAGCTGTTCGGAAAGGAGATGAGTGAGGTGAAGGAAAAGGTCGTCGGAAGAGAAGGACGGCCGAAAGCCACACTGGGTAACGGGAAGGAGGCGGTGCTGGCGGAGATGCTGGTCGATGCGTCGGCTGAGGATAGATTCCAGGACCTTGCTGAAGACCGAGGTAAGGCTGATGGGACGGTAGGAGGAGATGGCGGACGGCGGTTTGCCAGGTTTAAGGAACATGAGGATACGGGAGGTTTTCCACAGGTCGGGGTAGTAACCGGTGGACAGGACTACATTGTAGAGCCGGGCCAGGGTGGAGAAGAAAGAGACCGGAGCTTCACGAAGGTGACGGTAGGTGACATGATCGTGACCAGGAGCAGTGGTGCGTTTTGTGCAGAGTGTAACAATGAGATCCTGTGTAGTGATAGGGGCATTGAGTTCCGTGTGTGCAATGTTGTCCAAGTACTGGAAACCAGGAGCGAGGGGAGGGACAGAAGTCTCAGTGCGATCGCGGATATCCGGGAAGAGGGAGTAATCGAACTGGGGATCATCGGGGATGGAAAATACATCGGAGAGGTAGGAGGCAAAGTGATTGGCCTTACTAAGGGTGTCAGGGAAATGGTGATCATCATGGAGAAGAGGATAATAGGGGGAGGGTTTAGTTCCGGTAAGGCGACGGAAGGCCAACCAGAACTTGGACGCGTTCATTGGTAGGGTAGCATTTAAATGGGTGCATGTCTATCGCCAGTCCCGGCGTTTTTTAGCCGCGAGCAAATTACGAATGTGTCGCTGGAGTTGCCTGTGGCGTCGTAGTGTGTCCGGGTCACGCGTGCGGAGGAAGGCACGGTAGAGACGACGGGATTCACAGAGGAGGAGGACGGCCTGTGGGGATAAGTTAGGACGGTGGGGGCGGACGGCGACAGTAGGGACGTAGGCCTCCACGGCCTCAGAAAACGTCTGCTGGAGAAAGGAGGCGGCATGGGTGACATCATCAGGGTGGTGGTAGGTGAAGGGGTGGCTATCGACCTGAGTGGAAAGGGTATCCCGGTAGGCATTCCAGTTGGCACGGGAATAGTCATGGACGTACTTGGGGGGAGGGTCATTACGAGGGTCGGGGCGGGGGCGACGACCGTCTGAAACGGTGAGGAGGACAGGGAGATGATCGCTACCAATAGGCTCCAGGACATCCACCGTTATGCAGCCAAGGAGGTTGGGGGAGGAGAGGATAACATCAGGAGTGGAGTTGGATTCGGGACGGGTGTGCTGGGGGATGGGGATGGGGTCGCCTTGAAGGGAGGAGAGGAACCGATGCCACCGCCGTAACTGGGCAGCGAACGACTATGGATGTTGAGGTCGGCGGCGATCACGTAGGAGGGGAAGGTACGGTCGATGTGGGAGAGGAAGTCGAAAGGAATAGGGGCGTTGGGGCGGACATAGATGGTGGCGCAGGTAATGGTAAGGCCGGGGAAAAAGAGACTAAGGATCAGGTGTTCAGTGGGGTCGGGAAGGAGACGTTGCAGCCGAACGGGGATCTGGCGGTGGTGACCAATGGCAACTCCACCACGCGCAATTGGGAGGGGATTATCGGAGCGCTGGAGGAGATAGGGTGAGGTGTGGATGGAGTGGTGGGGTTGGAGGAAGGTTTCATTGAGGAGGAAGGCATCCACGCGGTGGTTGGCAAGGGTGTGCAGGAAGAGGTTCTTGTTGGCGGGAAGGGAGCGGATATTGTTGAAAAGAATACATTGCTGTCACGCCATGACAGGGATTTAGACGAGGGTGTCAAGACGGGAGAAGGTGAAATGGGCCTGGTTGTTGGAGTAGGTGGCGTACATCTTGAGTTGGAAAATGGAACGGGCGGCGAGGGAGATCTGTTGAAGGGTGTGGGGGCGCTGAAAGGGATGAACATTCTGAAGGACGATGGTGAGGAACCTGATGATGTCCTCAGCGGTGGGGGGGGGGGACGAAGGGAATTGCCAGGAGGGGTGGGGGCGTCCAGAGGACGGACAGGGACGGTGAGTTCAGGAGTGGTCGGAGAAGGTCGGGCTTTACACTTTTGGGAGTAGGTGGGATGGGGGAGATTGCAGGTATTGCAGGATGGAGGGGATTGAAGGTTAGGGCACTGCCGGAGGAAGTGCGCTTGCCTACAATGCGGGCAGGTGGGGGCCTTGCGGCACTCAGCTGTTGGGTGTGCATTATAGCGCAGACACCTCTGGCAGCGCAGGGATTGAGGAGGGGAACGGGAGGGGTCGACCTTGTAGCGCAGGTTGAAGAGGAGGGCACCCTCCTTCAGGAGACGGTCAATGGAGGGGGCGTCCTTGGAGATAACCCGCATAAGGCGAGTGGGGCCGGCCGAGTTGAAAATGCGGCGGACCGCCCGCACCTCCAGCGTGGGATGCGCCTTGAGCTCCGCCAACACCTCCTCCTCCGTGATCGACGGACTGAGCCGAGTGATCACGGCGGTGAGGGTTGGTGGGTAGGAGAGGGAGAAGGAGCAGGGGTGAGGGAGGCGTTGGGGCCAAAATGGGTGATGGGGAGGCGGGAGAGGATGTCAGTATGGAGGGTTGGGTTGGGGGAGGAGATGAGAACAGAATCCCGTCTGGGAGTGAGGAGAGAGATGGGGGCACCAGGGAAGTGTTGGCGGAGGAGGAGGGAGAGATTCCTGGCCTCGAGAAGGGAAGGATTGGGATGGGAGAGGAGGTATTTGTATAAAGAGGGGGGGAGGAGGAGGAGGAGGAGGAGGAGGAGGAGGAGGAGGCAGAGGGAGCAGGGCCAGGTGGGGAGACATCCATTGCACCCTGGGGGGGGGGGGGGAAGGAGGACGGGGCAGGGCCTGTTTGGGAGCGGAGGAGGTGGTGGTGCCACTAGGGCGTTTTATGGCGGCAGAAGGGCGGGTGGTGATATGAGGGACGGGAGCTATAGGGAGGTGGTGGGAAGGGACAGGTCTCGGCGTGGACGCAGCAGTCGGCGCCGGAGATGGTGACGGTGAGGGCGAAGGCGACGGCGACGGCGACTGTGGCGGCGGTGATGGCGAAGGCGATGGGGAGAACTGGGCATGGACAGTGGCCCGACGGGCCGCCACCCTAGCTGGAGCGGCAGTGACAGGCTGGGGGAGTGGGGGGAAAGGATCAGATCGAGAGGAGCGGGAGGAAGAAGCTGGAGAGGGGGCGACAAAGACCGAGGGCGAAGGGAGAGTGAGAAGAGGTGGGATGGAAGGAGGGGTGTGTGACTGGCCACACCATGTTATAGTGGTGGTGGCGGCGGAAGGGGAAGTATAAACTATGGCTGTGGTGGTAGTGGTGGCGGTGGTGGTGGGGGTGGGGGTGGGGGTGGGGGCGGACATGACGACAGGGAGAAACAAAAACGCACAGGACGAAAGCGGAAGGATTGCACTTCTGTCGCGATAAACGATTCTCTTCAGTCGTTGGTCCGGCCGCAACGAAACGTAGATTTGATTTTTACCGGGTTTCTAATATTCACGGTACACTCTTGAAACGGTCAAAAAACCCCCACTTCATCGCTACCTCGGAGATGCTGTGTCCCATCGCTCGTGCACCGACTATAATACCACGTTCAGACTCACTTAAATCTTGATAAACTGCCATTGCAGCAGCAGTAACCGATGTAACAACTGCACTTGTTGTCTTATATAGGCGTTGCCGACCGCAGCGCCGTATTCTGCCTGTCGTCGTACCTCTGTATTTGATACGTATGCTTATACTAGTTTCTTTGGCGCTTCAGTGTAGTATAGCACTGCCTACCTAAGTAAAGACTGCATGGTGGTGTCGTCGCTTCTAATGAGCAACAACTGATTAAAGCTGAATCTATTTCATCCTGTTCCGCAAGCCAACATACACGTCGCACTCGTATGCGACTAGGAACATATGGCCTGCTAAAACGTCTCACATTTCCCTCAGTATCATTCTCTCATTGCTGTAGTAGAGGCTAAGGCAGAAGTAATCAGATTTATGGCAAAGTAAAGCATGAGCAACATTGTGATTTACTTGTAAAATAACATTCCTGGGATTGAAAACCCGAATTTTCCAACTCAGTGTCGCGTATTACGCACAAAATGTTCAGAATATTTCATCATAATTACAAGTAAATGTCTAGTGGACGTAGTAGGATAACACAGTTTCAGTCCTGGAAGTCAGTAGACTATCACTCAGTAACCAAACATTTTGTGGCTGGAATCTTATACATAACAATTGTTTGAGATAATGCAAGTGATATGAGAGCATTTGTCTTGCTGTCCGTGTTATAATACTTTAACGGTTTCCTTTTGTTTTGTGACGGCGATAACCCATGGCAAATACATGTGAATCAGAATGTAGCGCCTGTTTATTCAAATAACTAATGGTCAGTATATTTCAGAACCATGGAAGTTGTAGTACAGCAAGCTTATTGCTTAATTAACTGCAACCATAGAATGGAACCAAAACTTTCCAACATTTGAAGGAAAACACCGGTCATTCTGCGTAGTCTAATGTACGAAACACCGTCTCATTAGCACCAAGCAGGTGCGGAGTTCATTCTTGTGTGAATACATTAATTCTCGAGATAGTTGCTTGACGTATGTTACCCTCTGTTGGGCAAAAGAAATGATAGTTACAACACAGGTTCTATATGTTACAGTTAGTTAATAAGTTCGATGCACACCTGTTTCCATGGTTCTGAAATATGCTGTCCGTTATTTAACTGAATAAATAGGCACTACATTCTGATTCACATGTATTTCACATGGTTATCACCATCACAAAACAATGATTGAAGAAAAGAAGCCGTTGAAGTGTTATTACACACATAGCAAGACAAATATTCGCAAATCACTTGTATTTTCTCAAACGACTGTTGCATATACTGTAGAATGTCTTGAACCAAATGTTTGGTGATTCAGTGATAGCCGAGGAACTTCCAGGACTGGGCCTAAATTATCCTGCCATGCTCACTAAATATTTACTTGTAACTGTGATGAAATATTCTGAACAATTCCTGCATAATACGTGACAGTGAGTTAGAAAATTTAAGTTTTCGACTGCAGGAAGATTGGTTTGCGAATAAATCAAAATGTCCCTCTTCCTTTGTGGTAATGCTGCTTCTTTCTGCCTTAGCCATCTCGCTCCCACACTACCTGTGTGCTTCTGAGTGCCTTATTTTCAAATCCTGCTGAAAAGATATATTTAAAGCCAGATTTATCTCCTACTCCTCTATTTTAATTGAAAGCGACCACAAAGAATTTAAGTAAGGAAATCCTACGAAACCTTTGGATTCATACTGCAGTGCTGTGTTGTTAAATAAAGTAGCCCTTAGAATTGTCAGCTCACCGATGGAGTTTGCGAAACTTCAATAATTATTTTTCAAGCGGGCGTTCAACAAATAATTCAAACACATTCTTTTCTGAAAGCAGGTTGGTTTCATTCGTAATTCCAATACACCATATTATCCCCCACTCTTTTGACTGCAAAATCCTATTTTTGAACATGATCTCCGTTCAGTGCGACGGCCTTACTCTACCTTACTGGATATGTCTGTTTGCCCGTATGCTACCACTCTACTGGTCGACTTCGGAGCCAACGTCTTGCTGCATCAACAACCTCCCAGTCATCCACGTGCTGCTTCCCGCGCAGTGCATCCTAAACAGATGGAAATTGGAGGGTGCGAGATCTGGTCTTTAGGGTGGATGGGGAAGAACGGTCACCTGAAGATCTGTGAGCTCCACTCGTGTGCGTAGACGTTTGTGGGTCCTTGTGTTGAAATAGAGAAAGAGAAGTTCGTTTGCATTTTTTTGGCGACGAACACGCTGGAGTCGTTTCTTCAAGTTCCTGAGGGTAGCACCATATACTTCAGACTTGACAACCGCTTCAGAGTGCCAGAAGACCGTCGCCATGATTTTACCGGCGGAAGGTGCGGCTTTGAACTTTTTCTTCGGAGGAGAAGTGGTGTGGCGCCCTCCATGGATTGCCGTTTTGTTTCTGGTTCGAAGTGATGAACCCGTGTTTCATCGCCTATGTGGACAGGTCACGATATCAGCCTCCTAACGCTCGAGCAAGTCCGCACAGCTGGTCCTTCGCTGCTCTTTATGGTCTTCTGTTGGGCGGCGAGGAAATCAGTGGTCACACACCTCTGAGTACCCCAAATGGTGGATGAGTGTGTCACCACTCCCAACAGAGACGTACAGTTGAGCATCAGGATCTTTGATTGTGATTCGTAGATCACTTCGAATGAGAGTGTCCACACGTTCCACAGTTGCAGGAGTCACAGCTGTGTGCGGCCAGCCGGCAGGCGGAAAATCGGATAGCCTTGCGCGACCTTGTTGCGATGATGACAGACGCCTCTCCCAACGACTCACCGTGCTTTTGTTCACTGCTAGGTCTCCGTAAACATTCTGCGAGCGCCTATGAATATCGGCGATGGTTTTCCGCCAAAAGAAATGCAGTGACAGCTCTCCGCTTGTAACGCACCTTCGCTATCGACGCCATTTTGGAAGTTACATAAAGTGCCGCCGCCTAACTGAACTACATAAAACTTTAAGGACTGACGTTGGAATATTCCTTCATGTCTCACAACAAATTATACATTTTGAAACCGATACTGGACGAGAAAGTAAAAGTGTATCGTTACTTATCGAACACCCCTCGCTTTAGGTCATAGGCGCTTTTCTGTCGCTTATTTGCATATTTTTGGATGGCTATTTGGAACAATTGAAACATAGGATGTTCATCACACGAAATATTCGTATTTACCTTACGTATTTATCTTCAGAGCAATGTCAGAATAACCAGTCAGAAAAGCTGATAACAAAAAGCCAGTCAGCATACAGGGTGAGTCCGTGATGACTTTATAAAGTTTCATGGATGATGGAGAAGGGTAAATGTATCAATATGAAATCATTCTGATACCTCTGACAGTTTACCTCTTCTGCTGCAAGCTGTTTGCTTTCCACATTTTGGGAGGAGGTAGTATGGACCAAGACAAGAAAAAGTTGTCTAGTAAACTTGGGCTGCATACCTTAACGGCTATTCAGCACTTGTTCAGTGGAAAAGATGTGTTTCACAGAAGCAAAGATGAACAAGTGCTCACAGCACTGACTTTGCAGCCCGTGTTAACTGGACATTTTTTCTTGTTTTCGTCTATACTACCACCTCCAAGAATATGGAAAAAAAGAGCCTGTTGTATAAGAGGCCACAAGGCCGTCGTTGTGAGGTTGTATCTTCCACTCGGTCATGATGGCAACTGTTCGTTTACATTGAAATGCGTGGGGTTTCATAATCTGTTACATATAGCTGAGTGTATAAATAAAATCAAATAAGATAGTAGTTCAGTGTCCAAATATGGTAATGTTCGGCTATGGTTTCTTCCGATGGGAGGAGACATCAGCGAACTAACTCCAATAGATCATTCCACAATGGCCCATAGAATCGGTGGACATATGACTACCACCTTTATCGACACTCTAGCTTATGCTGTATTCCATAGACGGTATTCATTACCTGTTAAAAGTCTATGTCTGTAGATGTATGCACTCTCTGTTGTTTAATATTTTAACTGTACCAGGGAAGTCCCGTACACAGAGCGCTGATGACCTCGATGTTGAGCGCCCATAAGCCCCCCCCCCCCCCTTCCCGGTACACAGATTGTATGTTCACCCAGTATCATCGAGGGAGAGTACACGTTTCCGTGGAACAAGGTCAAAATCTGCATTGACACATCGCATAGTCGACGCCATTCATCCGTGGCTAATACTACTTTGACGTCACTAAATCGCGGGTTTTGAAATACTACCACCGGGTAGAACACCCTATTCGATATCATGCCGGCACTGACACGCTTAAACCCTGTGGCGTTCAAACAGTAGGTTTCGTTGAACAGCATTATATTCACGTCAGGTGCCTGCTGCTGCAAAGACTTCACCTAGTCTGCAAGGAAAACGCACTTCATTGGATGAGATTATTTGCTTTTTTTCCCCACTATTGATCAGCATCGGCGCTAATGCTTTCACTGCATCGCAGTAGGGATTGTTGATATATGTCTTTACATCTTTACACTTTGACGTTTCTCTCACAAGTGGGTGAACTATTTATCTATCACTGTAAATATTGTTTTCGCGATAGTTATTATTATTACTATTTTACGATATCTAGGTAGATCAATACTTACACACCTGGACAGACATTTTAAATAATTCCAACATACGTAACACTTCGTACATAGTACCATGACGTCGCGGGGGTAGAGGTGCGAGGCGTGTGGAACGCGTAGGGTGGGGGGGGGGGGGAGGTGCTTCTTCACGTAAGCTGTCGGAGCGCAGCGAACGCGGGAGCGAAACATGGCATGCAACCCGCAACCCGCGAACTGCAGTCGAGCTCGCTCCCAAGAATGCTGAGCGGGGGGATAGGGGTGATGGGAGGGGGAAGACGGGGGAGCGGCGATCAGGGCGCAGTGTGATTCGTGCAAAATTCGCAGAAGTGCAGACGGGCGCAAGATGCCTCCCGTCTTTGACCTCGGCTCGTGGAAGTCCTCGATGTCCTCGATGGTAAGTGTTCATCTGGAGTGCCCCAGGGAAGTGTGTTAGGTCCGCTGTTGTTTTCTATCTACATAAATGATGTTTTGGATAGTGTGGATAGCAATATGCGGCTGTTTGCTGATGATGCTGTGGTGTACGGGAAGGTGTCGTCGTTGAGTGACTGTAGGAGGGTACAAGATGACTTGGGCAGGATTTGTGATTGGTGTAAAGAATGGCAGCTAACTCTAAATATAGATTAATGTAAATTAATGCAGATGAATAGGAAAAAGAATCCTGTAATGTTTGAATATTCCATTAGTAGCGTAGCGCTTGACACAGTAACGTCGATTAAATATTTGGGCGTAACATTGCAGAGCGATATGAAGTGGGACAAGCATGTAATGGCAGTTGTGGGGAAGGCGGATGGTCGTCTTCGGTTCGTTGGTAGAATTTTGGGAAGATGTGGTTCATCTGTAAAGGAGACCGCTTATAGAACGCTGGTGTGACCTATTCTTGAGTACTGCTTGAGCGTTTGGGCTACCTATCAGGCCGGATTGAGGGAGGACATAGAAGCAATTCAAAGGCGGGCTGCTAGATTTGTTACTGGCAGGTTTGATCATCACGCGAGTGTTACAGAAATGCTTCAGGAACTCGGGTGGGAGTCTCTTGAGGAAAGGAGGCGTTCTTTTCGTGAATCGCTACTGAGGAAATTTAGAGAACCAGCATTTGAGGCTGACTGCTGAACAATTTTACTGCCGCCAACTTACATTTCGCGGAAAGACCACAAAGATAAGATAAGAGAGATTAGGGCTCGTACAGAGGCATATAGGCAGTCATTTTTCCCTCGTTCTGTTTGGGAGTGGAACAGGGAGAGAAGATGCTAGTTGTGGTACGAGGTACCCTCCGCCACGCACAGTATGGTGGATTGCGGAGTATGTATGGAGATGTAGATGTACAGGATGTCATGATTCCTAGAATGACTTTGGAGATAAGGAGTGCTGATGCTGACGTCAGCGAAATACGACACACGCAATTTCATGAGATTTCCCGGAGTGGCCTTTTGGTTGGCTTCCACCTCGCAGTGTACGTGTATGGGTGAAGAGCATCAGGATGAGTTTACAATATTCCCCTAGCCACCAGGCTCCCAACATCAAAACCCAATCGAGAATGTTTGGAACCACCTCGATCGGACCGTCCGCGTCGTGCAGCGTCATCTGAGAAAGCTGGCACAGCTGGCCACGGCTCCATATCTCTACCGGTACCTTCCAGAACCGCACTCACTCTCTTGCTGCACGTCTTGCAGTGGTCCGCACGGCAAAAAGTGTTATTAAGTTTCTAACAGGTGGTCGCATTAATGCGTATATCCGTCTCCGTAACTGGGTGGTCACATGTGGGGACCTGGGTACTGCCAGGGAGGACAAGGCTGGCATGCATTCAGCATCGTGATGCCAGTGGAGGCGCTACCTGATTGAAAGGTAGCGACTCCAAGTTCGCGATGTCGACAACGGCCGGGAGCACGGTGTGCTGATTTATGCCCCCACATACTGCAACCAATGAGGAGTGACTGAGGATGACACAGCGGTTGGTCGACTACCACATAATCCTTAGGGCCTGATCTCGTGATTCCCATTTTTTTTTCCCTGACACGTTTCACCGCAATTCCTTATTTTAGACATCGTCGCCAGTTACCTAAGTAAAGTTAACAGCAAGCGATTACATGTATCACTATTGCACCAACGTTTGACCGTCTCACAGGCTCACAGATAGGGGAAACCGATATTATGACCCCTGGTATTGAAAAACTACTACGAATACTTCAAGCGAAATAGGCACTAAACAGTGATGGAATTTCAGTTAGGTTCAAAAAAATGGTTCAAATGGCTCTGAGCACTATGGGACTTAACTTCTGAGGTCATCAGTCCCCTAGAACTTAGAACTACTTAAACCTAACTAACCAAAGGACATCACACACATCCATGCCCGAGGTAGGGTTCGAACCTGCGACCGTAGTGGTCGCGCAGTTCCAGACTGTAGCGCCTAGAACCGCTCGGCCACAACGGCCGGCAATTTCAGTTAGGATTTACATTGAATACACTGTGGAATTAGTTCCTTTTCTATCTCATATTTATCTAGAATTCTCGGTTGAGAGTCCTGTGTGACTCGAAAAGGGCACAGGTTTCTCCTATTTAGAAAGAGGGCAAAAGGTCGGAAACACAAAACTGCAGACCAATGTCACATACGTCCGTCTCTTGCAGGAGAATATTTCATCACAGTTACAAATAGAGCATCTTCTTACCTCAAACATTACAACGTTCTTGGAGTGAAACAAGCTTCTGTCAAAGAACAAGCACCGATTCGCGAAAAACCACGAGTGTGAAACGCAACTTGCTTTATTCACACACGATATCTTACAAACAATTATTACAGATGGAAAGGTAAATTCCCTTTACCTAGTTTTCCGTAAGGCGCTCGACTCACATCGTCTGCTACCAACCAATATAGGATCATGTGGAGTGTATTCACAAACGCGTGATTCACTCGAGGACTGTGTTAGAATACATCACAATAAGTCACAATGGACGGTGAATGTTCCACAGAAAAGAAAGTAACATCGTGTGCTCGCCTACGAATCCTAATAGCGCTTCAAACGTTATTAATATACATAAAAAATTTATCAGCCAGGATCAGCAGCACTACATGTTTGTTGACTAACGATGCATTTATCTAGAGAGTACTGTCATCGTTGGGAGATCGTAAGAAAATGTGAAAAGACTTGGCACTGAATGACAGCTCCAGTTGAATGTGGTTCAACGTAACATACACTGAGCTGACAAAAGTCCTGGGTGCCTCCTAATATCGTGTCGGACCCCCTTTTGCCCAGCGTAGTGCAGCAATTCGACTTGGCAGGACTCAACAAGTTGTTGTAAGTCCGCTGTAGAAATATTGAACCATGCTGCCTCTATAGCCGTCGATAATTTCGAAAGTGTTGCCGGTGCAGGAATTTGTGCACGAACTGACCTCTCTATTATGTCCCAGGAATATTCGATGGGTTTCACGTCGAGTGATTTCGGTCGCCATATCACTCCCTCGAACTGTCTAGAATGTTCTTCAAACCAAGCGCGAACAGTTGTGGCCATGTGACGTGGCGCACTGTCATCCGTAGGAATTCCATCGTTGTCTGGAACATGACGTCCGCGAATGGTTGCAAATAGTCTCAAAGTAACCGAACATAGCCATTTGCAGTGAACGATCGGCTGAGTTGGTCCAGGAGACCAGTCCATTCCAGGTAAACACAGCCCACACCATTATGGAGCCACCACAAGCTTGCACAGTGCCTTGTTGACAACTTGGGTCCATGGGTCCGTGAGATCTGCGCTACAGTCGAACTCTGGCATCGACTCTTACCAACTGAAATCGGGAGTCATCTGATCAGATTACTATTTTCCTGTCCTCTAGGGTCCAACCGATATGGCCACAAGCCCAGAAGAGGAGCTGCAGGTGATGTCACGCTATCGAAGGAACTCACATCGGTCGTTTGCTGCCATAGCCCATTAACACCAAATTTCGCCGCACTGTCGTAATGGATACGTTCGTCGTACGTCCCACATTGATTTCTGCGCTTATTTCACGCAGTGTTGCTTGTCTATTAGCACTGACAAAAGCACCGTCCGAACAGACCTAGTAGCCCTAACGGTATCGCCCGGCCGCCGTGCCATCCTCAGCCCTTAGGCGTCACCGGATGCGGATACAGAGGGTTATGTGGTCAGCACACTGCCCTCCCGGCCGTACATAGTTTTCGGACCGGTGTCGCTACTCCTCAGTCAAGTAGTTTCCCAATTGGACTCACTAGGGTTGAGTGCACCCCGCTTGCCAATGGCACACCTGGACGGTTCAAAATGGTTCAAATGGCTCTGAGCACTATGGGACGTAACATCTGAGGTCATCAGTCCCCTAGAACTTAGAACTACTTAAACCTAACTAACCTAAGGACATCACAAACATCCATGCCCGAGGCAGGATTCGAACCTGCGACCGTAGCAGTCGCGCGGTTCCGGACAGAAACGCCTAGAACCGCTCGGCCACCGCGGCCGGCACCCGGACGGTGATCCGTCCAAATGCTAGTCAAGCCCGACTGCGCTTAACGTCGGTGATATGACGGAAATCGGTGTTACCAGTGCGACAAGGACGTTGGCTGTTAGCACTGACAACTCTTTGCAAACGCCGGTGCTCTTGGTAGTTAAGTGAAGGCCGTCGGCCACTGCTTTGTCTGTGATGAGAGGTAATACCTGGAATTTGGTATTCTCAGGACACACTTGACAATGTGAATCTCAGAATATTGATTTCCCTAACGATTTCCGAAATGGAATCTCCAACTACCATCCGGCGTTCAGAGTCTCTTAATTCCCGTCATGCGGCCATAAGCACGTCGTAAACCTTCTCACGTGAATCACCTGAGTGTAAATGACAGCTGCCGTTTTATAACTTGTGCGCGCGATACTACCGTCATCTGTATATCTGCATATCGCTATCCCATGACTTTTGTCCTCTTAGTGTTAGACCTATAGCAGAGAGAAAGGAACGTGTAGTATTTGATTAGAAAATTAGTGGTGAATATGTTGAACATGTTATTTTGTGTAAGTATTTAATGGCAATATTGAAAAGTGATATGAAATGGGACCATTACATAACATTAGTATTACAGAAGGCGAATGGAAGACGTAAATTTTTTGCAATGATTCCAGGAAAATGTAACATATCTTGCAAGAAGCAAGAACTTGTCGTGGTTAATGACTGGTGCCGCCTTCAAAACGCTCCCCACTCATTTAAGTAAGTAATTTAAAATTCGGGTTTGCGCATGGGATTAAAAAAACGTGGGCACGCCCTCGTACATGAATAATGTGTCCCGGTTTTACAAAATCAATAAATATCGAAGGAAGGGGAGAATTAATTAACTATGGACTTAATAAGAAACAAAGGTCCAATTAATTCCACGATTATTTGTCAACGTTTACACACACAGAAATTGCACTTACAGGAAGTTTATATTCAAGTAACACAACAATATCATTTAAGTAACTTTAAACAACTTATGAGCGAGTCGCAGGGTATGAGGGAACGAACGAAAACATTGCAAAAATTGTTCACCCTCGAATCTACATTCGTCAATAGAACGGATTTAACTGAATCGACCGTGTTGTGAGTGCTTCGCAGAAATGTAGAGGGAGCTAATGGCATGCTATTGGATTTGAAATGTGCAGTCACTCCGTCCAACCACTGCGGGATAGTCACGCCGTAACCAAAAGCAAACTCACACTATACATTAAATCATTAGCAAATCCGTCTAAGTGACCCTCGAGCCACGATAAGAATTTTGAAAATGGTTGACTAAAAATCTGATCCTTCACAAACTATTGTGTGCGAGAATGTAGCTCGTTCCGCGTGGATGCGCAAAGAGACCCAAGAGAATTTATAAAGTAGATCGCGAAAATAAGCGTAAGAAATTATCTAATGTAAAGACAATTCACTTTAAAAGCAACAATGCAAAGACGGAATTTACGGAGAGTGAAGAGCGACTGTGAGGCACTCTTCAACAACACGTATGGGTGGATGACATTACCTTTGAATTTATTCGAACAAAAATTACTGGAGAGGATAGCATTCACTAAAATAATAATTTTAATTGAGAGAAAGGCTGACTTGAAACGGTTGAATTGAGTAGAAACTCGCTACGGTCGCAGGTTTGAATCCTGCCTCGGGCATGGATGTGTGTGATGTCCTTAGGTTAGTTAGGTTTAAGTAGTTCTACCTTCTAGGGGACTGATGACCTCAGATGTTAAGTCCCATAGTGCTCAGAGCCATTTTTTTCTTTTTGACAAGAAACTTTCTACAATACCTCCTAACACACGTGCACCCTCATCACAAAGAGAAATCTAATGTCGCACAAAAATGTAACACGTGGATCAGTTTAAAGTGAAAAACAAACAACATTAATTCGATGAAAACCCCCGAGTCTGAAGCACTCCGTGGGCTCTGCCGCAGCAAAAAGACTCTAGAAGTCCACCGAACAACGCGGGAGCATGTGCACAAAGACATGCTCCCGCGTTGTTCGGTGGACTTCTAGAGTCTTTTTGTTGCGGCAGAGCCCACGGAGTGCTTCAGACTCAGGGGTTTTCATCGAATTAATGTTGTTTGTTTTTCACTTTAAACTGATCCACGTGTTACATTTTTGTGCGACATTAGATTTCTCTTTGTGATGAGGGTGCACGTGTGTTAGGAGGTATTGTAGAAAGTTTCTTGTCAAAAAGAAAAAAATGGCTCTGAGCACTATGGGACTTAACATCTGAGGTCATCAGTCCCCTAGAAAGTAGAACTACTTAAACCTAACTAACCTAAGGACATCACACACATCCATGCCCGAGGCAGGATTCAAACCTGCGACCGTAGCGAGTTTCTACTCAATTCAACCGTTTCAAGTCAGCCTTTCTCTCAATTAAAATTATTATTTTAGTGAATGCTATCCTCTCCAGTAATTTTTGTTC
This sequence comes from Schistocerca nitens, assembly GCF_023898315.1. Taxonomy (NCBI): domain Eukaryota; kingdom Metazoa; phylum Arthropoda; class Insecta; order Orthoptera; family Acrididae; genus Schistocerca; species Schistocerca nitens. The sequence continues at coordinate 65,880,556 of NC_064616.1, forward strand.
GAATAAATTCAAAGGTAATGTCATCCACCCATACGTGTTGTTGAAGAGTGCCTCACAGTCGCTCTTCACTCTCCGTAAATTCACTCGTGAATCGCCAAAAATTAATGCGCTACTAACTCACTTTCGTACAGACTAAAAACTGATGCCTGACAGAGGCTACATCTTCTCAACTTCGATTCAAGTCAATAAGTTAGCTACATGTTCCATAGGTCGTTCGAGCGATTCTTTTCTCGAAATGATGTCGAAAGAGTCAGTTTACAGGATATGTATATGTGATTACTGTTAACATTAATGAACGCATTAGTCTTTTTGATCCTACTTATTATTCAAACACACTGAATTTTTTTACAGGCTACCAGTTTTTAAGGAGAAATTTGTCACTTGAATAGAATAAGTTGTCCAGGATAAATGATTTTAAATCAGATTTAAAACTTGCTTCGCTAGTCATTAGAAAATTTGTGTTATTGAGTAAATGATCAAAATTTTTGTTGTTGTATATTGAAGTCCTTTCTGAGCCACTGACAGCTTTAACAATGGGTAATAAAGGTCATTTTCCCTCTAGTGTTGTAGGTATGAACATCACTGTTCTTCTCAAATCGCGACGGATTATTTATGACGAGTTTCATTAGCGAATGTATGTACTGTGACGGTGCAGTTAAAATGTCTAGTTCCTTCAAGAGGTACCCGCATGACGTCCATGGGTAAACACCGAATGTTATCCTCACCCCTCGCTTTTGCGCAATCAACACTTTCTTTCTAAATGATAAGTTACCCCAGAACATTAATCCGTAAAACATTATCGAGTGGAAATATGTAAAATATGTCAGAAGGTTGATACGTTTGTTTGTAGGATTATCAATTATACGAATAACAGAAGTAGGTGAAATTAATTGTATGAGAAGACCAGTAATACGCCGTCGAAACGAAGCAGCACTAACCCTGGCTAGGTACTGGACCCTACCAAAATAACATCCAGAGTGACGATCTCTTCTCTGTTCTCGCGGCAATCCTACGCAGAAAGTGCGCCTTAACTGGTAACCATCAAGCGAGGAGTGCGACCTGATGCCAGCATATGCGCTTCCTAGGAGACCGCCCTAACGAATCTGTCTGCCCAGAGAAACTCGAAAAGACAAACCGAACATGAACATGTGTTCCTACCCTCGCTACCGCTTAAAGTTGTTCAACGTTGCTCGTGCACGAGACGCACGTAACCACCCGGATGTGGACAGGATATGAGGGAGCTAACTACTTGTCATTTCAGTTATATCTGTTATTATTTCGTATTCTTGGATTTACATGTAATCAAAGTGGCAGAAAATTGGCAGGCGTGTTTCTATTTGTAAAGGAAATCGCATTCAAGATGCTAGCTTGACCTATTCTAGAAAAATGTTCGAGTATTTGGAGTCCTCTTCACGTAGAAATGACATAAGACATTGAGCGAATATAGAGACGCGCTGCTAGGATTCGTAACATGTCCGTATAGTACATACCGAAGTGTAACCCAAATACTCGGGTATCTTTCACTCGTGGGGAAAAAATCCCAACACCACCAATGAGCTGTGCGAGATAACTAAAGCTGGTAGGCGTGTTTCTACATCTGCAAGATGACGATTGTTCAAACATCGCGAAAGAGGGGCGCTAGTAGCGCCACTATGAGGATGCATATCAGATTTGCTTTAAATACACGCTGTAACGGTCGTGCGCGTTAGTTATCTTTGAGATTGGACGCAGTGAGTGGATGCTAGTCAAGAATGCCTTTAAGACGACGAAGACACTGTCGTCAACAGCTCACTAAGTTTGAACGAGATTGTATAATAGAGTTACGAGAAGCAGGATGTTCCTTCCGCGACATTGTAGAAGGACTTGGCAGGAACGTAGCCACTGCATACGATTCCTGGCAGCATTGGACACGATAACTTATGGTCACCAGGAATGCAGCCACTTTATATGACCGCTGGCACGGCAAGGTTCGGTCGCCAAAAGGCCGGGTTCCGAACGGCCTCGTGGCGCTGTGGCGGGTCCTTCTGCGTCTGCAACAACAATTCGAGCAGAAGTTGGCACCGAAGTGACACAACCAAATCGGTTACTTCAAGGAAAGCTTCGAGCCAGATGCTCTGTAGCTTGCATTCCACTGGCCACAAACAGCCACCGTTTGCGGCGTCAGTGGTGTCAAGCGAGAGCTAATTGGATGGCGGAGTGGAGATCTGTTGTTTTGCTGATGTAAACCGGTTCTGTCTCGGTGCCAGCAATGTCCCTGTGTAGGTTAGAAGGAAGCTAAGTGAGCGCTTGCAACCAACCTGTCTGCGGCCTAGACACACCGAACGTACACCTGGAATTATCGTCTTAGGTGTGATTTCGTATGACAGCAGGAGCACTATCGCGTTTATTCCACACACCCTGACCAGCTTTGTACGTAAGTCTTGTGATGCGACCTGTTCTGTTGCCATTCGTTAACAATACTCTGGGGGTGTTTTCCAACAGAATAACGCTCGCTCACATACCGCTGTTGTAACCCAACATGCTCAACAGTGTCAACACGCTGCCTTGGCCTGCTCGATCACCAGATCTGCAATATGTTACGCCGGCCGGAGTGGCCGTGCGGTTCTAGGCGGTACAGTCTGGAGCCGAGCGACCGCTCCGGTCGCTGGTTCGAATCCCGCCTCGGGGATGGATGTGTATGATGTCCTTAGGTTAGTTAGGCTTAATTAGTTCTAAGTTCTAGGCGACTGATGACCTTAGAAGTTAAGTCGCATAGTGCTCAGAGCCATTTGAAGCATTTTTTTGCAGTATGTTATGTAGACAAACGTATTCCAAAAATTTCATTACTCTACGTTAATTATTTCTTGGTGCTGGAATTTTTTCTGCGTTAGTATATGGGAATACCTGGAAGAAAGACGACATAGTTCTCGAGATACCCTGTTGGGTGCAATTCAGAGAACCTGTATTTGAAGAATCCTCGCCGACCACTATACTGCCGCCATCGGGTATCTGCGTACAGATCCTGATTAAGGTGCTTACAGAGGCATATTTTCCATCGCTCATAGCGCCAGTGGTATAGGAAGGAAAGTCAATTTTGGTACGATCTACCCTTCACTGGCTTTTGGAGTACGTATGTAGCCTGTCTGTGAATTTTCCGTGTCACTCATACTGCAAAAAACGCAGACCGCTTTGAGTGTACCTCGCCCCGTGATCGAGCTCAGCTGCTGCCATCGGCGGGACTGCAACTAGTTTTGCCGAGTGACAGACGTAAATGGCATTTCTAGCTTTTGTGCTGTGCGAGCGTAAAAGAAAAGGTGACTGACGGCTAGGATCGCAGTGTGGCAGGCCGCCTGGAGCGCGCGGCACGTGTTTGGCCGCGGACTGCTTGTAAACACGGAGGCGCGACCCCTATAGCGCTAGCGCCCGTCTGCCATCTGCCAGAGCAGTGGCCCCCGGAATTAGCCTCCGTCGCTCGGTTTATCGTCGCTGTTGTATGCAGGGAACCCTCTACAGCTATCCCCAGGGTGCTTCCGGAGGTAAGTGCGCAGAGGCGTGCGCTCACAGTAAACGCGTACTAGATTATTCCTACCCTTTGACAAATTCTATGACTTCGTAATTTCGTTATTCGCTTGTACAGTATAACCGACTCCTACGTGAAGATTCTGGAATACGATGTTACTTATTTTTTGTCTTTGTGGGCACACAAAATTAATGTGTTTTGAGTAAAAAAAATCAATATTTCAACCACACTGCTAGTAAAAAACTATGACCTAAGGCTATTGAAAAAAAATCTGTTTAATTTGGTATGTTTTACTCGTAGATGATGTACACGAATGGAAATGACGACGGTGTAACAAATCCTTAAAACTAACAGAGTTAGGTACAGGTGAAGTTATCAATATTGATGTTGTGTTACGATGAGTGCCTTCATCGCCGGAACTGCTGTTTGTAAATGATTTTGATCACAAAATTCTCTGTATAGTATCCTGATGTTTTAGATTAGGCTGGAAGATGACGTTTGGGTTGTTTGTTGGCGAAGTCAACGAATTTCTATTACCATATTACCTTTTCCTTATACGTAACGCATTTCTTAGTTCTGTTTACGTCTACGTTTCAAACTACTATTTTTCTATTATGGTCTGATATTTTCAAGTTTTTAATATGTTCGGACGCGGTAATAATTTTTACCATTTAACTAAAGGGAGAAACATGTTGCATTGTTACTAAACCATAAAAATTGTACTACTGCATATTTTATTCAAAGTTCGTCATAATTTACAGTTTATGCACTAGCCAATTGCAATTGCAAGGTCTGCAGTAATATGCCACAGAAAAATTAGTAAAAATGGTCTGTTTTACACCTTTTATTGCCAGCTACCAGATTCGTGGGAACCGCGAATTGGTGCAAGCTGCAATCGTAAATTTTATGATGGTTTAGTAATCTAGGGTTAATAACCCCACCAAAAACAATAAATTAGCGAGGTAGTATACTTAGGTAATGTAAATACACGTGAAAGTAAGACGTTGCTGTAGCCATACTGGTTACACAGTGCTAATAAACACGTTACTGGTGAATGCTTGTAAGCTATGTTGTATTTATCTCTACGTCCGACAGTTTCTGTTGTTTACCTTGTGACAGCGCACCTTATATAATGTCCCTCTCTTCTGCTGTCAAATTTTGTAACACGTTATAAAAAGCTGTAGCTGCAATTTCTTGTTAGCTGAGATGGGCTAAAAACGACAGATACGTTTTTTTCCCCTTTTGTTTGTAGTTGTTTTCATTTGTTTTTGTGTCACTATGCAATGTGGTTTCTAGAAAAGCAACAAGGCCAGTAAGATAAATACATTACGTTTTAACATATGCGATAAAAATGCGTAATTTAAGTTCACCCATCTCGTTGTAGAAATACACACTAAATTGGTAATTTGCCGTCTCGTTCAGCTATGTTCCCTAAGGCTGATTAACTACAAGCAGATGACAAAGGATTTGAATACTACCGTAGGTCTAGATTGAATTTTAGTGATCACTACTTAAAATGATTCAGTCATTAACATTCCTCTCTCATATTATAAAATGACGAATCTTCTTTCGAGATACCAATCTAGGCAATAATCATATGCCATTTTTCCGTGAGCGCTGTTCTTTTACTTTGAAAGAAACGCTTTAGTTTTTTATCAACTGGCTAATTTTGATTTCTTAGTCACCATCCAGTTAAGTCACACCGAAACTTAAGTTTTCTGCACGTTATGATCCAGACGACAGTGCGGTAAAAAGCAACATATGACGGTGTTCCTTAGTGTGTAGCATAAACATCGCCGGTACGGTCACAATCGCAAGCGTGAAAATATTTAAAATAACCAACGTGCAATCCATATGCATGTTTCGTCACTTTACACAAGAATACACAGTACTTCAGAATACGTCAGCGTAATTGTTGAACAGGAAGCACACATTACGCGGTAAGCTTCTTAAAAATTAATCTTCTTAGCCGCTTCTACCCCCCCCCCCAATCCCCCCTCCCCCCCCCCACACACACACTGTTATATGGATTAAAATATTCTGCTAGCGTTACATAATCTTGGGGGTAAGTTTGTTCTGTCGCTACAACTACAAAAATGAGTCATTTTTTTCACCAGATGCATTTCGCTTTATTAAGGTAAAATTTCATCAGTGGTCTGTAATTAATATTTTTAAGTATATAGCAATGTGATGGAGTGTGAGTTAGAGGAGAAGTGAGGATCGAGAGGTGAAATGAAGCTTAGTGGCGGAGGGGGGGGGGGGGGTGTTCAGTAAAGACGGACAGCTCCTCCCTTTCCAAGAAAATTTCCACTTATAAGAAGTATGAACACGAGATAAACAGTTGCTCAACGACAAAATAAATATTGGAAACCAGACAATGTATAGAATAATTGATGAAATTACATGAAAAAGAAAACAGCCATTTCCATCCTTCAACCCCTCTCTCTCTCGCACCCCCCCCCCCCCCTCTCACATTTGCATTTAACTTCTAGCTCCTCACCTTCTCCTCTGAATCACACTACATCACACTGCTACATACTTAAGAAACTTAATTACAAACCACTGATGATGGTTTACTTCAATAAAGCGAAACACGTCTGGTGAAAACAAATCACGCACTTTTGTAGTTGTCACGACGTAAGAAGAATACCCTCAAGAATTATAAAGCAACTACGGATACTATGGCCACATAAATGAAGAATTAGATAATATTTCCTGTGATTTAGCTTAATAATACTCAAGGGGAAGAAACTAGCTAGTTACTAGTAATGAATTAAATAAATAATTTTAAAAAAAGCTATGCGCCGAGCATGTATCCGCGCGGAGTGGCCGCGCGCTTTGGGGCTTCATGTCGCGGACTGCACGGCCACACCCGCAGGAGATTCGAGTCCTCCATCGTCCACTGAGGATGACACGGCGGTCGGATGGTCCCGGTAGGCCACTCGTGGCCTGAAGACGGAGTGCTCGTGTGTGTGTGTGTGTGTGTGTGTGTGTGTGTGTGTGTGTGTGTGTGTGTGTGTGTGTGTGTGTGTGTGTGTGTGTGTGTTTTAGTTTAAGTAGTGTGCAAGTCTAGGGACCGATGACCTTAACAGTTCGGTCCCTTAGGAATTCACACACATTTGAAGAAGCACGTAACCATATTTGTAAATTGATGTGAATGTAAAATGCATCATTCCACATCATTACGATTAATTGACACATAGTGAACATGGAGTTTGAAAACACCGTTCTTGTGAAACACAACTAGCTCTTTACTCACGCGAAATTTTGAGTGCTGTCGACAAGGGATTTCAATTTGATTCCGTACTTCTAGATTTCCAGAAGGCTTTTGACACTGCACCTCACAAGCGGATTGTAATCAAATTGCGTGCTTATGGAATATCGTCTTAGTTAATGGACTGGCTTCGTGATTTCCTGTCAGAGAGATAGCAGTCACAGTAATTGACGGAAAGTAATCGAGTAAAACCGAAGTGATTTCTGGCATTCCCCAAGGTGTCATAGGCCCCCTGCTGTTCCTTATCTATATAAACGAATTAGGAGACAATTTTAGCAGTTGTCTTAGATTGTTTTCAGATGATGCTGTCCTTTATCGTCTAGTAAAATTACAGGAAGGTCAAAACAAATTGCAAAACGATTTAGAAAAGATATCTTTATGGTGCGAAAATTGGCAGTTGATCCGAAATAATGAAAAGTTTAGGTCATCCACATGTGTGCTAAAAGGGCTTAAACTTCCGTTACACGATGAATCAATTAAATCTAAAGGTAGTAAATTCAACTAAATACCCGGGAATTACAATTACAAATAACTTAAATTGGAAAGAGTGCATTCAATATTTTGTGAGGAAAGAGAACCAAAGACTACGTTTTACTGGCGGGACTCTTAGAAGATGCAACAGATCTAGTAAAGAGACTGCCTAAACCACGCTTGTCCGCCCCCCCCCCCCCCCCCCCTGCACTCCCGGGGCTTATAAAAGGCCGGAGGTATTTCTTCCTGTTGTAAGAGGCGACTAAAAGGAGTCTGACACCTTTCGGACTTTATGTGATGGTCCCCAATAGGGTTTGAACACAATTTCTCAAAATTTTCCCGAAGAGCTAGCCAATTGGGGAAGGGAGCCTTACATGGTGCATCGTGTCCATCGTGCATTGAGATCTATAGCCCACTTTCTCGTCGAGGCATTGCAGTCCCGCTCATCCTCCGTCTCTTGGGCGCGGACACCGTCCTGGGTGCGTTTTCCTCCACCCACTATGCAGTGTCGTTTTCGGCGCCGACGACGATCATGTAACACTTCGCACCTCATATCCAGCACGGTAGCCAGTCCATTGTGGCGGGGGCGCCATGTACCCTGTTGGTTGTAGTCCCCTGACTTCACAGGGATCGCTCTGCTGATGCCTGCTCTGTTAACTCCCCGTGTAGGCCAAGAAGTAGATGCCCGTCACCCTGGGGCATCGGGACTCCCGGCAATGGCCATCCTGCCAGGTGGCCTTTGCTGCGGCTGGATGGCGCCCGTGGGGAGGGTCCCTGGTGGGAGTGGGTGGCATTAGGGCGGATGACGCTCGATGAAGCGTAACCGGCCGGAGTGGCTGAGCGGTTCTAGGCGCTTCAGTCTGGAACCGCGCGACCGCTACAGGTGCAGGTTCGAATGTGTGTCATGTAATTAGGTTAGTTAGGCTTAAATAGTTCTAAGTTCTAGGGGACTGATGACCTCAGATGTTAAGTCCCATAGTGCTCAGAGCCATTTGAATCATTTTGGTGAAGCGTCCCACATCATCACTTACTGGTGATCAAACGCCAGCAGTCTGGGCGTGAATCACAACCCAATACTCCATGTGCCACGCCTCCCATCTGTGTCAACTGCAGAGAGTATAATTCCCTTTGCTCACCAGACTGCAGGATTTTACAGTGAGAAAGGAAAATCATGGAATACAAGACACTGGACCGATTGACCTACACTGAGGCTAAGAGGAAATTTGAGCACCTACATCCCGTGGCTATGACCTCCTCTTATGCCTCCGCTAGTAGAACAGTTGTAGCCCCTTCAGTTCCGCGATTTCCAGTCAGTTCTCATAGCCGGAAGACTACACCTGCCCCCTTGATGGTGGGGGGGGGGGGGGCACTTCCCTCCCTGTCGCTCTCGCACCACCTACCTTGGAAGCACTGTCTCCCAACCATCGGGGACACCAGTCCCCACTTCTCAGCTGGAGAGGTGTAAGACTTCTTCAGCTCCTCTCGCTAGGAAGGGGTGCCTTGGGTCACTCCCTTCCCAGGTTTCTGCTAGTGGGAAAGAGAACACCCACTGGTGGCTGAAATGCCCAAAAGCAGCTGCTTGTAGGGCTTCACGATCGTCCTCAATCCTGGAGACTGAATCAGTGAAGCACTCCCAGTCAGAGAAACCCAAGGATCAGTGAGAGAAATCCAGAAAGAAGACCCCCAAGACCAAGGGAATTGTGGTGGCACCCACACTACCACTGCCTACAAGCTCTGCAACTGAGAATGAGGTGAAGATTCTGGCATCTGCTGAGGACCTAGACCTCGCCAGACCCTCACACAATGGATATTGCCGGTTCAGCAGCAGGTGACACAGGCGTAAACTGCCTCACTGAGTGCTTCATGCCTTCCCAGTCTCACGATCACGTCATCCTGCAATGAAATTGCGGCGGTTTTTTCCACTACCTGGTTGAGCTACGGCAACTGTTAAGCTCTACACCTGCTTTCTGCACTGCCCTCCAGGAAACCTGGTTCCCAGCAATGCCGACCCCTATGATTTGCAGCTACAGGGGATATTACAAGAACTGTAGCGAATATAATAGTGTGTCAGGTGGAGTTGGCGTTTATGTCCTGAACCTGGTATGTAGTGAACCAGTGCCCCTTCAAACTCCTCTTGAAGCTGTGGCTGTCAGGATACGGACGATGCAGGAAATAACTGTCTGCAGCGTATATCTCCCTCCAGATAACGCCCTTAACCCCTTGTGGGGTAGCACCATGCTTACTGGCCGTGGCAGAGATGTCGAAAATTTACTGTACCAACTCGACCTCTGCCTCTTAAATATTAGGGCCACCACACATTTCAGTGTGGCTCTGGTAGTTACTCGGCCACTGATTTATCAATTTGCAGCCCAGGACTCCTCCCATCTCTCCACTAGAGAGCACATGACGACCTGTGTGGTAGTGACCACTTCCCCATCCTCCTGTCACTCCCCAGGCGTCATGCCCACGGACGCTTACCCACATGGGCTTTAAACAAGGCGGACTGGGTAGCCTTCACCTCTGCTGTCACCGTTGTATCTCCGACACGGACCATCGATGTTGTCATTGAGCTGGTCGCTACAACGATCTCTTCTGTGGCGGAAGAAGTGATTCCTCGTTCTGTAGGATGCCCTGGGGAAAGACAATCCCTTGGTGGTCGCCGGAAGTCGCCAAGGCAATTAAAGAGCGTCAGCGGGCTCTACAGCAACATAAGCGGCACTCTTCCCTAGAGCACCTTATAGTCTTTAAGCAGCTCCGTGCCCGCGTTCGTCTCCTTATAAAACAACGGAAATAGGAGTGTTGGGAGAGATACGTCTCGACCATTGGGTGCCATACGTCACCTTCCCAAGTCGGGGCAAAGATCGAACGTGTTTTCGGATACCAGACCCCAACAGGTGTTCCCAGTGTTAACATGAGGTGTGCTCTCTACCAACGCAGACGTGATTGCTGGGCACTATGTTTTAGCCTCTGCGTCGGAGAACTAACCCCCCCCCCCCCTCCCCAAACCTTTGCACCCTCTAACGGTGGATGGAAAGGAAAGTCCTCTCATTCACTACACGCGACAGTGAATCCTATAACGCCCCCTTTACAAAGTGGGAGCTCCTCAGCGCCCTTGCACATGGCTCCGACACTGCTCCTGGGCTAGATCAGAACCATAGTCAGGTGATTAAACATCTGCCGGCTGACTACAAGCGACATCTCCTCGTCGTCTTCTACTGGGTCTACGGCGAATGCGTCTTTCCATTGCAATGGCGGGAGAGCACCATCATTCTGGTGCTAAAACCTGGTAAAAATCCTCTTGACGTGGATATCTATCAGCTCATAAGCCTCACCAACGTTCTCTATAAGATGCTGGAATGTATGGTGTGTTGTCGGTTGGGTTGCGTCCTGGAGTCACTTGGGCTTCTGGCACCATGTCAGGGCGGCTTCCGCCATGGTCGCTCTACCACTGATAACCTTGTGTCCCTCGAGTCTGCCATCTGAACAGCCTTTCCCAGACGCCAACACCTGGTTACCATCTTTTTTGACTTACGTAAAGCATACAACATACCTGGGGACATAATATCGTTGCTACATTGTATGGGTGAGGTCTCCAGGACCCACTCACGGTTCTTATCCAAAACGTCCTGTCGCTCCGTACTTTCCACGTCCAAGTTGGTGCCTCCCATAGTTCCCCCCATATTGAAGAGAATGGCGTTCTGCAGGGCTCCATATTGAGTGATCTCTATTTTTAGTGGCCATTGATGGCCTAGAAGCAGCTGTAGGGCCATTGGTCTCCCCTTCTCTGTATGCGGATGACTTCTGCATTTCGTATTGCTCGTCCAGTACTGATGTTGCTGAGCGGCGTCTGCAGGGAGCCATTCACAAGGCGATGTCATGAGCTCTAGCCCACAGCTTCCAGTTTTCAGCTGTGATGTTGTGTGTCACACACTTCTCTCAGTGTCGTACTGATCATCCAGAACCAGAATTTTATCTTAATGAAAATCCACCCACTGTAGTGGAGACATATCGATTCTTAGGACCAGTTTTCGACTCCTGATTGACTTGGCTAACTTACTTTTGTTAAGTGCTGGCGGCACCTCAATCCTCTCCACTCTGAGCAACACCAACTGGGGTGCAGCATCTGAATTACTGTCTCTTTTTCCCATCCATGGCAGTTCATCTTCTCCCCCCCCCCCCACCAGTGGCCCAGGTTGGGGCTAACGGTTGTAGTTCGCATGTGATCCCTTCTCTCTCAACTGGAGTCCTTCCGTTTACCACTTCCATTTCAGATCCATTCACGTACACCTCCATTGTGTACACTTCGGCTGAAGCCTCGTCCAGACATTCTGCATGGCCCTAAGGACTCTGTTAACCCCACTATTTTCCGCTGTCACTTCCTCTCGATTATTGACATGTTCCAGGGCTCTGAAGTTGTTTACACTGATGGATCGATGGCTGATGGTCACATAGGCTTTGCATATGTTCATGGAGGGCATACTGAACAGAACTCCTTGCCAGATGGATGCATCATTTTCACTGAAGAGCTGGCGGCCATATCTCGTGCTCTTGAGCATATCCGCTCATGCTCTGGCGAGTCATTTCTCCTGTGTACTGATCCCTGAGCAGCCTAAAAGCTATCCACCAGTGCTACCCTCGCCATCCTTTGATAGCGTCCATTCACGAGATCATCTATGCCCTGGAACTGTCCTGCCATTCAGTGGAGTTTGTGTGAACCCCAGGACAAGTCGTAATCCCAGGCAACGACCTTGCTGACACGCTGGCCAAACAGGCTACGTGGAAACTGCTCCTGGATATGGGCATCTCTGAAACTCAAATGTGTTCTGCCTTACGCCACAAGGTTTTCCTGCTTTGGGAAATGGAGTGGCGTAACAGTATGCACAACAAACTGCATGTCATTAAGGAGATGTAGAATGTGTGGAAGTCTTCAAATGTTTCTGAGCACTATGGGACTTAACATCTGAGGTCATCAGTCCTGTAGAACCTAAAACTACTTAAACCTAGCTAACCTAAGGACATCACACACATCCATGCCCGAGGCAGGATTCGAACCTGCGGCCGTAGCGGCCGCGCGGTTCCAGACTAAAGCACTTAGAACCACTCGGCCACAGCGGCCAGTGTGGAAGTCTTCCCAACGGACTTCTCACAGGGAATCAGTTGTCCTTTGTAGGCTCTGCATTGGCCATATGTGGCTCACACATGGTTACCTCCTCCATCGCGGTGTCCCACCTCAGTGTCGCAGCGGCAGACTTTTAACTTTCCCTGCACTCTACATTGGGTGTTGGGCGACAATGCCTCAACAGCAGTGTTAGTTTTATGTTTCATTAATGAGAAAGGGTTTTATCATTTCATCTGAGTTTTAGCACATGTCCTGTGTCCCTGTGTCTCCTCCACCCTACGACTTTTAAGGTGTCCCCCTGGGGTCTCACGGCCCTTTCGTGACTACATGTGGGGCAAGCACGGGGCCCCGAGCTATTGCAGCCTTTCTTCTTTCCCGGGCTGCATTTCCTTTCCCTTCCGCTCCTTTCCTTTCCTTGCTCTTTCCCCTCCGCCCTCTCCTCTCCCTCTCTTGGTGTCCTTGTTTATGTTGGGCCTGCTGTCCTCCTGGTTATGTTGGCTTTGCAATTTGGTTTTGATGAGTAATTACCTCATCCTTTCTGTGGTCCCACTCTGAAGGTTCGATCTCCATTACTAAATTTCTATTCTGTAGTGTGAGCCATTTGGTGAAGAGCGCCTTACCTAGTGTCTCCGGCTTGTGCCCTCCTAGTTCCTGCAATCTTCTCCTACATGTCGTTGTCTGATGCTGGGGTCCATAGCCAGCATGTTAGCCAGACTGTGTGTGGGGTCGCTATCTATCTGTTTGGTTGAGCCCCCTGAAAACACACGGACCACACCTCTGATACCTGAGCTGTGACCTCCTCATGTAAGCCTAGGAGTGGTTGCTTGTCATCTTGGAGCTTGGAACTCCTGGCAATGGCCGCCATGCCAGATGGCCCCTGCTGTGGCTGTGTGGCGCCCATGGGAAGAGCCCCTTATCGGAGTGGGTGGTGTAAGGGGGGACGCTATGCAAATGAAATGCATACGCGTCCAGAACTCTGGCCATTCTTCTACGGCTGTCTCTTTGAATGGAAACGATTCTTTTAGTGGTGCTTCTTCTGCCTCTTCGGCCTTCCCTTTCATGGCTATCCCCTGGGAGGAGGGTCAAGCTTGTCAGCTAGGGGCGAAACCTTTTCCCTTCTATCTGCTTTGCACCAGAACTGATGGGGATACTTTCACCAATGCCAAACCTTAATTTTTATGGAACACATTGAAGACAAGTTCGGTGAACTGAACTCTGAGATAGATGCAGTGGGGTTCGTTGTTGATCAAAACTTCTTCAGCTGCCCAGTCTGTGGCCCTTCGTGCCTGTGACTATCTTGGCACAATTCCTGTGTCCATTACCCCCCACCAGTCCTTAAATATGGTTCGAGGTGTAATTTTTCACAGGGACCTCATCCTTGAAACTGGTGAGGAAGTTAAGGACAATCTAGGATGGCGGGGTGTTCACTTTGTTTGGCGTGTTCAGAAGGGCTCGAAGGACAATCGCATTGATACTGGTGCATTTATCCTGGCCTTTGAAGGGGATACCCTCCATGAGAAGGTCAGGATTATGGTTTATCGATGTGACATGAAGCTGTACATCCCACCACCTATGAGGTGTTTTAAGTGCCTGCGTTTTGGACACACGTCTTCCCACTGTTCGCAGACCCCTCTCTATGGTGACTAGGCGTCTACTCCATGAGGGGAGTGCCTTTGTTCCCCCTCCTGTGTGTGTTAATTGTCATGGCAATCATTCTCCATATTCAAGGGATTGTCCGGCTTATAAGAAGGAAAGAAGTTGCAGGAGTAGAAGTCCTTTGATCATCTACCTTGCACTGAGGCTCGTAAGAAGTGTGCACGTCTTCATCCTGTGACATCTTTACCCCTTCCTCCTCCTTGCTTACCCCAGTCCTGAACCCCTCTCCTCCCCCTCCCCTGCAGTTCCCACACCCTCGCCCATGGGTGCCGGTCCCCCTCCCAAGCCGGAAAAGTGTCCCACTTCTTCTGCGTCTGCTGATCAAGGGCGCCACCCTTGGGATCCCCCTTCCTGGCACCTTCCAGGCCAAAGGTCTGCTGCTACACGACGAGAACCATGGTCTGCGGGCCCCCAGGTCGCCCGCTCTCTTTCTGTTCCAGACCTTGCTGCAGCTGGCTCCCGTTTGCAGCACAGCCCCCCTCGATCTCAAACAGAAAAGAAGAATAAACGTAAGTCCCGAGTCAAGGAGCCTGTTGTGTCACCAGCGGTCCCATCCCCACCTTCGCAACCTGACTCTGACCTGCTGTTCATGGATGTCGCCCCCTCGTTTTAGGTGACAGACGGTGATCCAGCAGCATGACTGGCTTCAGCCTGTTCACCCCCTCCCCCCCTATTTGAATCATCATGCTGTCGTAATCCAATGAAATTGTAATGGATATTACCGTCACCTTCCATAGTTGAAATCCCTTATTTCGTTTTACTCTGCAGCTTTTGTGGTTCTATAGGAATCTCATTTTACTGATGATCACTAATGACACTCTGTGGGTTCCGTGCTTTCTGTCGTAATTGGGTCAGCCCCTGCGGGCCTCTTCTGGCGTTTGTATGTTGGTCCATACGGAAATTGCTGTTAGGTTCCACCTGGACTCTGGGGTCACAGTTTGCAAATCTTTATCTCCCTACTGACAGGACTCTTACACCTGCTGCCTTAACTGCCCTTCTTCAGCAAGTTCCTTCTCACTTCCTCCTTCTCAGGGATTTTAATACTCATCATCCCTTGTGGGGCAGTGCATTTCCATCTAGTTGGGGTCTTCCCACAGACACGTTTCTTGCAGACCACGACTTGTGCCTTCTTAATGATGGCTCCCCTACCCATTTCATTGCCGGTCATGATATCTTTTCTGCCATTGATCTTCCTCCCTCCCTCCCTTCCTCCCTCCCTCCCTCCCTTCCTCCCTCCCTCCCTCCCTCCGGTCGCCACACGACGACGTTTGCGATAGTGACCACTTCCAGTTGATTCTCTCACTCCCTTGCCACTCCCCGATGGACTGGTTACCTCGTTGGTCTTTCCAACGCGCCCATTGGCCTCTATATACTGCACAGGTCGTGTTTTCTCCCTCTTGGACGGGTTTCATTGATGACGTTCTGTGTGACGTGTCTCATGCGATTGTTCGCGCTGCTAGTCTTGCTATCCCACGCTCATCTGGACCATTTCAGCGCCAGCAAGTACCGTGGTGGAGTACGGCCATTGCCATTGTCATCCGTGATCGCTGTGAAGCTTTGCAATACCTTAAGAGGCACTCATCTGCTGCCAATCTTATTACCTTTAAACGCCTTCGCTCCGAAACCCGTTACTTAATGAAATGGAGCAGATGGGTGTGTTGGGAACGCTTTGTTTCTTCCCTCGGTTATACAGTCCCTATGTCACGTGTATGGGCTACACTTTGCTGTCTCCAAGGTTTCCATCCCGGGCCTTGCCCTCCAGGATGGCCTTTGCACAGACTCGTTGATTCTTGCAGAACATCTTGCAACCCATTTTGCAACAGCATCAGCATCAAACTCCTAACCGGCCGCTTTCTTTCACCAGAGACAGCGGGCCAAAGCTTCCGCCTTATGTTTTACCCCTTGTCAGTCAGAATCTTAAAACGAACCTTTTACTGAATGGAAACTTCTTTCCACACTTTCTTCTTCTCACGATATGGCCTCTGGCCCAGATTGCATTCATAACCAATTGCTTCAACATCTCAGTGCTCCGCAACGACATCTTCCCCGGGTGCTTAACTGTATTGCGCTCTAGGGTGACTTCCCTTCTAATGGAGGGATAACATCGTGGTTCCCGTCCTTAAGCCCGGTAAGAACCCCCTGTTTGTCGAAGGCTATCGGCCAATTAGTCTGACAAACATTGTTTGCAAGTTACTTGAACAGACGGTAGTCCGTCGGCTCAATTGGTTCCTCTAATCTATTGTCCCCTTACCAGTGTGGTTTCCGAGAGGGATGGTCTCCAATCGATCATTTACTTTGCTTGGAATCCGCAGTTCGGCAGGCTTTTTCCCAGCGCCGCCATTTGTTTGCAGTATTTTTCGACATTCGCAAGGCCTATGACACGGCTTGGCGCCATCATATCTTAGTTACACATAATGAGTGGGGTCTTCGGGGCCCACTCCCGATTTTTTATCCGCCAGTTCCTGTTCCATCGGTCGCTCAGGGTTCAGGTTGGTACTGGTTTTAGTTATCCATGGACCCAGGAGAATGGCACCCCACAGGGCTCCGTATTGAGTGTACTTCTTTTCCTCATTGCTGTAGATGGACTTGTGGCCTCCGTCAGTCCTTTGGTCACCCCTGCTCTGTATGTGGATGATTTATGCATTAGGGTTAGTTCCTCTTCGGTAGCGTCTGCAGAGCGGCAGTTCCATGGTGCTATACGGCATACCTCTGCACGGACTGTCTCACACGGGTTTCAATTCTCTCATTTAAAATCGCAAGTGGTCCTCTTCTATCTCCATACTACGGTCCACCCCAATCTGGGACTCTACCTTGATGCACAACGATTACCTGTGGTCTCACAGTTTCGTTTCCTGGGTCTTCTTTTCGACAACAAGCTCACTTGGCTGCTTCATATCAGACTTCTGAAGATAGGATGTTTCCGTGAACTCAATGTCCTTCGCTTCCTTTCCCACACCTCTTGGGGTGTGGATCGTTCCACTCTTCTCCGCCTTTATCGGGCTTTAGTGCTGTCTCGCTTGGTTCGGCTGCTCCTTCCACACTCCGCCTCCTGAATCCGGTCCACCATCGTGGTATCCGTTTGGCCACTGGTGCCTTCCCTACTAGCCCTGTTGATAGTCTCCTGGCTGAAGCTAGGATCTCTCCCCCCCCCCCCCCTTTCTGTTTGGCGTTCCCAGCTTCTGGTTTCTATGCAATCGCTGTCTTCCTCTCCCACTCATCCTTCCTATTCTATCCCGTTCCCAGACCAAGGACGTCTCCCACCTGATTCCCGCCCTCGGGCAGGTTTACCGGTTTGGCTCCGACTTGCGTCTCTTTGCCGTGATTTTCAGCTTCCTTCCTTGTCCCGTCTCCCACGTTCCCTCCCCCACACCCTCCCTTGTTTAGCCTCTCGGCCCTGGATTCGGATGGATCTCCAATGACGTCCGAAAGATTCCGTTCCCCGATAGTGTTCCGTTGTATTTTCCGCCGAATTTTATGGGAGTTTCGGGATGCTGTTGCTTTTTACACCGATGGCTCTAAATCTGCTGATCGTGTGGGATATGCCTTCACGTCCTCATTTGGCATGGAAAATCATCTCCTGCCAACTGCATATGGGGTGTTTAATGCGGAATTGATGGCAGTTTCCCAGGCCCTTAACTTTATTAAACAGTCCCAACTCAACCGCATTTTGTTACGTACAGACTCAATGAGTGGCCTTCCGACTATTGACCGATGTTTTTACCGCCATCCCTTGGTTTCGGCCATCCATGACCATCTCGCTGATCTTCACCATGCTGCTTGTTCCGTTGACTTCCTTTGGGTCCCTGGCCATATTGGTGTCCCAGGTTAATGAGCTTGCTGATCGTTTGCCCCCCCCCCCCCCTCCTCCCTTCCCCTTCTCTGTAACCTCTCCTGCGGCGGATTTACGGCTCCATATCAATTCCCACTTCCCATGACGTACTCTTTCTATGGGGTCAATCAATGAACTATTCTCCCAACCAATTTTAGTAACAAACGACAAACAGTCAGTTATCTTTAACGGTAGTAGGGGAAAGGATTAATTCACCCCAGCGCTTCACTTTAGATTTTGCATTTATTGTCACACCCTTCAGTGAAAACCTCAGAACAAGCAAGTGTAGCAGTGAGATAATATTTGCACTCGTAATATTTGCTATATAACTTAAGAATTAACAAACAATGGGAATTAGAAATTATTCCTTTTTAACAAACATATTTTTAAGACCATAAACGATAAAGATCAAAGGTTAATAAAGTCCCATTAACTTGAGCAAGGATCACCTTTTCAGTCTCTGAATGAAGTCAGTAGGTGACATAGGGGACAGTCAGACGTATATTAACTGTTACATAATTAAGGACGATCACTCATTAATAATTATAACAACAAATTAAAAAAGATTCATTTAAAGCAATTAACATCAATACCAAACAATTAAGTTACGTCTCAGCAAATATATCAAAACAAAATCTTTCAGTTCTATAACAATGTTGGACCGGGGAATACGCCAGATTACCGACACAGAAGGCAAAATTTTACCAAACAGCAATTCTCCAAACCTAGAACTATCTTAATAGTGTGCAATATTTAGATTATCCAGAACTACTCTAATTCGATTTTCTTGGGCATAACGGTGGAGTAGATAATTAACCACTTATTTCATTCTCCTGGAAAATTGAGCGGCAATACACACTCGGGCAACTCTTATCCCAGCGTGGCTCGGGAAAAAGAGGATGGTTCCACCAGGAGGAGAAAACATTTACCCGAACTGGAAAGGAAACTCGTCTGACATGAGTCACTAGGTTGGACGAAGACCAGTTGGCGATTTTTAATCGTTAACCAAAGCTTGCTGGTCAGTGGACGAGGTAGCAAAGGTAGCTCTATTTGTGCTCACAAGAAATGATAACTTCTGCAAATAAGATTCCGTCAGAACTACAACTCTAGTATCAATACGAGACTTCGGAGATGAGGAGAGCAAGTCATCAACGGTCTCTACCAAATAGGCCCATTATTTCAGACAGACCTAGCAACCGACATCAGTCGTGGCTAGGTGGATTACCAAATAGAAACTCTAGCACTACCTTAAATATAATTAAATAGAGCACTTAAAAGCCAGGGGACTAAACTCCTTAACACAAGAATATATACACAATAACAACGACTAAAGTTAAATACGGCTACGTACTAAAACACAACAGATATTGGCAAACATTAACATAATCTCGCATTTCAGACCTCCATAAAATTGTCAACAGTCCACTCTATCTCTCCGCCAGGCACTACAAGGTTATTTAACATTTTACAAAGTGCTTATCCAAACAGTGACCGACGCCGACCACGGGCAAACAACGGCTTGCGGAAGGTCCACAGCCCCACAGCCATTTTTTTTTCCTTTCTTTACGGCGCGTGCTTTAATTCAGCATGGCGTTCAAATGCACGATCATGCAAGGGGACAGTAACACACACGCAAGGCAATTTCCGATCACAAACTCAAAGCAGAGAAACGTTGCCACACAGTTATTAATACCTCCCACAACACCGGGAGATTGGCCCCACCAGACGAAGACCGTTGCACTAACTAGATGAAATATCTTACTTTCTGGAGGTTATTGGCAGCCGCAGGCGGACTTCATAGCTTCCCCAGCCCATGAACGGAAACCAAACTTTGTCCCAGATTTACGGCCTCTTGAGTCCTCACGCCCCGGATTTTTGGGCCCACCCAGACTTAGCATAGAGGGACCGAGCGCAGAACGGTCGTCCAGGGCCAAACTACCTCGTCCGCCCTCGGCACGGCACACCCCGCCTCTTCCCAGTTTTCTTTTGCGTAATGAGCCACCCCCACTTTGTGGTTGTGGAGCCTTTCAGTCAGTAGCCCACATTTTGGTGGAATGCCCCCTTCTTTTGGCCCTGCGTACTATGTACAGACTTCCCCACACTTTACCTTTAATATTGGCAGACGAGTCCCGCATGATTGAACTGGTTCACAATCTCCTCCGTGAAAGTGGTTTTTATTTTCCATTCTAAGGTTTTTAATCTCCCTCTGGAGTAGGGGCAGGGCGGTGAGGGTTGGGGTGTCTCCCACTGTAAGCTGTGTTTGGAGATCACTGACTCCCCTCCCTGGTCAAGATCCACTTTTCTCTCCCTTTCACTCTGTTTTACCGCTTTTTAGATTTGGTTAGTCTCCTTTTACAACTCGCACTTTTACATTCTAGCAGTTGACCGCTTTTAAATAGCAGGTGCTGTTGCCTGTACTGCATCAGAGGTGGGATATTTCCTACCTCTAGCATAGCTTTGGGGTTACCCACTTGCTGACTTCCCTCCTTTTGTTTTCACCATTGACAACACTACTACACTTTCACTTGTTTTTAGCTTTTTACCTTTTATCGTTATGACTTTTATGAGATGTAAATCCGTCCAAATGTACCACCTTTGCAACAAGGGACTGATGACCTCGCTGTTTGGTCCCTTAAACCTCCATCAGAGTGGCTGGCTTTTCCTTTCTTATTCTCATGGTCAGCCAGCCATGGTAATCTGCTTTATTGTTTTTAATCTGTTTTCTTGTTTTTAATCTGTTCTCCCTGTTTGTTGCGTCTTTTTGTGGTTTTCTTGTCCTATTTTGTCCATTGTAGTGTTTGTTGTCCTTCTGTCGTTCTTCCTTTCTCCTGCTACTGTGTTGTACGTCTTCTTTGTTTCCTTCCTTCCCTTGGGTAATTGTTCTACTAGGAACAAGGGACTGATGACCTCACAGTTTGGTCCCTTCCATCCCCCCCCCCCCCATCCATTTTAAACAAACCAACCAACCAACCAACCAACCAACCAACCAACCAACTACGCTTGTCCGTCTTCTTTTGCAGTCCTGCTGCGCGGTGTAGGATCCTTATTAGACAGGATTAACGGAGTACACCGAGAAAGTTCCAAGAAATGCTAAATAGGGAAGAGAGTGTCACGGACATGATACAGGATTTGGGGTTAACGTAATTAAAGCAAAGACTTTTTTCGTTGCGGCGGAATGTTCTCGCGAAATTTAAATCACCAAATCCTCTGAATGCGAAAATATTTTCCTGGCGCCGACCTACATACGGAGAAAAGATCATCGTAATAAAAGAAGAGAAATCGGAGCTCGCACCCAAAGATACAGCTGTTCGTCATTCCGCGCACTCTTGGAGAATGGAATAATAGAGAATTATTGTGAAGGTAGTTCGCTGAATCCTTTGAAAGGCACATAAGTGTGATTTGCATAGCATCCATGTAGTTGTAAATGAATTCTATGAATCCAGGGAAGAAGAAACTAAGCTGTGTAGTAGCACCCCACCCATAAGATTATGTTTATTTTTAACCTAAACTGTGGAATCGATAGAGAATTGCGATGGAGTAACAATGAAATATCTTCAGAGGAGTTATTGACCTTGATACGCTACACAACTTTGTTTCATTTGATGTGAGTACGTAGGCTTTGCTGGCGTAATAATTTATGGTAGTCTTCTGCGGACAATGGGTCGATTCAGTAGCAACGGTCCTTCTGAAAATAGGGACCAGGTGGACCGTTGAATTTTTTATCCGCCAGCAAACCCGAGAATAATACCATACAGTATCGTTTGTTATGCTAGCAAATGGTTCAAATGGCTCAGCACTATGGGACTTAACATTTGTGGTCATTAGTCCCCTAGAACTTAGAACTACTTAAACCTAACTAACCTATGGACATCACACACATCCATGCACGAGGCAGGGTTCGAATCTGGGACCGTAGTGGTCACGCGGTTCCAGACTGAAGCGCCTACAACCGCACGTCCACAGCGGCCGGGTGTTATGCTAGCAACAAATAGGTAAAAGGCAACTGTTAACCTTCAACAACGTCTGTTGAGCTAGGTATTTACCATTAGATGCATTGTAAGCCGTTTACAGGCTCGTCTGTCTCACCTTAGGTCACAGTTAACCAATCACTGAACAATGCCCGAACCCTTTGTGCCTCGAGTAAACGGCGTGGTACCGACGCCCTAGCCTTTTCTATTACTGACGATGAATCGTGTTGGTTCCTAAACTCTCGTAAAATTTGCGACTGGAGTAGAGTATAAAACAGAAAATTTTGTACTTAATTTGTTAAGTATAGCACAATTGGCGATCTAATATTTGTTGATTAAGTAATAGAATAGCGCATTAAATATTCGAAAACACACGCCCGCGCTCATTGACATTATTTGCTCTACCTACATATTTCTGCATTGACATCTGTTTTAAATATATGATTTAGCAATATTTTGAAACTTCGTGAGTCAGGTATAGCACAGGAGCGTCGTCATTCAAGAAGAACTGAGAGCGCCGTAGGATTTCTGATTGTACTAAAAAGAAAAAAAAATTAGCATACTTCTGTAATATTCCCGTGTAGAGGAAACTGAGACGTGATATATAATACCTATTTCCTTAAATTGTCTATATGGAGGATTACAGGCTGAGATGAAGCATTATTATAAATTTAAGTATCCGTACCTGACACAGTGAACGATGGTTGTTAGTTATATTTTCCCGCATTCTTCAGCAGATACAGGTTTCATTCATAATCGAATCACTTTCATATATTACTGCGATTGATGCTGGAATGACTAATTCAAGACGTCTTTGAGCAAGTACGTCTATAGTCGTTTAACTTAAGACTTTTATTCTCTTAAGAGGACTAAATGTTAGTTACCCATACATGGCCTGACTGACAAATGATGAAACTCTCTCTCATAAGCATTTTTAAGAGTGAATAAGTCGGACTATGAGGTTGGCTTCATTCGAGAAGCAGGAAGCACACAAGCAGATCTTCAAGTGGGCGAAGGTGAATGCTCCTGTATCCTCACTGATGGAGAGCACCAGAAAACGCAAATCAGTGTAGATGGGAAACCAAATTGTATAATCAGAATAACAGATGTTGTTAATCTCATTTGAAAAAAAAAATCCTTTGGAATGAATTCGGTAATGATACCTATTACAGTAGTTACATACAATGTGTCCAAATGACAGACGAGTACTGATAAAGAAGTTAAAATTTCCGTCTGAGACTACCTGAATGAACTGTAACAGCAGTCCTAACAATAGGGGACTGACGTACTAGAACATGTATGAAAACTCTGAAATACTGCATTGATAATGGCTAGTTACTATCCGAAATCTAGTTTTGCTTTAATAATGCCTGAAAGGAAAGGACAACTGATTGCTGTGCTCCATCATTTTAAAAGTCATATCGCAGTCGTTGAGTGCATTCCACATTCATAATTGGAGGTAACTTGGTGTCGATCAACTATCGACAACCTGAACCACCTAGAGGCAGAAATGCAGTACGCTTTCCTGCGTAAAATGCATTTCCAGGAGTATTTTTTGACGTCAGTAAGGCGTATGACGCTACTTGGAGGCACAATGTTCTCAGTCAGCTACACCAGTAGGGTTCTCCCCATCTTCATCTGGTCCTTCTGTGGTGTCACCGCTAGACACCACACTTGCTAGGTGGTAGCTTAAATCGGCCGCGGTCCATTAGTACATGTCGGACCCGCGTGTCGCCACTGTGTGATCGCAGACCGAGCGCCACCACACGGCAGGTCTCGAGAGACGTACGAGAACTCGCCCCAGTTGTACGACGACGTTGCTAGCGACTATACGGACGAAGCCATTTCTCTCATTTGCCGAGAGACAGTTAGAATAGCCTTCAGCTAAGTTAATGGCTACGACTTAGCAAGGCGCCATTAGCCTTAAATAGCTTGTATATAAAGAGTCACTTGTATCGCCACAATCTCCAGATGTCTCATCAAGAACGATGTATACAAGGATGTATTAAAAGTTAAGTATATTCCAAAGATACGTATTTTCTTTATCACATTCATTAAGTCTCCTGTTTCAGACCTCACTCCATCCTTCGTGAGTTAGCGCGTGCATCTTGGCCGCCTCTTTCAATTAGTGTGCGTAGTGTTGGCAAGTCTGCCGACACTACACCTTCCCCTCAAAACGCTTTTTTTTTAAGTACAGAATCGGCGAAGTACTGTCAGACAGTTTTGTGCAGAGTATTGTGTTCCCCATGGCAGTGTTTTAAGCTTCGTGCTCTTTGCCATATCTCTAAATTGTATCACGTCCATATCTACATCTATCTAAATCTACATACATACTCCGCAAGCCACCTGACGGTGTGTGGCGGAGGGTACCCTGAGTACCTCTATCGGTTCTCCCTTCTATTCCAGTCTCGTATTGTTCGTGGAAAGAAGGATTGTCTGTATGCTTCTGTGTGGGCTCTAATCTCTCTGATTTTATCCTCATGGTCTCTTCGCGAGATATACGTAGGAGGGAGGAATATACTGCTGGACTCTTCGGTGAAGGTATGTTCTCGAAACTTTAACAAAAGCCCGTACCAAGCTACTGAGCGTCTCTCCTGCAGAATCTTCCACTGGAGTTTATCTATCATCTCCGTAACGCTTTCGCGATTACTAAATGATTCTGTAACGAAGCGCGCTGCTCTCCGTTGGATCTTCTCTATCTCTTCTATCAACCCTATCTGGTATGGATCCCACACCGCTGAGCAGTATTCAAGCAGTGGGCCAACAAGCGTACTGTAACCTACTTCCTTTGTTTTCGGATTGCATTTCCTTAGGATTCTTCCAATGAATCTCAGTCTCGCATCTGCTTTGCCGACGATCAACTTTATATGACCATTCCATTTTAAATCACTCCTAATGCGTACTCTCAGATAATTTATGGAATTAACTGCTTCCAGTTGCTGACCTGTTAATTTGTAGCAAAATGATAAGGGATCTATCTTTCTATGTATTCGCAGCACATTACACTTGTCTACATTGAGATTCAATTGCCATTCCCTGCACCATGCGTCAATTCGCTGCAGATCCTCCTGCATTTCAGTACAATTTTCCATTGTTACAACCTCTCGATACACCACAGCATCATCTGCAAAAAGCCTCAGTGAACTTCCGATGTCATCACCCAGGTCATTTATGTATATTGTGAACAACAACGGTCCCATGACACTCCCCTGTGGCACACCTGAAATCACTCTTACTTCGGAGGACTTCTATCCATTGAGAATGACATGCTGCGTTCTGTTATCTAGGAACTCCTCAATCCAATCACACAATTGGTCTGATAGTCCATATGCTCCATATCAAGGAGTATTCCTTATTTGTGGACGATTTTGCGGTATTCTGCTCTTCGTCAAATACCGCAGCAACGAGTAGTCAGTTGCAACTTAAATTGGGAGATTGTAAGGTGGGCTACAAAGATTGGTTTAACATTATCTGCAGAGAATTGTGTGTGTGTGTGTGTGTGTGTGTGTGTGTGTGTGTGTTCATTTTGATCGGTCTCATCGTATTTTTAATTTGCCTGAACTGCGTCTGTGGGACACCATTCTCCCTTCTAAGGACTTTGAGAGTTTTAAGTGGTCCTCATTTTTTTTCTCTGAACTAATCACGGTTATAACCCCGACAGGGCCTGAAGGCAGTGGCCCAGAAAGCACTTAGTCTTTACGCGACTTAGTCACAGGTCCTTGGGAGACGGACAGGGCCCGTCTGCTCTATTGGGCCTTCGTGCAATCGCGGCTGGACAACGGGTGCACAGTGTACGGGTCCGCGAGACCTTCTTACCTCTAGATCATTGGTGCTATACACCATGAAGGGATCGTGCTGGCCACGGTGGCTGATCTGCCACATACCCAGTCTCTGTGATGAGGCTGGTGAACCGACACTTACGATCCAGCGGCATTTCCTTATGGTGCGTCAGGCATGTACGCTCCTCGCTACTGCCACACCAACCCTCGCTCGCCCAGCTATGGAACGCCTCTGTACCAATCGTCCACGGGGAACGAGGCCATGGGATCCGCACGAATTTTGTGCTGGTGTCCCTTTATGTGGGGCACGTACAGGCTGCTGTCCTGGTTACTGCAGAGGCCAAAAGTAATTTTTACTTTTGTGCAGCACCGGAGTTTGTTTTTAACAAGGTATTTTCTGGTATCTTAAATGAGCAACCCAAATATGTAGCTGTATTCACGGCTGTCTCTACATACGAGGTGTGGCTAGAAAAAAACCGGACTAGTACTGGTGCAACAATAAAACGAATGCAATAAGGCTGAAAGTCGCGTGGCCTGTCACGTGACTCTCGCTCCGCCTACTGCTCGAGTTTCATCTGCCTCCTGCACTCAGTCTGCCCGTGGCGTCTGTTTTAAGTAGTTGACGTTTTGTCTGTGCGTCGGAAAATGTTGAGTGTACAGTAAGAACAGCGTGTTAACATCAAATTTTGTTTCAAACTAGGAAAATCTGCAAGTGAAACGTTTGTAATGTTACAACAAGTGTACGGCGATGATTGTTTATCGCGAACACAAGTGTTTGAGTGGTTTAAACGATTTAAAGATGGCCGCGAAGACACCAGTGATGACACTCGCACTGGCAGACCATTGTCAGCAAAAACTGATGCAAACATTGAAAAAATCGGTAAACTTGTTCGACAAGATCGCCGTTTAACAATCAGAGCAGTGTCTGAGTTAACAGGAGTTGACAAGGAAAGTGTCGAACAAGTTTACCGATTTATTCAATGTTTGCATCAGTTTTTGCTGACAATGGTCTGCCAGTGCGAGTGTCATCACTGGTGTCTTCGCGGCCATCTTTAAATCGTTTAAACCACTCAAACACTTGTGTTCGCGATAAACAATCATCGCCGTACACTTGTTGTAACATTACAAACGTTTCACTTGCAGATTTTCCTAGTTTGAAACAAAATTTGATGTTAACACGCTATTCTTTCTGTACACTCAACATTTTCCGACACACAGACAAAACGTCACCTACTTAAAACAGACGCCACGGGCAGACTGAGTGCAGGAGACAGATGAAACTCGAGCAGTAGGCGGAGCGAGAGTCACGTGACAGGCCACGCGACTTTCAGCCTTATTGCATTCGTTTTATTGTTTCACCAGTACTAGTCCGGTTTTTTTCTAGCCACACCTCGTAGGATTCCTTTGGCTGCTCTGTTGTTTCCCCCGATTGTGACCTCAAGACTTTACAGTTTTCGATATCGAATTATCCGCGATCTTGAGGGTGTGGGAGCAGGTGAATTGTGCCGTGCCTGTTAAATTCTTCATCTGTTCCGACTCCCTTCAGTCTCTGTAACGCTTGTATACGGCCGTTCTCCACTTACAAAGGATAATGCAGGGGCTAAGGAAGGAAGAGTGGGTTTAACGTCCCGTCGACATCGAGGTCATTGGAGACGGAGTACAAGCTCGGATTGTGTCAAGGATAGGGTAGGAAATCGGCCGTGCACTTTTAAAGGATCCATCCCGGCATTTGCCTAGAGCGATTTAGAAAAATCCAATATGTGGATGGCCATACGCGGATTTGAAACGTCGTTCTCCCGAATGCGAGCTCAGTTTGCAAACTGGGAAAGAGTTGTCTTTCTGCTTTGTGCCAGGGCAGTGGGTGTCGGGGAGGGGGAGGGGGGGACGAAATGACAGATGTAGCAGCCAAGGAGTCATGTTGTGATCCTCAGTTCAGTGTGCCATACCCATTACTTAGCTGTTGACGTACAAAGCGATGCGTCAATGGGAAGAAGAGTGACTGGAAGTGACTGACTGCGTCTAGGAAAGTCCACAAGGCGACTGTGGCGTACCCCCAACCCCCTACAAGCCACACAGGCGGGATGAGGTCCTCGTTAGTTATCATCGCATAGGCCACAGCCTTATCACTAGTGGCTTCTTGCTCCCGCGAGAAGACCCTCCTGTGTGTAGTGCTCGTGACGTACAGATCACATGCCGCAGTTTACTAGACTGTCTGATTTTCGGACCAGACGGCAGCGGCAGATTTGTCCTGTATTTTAAGTGACATTCAAAACGATGTGATTAGTGTTTTAATGGTTTGTGGTACGTCAAACATGTTTCCTAAAATGTTCATAATGTGTTAATGGGGTGACTGACTCACCTGTTTTTTGTAAGTGATAAACCAGTCACAGCTTCCTGTGATATTACTGCAGCTCCTCTGTCGCTTTTCTTCGTGTTTTAATTACTGGTATAGCACCTTTCACCCTTTCTCCATTGTTTTACTGCGTGTGAGGTGGAGTGATTGTGTGGGTCAATGCCAGTGAAATGGGAATGAGTGAGTGAGTGAGTGAGTGAGTGAGTGAGTGAGTGAGTGAGTGAGTGAGTGAGTGAGTGAGTCAGCCAGCCAGCCAGCCAGCCAGCCAGCCAGCCAGTCAGCCAGCCAGTCAGTCAGTCAGTCAGTCAGTCTGCGTTATATTGTAGGTTAACACTCCATGGTGTGAAATTTTTATTCCTTTTATCCACAGCTGTTTATTTTAATATTTAATCTTGTCACTCTTCTGTGTATGTCGATGCTTGCTGTAAGATGAGTCTTCCTCACCCAGAATTCTAATAATAAAACCGTCGTTTCTGTCTGTTCGAACACCTAAATTTCCAGTACTACTAGACAAATTTTGATGGAGTTTCCGCAGGTAACTGGAACGTTTTATTTCATCAAAAGCGGATCACGTCTGAAAAGGTATCGTTGTTTATAAATTTATCCGTTTGAATAAAACGCGACATGGGAAAATATATATATTCATTGAAATAGTTGTTTATTCATTGACGATTGAACTGTACCATATTTGTGAAAATTATTTTATTGATTAATTCTACTTAATACGTTCAAAAATAATGAATACAACGCTCATACACTGAAGCACCAAAGAAACTGGTATGAGCATGCATATTGAAATACAGAGATATGTAAACAGGCAGAATACGGCGCTGCGGTTGGTAACGCCTATGTAAGACAAGTGTCTGTCGCAGTTGTTAGATCGGTTACTGCTGCTACTGTACAATGGAAGGTTATCAAGATTTAAGTGAGTTTGAACGCGGTGTTATAGTCGGCGCAGGAGCGATGGGACGCAGAATCTCAGAGGTGGCGATGAAGTGGAGATTTTCCAGTACGACTATTTCACGAGTGTACCGTGAATATTAGGAACCCAGTAAAACATCAAATCTCCGACATCGCCGCGGCCGAAAAAAGACCCTGCAAGCACGGGAACGACGACGAGCAAAGAGAATCGTTCAACGTGACAGAAGTGTAACCCTTCCGCAAATTGCTGCAGATTTCAATGCTGGACCATCAACAAGTATCGGAGTGCGAACCATTCAACGAAACATCATCGATATGGGCTTTCGGAGCCGAAGGTCCACTCGTGTACCCCTGACGACTGCACGACACAAAGATTTACGCCTCCCCTGGACTCGTCACCACCGACATTCGACTGTTGATGACTGGAAACATGTTTCATGGTCGGACGAGTCTCGTTTCAAATTCTGTGGAGCCGATGGACGTGTACGGGTATGGAGACAACCTCATGAACCCATGGACCCTGCGTGTCAGCAGGGGAGTGTTCAAGCTGGTGGAGGCTCTGTGATGTGTGGGGCACGTGTAGCTGGAGTGATATGGGACCCCTCATACGTCTAGATACGATTCTGACAGGTGACACTTTCGCAAGCATCGTGTCACACTGGACTCGCATTCGGGCGGACGACGGTTCAATCCCACGTCCGGCCATCCTGATATAGGTTTTCCGAGATTTCCCTAAATCGCTCCAGGAAAATGCCGAGATGGTTCCTTTGAAAGGGCAGAGTCGACTTCCTTCCCCATCCTTCCCTAATCCGATGAGACCGATGACCTCGCTGTTTGGTCTCTTCCCCCAAACAACCCAACCCAACCAAGCATCCTGTCTGATCACCTGCATTCATTCATGTCCATTGTTCATTCTGACGGACTTCGGCAATTCCAGCAGGACAATGTGACACCTCACACGTCCAGCATTGCTACAGAGCGGCTCCAGGAACAGTCTTCTGAGTATAGAATATCACCTTCTTTTCATTAATGAACATAACTGTTAAAAATTATTAAATTTCTCCCATAATGTCCACGTTGTATGTTGTTTGGATATTTCAGTAGCACTATGCATAAATGCGCAGTCCTGCCCACGTCTCTCCGCACACATCGCTTGGCAAAGACGCTGCGCCCGCTGCTGCGTCGTGCATTCGGGCAGAGGATCGGCATGGGGCACGAAGCGGCGGAGGGGCTGTGGCGGGAGGGCAGGAGGGCAGAGGGTGAGTGCGGGGAGGGGGTCGGTGTGGGGGAGGGCAGACGTGGGAGGGCAGCTGACAGTGCACGTACAACAGCTTACTTACGCACCGTCACTCGTAATACTACTGATAAGTGAGCGCAGCCGCGAATAACAGCTAGTAGTTAATAATTCTGTATCGTAGCCTTATTCACCTCTTTTCTGTTTCATTTCCGTTGGATTGCTTGCATAATTTGCGAGACACATTAAATTTGCAATCGATTTTGTATACAGGCTGAATCACCGAGAACTTGCACCTCAAATATCGCAGAAATGGGAAGTTCTGTTAGTCTGCGGTTTTCACTCAATGGATTGTTTGTCAGCGGCTCGTATTGTTACCAATCAACATATTTTAATAGTACTTGGAAAGTGAATTTTTGTGCGATCGTGCACTTTTTTAAATGTAACAATGCCTATTGCCTTGAATAGACGAAAAGTAGCGTAAATGAGAATGTCAGTGGTGTATTTTGCATGAGTCTAGTACGAGTCGTTTACGAACTTTTTTTTTTTTTTTTCAAATAGAGGTGGAGCCCCTCTACGCCCACACTGGCATGATGGCCAACACGAAAGGTCTACTGCCATCTCTGCATAAGGGTTAGTATTCACTAAAGTGAGGTGTCGCAGGATGTGGGTCCTGCGATGTTTGCGTACGTCTGGTTAAGATTAACCATTAATACTCGCTCATCTGGAGATAGATTGGTCGAAATCTGACGAAGGGTAGCGGTTTTAAGGGCAGAGGAAGAAAAGTGCCAAGGCAAGAGCGAAGGGAAAAAAACCTCTGCGATAGTTAGGTCAGGTGGTAAGAGCAGTAGCGGTTGCCTTGCTGCCTGCGATAGGTTGTGCAAGGATAGGCTTTGTTAGTAGTGGGTATCATGCATGTCGATACCTTGACGTTGTGCGTTTGTGCTGCTCGGCGGCTGGCGCTGGGTGCTGGTACAGAGTCCTCGTTCAGCGTCAGCAACCTGCAACAGTTAGGTTTGTCATCGATCGTGTGTCCGATAGGTCATATACCGGAGGCACAGTGTGAGGGAATGTTGGCAGATTGTTTGTGCGTCTGTGGGCGAGCTCGTCGGTGTCCCTGCTGTGGCCTGTTGGTCGGCTCTAATAGCAGCTGGTAGTTGCCAATCAGTGTTGCTGATATGCAGGGGCTTACCGACGTTTGTCGCTGTTTGCGTATGTTAGTTTACCATAGGTGGCTATGCCCTAGCTAGCAGTGTCTTTGGCCGCTTGTGCTTCCACCTGTGGTTGTGATGGTAGTTTCCCAGAGTGAGGATGAAATGATTGTTCGAGTGTCTCGAGCTCCTTTATAGTCGTGTGGCGTGTTTTTTGAATACTTCCTTGAGGGTATCAAGGCAGTATTCGTGGTGAAGATCCACGGTGCGTGTGTAGCGTGGAGCGTTGCTAATGATTCGTAGCACCTTGTTCTGTATGATCTGCAGGCGGCGCAGTCGTGTAGGAGCTGCATATCCCTAGACGGGAGCTGCGTACATCAGAGGTCTAATCAGTGTCATGTATATGGACCTCGACATCCTCCTATTCAGTGTGCTTTCCCTGTTGAGCATTGGGTAGAGCTGTTTGAGCCTCGCGTGCGCTCTGTTGGCAACGTATTCGATGTGGTCCCCCCATGTAAGTTTCCGGTCCAGCCAGACACCAAGGTACCTGACTTTCTCTCGGAAACGTATTGGGCGTGTATTGGTCTACAGTGTTGGTGTCTGCGCAGTAGTTTCGGTCTGCGTGTGAACAGAACTGCTTCGCACTTGTCGACGTTTACTTTAATACGCCATCGCTCCAACCAAGGCTCAGCTGTTCTGAGTGCTGTCTGTATTCGTCAATTGATGTTCGACGGTTTCCAGTCTTGCGCGAGGATGGCTGTGTCATCCGCGTAGACGGTTAACGTCGTGTTTTGCGTCGCTGGGAAGTCATTAATGTACAGGTTAAACAAGATGGGCCCTAGGATGCTTCCTTGGGGTACTCCAGCTTGGATACCGTGTTGTGTTGATTGTTTATCCTGCACGTTAGTGTTGAAACATCTGTTCGTGAGATATGAGTGTATGAGACGTAAGAGTCCGTCCGGGAAACCAGCTTCGCTTAGTTTGCGTATGAGTCCGTTGTGCCAGAGACGATCGAAAGCCTTTTCGATGTCTAGGAACAAGGCCCCTGTGGCTTTGTTCATGTTGTAGCCGTGTGTTATATGTTCGACTACGCGGAGGAGTTGTTGTGTTGTCGAGTGGTGATTCCTAAAGCCGAATTGCTCCGGTCTTAGGGTGTCGTTGGCGACGCAATGCCTAGTGATACGTTTTAGTATTACCTTCTCAACAATCTTGCTGAGCGAGCACAGCAGACTGATGGGTCGGTAATTTTGTGGGAGGGAGTGGTCTTTCCCTGGCTTCCTGAACATCAGGACCTTGGCCGCCTTCCAAGTCAGGGAAGTGTTGGTGTGTCAGGATGGCATTCGTTAAGTGTGTGAGGTATTCTACGGCTTTATCCGTTTCAAGTTTGAATGCTGGGTCTGAAGGAACCAGATTCGGCATGAAAGACGCTGTAAGTGTTGTGGCCATAAGCTCTGCCTTCTCCGTCGCGGAGTAGGCTGGGCCGTCTGGTCTTTGTAACGTGGGAATGTAATGTTTCTCCCTGGTGAAGTGTCTGGCCAGCTGCCACACGCCAGGGCGTGTGGTATCCAGCCCAGCGAGTTTCTGTCCCCATTGCTCGTTTCTGAATGTTTGTATTTTATTCCGTATTATGCCCTGGAGTCTGTTGACGTGCAGTTTATAGAACGGGCGCCTGGTACGCTGCCAGTATCTCCTGAGGCGGTTCCTCATTGAGATAAGGCCCAGGATTTCCTGGGGCAGGGCCGTAGAGTGTTGTCTTGGTGTTGTAAATGGAATGGCGTCAGTCATTGCGTCTTGGACGGCAGTTGTGAGAGCCTCCACAGCCTCATCGATTTGCTGTGTGTTGTTAATTTCGTGGGTGTCAGGAATGCGACTATCAAGCGTTTCCTTGAACAGTGTCCAATTCGCACGCTTGTAGTTAAGCATCCTGCGTGGTTCGATGTCAGCAGTGTTTCTTCCATGTGCAGTATTACAGGCACGTGGTCTGAGTCCAGATCGTTTTCAACCGTAAGGTTGAGTGTGCATGTGATGCCCTTTATGAGGGCGATGTATAACACGTCTGGCCTATGTCGAGCCCTGTGTAGGCACGAACGTGGAAACGTCCGGCCCAAGTATAAAGTAGTTTCGGTCTAGTGCGTGTTCGTACAGTTTCTTGCCGTTGGAGGTTCGTATTCGTGAGTTCCAATCAGGGTGTTTTGCGTTGAGGTCTCAAGCGGCAATTACCCGCGGTGCTATGTTGAGTACTGTGCTGATATCGCGTGTTACTATGTTTTTAGGAGGATTGTATATCGATACCAGTGTGGTGTTGGCTCCCTTGAACTTGACCCTGACGGCCGTAGCCTCTAGTCTTTCAAGTGCTGGGAGCTCGATGTTCGTGTGTTCTATGTATCAGTGTATGATGATTGCCGTGCCGCCTCCCCTCCTGCCATCCGCTCGGTCGGTACGGTAGACACAATACCCTGGGATGTTTAGTTGTTTGCGAGGCGTAAGCAGTGTTTCGTTCACAAGAGCGATTCGGATACCCTTTCGCTCCATGAACGCGGCCATTTCGGCTTTTTTGCTTGCGATCCCGTTGGCATTCCAAAACAGGATCTGTGTGATTGTGTTTAAGTCTGCGTTTCGGGGCTGGTGTGGTGTATTATCCATTTAGTGTAAAAAGTGGCGTGATAGTGGCTTGGAAGGTAGTCCAGTTGAGCGTGCTCGACATGAACTGCATGAAGAGTTGTGAGACACACTCCATAATCTTCGTGACTATTTCGGTGGTCGTGCGTCCCGGGAATAATGTTTCCATTATTCTCTGGAATGTTGTCGTAATGTTGGTCATGTCGGCCTGCAAGTTATTGGTCGTGTTAGCGACTGCTTGTTCCTGTGTTGGCGTCTGGTGAGGGCTGGCTTGAGTGTCGGCTGTTCGTGTGGCAGTTGTGGGCGCCTGTGCATTCTCTGTGGTGAGTGGGTGTGTTATGTGGGTTCGTTTACGAACCATCGTATTTTTCAAAAGTTTCTCCACCGACACTTCTACAACATTTGTGGTAGCACACACTAAAGAACAATGGGATACATTAGTCACACGGATTATGATCAGTAACGAGACAACTGACCATTACAGGTTGTATCCAAAATTACCGGCAGCGGCAATACACGGTCCAGTCTGGTGTGGAACGACTGCACACGTGCTAACATTTTAGCGGAGGTGTCCGAGCAGGCTCTAGTAATACGTCGTTGCATATCATCGGGTGTAGCTGTATGTCCTTGTAGACAGCTCCTTTCAGCTTTCCCCCCCAGAAAACAGTCTACAGGCGTCAATTTCGGGGAACGGGCAGGCCGTGGTACAGGTCCTCTGCGTCCAATGCAACGATTTGTAAACAATTCCTGAAGTCGTGTTGTAGTACTTCGAGCGCTTATGGGCTGGACAGCCAACATGTTGGTACCACAGGTTTCTCCTAGTCTGCATAGGAACGTTTTCTAGCATTCGTGGAAGATGGTATGTTGGGAGGCTGCGATGCTCGTGCCTGTCTATGAAAAACGGGCCCATGAGGTGATGGTTCGCTATACCACAGCACACGTTTACACGGACGCTGACGTTACACCTGACGAAGCCAACGGGGATTGTCAACAGACGAATAGTGCTTGTTTCGGCGATTTACCTGGTCATGATTGGTAAATGTGGTTTCACCACTAAACAATGTACATGATACGTCTGGAGCATCCTGTCTTAATGCCCATGTATAGATGTTTACACGATTCGCATGAACGTTTCCGTGCAGCTTGATGGAGAGAGATGTGACAAGGATGTAACGTATGTCGGTGGAGAATGCGTAGGAAGCTTACTGACTCATATCACTTCCTCGTGGGATTGCGCGAGAGCTAACGTGTGCCTCAACTGCTAAAGCAGCAAGAACATTAATTTCCCCCTGTTCTGTCGTCACTTGATTCCTTCTGTTACGTTGTCTAGGAGTTACCCTACCACTTTCACGTAACTGCTTTAAGAGGTTGATAAATAACTGCCGAGATGGTTGACGTCTATTGAGATATCTTACCGCATACACTGTACAAGAACGAAGTGCATTCTTCCTACACTTTCCATAAATCACGAGCATGTCAGCTTTTTATGGATTAGGAAATTCCTTTGTCCACTCACGACGTACTGCTTGGACTGTCATATACTAACTGACCAGCAAGGCGCAATGCACTCAATAAACACACAGGCACACTGTAAGCAAACATGACAACATCGTACGTTGCAGCTACGCAGGATGAATTGAAGAAACAAGTGTTGGTGTGGGAACTTTTCAGAATACGGTATCTCGTAAACGACCCATACTAGAATTCTGCAACAAACTAGACATTCTAATTTACCCTACTTTTAGTTTGATAATGTCAATAAGCATTGTACCATTTAAAAACGTGTTTGTTTTCAAAAAAAAGACACTTTCTAAGTATTATCACAATCGGCCGGCCGAAGTGGCCGTGCGGTTAAAGGCGCTGCAGTCTGGAACCGCAAGACCGCTACGGTCGCAGGTTCGAATCCTGCCTCGGCCATGGATGTTTGTGATGTCCTTAGGTTAATTAGGTTTAACTAGTTCTAAGTTCTAGGGGACTAATGACCTCAGCAGTTGAGTCCCATAGTGCTCAGAGCCATTTATTATCACAATCTGTTTATTGGATAACAGTATGAGGCCCTGATTACCAATCCATTCTGTGAAAACCGCGCATCAATAGCAGTTTCCATTTTCGCACTATTTGTAGTGAAAGTTTTAGGTGGTTCACCCTGTATAGTTTTTAGTTTCATTAGAGAAGATAAAAGTGTGTGTTCTTCGCTCTCGTGTTATATTGTCAAACATATGTTTACAGTTCAGACTAGAATCTACACTTGCAAACGAAATTCGATGGCCGGCTCAAAATGTAGTACATCCATTTATTTCGTATCGTGCAGAAAGACTTGGAGGCCAAATGAGATACAGCCAGCTGCAGTTATAGAGCTGCCACCTTTCATATTGTCGGTATGACGTGCTTCGCTAGGATCTACGAGTCATCCCGGTGGTTCCTATAGTGTTCTGAAAACGTGAGACTCCACCTGAAACACTGATCTCTGATATTCCGAAGACACCATCACGTGCGACAGTGGGACCTCACAGTATTTCCTACCCTACACCTCGACACATTTCTGTCTCGGTGCATACAGTTTTAGTGTAGTGCGTTACAAAACCAAAGATATTGCTCACAAAGATACTCAGAAACCTAGTGCTAAGCTCCTACCGGCTTGGTGTTACGTCTTTTTAAGTTATGTTTCGTAGTATAAGTGACTGAGAGCGTATAGTTAGTAGTGGTGAGGATCCTATAGCCCTATCCTCACTTTAGTGTCTAGTAGTAATTTTTAATTTATATTTATAATGTTAATGCTACATCCAGTTAGTAGCTGTTTCGTTCTGTAGGAAGTAATCGTTCTAAACTAAACCATGGACTAGACCGAATTCTAGATGATCGTTCCGTGAGTTTTTACGTTAAATGTTTAAGTTATATGCAGAAACGAGTAGTAAAAAGTGATCTGTAGTATAAATACAAAGTACTGAAACAGCTGCATAAGTTAACGCATTTATTAATTGTAAAGGAACTAAATTATAATACATTTTTGTTTGAAATTTTTGTAGCTATCAGCCTCCATCCCCTCACCTCCCCTTCCCCTCAACATTGAAACAATTTTAGTAATGTGGTGCTACCAGCCAGAAAACCTGTATTACCACATAGTATCACACTTACGTTGTTGAAAACATTGATAGAGAAGCCAGACGTTAAAACTTGGTGCCTGCGCCACTTGAACTGCACCAAGAGGAAACGAACTTAACGTACTGACCCGCATGACAGATAAGCATTGTCATTGTCACATGCACTAACTCTATGTGATGTATGTACAAGGTCGAAATGTAACCCTGGATAATGGTGCACTGTCAGATGATAACGAGCTACACACTACCATCTCTACTGCCTTTACTGACTAAATACGAGTGACGAAACCAGGGTGCAAAATGACTACCTCCGAGACGAACGCTATCGCAGAAGTGTGGACTGGAAAAGCCGCCGGCGTAAGTAGATTGTTGAGAAGTATCCTACTGATTAAACAGAATGCCGTAAAGGCTACTTCTTCAAAAGAATAACGTCCCACACTTTCCAAGAGGGAGACTTCGATAAGCATGTCCTTCCTGCGTAGCGTAAGTGAACAATGTTTCGTTTGTCGCCAACCTGGGTGTAGATCTTAAGCGATTTTCCACAGCTATTCAGGAGCTTAGCTTTACTTCCCTTTGCAACAGAGACACACAGCACAAACATATAGTCCGCAGTACGAACACACGAGGAGGAGTGGTTCAGTTTGGAATAACAGCTATCTCCCCCCAGGCAGGAGCGGCCACGTAAGATTCGCGACTGCAGCATCGCAACTGAGACAGATCGGTGGTTAGTAATAGTTGGGAGAAGGGTATCCACACATAATGCAGTAAGAAAACGTAGTCTTTGCAGAACAGGTTAAACTTGAAGAGGAAACGTAAATGCAAGCTTACATTCTGGGAAAATAAACGCGGAGCTATCCTGGGTGGCAGGAAGAGGAAAACGAAGTGCGTTTAACTGCAGCCAGTGCGGTCTAAGCCTTCAATCAAATAACTAACAGCCGAGCGGAGCTTTGTGTGGGAGGATGGTTAGATGTCACAATCCAAAGGTCGGAGTTTCGATCACCAGTTGGCCCTGTGATTTTTTCGTGAGGCTTTCAGCATCTTTCAAATAATGCGATCTTCTGCTAATCTGAAAAATGCTAACAAGGGACCGTAAGAACTTCCCTCGCCTATTTGATTCATATTGACAGGATGTGTAGGACGCGACTACGACATCACCATATGTAAACAGGAAGAAGCAACTTTCAACCGTTTTCGAGAAAATAGTTTCAAATTTTACGCTTATTTACTTATTTTGTATGGTCGCTAGAACACTCATATCTGGTGTTCGAATTACGTGGGGTTGAAATAAAGAAAGAGTACCAGAAGCGAGATTCGATCCACTGACATCGCACTTGTAAACAAAGCTCTTACTCCCTTGGGTGCGGACCAAGGAAATATGCAAGCAAACGTAAAATATTTTCTCGAAGAAGGTTGGGCATTGCGTCTTGGTTATGTTGGAGTCCCGGTCGTGCCCCTACACAGCCTGTCAATATGAATGAAATTTGTGAGAAGTTCGTACGGTCCCCTTGTACGTTGCATCGTGGTCCGAAGTGATCTTTAAACTGTATGTCCTCCTCTAACTGGCTGCATAAGACAGTGGAAAGGTCAGAGAAAAGCGAGGGCATACCACCTGCAGTAGGAACATACCTATCAAAGCTATCTAGCGGCGTAGCTAACCGTCAGGATAAAGATAACTTCAGTTTTTAAGTTTTTTTACTAATAGTGCAGTACATGCAGAAAGTACCATTTCTTATAACCGTTTATCTTTTTCGATTTATTTAATCTCGCCGGCCGAAGTGGCCGTGCGGTTAAAGGCGCTGCAGTCTGGAACCGCAAGACCGCTACGGTCGCAGGTTCGAATCCTGCCTCGGGGATGGATGTTTGTGATGTCCTTAGGTTAGTTAGGTTTAACTAGTTCTAAGTTCTAGGGGACTAATGACCTCAGCAGGTGAATCCCATAGTGCTCAGAGCCATTTGAACCATTTTATTTAATCTCAGTTTGGAATGCGTATTAATTTAATTTAACGAAGAACTCTACGCTGAGGTGACGAAAATCATGTGATAGCGATATGCACATATGCAGATGGCGGAAGTATAGCGCACACAAGATGTAAAAGGGCAGTGTATTAGCGTAGCTGCCATTTGTACTCAGGTGGGTTTCCTACACCATTATGGCGGCACGACGGGGATTAACACTCTGAACGAGGAATGGTAGTTGGAGCTAGAAATACGGGATATTCCATTTCGGAAATCGTTACAGAGTACAATATTCCGAGATCCATAGTGTCAAGAGTCTGCGCAGAGTACCAAATTTCAGACAGTACCTTTCACACCACGGACAACGCAATATCCGAAGGCCTTCGCTTGATTACCGAAAGCAGCGGCGTATGCTTAGAGTTGTCAGTGCTAACAGACAAGTAACACTGCCTGAAACAACGGCAAAAATCAGTGTGCGACGTACGACTAACGTATCCGTTAGGACAGTGCGGCGAAATCTGGCGTTTATGGACCATGCCAGCAGACGACCAACGCGAGTGCCTTTGTTAAAAGCATTAAAACGCCTGCAGCGCCCCTCCTTTCGTCGTGACCATATCGGTCGGACGTTAGACACTGGAAAACCGCGGCCTACTCAGATGAGCCCCGATTTCAGTTGGTAAGAGCTGATGGTAGGGTTAGAGCGTGACGCAGACCCCGTGAAGCCATGGACCCAAGTTGTCAACGAGATACTGTACAGGTTGGTGGTGGCTCCATAATGGTACCCCCCTGCGGATTCGGGGGTTAGAATAGGCCCGCGGTATTCCTGCCTGTCGTAAGAGGCGACTAAAAGGAGTCTCAAATGTTTCGGCCTTACGTGATGGTCCCCTCTCGGGTTTGACCTCCATCTTCCTAAATTATTCCGAAGAGCGAGCCAATTGGGGAAGGGCGCCTTACATGGTGCACTGTATCCGTCGTGTATTGAGACCTTTAGCCGGATTTTTCGTCGTTGCAATGGTGTCCCGCTCGTTTTTCATCTCTTGGGCTAGGATACGTCCCTGGGTGCGATTACCACGCTGCACTCTGCAGTGTTGCTTTTCACTGCGACGACGACCTTGGACATTTTTGCACCTAAGATCCAGCACGGTAGCCAGTCCGTTGTGGTGGGGCCGCCATGTACCCTGTTGGTTGTAGCCCCCTGAGAACACAGGGATCGCTCTACTGATGCCTGCGCCGTTAACTCCCCACGTATGCCAAGGAGTAGATACCCATCTCCCTGGGGCATCAGGACTCCCGACAATGGCCATCCTGACAGGTGGCTATTGCTGCGGTTGGGTGGCGCCCGTGGGGAGGGCCCTTGGTCGGAGTAGGTGGCATCAGGGCGGATGACCCGCAATGAAGCGTGGTACATCATCTCTCGCTGGCGGCCAGCCACCAGCAGTCTCTAAGCGTTGGAGGGCTCATTTTAAAGCTAACGTTTATGACCCCAAATCGTTCCCATCCCTGGCCACTCCATGGGAGGAACGAAAGGCAATGAATGACAGTGACGTGTATTCGCCCAGGTATGTCGTCTGTACCAGAGCAGATGGTGACTCGTTTCTATCCGTGAAGCCTCAGTTCTTTGTAGAGCATTTGGAGGACAAGTTTGGGGAGGTGGAGGGCTTGTCCAAAATGCGCTCTGGGTCAGTTTTGATAAAAACGGCATCCTCTGCCCAGTCACGCAGGTTACTTGCTTGTGACAAGTTGGGGGATGTTCACGTTACCATCACCCCACATAAGAGTTTCAATATGGTCCAGGGTATTATTTTCCATAGGGACTTTCTTTTGCAGTCTGATGACGAGCTGCGCGCCGATTTAGAGCGCCGAGGTGTACATTTCGTCCGGCGTGTTCATCGGGGTCCGAGGGCAATCAGGTAGCTACCGGTGCCTTCATCTTGGCCTTCGAAGGTGATACCTTACCAGAGAAGGTCAAGGTGATGGTCTACCGGTGTGACGTCAAACCCTATATCCCTCCCCCGATGCGGTGCTTTAAGTGCTGGAAGTTCGGTCACATGTCCTCTCGCTGTACTTCTAGCCTCACATGTCGAGATTGTGGACGCCCATCTCATCCCGATACTCCATGTGCTCTGCCTCCCGTCTGTGTCAACTGTGGAGAGCCTCATTCCCCTTGCTCGCCGGACTGCAGTATCTTACAGAGAGAACGCAAAATCATGGAATATAAGACCCTGGACCGACTGACTTACACTGAGGCTAAGCGGAAATTTGAACGGCTACATCCCGTGCGCATGATGTCATCTTATGCCTCCACTGTCACTCCTGCTCCAGCTCCTTCAGCTGCAAGATATACAGTCAGCTCTCAGTCAGAGGACCTCACCTGCCCCCTTGACGATGGGGGCCCCTTCTCTCGCTGTTGCTCCCACACCATCTACCTCGGGAGCAGCACCCACTAAACCAACGGGGACACCAGTCCCCACTTCTAAGCCGGAGAAGGGTAAGTCTTCTTCGGCTTCTCTCGCTCGGAAGGGATCCCTTGGGTCATTCCCTTCCCAGGTTGCTACCAGCGGCACAGCAGACACCAACCAGTGGCTGAAGAAGCCACAGGTCGCTGGTCGACGGGCTTCGCGATCCTCTTTGGTCCCAGAGACTGACTCCAATAAGCCCTCTCAACAACGGCAACCAAAGGAACAGCGAGAGAAAACGACTTTGAAGACCCGTAAGTCCAAGACACCTGCGGTGGCACCTACTCCACCGCTACCTAAAAACTCTGCGTCTGA
The DNA here is from genome assembly GCF_023898315.1 of Schistocerca nitens. Classification (NCBI taxonomy): domain Eukaryota; kingdom Metazoa; phylum Arthropoda; class Insecta; order Orthoptera; family Acrididae; genus Schistocerca; species Schistocerca nitens. The sequence goes on from NC_064616.1 coordinate 65,922,257, forward strand.
GGATGAGGTGGAGAGCCTTGCGTCCGCTGAGGACCTCGATCTCACCGATCCCTCAGACGCAATGGATAGCACTTGCACGGGTGCTCCATCGGCGACAGCAGGTGACCCAGCGGCGTAATCTGCCTTCCCAGTCCCATCACGCCTTTCTCCGCAATGGACAATACCATCCTCCAGTGGAACTGCAGCGGTTTCTTCCACCATCTAGCTGAACTCCGCCAACTTATCAGCCTTCACCCTTTCTTCTGCATTGCTCTTCAGGAAACTTGGTTTCCAGCAATTCGAACCCCCGCCCTCCGTGGCTATCGGGGTTATTATAAGAACCGGGCAGCGTATGAAAGGGTGTCTGGTGGCGTCTGCCTCTATGTCCTTCACACTCTGCAAAACTAGTCTGTCCCTCTCCAAACACCTTTAGAGGCTGTCGCTGTTCGGGTGTGGACGCCACAGGCTGTTACAGTCTGCAGTCTTTACCTTCCACCGGATGGTGATGTCTCGCAGCATGTCCTGGCTGCGCTGATAGCCCAATTGCCGCCACCTTTCTTTCTATTGGGCGACTTCAACGCCCATAACCCTCTGTGGGGTGGGTCAGTGGCAACAGGTCGAGGCGCCACCGTTGAGCATTTATTGTCGCAGCTCGATCTCTCGATTTTAAATGATGGTGCCTTCACACACTTCAGTGTGGCGCATGGCACATACTCCGCCATTGACCTTTCAATCTGTAGCCGTAGCCTCTTACCGTCTGTCCAATGGAGTGTGCATGACGACCTGTGTGGTAGTGACCACTTTCCGATCTTTCTGTCACTACTACGGCGTCACTCTTTTGGGCGCCCTAGCAGATGGGCTATGAATAAGGCTGACTGGGACTTGTTTTCCTCCACTGCCGCTATTGAGCCTCTCTCTAATGATGACATTGATGCGGTGGTTCAATCGGTCACCACCGGCATCGTTACTGCCGCCGAATCTGCCATTCCCCGTTCCTCTGGGTCCCCTCGGCGGCGGACTGTGCCTTGGTGGTCGCCTGAGATCGCTGCAGCGATTAAAGATCGCCGGCGGGCGCTACAGTGTTACAAGCGACATCCCTGCATTGAACACCTCATCACCTTCAAACGGCTGCGTGCGCGGGCCCGCCGCCTTATCCGCCAAAGCAAGCAGGAGTGCTGGGAGCGGTATGTGTCCACCATTGGCCTCCATGTCTCTCCATCGCAGGTCTGGGCCAAGATCCGACGCCTCTATGGCTATCGGACCCCTGTCAGCGTCCCTGCGCTCTCACTGAATGGAGCAGTTTGTACAGACTCCGGCGAAATTGCCAACAGCTTGGCAGAGCATTTTACTCTTAGTTCCGCTTCTTCCAATTACCCACTGGCCTTCCGCTCCATTAAAGAGCGGATGGAACGTCGGAGCCTTTCGTTTCGCACCCACCACCCAGAATCTTACAATGCTCCATTCAGTGAGTGGGAATTTCGCAGTGCCCTGGCCGCTTGCCCTGATACAGCTCCTGGGCCAAATGGCATCCACTGTCAGATGCTGAAACACCTTTCAGTGGACTGCCAGCGGCGCCTCCTCGATCTTTACAACCGTCTTTGGGTCGAGGGGGAGTTTCCGTCGCAATGGCGGGAAAGCATTGTCATCCCCGTTTTGAAACCTGGAAAGAACCCTCTGGAGGTGGACAGCTACCGTCCCATTAGCCTCACCAACGTTCTTTGCAAGTTGCTTGGACGGATGGTGAGCCGGCGCTTGAATTGGGTACTGGAGTCTCGGGGCCTTCTGGCTCCGTCTCAGGGTGGGTTCCGTAAAGGCCGCTCCGCCACCGACAATCTGGTGAGCCTGGAGTCGGCCATCCGTACTGCCTTTGCCCGCCGTCAGCACCTGGTCACTGTCTTTTTCGACATGCGGAAGGCGTACGATACGACATGGCGTCATCACATCCTTTCTACTCTCCATGGATGGGGTCTTCGGGGTCTTCTGCCGATTTTTATCCGCAATTTTCTGTCGTATCGTACCTTCCGCGTGCAAGTCGCGGCCTCGTATAGTTCCTCCCACGTCCAGGAGAACGGTGTGCCACAGGGTTCTGTTTTAAGTGTCTGCCTATTTTTAATAGCCATTAACGGGCTCGCTGCGGCCGTGGGAAATTCTGTCTCCGCTTCCCTGTATGCTGACGACTTCTGCCTTTACTACAGCTCTACTGGCATTGCAGCTGTTGAACGTCAGCTACAGGGCGCTATCCGCAAGGCGCAGTCTTGGGCTGTAGCTCATGGGTTCCAGTTTTCGGCAGCCAAGACCTGCTTTATGCATTTCTGCCGGCGACGTACTGTCCACCCGGAGCCGCAGCTTTCTCTTAACGGCGAACTTCTTTCAGTGGTGGAATCACACAGGTTTTTGGGGGTGGTTTTCGATTCCCGGTTGACTTGGCTGCCTCATATCCGGCAGCTCAAACAGGCGTGTTGGCGGCATCTCAATGCTCTGCGATGTTTGAGCCACACCCGCTGGGGCGCCGACCGATCTACCCTGTTCCAGCTCTACCAGGCGTTAATCCAGTCTCGTCTGGATTATGGGAGCCTGGCTTATGGCTCAGCTTCCCCATCTGCGTTGCCGGTGCTGGACCCAATCCTCCATAGTGGGATACGCCTTGCCACTGGTGCTTTCCGCACCAGCCCTGTGGACAGCATACTAGTGGAGGCAGGTGTCCCTCCACTGCGGTTACGACGCCAACAATTACTGGCTGCTTATGCTGCCCATGTTTTTAGCTTGCCCGGGCATCCAAATTACCGTGTCCTGTTCCCGCAGTCAGTCGTCCATCTGCCAGACCGTCGGCCCCGGTCGGGTTGTCCGATCGCCGTACGCGTCAAGTAGCTTCTCTCCGGGCTTGGGTTTTTCCTTGTTCCACCTCCTTTCCGGGCACCTCTGCGTACACCCCCGTGGTGTGTTCCTCGCCCTTGCCTTCGGTTCGACTTGGCACAGGGCCCGAAGGACTCAGTCCCTCCAGAGGCCTTCCGCCGCCGCTTCTATTCCATCCTGGCCACGTATCAGGGCTCTGGAATTGTTTACACTGACGGCTCGATTGTTGCTGGTCGTGTCGGGTATGCGCTAACTCTAGGGGACCATTCCGAACAACGTTCCTTGCCGGATGGCTGCAGCGTTTACACTGATGAGCTGGTCGCCATCTTTCGTGCCCTAGAGTATATCCGCTCCTGCTCAGGTGAGTCCTTCGTTATCTGTAGCGATTCCCTCAGCGGTTTACGAGCTCTCGACCAGTGTTTTCCTCGTTCTCGTCTGGTGATGGCTATCCATGAGTCCCTGCATACTCTTGCGCGTTGCGGCTGCTCTGTGGTCTTTGTGTGGACTCCCCAGTCACGTCGGTATCCCGGGCAATGAACGTGTTGACCGCCTGGCCAAACAGGCCACCAGTGAACCCACCCTGGACATTGGCCTCCCGGAGACTGATTTGCGGGCAGTCTTCCGCCGCGAAGTTCTCTTGCTTTGGGACACTGAATGGTGCAATTTGCCCACGCCAAACAAACTCCGTTCTCTCAAGGCGACGACGCGTGTGTGGCAGTCATCCATGCGGGCCACTCGCAGAGATTCAGTTGTTCTTTGTCGGCTCCGCATTGGCCACATCCGACTGTCTCACAGTTATTTATTGCGTCGTGAGAACCCGCCTCTCTGTCGCTGTGGGGCGGTTTTGACGGTGGTGCACATTTTATTAACTTGTCCGCTTTTAACTGTGCTCAGGCAGACATTTGCGCTGCCTGATACGCTCCCTGCCCTTTTACTAGATGACTCTGCCGTGGTGGACTTAGTTTTGCGTTTTATTCGGGCAAGGGGTTTTTATAGTTTAATCTGAGTGTTTGTTTTTTAGTGTTGATTCTGGCTTTTAGCCTCTGATTTTAAACTGAGTTTTTAATGTGTTCTTGGTGGTTGGCTTTTCCTCTTTTCTTTCTCTATGGTCGGCCAACCACCGTCACACTCTGTGTGTTTTAATTTGTTTTGTGTGATCTCTGTCGGAGTCTTTCTCGTCCTGTGTCGTCTGACGTCTTTCCTGCTGTTCGTTTTTTATTCTCTTTGGGCGGTTTTAATTTTTTGGAGAAAGGGACTGATGACCATCGCAGTCTGGTCCTTTAATCCCACAAACCAACCAATCCATAATGGTATGGACTGTGTTTGAATGAAGTGGCCTGGTTCCTCTGGTCCAGCTGAACTGATCATTTACTTGAACATTTGCAGCCATTCATTAGTTCCGTGTTCCCAAACAACGATGGAATTTTTATGGACGCCAATGCGCCATGTCAGTGGACCACAGTTGTTCGCCATTGGTTTGAAGAGCATTCTGGAAAATTCATGCGAATGATTTTGCCACCCAAATCGCCCGAATGAATCACATCGAACATTGACGGGATAGAAACGAGAGCCGGCCGGAGTGGCCGAGAGGTTCTAGGCGCTACAGTCTGGAACCGCGCGAGCGCTACGGTCGCAGGTTCGAATCCTGCCTCGGGCATGGATGTGTGATGTCCTTAGGTTAGTTAGGTTTAAGTAGTTCTAAGTCTAGGGAACTGATGACCTCAGCAGTTAAGTCCCATAGTGCCCAGAGCCATTTGAACCATAATCGAGAGGTCAGTTCGTGCACAACATCCTGCACCGCCAACGCTGGACGGCTACAGAGGCAGCATCGCTCATATTTTTGCAAGGGCTTCCAACCACTTGTTGAGTCCATGCCACTTCGAGTTGCTGCGCTACACTGGGCAAAAGGTAATCCGACATGATATTATGAGGTATCCCCTGACTCTTTTCCAACTCAGTAAAACGATGTATGTTATATGGACATAACATTTAATCTGCCTGATGTGCTCGGCAAGACTCGAGAATAGAAACGGAATTACCACCGTAAACCTCGGAATAGTTCCAAATCCCATGATAGGCTCGACATACATGAACAGCAAGTAGTCATTAGTGCCATAAATATTCGATGGGATTCATAACGGGCGATTTGGGTGGCAAAATAATTTTCTGGAATTATCTATAATGTTCTTCAAACCAGTCGCCAACAACTGTCGCCAAGTGAAAAGACATCGTTGGTTGGGAACATTAGGTTATATATGGCTGCAAACGGTCTCCAAGTAGCTGAACATAACCATTTGTAGCCAGTGATCGGTTCAGTTGGACCAAAGGACCAAGGCCATTGCATGTAAACTCGGGCCACACCATTCTGGACCCACAACCAGATTGTACAGTGCGTTGTGGACAACTTAGGTCCACGGCTTCTTGCGTCACACTTGAACCCTACCATGAGCTCTTACCAACTGAATCGGGACTCATCAGCCAGGTCAGGTTTTCCAGCCGTCTGAAATCCAACCAAAATGCTCAGGTGTCCATGAGGGGCGCTGCAGGCGTTGTCGTGCTGTTAGGAAAGACACTCGCGGCCTTCGTCTGCTGCCATAGCTCGTTAACGCCAAATTTTACCGCCCTGTCCTAACGGATACGCACGTCGCACTTAGATTTTTGCTGTTATTCCACGCAATGTTCTTTGTCTGTTACCGGTGACAATCCTGTGTAGACGCTGCTGTCCTCGGTCGTTAAGTGGAGATCTCCCTCCACTACGCTGTGCGTGGTGGGAGGTAATGCCTGAAATCTGGTATTCTCGGCACACTCATGACAGTGCGGATCTCGGAATACTGAATTCCCTAATGATTTCCGGAATGGAATGTCCCATATGTCTAGTTTCAACTACTATTGCGGGTTCGGGGTCTGTTAATTCCCGTCGCGCGGCTCTATCACGTCGGAAACCTTTTGACTTGAATCAGATGAGTAAAAATGACTGCTGCACCAATGCACTACGCTTTTATACCTTGTGTTCGCTATATTACCGCCATTTGTATATGTGCACATTCCTAACTGATGACTTTTGTGACCTCAGTGTATAGCGTTACAGTTAAGGCACTCAACTCGGAGTAGGCGGCGTTGGGTTTCAAATCTTTACTTTAACCTTCTGACTTACTTTTCAGTGATTTCGCACCTGTCTGTTAACAATAATGCCAGGATAGTTTCACAGTCGCATCTTTCCCAAATACGTAACCTGAAACTAGTGCTTCACCGCTAATGACGTCTCTGTCGATGAGACACTGAACTCGACTCCACGAGGAGGCAGTTTTGTAGAAACTGTGGATTGTTGCAAAGATTGTGCATTCACTATGAAAAGACACAACAATACACTGCCTGGGTAAGACTCCTACAACTGGAGTGAGAGTCTTATCCAGGCAAGAAGGGCTCTGTCTGGGTGGACGTTTATTTCCCTAGCCTCGTGTGGGAACAGAATCGTTCTTACTGCTCTAGCTCAAATTCCCAATGGAAAAGGTGGTCCTTTATGGAGAACTGCACCGAACCAACAAAAATAGGTTGGCGAACAGTCCTGCTAAACGCTGGGTGAGAATTATGGTAAAGAAAGTAAGAGAGCACAAGTTTCCCGTAACTGATTTATAGTACTGAGAGGAATGACCCTCTGAAGCAATATTCTCCTTCTTGATCCACAAAGCTTTAATACCTGGTATTGCTTGCATATGTATTTATCCCCCCCCCCAGCCCCACACACACGTATTTATTCCTATTTTCTGTTAGTCCATCTTCCCCTTCCCCCTCTCTCTGTCCATCTCCTCCTGCCCCTCCTTCCTATGTCCAGCTGCTCCTTCCATTCTGTGAGACGCCTCCTCCCCACCTCTAAATCCGTCGTTCTCTTTGTCCATCTCCTGCACCCCCACAATCCGCCAGTCTCTTCCTGTGCCCTGTCTCTGCCCATCTCCTCCTCTTTCCTTTCTCTATCCATTTCCCCCTCCCCCTATCAAAGTCGATCTCCTCTTTCATCTCTCCGTCTGTCTACCTCCTTCCCCACCTTTTCTGTCCAGGTTATCACCCCACCCAGACTGGAGGGTGATCGTTCTTATCCCCACAGTATTTATTTCCACATCATAACTAATGTGTGTATCAAATTCGATTCAAATAATTCAAGGAGTTTAGGATGAGCTTTTTACCTGTGGCTTTGCCCACGTACGCACATTCAAACGTATTTCACACGTATCTGCACACTTTTACCTGTATCTCTAGCGAATTTCGTCCTGCACTTTAATTTTCGCTCAACTAAGTGTTTATGACGACACTGACTGAGCTGTGTGTCTTACAATTTTGCTGGTACATTTACTGGTGCATCTAAATACTGTCTGTAAAGTGTGTCGCGAATGCAGTGCGTAGTAAAGAAATAAAAAATTAAAGTCTAATGCTTCATGCTGCAGGTTTACTGCAAGAACAACGAAAATGTACCAAGCGATAACCTATTTTGTGAGAGTTGTCAGTGAGAAAATTTTCCTAATGGTCTGAAATCATGTGTAAAGTTCGTTGCAAGTCACTAAGGGTTCTCATTCTCAAATACTGGACGAATGAAGTATGGGTATTGGCGCGTTGTGGGCTATACTGCTTTTTCAACCCTTCCCCCTCTCCCGAGGCCCACCTCTTCCATAGGTACGTGGTTCTTAACCCGCCCCCCTTTCCAGACAGTAAGTGATACGTCCACCAAGTTTGGTTGACGTCGGTCCAGTGGTTTAGGAGATGTGAAACATGGATTACTGGAAGTGCTGGGTCACTGAAGGGAGTCAAATGACTTCGAAACGGCACTTTACTGGTTGGACATGCATGATTGCAACAACTATCCATCCGTTAGTGTCAAAAATAATAGGCGACAATCCTATACTCGCTGAAAAACGCAGTACCACTATAGTTATTTCCTGCGTATGTCAACTGCTTAATAATGATATCCTTAACACTACAGATAAATTCAACTTTGACCGCACCATGTACAAAAACATCTGTGAAGTAAATGCTAATTAACTGAAACCCTCAGCTACCGACAGGTGTTGTTGATATACCTCGATGGGGATAGCTGAAATTGTGTGCCCCGGCCGGGACTCGAACCCGGGATCTCCTGCTTACATGGCAGATGCTCTATCCATCTGAGCCACCGAGGACACAGATGAATAGCGCGACTGCAGGGACTTATCCCTTGCACGCTGCAAGTGAGACCCACATTTCGAGCTGTCCGGAATCTACATACGTAATGTTCCCAGTAGATATTTGGCCATCCACTCATTACTCGCTCCAACTAAGATGACTATTCCCGTAAGAGTTTGTGAAACCTGTGCGCATTCGCACAGACGAAGGTCAATGGCCGGGTATCCTTTAACTATATATATGAATATAGTAACTGTTCTCGAGAGAATCGTCACAGTTTTTCGACAGTATGGGCCGCATTTGGGTGAAACGTATATATCAAGCTCATTTCGAGTCGGTGAACGCAGTGACGAATAACCCCCGTCATGGAAGTGTCTAGTTTTTGAGCAATAATGACGTGGATTCATGAACTATGTCAGTTTTGCAGGCGAACGCCAGGGTTATTCTCTACCCAAAATAAACTCCGCAATATACGGAACAGTAAGTAACGGGAAAGACTGAACACTAGCACACACAGTTATTTTTATATGCATGCATGCATGCATGCATACGTACGGCAATACATACATAATGGTACCTTTAAGGGTTATATACATTCAGGGTCAGTACAAGAATAACGTTTCTACAAATACGGACTTGAACTTTACTACTGAAAAATGACATTTCTAGAGTGCTATATTTTGCTGTATCATATTGGATAGTGGTCATATGTGATCGCAAAATCTTACTACGAAATTTCCAGGACGTACTTCTGAGAACTGTTCAGTCAATTAACAACAACATCGTCTTCACAATATCTGATACAACAATCATTATTTGCTACTCGTATCATTGATTCTAGTACGCTATTGGTATTCGATACAGTTTCCTCTGTCATACACCCACAGTTGTGCCAGGCACAAAGGATCATGCCACTGAAAACTGTCGAAGACATCTGGTGATAAAGAACTGAATATAATGTCTCTTGCAATGCCTCCAGAATAAATTTAATGCTAGTGCATTCAAGCCCACGAACAAAAATTTACTTTGCCTGAAAAAGTAGTCTCTCGGCTTGATCTACATTATGTGATCAAAAGTATCTGTACACCCCCAAAAACATACTTTTTAATATTAGGCGCACTGTGCTGCCACCTACTGCCAGGTACTCCAAAGCAGCGAACTCAGTAATCATTAGAGAGAGCAGAATGGGGCGCTCTGCCCAAGTCACGGACTTCGAACGTGGTCAGGTGATTGGGTGTCACTTGTGTCATACGTCCGTATGCGAGATTTCCACACTCCTAAACATCCGTAGGTCCACTGTTTCCAATGTGATAGTGAAGTGGAAACGTGAAGGGGCATGTACAGTACAGAAGCGTACAGGCCGACCTCGTCTGTTGACTGGCAGAGACTGCCGACAGTTGAAGAGGGTCGTAATGTGTAATAGGTAGACCATCACACAGCAATTCCAAACTACATCAGGATCCACTGCAAGTACTATGGCAGTTAGGCGGGAGGTGCGAAAACTTGAATTCCATGGTCGAGCGGCTGCTCGTAAACCACACATCACGCCGGTAAATGCCAAACGACGCCTCGCTTGGTGTAAGGAGCGTAAACATTGGACGATTGAACAGTGGAAAAACGTTGTGTGGAGTGACGAATCACGGTACACAATGTGGCTATCCGATGGCAGGGTGTGGGTATGGCGAATGCCCGCTGAACGTCATCTGCCAGCGTGTGTAGGGCCAACAGTAAAATTCGAAGGCGGTAGTGTTATGGTGTGGTCATGTTTTTTATGGTGTTTTTTTGCGTTTCACTATCACAGCACAGGCCTACATTGATATTTTAAGCACCTACATGCTTCCTACTGTTGAAGAGCAGTTAGGTGATGGCGACTGCATCTTTCAACACGATCGAGCACGTGTTCATAATGGATGGCCTGTGGAGGAGTGGTTGCACGACAATAACACCCTTGTAATGGACTGGTCTGCACAGAGTCCTGATCTGAATCCTAGAATACCTTTGGGATGTTTTGGAACGCCGACTTCGTCCCAGGCCTCACCGACCGACATTGATACCTCTGCTCAGTGCAGCACTCCGTGAAGGATGGGCTGCCATTCACCAGGAAACCTTCCAGCATCTGACTGAAGGTATGCCTGCGAGAGTGGAAGCTGTCATCAAGGCTAAGGATGGGCCAACACCACTTTGAATTCTCATTTTCAGCCTGGTGTCCGGATACTTTTCATCACATAGTGTATTTAGTGATTCGCGTGGGATTATTTCTGTGCAAATGCGTTTGTTATATAAGGATATCTGAATTTCAGGTTTCTGAAACATAGCTCCGTCAGTCTGCCCAGTCTAAAAGTCAAGCAACAGTAATGTGTTGTCTTTTAAATCTGGAATGAAAACATTTGTTACACCAACGAATAACGAGGTTTCGTGTAAGTTTGTCAGAGGTCTAGCATCAACAACTATCTTAAAGGGAGGCGCCCGCGTTATTAGTTCTCTCATCCTAGGTCCGAATCGTACATTTGGTTCTTGAAAACAAATGTACATCTTCATACTAAGAAATCCAGCGATTTATATGAAGTTCGACAGTATAAGAATGTGTTACGATTGAAATACATTTCACAAGAACATACGTGTATTTTTCTTCTACATAAAAGTTTTTCCACTTGCTATTTCATATTCAAATCTTGATTGGTCCGTATTAGAAATACTGTTTGCCCTATGCGTGCAATTAAGGCGTTGATTTGTGTACAAATACTGCAGCAGACTCTGTTATGTCTTTTTATTGCCTCATTTCTTTTCGAGAACGAATGCTTTTCCCTCTTTTAAACCTGTTTACAAACATTTTCAACGCAAGGCATTTAAAATTGTGTTTTTTGGCAGAAATAACAGCCCAGTTTGTAAATCAAACCATGACTCTTGCATTTTTAAATTTTTTAAACATTCCCTTTTTATTAAAGGATGCTGGAGTACTTTTGGAGTAATTTTTAGAATTTTTGCCGCTTTATTAACTACATTCCTTGTACAATTAAATTTAAGTGCGGTCCCCGATACGGATTTTCTAGTATGCTTCTTTTTAACTTTCCTGCATTTTATTACACCTGAATATAGTAGTTTTAGTCAGTTCGTTTCGTTTAGGTCTGTCTAGTAATAATGGTTGAAGAACAAAGTTCTTCAGTCCCACTTTCAGTCACGGCAGCCCCATAAACACATTCCACTTCAAAGGTATTCTCATCGTCAACATCTAATGTATCAGCTACAGTCAGACATATTTCTCGAAAGAACGTATCGTCAATGAGTTCGAATAGCATATTCACAAAAGAACGCCTTTATTTCCATCTTCTATCACATTACGATACACAGTTGACTGTGCCACATATTGTGGACACAGTTGACTGTGGCACATATTGTGGTAAAATGCCCAATACGTGAATTGGATTGATGTGATACATTCTGGCTGAAAAATAAACGTTTATAATATTAACGGGAAGACTTTTCACTAGAAGTATTAATATACTGACATAATATACTAAATAAATCGCTATTACACTTGAAACGTACCTGAATATCAAACAGAAGGAAAGTAGAATAATCTAGGATGTGTAAATACGCACGAGTGCACTGCTGTTAGTTCCTTCTGCACGACCACCGTAGTGGGAACTGCGTGAATAAAGGTGCTGTAAAGGTCCCATCTCACAGCAGCGTACAGGCCGTAGTGCAGTGGTGTAGTTGTGGCATCAGTGACATATACGTAGTTCACCAACCATATGTCTTCGAAAACTCGGCATTTCCTCAATAAGGGACTACATTCACTGCATGTAAAGACATCCCAACTAGCACAGTGTGTTTGTTTTACCCAAATACAACTCACACAGTTGTAACACCCACCTAGTTTGTAGGCTGTTCCACCGTTTTTCCAGACAACATTCTAAATATTCGGCTACCAGCAAAATTCAGTGCCATCGAAGCCGAGTTGCCTGTGATCCCGGGAGCTATCAAGTCCGATTCTTGAGTATTGCTCATCAGTATGGGACCCTTACCAGGTTGGATTAATAGAAGAGATAGACATGATCCAGCGAAAAGCAGCGCGATTCGTCATGGGGACATTTAGTCAGCGCGAGAGCGTTACGGAGATGCTGAACAAGCTCCAGTGGCGGACACTTCAAGAAAGGCGTTACGCAATACGGAGAGGTTTATTATCGAAATTACGAGAGAGCACATTCCGGGAAGAGATGGGCAACATATTACTACCGCCCGCATATATCTCGCGTAATGATCACAACGAAAAGATCCGAGAAATTAGAGCAAATACGGAGACTTACAAGCAGTCGTTCTTCCCACGCACAATTCGTGAATGGAACAGGGAAGGGGGGATCAGATAGTGGTACAATAAGTACCCTCCGCCACACACCGTAAGGTGGCTCGCGGAGTATAGATGTAGATGTAGATGTAGATGAGATTTGCCCCAGGGGAAGACTAGACTTCTTTCTTCTACTCGCAGATTACCATGCAGACCATCCAGAGAATGTATCCAGTCAGAGAATTTTTTCCAGAACATCAAAGATACAGAAGTGAGACAGAGAACTGTCATTCTGCTGGGTACCGAGTCACGTAGGAATTCGTGGTAACGAGATCGCAAACGCAGCAGTTAACCAAGCTTGTGATGAGAACTCGTGAGGCGTCCTCGTGCGATCAGTGACGTCACTTTTGAGGAGGACAGTGAGTTTAAAAAATTAGTAAAATAAAATTCAGGCTGTTAAACCAACCACCCGACCATTGCGTACTTTCCATTACTTAAACAAAACGTCATGGTTGCAGCTCGGCTTCGTGTCTGGCGATGTCCGTTCACCCACGGCTTCCTCCTGCGCAATGAAGAGCCTCCAGATTGCCAGGCATTCGGCTTCATTATAACAGTGAGCCATATTTTAACGACCTGTTGTTTGTAAGCTGTTCTGAAGACATTAAGTAATTCGTCTTGCTATATGACCTAAATTTTAGTAGCAACTGAACGAGTGTAGCACGGGTTTTAAAATTTTGTGAGGAATGAGGAGCAGATTTTAACAACTGAGTGGTGTCTTCTTCCAGTTTTTGTATATTAATAGTAAGCCAGCCACGAGTACTCAGGGAAAATTTTAGTATTCTATCCAAATAATCTTCATTTAACAAAGTGATATTTTGTTAAGAATGCTAGACATTTATTTTTAAGCGCAACCGGCCGCGGTGGCTTAGCCGTTCTAAGCGCCTCAGTCCAGAACCGCACTGCTGCTACGGTCGCAGTTTCGAATCCTGCCTGGGGTATGGATGTGTGTGATGTCCTTAGGTTGGTTAGGTTTAAGTAGTTCTAAGTTCTAGGGGACTGATGACCTCAGATGTTAAGTCCCATAGTGCTCAGAAGCATCTGAACCATCTGTTAAGTCCCATAGTGCTTAGAGCCATTTTTTTAAGCTCATGTGCTTCAGCTTATGGGGTGTCGCGCCAACTCATTCATATTTTATCTCTTGTTTGAATATACCATTACAAATAATTTTAATTATTTAAAAAGTATCATTTTACGTGGTTTACACTCGCTCGTGCAATATAAGTTTAACATTGAGACAGTACTGAGTGGGATAGCGTTGGTATTCGTTAATTTCTGCTTTCCCTACAGGTCTTAGTCGGAGAGACGACCCTTCTCGTCCTTCCAAAAGTTGACACTATCTCTCATCGATAAAAAAAAATACTACTTACGTATTTCCATGGTACAATTCCACACCAACAATGTTTGTGAGAACTGTATTTTTACTGCAATGCACTAGAGGAACGAGTGGAATAAGCCGGAATGAAATTACGACTGCTAGGAGTAGAGCGCCCATCTCAAACGCGGCTTTAGTCCCACGGCGCAGCTCTAGAAACATTATGGAGTTAAACAGCGTTCTACATCTTTGGCAGTGGAATTGCGGCTTTGTGTTGCTGTAACTACTGACAGAGATATTTTACGTCAAAAGCAAATTTAGTTATGTTATCAACTCTTGACGTTGTTAGCTTTCTATACGGACAACTCCTTCACAAAACAAAGGGCACGTCTTGCATGCGCGCTCCATTCGATATACAAAGAAGTTCAGAATTAATGTAGAGGCTACAAACGGCTATAACTATTTAAAGCATGGACGTACATCGATAAAAACTGCAGAAAACGTAGAAGGAATTTTTTAAAATCCTTTATACACTGGAGAGCCAAAGAAACTGGTACACCTGCCTAACATCCTGCAGGGCCCCCGCGAGCAAGTAGTGCCGCAACACGACGTGGCATGGACACGACTAATGTCTGAAGTAGGGCTGGAGGGAATTGAATCCTGCAGAGCTGCGCATAAATCCGTAAGAGTAGGACAGGGTGGAGATCTCTTCCTAACAGCACGTTGCAAGGCATCCCAGATACGCTCAATAATGTTCACGTCTGGAGAGTTTGGTGGCCAGTGGAAGAGTCTAAACTCAGAAGAGTGTTCCTGGAGCCACTCTGTTGCAATTCTGGACGTGTGGGGTATCGCATTGTCCTGCTGGAATTGCCCAAGTCCGTCGGAATGCACAATGGACATAATGGATGTAGGTAATCAGACAGGGCGTGGCACCTGTAGGAGTCGTATCTAGACGTATCAGGAGTCCCATATCACTACAACTGTACATCCGTGGACAAAACGAGCGAGACCCCTCGCCTTTTTGTTATGCTGATCCGCACAGCTTTAAAGTCAGCTACACAGCATAACAGGCTAGGCGACGAAGTGCTACCAACATACTATGCACAGGCGTGAAATTGACGAACCATCCCAACTTTGTCAGACTGTTTTCAGTCATGTGTAAGACTATATTAATACTGATTTGTGTGTTAAACACAACACGTAAATATAAGGTATAAATGAAAGAAGAAACGCTAATTAGTATGAACTGTACTAATAAAAATGAATTTCAGCTCAACGAGATAACGTAACTGTTTTAGTAAGACAAACTAACCAGATCGTTACGAATTATCAAAATATTATGCGCATTCAGCCGTGAAACTGTCTGTGTCAACGTTCAGACCAGTCATACTGGATTACCGTTGCTGACCTACCATGAAAGTGTGCAAATTTAGCAATGCGTGAAGATTCATAACGAAATTCAGTTAAGAATCGTTCAATGCCACACTTAAGTCAATTCAGTTATTGACAGAATCGGAAAAAGTATGCAGTAACAAGTATGAAACTCTACAAGAGTTTCATATTGACATCCACAGGGCGCCAGTACAGAATAAAGGTAGCAATAAAACGTATTGGGGGCACGAGAATTTCTTAAAATTGCTTTACTGGTTGTCTATCAGCCTCCATCGAGATTAGAACCGAAAACAAACCAGACCTACCTTGCATTAGCACTACACTACACTACACTAGCAGATAACCCAGGCAAACAGCCCTCTATTATTACCCCAGACATGAATAAGCGGGCAACTTCGCAATGAAAATGGCAAAATTATCTGCAGTTTCTGTTGCATAGAGCTTTCTGGACTCAAAAACATGAATTTTCTACCTTTATATCACCGTTTATGTGACAATCATTCGGGATGGTTATCGAAATGACAAAATACTGTTATTAGCGAGTAAATTTACCAGGATACTTCTGCACCACCCCAGGAAATAAACGGCTATATAGCTGCCAAACGTATTCTACAATGTTTCGAAATATTCATTAGGCTCCCCAAAGCCAGAAAACGTTCATTAGCCGAAGTGATTCTTAAGCTAGCTAGCAATGGGAATGCCCGCACTTCTAAAACGCGATGGCATTAATACTGGGATCTGAATTACCACGTATATAGGCAAATGGATTTTATTTGCATCCCTGTAAACATGATTTGGATCGAAAGCGTAGCTACGATTAATAATAAACTGCAACTAGAACATTTGGAATAAAGAGTAGGGGGAATTGTTTATGCGGCCCTCATCTTCAGTAATTGTCGTAGCTATTTTCGTTTCAGCAGTCAGTTCTGAGTATTATTAGTAACTACGCTCCTGTCCCTAAACCTAGTTACAGAAAGCGAATCAGACGCATTACGTATTCCAGGCCGTAGCAGCCGCGACTTGGAGACACCAGCTATGGTCACTTCCCAACCCGCTGTAGGATCACATCGGTTCGTCTTCCTCCTGCTGGTACTGTAACTGAGATTTGGCAACAAGGCAACGTATGTTTGGCAACTCTGTGATCGACGAGTTACTTCCTGGTGTGCACGGAATTAAGCCTCAAAGTTCACTTGATTTTACCTGTCATTTCCATTGAATAATCTGAGTTATTATCGCTTGAAGTGTAACAAAAGATTGTAAATTTACGGTTTTCAGCCCAGGAAAGTCGTTGCAGGTGGAAATCGCAACTAATCTCGACCTTTAAATAGCGGTTTACGAGTTCTAGGCACTATTGCCCTCGTAAGAGGAAGCTCAGACCCATACCTCTTCGCCAGCTCTGTGGTAACGTGCTGACCTGTGAAAATGCGTCTGATATGGTTCGGAGTTCCAGTCTCACTGATTGCAACGTTTTTATCGCTTCTGTGAAAGAGCTACAAGCAGTCAGATCAAACATCAATAAAGAAATCGCAAGAAAATACTTGCGGCTCATAGTGCAATGTTGAAAAACTTACAATGCTGCACAACAGGTAAGGCCTCTTTCCGCTGCTGCCAAGCGAATTTTGGGTTTCTAGGAATACGTAACTATATTTATGAAATGCCACATTTGCATACCTCTTGAGTATGACACAGCATACCAATTAAACACAGACCCAATCAAAATCTAAGTGAGCAGTATTTTACTAATTCGTGTCGACAGAGGCACGCTTGTGTACAGATACTCGGTTTTATTAAAACAGACTTTCGGCGTAAGGTTATCGTGGTTAGTTTTATTTCATTTCTTATAATACAGTGCACAATTTTCGTAAGGTTTCCTTTAGTGTTGTTAAAACAATAGTAAACATGAGAGAGAAGTTAATCATCAACGCTATATGCGAATTCTCTGATGTTACCTATGACAGTCTGACAATGCACATGCAGTTTATTGATTACATGCATGTAGGAAACTTGTTCTGAGTTAAAGCTGTCAGACAAAGTTTGAAGAAGAATAAAATCTCACTACCACACGACAGCTAATGTAGAAAATACTTTTCTGACATATTATGGCACGATGCGCTCTCCCTACACATCTTCGAGATGCATCTGCTGCCTGGTGTCTATTAAACCTGAATAGAACAAAATGTCATAGTAGTTAGCCCTTTTTCCTCATGCGACTACTTTGGGTTGAGAAGTGAAGGAAATTATGTTCAAAGTTCCATTAGATTGATAACTTCAGCAGACAGCAGAATTGCGTTTTAAACAATTGTAGCACTGAATGTATTCGAACTCGCGACATCTTATCTACGCTACTAGCTGACACGTAGCTACAACAGCTCCAGAGCTCGACAACTATTCCTCCAGAACTTTTGGATTCCACAGCACTGGGAGATTATGCATATGGCCAGGTCTTGACTTCTGAGAGACAAACAGTTACAGCTTTTCTTTTGGACTGAACGACGTTTTCTACGAACAGATAGCGCAATAGAATAGCTCAAGTGGAAAGGAACCCTTCCTATTTAAACTTCTGCATCCTACACTGTTGACAGTTCTGTGTAGGTGGCAGTTACGTGATTTTATTTCGGTGATTACAAAATAGAGTCGAATGTATGCACTGGGTAGCCGAGGCAGCTAGTTCATGGTGATTTGGTCAACCAAGTAAATGAATTTACTGAACATGCTGCAAATTACTACAGGGAGCCTGTGTGTCAGAATTCTCATCCAGTGTGGCGCTACGGCGTTACGATAGAAAAATGAGTCGCAGAGAAGATTATTTCGTGGTCTGTTGGACGGATGGTAGGTTGTTATACCTATGGTCTCGGTTCGATTCCCACTTCTGTCAATGATTTTAGATAGGGAGAGACAGATTCCATTCTCTCCTGGCTACACCAAGTGAAGAAGATATAATGGCAGTGTGGTCTGAAAATTCACATTAAAGATGATATTCCTTCTCTACAAAGTAGACGGTAGGTTGAACCACAATAAAGTCTGGAGTGGCGACATGTAGAAACTCTATCATCAGTAACCTTTCTTATACTAGTTATTTATTTCAAGTGACGAAACAAACGCTATGTATGGTCACAGGACACTTATTCCATCTTTTATCTGAGCTTCTGTATGTCGTCGATAAAATTGGTTCTGAACTGGGAATGCAACTCAGACCGCCCTTGACGCGGAATTTGATCCCTTCGTGACAATACAGCTCGCCTACAATTTGTTGTTTGTTCAAAACTGCAGATTCCTCAACATCTCCCCAACGGGATCGAATCCTGGCCCGGCACTAAAGATTTAATTATGTATTATCAAGCTCTAGCATGAGAACACCTATCTGCTGGTGGATAATAATTTTGATTTTTAATGTATTTTCATTCGTTGTCAACACTAACGATATCTGACGTTTTTAACTCCCAGTGAGACACAGAACTATTTGCGAGATGACTGTAAGTTCAATATGTTATTCTGAGCAGCTGGTGGAGAAAAATTCGGTAGCTGACGTCTCTTTGTGTGTAGTCAACAACGATATGTGTGGGGCTCTATTCCCAGTGAGCGCTGAACTCTTCGTCATATTATTTCTAGTTCAAACATGCTCACATGTCACTGCTGGTGCAACAAACCCATATTTAACGTTCGTTTTCTCTAGAATATAACAGCGATAGGTGCCGGGTTGGTGCCTGGGAAGGAAAAAATTAATGTTTCGTCTCGTCATTTCAGTTAAAACATCTAGCTACTGCCGCGAAAATCCGATATGTCACATTTGACTGTGCTTCGATAGCAATCCGATTAGGTTCTGGGTTCGAATCCGTGTCCAACACAAAGCTTTACCTCACGGCATTTCAAGTAAGTTACTTGTGAAGAAGCAATATTTAACATCTCTCGTAGTTCGTTAACAGGGACAATAGATGCTGGGTAGGAATTCGCGTCTGTTAAAAATGTTTGCGTTGTGCAATTTAAAGTTGATATTTGCTAACTGATACTATCTAAAATCGAGGTATATCACTCTCTGTATGCCTAATCAGGAATGACTGTTAGTTTCCGTCAGTCACGAAATCTTTGCTTAGTCTGCATGAGCTGGGTTTGAATCCATATGCGGAACAAGACGGTTCGTCGTGTCATTTGAAGTCCATACATATTCTCAACTAGCTGCTCGTGAATAACTTAAATTTTTAATGTCATTTTGTGTTAAATAATAAGTACGGTATGTTACTTTGAAGAGGAAATCATGAATACGACGAACTTACTACGTGCATTACCAATCTGACGTAATAATGAGAGTGGTAACATTTCAGGTATGTCATTTATTGTAATAAATGTGAGCTTACAAGCCTTAAGGACAGTCTTATCTGTGATAAGGTGTTCCCTGATATTTGTAGTATCGTGGTATGACTTTACATCTTGAGTTATTGCGATACAGAGCAGTGTTTTCTAGTGGTGACTTGTTGGAACCATTTTCAATAGTCAAACGACTGTACCAAGGAGCGCTGCATTAACCGTCATCAGAGCAATGTCAGGGAACAGAATGCAGCAGTGCCTTGGTACCTACTTGGGGACCTGCTTGAGTCGTGTTCTAAGGAAAGGGTAGTTGCTGGTTCACATTATATTACACTAGCGAGAAGTACCGACATTTCCTTTTCTCTGCAAACATCCAGAACTAAATTCAATAACTAAATGCTAAGAATATATTTGCATTGTGCCAACTCAAAGATATATATATATATATATATATATATATATATATATATATATATATATACTCCTGGAAATTGAAATAAGAACACCGTGAATTCATTGTCCCAGGAAGGGGAAACTTTATTGACACATTCCTGGGGTCAGATACAGCACATGATCACACTGACAGAACCACAGGCACATAGACACAGGCAACAGAGCATGCACAATGTCGGCACTAGTACAGTGTATATCCACCTTTCACAGCAATGCGGGCTGCTATTCTCCCATGGAGACGATCGTAGAGATGCTGGATGTAGTCCTGTGGAACGGCTTGCCATGCCATTTCCACCTGGCGCCTCAGTTGGACCAGCGTTCGTGCTGGACGTGCAGACCGCGTGAGACGACGCTTCATCCAGTCCCAAACATGCTCAATGGGGGACAGATCCGGAGATCTTGCTGGCCAGGGTAGTTGACTTACACCTTCTAGAGCACGTTGGGTGGCACGGGATACATGCGGACGTGCATTGTCCTGTTGGAACAGCAAGTTCCCTTGCCGGTCTAGGAATGGTAGAACGATGGGTTCGATGACGGTTTGGATGTACCGTGCACTATTCAGTGTCCCCTCGACGATCACCAGTGGTGTACGACCAGTGTAGGAGATCGCTCCCCACACCATGATGCCGGGTGTTGGCCCTGTGTGCCTCGGTCGTATGCAGTCCTGATTGTGGCGCTCACCTGCACGGCGCCAAACACGCATACGACAATCATTGGCACCAAGGCAGAAGCGACTCTCATCGCTGAAGACGACACGTCTCCATTCGTCCCTCCATTCACGCCTGTCGCGACACCACTGGAGGCAGGCTGCACGATGTTGGGGCGTGAGCGGAAGACGGCCTAACGGTGTGCGGGACCGTAGCCCAGCTTCATGGAGACGGTTGCGAATGGTCCTCGCCGATACCCCAGGAGCAACAGTGTCCCTAATTTGCTGGGAAGTGGCGGTGCGGTCCCCTACGGCACTGCGTAGGATCCTACGGTCTTGGCTTGCATCCGTGCGTCGCTGCGGTCCGGTCCCAGGTCGACGGGCACGTGCAGCTTCCGCCGACCACTGGCGACATCATCGATGTACTGTGGAGACCTCACGCCCCACGTGTTGAGCAATTCGGCGGTACGTCCACCCGGCCTCCCGCATGCCCACTATACGCCCTCGCTCAAAGTCCGTCAACTGCACATACGGTTCACGTCCACGCTGTCGCGGCATGCTACCAGTGTTAAAGACTGCGATGGAGCTCCGTATGCCACGGCAAACTGGCTGACACTGACGGCGGCGGTGCACCAATGCTGCGCAGCTAGCGCCATTCGACGGCCAACACCGCGGTTCCTGGTGTGTCCGCTGTGCCGTGCGTGTGATCATTGCTTGTACAGCCCTCTCGCAGTGTCCGGAGCAAGTATGGTGGGTCTGACACACCGGTGTCAATGTGTTCTTTTTTCCATTTCCAGGAGTATATATATATATATATATATATATATATATATATATATATATATATATATATATATATATATATATATTAAAGCCGTTCTCGTTCTGCGTTGGAATAAACATCATTTATTATTTGCTTGTTCTTGTTACGATTGTTATTGTCATTCTCTCACTCGCAAGAGTTTTCGCATTCCTATTTAGTATCGATGCACATGAAGAGTGGCAATGAAAGAAGGGAATACTGAATGTTACGTCATGCAGAATACACTCATTTATTTCGGCTCCTCGTGATCAACGCTACAGGAGAAGTGAGATACATAAAGTTGACAGTTTGAGGACAGACATGCTGGCATAACTCTGCAACTACACAGTGTTACCAGATAAAATGGTGCTGCGGAATAGAAAGTGTAGCACGGACTTTGCCACACTAGCAGACAGCTGCTAATTTCGGACCATGACCGTGGATTACACTTCGGTCAGTGCTGGTTAGAGTGTTGAAACTGTAAATGGAAGGCTTTGTTTGATAGTCTTGTGCTGATGCTGTCTGAATAAATTATGCCACTGGATAAAAAGTGGTTTAGTTTTGAGACCTAACCCACGAGGGGGGAAGGCACAGTGGTCTGCTTCAGGAATTCCAAGCAATAAAACACAAAAAACAACCCAGGAAGGGTTCGAACAGCTACTTTCATGCAGAGACATGCATTTGGAATCTGTTCATCGTTACGGGGTCAAACAAGAGGGTAACATTACTGAAACAATGATCAGGCTACTTAGTATATAATAGAGCATACATATTTCAAGGAGGAAACGTATGAAGACGTAGACTTCCTCGTTATCTATATGTGCGGCATATCTTTCGTGTTAACGAAAGTAATATCCCGCTTTACCTCTTCTTACGTCTCAAATGAAATGAATGCCACGAGGAATCGCAAATTTGTTGTCTGCGTCTCTTCTTGCTTCCATCCTTACCAACATATTTCTTCATTATCGTGGTAATCATGACATTCAATGTGTATGCTGCAAAAGATTGCACGTGGACAAATTCGACATCGAGGTGCAAAGTGTTTGGTATCTTACATTATATTCAAATCGAATAAGCTCCCGATGTATTTTTACTTCGTTTGTATTTTTAGATGATTATGAACATTACGGAAAATTATCTCACATGCTTTATGTTGAATGAGAAACATTGAATGACCCGTTTTGCTTTCCCTACGTTGAAATGATATAATGTCGGCGTCAACAGCCTTCTTCCACGCCGGAAGCTGAAACTTGTATCATTCTGGATTAATGATAATTGAATGTCTCAAATGTATACATAGCCCACAAGGCGACGTCAGAAACCATCAGGGGAGAACGCCGCATAAAAACCAAACGTGCGCGCGCGTCTCCCCTCTGAAGAACCGTATCGGACAATCACGACAATCATTTCGCTAAAGGGCTGCCTCGTAAGAGAGCCGAGAACTGGCAGCGTCGTAGCAAGTATTTGTCAACACTGTGATAGTGCATTTACTTCCGGGTGTAGGCCGGCATTACCTCGCTAAATTCACTTGAAATTCGTTTTCCACATCGAAGACTCGTACGATATAATCAACTGTAAGATGACACAATTAGAAAGTGTATTTAATTTCTGCACTTCAGGAACGGCGTTCTTCACATAAGTAACACCTGTTAGTGAGTGCATTCGGGAGGAAGACGGTGCAATCCCGCGCCCGGCCATCCTGATTTAGGTTTTCAATGATTTCCCTAAATCGCTTCTGGCAAATGCCGGGATGGTTCCTTAGGAGGGGCACGGCCGATTTCCTTCCCCACCCTTCCCTAATCCGAGCTTGTGCTCCGTCTCTGATGACATCGTTGTCGACGGGACGTTAAAACAGTAATCTCCTCCTCCTCTGTTCGTGTGTTTAAGGTTGCGTTTTGAGGCTCAGGCAACATCGCAGTGACTATAGTCCGCCTCTTGCCGCCAGCGTGTCGTTAGCTCAGAGGTTCCCTTGTGCGTTGCAGTGATCGTACTATATGACATAGCAGTTCCAGTGACGGTAGAAGCCGCTGACTACAACCTTTTATTTTCCATTTTAATTGAGTTGCAAACTGCTAGTAAAAATTCCTTATACGAAATCTGAAGAATGCCTTTAAACATCAATCTTCGTCCTATGGATGTCTGCTTTGCAAATGCCAAGGTGGTTCACTGTAAAATAGATCCTGAAAAGATTCAAACCGACTGTCAACGATATAAATTTGAGCTTTGTTCGTCATATAGGTGTAACATGTCGGAAGGTTGTTTTTGAAGTGCATATGTTGATTAATATAGTTCCCCTCTTCTAAATTTTTGCAATAGCATTTAACTGTAGACTTTTCTAACACCGGCGTTAGCAATTCTTTTCCGTTCTCTGAAACCTCCAAAACGACAAATTTTTCTGGTTTAAATCTGATGACCTTAACTATCACTTCCGATCAACAATAAATACTTCATGAACCCATACATGGAACTCCAAATGTGCAGTGTTCCTGCACTGCTACAGAGCATGCATTGCAAGGTATTCACACAGTTTATCGCATAGACTTACCATAAGGAATAAAACAAGAACTGTAATACACTTTA